>NC_044246.1:39367017-40752017 GCF_003957555.1 Calypte anna
TTTTTAACCTAGACTAAATAAGACTGTATTGCAAAACAAGGAAATAGATATGTATGTTCCTTTAGCCCCTGGAAGAAGCTGTTATCTCTTTAAATGCATACCAAAAGAATACATTCAGTTGCAATTCCTGGCCCACAGTCATCAGTGGGAGTGAAATTACAAAATCAGTCCCTAGTATATACTTTAAGTCGATCTTACAGAATATAAACCTTTAAGGTATTGGCATTTTGTCTGTGGGAATAGTGAAATTGCACCGAGTGTCCACCAGCATTTTTTGAGGGTGGTAATTGCAGGGATTAATCCTGGTGCTGTTTCCTAATGGACTTGCTAGATGCAAAGCTTTATATTTGAATTGGCTGCAAGAAGCCACAATACTGTACACTGTGTACAGTATATTATAATACATTATACCCTAGGTTCTCTTTAGAAATAGGCAGCAAGGAAAAAAAACAAAACAAGTCAAAACACAAGTTGCTACAAATCATGACTTTTACAACAGGGATCCCAGTGTCCTGTTGGAACAGGAATGTGTTAAGAGAAAGAAAATATGACATTTTGCAGCAAACAACCTCCTGATCTCAACAGGTCCTATTTAAAAAGTACTTTTTGTTCACTATATATGTTGTTTTTACACGCTTGGGTGCTGTGTCTGCCCGTTGTTTCAGAGCTTGGGGCTTTGGTACATCCTTTTAAACTCCAGGCGTTCCTGTAGCGAGAGTTGACATCGGCTTCATTTACTGATATGTATTTGTGAAAGTGCTTAGGTGAAGATCACAAATATGCGCAGTGCAGCTATCTAGTTCTGCAAGTTTAATCCAGAGTCCCTGAAAGTTTCATTGTGTCCCTATGCAAATGTATTTACATAGGAATGAGTCTTGGGTCCTTTAAAGAAGGCAACAAAGTTGGAAGACTGAGGCCAACAAATAAATGAAAGTTTCTCTAAATCCATTGGATAATAGAGGCAGTGTTAAGGCTAACCACAGTGTTGAACTAAACAGAGGGATTACTCCTGGGTTTTGCATCAGTTGTTTTCTGCCGGGTGGCCTCACTTGTCAAAAAAAAAAAAAAAAGAAAAAAAAAAAAAGGGAAAAAAAAAAAAGAAAAAAAAGTTTAACGGGCGAACATTCACATGGCACATTGAGAAAAGAAGCATGCTTAATTCCATCAAAGCTCAGAAATCAGTCATTAATTTATTCTAACCTCCAATTGTTGGTCATTTGTGAAACATCTGGCCTTTAAGTCATAGGAACCTAAACATAAGTACAATGTGAGTTCTCCTGAAAACGGGAGTGGGGTGTAGCGGGGGTGCTGTGTTAGCATATGTATGTGAGCACGGGCGCACGCATGTGTGTGTGCTGCACAGGTTGCAACCAACACTTAATTTAGGAGACTTTGAAACATTAAAATGAATTCTTCAGTTAATTCACTCTCGAAATTAAATTATTGTTCATTTGCATCTTGGAAAAGTTCTGCCATTCAAAGGAGTCTCTTTCTTCATGGTGCGTTAACAGTTAGATATTTAGCAATCTTGCAGCTTGCTAGTCAGAAATATTTTCAAATGAAGTTGAAATTTGAGATAGAAAATGTATAAAAGCTTTCGGGAAAGACATACCCTATTTTCCATATGGCTAAGTAATTGTTATGATATTTGTTTTAAAGCTGGACTTAGACACTCCTGACTGCCCTCTAATTTGATATGGCTGGTCCCGGCGATTCTTCTGGAGGAAACTTTCATAGTAGAATGCAGTGAAGGAGATAAATAATTTTGCAGCTATAAGCACATTGCGAAGTATAGAAAATAATTCAGTTGCCCTTACTGTTGGGTGGATAACAGTCTTCAGGTTATTTGTCTCTGCTAGGAGTTGGAACCTGAGTGAAAAGGAACTGAGTGATTAAAAGCAGATTTGAAATAAAGGTGCTACCTCAGAGATGGCAAATTCTGCCTTCTATTAAGCTTGAAATAACACCTGCTATTTTACATACTCAGGGCTGGAAGGTTGGTTTTAGTTAGGGAGGGATACAGCTCCTGTGATGAAATCCATGTGTTTCACGTAGACATAGAATGAAATTAGATTTTTAATATGATGGAAAAATTTAGGTTTGTCAATTCATGTGGCTATGGGAGACAGAGCTTTCTGTCTTCAGGAATTTACCTGCTTGTATTCTTTTTGTTTTTAAGGGCCAGGGTTCCCTCTTTGGCCTGACCATTTGTCTTTCTTGATCAACAGAGGCTGGCTGCAGCTCTAAGGCTGTTTTAACAGACATAATGATGCTATCCAAGTGCATGATAAAAAGAAAGAATTTTGAAGGTTTTGTATAAAGCAGGTCCTTTCCTTGTTTATCCTTTCCCCCTTGCTAAGTAAATAAATCTTTAATCCCCATTCCATTGTGAAATTTACTGTATCTGAATCTAGACCATTGTAAGTCTTTTCAAGTCGGGTTTTATCCTCCCCTACTACAGGGATGTCTGCAATTTTAGTAGCCTGACAGACATTATTAAAAAACCAAAACAAAACATTGAGTAAATTAGGAGTGACTTAATGTATTTGGATTTTAGCTTTTGCTTTTACCTGCCATAGTGTGGCTAACATTTAGCACCATGAATTTGAAGTGCTTGGGAATCCGTGGGCACTCACATGTTGCACAGTGCGTCTATGCCTGTGCCCATATGCAAGACCCACCAGCACAATACTTAAAAACTCACGTTTCAGCTTAGTTAAAGCCCTCATTTCCGAAGCTATGATGTCCGAAGGACTGGTAGGAGAGTGGAGATGAGAGGGGGGAAAAAAAAAAAAACATCTCTTTAAACAGCTTGTGAAATGTAATGTTTGAAATGGTTCTTTGAGAACGTGCAGATTATGGCTTGTGTTGTGACTCTTTCCAGCTCTCTGGGAAATGAGCGGTTGACATTCTTTTGGGTCATCATCCAAGATAGGAGGGCAACCACAAGGATTTAGCAGATAAATTCATCCAAAAAGACCTTTATCCATTTCATTGCAACTTGCAAACGTTCATGTCGAATAGCAGCATTAATGTAGCCCTTTTAGCCCTTCAAAGTGAGCCTGATGTTAAAAAAAAAAATAATAAAAAAAATCAAATTACTAAAATGATAACTTCTTTAGGTCTTCTAAGAGGTAATTCATTATTTACATAATTCTGGAGCATAAGCCCATTCTTCCTTCAAGAGGCTCCAAAATAGAACTGGGGATCTTACACGGTGAAAGAATCTCTTTTGAATTCTCATCAACTGGATCTGTCTCAACTTCATTTCTAGCTTACTCTAAACAGTGCAATTTAAATTAATTTCTTATCTTGTCTTTTGAAGAAAACTAGCAACATCTTTAAAAGATCTTATTGTTAAATGCTGCTCAGAGTGTATTTTACTTAGGGAGTTTGTGTTCTTTTCTTTATTTTAACTTTATGCAGCTGGGTGTCAGACAGTATGGGTGTTGACAGGCAGACAACAACTACACATTAACATAGGTGATTATGAAATAAACGGAAAAAAACCAAAAACTTTTTGACTTGAACTCAGATGATACTATATAAGCTGAATGTGCAGGCAAGGTTCCCACAATGCACTGTGAAAACCTAGGCTAACAACCACCCCGCTGCGTTGAAAACCCCCAAAAAAGACAAAAGCACAATGAAATAGAAAGCTTACCACCGGTAGCTTTCAAAACGACAAACTAGGCAAACTATACATCTCCACCACTCCAATTTTGTCAGAATGCTAATGAGCTTGCTCTGATCTTTACTCGGCTTCCCGTGTTTTCTACATCTTCAAGGACCACATGGCGCTAGCAAAATAAAGACAACTAAATGAGAATTTCGAATGCTTTTTGTGTTAGGACCTGGTGCCTTTCAGTTGACGCACTCGTTGAATATTCTCAACTTAAAAGCGTACAACAGGGGGCTGGGTATGAACTTTTTAGCAGGGGGAAATTTGTACAAAAGTAAATGAGTGTGATGAGGAAAATATGAGAAAAATTTCTGATTAATTTCCACTCTATAATATCAATGACACCTTCAGCCCCTCTCATACTCCTCTAACAAGAGATGCTGATAAAAGATGAATGATTCTGTGTTGTTCACAGTGAATGTTTAGTGGTTTTTTAATAGCAGCATTCTACATAAAAGGCACCAGGAAGTACTCTGCATTAGCAGTTGAGATCACTAGTTAATAGGATGATGTCTTTTAGCTTTTGTCACAAGATTATTAGAAAGGATGGGTTTCTGTTCTCATCCCAGCATACTTTGGAGTGCTTGTTGAGTACAAGTGCTAAAATACAGGTTTCTCGGTATTGTTTTGCATGCAAAGTAAAAGCTCTTTTAATGCAACACCTTTTACTTTTTTTACCAGGTGATTTTTGTCATTGATCTCTTATCTGCCCCCTTTAGCTGTATTAATCACTTGGAGTGGTCTGCTTCTCAATGGGGGATTGATGATGCATGCGTGTATAGATTCACTGTCAAAAATAAATCCCTTATATGCTCCACACCTTTACAAACCTGATTATCAAGCCATATTTACCAGTCTGTGTTACACCATCTTGAATGCTTCGTACTGGAGTTGTCCAGACCGTAACACAAATTCACACTGGGGGAGGGAGTGATAAACTAGGAGGAGGCATCCTACTCCCTAAGCCAAGTTTTGTCTTTCATAAACAATGGAATTCACAATTCTCTTTGTAATTCTCAAAAGGAAATGCAGATTTGTATTCACCAGTGTCAGGGCTTGGGGAGGAAAATTAGGAACGTTCGGTTTTGCCTGAGAGATGAACTCCATTTAAAAATTGTTTTTGTCACCGTCTTCAAGCTCACAAGCAGCCAGTGTGAAAATACTGGTGCATATACATAAGGAGATAGGGAAATCACTGGGGTCTCTTCATATTTGCCTATCTTTCATATCTTATGGAAATCAGAAAGAGTGAATTAATAACACTATAGTTTTAATAGCAGTTTTCCAGCCTTGCTTTCCCTGTACACCGCTGTTTTGCTTAGCTCAGCATGATTAATCTCAGATGAACTGAACACTTGCCAAACCACGAGGTGGTAGAGAGTTGTCCAACCATATTGTGAAAGACAAAGATGCACATGCCGAAGCACAGCAAGAGAAAGGACAGTATAGCAACAGCAGTTCTGGCAAGATAGAGAATTTAAAGGTAGTGCTGCAAACATCTTTATCTTTTTACATTTAGCATAAAAAGCAAGGGAAAGCATCGCAAAATAAGTAGGTGAATGTGTGACCCTGGTTTTTTTTTTTTGCTGGTGCCAGTGTGTGATCATTCTCTATTGCAAACACCTAATGATAGGAAACTAGAATGATATTACTAACACCAATTCATGTTGAAAAGAAGGGTTTTGATACAGCCACAAGAGTCAGTGATTGTTATTGTGCCATACTAGCAGTTCACAAAACCATGCACTGGTAGTTACTGGGATTTTTTTGAAGCAAAGCAGTATTTTAAAGCACTTGACAGTGTGCTTCTCTCTCTAATGTTCAGGAGTGTTAACTTGCAGCCAGGGTTATGATAATGGCAGTTTTAGCAACTACTTAAACCTTGGGTGAAAGAATTGCAATGATGTTATGACTGGAGTCGCATTTGCAATATGGTAACTGTGATTCTATGTTGTATAAACACGTAACTTGATGGACCTGAAGCACCCAGGGCTCTGTAGAAAAGCTTTTAGTACTGAATCCATGCAGTGCTAAGCCATTCATTAAAATTTGTTAATGCAAATAAACTGGCACACTAGTAAACTGTTTTTCTGACATCAGTCTTCAAGGTCCACAAATTTCTGCATGAAGTACTGGTTTTGTAGTTGCCAGAATCATGCATTTTATGAACAGCTGAGGATTTCTTGAGTTCTTGAGGCTTCTCAACCTTTTTTCAGTTTCCTTTCTGTCATGCTGCCTCCTCAGTCTCTTCCTGGCAAACTTTTTCCTCTCCCATCTTGATGTCTTCCCATTAGCAGTTCTTGTGAAGCAATCATGACTTGTCTTTGGTAAAGGAAGACCATCTGGCCATCCTTTTCCATGTACCCATCATTTCTACAGATGAGGAACTGTCACCATGCCAACAATGGAGTCTACAGTTCTGGCTCTGAATTCACCACATCTCCTCAGTTTTAATTCTGTGCATTGGTAGGTAGCAGTTCCCAGGAAGGAGACCTTTCAAACATCAGATGTGGACAGTGTGCATGTTCAGCCTTCCCAAACCAAGTTCATTAAATCAATAAAGCAGCTCAGCATCAATAATGACCACATTTATGGGTTTTTTTTTCTCAAAGTAACACAGAATTGCCATTGGTTGGAAGGACTGACCACATGTTGGCCTCCTCTCCGTGTTTCCCTGGCTTGTAGCTTCATCATTGCCTTAAAAGAACCTATCAACAAAGTACTTGAAGCTAGCTTGAAGAAGAGAGCCTGAGCACAGGAGGCTACTCTGGGAGAGCCCTAGGCACTATGAATAGACTTGTGAACCTTCCAGAAGTCTTGCAAGACCCAACAGACACTTGCTTCTTTTAACTGATTTCCATCTTTCTTTGCGGTATGGCAGTATAAATGCTCTTTCATGTGGTAGGCATAGTTTTTGGCTTTATGCCTGGAAGATAGCTTTCCCTACCATCAGTGCCTGTCTGTAAAAAAGAAGGCAAGGAGAAAGGCTCTTTGGTCACCCTGGGCCTTGTTGTTTTTTCATGGTTTTCTACAGTTTACCACGAAAAACACCTCCTCTTCTGTCAAACCTGGAAACTGTGGAGTTCCAGGTTACCTCATCCTAGATGAACTTGCCCAGTTAGCCCTGGGAAACTTTGGATCCCAGAAGTACTAACCTGCCAGCTCCCAGTATGAGTAGGCAGCTTCATTAACACCAGTACAAGGTCACATTCAATCCCAGCCATCTTGGGTTAAGTTCAGCCCTGTCCTTTAAGGAGGTAATTTTATACTGTCTACCACCCCTTCCCAGCCCTTGTTCTGAAGGAAATAAGGCAACACTTGGTAAAAATGTGACAATATGATGCCTAATAGAGCACAATCCAATTGCTTTAGTGTTAACCGGTCTCTCACTTCAGAATCTTACCCAGCCGTCACTTCCAAGTAAACAGGCAACTGGTATATGGAGCAGTTGTGAGCCATAGAGGAACTACCATCATTCATAACAAAACATTCAACTCTGCAGGTCAACCAGCAAGCATAATGGTTCATCTGCCAGAACATCCTCTCTTTCTTGGTGAATTTCCAAGCATGAACTACTGTTTCTTCCATAGTGTCAGAGGTTTGAGTCTATCCGTATTGAATCTCCTCTCTTGTTGCCTGAGTTTTGGGCCACAAACGATACGCCTTTGTGGTCTGGATTGATGGTCCCACATTTAAAATATATTTGTAATCTTTATCAAGCCCAGGCATTCTGTTTCTGTTGATTTTCTGATGTTTTCTAGTGGCTGCTGTGTTGACTCGTCATGTAGAGAAAATCAGCAATGCTTCAGGCAATTTTTCTTTTGTGGAAGTTTCAGTCCTGTGATAATTTTAGGTTGCCAAGACTGCAGGCCACAAGTGTTTGTCTTCCTGTGAGTCAGTCCCACCCCAGGTAGAATAAATCCTCTCACGCACTGAGATGTGGTCAGAACCCTGACCTTCTGTTTACACAGCTCTCAAAATTTTAAATAGCCTCTCTGATTTATTAGATTCCAGAAACCAAAGAAATTAAGAAATTTCCTGATTGATATTAAGCTGATTTGATGTGTGCTTGTGATAAAGGCATTCCCTTGGCAGCAGCTCCATTTCCTTAGGGTTACAGGACTTTTGGGGGCACAATGCACAGCAATGTAACTCTGCCTGGCAGATTCTTGGCAGTCGTTACCTACCTTTATGGGACTCCATTGTGTGGGCATCAATGTCTCCTTCTCAACAGCTCTCAGACAGCAAGTTAGTGGCCATGAATTTGCCTTTCTAATGTTCCTTAGGCATTTTCCCATCCAGTTTAGACTCAGAAAACTGTGCTAGGGATTTGTCTTCTAGATAACTTTCTGCGATGTCATCTGAACAACAGGTCCCATCCCGTTTATCTCTTGGTGGTTATTCTCATCAATTTTCAAGAATTATTAATAACTGATCAGGTCCTTGTTTAGTGAAAGGGAGAAATATTTTGGAAGAAAGATGAGCATGGCAATCTGAAATAGAAGGTGTGAAGCTCAAGGTGGAGCAGCTCATCTCTTCATGCTGTGGAACGCCTACTGCAGGGTCCATTTTGACTCCAAGAACTTTGAAGAATTTTTTTAAGCAAAATTCTGAGCTTTTCAACAGAAAGTAGTCCTCTGAGAGCAGAGGAGAGTGATATTTCAGAAAGCAGGTTTCTTTGGGGATGCCTCAGTTTCACTTGGTGAAAAACTGTGGATCGGTGGTCATTTAAAAAGTCTTCACCATAGCTTTCAGTTGTGGTGGACACATTTTGTGGCAGGTCTCATGTAACTCTCCATTACAAGGAATACCTGTTGTGAATATAGGATTCTCTGCTTTAGTATTTGTTAGATTCAGTAACTCGCATTAAAAACAGAAGCTCATCTGTGTATAAGGTGTTGACCATGAGTGAGATGAGACTATTAAATTTAGTGGGAAGTATGCTGTTGTCTTCAAAAGGCATAAGATGTTCCATCAGCCTTTGTCAGTGGTGTGAAGTTGGTCAGCTAAAATATGTTTCTCGTCCCTTCCCACGGTTCCTTTCTGTAAAGCTGGGATTGCCAGAGTGGATCAGCTTTGTGGTGTGGTCCAGAGCACAGTGTCCTGTAGAGGGGCAGGTACGAGTTGAACTCAGGCAGAGGGAAGAACTCCACAGGGGCTGGCTACAGGCTAACTTGGCCCCACGGAATATTTCACCTAATCCCTAAAAATCAAAGGTTAGATCATGTCCTAAAGCAGGAGCATTCAATTCTGACCTCCCATGGTTTTTTGTTTGTTTGAATATTTATTGCTACAGTTTTGCCTTTCTATATTCAACATTCAGCCTGGTTTTAATACTTGCTGAGCTCTTAGTTTCAACATTGCCTTGTGGCAACAAGTTCTACTGGTAAATGTTGAGGCTTTGAGGAAAGATCATTCTTATTATCGGTTTTAAACACACCACCTTCAATTTCAGTGCATTTCCCCAGGTTCTTATGAGACAAGATGAGACACATCCTAGAACAGTTCTTTATTTGCTAATCATGTTCTCCTTTGGGTAAACAAGGCAAGCTGTCCGCTCGCTCCTAATGGAGAAACTCGTAAAAACTCGTCCCCCTTGATTGGGTGAAAGCAACTTCTTTATTCAGCAGGCCAATAAATAGAGGCGGCTGGGTATTTTTTTCAAGAGACCTTCCCATTAAATTTGTGGAATTTGCTGGCGTTTGGATGGTTCTTGGTGGTCACCTAGCTTCTGTCAACTAACAAACAGCCCGGAAAGAGGAAGGAGCAGAGCGAAGTTGGGCGGTGTGTGTCGTTATTTGCCCCGCTCTGGTTCCCATGCGCTGGCATTCTCCTGCTGGCCTCTTCACCCAAGTGTGTTGAGTGAAGAAAGCTTCTTCTATTCTATTTTAAAACTGTGTGTAAACATCAGCAAATGGGTGAAGAATGGGCTCTGTCTTAAGTAGGTTGTTTTTCATGTAGTTCTGTTGAGGTAAAAGGGGAGACATGGGGAGTTTTCTGTGTTTAACCGTGACACCATGGCACACACTCTATACGCAGTGCAAATAAAATTTAAAAACAATTACTGCTTAAGACGGCATACAAAGTGATTTCTGTAAACCTGTTATTTCTTGCCAGAATGAATGAACTGGTTTGGGATGCTGATAGAAACCCTTTATTATTTATCTTCCACAGGTTGTAATTCATTTCTGCACAACAGCTAAATATATTCACATTTAAGGATTTTTAAAAAAAATACTAATCTGTTGGCTTATCTTGACAGTTTTACAGGCGCATAAAGTGTAGAGGAGTTGCTGTGTTCATCCATTTGCTCTGTAAACTGATCCTGTCCCTGCACGTTGCTGCTTTTTCTTCCTTTTAAGTGGTATTCACAGTGTTTTGTAGCATTTTCTTCTCTGTTTTCTTAACAATGTACAGTTTTACCATGTTAATCCATACTGAGTTTATCTCCTGACGAGCTGCCCAAACGGCTTAAAAATAATGGGTCTAATGGCACATATACATACTGATAGCTGGACATAAGGGGTGGATTTGGAAGTATTTTTTAGCAGGAAAGGAAAAAAAATATAAATTGTTTTTCCAAATTGATTCAGAAGAGACATTTGTCAAGATGTTTGTTATTTAAATATTTAAAAAATAATTAGCTTACTGTGTAAACAAAAATCCATTTGTAAATCCTGAAGAATGTGAAGGGAAAGGTATTTTAAAAAGACTGTCTGGAAGCTGTACAATGTTAAACTAGTCTTTTTTATTCTCAAAGATGGTAACATATAAACATGCTTGTAATTCTTGAGCAGTGTAGATGAAAATTGGCTCAAGTTGGTTTTGAATAACAGTCAAGAAAATCCTATTTGAATATGTGTGATGAACCACAGGAGAAATGAAAGAGGTTCGGGGTGGGGTTTGGGGGTTTTTTTGCTATCATTAAATTCTGTCTATCGTTATTTTGGATGTCATTAAAATTTTTGCTAGTAAGGGACAAAACCACCAAACTTTATGCTGCAGCATTTATTGAGTCCTGTGCAGGACCTATTCCAGTGCAGAATCACAACTCAGAAGTCAGTAGGAGTTTCTTGCATGTAAGGGTAGAATTTAGGGTCTTGTGCTATTCCAGGCTTGGTGTTGCATTCGTTCCTAATCATTGAGGAGGGTTCTGGTAGATGTCAAGTGAAGAGAAGAATAGGGCATGCATCCTTAACCACTCAAGCCAGACAATGAAATTAGAAAATGGCACTGAGAGTTGCCGTGAGAGAATTCCCCTGGATTCCTAGCAGAAGAATAAAACGAGAATGGATTGATTAAAAAAGGGGGGGGGTAAGAAAAAAAAAAAAAAAAAAAAAAAAAAAAAGACAAAAAGAAAAGGAAAAAAAAAAAAGAGCAGGAAGGAGGGGGGGAAGAAAATAAATTATAGAAACCTTGGCAGACTCCACCTCACCTCCTCAGAACCTATCTATTAATAAAGTCCAACATTAAAAGCTGTATTGTCTTTTTCCATAAAGGCACGTGTACTTACTGTTTCCTCTTAGTTTCTGGTTCTGCATTTTTCAAATCTCTTACCAAGCATTTTGCATGCGTATGATGTTTGCAGCACTACGCGCTCGTATTTGAAGACTGCTTTCAGAAGTCATTATTGAACTATAGGATAAAAAGGTATAAGCATAATTACATGTTAAAGAGAATAAATATGTTCTGCTAGATAGTTAACCAGGTGAGGTTAAACAAGATAAGATGAATTCTGGTCTTTTGAGAAAACTGACAGTCTTCATTTTAAGCTACAATGTAAAGTGCTTTATCCTGAGATTAGGTATTGTGGCAGAAGCTAAAACTGCCTTTTTCCCCTAACCGTGCCAGAATACAACCTCCTTTTCTTTTTTCACTAACAAGACTGCTTTACCACCACAGCCCACTCTAAGTAATTAAATCAATCCTTTGTACTTACCGTATTCTCCTCTAGTGACGGTACTAGATCTGATTATATGCTTCATGCATATTCAAAGTACGGCACTGACAGCTCTTTAATGAGCTCTTACTTAATCAGTACGAACAATGTTCATCTTGTTCTTTTTTTCCTCATGCATTAGAGCTAGGAACAGTTGGGGAAAAAATGAAACATCCAGCATTCATTTGAAAAATATATTGTACTTTGAAAAGTGTCTAAGCTGGGGAAGTTGCATTCTGCCCTTTAAAAGTCTGATGGACAAATTGGATTACTAGTATTGGATTAAATAACAAATGGTTAGAGGAGAAATGAGAAAAGCTCGCTGTGATCACAGGCTTTAATATTTTTTGTTACTTATAAAGCTGAAGGGGTCTTTAACCAGTTATTAAAGTCAGGATTAATTTGTAATGGTCCAACTTACTAGCTTTAAAAGGGTTTTGTTGTTGTTGTTGTTGTTTTTTATCGAAAACAATAGTGTAATGCATGTATTATGGAAAAAAATTTAAGTTTAAGATCTCCGAGCTATTTATGGATTTTCATCATCTTGTACTGGCTCAGATAAGGGGTTTGTATGCATGGGATCGATTTGGTCTCAAACATGTTTTTCACTTCATTTAAATAATCTGTACTGTATTTTTTTTTCCCTGAGAACAGTGTGGATATTTTCCCAATTTTAAATTTCAAGCATTTGTAGCAAGGCAATTAAGTACTTGTTTTACACTTGAAAAGTGGAAACAAAAACAACCCCAGGAGCAGCAGGGTTTTACAGAGTGAAACCATGTTGGAAAAAGGCTTTTTCTAAATTTTTTATTTAAAAATTCTAAATGTGAGTTTAGCTTGTAATATTGCTGCAGTAACAACATTCATTTTTCCTTTGTCGAGTGTTTTGTGTGCATCCTTCCACCGAGGAAAAAAATAATTTAAAAAGTAGTAACGTGCTAATGGCACTGTATTTACTGGAAAAGAGTTATTTAAAAATTTAATATATAGCAGTTCATCTTTATTTTGCTTGCATGGGAAGAATCTGTTTCAGCTTTGTGCACAAGAATTTAAAAGCTGACAGTCAACAAATAAAATATCAGCATCGACTGCTATTAATATTGCACACATGTGTCATTTCACTGATCAAAAAGGCCTTCGCCAGGGTACAATTGGCCTTTCTCCAAATTGCAAGCTTTTTCTCAGCTTTTTCTTTTTTACTCTTTCTTCTTTTGTTGCTGCCCGGGGATTTGTGCCTATCGCAGCCGATATCACATGACCGGTGTCAGGGCATCACATGGGTCCAAAGCGAATACAAAAACAGATTAAAAATTCTGTAAAAACAATCAAGACTTTGTTAACTCAGTTTTAAAGCAGCCTATTTTATGGATATTGTGTGTGCTTCGGTGTCAGGGTGGAAATATTTAAACAGGGACCTGTTCAGATCTGACTCGGCAGCTCCAAGCTCTACCTAGATCTTTTCTCGTTATATGGTGCAACTAACTTTATTTAGGAGGAATGCATTAATAGAAAGAAGCTTCTATCTTATGTTTCCATTCTTACACTGAGATTGCATGGCATGAAATTCAAATTCAAGCTCCTTTAAAACATTTCTGTCTCCCATTTCTTTTTTCAAAGCTGGCAAAATGAGATGCAGCAAGAGCTTGGCTTCATAATGGCATCTTTTAGCCACAGGTCCCATACCAACCCAAACCAAACAAATTTAGGATAATATATTGATTGAAATGTTACTATAGCCATGTATGTTTGCTTGCAAAAACTTTTTTTCACATGCTGTGTGATGATATCGTGTATCACAGAATAAACTTGATCATTATGCAAGGGGAAAAAAAAACACCTCTCCTCTTTTACTTGCCCTCTCCTCCAAATAAATTTCATCTACTCAGTGCATTTAAATGAAGGGTTTCTAATATTGATTTCATATCCTTCTAAAAGCAGACCCCACTAGATGGACTAATACAGCAATGCCTTTGATCTGTAACTTAACAGCAAAGTGTACCTGTAAGTTTTAATCCTCTTCAGAGGAGTGCTGAAGTGCTGAATATTATTGTAAATGCTATGGTCTAATATTTTATGCACAAAACCAGAAGTGGAGCATTTCTATGTGACAAATTTCTTCCTTTGTTGCTCCATCATCCAGGAGCTGGACCTTGCTTCTTCTGCTTGGAAAAAGGTTATAGGGTCATCCCTACTTTAGGGTGTTCTGCACTTCCCATCTTGCTGCTATCAGATTGTGTACCCTAAAAGCACCCTCTAGGAACAGTTTCATCAGCTAGTAGCTTCCCAGGGTGATAAGTGGGTATATGAAGGGATCTCACATCAGAAAGAAAAGCATGCCATACATCAGAACTTTTTCTTGTTATGTGAGTCTGCCAGCTCCATCCCAAGCTGACCCACTTCCCTGACCTCCTTTTACTTCCCTTGTGTGGATGTGCCAAGCCCACAGGCCACGGCAGGGGGACATGAGTTTGGACAAAGGCTGGTGACATTCAGGCATGCAGCAGAGTCCTAGCCAGGTGAGGAGGTGGTTCTCCATGCAGAGCTGGGCCTGCACACTACTGTAACGTTGGGTGTGAATGTGAGTGTGGCAGACATGTAGGTGTAAACACTTGAAATGCTCCCATTAAGAAACTAAGTTTTCTTTCAGAGAAAAACAGGGTTTTCAGGGTTTGTTTTTTGGTTTTTTTGTGTGTGTCTTTCCAGCTTCTGCTGCTGGAAATCACTTGTCTGCAGCTAGGGGTCCTATGGTTTAAGTTAAAAAGATATCTTCCTTGAGTGTACAAAACCTGTATCAGCAATTTCAAAACGTTTTACTCTCATCAAACAGGTAACTTCTAGGGCCCTAGAAGTTACCCCATCAGTGTGGGTGATTATTCCCATATTGCTTAAGCTTCCTGGTGAAGCAGTGTTGAAGCTGGGAGAAGTACTCAGAAGTCCCAGCTCATGCTCCTTTGCCACTATTCCAATCTTCTTCACAGATTAATTTTAACAGTAAAATATGTGAATGCTGTAATTTGATTAGGACCCTGTAGTCTTTGCTACTCAGCTCAACTTGAGAAATGAGAATGGCAGGTCAGTATAGAGGTACAGTCTCCACAAAGGACTTTGATGAGGTTTCTCCTAGTCTCCCAGCTCAGAGAGAGTGGAATTTGGCTGAATGACCCTGCTCCATGGAAAGGAAAGTCAGGAGCCTACTGAGCTGTTGTCTCTCTTTCCCCCACATGGCCTGATGGTATAGACATGGTAACTTAGAGATTTAGTCCAGTAGAGCGTAGCACTGCCTGAAGGTGAGCTCCAGAGGGTCCTGATCCTGCGTGGAGGCAATGATGGACATGAGCTGAGAAAAGGAATGCTAGTCCATGTGCATACACATGGGGGCCTGGACCACAAAATCATTCATGTTTGGGCAGATGCTCCCTTTGATTGCAGGCTGAAGAGAAGTTCTATCTAGCTTATCATCTGGAATAGTGGCTTTAAGCACAGACAAGCTGAGCAGGTGCCTGTGCCTTGGCCAAGGGTTCAGGATTACCATCTCTGCAGCTACCACACCATCCTGACTGGAATCCTGTGCTGGAATGGATCTTGCCCACAACAATTATTTTCATGTTTGAAGACCTGTGATGACCAGACATCTTTTAGTAGCAAGGTGTTCTGTTTGGGTTTTTTTTCACTGAGAAAATCCCACCAATATAGTTCTCTCATAAGAATTCAAAAGATGCAATGCTTTTTAAAAGGTGTTTATTAGGTCAGGGTATCAGTGTGATAAAGAACACTGAAATGTATGCCCATTGTGGCTGCTTTCAAAGATCTATTTATGGAGGAAGAAGAATTGGATGGAACGACTTACAGTCATATGATATTTTTATCATTACGCCTTGTATTGCACAATCACGTTGGAGACCTGTACTCCAAAACCTAAAATGAAATATGTAGCCCAAATTATGAAATGTCATGTAAGTAATTAAATTCTTTTGATTGCAGGAAGAAACACAGAAGAAGAAGAAGCTATGATGCAGGAATGGTTCATGCTGGTTAATAAGAAGAATGCCTTAATAAGACGGATGAACCAGCTTTCTCTTCTGTAAGTACTGATGGATACATGTATTTACAAAAGGATTATTTAGGGGAATATTTACCCAGCAGATAGATGCGAAACTGTTTTGTTTTCTTCCCATCAGACTTCAAAAATATCCCCTCAAAAGTGAATAGCGTGGATGATTTTTTTGGAACACGTGGAGAAACCTGTTCTTCTCATATTTCAGACTTGAAAATGAGAAGTGTGCAATGACACAAGATTAGCCAGAGCTGTGAAAAAAAAAAAGAAAAAAAAATTAAGCACAGTTACATTTTCAAAGACCCAGCAGTAGAATAAAATTACATTTTAGAAATGCACAAATAGATTTGGATTGTACCTCAGATGTGACAGGTGAAGACTATTCGGAAAGAGAGGAACATTTGTGAGTCACTACCTGCTTTGTAGAAATCCACAATCCCATCGCTACTTCAGCAGCACTGGGCTGCTGAAAGGATATTAGTGCATCAGTCATGGTGTGGTGATACCACCAATACTGCAGAGTAAGGGCAAGTTGCAAAGTAAGGGCAAATAAACTTTTTCTGCTATCACGAGCACAGAAGGGAGAAGACGCCGCTCGCTTTTAGAGGCGTCCTGCCCTCAGTGCTTCCTTTCCAGCTTCTCTTGCAGTCTGATTAGATTTCTTTCAGCAATGCCACCTAGTGTAGGCGCCTGCATACTTCCCTGGGAAGAGCCTGTGCTCACGGATTTCCTACCATGTCTGAACTTGACAGAAGATTCTACCTTCAAAATATTAAGCTTTCTAATCCCGTGTCTAATTTTCATTATTCAATAGGGCAGAATGTATATATAGGATAATACTTCCAGTGTCATATTATCTTGGTGAACAGGCTGATGCTGGTATTTGTTCATTAGATCCAGGGGAATGTTTTATACTTAGGACATTCCACAACAGCCGCTCCAAGGATGAATATGAAATAATTACGTCCTGTAGCACAATGGAGTTAAACTGACGGAATTAAAGCTGACACTGTAGGAAATGAAAAGGCCCTGTGACTGAATATGCCACCTGAGCAAGGTTTTAAGTTTGTGTATCATTTGTTTGGAGTAGCTTAAAGTTAAAGAGAAAAGTCAGTTACGAGTCCTAAAATCAATGTAAGTTAAAGGTTCTTTTAAGCGTTTAATGATTTAGTAATTAACATATTGATGAACTTTTGCAACTTGCCTAGGGAAAAAGAACATGACCTAGAAAGGCGCTACGAACTGCTGAACCGGGAGCTAAGAGCAATGCTTGCTATTGAAGGTAAGAGCAATGCTGGGTACCAAAGGAAAGAAAATGTGTGCTGTCAAAGGCAGCTACCTGCAAGTATCAAAGAAGGAGGCTTTTCTGAAGCCCAGTGAAGAATTAATGCTGGTATTTACATCATCTCAAGTGACAACACACAGCAAACACACTGGGTCCACACTCCCACTCTTAAATTTTATTTGGGGAAGGGAGTAGGGGTGGGAAGGAGTCAAAAACATGGGACGAAGAAATACGGTCTCCTCAGAACAAACTTTGAAAACAAAACCATGAGGAGGTAAAGAACATTTGTCTGGGGTTTATTATTTCTTGTTGTGGTAGCGCTCCTCTAGCTTTCCTGCGGCATTGGGTGCTGCAGAAAACAGACGGGGTGACCCGCAGAAGGAAGCCTTTTGATGTTTCAGATCTGTTTTACAACAGTATCTCACTGGGGGAAAAAAGTCTCAGATTTGGTGGTAAAAACACTACGTCTGCCAAGTAAATATTTCATCACAAGCAGCACCAGGATTAGTGCGATCCTTTGCATAGGTTTTCTCCCTTCCCTGCACCTCTCCCGAGTTTAGTCACCTTACCTGAATGAAAACTCATGGGGAGATTGACACACGGGATAAATGAAACAATTGCATCCTTTCCATAGGGCTTTCAAGTGAATTGTACAATAATCCTGGGGATGATTCATAATAAAAAATAAACATCCAGATAGCTTAAACCATTGCTTGCATTATTTTCTTCTTTAAATATCTTAAGTGTTTTTTAATGCTGCACTGCTTATACCTCTCAGTCACAAATGCTGTCTTATAGTTCAAAGATGTTTGCTTAAAAGTTAATCCTTTGGGCTCCGTAAAATGGACCTTTTGTCTAATCAATGCAAATTGATTTTGCTATTCTGTATTGACCTCTCAACCCTTTGACTGTCCATGGTAATTTCTTTCTTCACCTGATAAGGTACCTGATCCATAATAAATCAATTCTAATTAGTTTGGAGACTTCACTGGGAGCATAAGTTTGTAGGAAAAAAGCAGCAGGTTTCAGGTAGTTTTATGTATCTCTCCATCTGTGGTTATGTTTTTTGCATAAGATTGTATTCACTATATTCTTGAATAAACTTGAGTGATAAATATACACAGTGCTTTCTGCAGAGACAAGCCAGTTTAGTTGGGAATCATACTGATGAAATATTTAAAACATAAAACACTGTAAGAGCATGGAGGAGTTAAGAGATACTGGATTTAAATCCAAAATTTTAATGTTTAATTGCATCTTATGTTCTGCTGTCTCAGAATGTCCTAGCAGCAGCCTTTTTTCCTAGCAGCCTCTGCCACTCACATACTGACTTGAACAAGAATCTGTCCTTTTGTAATTTCTCTTTTTAAGTTTAAGGAGAGATGCCAAAACTCAGGAAAGTATTTTTTGTTTGGTTGGTTGTTGTTGTTGTTTGGGGTTTTTTTTGTGCTACTGGTGTGTGGTAAGAGGGGCTTAGGGAGAAAACATAAGTGCAGGAGAATTTGGGGTTTTTTGGATTTTTTTTAGTTATATAACAAAGTCAGCATTTTGACCCTCAGTAAGATTACTAGTCTGCTAGAACTTTCAGCAGAACTCTCCTTTTACCTAAAAAACATATCAAAGGAGAAACTCTCCCAATAAGACACCTGTGGAGAGTCAAAATACACATTTGTGACACCTCACCTCTTGATATGTGTATCAGTGCCTGTTACTGTTTCCTGTGACCAACGTGTGCTGGGGTGCAAAGATGCATTTTGGGGGAAAAACCAGTAAAAGCACAACATTTATAATATGATTTCCCCAAAGAAGCATGGGCTGCTCGAACATCCCAGCACTGTCTGCTCCGAGGCCATTTACCCAACTGTTAATGAGCACTTGGGCTCTCTGAAAAAGTTGAAAAGACAAATCTCACTTTTACCCACACCAATTTGAATGGGCAGGAGAATAATAAATATATATATACACACAACAGGATGGGGCCGGTTTGTTTGTCTAAAAGAAAAGCAGAACACACCAACCCAAACTGAAACTTTAAAAAAAAAAAAAAAGGAAAGTCTTTGAAAGGTGATAATTACTGTTTTGGTAAATTGCTCTAACTCTTCCACGCGTGACTGTTCTGTTTAAAAATCTATCAACCAATTTACTTAGCTAGCTGATGACAGAAAAAAAAAAGTAAAAAAAAAAAAAAAAGTAAGAAAAAAAAAAAAAAAGGAGAGAGAGAGAGCCATGCAGAAGATAGCAGCCTGCTGATGGCAGATAAAGGCGGGTTACTGGCAGCCGGCCTGCCCTGCCTGCACAGGCAGCGTGTGGGCAGCGCTGGCGTCTGGAGGTGCTGACCATTGTAGTGTTCAGTGATGTGGAGACAGTGTCCTCTTAGCCAGCCACTAAAATGGAGGCACAGGCAGCTGAATGGCCTTTTGGAGTGTTACGGCACTTCACGTGGAACACATGAATAACCCTGGGTGGTAAAAAAAGGGTTACTCTTCCCCCCCACCCCCCTCCCAATTTAGCCGTAGAGATAAGAAAGAGAGAGTTAATGCGCTGTCTTGGTCCAGCTGGAAAGTGTTCCTCTCTTGCCACTGCCCAGACTGCTCCGACCTTGCCTAATACACCAACGAAAAGACAGGCTTCTGGGTTTGTGTTAACCTGTGCACAAGGGGAGGCATTTTGGCTGGCTGGCTGGGAGCTGCACAGCTCATCTAAACAAGGTGCTGCATTTCTCAGCCTGATCTTCACCACATCCGCAGCTGAGTGGCAGGATGCCTGACTTTCCACTACCTTTCCTCTCACTCTTTTCTTTCTTTCTTTCTTTTTTTTTTTTCATTGGAGATTTAATGCCTCCTTAGAAAAGATACGTTCATTTTTGCACACCTTGGGGTGGTGTGTTCATTTTCTGCCCAAGAAATGGATCTTCTTTCGGATTTTGTACATCTTGATTTATTCTTGGCTTATAGTTTGAAGTGGGTGCTCTTCTAAAAGGATTTATGCATAGGTTCACTATTTTTGTAGTTATGGTTTATATGATAAGCTTTTTATATTTAAAATCAATATGTAATCCTGTGGAGGAGCTTATCCTCTAAAACCCCATTTGTAAATCTATTTTAGCTTTGTTACACCGCACAGCCACAGTATTCCATAGATTGATTAGGTTCAGCAGCAGAATCCTATCAAATGGCCTGCTCTGATGATGATGCAAACTCTTTCAGGATTGCTAGTTGACTGGAACTAAAGATAAGACCTGACTGCAATCCCCCAATGTGCTCTTTACAAAACTAGTGTTAATTTTCATCAAAGTGCTGGGCTTATTTATTATAGTGGCGAGGTTGAAGGTTTTACTACGAGAACTTTCGACCAGTTCTATTAAAGCATTTCTATGGGAACTGGCCGCCTGTTTGCTCAAAGTAATTATCAGTTGAACTGGGGGGGGGGGGAGGGAAGACAATATGAAGTCAATGAAAATGAATAATTGAAAAACATTTCTACTTTAATGTGAATTTAGCAAACTCTGTCATTTTAAAGTGCCCGTCGCAAGTGGTGGCACGGGCGGCTTTAGCTTTCAACACTTTTAGCTCATATACAGCTTCAGACCTTAATCCTATTTTTGTCTGGAGTGTAGCTTTTATAACAGTACTATTCTGAAATCTTCAAATTAATCACAGCCCATATTGTAGCTTCCCAGTGCTGCAGTCAGCCTGGGCATCTATATGTGACAGGTGTTATAGGTAATCCTGGCTTAAAAGGCACAACAGGTAGGAATCAAACTTGAACACAGCTGCTTTTTTTAAACATAGGGATGCTTCCTGAATCTGCTGCCTGGCAGTACTTTCTTAGGTAAAACAAAATTGCAGTGTAATCGCATATAAAATACTATTTAAATACTTTGAGCCAGTTCCTTTTTTAACCAATTGCTACTTGTCAATAGATTTACTTCAGGGGGTGCAGAGAAAGGCAGACTCTTTTTCTGGGAAACAGAGTACAAATGCAAGGGAATGTCTCTGCTAGAAAGTTTTCCTGTGGTGTATTTCAAGCACTAATAATAAGCAAGTGCAGAAGAAAACCCCAAACACCCCAGTTTTGTTCCGTGAAGTCGTAATACTATGCTGTTTACTCACAGGGCTATAAGATGGGGCAATAAAACCTGTAGCTCCTAGAAAAGGACTTAACAGAGGAAAAATAGTAGTGAAGGACTGAGTGAAACCTGTAGTGAAATATTGTGACTGTTGTGTCCTTTTTCAAAAGCTAAAACTGCTGCTGAAACAGGAGAACTAGGGGATGAAGGGGAAAAAAAAAACCACAACCAGCCAAACCAAACCAAGCAAAAAAACCAACCAAAAACCGCAAGCAAAACTTTAAAAATAAGAGCTTTTCAACTAAGTGAAAACCATCGAAACTGCGAAATAATTAAATTGAGGCCGAGTAGAGATAAGGGTTTTCAGGTCCTTTTTCATCCAGAGCTTCCTGTGCCCAGATTTGCCGGGGAGCCAAAGTCGCAGGAGCAGGGAGAAAGTTAACCTGAAAGTTGGGGGCCACGTCTGGGGGAAGCAAATCCACACGAAATTCTCTGCCACGTCCCTCTTCTCCTGTTCTGCCCAGCTCGCTGCTGTTGCCCTTCTCACGACGGGGTTTGTCACGCCGAGATTGCATTGCACTCGCGGGGGCTTTATTTGCGTGGGTAAAACCCTCTGGTTTTGGGAAGCTCTGAGTCGCAGAGGTGCAGAGCCGTGTGTGTTTTAAATGGGTCGAACTGAAAGAACCCTCCTCAAATAAGCAAGGAGCGGTGGAAATGGAGAGACCGCCTTGAAAATTAGCACCTAAAAAGCCTGCTATCTAAATCAAAGCAGCTTTGCGGCGGGAGAAATGGCTTAGACTTGAGAGTAATTTTGGCTGGTAGCTTGAGTTCTTGTGTACACCTGGAAAATTATTTCCTTAAGAATGGTGACGGGGGAGCAACACACATTGAAAAATGAAAACTAAAGTAAAAAAGGAAGAGAACGAGAAAAAGAAAGATAGAAAGAAAAACTCGCGGGAAGTTTGGGCAGTGCCCTGCCAGGCCGATGCTGCGGGACGGGCTCTGTGCCGCTGCACCGAATACCTCCCGTGTGTCTTGGCCTCTCCCAAGCTTGGCGTGGCAGCTCACACGTGTCCGTGTGGGTTTCCCTGCGTGCGGGTGGACCCGTAACTTGCCCGTGGGCCCAGGCAGAAGGCGAGGGCGCGATAAAAGTGGTGATACATTCCTGCCTTTCCGCCGCTCTCTCAACCATTATTGCATGATGATGCATCTAATTTTTAATTTGTAAATACAAGGCCGAATTCCCTCTAGCACCACTTGCTTTCATAAAGCTTCTGAGCAGTTTGCTGTCTTGAATAAATTTGGCTTTGGAGGGGGGTCAGGGGGATTTGAACCACCGCATTCTTGCGGGGTTTGTGAAGATTCACATGGTAACCGGTGGTGAGCATTGTTCGGGTTATCTGAATAAGCACCAGCCATGTGAGTTTTAACATGATCGCCCAGGGCAATGGAGAGCGCGGGGAGAAAGCCAAAAGGACTCTGCACCCTCTCTCTACCCTTTGCCACCGGGAAGGAGGAGAAGGAAGAGGAGGAGGACACCGCCGGGCCGGTAGCGATGGCTGCTCCCGGTGGTGTTGAGTTGTTGTTGGCTTTTTAGGTTCGATTTTTTTGTTTGGTTTGGGTTTTGTTGTGGGGGATTTTTTGTGTGTGTGTGCCGGTGTCCTCTTTCCCTCCCGCTCCTCATTTGTCCTGCTATCTCCCTCATCATCTACTGCTCCTGCTTTTCATTGTTTACCTTCTTAATGAGGGAGGCGGGGAGGGCTGGGGCTTGACTGACAGCGACAAGCCCTTACGGTCTGGCTCGGAGAGCCGGAGGCTGCGGGGCGGCCCCGGGGGGCTGCGGCGTGCGGGACCGGGGGCTCCACCAGGCCGGGGAGCGGCAGGAAAAAACCCTTTGGGAAAAAGCGAGGCGGTCCCGTCCACTGCTACCCGCCAGCGCCGGGGCTAAAGGCAATATTCCCTAGCAAGTGTATTTTTTTTTGTTTGTTTTGGGTTTTGGTGTTTGTTTTCTTTTTTTCTTCAAAGGAGGGGGGAAATGCTAATTACCCTATACCTGCCTTTTTTTATTTAAAAAAGTTACTGCGGAACATATGGTGTGCCCAGTGTGAGATTCCTCCAGCTGCTAAAGGCAGGCAAGGAGCAAAGAAAAGCCGAGTTTCAGGGAAGGGAGTTTTCCTCCTAGGAGGGGAAAGTTGGGAAAATGTTGCTGCCCGTCCAGGAAACACGGTCGTGGAAAAAAGAAAAGAAAAACAAAAAAAAAAACAGTAAAAAACCCTACACCCAAAAAAACCCCCCACAAAACCCCACAGCAAAAAAACAAACAAGAAAACGAAAAATAAACCCCAGACAACCCCGAGCTAGGTAGGCAGGGAGACAAAACACCGTCTGGCTGCTGAGGAGAGGCGGGATGTGCCGGGACATGGGGCCGGTGCGGTGGGGACCCGCTGCACCTTTCGGTGTCGGCTGCAGCATCTCACAGCTGTTTGTTGTTTTTTTTTTTCTCGTTTTTTTGTTGTTTTGTTTTTTTTCTGTTTGTTTGTTTGTTTGGTTTTTTGTCTCCTAGACTGGCAGAAGACCGAGGCGCAGAAAAGGCGAGAGCAGCTTTTGCTGGACGAACTCGTTATTCTCGTTAACAAACGGGATGCGCTGGTCAGGGACCTGGACGCCCAGGAGAAGCAGTGAGTGGGGTGAAAAGGAAAGGGGGGTGTGTGTGGAGGGGTGTTTTTCCCTTCCACGGTTCCCCACGGAAAGTTTGGGCCGAGTCGGTGGGCGCCATGGACCGTGAGGGACGGACGCGCAGCCTCTCACCGCCCCTCACCGTGCCTCTTGCCGCCTCTTTTCGCAGGGCCGAGGAAGAGGACGAGCATTTGGAGAGGACCCTCGAGCAAAACAAAGGCAAGATGGCCAAGAAGGAAGAGAAATGCGTCCTCCAGTGAGCGGCCTTCCCGCAGCGATGGCGAAATCGCAGCGCGGCTCTTTCTTACGTTTTTAAAATGCCGACATGAGACTGGGGAAAAAAAAATGTTTTGGAAAAAAAAAATTAAACTTTTTTCCATTTTGTTAGGCCGGATCTAGGCTGCGCCGGGCCCCTCTCCGTTGTTTTTTTGTTTCCATTCAAGCGAACTCTCGTTGTACCGGGGTTTTCTTGTGGGCTCAGCTCTCCTGCCGAAAGGGTTTGAAATGAAAGCGCCGAGACCCTGGGCGTGCGGGCGATGTCGGAGATGTGCGGAAGGAGCAGAAGAAATAAAGTCTGTCCTGGTTTCTGTAGCTAGAGGAGGGCTGAGTTTTGAAATAAATACGTTTTTGTCGTAATAGGATTAGAGAGGGGGGATGTAGGAGGAAAAAAAATCATTGGGAATGGTTTCATCGAGTCCTGCCATATGTAATACTTAATAAGCTACCTACATTTTATAGTTAGGTCAGATCCACCCCAGTTATTATTAAAAATGTGCTGTATTTACCAGTGTTTTATTTCAGCAGTTTTACATTTCCCCGGGAGTAGAGCTGAGCTGCCCTGGTTTACCTGGGGGGTTTCTCCCCTGGAATTAGCGCAAAGCCCAAGGAGCGGCTGCCGGCGGTGCTGAGCCCGGGGCAGAGCCTGGTACGGCCCGGCTCGGCTCGACCAGGGGCAGCGCGGCGCCTCCCCCCGCTCTCCCCACCCTCTCCCCCACCTTCCCCCCGTGTCCCCCGTGATCCCGGGCCGCGCTGCCCCTCCGCGTTATTTATTGCGCCCGGGCCGCCTCCCCCACCCCCGCCGCCCCTGCGCGGAGACTCCCCCCTCCCGAGTTACCCCCCCGCCCCGCCCGTGTGTCCCCACGCGTGTCCCGCGCTTTCATCGTCCCTTTGTGGAGCTCGTCTCGTTTATTTATTACAATATCTAGTCATATATAAAATTTTCAATAAAAGCCGAATCTTTCTTACCGTAACTGCCGCTTTCCTCTTTACCTGGGAAACTTTCTCCCTCTCTCTGCCGATCGCGGAGGGGGCCCGGGAAGGGCCCGACCCCGCGGGGGGGCAGGAGGGCTCAGCCACCCCGGGCCACCCCAGTCGCGGCTGCTTCGCCAACGCAACGAAACCCACCAGAAGGAAAAGTTTTTCGTTTCTTTTTAATAACAGGCAACTCGGGGAGGGGAAGGTAAAACTTTTCCCGGCCGGGCTGATGCCGCCGGTCGGCCGGCGCGGTGGATGGGCGGCCAAAGTCCCGCCGCGGCGGCGGGCTCTAAAGGAGCGCACCCGCGGGAAGCTGTGCGGGCGGAGGGGTCGGAGGGAGCACAAACCCCACCGAGATGCGGTACCGTCCCGGAAGGGACCCCGAGAGAACTCACCAACCCCCCCTCCCACTATCGCCGGCGGCTCCGGGTGCAACTGCTAACCACTGCCTGCCGCGCAGACCCGCTCCCACAAAATAAAAATTCCCCCGTGGAGGAGGGAAACGGCCGCCGGTGCCCGCGGGCAGTGCCGGCTCTGGGCAGGGGGACTGCGGGCAGCGCTGCTACCCGCCCGGGCGTTTGGTTCAGTGTGAAGTTAGGGAGGATGCGCGGAGCGGCCCACGGCGGGCAGGGGTAGCAGGCAGCCGGCTCTTCTGTCCCACTCTGCCCGCTCCCTAAAACTCAGAGGCTGGGAAGGGGAGGAGGTACGCTCCGTGTACTCCGCTCCCGCGGAGAGCAGCGGAGGTCCGGCAGGCGAGACGGTGACCAAGCCCGCGGCGCTGTCCGGGTGCTGCTGAGCCCCGAAGCCTGGGGCTGAACCCGAGGGGAGAGTTGGGGACCCGGGGAACGGGCAGGCATCACCCCCATTCCGGCGGGGAGGGTGGTTCTTATTTGTCTATAATGCGAAAAAAAGTTACCCAGCCCCCTGGTTGCAGGAAAAAATAACGATGTCGCCCTCCCCCCCCGTCTCCCGCTCCCCGCCTAGAAACCGGCCCCAAGAGGCCCCCCCACCCTGTGTCCGAACCGAGTCGCCCTCCCTCCCTCCCCCGCCCCTGCCGTTCCCCGCCGCCGAAGGGACGCGCAGCCCAGCCCCTTGTCCGCCCGCACCCCGCCCGGCCGCCGACCTTACCTGGGCACAGCGGGGAGGGCGCAGGCTCCGTCCTGAGGAGGGAAAGGGGGGGCTGGGGGGCAGCCAGCTCCGCGCCCTCCCTGCCCGCAGCCCCCGGCAGAGCCTGCGGGGAGGCGTCCGCAATTGGGGATTGGGCAACCGCGGTGGTTGCGGAGGCGTTGGGGAGGGCATAGATAACCCCCCTGTGTGAGGGGGGCACCCCCGGGGCGGGTTGGTGCCCGTCAGGACCAGGAAGGCCCCGGCGGGGCGAAATGATGGGAAGGCGGCGTGGGGGAGAGCAACCCGGCCCGGGATCTTCCCCGGCGGGATAGGGGCAAAACGCTGGGGGGGAGAGGTTCAAGGGGGGACGTACCCCCCCAGTCCTTCCTCCTCCTTGTTCGTCCTCCTTTTGCTTTTTGTGAATGGGCCGTGGCGCTTTTGTTGCGGGAAGAAGTGCCCGTGTCTCTGACTTTTGTGGACGAGCGCAAGAGCTTGTTAAATCTCCTTTTACTCCTGGGCCCACCGTTTCCTTCCCGCACGGATTAGACGGTTCCCTCCTCGCCCGCGAAAATAGAGGGGAAAGAGCAAAAATCTAAAAATAAAATTGGGGTGAGGGAGGTAGGGGGGAGAGGAAAACCGCGCTTTGGTCGGGGCCGGCGGGGAGCGCCTTTGAACATTAGCTCGCTTTCAGCTCCAACTGCAATTAGAGAGAGTTGATGTAGGGAGACCAACAAAAGCCGCGCACCGGAGCCCTCCTTCGAGGTCTGGGGCCGCTCCACCGCCTGCTTGGCTGCAAGGCCCCGCTCCGCGCCCCTCCGCCACGGCCCCGCTGCTCCGCGCCCTTTCCGCGCCTCTCCGCTCCCGCCACCGCTGCCGGGAACAAATCGGGCTGCGCGGAGCGGTGCGGGGTGGAACGGTGAGTCCCGTTCCCCCCGCCGCTCTCCCCGCTGCCCCCGGGGCCGCCCCCGCCTGCTCGTCCCCCGCGGCGCAGAGCAGCCCCTGAACTCAGGACACGCGGGGAAAGGTGCGGCCGCTGCTTTATTAATACTTTCAAGCACAAAGTTAGGGCGAGCCTTTAAACACTTGGGGGAGCGGGCTGGGACCCGCTCCCGCCAGCTCCCCCCGGCTCGCCACCGCTCCCGACACCCCCCCGCTCCCGCTCCAGGAGCAGCCTCCGCGCCGGCACAGGCAGCGGCCGAAACTTTTCCGCGGTCCCCTCGGATGGTGAGGGCGCGGAGCGGTGCGGGGTGTTTGCCGGAGGAAAGGGCAGAATCGCGCGGGAGCGGAGCGGCTCCCCTCGCAAAACTTCTCTAACTGTTCCTACCCCCAAATCTCCCTCCGCAGAGATTGCGCGGAGCGCTGCGCGCCCACCGTTTCCACACCCCCTTACTCCGCCGACCAGCTCTCCACTGGGGTCGGGCCGGGCGCGTCGGCGGCGAGTGCGCGGGGGAGCGCGGAGCGCCGCGGGGCGGGGGGGTGGGGGGGGGCGCGGAGGGAGCGGGAGCCCAGCGCTGCCATTGCCCGGGCGGCTGTCAGTCAGGCGGGGAGCGGCCAGGATTGGCGCCGGGCTGGTTACGCAGATGCTTTGCGCGCACATACAAGGGTAGGGCCGGGGGTAGGTGATCAATCCTCATCAGGGCCGCGGCTCCATCGCCCCGACAGCGCGGGCCGCCGGCGAGGTAACACGGGGCGCCCCGACAACTTAGGGGTACGCGGCTCGGCTTCGGGTATGCCTCCCCCCCTCCCCTTTCTTACCCTTTCCCCCCCCCCCTCCCCATCCCGCCTCCTCACCTGTCTGACCCCCCCCTGCCCGCCCTCCCCCTCCGCGCCCCCCGCCCGCTCCGCCCTGCGCGCAGCCCCCGCCGCGACGGGCGCTCCGCAGGTGGCCGCGCAGGTGAGGCTGGCGGAGGGGGGCGATGGGCACAGCGCTCTCCGACGGGGCGGGCGTCTGCGGCGGGACGGAGAGGGGCCGCGGCACCGGCAACCGGGTTGGGTGCATTTGTGTGCGTGGGGCGGCAAGGGTGTGGGCGCAGCCGGGCCGTGTCTGCCCGTGTATTTTCGTCTTGTCTATTTTTCCCCCCTTCATTTCTGGATTTTCCCCTTCTCGCTCCCCGGGACGGTCCCGCTCCGCCGCGCTCTCCGGTAAAGTTATACAACGCTTGGGCACGGCGGTGCCGCCCGGTCTCGGCCTGCCGGAGGGTGCTCCTCCCTCACCTCATCCCAAAACCCACCGTCCCCGCTACCCCGGGGTGCCCACGATGCCGCCGGGGGGATGTCTCGGCCTCGGCAGCGGGGGCCGCCCCTGGGGCTCGGCGGGGCCGCCCGGGGTCTCTCCGCCCCTTCCTCCCCTCCGCATTTATCTGCTGCTTTTTGCCACCCAGCCCGGCCGGTCCCTCCCGAGCCGGTGGTCGCCGTGTTCCCCCTCGTCAGGACCTTAGCCCCGGCGCTGCCCAGAGCTCCGGGACGGGCCCAGTCGGCGCTGCCTCCAGCTCGGGTGCTTGCGCTCTCCCTCTTCCTTTTTCCCTTTTTAACTCTTATCCATTTCTAATTAAAACGTCCCCGTCTGCTCGCTTTTAAATTAATTATACTTCCCTCCTCTGGTACCTCCTTTTGATTCCTAATCCAATTATCTTTTTAAATAATTGCTTTATCTTTCCCCATCGCCGGGCACTGTTGCCTCTCGGCACTTGCACGCAACTCTCTTTCGTTTGAAATAGAATAAAATAATAACAACAAAATTTACAATTTGAGGCCGCCTGCCCGGTGCTCCACGCCGGGGTGGGCGCAGCCACCCGGTACCCGGGAGCTCCTCGGCAGGATTTGGGGTGGCCGGACCTCTCTAACCCCCCCCTCTCTGGTCTCTCCCCAGGCGCTCCGGCCTCACCTCTGCGCGGGGAAGAAATCTGCCTTTTTGTGTTCCGATCCTCGTTGTCGTTTTAAATTTTTAAAATATTTTTTTTATGTATTTTTTTCCTTTTTTTCTTTTCTTTTTTTTTTTTTTCTACCTGCCTTTGCGATCGCTTGAGGACCTCGAGGCGGTGACGACGGGACAGAACGAAAAAAACTCCTTTTACGCAGATTTTGTTCTCATTTTTTAATTTGTTGTTGGCTTTTGAAATTTTTTGCCTCTTGTTTGGGGTGTTTTCGGGGGCTCTTTTTATCGGGGCATTTTAATTTTTTAATTTTTTTAAAATTTTTAAATCCTTGTCCCCCCCACTCCATATATTTGATTTGATTTTTTTCAATTTTTAAATTTTTCTGCTGGACTTTGGAGGAAACCTGCCCAGCTTTTAGCATGATGTCTTACCTTAAACAGCCCCCTTATGGCATGAACGGTCTGGGGCTGACGGGCCCAGCCATGGACCTCTTGCATCCCTCCGTGGGGTACCCGGGTGAGTCCCTTGCGCCTCGGCCCTGTCCCCACCATCACCCACCCACCTCCTGGCAGAAGGGGGAAAAACTCCTTCCCGGGTGGGTTTGAATGAACCCATGGGGCTGTACGGTTTGGGGTGGGCTGTGGGGTGGGTGCCCCCATTTTGCTTGCAGCCTGGGGTGGGAAGGGAACGGTGCCGATTCCAGCATCTTCATTCCTGTGTGGATTTTGAAGAATAAAAAAAAAAGCATTAAAAAAGCTTTTTTTTTTTTTTTTTTAAAGAAAAAAAAAAAAAAGAGAAAAGTAGATTTATTTTGACTCAACGAAATCTCTCCATTGCTCTTGGGGTTGGGCCTGACCCTTCCCCAGCCCTGTGCTGCTCACCCTGCCTGCAGCAGGACAGGGTTCGGTGCGTGGGGCACGCCACCACTTTTGGGGTTCAGAGAGGGGGATATTGCACAGGCCCCTGCCCCAGGGGTGCTGGGGCTTCTGCCACACTGGAAGGGAAGCGGGAGGTGCTCGGGGACCCAGTGTGACTGGCGTGGTGGTGCTCGCCCCCAGCCACCCCACGGAAGCAGCGGCGGGAGCGCACCACCTTCACCCGCTCGCAGCTGGATGTGCTGGAGGCACTCTTTGCCAAGACCCGCTACCCGGACATCTTCATGCGGGAGGAGGTCGCCCTGAAGATCAACCTGCCCGAATCTCGAGTCCAGGTACTGGACCTGCACGGGGGGTGCATCCTACACTGCTGGGGGCTGGGAAGATGGGGGGGCACCGCAGCTCAGCCAGCACCGCTCGGACTCAGCTTTCCATCCACACTCATCCCTGTTTCCTCAGGGCTGAGATGTGTGTGGGCTCCCTACCATGTGTCTGTCCCTGCGTGGGGGTATCCAGGCAAAGGCAGGCTCTTACTTTTTTTAAACTGTTTTATTAATTTTGGTTTTATTAACATTTTGTGGTCCGCTTCCACCTGGCCCTTGTAGCAGCCCTGCTGCCTGCGCGCCTCCCAGCACTGCTCCCCAGATGATGATGATGCCTAGTGGGGTGGGATGTGCAGGCACCAGCTCACACTGTATCTGTCCCCAAGAACCATATTTTATCTCTACTCCAGGGACATGAACAACCTGGGACACTCTAGCTCCTGGCCCTGGGCATCCTTGCTTGGGGCAGGATGCGGGGTGGTCTGGGTGCCAGGCAGGGCAGGTTTTTTTTCCGGGGTGCGAGGGCGTGCAGTGCTAATGGCTGGGTGTGGGTGCTGGGAGAACTGGTGCCAGGGTGAGGTTGGTTGGGTGCTCCCGGGGTGAGGAGCACCCAACTGCTCATCCCTCTGCACCCCAATTTCTTCCTCCAGGTCTGGTTCAAGAACCGCCGTGCCAAGTGCCGGCAGCAGCAGCAGAGCGGTGGAGGGGCCAAGAGCCGTCCAGCCAAGAAGAAATCCTCGCCGGCTCGTGAGAGCTCAGGTTCGGAGAGCAGCGGGCAGTTCACCCCACCGGCAGCAGCCTCCAGCTCGGCCTCATCTTCCTCCTCCAGCTCGGCCTCATCGGCCCCGGCGGGAGCCCCAGCATCTCTCAGCACTCCGGCGTCGTCCATCTGGAGCCCGGCTTCCATCTCTCCTGGTGCGGCGCCGGCGGGGGTGACGGTGCCTGAGCCCCTGCCGCCCGCTGCCGCGTCCTGCATGCAGAGGGCCGGCCCTGCCGCCGCTGCCGCCTCCGCCAGCTACCCCGTCTCCTATGGCCAAGGTGGGGGGTACGGGCAGGGTTACCCCGCGCCGCCCTCCTCGTCCTATTTTGGGGGCGTGGATTGCAGCTCCTACCTGGCGCCCATGCACTCCCACCACCATCCCCACCAGCTCAGCCCCATGGGGCCCTCTTCGGTGCCTGGCCACCACCACCACCACCCGCTGAGCCAGAGCTCAGGCCACCACCACCACCATCACCATCACCACCACCATCAGGGTTATGGTGGCACCGGGCTGCCCTTCAACTCCTCCGACTGCCTGGACTACAAGGAGCCCGCTGCTGCTGCTGCCGCTGCCTCCTGGAAGCTCAACTTCAACTCCCCTGACTGCCTCGACTACAAGGACCAGGCGTCCTGGCGCTTCCAGGTCTTGTGAGGGACCCACCACCCTCCCATCAAGCTGCCACTGAACCCCCAGACCGAGGTCTCCCCATTGCCTCACAGGCAGGACTCTGGCTTCAGCTTTTCCTCCTCCTCCCCTCTCTTCGTTAGCAGTAACCATGCCCCGGAGGGGGGGGTATCCTGCCGCCCCCATCTCTACTGACTGATATTTATTTGCTTCCTGCACCCCTCCAGCGGGTTTATTATAATTATTATTTTTTTAAATGCGACAGAAGAGGAGTTTAAATAAAATAAGAAGCCCAGCGTCTCCCCTGCTGCCCCCCCGGGCAGAGGCGCAGGCTGGCTCCTGCCCTGCCGGTGCCCCTTTAGCTTCATGTGGGGACCCTCATCCCCGGGTGCGGCAGCCCCCAGCTCGCCTGTCCTGTACAGTCTCTTGCCGCTGGGAGCGGCGGGAACGATGTAAATACTAGGTCCGTTCCAGTGACCATCATTATTTTTAGTTGATGCTGTTGGGTTGGCATTTATTTAGAGTCTAACGTGGAACAGAACTTACAAAACAAAACAAAACAAAAAACAATTTTTTCTTTTAAAGTGTAATTTTCTTCCCCCAAAATGGATCTTTCTCCCTTTTGCATCTTTGACTCTGCGCGAGCTCGGCCGTGCTGGGCCGGGGCTGGAGCCGGGCCGGGGCAGTAGGGTGGGTGGGCAGGCGGGCAGCAGCCCGTAGGGGGGGTGTGCCTGGAGGGGAGGGAAGGGCCACTCAGCTAATCCACAACCTGCAGACCAAGAAAACCCAAGCTTTTGGAAAAAAAATAAAAAGGAAAGGAAAAAAAAAAAAGCAGGAAAAAAAAGTTTTGGTTTATTTTTTTGAGGGGGGAATACAGGGGAAAGCAGCTCTGCTTCATGGTAGGGGGGGGAAAGAATTCGGTGGTGGTTTGGTTTGGTTTTTTTGTTGTTGTTTTGGGGTTTTTTTAGCCCCTTCGCTGCGTGTTGGCGAGTCGGGGCTGAAGCCCTGGGCTCCCGGCTGCCTCACCCGCCCCGCGCTGGTGCTTTTTGGTAGCTTTGCCCCGTAGCGGGGAGAGGGACCGTGTACATGTGGGTTTTTTTGATGCCGTAGCCCCCACATTTACCCCTTCAACTGTAAGGCAACACACCTCCCCCCCCCCGCCTCCTCCTCCCTTCCTTCCCACCCTAATAAAATCCAAACTAATAAACGCGGTGGTGTCCTGTCCTGCTTCCTCCCCCACCCCCCGCATCTTCCCCAGGAAACTTCCCCGGAGGGAGTGAGGAGCTGGGAAAAGGTTTCCAGGGGGGGCCCAGCAGGATGGGGGAGGGTTTGTGGCGGGGGATGTGAATGATGAGTTTGAGAGTGCTCTGGAGGTGGGGGGGACCACCGCTGGCTCTCTGGGTGTGGGCTTGGGACCTGCTTTTATGTTTCTTGACGCTGTTAATTGGTTACTGATTTATTGCTGCACCACCGTGCTGAGCAAGACACGCTGCCTGAAACAGCAACCCCCTAGCCCGGTGGGGCAGCTCCCCCAAACTTGGGACCCCCACGGACAGGTCCTGGGAGGGGGGGATGTGGGTGGGTGGGGTGCGGAAATACTGCTATGCAGACAGACAGACCGACCGACCGCTGCCCCCCTCTGCGGGCAGCAGGACGGAGGGATGCTCGGCACCCGTGGGCTCCCAGCGTTTCCCTCCTCAGCTGCTGCCAGCTGGGATCTAGCTGGGGAAGCGGGAATGAAATATTTTTTCCCGTTTTTTTTCCTCTCCACCCAAAAAAAAGGGAAAACTACAACACTTCCTGCAGTTGTTGGAGGCTGCCCCGTGGTGTTGGGACCATTCCTGTTCCTGCAGGGCTGGAGCTGAGGGGGATGAGCGGGGCCAGGGCCACTCTGGTTGGGGTTTTGATACACTAGAGGGGCCAAACTCCAAATTACATCCTCCCTGTGGTCTTGCTGCAGTGCGAGCTCCTGCTAAGAACTATGGGGCTACAACATGTGCCCCACTCTCTGGTGTTCTGGTGTATCCCTGGGGCATCAGGAACTGCGGGGGAGGGGGTGGGGGAAAGAGGGGTGGAGAAGTAAACAAGAGGTATTGAGGCACCATCGTGCTCCTGGTGTCTGTTTTGGGGAAGGGGCATTGCCTCTGGTGGCCCGATGGGGTGTAAAGGGGGCCGGTGATGTGCTGCTGCAGCAACTGGGACATGGGCTGCAGTGGGAAATCCAGCGGGGTCAGTTCCCCCACCCCCTCCTGATGACAGCATTACAAGACCCTGGCATCCTTCCCGGGTGACAATCACTGCAGAGCCCCGAGGCCGTGGGGCTGGTGGGTGCCCTGTGGCCTTCAGCACCCTCACGCTGTGTGGTGGGGAGGGAATGGATGAAGCAGAGTTGATTTCAGGGGATAATTTTTTTTTTTTTCCTTTCAACAGCTCTTTTCTATGTTGTCTCCTTCAGTGCATGTACACACACACACACACACACACAAATATAAGTATATATGTATATGTGTATCTTTACATATAAAACAACTGTTCTCTTCTGCAAGAGTGGAGAGGCGCTCATTGCACATCGGGTGGCTGCACAGGGAGCTTGAGGGAGGAGCATGGGTGCTTGGTGTGGGTGCCACCAGCTGATGCTGGTGTACTTCTGTTAAAATTCTTCTGTTAAAGGTAAAAAAGTTATCATAGCTCTCCTGGAGCTGTAAAAGAAATAAATCTGTGCTGGCCACAAAATGAACCAAAGCTGCCCTCCCAGATTTAGTGAGTTCCTGAGGACACAAGAGCCAGCAGGTGTATAAAGTATCTACTTCCCCTCCATACCCCCACACTACTTCATCTTCTTTAAACAAAAATACTCGTCTTCCCTAAAAAATGTGTCACTTAAGAACATGGTCTAGTGGAACTTGTCAGTATTAAGCTTATGGTTGGACTCAACGATCTTAAAGACCTTTAAAAGTTCTTTAAAAGTTGTGTTTCATTTTAAAGCAGCACTGCTGAGAGATGCAGATGGGAAACAATTTTGTTCCTTTGGTTTCTGCAGCATGGTCCTACGCTTTTCATCCACTGCCCACAGTGCAGATGTGTCATGGATTTGCTTCAGGGTTTGGATCTCTAAGGGGTGCCTGCATCCCTGAGGGAAATCCACTCAACATGGGCACCCAGTACCTCCTGCTGCTGCAGCCAGTGGCTTCTTCAGCATCCCGCCCTAGCACAGTGCAGGCTGTGGACATTTTCCAGTCCTGTTTGTGCAGACCTGGAGCATGACAGCCAGGCTGGTCACTTAGCAGGGAGCAGAGGAGACCTTTTCCTGATCACATCAAATAATGGCTTTGCCCTCAACGCCTGGCTTCATTTTTTTTTCATTGCCTTTCTCCCTGACCTGCAGTTTCTACAAAGGCTGACAAGCATGACTTGCGTGGGAATAGCTGGTTTGCTGGAAAATAACTAAAACTGTTTTTGTGTTCTTTTACTTTTCTCATATTGGGTTAAAACCCCCCCCTGGAAAACATCGTGGTGACTAAGCACAGTGCAACACTCACCAGCAAGCCTAGCGTGGGCAGGCCCCATCCTCCCTCCACCACCCATGGGTTGGTGCCAGCAAGGCAGGTGAGATGTGACTTCCACCCATCGGTGGGCAAGCCTGGGCCAGTGGGAGTTGTGCCCCTGCACTGCTGATGCTTGGCTGGTGGAACAAACTTCTCCCACTGTGGGCTGCCCCGTGGCCTGACCTGGTGCTGCCACCTGAGCACAAGCCATGGCAGGCAAAGCAGCAGGATGCTCGCTGCCTGCTGCTCTGGGAACAGGTGCCAGTGGGATCAAGCAAGGAGGCTGCTGGGTGCATGGCTACTATTAGGGTTTTTTTGGGTTTTTGTTTTTTTAAATACCATTTGCTGCTGGGTGCTGGTGCTGAAGTTCTGGGTTACCTGGCATGGGGCTGGTGAGGCTATTGCCTCTTGCCCAGGTGCCAGCATCTCCAAAGGCTCCTGGTGCTTCCCTGCCTATAAGCCAAAGACCAGGAATTGCAGCGAGGGGGGAGAGGAGCAGAGGGAGTGAATAATACCCAGTTTAGGCTGTTGTAGATTTTTATGCTTGTTTCTTTACGGACCTGAAATAATTAATGATCTTTTTGGCATTATGAGAGTATTTTCTCTGAGGGCAGTCCCCGCTTGGAAAGCTTTGTTTTTAAACCTCCTCATGTGACAGGGAGCTGTGGTGGGTGATGATTTGCACTTCCTTAGTGGTACCCATCCATGCAGAGGAGGGGAGAGGCTGGGCAGGGCTGTTACTGGCTGGCAAGGGGTGGCTGACCAGAGGTCTGGGTGCAGGATGTGTTTTGGGGGCATTATGTGTTACAGCTGAGCATGAATTAAATTATTTTTTTAAATGTAAGTTCTGTAATAGAGACACACTCATTAATGTGATGTAGTACAGTTTTCTTGTAGACAGCCTTTCTGACAGGGCACGAAGAAAACAGCCAAATACAGAGCCATTGCACCAGACCATTTGTGGTTTCCCCTCCGCTGACCTCCCCGTTAGCCAGTCACTGCTAATTCATTCACTTTGAGTAGCAATTAATGCCCATAAAATCCCACATTGGTTACAAACCTGTTCTGAATTTGTCAGTAAAAATCTGCCCATGAAACTCCCAGATGAGGAACCTGCTATATTTGAGAGCTCTTCTTTCATGTCATATGGGCAAGCAAAAAAAGCTGCAGGGAAGGAGGAGGGCGAAAATGGTCAGAGGGCTGAAGCCTAAAGGAAAGCATATGCCTATTTCCAGATAAATCCCTATTCAACACTTTTTTTTTTTTTCCAGGATAGACAGGGCTTTTCCAAGAAAGCCACGAGAAGAATTTTTTTTTTTTTTTTATTACATGAAAAACTGTGATTTTAAGAAATGGCATTTTGGATCTTATGTACATTTCTAGTATTATTTCCTGTATGTTTTTAAGCTGAAATCCTCTTAGCATGCAAAGTAAATAGATTATGATATACTGAAGGATTAAGAATCACTGTCTGGTGTCAGATTAATCCCTCATATAGACCATCACTTGTACTGACAGAAATATGGCTGCAATTCAGCAAAATAGCTCCACGGCGAACCAATGCATCGCAGCATCTTATGCAGAACAAGCACGCGGTCTCCCCGGTCCCTCGCTGCGCCCCGTGCATTTCAGAAATCAAATTTAAATTTCTGGACATTAAAAGCATGTGCTGTGTGAAGCGCAGCAGCCACAGGCACGGCTCTGCACATGGAGGCCATGCAGCAGCCTGCTCTGTTTCAAAGTCCATTTTATTAATTATTATTTTTTCTGCCCCTCATTGAGTGTACAAAATCCTCCGCACTGCAGCCCACTCGCTCCCTTCGACCTGCAAAGCAAAAAGTCTCCTTCACACATACTCATGGAAAAGTGCTGAAATGATTTGGGAGTTTTTCTGGTACCATCAAACTTGCATGTCGTGCAGTACAAATTCCGTCAGATTTCAGCTCAGAGGGGAAAATGACTGACTGACAGTGAACACAAATATTTTTTTTCCTTTGTAAATACAGAATTTTTATTGATAAAACACTTCTCATGGTTTGTGCTTTTTTTTTTTTTTTTTTTTTTTTTTTTTACACTGTGCTTTTATTGTTGGTCCATTCATCATCAATACTAGTTTGTCACACAAAAACGATTTTAAGAAGCTCGCTGGCTTTGGGTTGCAACCACCTAACGCTCCTGAAAAAAGATCAAGCTTAACTCACATAAGTGCCTAGAGCCAAGCACAAAAAATCTGCATCTGTACATGCTGCATCCGATCAAATGGTGGGAAGAAAGACCAGCGACGATGCTCGCCCTTCTCTTCACCATCACAAAAAAAAAAAAAACCTGAGGGCTGAAACAGGTTACGTTACCTTCTCAGTGCATTTTCTCTTCGTGGTTAGAGGCGGCAGATTAAAATCTGGACTCCAATGGAATGATGTTTAAGAGGCTCCGCATCTTTTTTTCAAGGCAAAATAATGGTTATTCAACTAAGATGATATATCTAGATATGAAAATTGAGAGCATTCTTCGGAAAATGCTGCCGACTGTGAAAGGCTGCTCTTTCACAGAGGTATCCTGAGTGAAGATTTTATCTGCTGGTATCTCAACAGGACGGTTTTCAGAGCCTTAAGTGGAAATTCAAATCTGCTTCCAAGTGAAGATTGTTAAAATATATAATGCATAGAGATTTACAGACTTTCCCCTGAGAAGTTTATGGATTCGTCCAATAGTCCCCCACACTCCCCAAATTTTTCAGCATTGGGTTTGTACCATAAACGGGGATCTGTATTTACTCTTTCTTAATGTCTTTGAACGTCACAATGAAAGTCTCACCAAATGGCCCTCCATAAGCAAACATGGGGTAGTTTGTGCACGGACAGACACGTTTGTGCTAAACCAGAAATACTTTGGAGGTCTGAGGACAGCACTTTTCATAAGCCTGGTGCTTCATTTTCTGCTGGTGGCCAGATGCAGGGATGGCTGGAATTTTGCTGAAGGACTTCCTGTGAACTTTTTCTACCTCGGTGAGGTTTTTCCTTTTCTGCTTTGGCAGTGAAGGGCATCCCGTGCTCTGTCACACCAGCCCGAAGTGCACGACTTTGAGAGACCCACTGTCTCCAGTCTCCTGCAGGGGAAAAGAGAGGCAAGATCAGGCTGGCTGAAGGGACAGGCAAAGAAGGATTGGAAACTTCACGTGGTTGTGGGAAGCACCATATCAACCCAGGGAGAAGAGACAATTGCAGACTGTCTCAGTTTGGCCTGGAAATGGAGGATGCAGCCCTAAAGTGGTGGAGATGATCTAGTCATGCATGATAAGGCACATCTCTCATTTTTTTAAGATCCTTTGCAATCACTCACTGCTCCTGGGGAAATGAGGGGCCACAGCTCCAGCTTCAGCTCACAGTGTCCCCTGTGGTGGACATGGGGTGGTGATGTGAGGGGCAGGGAGCCAAGGTTCCACCTGCCTTTTAGCCCCCTTCCCCGGCGCCTGGGAGCTTATTGGCAAAAGTGAAACTTCAGATTTTTGTTACCTTTTAATTAAAACATTCTGTGAACACCACGAGGCTGGGTTAATGCCAGCGGGGAGCGAGCCAGGTTTTTCAGAGTTCGTCGGGGATGGCACTTTGCATTCCTCGTGCAAGGCAAACACGTGATTTAAGCATGAATCCCCTTCCTGCACTCCGTGCCAGTGCAGGGTGGAAACCCCAGCCCTCTGGTTTTGCAAAGGCCATGATGGTGGTGGTGGGGAACGTGTGCTGCAAATAAAGGTTATTTCATAACACGGGCCAGCGTGCCTGCGAAACGCATGAAATACTTTGCCTTGGAAAGTGCTGTAGTCTAGTGAGTCACTGCCTCCTTTTGAATCACAGATGAGTAGCCAGCCCGTCAGATTGCAAAGAATAAACTAGGTGTGGAGCTGAAAACAAAGGGAAATGTGTGTTTGTCCTGTCTCAGAGGGTAAGACATGCTGGCTGGCCTGGGCAGGGAGGTGGGCTCGGTCCCAGGGGCTGGATGTTAGGGCTGTGGGAGCAGTAGTGAGGGCGGAGGGGTCTCAGGTGAGGTGACTCCCTGCTCCTTGATTCCAGGAAAAAAAAGAAAAAAGAAAAAAAAAATTGCCTAAATCTTGTGGCTTCATTAGGAAGCTTTACCAGAGCAGCAGCTCCATCTCATGGCATGTGCATTTCACCACAGAGATAGAGATCACCCGCCGGAACAACCTCCCTACCTCAGCACAGGGGAAGCAGTAAAAGTGCCACAGATCAAAACCAGCGCGGCGTAGACACTGAGTTTTGTTTCCAGCTCACTGCTTGGCACTTCCCTTGTGGGGAGATGGTGGGAGGTGGCCCTGCCACAATATGACCCCTGTTAATTCTCAGAGGTGGCTTGAAGATGATGACAAAGCATCCCTGGTGCCCCATCTGAACCAGTGCTTGCCTCCCAGACTCCACGGGAGGATGCCAGTGTTGAAACTTGCTGAGACTGCTGCTTAGGCAGGTGCCTTCAAGGAGGTTATAAGCTGCCTTACTCAGTGGCAGCCTTCATGGGGGGGGGGGCTGTGTGTATGCTCCTTGTTTTTTTGGTGACTGCAAGCTTTGTATGGGCTCCCCTTGGTCTCTAAAAGACAGTTGTTGGAGAGTCTTTTTTTTTTTTTTTTTTCAGTGTAGTCACAGCAGTAAAGCTTTCAGGAGCATCAGTGACTGAAGGCCAAGGGTATCTCTTTTTCCTCTGGAGCTTTGTCCCTGCCTGATGCAGAAAGGTTTCTGCTGCTGCTTGTTCTGATGACCAAAGGAATAGGTGGAAAGGGGAAACTCATCATGTTTGACCATTTAGAGTTCAAGCTTGTTTGGGAGGTCCTTGCTGTTCAAGGCTCAGGGTTCTGTGTGCATCAGACAGGTATCTGACCTGTATTTTGTGATTCATGATTTGTGCCTCTGTCTTGGGAGAGGTTCACAATAACTCAGATTTGCAGACCTACTTAATTGCTTTTTTTTTTTTTTAAACAAAAAAAAAGGTCTTTCAAAAAACTGATTTGCAAACCTCTCTGGTCACACTGAAGCAGACCTGGTGGTGTTACGTGGGAAGTCAGTGATGTGGCATCAAGATTGTAGAGGTGTTTCATGCTAATCAAAGGCTGACGAGAAGCAATGACTGGAACTCTCCTTTTGACATCTGCATCTTTTCTGATGTAACACACCGGCAATAAAAGAGGCCGTAATAATTTGATGAGAGTTGATTTTCCTAGGTCTGTCCAGGAACAGGGGAAGCCAGCATTGCAGTTGTAAGAGCAGCTAGTCATCTAGAGCAGGAAAACATGAATATCCTGAGAGGAGAGCATCCACTTGTGCCCTGGAGAGTTCAGATCGTGGAGCTTTGCATGGTAATGATGTGGTCCTGCTCCAGCAGGCGAAGGGAGGAGCGGTATGGGAAGGCACACCCTGGTAGTTGAAAAGCCACTGAGCCATCTCAGAGCTGCAGGGATAGCAGGATGAAGGCAGTAGTTTGCTTGGCCTCCCCAAGTCTAAGGCAGAATGGAGGATCCCTTTAGTCTCCTGGAGTGGGAAATATGAGAAACCTCTTCCCCACGCTGCCAGCTCGCTCCCAGGAGGCTATGCTTTTTCTCCTGAGCAGTGTTCTCAAGGGCACGATGAAGCTGGGAAAGGAGGAGAGTGGGAGAGGGAAGAATAAATGAAGGTGCCATGGGAAATTACTTTAAAACAACTGTTCAGGTGGAGAACACCTGATTCCAGGCTGCAGGAAGAGCTATGTGGAAGGACATGTCTGTTGTTAGGGTCCATAGGTGCTGCTCCGTTTCATTGGAAGTCCCTTTTTTCCCTTGGACAGCATCATACAAAACCCCCCTGGATGATGGATATTTAGTTGAGTGACAATATATTAAAAGAGCCACTTGGTAGTTCCCATGAGGAACCACTGACTTCAGCATCTCAAATTACCATAAGTAAGATCAATCTCCAATCCAGAAAGAACAGAGAAGCTGACATTCATATTTTCCAAAGGGTCTCATTTGTACCCAGGCTGGAGACCAGGATGTTTGGAGGCTTGTTCTTACTGGGTGCTGCTGAACAGAGACTCTTTGAACTGACATATGCAGTTTTCTTAAGATTACCAAATCCCAGAACAACACAAGCCAGGAGGGACCACCTGGAGATCACCTGGCCCAACCCCTAATCAAAGCAGGTGGGTCTTGACCAACATGGCCCTCAAAGCTACCCCCATCCCATCCCCAGCCTTTTGTGGAAGAAAGGACTGACCATGAACACCAAATCCTTTCCCCACCAAATACTGCAGATGGGATGCTCACTTCTTACTTGCTTCTCCCTTGTTGCTAAATGAGCTGTACCCAACCCAACCATGTACAGGGCAAGAAAAACTTCATCTTTTCCTTGTTCCTCTGGCACCTATCCATACTATTCTTTGTCTTCAGTAAAGGGATCCTCTAACCACAGTTGGTGCCAAACCAGCTGGCCTGCATTTGTCCTGCCTGTGAGCTGAGACAGCAGCAGCAGCAGCCCTCATACATCCTCACCCACGCACCACAAGGCTGCAGTGGGGACAGAGGTGCCCTGTGCTAGTTAGTGCAAAGCCACTGGCACTGCAGATGGTCCCCATGCCAGCATGGTCCTGAACCACCTCTTGCATGCTGTAAGGCTCAGGCTTTCTTCTAGAAAACAAACCCTGTTCAACCGCTTGAGCATTGTTTGGCCGTGTGACAGCCAGCTGCTCAGGCAGGTGACTGGGAATGCTTTGTTGCATGATCTTTACAGTTTCAGGGAGGAGAAGCTTCCTCATAGCTGAGAGCAGCAGTGAATGAGGAAGACGCCCGAGATGATGCACCTACAAACAACAGGGTCCATGTTGGACACATCCCCACCGAGGCCTCCTGGACCATTTGCATCCACCGTAGGTCACTTCTGGCTCCAGCCTTTCGCCAACAAAGTGGAGAAGGAGGACAAAGCAAATAATCCCAGTGATCTTCCTGCAGAATTGACTGTGCAAGAAGGGCTGGGTTTTGGGTGTGCTCCCCTTGTGTGGCACCAGGCCCAGTATTGTGAGGGCTCCCTCTGAAGCAATGTGCGGGAAGTGGTGGTGGAGGGACGCCAGCCCAGGGGAGCAGCAGGGTGAAAGTGGCACCCTGGGGATGAGGTCTCCATCAAATGCTGGCACTGATGCAGCAGGGCTGGTGGTGGTGTCCAGGTGTAGAGCAGCAGATGCTGGGTTTGGGTTTGGCATGGATTTGGGATGGGTTTAACTTAAGCCAGAGAAAGGAGCTGCTCTGATTTGCTGGGTGCTGGTTCCTGTGTTGGTATCCAATTGCTGCAAGAATTCCAAATTCTCACACACCATTAGAAGTCAGGGAAGAATGGTGTTGAAAGCATATTCCCAGAACTCCAAAGTTACCGTTGTGAGGATGGCTTTTCTACTCTGAAAAACCTAGTGTGCACAACAGGCTTTCTCATACCCAGCAAGATGCTGACCTCTGCAGCTCAAGCACTTGTCAGAGTTGCTGCCTCCAGCAGCACCACATCTCCCTTCCCTTGGTCCTGCAAGAACCGAAGAAGTTCAGCAAGGATGGACGTGGCCCATTTTCTAGTGCACAAGCAGCTCTGCGACAAGTGGGGAAATCAGAACACCCCCACCGGGGTCACGGAGGTCACACTTGCACCCACCAGTTTCAGCAATGGTGACTGCTCAGCTGCAGTGACTTTTTGGAATTGAAAGATGCTTTAATGACTCCCTTATCTAAGTCCTTAATGATGTGACAGCAAGGTTTTGCTTTTCATGTTTTTTCCCATTATAGAGCGTTTGTCCTTGTTGATTTTATTGTGGTAGTCTAGAGCTTTCAAATGAACTTCTCAGTTTATTAACTCAACCATTCAGGTGGGGGCAAGGAGCATCCTATATACAGCTCAGAGAAAGAGCAATTCACTGCTGGGTACCCCAGCTGCAAACCCAGGAATCCCACCAGTGTCTCCGGAATGCCACCAAAGTTGTATTTTCATTTACTCTGTATCCTGAGGCCACTGTAGCCATCAACAAGGCCACTGGAGTCATCCTCTGAGTATGGGATTTCCCACCAGGGTGACCCCAGCGTGACAGACCCTGTCACCTGCTCCCCAGCCTTTCCCCATCCTCCACCCAGGGAAAATGCACAGGGGCCCAGGGGAGGCTGCAGAGGTGGGGCCGGCGCATGTTGTTCTCCAGCACTTCGGGACTGGTAGAACAGCTCTTAGAGCACGATTTTACTTGGCACGGGCTGGTTTTGTAATGAAAGAAATAAATAAGTGCCATCCTGCTCTGCTGGGAGGTTGAAGTGCTTCCTTTCTTTTTTTTTTTCTTTCTTTTTTTTCCCCCTTAATGATCTGTTTGTACTGAAGCCAAACATCGAATACTTCGGCCTCAAAAATAAAAGTTTCAACAAGAAGTGTAATTGGGAGGAGGCTAGAATACAGACACTCATGTGCCTTTATCCGTTCTGTGGCCAGACAGCTTTTATTTTAGTTTAGTTTACTTTTTCCTTTAAAGTAGAACTGAAGGAGCATGTTGGTGCTGCACGCTGCTGACTCACCAGCTCTGGAGACAGGATTGCCCTACGTATGTGCTCTACATACACCCCCACTGACACCCAACCAACTGAGGCACCAAACCAGGCATGGAGGGAAGGTCTCTACGGGATTCAGGGGTAGCTGAAGGATTTGGGGGGCAGGGCAGGGTCTCCCTGCCCACGTGGAAGTCTTCTCCTCTACTGCCCCAGAGAGATTCTTACTGTCTGAAAGGTTATGAGCGCCTGAACCAGTGTGGTAGGAGGAGGAGGATGCAGGACTAGAGGCTGGTGAGGGGGGAAGGGATGGTCCACCTTTTTTGGCAGCACTTAGCAGTTAAATCAGCTTAAAGTGATCATGAAACCATAGGGTAGTATTTCACTCCTCGTTACTGTGGTCTCACTCTTGAAAGCACCAATATGAGTGCCAGCTTGCTCGTGTAAGACGAACGTGGATGGAGGACAATAAGTTCTTTCTTAGGTCCCATCCGACAGGCATAATAATTTTCAACTTTCATTTGCTGAGCTCAATTCAAAGCTGCAGAAGAAGCCCTGCTCTAGCAGTGTGGTACAGGAGCATTTCTACCCATTTCAGCAAGAGCCCTGCAGGCAGACAGCTTGCAGGGACAGGCTCAGGGAGTTTCAGGAAGCTACAAAATAGAGTAAATAATAATAAGCAGAAATTAAAAAAAAAAACACAAACCACACACACAAAAAACAAACAAACCAGAAATGTGTTACCTGTTCTGAAGGAACTGCTCTCAAATTTCCTTTAAAAAAAAAAAAAAAAAAGGGTCACCATGCTACTTACATTCCGTTTAACTCACTGAAACACCCAAACAAACAAGGGTACAGTATTAGGTAACTCTTTCACTTTTTTTGATTGAACACAGCTGTTTTATATCCTGTTATTCAATGGATGAATTAAAATACGTAATATATTGCTTTTACAGGTTTATACATGTAGGATAAATATATTCCCTCAAACACTATACCAAGTTAAAGCAACTTTTGGTAGCATGGAGATGTGAGGCCAGCGATGGATCAGGGTTCTTACATCATCCCAGCTGGGCAGGGAGCTGCTGTAGGAGTGGGATGCATGCCTTGTGTCAAGAGTCATGGCTGCAGCACAACCTCTCTGCCTGCACCAGGTAGCTCGGTGGAGCCTGCCTGAGTGCTTGTCTTCAGTCTGGGGAGGGTTTTGCAGCCTGTGTGCTGTCAGGTTGCTGCTGGAGGAGGCTGAGGATGAGGCTTCGTGTTACAGCTTGAGCCGCTTTAACAGCTGCCAACATCAAAAAGAAGTCCTGCTGCAGGCAATGTGCTTCTGCCACTCACTGGGTGCTGTCTGTGTTGTCCTCTAATCCCCAGGCAAGGTGGTTTGGTTCAGGGAATGGACAAAAGCCCACGGGAAAGAAAACAAGTAATTTTTGGGGGGTTGGGTTAATATGCTGGCAGTTCCCTGTGTGATCCCATGAGTGTGGGTGGAAGAAGATGGTGCGGGGGAAGCAGGACCTTCCTGTTTCAATGGTGGCAAGCTGTGGGTTCAGCTTTACTGTAATGTGGAAGCACACCCCATATCTGGCTTGTCTGAAAACATCTGTTCCAGTTGTGGAGTAGGAACCACCTGCTATGCCTCGACTTTCTGTGTCAGTGTGCCTGGATGCTGACTCAGTTCCTACATATCCATCAGTACTACTGATAGGACACCTGGACAAGGCAGAAGATCAAAATCTTCACCTCACCCCTTGTGCAAATACTCTTACACATCTCTGTCTGCTTGACTTTACAATACAACTCTCTAACAGTGACTTTCTCATGCTGGACTACTCCTTTATTATACTGTTTGACTATTTTGTCTCCCTATGATGGAGATACCAAACCCTGACGAAGCAAGACAGCAACATCCAAATCCTCGGAACCCCCCGCAGAAGTTGTGTGAAACACAGCCTCACAAGCCATGTAACCTATGAGGCTCTGCTGCTGGCCACTGCACGATGAGTAACAGAGCAACAGGACCAAAACTAACCAACACTTAGCCTTTTTTTAATCATGAGTACTGCTGCAAGATAAGGAGATTTCTATGATCAGTTAATTTCTTCCATGTTCCGAGAGCCAGTAGCTGGGTCCTCATGCCTCTCCCTGCCAGGTGTACACAAACCAAGCTTACGCTGTAACGCCACTGCCTTATTTTTCTTCCTAAATCCAAGTTCTTTTCATTATTTCTAACTTCATCCCCTTGTGAGTTTTTGAAAGAGACCCATTCACTTACCTTCCTGGCTGCTGGAAAAGGGTTTCCCCATTGGGGAGGAGGTGCTGCCATCCGCTCCAGGCTTATGCTCCACGTCCTCTGATTGTCTGTGGCTGGTGGGTTTTTGAAAACAAAGCAGAAGAGATAGGAGGGGAGGGAGCAAGGACTGAAGAGTTGAGGATACACTGTACAGCAGAGAAAAGCTGTTTGTTTTCTATCTTTTCGAGTACACAGCAGCCTGTGTGATTCCCTGGCTACAAACTGTAGCTCCTTTTTATCAGATGCCAGTACGTTTGTTGACTGAGTGTCACTAGCATTGCTCATTTGGCCATGCAGTCACTCCAACACCATCCTGTCATTCAAAGATGTGGCGTAAAGCTGGTGTTTTTTGGAGCAGTTAAGGTTTTGTTAAGAAAGACAGGCTGGGGATGGGCAACATATACAAGCAGGTGCCTGGCACTGCTGCAGCCCTGCACAAAGGCGGTCAGGCGGATACTGGAAGAGGAGGATGGCAGACCCAAAAGTCAGATTTTTGCAGTCAAATCTTGTCCCCATGTCCCCACACCATCCCTATCACTGAAATGCAAGCCGTGAAGGAGGTGCAGGGAGGTGCAGGGAAGGAAAAGTCATCTATGTGTTACAGAAAATTAGGATGGAGGTTTTTTCCTTTTTTTTTTTTTTTGGTTTTGCTAGTCTCGGTTTCTTCACTCATCATTAATCTCTGTTTACGTAGGTGTGTGGAAAGGCAATCCATTCCCAAGGCAGTGGAACTGGAAATCTGGAGGTTATCTTGTGCTATCTCAGCTTGCTGACTTGCCACTCGTTCTGCCGTCCACAAACTGCCAAGTGACTGGCAAAGTCAAAGGGAGTACTGCCTTTGGCAAGAACCAGTTGAACACAGAAAATAAAATAAACCTCTCCAACCAGGCCAATTGGGAAAATTCTCCTGATTTAGATGGATTCTCCCCTTCCACAGACAGACATGCATGACTCAAGTAGTGTTTCAGTCTGGGGTGGTTTTCAGATATGACAGCAGAACAAAAACACGAACGCTTTTGTGTGGCACCCAATTTGTCAACTGCTATAGTGTGAAATCTTGCCTAGCTTTGATAACACAAATAATTCCTTTATTACTTATGAGAATGCAAATAACTGAAGAAAAAGCTCAGATTTTCCCTGTGTAAAGACACAGTGTCTTCACACTACTAGTTGGGCATTAGCTGTGCAAGCAGCTGGGCATCTGTAAAGCAACTAAAAGCAACTCTATCATCAGCTTTCCTAAGACATTTTTAAACTGCAGTAATGCAACTCTTCTATCATGCTAAGCTTTATTGGTTTAACAACAGAAACTAAGAAACTTCATTGGAGACCAGATTATGCTGGTTGCAAAAATGAAGGGATTCTTCTGCTCTTCAGCCCCATTATCTCCTCTGTAGTGTCTTGATCAGCTTTCTTACATGCAGCCTAGGATTCTGTCAAGACCTGCAAATTGCTTTTTTGGCTGCCAAATTGCCATAACCCTTCTATTTTTATGTTTTAAAAGAGCTTAAAAACCTCCATCCTCTTTGGATGCCTTTAAAATTGACCAGTACTGGGAGGATTTCATGTACATCCAAAGGCTTAGTAGAAGATGTTACTTCTACAGAGCTTCCAGTTTTACAGTGAACAGACATGAAAAGCCCAGCAGGGATAAAAGGAACTTAACCAGTTCTGTCTAATGCATATAAATCTACCTAAGAGCTCAAGGCACTGGAAGTACTCAATGCACTACATTTATCTGAGTCTAAGACACAGAAATGGGTCTTCAGCCCACATGCCACATGTCCCACTTCCATGCCAAGTTAATATGAATTAAGAGACTGAAATGAATAAACAAGGTCAGTTTGGGCTGGGCCAAGTTGAATCAATGTAAAATAATTGTCAGTATTTTCTGTCAGCGACGCTGGTTTATCTTGGCTCGGGATTCTCAACGCTATAGATTATAAAATGTTTTCAGTGGAACACTTGGCAGACATTTTATTGATTTTTCTTTGTTTTGTGAATGCTGGAAAAATTTCCATTAAGTACACACACTGCTCATGTGACAAAGCCAAATTGCTTTTTCAAACTTTTCTTTCTTCAAGTGAGGTAACGCAGTAATACGTTAGCAATCTAATTTAATCAAGAGAACCTTTGTCTGGAATCAAGAGGCCATGGAGTGCACCTTGATGAATATCAAGTACCTGTGCGCTAATAAGAGTTAATTTTGTATTTCCAAGGTGCTGTACATACACCGGCTAATTAATTTGCCCAACACCCCTTTGAAGTCGGTAATGTATTATCTCAGTTTTACAGATGTAGAAATTGAGAGTGCAACTTCACACGGAGCCACATATATTTGCCTGCAGTTGCATTCTCCATGCACAGGAAGCTCCTGTTGCCTTCACCGGAGCCGAGCAGCAGTGGAGAATGAGAAGGGAAGCGGCAGCAACCAGGTGGGATTAGCACAGCTGAGCTGCTGGATCCCACCTCCATGATCAATTTCCTACACCACGTCGCCACATCCCCACAGCACGCCTTTTAATAGAGCTACTTTGGGACTGAAAACTGCTAGGACAGATAGAGCAGCTTCTAGGATTATGCGTGGACCCATGGCAAGCTGTGTTTCGCAGCCTATATTCCTGTTATTTTAAGATCAGGTTTGCTTCCGGCTTAAGGAGAACTTTTGAAAACAAGATAATTGATGGTGGGTGAACATACAGAAGTGCCCTAACTGTGATGACGGCTTATTTTGTTTATTGCACCAAAATAATGGAATAAAAGTAAGAAATCTGGCTTTTCATTTGTTCGGTGTTTTTTTACGTGACACACACAAGGGGAAGCAGTGGGGTAACTAATTCTCCCTCTCTTTATGCTGATTTAATAACCAACAGATACAGATATGAAAGACTATCATGCAGTTTTCTCTTAATGCTCCCTGAGGTTTGATCAGTGATGGTACAGATTCAAAATATACAAACATGCTTCTGAGCTACAATAAAACCCTTACAGAGTAGTAGACTTTTAAGTACACAAGCAACAGGAAAGTGTCATGATATGTATTTTTTGCCTCCTATCCGAATCACTTGTATTAAAATAAGAGCTACCCTAATTAAAATAGTAGTAGTGCTGGTTTGGGAGATGGGGACAAAGTAGATGGATAATGAGCTAGATAAAATTCTAACTCAGCTTCACACAAATCCTGACACTACCAACAAATGCAGTCTATTCATAACCACTAGAATTATGGTAAAGAAACAGAATAAAACAATGATGGGGAGAAAGCCCACTCTGATCCAGAAATAATCTGTTCCACAGGGAGTCAATCAGTTCCTTTAAGGAGCTGCTGAGAGGATCAGTACATTACCCTGGTCCTCCGAACAACAGAGTCCATACCTTCTGAAAATATTTTCCTTTTTTAGGGGCAGAAAAAGGGTTTTGCTGACTAGAATGTATCCATAAATAGAGAACAAGAAAAATGACAGGGGGGACAAGAATTGCTAGGCTATATCTGACACTCGGAGGGACAGAATGGCAATGGCCAATGGCACATAAAGGTCAGAAAAGAGAGCTTTGTCTTGTAAAATTATTCCCTGGACTGTGCATCATTGGTGGTATTTGACTGTCCACCGTAGAGTGAAAAAAACACGTGCAGAGGAGTGCTGTCTCTATCTGTAGATAAATGCCCCTGTTGTCCTGAAACCTTTCTTGCTTGAAACTTATTCTGTTTGTGCGTGGTTCAGAAAGTTGACTACAGTTCTCCATAGACAGCAACACTATTGGTACCTTCATAGAATGTCACAGAGTTAACCTGATTTTCTCTGGCTGTAAAATGTACTTTAGTCTGAAACAAAGTTCTCTGCTTTCTGACTACTAAGGCAATGAGAGAAACCAGATTTTACCTAGAATAAGTTCTCAGAGAAATAAACTCTTGAGACTATTTTATGAATGATCATTTTGGTTCTAGGCCTTGTCTGTCCCTTTTCTACCTGCATCTCCACCACAGGCTCCATCTTGTTAGCCAGAGTATCACAGGGTATGATGATGTGATGAGTTAACTGAAGTGATTTGTTCATCATGCAGCCTGAAAACTGTGCTTCTGTTACACACGTGAAGATGTTAGGTTTCCTGAAGGGCATCAGTAACAAGGCTTCACTTAAACAGATATATCTTCTGCTAGTCTACACAGGGCATTTACACTAGGTGTAAATCATGAGATTCACCTCAGCTATCCCAAAATAAAGGTTCTGTCAAAGTTAAAACATGGGAAAGAAAGAAGCCTGAGTATGTGCTGGAGATGAGCCTCCAGAAAATTGGGTGAGATACAGATTTGGGAGAGTATCTGGGTCTGACAGGGGTGGCAGTGATAGAAATGCAATAATGTACATCCGTAGATTTAATGGGCTTGGTGTGGTGAGATGGTACAAAGATGTAAAGCCAAGGCAGACAACAAAAGACCCTGGGAAAGAGGAAAGAGCAGCAGTGCAGTACTCTTGCTGAACATCTACAAAGTCCTGTCATGTTACAGAGATTAGGGGAATCACTGCTACCCTGAGGGCAACAGAGTTTGGGGGTACTGTCATGTACTCTCAAATTCCTGCAGGATAAGTGGAGATGAATAATGCTACTGGATGTGTGACCTGACCTTAGTTGTACAGATAAGGTGGTGGGGTTTTTAATGCAAGACTAATGACACTGAACTCTGGGGCTCAACTCGGAATGAACACATTGATTTTAGGTTGGAAGAGAGCTCTGGAGGTCACCTGGCCTAATCCTCTTCTCAAAGCAGATTCAATAGTTAAGTTAGATATAACTTCAAGGTTAGTTCAGTTCAGGTCTGTGACCCAGCAGGGACTTGTGATGGATAACTGCTGAAATTAACCTCCAGCACTGGCAAAGGTCAGAAAGGGAGCTGCAGTAAGTTTCCTTGCATTGAACTTGGACCAATGATAAGGAGTCCAGATCTGAGCTGACACTTGTCACATCACCAGAAAGGACTGACTGTATGTGCTGTAGGAAGTCAGTACAGCAACATCCAGAAGAATGAAACTAACAAAAGTTATAGACTAGTCTTGCTCCCCAGACTACAAATCAAGTCTTCAGACACTGCATTTCATGGATTTAAAAGATGCTGAGGTGATAAATCAACAAGTTGCCTGCAGTAATACAAATAAAGCATGGCTGAAGTGATGTGGCCAAAACAGGAGGCTGTATTGTGCGTGGGGTTTGGGAACAGAGGAGGATAGCAGTAAAACTATTACAACAACAGAATTTTCTTCTTTTGATTTTCTTGAGGGGAAAGACTTCAGAACTAAATAGGAAACACTTTAGGATGCACATTTATCTCACTGGTGAGCACAATGCATAAACATTAAAGACTAGTGTTAAACAGCATGAGAAATGGAGAAAATCAATAATGAAACAAAAAATGACCAAGCTAACTAACAATGCAGGGCCTTTATAGGAGGGAGAATGTGTCCTGATAATTGATTTTGAAACTGCAGATAGTGTTTGGAGACTGGGAAGCAGTGGACAGTGGAAATGCCAGATATGAATTTGTGATGTGGTAAATCAGTTGGAATAATAATGTTGCTGTTCACTTACTAAGACACTCAGCTGCAAGCACTATACAACTGCAATTTCATAAACTACACTGCATTTTAGTACAGTGGTGTTGTTGCCATTTTTCAACTGAATTCACTGAAGCAGAAGAAAGCAAATATGATTTCATTTTGGGTTTGTATGCTGGATCAATTTTAAGAAATTTCCTCAAGTGTTGTGTAACCATCTAGCCATTATAAACTATGTCCTCTGCCAATGTCTTATATTAGGCAGCCAAATCTCTGGTGGTGAGGAGAGGATAGGGAAAGGGAAAGGGAAAAGGAAAAGGATTTAAAATAAAATAAAATAAAAATTAAAAGGGAAAGGGGGAGGAGGGGAGCAAGAGGCAGCCCGCAGCCAGCCGCTCTGCGGGGGGAGCAGGGCAGGGAAAGAGAAAGGAAAGGAAAAGAGAAAGGAAAGGAAAAGAGAAAGGAAAGGAAAAGAGAAAGGGAAGGGAAGGGAAGGGAAGGGAAGGGAAGGGAAGGGAAGGGAAGGGAAGGGAAGGGAAGGGAAGGGAAGGGAAGGGAAGGGAAGGGAAGGGAAGGGAAGGAAAGGGAAGGAAAGGAAAGGAAAGGAAAGGAAAGGAAAGGAAAGGAAAGGAAAGGAAAGGAAAGGAAAGGAAAGGAAAGGAAAGGAAAGGAAAGGAAAGGAAAGGAAAGGAAAGGAAAGGAAAGGAAAGGAAAGGAAAGGAAAGGAAAGGAAAGGAAAGGAAAGGAAAGGGAAGGAAGGGAAGGGAAGGGAAGGGAAGGGAAGGGAAGGGAAGGGAAGGGAAGGGAAGGGAAGGGAAGGGAAGGGAAGGGAAGGGAAGGGAAGGAAGGGAAGGGAAGGGAAGGGAAGGGAAGGGAAGGGAAGGGAAGGGAAGGGAAGGGAAGGGAAGGGAAGGGAAGGAAGGGAAGGGAAGGGAAGGGAAGGGAAGGGAAGGGAAGGGAAGGGAAGGGAAGGGAAGGGAAGGGAAGGGAAGGGAAGGGAAGGGAAGGGAAGGGAAGGGAAGGGAAGGGAAGGGAAGGGAAGGGAAGGGAAGGGAAGGGAAGGGAAAGGAAGGAAGGAAAGGAAAGGAAAGGAAAGGAAAGGAAAGGAAGGAAAGGAAAGGAAAGGAAGGAAAGGAAAGGAAAGGAAAGGAAAGGAAAGGAAAGGAAAGGAAAGGAAAGGAAAGGAAAGGAAGGAAAGGAAAGGAAAGGAAAGGAAAGGAAAGGAAAGGAAAGGAAAGGAAAGGAAAGGAAAGGAAAGGAAAGGAAAGAGCAGTTCTACAGCAACCTGAAATGATCAGCTAGTCCAAATGCCTGACCAAAAGTTAAATCATGCTATTAAGAGCATTGTCCAAATGCCTCTTAAACACTGATAGGCTGGGGGCATCAACCACTACTCCAGGAAGTTCCAGTGTTTGACCACTTTTTTGGTAAAGAAATGCTTCCTAATGGCCAGTCTAAACCTCCCCTGACGCATCTTTGAACTACTCCCATGTATCTTATCACTGGATACTGGAGAAAGGAGATTAGCACCAGCCTTTTCCCTTCTCCTCCTCAGGAACCTGTAGAGAGCAATGAGGTCACCCCACAGACTCATCTCTAACCTAGACAAACTCCTCACCCTTAGCCACTCCTCACAGGCCATGCTTTCCAGCCTTTTCACCAGCTTTGTTACTCTCTTCTGGATGCATTCAAGGACCTTCACATCCTTCTTAAATTGTGGGTCCCAGAACTGCACACAGTGCTCGAGATGAGGCTGCACCATCCCTGAATACAGCAGGACAATCACCTCTTTTGACTGGTTGGTCATGCTGTGTTTGATGCATCCCAGGATGTGGTTTGCCCTCCTGGCTGCCAGGCCACATGGATGGCTTACATTGAGCCTGCTGCTGACCAGACCCCTTTCTACAGGGCTGCTCTTCAGCTACTCCTCTCCCCAGTTATATTTTTGCCTGTTGTTACTGTGTCTTAGGTGCAGAATCCAGCATTTGCTGGTTAAATTTTACCCCATTAATGCTCCAACGTGCACTGCTCCAATCTTGGCCAGAGAGATGACACATTGCAATGACTGCAAACTGAGAATGCCCCTGTTTATGCAGGCTCCTAACACTCAAACCCTTCCTTTCTTCATAGAAATGTCTTCAGATGAAGAAGTCTGATGCAGACTTGGCAGCAGAGGTACTATAGAAAATAAACTCTGTGAAACTGGAGGCAAAACACAAGACACAGTTACGTGCCTGTAACCACCTGAGCTTTTTTTCTCTAAGCACAGAGAAGAGGTTGTTGGAGTCACCTGTGCCTCAGCAGGTGACCTTCCCAGTCAGTTGGCATTGTCACAGGGAGTGCCTTTAAAACTCAAATTCTTGTTGACAGGCTTCAAGCAGCTACGGCCAGCCAGGGAAGCCATGAGAAGTTTTCTTTCACAGCCCTGCAAAAGGCAACCAAAAAACTCTGGGCTCTCCTGGGGGAGGTCAGTTGCAAGCATTGGGTGTCAGCAAGCAGAAGAGCTGGTCGTGTGGGTGGGGAGTTTGCTTTTACCCTGCCAACCTGGCAAGAGGCAAACAAAAGCCTGGGGAAATCCCAGCAGTTTCTGTAGCTCTGGCGATTGCAAGGAGCCACTTGTGAGGCTCAGCAACTTTTGGTGACCCAATTGTGTGGGCACAGGGGAGCTCTGTGGTCAACTGGGGAGCCTGGGAGTAGGAATAAAGTTGAATTCTGCAATCTCCATCCCAAGATACCTGAAGAAGGCAGACGTGGGACTGCCAGAGACCTGTGAGTCATAGCAACCTCCGAAAGGGAAAAGGTGAGCCGAAGGGAGGATGGTATGTTCATACCCTGGGATCAGAGGAATGTTGGGATTAGTCTCTGCTCTAGTGCTCTGTGAGAGGAGCTCCTCTGTTGGAAAGTCCTCTGTAGTCAGTACAGTCACCAGATGGTGTTGCTGTCTTTATTAATTGCCCATATCAGTACAGTGCTATCTTCATCCCAAAAGTTAAGACAGACTAATTGTGAACTATAGTTTGAAAAGCAGGCCTCACCTCCAGTTCCATTAGATAACTCTGGAAGTTTTTAGGCAGTGTCTTGTACCCTAAAAGTTGCAGGCTATATAGAAAATAAGTATTTCACTAGTCATGTACAGCAGGTATAATGGTTATTACATCTAATACTGCAAAAGCTCAGTCTTCTAATGTGAGCAAAGACAGGAAACTAGGTAATACATAGACTTTGAGAAGAAGAAAGAAATGTGTTTCTTGCCTACACACAGAGTGTTCAGCACATTTATATACAAATGGTCAGGATGATTTTTCAGTGAGGAAATTCAACATTGTACTCACACTAGATTTACTAAAAATGTTACTACATACAGTAGGCATAAAAAAGAAAACTAAATGCATTTATATGCCCACTGGGAACAAATAATTGTTTCTTTTCTATCAGGAATACATGAAGAAAATAAGAAAAATAAATGCTTTTTTAGTCTTAACAGGAGAGCTTTTTCATTCTAACTTCCTATCTGTTGCAAGGTGGTGGTGCTGGTTCATTACAAACAAAAGCATTGGAAAAAAAAATCCAGACATCAGACTTCTTGTTTCTCTCATAATAGGTAAGTTCCAGGTTTTAATCAACTGTGGAAGAAATGCATTCTCAAAAGATCAATCCAGGGATTTTGATCACAAGCTAGTGACAAGCTTACAGGAATCTGTAGAGACCATGTTAGGTATTTAAAAGTTCTGTTTACCACCTGTAACTGTTAATTTGCAGCATTACCACTGCTGTATTTCTCTCCTGTGCACATTCATCAGGAAACACTGAATTTGTCCAAATGGTTTAATTTGAAAACAGTTGTCTCAGTGCACATTAAAAGCTTGCAAAGTGTCTGTGTGTTTAGACCTTGCTTTGTGCCTATGCCATATCATTATGGCTTCTAAGTTTTTCTTAGCTCCTGCTTAGTGTCTAAATGTTTTATTGTGTTTCCAGTCATGGTGCAGATGACAACTGAGGTTGTCACAGAAGTTTAAAACATCAAACATATATTTCGAAGTACGTGAGCTAATTTTCCCCCCTCCCTTCTGTTTTCTGTAATGGAAGTATAGAATTCTCCTTGGCCTTAAGGAGCCTTTGATAGACACACGATTTGTCCATGTGTCTCTTCCTGTGCTGCTCACCTGTGGGAGCAGCTCTGTGCTGGTGGCCTGATGGCTGGGTCAGGACCAGGTGGGTCACGTTCTCCTCTGTGCACTGGAGATTGATCAATGAAAGCTCCATCAGATGGGTCTTCTTCATCTGACTGCCCCAGAAGTTCTGTTTAAGATGAATCAAGATATGATAACAGGTTTAATTTAAAAGTATTAATCAAATTGCTAACTTTTCCTTAAATGTCAGTAAAGAGAAGGGTATCCACTCCAGCAATGGATCAAAGCAAATGGAAAACCATACTCTTATACAACTTTCACCCTTGATTTTTACCCTTGAAAAGGAGGCCAAGTAGCTAATAACCAGTGACAACACATAGAAGATTTTTTGGAGGAGAGGGAATGAGTGTGTGTAGGCTTTAGTTAGTAAGGAGAAAATGCATTCTCTAAATTGTCAACTATAGAAGGTACAGCTGGCTGCCAAAGGCTGCTGTATGTTGAGTATTTCAATGCTGCCTTATGGATCAAACTTTTATCAACTGGACTGTTCTCCAGCAGAGGTGTGTCTAACTTCTTTCTTTAAAAAGACTTTAGTTAGCTTGGTTTTAAAATATTTTGGTTCATAATCAAGACCTGAACGCTTCAAGAAGGCAAAGGAGGGGCCCCCAGTCTGAATCTTTTAGGGAAGGAAACCCCTTGAAAATACCCATGTCACTTAAAAATACAGAGAAGGAATTGCATGTTCTTGGTATGAGACTTAAAATAAACAAATAAATAAATAATTTAATCAAACTCCAGGCTAGCAGAGTTTGGATTAAGAGAAAAAAAAATCCTGTTAGAGATAAAGACTTTAAAAGATTTTTTTTCCAAATCGTAAGATCCTTTTGCGTTTCTTCTTTTTAAATCCTGTTTTTCTCCCCTTGTTCCCCTTTCTCCTGTTGTTCTCTGCCTTCCCAGATCCTGTACAAGCTAATCTGCACGATACCCATGGCAACACCATGGGCAGTATGAAGAATATAATGCTCTTGCAAGTGTTGCCATACTGCTAGTTTACATTTTGGCCAGAGACCCAGAATGCTCACTGGCTTAGGAGGGCAAATCTACTTGCCAGTGCTTTTGAATCTCCAAGTCCTAAAAAGCTAATGCCATAGGATTGCTGCGGACTATTTCTCCTCTTCATGCTACCTAAATATGATTAGCATCTGTGGTGTGAGAGAGGGTGAAGTGTGGCAACTAATTTGGCTTTCTCAGGTAGCTGATATTCTCTGTCTGTGATGCTGTTTCCCACATGTGAAGCACTGTGGGGAATCACTGAAAACAACTGACTCGGTCAGGAGGAGCACATCCCCAAGCATGCACACCATGTTACAATAAAGGAGCTAAACTGGTCTTGGTGCATTTTCTCCTGTACCCTGAATAAAGAAAATAAAAGAGACAAAAGAGAGAAAAAAAGACACAAAAACATACAAGCAATGGCCTATGTCTAGGAAATGCAACTGAAGGGCAAGTAAAATAGATTTCTCTGAAGATCTCTTCTTGGAGCCTGTTGCAGAGTGAACAGCGAAGAGAAGGGGAGCAATACAGATAACTTGAAAAGGTGCAGGAGAAGCTGCTCTTGATATGCATGAAGAATTCTGGGAAGTGCTTAAACTAAGTTCCTGTTGTGTGAGCCTCAGCTTGGGAACACAGCTCTCACTGCCATGCTGCCACCTGCAAACTGAGTCTTTGGTCCTGCTGAGCCTTCCTCTTTAGCTTTTAAGGAGGGTAATTAATAATTTTTAAATTTTTTTTTTCCCCACCTACTCAGTAATGCTTCAAGCCTACTTGTCCCCTTGCAGTTATGAAGTTTCACCAGTATACATGGCTTCTCCTTAGACATAAGTCCTGAGGCCAACCCAGCTCCAAAAAGCAGTGGCATTTCAGAATACAAAACCCTGAGAGATGCCAAGGGAGGGCTGTGTATTGAGAAGGGGAACAAAATATGATTGGGTCAGCTTGGCCTTTGTGTCTTTCCATCATACTGTTAATTTGCATTTTCTCAGACCTGCTGAGATCTGAATAAATCACAGTACTCCCATGTCAGCCATTTCAGTGTAACTTATACATGTGCTTTAGGTGAGCATGTGCTTTTTAGGTAACTTATACATGTGCTTTGGTGAGGCTACACCTCGAGTAGTGTGTCCAGTTCTGGGCCCCTCAGTTTAGGAAGGATATCAAGGTCCTAGAGCGGGTCCAAAGGAGGGCAACAAGGCTGATGAAGGGACTCGAGCACAGACCCTATGAGGAGAGGCTGAGGGAGCTGGGGCTGTTCAGCCTGGAGAAGAGGAGGCTCAGAGGAGACCTCATTGCTCTCTACAACTTCCTGAAAGGAGGGTGTAGCCAGGTTGGGGTTGGTCTCTTTTGCCAGACAACTTTCAACAAGACAAGAGGGCATGGTTTTAAGTTGTGCCAGGGGAAGTTTAGGTTAGATATTAGAAAGAATTTCTTTACTGAGAGGGTGATCAGGCATTGGAATGGGCTGCCCAGGGAAGTAGTGGATTCTCTGTCCCTGGAGATATGTAAAAAGAGACTGGATGTGGCACTCAGTGTCATGGTCTAGCAACCGCAACGGTGGTTCAAGGGTTGGAGTTGATGATCTCTGAGGTCCCTTCCAACCCAGCCAGTTCTATGATTCTATGATTCTAAGTTCTGGCAGTTTTGTAATGTGGAGGGGGCTACAATTTGGATTAATCCAGTCCTCATGTGGCATAGCAGACTACCAGTTCCTGAAGGGGACCTACTCGAAAGCTGTAGAGGGACTTTTTAATAGGGCATGTAGTGATAGGATGAGGGGGGGAACAGTTTCAGACTGGAAGAGGGTAGATTTAGGTTAGACATTAGGAAGAAACACTTCACTGTGAGGATGGTGAGACACTGGCACAGGTTGCCTAGGGAAGTGGTGGATGCCCCATCCCTGAAAGTCATCACGGGTGGGTTGGGGCTGGGAGCAACCTGGTCTAGTGGGAGGTGTCCCTGCCCATGCAGGGGGTGCTGGAACTAGATGATCTTGAAGGTCCTGTTCAACCCAAACCATTCAGTGATTCTGTGATATTTCTAACATGTGAATGATTTGGCCACTGACTTTGATACCTTGTGCTGTGGATGCAGCACAGCTATACCTTGTTAAATAATGCTACTGGATGCAGAGGAGCCTCATGGAAAACAGAGAGGTCTGTCATTTACAGGTACATGGGGGATGAAGGGGGTTTTACCCACAGGAGTGCAAATAGATTTCTTTGCACTTTCAAATATCATAGATTAAGTGTCTGAAACTGACCTCAATTTATGAGGACTGAACCTACCCTAGCCTGGGTATGCAGGTGAGGTGTTGCAGCAGAACGTTAGATAGGATCAGATGCCAGAAGTGGTTTAAAACCACAAAACCATCAGATATGAGCTCTAGAGTAAAGAAATAAACATTTTTGTTGTGGGACATTGGACTGTGTTCCCTGTGCGAAGCGCTGCAGCAGGAAAAACAAATGTGCAAGGAACACTGTTTAAACAACACAGCCCTTCCCAAACCAGAGGCAACATATCCCACATTTAATTAAAAAGGGAAGGATTCTGGCAACAATGCCATAGAGCTGGATGGTGGTCCTCACATCTAGATGGGGGCTCTGGCTAGGGTTTGGTGCTTAATTAAGCACCAAAAAAAGCAGACTTTGTGCTAGCATCGGAGGTATCACAAACTGCACCTAGATTTTGTATTAAGGTAATCTGGGTTCTTCCTTTGGTTTATTGCACAATAAACTCTTCCTGGTTTTAATTCTAAACTAGTATTTGCTTATCATCTTAAGATATGGGGATATGAATCTGAATTTTAAAAACTTGAGAGTCAGTATCGTGGCTACCATTGTTGTTTCATCATTAAAGTAATCTATCAGATGCCATGGCATGAATTATATTGTGCTAAAAATCTTTATCTACAAAATGCTATTTCTCATTACAAATACTAGGATAATGCTGCACACACATGACCGCTCAGGGCATTTCCAAAATTTGCTGATAGCTGCCACTGCTATCCCTAGTGCTTGTGTGAAAAAGCCAAATACATTTCTTTACACGTCCACTAGAAGTTTTCTGACACTTTGAGTAGGGTGCTCTCTGAACACCATACACAGGTGACAAGATCTCATGCCTTCTCAGCTCATATTTATGTCATCATTTAACTGTGTCTGTTCATTTTTGGATCAGTGTCTGCAATTCAGGGGCTCTTTCCATTCTCCAGTGTCCTTCACTGGACTTTCAGGGATAAAAATGCATTTAAAGATGTCCAATTCCATGATAAAATGAAAATTTTCTTCTAACATTGTTTGCAAAATTGACAGCTCTACTTAACAGAAGCCATTAAATTATTTACAAAGTAGCAGCTCCTCTTTTAAAAAATAGCCTTTTTTGGGGCATGAAAAATAAAGTAGTTGATAACCAAGAGATAAGCCATTTGACTTCTTCTTTGTGTGCCCAGCATGGTTTGCAGAGCCAATTCTGTACAATCCGATGTTTACAGAGCAATCCTAATGTACGACCTCCTTAGGCAACAGGGCCACAAGAAGCCTTTAAAACGCTGAAGCAAGCATTTAATCAGAACTCTTCATGCTGATCTTTGAAAAATTCAATACATTAAAAAAATGTAACTCCTTCTAAAGATAAAATATCAGTTTTTTGCTTCAGGAGTTGCAAATATATCCCAATGAACTCCCAGTGAACCACAGAGACTTCAGACATACTGCTCTTAAAAAAAGAAAAAAAAAAGTAAATAGTAGGGGTTTTCTGAAAGAAACAAATCAAGGGTCTGATGAATTGCAAATGGCTAAGCAAAGAGAGTGCTGTAAAATAGTATATTTTAGTAATAAGCCAAACATCCTCACTTTTTTAAGCATTTAAAGAAATTATTTTTTAACTGAATAGCTATTACCGTGTGAGTAAGCTTGTATCTCCTTTTTTAATTTATTTACTATCTTATTTTATTTTATTCTGTTGAAATCAAGCTCTCTTGCTTTTGTGAGGTTTAGTTTGTTTTGTTTTGTTTTAAGGCAAATAACTGCTGCAGGAGGCCTGAGATTGAGCAGGAGCTCACACATTATCAAGTTGCTCTACCTTAACTCTACCCCAGGCTTTCTCAAACTACAGGAAGGTATTTCTAAAGCCACTGAGTAAAATTCTACTGGCATCAAAATAAGTGGAAGCTCCAATTTCTCACTGAATGTGGTCAGCTCTTTTTTCTGGCTACCATTGTTTTCCTGAAATTGTCTTTCTAAATAAAGAGATTCTAATAAAATTGTTTAGTTTCAACAAACTTCCGCAGGGAAACTGCACAGCTTTGCTTGTGTGTGTGGAAAGAATATAACTCCAAACTTCTTGGCTTCTTTTGGTCTAGTTTTCACTGGCTTCTTATTTTTAGATTATTGATGTGTTGTCAAGGCCTAGTGATGACGTTTTCATTTGACAAAAAAATTGTTGAAATACTGTTTTATAGTACTTTTAAAACTCATTGAGAACAGCTGTTATTGCTGAGAGAGCTGGAAAAAATACATTAAATCAAAATATCTCCCATTTGTGTTGTAATTTAACAATTTGATACCTGAGAAGATAAAGCACTTCAATCACTACTAAGTAGAAGCAACCCTTGATGGTAGCATAACATGTCATTATTTCACTAGCTGGCTATTAGGCATATTATCATCAGCAAAACTGTTTTAGTGGGTGTGCCAGGAAATCTAAGAATTAAAATAAAAGTTATGTGATAAAACTAAAGACATAGCTAACCCCCACCACCTTTTTGTTTTGTTTTGTTTTTTGTAGTGTAGACAGTTATATGTCACTCTGCAGCCTTCTGCAGCTTGCAGTGAAACCTGTCTTTAAAATCTTCTGCAAATGGAAATTCCAAGTTTTTCCTAGCTCCAGTTGAGATTTCAATCTCTGCTACTCATTTGCTCTGCTAGAATCATGCACAAAATTAAGCTAGCCACTGTATAGGCTGAACAGTTCATTTTAGATCTCCCTGGAGCCTAAATAATCAGGTTCCTTAAGAACTACCCTAGCAGTGCCAATATTATTTAATTAAAGAAACCTAAAGAGGTGAGTCTTACAGGGTGATTCAGATGTGGTAGTACCAAGGTGTGATGGGTCACCAGCACAAAGAGGCAGAATAAGCAAGGATTTGCTTCAATTGCAGGCCCATTCACTTCAAAGACTTGACTAGTGTCCCAGCAATAGAGATCTTGCACCTCTAGATTTTATCAGGTTTCCCAAATCAGGTGAAGTTTTCCTGGTAATCTTGGCAGAGGGCAAGCGTCTCTCCGCTCAGCTGCCAGAGTGTGTTAACAAGCTGGAGTGCCAAGGTACAAGATGAGCAACCTAAGGCTGCTGTTGCTCAGTAATTACAGTAGGCACAGGAGGGAGGACATTCCTGGTGACTAGGCATTTTCTTTGTTTGGTAAGTGCTACTTTAGACGAGGGATTTTTTTTTTTTTTTTTTTTTATTTTAAGTGACTCTCCAGAAATGCCTGTTCTAAAGAAAAGACGGTCAAAAGCTCTGGGGTCTATGTTCCAGAGCATCTCAGTGAAAGCATTCAAGGAAGACCTGATTATTCTTAAGTGATGCTCTAGAGACTCCATGGAGGCAAAAGTGCCTCTGGCACTGCAAGCCCCAACCCACCACGGGCAAAGCAGGCGCTGCTGAACTTGCGTGTTCCTTCAGCTGCTCTTCTTGATGCCTGTGAACAGGGCACACCCTTTGCCTGGCACTTCCAGCCCAAGGACCCAGCAACCCTGCTCCCATCTTCCTCCCTCTGGGCATCCTGAGCAGGGAGAAGTGCCGGCCAGACCAGAGGAAGGTAGGCTCAGGGGAGAAGAAAACCATTTCAGGGGGTTAATTGAAGGGGTAATACATCTGCAAACACAAGATGTCGAATAGAAGCTTGTAAATTGATGCTGCCAGCTGGAAGCCGACCAAACTGATAAAGGAGGAAAGAAATTATGGGTTAAATGTTTTGGATGCTAAATGTTTGGAGTTCAAAGAGGAGCTCAAGGAAACTCACAGCCACCAAGTCCATACAAAGAGGCTCTAGGGAAACACAAGACTTCTGTAGGACAGCTTTATCCCAAATAGAGTATCCAAAAGGGACTGGTTTGTACAAGTGGTTAAGGGATATCTCCTAGCACCTGTGAGCTCTGTGCAAGGGAAGGCCATGCTCACAGGTCAGCTATGGCTGAGGGACAGATGGAGTTGCTTTTCACAGGCAAATGAATGAGAAGTTCATCTGCCACCACTGGGTTGGAAGAACAACCTGTAGCTGTGGATATATTTTCACTGCTTGGTAAAAGGAAGCTACTCCTCCAGGTCAGGAGCTGAGGGAAAGCAGAGAAAGTCTGGAAGTCACTCTGCCTTCCCTGGACCATCAGCTCCTGTCCACATGACAAGGGGGGTACTGTATCTGATGGCAACCCAGCTTTCACTAGGTGTATAAGGACTGAGGGATTGTAACTAGAAACTCCTGCCTAAATCCTGGGGAGAACACACCATTAGAAGGATACTTCCTTTTCCGAAGAAAATCTCTGGTTTGGGTCTGCATTGGCAAGTGTTTTCTATGCAGTGGACTGAGGGTAGGATAGGTATTTTTTTCCACTGGATCAGGAAGCTGCACTCAAAACAGAGGATGGGACAACAGGCTATGAGCCTCTTTGATATAACACTCTCCGTGCCAAGACCTTCTGGTGGTTTTGTGGCAAGGACCCTTGAGTTTCCAGCACTGACCTCCTCTTAGAGGCTATATACATCCAGAGACCACCTTGGTCTTCAGACAGCCTCTTTTTTTTTCAATCAGCTGAGGTCAGAGCCCTTTATAAGTGAGGTCTGCATTGTTATCCCAAACTACAGTGGGTTGCAAGAGTTGCACGAGGACAGCAAGGCATGGCTGCATATCACTAAGGCTACTAGTGCAGGAATTACATTTGCAGGTGGGAAAGTCTTGGTTGGAGTATCAACACTTTTTGAGCAGGTGCACAACTATGCCACAGTGCTGGAGCAAGGCTAGAGTTCAAGAGTTAGCTAATTGTATCTCTCTCAGAAAGGAATTGCCTCAGACCAGTTAATTTGTCAAGATAACGAATTGCAGCAATTCTCCTCATTTGGAGCTGGGCCACTAACACTGATCTGAACTGTATTTAAACTCTTGATGACAAAGACTGAAAAAGATATTGCAATACTGGAGGTACAGGTTCCTAAAGCAAAACTGCAATGTACAGCTGGAGCTGAGAGGCAGCAAGGGCATGCGAGTACACATCCTGCATATCCCTTAGATATGAAGAAATTCCCTGGGGCACTGACTCCGGTTCCTGGGCAGGAAGAGTTCATCTTGAATCTTTGGGAATGACGGAGGTCCAAAAAGGATAATACATTACCCACCAAGTCTCAGTTTCTGCAGCGTGAGATAACACAAGCAGAATTTTTACTTCCGCCTTTCCAAAAAGAAACAAGCAAATAAACAAAAAACCCCAACAAGCAAGCCAAAAACCCAGACCCCAACAGTTTCAAGTTATTTCAAGTTATTGAAGGTCTTCTGGTAGCCACAAGAAAAGTCTCCTCTGAGGGCCTGATGCTGTGATTCTCATGGTGCTGTATTCTCCCAAGCTTCAGGTTGCTATCACCTTTTTCTTTTTTTTTTTTTTTACTGTGCAGTAGTAGATGAGAACAAGTTTGAAGGAGAAGAAAAGCAGAAGAAAGCTTCAGTAAAAATGCAGACTTAGCTCTATGACTATCCTGGGTTTTTGCTGAAAGTGAAGAAGACAGCATCATGTAAAATAAATTGATGTATGTTCTTGTGCCAGACCTTCTCCTCTGGTTGCCAGATGTTATGTCTCCACAAGAGAAATGTGGACCAGAATAAATCCTGCATATTGGCTCATGGAACTGAAAAGAATCAGGGATGTGCAATATCATCCCTGAAGGATTCTCAAGAAATGCTTAAGTTGGGAAGTTGGACCAGCTTTCCCTGGGCTTCACTAGGGTGCTCCAAAGAAATCAGAAGAAAGTTTCTGCAGTTACTGGCATCTCCTATGAGTGCAGTAGGACACAATGAAGTTTCTTCCATTTGTGCTCCAGCAGTGCTTTTTGGTGTTAGAAAAATCAGGAGTGTTCTCAGAAATGATTTCATGCTGTTAGGTTACGCAGAAATAATGCTGGGTAAAGACAGAGAGGTATGCAAGACCTTTGGCAAAGACAAACTGACTCTAGCCTTGCAGCTTGTTTCTGAATATTCCTGCTGAATGGTCTACTTAGGAATGAAATTGCTTTCTTTCTCATGCTATTCAGAATAATCGTTCTCTACCTGTAAGTCCACTTAATTTAGAAAAGCTGCGTGGCTTTTATTTTGGAATAAGTGCATCCACAGGCAGAGTTCTTTCAAAATAGCTAATCTGGTCATTGCCACATGTAAACAAGCCCTTATAAATTGATGGGGATGGTAAAGAACTTGTGAAGGTATGGCCCAGGACTTCTTACTCAATTTGCAAGCACTTACTTAGACTTGTCTTCCTCAGGGCTCATATGGTGATCAATGGAGCTTACAGAGAGCCGGGTTCAATTTAAACAATGTTGTCATATGTTTGAAAAAGAAATGAGCTTTTGAAAACTGTCTCTGCTTGTTCTCCCATCAAGTTCCAAGTCTATCATGCTTGAGTTGATCCTCACTTTCAAATACCACAGCCAAGGGGTGATCTGGGATTTAGGAGATCTCAGAAGTGTTGATATCCCATAACATTGGGTCTATGGCTGGTAGGGGCTGGAGATGAAATGCTAGCAGTCTCTTCTAGAACATGTACATGACTGATAAAAGTGTAACTTTGTCACTTGCAGCTAGTTTCTTGGCTCTGGCTAGAGCAGAAATGTCCTGCTGTGTGTGGATTGCACAGAGACTTAAATATTAAGGTAGAAAGCTAGAGAAAGAACAGATCTTTGCACAATGCATTATGTCAACTTTTGCAGTATGTAGGCTGCTTATCTGTTTTTCTTCCCAATAATTTTCTGCTGCTGGAATGTTCTTGGGAAAGAAAAGGCCATTTCAGACTGGAAATCTGGGCTGAGATTGCTCTGTGTTTGTGGTGGCTTAGTGCATGTGGCCACACAGCATAGCAGCAGCAAGAGCTATGTGGGAGATGCAAAGTGACCTAGATCAGCACCCCTAATTCCTGCAGCTGTGCTAGTTTCATCCTCTGCAAGTGTGATGTGAACCAAATATCCGTCATGTAAGTGACTGACCTTGTTTTCTTGGAGAAACCTGTGTAAAAAAGGATATAACAACACTCTTGACACTTACCTCACAGGATGTTGTGAAGCTTAATTAAATGTGTGCAAAAGCATTTTGAGATCCTTAGATGAAAGATGTTTTTATAAATGCAAATTATAATAATTATGGCTAGTAACCACCAGCAACTACTGAAACAATTAATTCAGGTTGCCACAGGCCATCACAACAACGTGTGCAAAGAGGCATCAGCCATTTAATGACATATGTGTTGCGTGAGAACTCAAGGCCTTAAAAATGCTGTAAACAAAGAGGGAAAAACTAGACACTCGGGGCTTGCCCCTCCTGGGTGCAGTTGGTGGAAGTTTCCTCTGTTGCTTCCATCACCTCCGTGCTTTCATTACAACCCGTTCCCAAGGAGAGGAGCCCACCTAAAAGATTTCATGAGTGGGATCATTTTAAGTCCTGATGATTTTTATATTTAATGTTGGAAGGAAACAGAAAATGACTGCAAATAGCTTGGCTCAGAAATATTGGGACAAATGTAAATATATCTCTGTTTTTCCTCTAATTGTCCCTCTCACCCCCCAGCCCAGCCTGCTTACAGCATCACAAAATAGACTTTGGCTACAGGGTATTATCCAGCTGACTTTCCAAGGGTGAAAACAAAAGCTAAGCAATCAAGATGTGTCTGGCCAAATACTTAAAGGCCCAGTGCACACATTTAGTTGTCAACTGACTGAAATCTGAACCATTTTGCTCAGCCTTTCTTGTTGCTTCAAACCTGATTTGGGCTTAAATAGCTAAAACCTACAGGTGTTTAAATGCCCTCCCTTGTCAGCAGAACAGCCTCATCAGACATGGTCTGAGGATGTGGTCAGACTGGAAGAGATATCCAAAGACCCCACAGGTGAATCCCAAAGAGCAGAATAGCCCACCTGTGCCCCTCAGGCTTATTTCATTGCTCACCTTTAAAGAAGAAAATTCAGAAGAGTAGTAGTTACTAAGCATCCAACTTAGCAAAGCAATTAGGCTAAATGCACTGCAGCTAGAAATTTAAGCAATGCACTGAATTTAATTTGAGAATTCATGGTCATAAGACTGAAACCTCTAACATTTAACCTAGCAGTAAATTAAATCAGCTTTCTGATCAAGTGAAAAATTTTATGCTATTGAAGTTTGAAAGTGTGAAGCACACATTTATTAGAAGAAGCTTTTTTTCTTCTTCTTTTAATGAAGAAAAACTTGGGACCAGTTAGCTTCCTAATCCAAATAATGGAAAAATGGGAATACTCTCTGTAAATAAAGCCCAAATTACAAAACAGTATTGCTATCTGGCCCCTGCCAGACTAATGTGCTCATATTCGGTGAGTTTCAAGATAAAAAAATGTTACTCATGCTGGAAGGTTGTAGAGACTAAACTTACTCTGATGTCAATGAGTTTGGTACCTCCTGAGTTTAAGAGGAGCTAGCTTCCCGTGTACTGAAAGTAAAACTGATTATAAGCAGCTTTTCAGCCTCTTTAAAAATCCTGACTCTCTGAAATACCATTTATGCTTTAAGAATTGGTATACTAAGTTGAGAATTTCTAGGGTAAGTTTTCATAGAATGAGAGCCAAGTTTTTATGGGGGCTGTCTGTGTTTATTTCTATTAGAAAATTCTAAACGTTGGAGTAATGCAATAAAACATGCTACACAATAGGTACGAACAGTGGATTGTTTTTAAGCCTATAAAGACGAAAACTTTATTGTGATGTGTATATATGCAAGTTGTGTATTTGCACACAAATGCACACCTACATATCTCCACTCAACTTGAGCACCGACATCCTGTTGTTAAGCTCTCTTAATGACACTTACACAGTGCTCTGTTCAATGTCTCTGTAGGCTAAATCCTACAATATGAGATAAAACTTGGATGCATTTTCTAAATGCACCTCAAGGCACTAGGACATAAAAGAAGTTGGAGTATTAGAGCACGTCTTGTTTTAACCATCTCCGGAGCACCCTGACTGACACTTTACAATTTACAAGAAAGGTGTGGCTAATAAAGCCACTGAAGCAGATATAAGGGCAGGTCCTCCCTGATAGGCATTTATGGCCTGCCACTCACCTGCTCCAGCACTTTGCTGCACAGACTTGCTGATAACCACCAGCACATTCTGTGGTTCGGGTGCCCAAAGGCCTTAAAGCTGCTGCGACTCTATCGGCATCTTCAAACCCTGACTGATGGGTTGACACTTTCCTTCCCAGCCCTTTCCATTAGAAGTGGGAAAATGTAAGGCTTTGGAAAGAGGACACACTACACTTCATACGCCCTTTCAAAGAGGAAATGCAGCCTTGTAGAAACAGTGTGTGTTTCATTCCCAGGCTGTTCCTTCCACTCCCTGAGAAGATCATCATCTGACTGGTATCCCTCAATTAGAGAGTGGCATGAATACCAGGGTGTTGTGTTTTTTTTTCAAAAAAAGAAAGCCTCACAGAAGTAGTTTACACTATACACTGCCTTCTGCAAACACAAATATTTTCTCCCTGCCTATTTAAATAAACTCCATCAGCAGGAGCAGTGGCTGCAGAAGCTGCTTGGGAAGCGCAGAGTCCTGGAGGGAGCTGTGGGCATGCTCCTGATGTTACTCCTGCTTCTAAAGCTAACCAGGAGGAAAGTCCATGGGAAGCACTGCAAAGAACCAATGCCTGATGCCAGAGTGAAAAACAAAAAACAAAAAAACCCCCATAGCTCCTGCTGGAGTCCCTTCACCACCCCATTTTGTTCCTTTTCTTGCTCTTCACATTGAAGTAGACAATAGGATTTTAGAGATAAGATTCTGCCTCAGCTAGATGCTCACCTTTTCAGAAAAAAAAGAAAAAAAAATAAGACAGCATTGCTTATCAGCCACTCCTTTCATCATTTAAAGTTCATTTTGTATCCATGGAAAGCAATTTATGTCCAATAGTGAACCTAGCCCTTACAAAGCATCCTTCCACATTCCTTCATTGCCACAGCTTTTTTCTTCCTTACATGCCACCACCAGTTCTTCTCACACAGCTGTGCATCACAGGTTATTCCTGTGTCCCTGTAGTCCTTCCTTGCAGTATGACTCTACTCTTGCCTCTTCTCTGACTTCGGGTAGAAACTCTTCTGTGCACTTCACACTTTGTGGGACATTTTTGGACTAATTTCGGCTGCAGGTGGAAACTCAGCCCATTGCAGGGAGAAGGGATCAAGTGGGAAAGAAACTGTCACCATGGTTCTTCCTGATCTATAAAGAGTGCTTGAAGCAATAGCCTCTCTATGAGAAGAGTGCTGGGTTGAAAGCAGGCTTACAGCTCTCTGCTACTTTCAGGTTTATTTTACTAAAGATTTTGCTTCACAATCAGAAACTATTTACCTTTGGACTCACCTAAACTAACTCGGGGTGAGAGTGCCATGTGAGCAGGTTGCGCCTGGCTCTGGAGCCCAGGGTGCTGATGGAGCATGGGTTAGAGCCAGCTTTAATGGCCAATACTGGGGATTTCTTGAACTGCTAGCCTAGTTGCCATTTCCATCTGCTTCCTCCGTACCACAAAAAGAAGAACCTGTCCTGAAACCAAATGTGAAAATAAGGAGCTCTTCAGTTTATATTTCTGAAGTCAAAATAGATGTGTAGGATAGCAGGAACTTTTAAGCCTTCACCAGTACCAGTAAAACCAAAGGTTTAATCACTGCTACTTAAAACATTCTGAAGTGAAAGACAGCTAGGATTCAAGTAAACTGAAGTATAGGAGACAGCTTTCTAGGCAAGCTGAGAAGTGTAAGGAGTAGAACATACTCATGGCAACTCTTACTATGAAAATGGTCAAAGGTTACTTCACAATCTTGCTTGCTGGAGCCATTTAATCAGGCACCTTTTCTATTCCTAATGCCTATAATTATCTATTATAAAGACAAAGTCAAATTGGCACATGATACTTTTCTTCCCCTACCCCCAGCTTGAAGGGGGGCAGGGCTACCAAATTTTGAAAGTCTTTGGTCTCCTAAACAGAACTGCAGCTATCCAGCTTGGGGAATTGTAGTAGATAATACTACCTGGGATCCTTGTCTTGGTGAGGATTACACTGGGCTGAGCAGTATGTGCTCAGGACTAACCACTCCTGTGTCATGCAGTTACTAGAAAACTGGAAGTAGCTGAAAGAAAAGCCAGCATGCTCAGATGCTTATCACAACAGCATGGTGATACTTAAGATTTAATCTATCACTGTAAAAAAACCCCACAACACCAAGTTCAAGCGATGCTCCCAACCTATTCCATCTCCAAGGAGAAAAGAGGAAGGCAAAGCTGAATCCAAATGATCTTTTCTGCACAACACATTCCCTAATCCTGGTGAAGGCCAAGTTGACCTAGTCATTATGTTGACCTGATCTAAATCTGATTATAGTTAATTGTGGAAACATTTCCAGTTCCAAACATAAGGGGAAAAAATGCTATCCTACAAGTATTTGAGGTATTCTAAATACTAGAGGCAACTGATTTTTACTTTAAAATTGTACTAACTTTCAAAATTCTCCTGTAACCAAAACCTATTTGCTACCTTTGCCATCTCGTTTTGGTAAAAGCCTGAAAAATGTTTAAAACAACTGCAAACTCCCTTATCTATGTCATGCTTTTACTTTTTATTCATCATGTATACCACTGATATACCAAAATAAGGTAGTATTTCAGACATTAAAAGTTGCTTTAAAACTGTTTTTTAAGTTTTTATATCCTTTTCTTCCAAATGAGTGGAAATTTGAGTTACTTTTCTAACACAGTATTTTAACCAATATGTGCAGGACTCATCTATAAGTGTCAACATCAGCAGGCATCAACTTACATCAGTAATTTAACATTTGCATATGGGCAAAGCAGTTTACCTCCTGCGGACTGCAAATTACTAGTAGTGTTGACTGTTTCTTTCGTCCCAAAATAGAGTGTCAGATAAGTGTGTGCATAAGCTCTTGTCCTGGTTTTGTAAATATTACACTTCTGCAACAACTGCAGCACCAGGAACCTGAGACACACTGAATGAAATGCAAACAGACTTATCTGTTAGTAAATAACTTCAATTAGGTGAAAGAAAAGCCTGAAATAAAATGGTTCATGCTTTCTTCAACCTTCTTCTTCCTCTCAGTTGTATCCTGTATTATTCCTGAGTCTAAAATGAGAAGTTTAGGATTTGGTGGCATCCCTATGCCCTCGAGTAGCCTTTGTGTATCATGGTTGTTGTCACACTGACACCTAATGGCAGATATGAACCAGAGTATTACAGCTGATTTCCCAGGGGTGCCTTTTTACCCTGTGTTGTAAAAATTCTTTCTGATTATAGAAAACAAGCAAGCTTAGAAAATGGGACTTCACCTGACAGCATGGTGAACCTCTGAGAGGGCAGGGCTGGAAACCAGCAGGGAGAAGCTGAGGGTGCAGTGCTGAATCCGTATGGCAAGAGCTGAGGGGCTGTGGCCTATGGCTTGGATGCTGCCAAAACGATGGGCAGCACCTCACAGAGACCTCACACTGTTCCCAAAGGAAAACAAAACCACTGAAGGCTAAAATGAGATGGCCAAAAACAGACGTCCATGGTGAAGGCTGGAAAGGTCTAATTTCATCCAGTGTTGTTTCTGATCCTGACAAGTGGGTAACAGATCTCTCAGACACACAGAGGAATAGGTTGGAACAGTGTAGTTGATAATATATGAAAAAAAGGCATTTAGGAAAGCTCATGTTTCCTTCATCCTCTTTTGAGGAAATCAGGAATTTTTCCTGAATGTTTTACTTTTCAAATTCTGTTTATTATGATGGTCAGAGCAGAGTGCTGTGCCCCTAGTTCTGCTCTCACATACTTAAAGGTGAAGTCAGTGGGACCATCTGGGCATGCACTGCAGCAGACTATGCCCACTGAGCTTTGTATTTTAGACTGTGAGCTAAACATCTCCCTGTTTGGCAGCTAAAAGCAAGGGCTTGAGGTAAGCATTTTGTGGCTGGATTTCTTTGGCCACAGTGCATCCTATGTAGGTAAAATAAATAATTAATTGCAGCCATTCCCTTTCATCTGGTTAAGAGAAGTTTGTATTATTTAGGCAGAAGTGTGGTGAAATGTAGAAACAAACTTCAAGTGATGATTCAGAAGAAGTTTAGACCAGGTCTCAAATCCTTCCGTCCATGAGGAAGGAGTGAGTTCCAGAGGGAGTTCCTGTAAGGCTCCTGATGGTTCATGAAGGGCAATGCTCCGATGTGATTCTGCTGGGGTCATCCTGCAAAGTCTCTGGGATTACCCCAGAATCTCCCCTTCACCTGGTTCACTCTGGCATATTTGGATATCTCCAAAGGGAATTTCCAGCAGTAAGAAAATTAGCAAAGGAAATGACTAAATTTAGCAGAGATATATGAATAACCATAGCATAATGTAGCAGTAAGTAGGTTACATCAAGGAAAAAATATATGCTAGCAGTTGTTATTAAACAGTGTTATATTTCTTAAAAAAACCCATATGTTATGCATAGGTTTTAAATGTAATTCTATGGGAAAAAATATTGTCTTCCCTGTTCCTTTACAGTGGAAGTTTTGGAACTGTCAGTGAAGTGGTTAATCCATGAGATCTAATTTATGTGAGAACTATACCCTGACTTTTAACTGATCCTATGGTATGACTCAGAGCTGTCACTGGGGAAGGACAGCAAGAAAGTCCTTGTAACTCCTGCCTCTGGTTCCTTATAAGAAGCCCGGTCCAAGCTCTGAGCACCGAGCACCATCCAGACGGGGCTGGTGGAGCAAGCCTCCCTGCTAACATCAAACACAGCCTTGCAAAAACATTCAAATATAGGCAAGAGCTTGAGGTGGCAGGGGGTGTGGAGCTGTGCCCTCCTAGAGGGTAGAGGAGAAGTAGGGACATGGGTGTTGGGAGCCCAAACAACTGCCAGGGAAGGTGGGTGTTAGAGCCAGGTCTTGGGCTGGGAGGGCAGGAGGCATAAATCAAGCTGCATCTTTGGTTATCATAAAGATGAAAAGGTGGGACCTGCAGTGTACCTGCAGTAATTAACTATAACAATCACCATACATACTTATAAGCTATTATTAATTATATCTTTTAATCATATTATAATATTTTGCCATTTCATCATATCAGCGATGCATAGATAATCAATGTTGCTTCACGATCTGTTTTTGAGACTGAATTTTACAGTTTGAAGTCCAGCATGAGTCAGGACTTTTCGTATCTTAAATGCTGTGAAAAATACTATTGGAGGGCAGGTATTGTTCATGCATGAGTCCAGGAGCTGCAGCAGTCTCATGGCCCTGAGATTTAAAGTTAAAAGAAGACTCAGTACAGACTAACCATCAGGAAGGTTATTTAGGAAAAAGATATTTCAAATAGCTGATATACAGAGTGTATGTTGAGGGAAGGAAAAAGTCAGTAACTCTGTATGTACTTTCTGCCTTGTATTAGGCCCTGTTGGTCAATTTTTCACCAACACTCATCCTTAAACAGCCCATCTCTTTTTTTCTTCTAGCCAAGTCTGGCACTTCAGAAAGCACAAGCCTGACAACAGCAATGGGTGCAAACCTTGCTCTTGGGCCCTGCTTAGCTTTTCCCTACGCCTTTCACTAGCAATATCCTAATTAGAATGTCACCAACACTGAGACAGGATTTGAACTGGGAACTTGGTTTTGTTAGGCTGAAAGCATTCAACAAGGACTAACATCAGGTCATTAAACACCTTCGCTTTTGTTGCGGGAGTTTTTCAGGGATGAAATGTCAAGCAGTCTTGTGCTGGAGGAAGACAGCCTCAACCTCTGAATTTGCCACGGGCAATTCCACGGTATCGCCACTTAAAGGCCTGTGGCATGGCTGGGGACTAGTGAAAGCAGGGGCAATAAATAAATAAATTAATTTCAACATTTCTGCTTGCCTCTTTGATTGGAAAGCAGAAGTGCAACGAACGATGTTTACAGGAGTTGGTCCTTCTGAGCACAGGAACCTACAGTCTTCTCCTGGTGTTGACCACACTGTATCTGATCACTACTTTTGAAACTCACTTGCACGGGGAACATTTGGTAGTAAGTTCTCAGGAGGCCATTACAAAAAGACTGAAAAGTTGAAATAGTACAATCAAATGCTAAAATTGACACCTCGCATCAGCCCACCATTATACCCCTTTTCCCATTCCTCTGCTGTCATGCCACTGATGTGATGAATTGCAGCCTGTCACATCACGTTACGTTAGGCAGAACAAACAGGACAAAACACATACCAACTGCCATGCAAATATGTGTTTGCCAAATCTTTTCGGCGCGGAGAAATGCAACTGGCGAATTCCCTATCAGAAAACCAGAGGTTCAAGGATGGCTCCAGGGTGTGTGAGACAAACACGCCCCAGACACACTGTGAACACACAGATACGCAGCTCCCTGCCAGCTACAGCTATTATGAAAGCACCTCCTGCTGTGATTATTTATTGTTCTTTCAGAAAAAAAGAAAAATAAAGCAGCAGCGAAGTCTGTGGCTGCTTATGTCATGAAGCAAAATATAAATACGTAATAATTAATCTAGTGCTTGTGCTCAGATTTGGAGCTATTTTTATGGCTGGCCAGATTTTGGCTGTGTATGTGTAAACATAACACCCACTCATACACACACACACGTGCATACTATGAGATGTGTGAATATACATTATGTGGCTTTTAACTGCAGTCTTTTAGCCTACATGTGGGCCTTTTGAAGCTAATGGGAGATTTACCAGGGGCTTTTTCACAGAGCTGTAGGCAAGACTGGAATCCAGAACATATGAATATTATACTATAATGATACAGTATAAATCATCTAGTTTGACCTACAGTGAATTAGAGGCCATTAAATTTCATCCAGGTATCCTACATTGAGCCAGAAAAACTTGTGACTAATGCATAAACTGTATTTGGCTAAAACCTGTTTCCCAGAAAGGTATTCATTTAGTCTCCCTGTAAAGACACTTTCCATGCATCGAGATCTTTGACAGTTGGTTTCAACAGTTATGTTAAATACATGTGCTATTAATTTGTATTTACTGCAGTCTATGGAGCCAATGCTGAGAAGTCAAATTCATACTTAAATTCTGTGCTATAATGTCAATGGATATTTGAGTGCTAACTTGCTTCGTTTTACTTCAACGCCATGCAATGGGCATCCCTTTGAGAACCTTTATGCTGAACTATGCTTTATCTTGTACCATTCTTACCCAAAGAACATCTGTGAACTGTTTGCACTTTTGTAACTTACTTCCTGATATGTTGCCACAGAAAATACATTGTTTACTTTTTAATTAGTGTCATCATTCTTTTCTGACTTTAGAGAATCAGCTTTGCTGGAGGTTATAGGGATAAGAAGGAAATACGCTGAAAAGATCTGAGATGAGAGACCTCATATACCTTGCAATAACCTGATTGCTAGTAGAATAAATACACATCAGAAACAGACAACTTTAGATCTTCAGAATTTGGAAATGATGTATTTTTTTTTTGTTTATGAATCAGTCATAGTATGTGGCAACAGATACAAAAAATTTAACTCCCTAAATATGGTTTTTCCAGTTACTAATTTTTATTTTTTCTTGTCAACACATCATTTAAAATGAAAGCAAAAAAAGGTTAATCTATGACTTTTTGGTAAGACATTTTCATATGAAATAGGGCAAAATTTTACTGCTGACAGAGATTGAAGATACGAGATATTACAGATATGAGGCTCATTAAAATTAAAATATTAAACAGAGTAGTGCCTTCGTTTCAGGCATATAATGGGGTTTTTAAATCTGGTTCTGTAGTGGGCAAGAATATGTCACAATAAAGAAGGTAAAAAATGGAATGCTATGATTATACTAAAGCTTGACACAAAACTATAAATCTCTTTCAAGTGAATATACACAGATCTTTGTGTAGACCTCTGCGGCTAAGCAAACCAGCTAGCCTTTGATGTACTTATAATTATCAGGGTCTGAGGATTATGTCTTTAGGCAAAGCTGTCTAGCAGTGGGAAGGTATAGATCAAAACTGACATCATGACACAAGCAAGCAGAGAGGTGAGATGAGGTGGAGCCAAAAATAGTTTGGCACTACTATAGACCTTAAGTAAAACAAACAACTCCACTTCTCAAAAAGAACACAAGGAGGGGATCAATCAGTGCCTTCAACCTCTCAAAAAAGTTAAATCATCATTTCTAGTTGGAAAATTAAAAATGTAATTAACAATAAACTAGACATCAGAATAAAGAAGGAGATTCAGCAGATCCATTTAGTTATCTGGGAAGATATTGTTACACTCCCAATGAGACAGGTATGCCAGATCATAAATGCAGAACTACCACCACATAACAGGCTTCCTTCTGTGCCAAAAGTGCTGGATGCCACCAGCTTCACTTGAAACCAGGGGACTTGAGCAGCCTACATCAAGTAGAGCATCTTTCCAGACCATGCTCTCTGTCATGTTTTTTGTAGAGGGAAAGAATTCTGGTAATGCCAGACCTACTAATGTGAACTTGCTAAAATCTCCACTGAAAGTCAAATGAAGATGGTGGAAATCTTGTCATTGTCTTTAGTGTGCTCTGTATGAAATGCTTGTATTAATGTGGCTTGGTATGTGCAAAAGAGTGTACTCATGAGCATAGTTAAACCATTTCAGATTACTGTGGATCTTCAAAGACACTCATCTTGTGTGGCACAGTATTAAAAAGGTGCTTGTGGAAACTTAATTTCTTGACATAGGTTAACTGCCAGTCATACTTAATCTAGGGGAGAAATCACGTTATTAGAAAAATAAAAGCAAAGAATTTGATTCCAGAGGTTTTGAGTGACTTAAACTGAAAGTCTAAATAAATAAATAGGGGATCTAACACCTACACTGACAGGAGCAGAGCTCCAAAAAACTGTAGCATAAGCAGATGTTCCCAGAGTCTTTCCAGATTGCCATTCACCTGTGTATTGGATAATATCTTTTAAGCATAAACGTTCTATGCAGTGAAATAAAAACCAAGCTGTGAAATAAAAGGCTAAGATTCTGAGATAATTTGATACTTGATAGCAAGAGAAAGATGAAAATGCCAAAAAAGAGCAGGAAACGAGGAAGGCTTTGTCATCAGCATCAGAAAGGGTACATGAGGGAGAGGAAGGAGTCTATTGCTGGACAGATGAAAGGAGGCATCTTAGATCACAACAGAAACAAATGTTACCAACTAGACTAATGCAGGGCCAGAGAAGGTTACAAAAACAGAGAGACAATTCTAAATATGGTCTTGAAATGCAAGCAGGCTCGTTCATTGGGGCTGCCAGGAACAGAGAAAGATCTGAATAAATTACAACTGATTTGGAGGTAGCAGACTGAATGCAAGACAAGACTGGTCTCTCAGACATACTGTATGGAAGACAAAACACTGTAGCATATGTCATTCTTATCACAATGAACATGTAAGGCACCCAATATAAAATACTATCACAGAACTAAGAAGTAAAATGAGTAAATTCTCCTCTTGGGGTTCAAACTAGAGACTTGTCAGTAAGGTAAATCATTTAGGGCCCCTATATTTTGAATGTCACTTTATGAACAGTGTGGGAAATTAGACCTCTCTGAGAACTGCTAAGATTTCCTACCTCACTTGCAAATATTATGGAATAACTCCAGAAATGTTTTAAAATTCTATTTTAAGAGGAAAAACCTCAAGCACTTTCTTGAGATGCTATTGAACCACCAAAATGCTAGTCAGTCCCACCGACCATTTCAGAACAATTCAATTATCTCAACATCGATGTCTTTATTAAAATTATCACTGTTAGAGATGCTGTCTAAACATAGTGTTACTAATATTCTGAATTTAATTCTAAATAGAAAAACAAGGTTTACCAATCTGCCTTCCAACTATGCAGCAGTCACCTGTCCTGTCACAACATGAATCCCTTTTGGGTGAAAGCTATTGATTTGAAGGTTAAAATCATCTTGCTAGGTCCTAATGTAATTTGTTGGATGTTGGCCTTCGGAAACTTTCTGACACTGACTAGATATGCTCTCACTTGGATATTCATTGAGCAATGATGTCTGAGAAGCTGAGTTCTTCACCTCTGTGATCATTATTAGTTATGGCATTTCCTAACAGGCTGTGCCATGCCAGTTCTTTGCAACTCAAGTTTTACATTACCAACCTACAGTTTACAGCACTGAACACTCTTCCACCACAGACAATTTTGTTCCAGGAGCATATACATGAGGTTACACCCATAAACAGAATTTATTAGTAACCTATAAATACTGTTAATATTGAAGAAAGTCCTCTCTGTTTTAATCAAGTGAAATGAGGTGCACGGCATACATTTTAGGCAAGGCTTAACGAGAACTCCCTGACCTCATTAAGGAACTTGCAGGTCTACTACAGAAACAATTCCGACAGAAAATCTTTGGCAAAGGGAACCACAGTATCTATGGCCACTGATCTGCTGATCAAATGGGAGTGGGGAAAGAGGAGACAGCTAATGCAGTCTGTGAGATGTACGGTACCATTACTTCAATCTTCTTATGCCTCAAGATCCATTTTCACAGGCTGTCAAACATAAAATTTTATGAGAATAATTTTCTTTAGAAGATTTTAATCATCTAAACAAAGCGTCTGATTCTGCCAAAACTTTAGCAGCAAGCTCACTTGATACTTCATCTTGCTCAGCAATATTCTCAACAAACTACTACAATCTGAAGGTCTACAAGTGTTTTTACCACATGCACCCAGATAGTCTTAGCTTTGAGGACAGCTTCTTCAAAACAGTGTATAGAAAATAGTAATTGTGTGACGAACTGAGAAAAGCCAAAATTCAGGTAATTTAAAAATAATCAATCAATTTTTAGTTTAATCTTGACACAAATCTTGATCTATATGAGGCATCTACTAATGATCATAGAACCATGGATGACATCTATAAATTTCAGCTGAAATTATGTTGTTGTTATACATTATTTGTAGGAACTTGAAGCATTTCTAAATTTCAGAGTTTGAAATATAGTATGTTTGAAGTGAGCCCTCTAAACAGAAATAGCTTAACAAATTAAGTATATCTGGGACAAGATGGAGCACTCTCAAGGGGTTGGGAATCAGCCAGAAGCACTAACTCATGTTATTTTCAAACAGTGCTGAGCTGAGCTTTGGGGACAGGCTAGCTCAGGAAATATCATCAGATGCTGACATATGAGAATGGTTCATGTTTATATTGTTTAGGACCAAATATGCATATGAAATAAAGTGTGGAGAGGCCAGATATTATCTAGGGAGGTGTTCAGTACAACTTGGGATCAATAGCACTGGTTGTACCCTGTTGCTTCTGTTTGCTTAAGTTGCTGCTTTCTTGTGGATACCTGAAGTGTGTGCTCCAGAAGCCTGGGGTTTGATCTGAGAAGCGTGACCATTGGTGACCTGAGTAGCTGAAAGCCCCAGAGAGCAGGGACTAGATGAAGAAGACTGGGCTTACAAGATGGTTAGGGGACAAAGACTTGTTTGAAACCTCATTTGAAAGCTTCTTGCTCTGGCATGAGTTTTTCTCCCTCTCTCAAAATGTTAAATAAATACAGTAATTTACATATAAACACTATCTTTTGTTTTCACCAGGTCCACACAAAGTTCATGCTTCATTACATCTTTTTTTCTCTAACAACAATTTATGAAATAAAAACATCATCAAGAATGTACATTGGAATAAAGTATAATAAAACAAAACCTGTGGCTGAGATTTCACACAATTAAGGTGGGATACAGGCTGCAGTGAAACAAACTCATGGGAGACTCCTGTTTACTTTCATATAAAATGAATTGGATGCAAATCCATTACTGTCTATAGACTGAATTGCAGTTACAGTTTGTCCCAGGGGCACTGGAAAGTATTTTAAATCATTCTGATAGTTAATTATTCAGCAAATAAGAACACTTTAAAGACTTTATTATATTAAATGACTTTTAATAATTTATGCTTATGGGGAGTTACAGAGGTAACTGTAGGACTACTCTGAAGTAGGGGAAGACTGCGTGCTTGTACTTTTGCAACTGAATTGTACTGACACATGTCATCTGATATGCAAGTAAGTCGTTTGGGATCACCCCAGCCTATCCCTCTTTTTGTATCTATGCCTATAATATTATCTAAGGCTCTCAGTAAACCTAAAAAAAGCCTAACTTCAGAAATCTTGTAATAATATTAGTTGGCAAGGAATTAAAGGAAGGCACAAGCTAAGGCTTAAGTTTCCTGGATTAGGTGTAACAAGATAGATAATGATCAGATACAAATCTTAGGTACCGTAGTTATATTAAGTGCAGAGGACAACTACCTATGCAGTAAAAGAAGAGAAAGCAAGGGAAATGTATCTGTACACTTTAAAGAGTGCCCAGAAACAGATGACCTAAATGAATGTCAGTTTTGGCAATCTGTGTGGTGAAAGAGCTTATTCAAAAGCATGGCTGTGGTGCAAAAAACGCTCAAAGTAACTTAAGAGTATAGGAGAGGCACTGCTTGATTTCTGCTCTGCTGGAGAGGAAAGGAAGTGATACTCTATTGCATAGCCTTGAAAGCCATGGATCTATACAATGTATAGAAACAGCCACATAAATGCACATGCCGCCTCTCTGCATTTCTTATAGATTTGCATTGGTATTCCTTATAGAACAGCAATAATCCCATTGCATGCAAAAATATTACTTCAAAGCCAGAATCTGAGCCCATCAGTAAATGTTTCAACTGAATGCTGCCAAAGCGTTCCCGGTGTAACTCCAGTTCCTGCCACAGAGTGCATGAGCAAATATTGAGATGTGAATGAAATCTCCATAACAGGCCTTTAACACTGGTTAAGATTTAACACTGAGCTAAGATTTTCAGATTCAGCCCCTACACTTAGTTCACTTTGCATAGACTGAACTTTTCTATGTAGCCATAGTAAAAGCGTTTTTCTGTTTTGTAGTTATTACATTGACACATTCCTCATGGGTACTGAAAGGCAAAGTTATGTTATTTTTATAAGCCTCTGTCTTTAGTTATGAATAAAAATACTGTCTCGCTTCAAAACAAACAATGCAATTGAAACAATCCCTCCCCTACAAATATAACACGGTGTTGTAAAGGACAAGTATTGATTTAAAAAAAAAAAGACTTTTTAAACACCCTTAATTCTTACCAATTCTAGTAGTTATTGATTCTGCATCAATGTCATTAGCCTTTTTCTTTGCCACTTCAGCTAGTGCCAATTCACCCTTATCTAGTGCAAGGTAATGGATGTCCTTTGGAAATAAAAGAGAAAAGAAAAAGATTAATTTAAAATTAATCTCATAGGAGCAACAAAAGGGATTTTAAAAGAAAGAGATTCTTTTATTATTTAGATCACAAACACTGATGCAACTGATGAACCTGCCACTACATTTTAATTCCCTTCCAATGCAAATTTATTATCCTACTTGTGCTGTTGGCAATGAATAAAACACTGACCAATCATGCACTGATAAAATTGAAGCTATTGCCTCAGTGTATGAAAGAAACTAATCTGTCTCATTTTAAGGTAACATCTCTTGGTGCAACATGAATTAAAAGAGAGTTGATAGGAGATGGTTCTGTGTAAACCAGATCTGAAGTACTGAAACTTTTCTGACTGGCAGATCCTATTTGTAAGGTGTTAAGCCTTCCACCTAGGACATGAGTTTTGGGGTAAAGCTCTTCTAGGACTAATTATTGCTTGGATATTGTCATGTTACTGTTCTTTCAGTAAGGTGATGGTGGTACTCCTTGTGCTGTAGTGGAGGTAATAAGAGCAACAATGGTTGCTCAATGGTTTTAACACCCACACGAGTAACATGATTCCTGAGTCACTCGAACCACAAGTGGCTTTCCAAAACTCTTGTTGCCTGCCATAAATAGTTGGCAATACTCTGGATGTAGCCCTTAGTCTAGGGTCAAAAATCAGAGGGCTGCAGCAGTGGCTTATCACTACACATGCTGAATTGCAAGGCTTTTTCTTTTGTGTTTACCTTTGAGGTGAAAACTACTTGTATTACATGAAGCAATGAAGCACCATTTGTGGGAGAATATAGTCCCGCTGACAAATTACAGTTTCACTGCTCTTGGTTTTGGCCCCTGAAGTAAAGTTTCATCCTTGACCATTAATAAAGAGAAAATTAACGCCTTTCTCCTTTGGCATCATGGTCATAGACTGCTCTGTCCATGCACTGAGAAATAGGAAGCAAGGAAAATAAAGTTTATTTTCCCTGCTTTGCTGAAGAGGCCACTTGGTATCCAAAGATTTAAGTCAGTCCTGGCTATTTTTCCCGCAATCTATCTTCATGCAGAAAATCAAACGGTAAAGGAGTATTTTCAGAAATATTGACCTCTTCATACCATAAAACCAACTATAATCTCACTAATGCAGAAGATTTCAGGTTAAACTGTCCCTCTCAGTGTGAGTTTACAGCCAGCTTCAACAATATGACAGATCCTCTTACAGGAAAACGTGACCTTACTCTAGGAAGAGAAGCCGGATGAAAAAATTGGGAGTAACAATGTTAGAAGCAAAAGATGCTGCTTTGATTATCCCCACATTCACTACAAACAAGAGAAAAATCAAAACAAAAATAAGAAGCAAACGGAGAATGTTACAGAAGCTTAGAACGAAAAACTGGCAGGAAAATCTGGCACTGGTTTGCAGGATCCCAACAGTCAGCAGGAGAGGACAATACTTTCTAACTACAGTCACAGGTGAGACTTAAAAAATGTGCAAGCATCTTGGAGCAAAGTAATGAGTTACGAACTTGTTGCGAACTCTGTACTTCCTCTCTTTGTAGGTCTAAGACGGCTGTCAGGAAAAAAGGGCCTGAGTAAGGAGATATGATTTCTATGAAGATTAAACAGTAGATATTGTCAGCTTATTTAGATAACAATAGAAAACCCAAGGGCTCTTGAACAAGTCTGAACTTATAAAGATTTTAATGTATAAGCAGATTGTGTTTGCTAATTTAAAATACATTTTGACCATGCTTAATGACTGTCTTTTTGTAGTTTAAATGAACAGAAGTATTGTTTACTTCAATACAATTTAAAATAACAAACTCAGGGAGGGGATGGAAACAACTGCAGAAAATTACAAAATTCCTCCAGTTCGGAGGCTGTGTGTATCAAAACATTTGTCACTTTCAGATCGGTTTTTCGCCCACATTTTCAGTTTCTAGTAAAGAAATAAAGATGCTACATACCACTTGCTAACTAATAGAGGCCATGTATGAAATAAAGATACAGCAGTAGGCTCGTAGGTGGCTTTCCTTGTGCTTCCTCAACTTAGACATCATAAAGAATTAAAACAAAACAAAACATAGCTCTTGTCTCTATCTCTAAACAAGCTTAAAGAAAAGATTACAGGTATAAAATGTCTTTATTTCAGATCAAATTTAGGCTTTGCTCATTGAAATAAGCCAGCAAAATTGGATTTGTTTTAAGAATTTATAGCTCTATGAGTAGAATAAAATTAGAAAATAAATAAAAGAGATTGAAGAAACATCAGATTATAAGGTGCCTTACTGAATGACAGAAAAAAAAGGAATTAAATTAGCTGAATATTTATTACAGATTTTTAACGCAATTATGTAAGAATTTATCAGTCCAAAGATCATTTCTTTCTCAAAAACAATGGTGACAATAAAAGCAATTTTCCTCCACTTAGTAGGAGTTTGCTGAAAGGGCTGTATTTCATCATTTAACAGTTTGATTACTTTTTGGACTACTTCCTTTTTACCCTCATCTTTATGACTCACAGAGCTGGCCCTTAGTGAGCAAAAGTCATTTGAAACACTGATGTGCATTTGTCTATAGGATATTTCTGGGCAAAATTCCAGCGTTTCTTGGAAACATGCACTTTCCTCATCAGTGTATCACCCAAGATCTGACAGTTTTATTAAAGTGTCTTTTGCTTGATTTTTTTTTCCTTTTTTTTTTTTTTTTTCTTTGCTACCTTTGGTACGTGGGATGGCCTTTTGAATTTTCAGCAGCTGAGATCTGAAGCATGCTACAAAAGGATTTCAAGCTAACAACCCTTCTATTACTTGATCTTTTCTGTCACAGATTGGATCAGTCACTGTCCAATAAATGTAGCTGTTGTTCATGATATTATCTTCTTTTCAGTTTTACTTTTTTATTGAACTTTGTAGGAGATGATAATAATTGATGGACTTAGATGTGACGTGAGGGTAAAGCTTATGGTGAGGCCCAGCAGTGGATGTGTCTTGTTATGGCATCATATAAGTGACGCTATAGCTATCGGACTAACTTTTTAAAGTTTTTTGTTTTTTTTTTTCTGTGAAAGAAATTAACCCTCAGCATTTTCTCAAACTTCTTTGCAATCTCAAGACAAATTGTAGGAATGCTACAGAGCCCTGTTTAGGGAAAACAATGCTCAGGATAAACTCTCTAAGAAACAGAATATTTCCTTAGAAGCCTCAGAAGATGAGTATTTAATGTTTGGATTTCCTCAGCCTCTGCCATATCTGCTCCTTTCTATTCTTTCCTATTTTGTTCCTTCCCCTTTAGTAAATAACTTTTTTCTTTCTCATTTTCCTTATGTCATCAGATATCTTTCTAAAGTCTACTATTTCTTCTCGAAATCCCATTCAATTACCTGGGAATAAGATGGCGTGACTCTTAGAGCCACCTGGAGCCAAATCCATTCCTAAATGGATTTGGTCGGTCTGTAAAACAACAGTACAAATAACTGACCTATATATTAGTTATTCACACTGCACATAATTATAAATGCTTTAAATATAGGTAAAGTCAAGCTGTATGTTATTAATTGCATTTTGACCTATATAAACAATACATACAAATTATTTAGTGTTAAGCAGAAGTGAAGGATGCACAAACCTTTCTTAGCAATAGCATTGCTTTACTAATACCTAGAAGCACTTTAAGCTTTCCGGGAAAGGGTTATCTAATTTTGACACAGTATTTAGAGCAACAAAGCCAAATACCCTAGAAATTACTGTGGCACAAATAAATGCTTTTTATGACCTATGCACTTTTAAACTTCTTGAGTCCTGTACTTTGCAGTCTTGCAGCAATGCCATTGTTAGTTTAGTGTAAAGTTTGTTCATTAATACCATACTTAAGAGATGAATTAGCAAAAGGACATTTCCCCCGAGGAGGCAGCAAGTAAACAAAGGATTTGAAGAGGCAGCTGTGTGTGTTGCTTGTTGCATTAGTTAGGGGAAACTATGAGGAAATGCAAAGGTAATGCATGCAGAATGAGGACAAAATAGAACTGGTTTTGATCTCACAGTCATGTAATCCAGGAGAAACTGTGGAAATATATGTTTAAGAGCATCAGTCAGATGGGAAATAGAGAGGAGGTGTTCAGAGAGGAAGGAGAGAAGAAAGAAGAGCAGGAAAGGATGGAGACAATTTCTCTGTGAACATTGAAACTCCTCTTGAAGAAAGCTAGAGAACTTTTTTGTTGAGAGGAGGACATGTTACCATTTGCTAGCAGTTTTGCACTCATCTCTTGAACCAACAGTGGTATTCTTCACCCTGTGACAGAGGTACTCCCTAAGCCCTGCTGTTAGAGGAGGGAAGGAAAGAGAAAAAGATCATGTAGGAGATGCTCTCAGTTGTATGAGAGAAGACCCTTAAAACAACCAGCCAAATGTTGGGTCATTTGTTCTGTCAGAATGGCTGAAATTACCTGGGGAGACTTTATTATGTGTATGGTGGGAGGGCACCAGAGAAAAAGCTGTAACCTGCTACAGACGTGTAACAGTCTGAATCTTAAATGTGGCTGCAGCAATGCTTAGCTTAACTAAGTATAAAATTTACATTGAAGAAGTTACATCCAATAAAAGAAAAATAAGCTAAAAAAAAGAAAATGTCAAGAAGAGTAAACATAAATCACGTAATGAATTTCCTAAAAGTCTGATGTTTCCATCATATTCTTTTCATGCGTACTTAGAAAAGTTTATCACAGTATTCACATCTTTCTAATTAGATGGAACAAGCTAGATGATTAGAGCCGTGAAAGAAACATCAAAAGGTTCACACAACTTTTTATATAATTAGAAGGGAATTTTCATAACCCATAAAGGCAGGATTTAATTGTGTAATTTAACATACAATTTAAATATCAAGATCAAACTAGCAGGGCAAGTGACTTAATGGGATAAATGATATTAACATCTAGTGTCAAAGCTTAATTTAAACAACAGAATGTCTTCATTATGCAAAGGAGTCAAGCAAACGAATCACTCAAAGGGCCTTTTTTTCAACAAGCCCTTTTCCTATTGTTTCTTTGAAAACAATGAAATCAGCTGTGGAGCAGCAACATGCTGAGAGACTAGGAAAGCACGATTGGCTTTGTCCATCTGACCTCACTGTGACATTGTGGTGCAAGATCTTATAAAACAAGAGCCTCCTGCAGAGCTCACACAGAGGACCTTTTAAGAACTGGTTAATTTTACTTTTGTAGCTAATTAAATGGGAGGGGGCAGAGAGTGCATGAAATGTAAAAACCATTGGGTTGATGCTGCTGAGCTTTGTTGTTTTAAAAGTACCTGTAGAAGCGTTCATAATTTGTCACTTCTCACTAAACCCGAAGAGACAAACTAAGAGCATTCAGGATCCCCAGGATATGGCCTGCTCTTGTGTCCAGGACTCAGCAGCTGCACTTCTTAAAGGAACGGATTAGAAACTTATAAGCTTATTAGAGTGAAAGATGACATTCACCCACAACAGGACAGATGAAGAAGGGGAAAGTTCAAAAACATATACATTCATTCCTGGAAAATAAAGAATAGCCTTTAGGCCATGCTAGAGAAAATGTCAATGACTCTAAAGATACTCTATTGCTGTTGATGAGATTCACGATGGCAAAGGGCAAGCCAGGTAGAATAGTTCCCTCTTCAGTATGTGGCTAAGACTGCAAATGACACAGATCCATTTTAGCATGCACAAAAGCTGACAACTAACATCCTGACAACAGCCCCTGTCTCCAGAAATTACTCACCATAAACAGGTCCCGAGCACCTATGTCAACAGCTAACAGAAATGCTTTTTCAAATCTTTGATACCTGCAAGAGAAAGGCACATGTCACTTGCTGACTACAATTTAAGAGCCACATCAAGCCTTGTTAATGGGTAGATGAAGTTCCTCAAGTCTCATCAAAACTGATGCCAAATCTTCACTGGGAAAACTTCATACACTCATATTCAGATTGCAGAACTAGGAGGTAGGAGAGTGACTACCCTTAACCTTAGTTGTTTAAAACCTTCAGCAAGTGTTATGTTCAGCACTGAGTCCATCAGATCTAGTTGAATCTGAAGGGAGCCGAAGGTACTGTAAATCATAACAAATTGATCCTTTGAACAATACCAAACATAACATAGATAAATGCCACCTCCAATAAGACTAGCATAAACCTCAAAATGCCCTACAGAAAAAGCTAATTTCAAATCTCATAATACTTCAGAGGTCCTTGTAGAATTTTGCATTGAGTTTTGTCTTCAGTATAGCTCTCTGAAGCTGATAGTCCAGTCAATTTGTGCTAAACAGTCATGAATCCCCAGGGTCTCAAAAAGGTTTGCCTATTAATTCCCTCAGCCCCATATTAGCACAGACTCCTGAGAGTTTTCTGATGATCCTCTGGTGAAGAATGTTATGTCAATAAGGTAAAACAAAGGGAAAAAAGCACAAAATCCAAATGGCAAAATGACCTCTAAATGTGCTCTAGACAGTACCACATGCCTATCACCTAAAGATGCAGTAGAGTAGTAAGGGAGCAGTGCAGATGTGGAACTTCACCTTTACCATTTCCAGGAGGGCTGTGCCATGGCACATGGAGACCATTACTTTGCCAGGTTGAGAGCTTGCTGAACAACAGCTCCTTCTTTTTGTTATTATACAGACTGCCACCTCTTCCTACTCAGAGACCCTACATCATCTCCTGGCAATTACAGCAAGTACTTCCATGGGATGAAGATACTGTGAAAGTCTGCATATATCCTCGTTTGCAATCCTTGGGAACTTCACAGAAGCAGAAGGAAACAATCCATCCATCCATCCATCCATCTGAGAATATTTACAACATTGCAATGACAAATGCTAAACACAGTGAGAAATTCTGCACTGGACTAATACCTTATTTATACTAGATGTAGGTAACCACTATGTGACAGTCCATCTGTACTGAGAGAAAGTGATTCTACTTGTACATGTTTTCTTCTACTGAGTGTTCTAAACTGTTTAAAAATAACTACAAAAACAGATTTGGTGATTATTTTTAGATATGCAAAACAAAAAAGAATTTTGTTTCAGTTGTGAAGCAGAAGATTGATTCCTTATAGAATGATTTCTGTATTTTTCCCATTGTGGTAAAGTTTCCTCCTTTACAGCCATTACCATTTATAGCAGTAGATCAGTTGTAGATGCTTGAAGTTTAGGAAGGAGATAACTACTCTGCACCAACATGGAAAAAGCAGTGTGATTTCTCAGTGCCTGCCCAAAGAATTTTGTCCAACAACATCATGTGGATGCCAGTATTTATACAATTCTATACCTTGATGGTATCTTAGTGGCCAATGTTCTTCTTCAGGCCAGTGTGATCAGAGGGGAAGCATGGGAATCCTCCTTCCCCTCAGTGGGTGAAGGAGTCCCATAAGATGTCCTGTACTGTGGCTATGTCCCTGGCCAAAGCCTAAATTGTTTTCTGCATCTCTCTTGCTACAGCCTCATTGCTCTCTTCTCCTCTACAGAACACTTGGAATGATTCAGCAGATTGTGAGATAAAGCCAGCAAGGACTTTTCCTCAAGGAATAACATCCATGACGAGAAGGCATAATATGTTAGCTCAAGTAGAAAAGGAAATGCACTCTCCAGGTGAGGTTCCTAAGAGATGGAGTAGGGAATACTTTCCTCCCTAAAGCTAATAACCCTGCTGTGTCTTCCAAGCACTAATTTCCAGCCCTCCTCACGGAACCTGTTTGAGGGAGGAGACGAGATGAAGTTGCTTTAACCTCTTGAATGCTGGGGAACAGGCAGTGCACCACGATTTTATCATGCACATCTATGTATCTGAAGCTTATCAACACGCTTTCTATGAAGGATTTTCCATTAAAATACATTGTGTTGTAATGCTGCTTCTGAAGCTAAGCTTTAATTAAGACAAATAAGTACATGTTAAAATATGTGTAACTCAAAGAGCTATCATGTATATCTTTTTTCCAGAACATTTTTCAATTAGAGATTAAATATACATTCTTAGAGGGGAAATTGGAAACCAAACAGAAACTGGATCTACGACTAGTTAAAAAGAATGTCTGCTTCATTATTCTGTTTTTCCAAAATTTTAACTATGCAGACTATTTGAATGACATTTGCTTTAGCCAAGACAAAAATGCCTGCCACAAAAAATATAAAGTAACTTTTTCATTTGATTGAGCTGAAGAACAGAACATGGCATTAATGCTCTAGTTTTTCACAAATATTTCTTTTTTTTTTCTTTAATCAACATCACATAATTCAGTCTCATTATGGCCCCATTCATAAAACTGTGAAGTAAGCTCATTCTTTTCAGGTCTGTACTGAGGGGAAAAAAACAGGGGGAAAAAAAGACTATCCATGAAATGCATCTTTGCAGAACAAAAGAGATGGGAGTAACTATCACAGATACTTCATAAATTATTAGAAATGGAATTGCTTTAAAATAACTTTAAGGTTTCAAATAGGAGAGACATGTTTGCGTGGCTTAGAAAAACAGTACTGAATAACTCAAAAACATCCAGTTATTTTAAAACCACCCTTACTAGAAGATACTTGCTATTTTGAGTCTCTTTGGCATGGAAGTTGCGTTGGTTTTATTCTACAGAAGCAATTACAGAGAGTCCTGTGCAGCACGAGACAAGACATGGGACAAGACATGGGAAAACCTCTTGCTATTGCCAGCACACTTTACTTACACTTCATCAGCTCCTTAAACAAACCAAATAAACCCCAAGCAAAACACCTTCCCTTTGGTTCTTGTGCTACAAATGACAAGTTTGCTTTCTAAAATGGCATCTACAGGTTATTGGTCTTGCAGTGAATGTCTCCCTACCCCTCTCTCCACTTTGTTACCTATTTCTTGCTTCACAGTAACCCCACCAACCAAGACTTACATGTCTCTTCAAAAAGAGAGAAAAAAAACCTGCCTGTAAACCATGAAGTTCAGTCAACTTGTTTGGTCAAATACGACCTTCAAAATGAATACTCTCAAACTCTGATTAACTACATAGAACAGAAAAACATTGCCTTGCAATCTGTGTAGCACATATGACATTAAGTTCAGATTCTCATATAATACTACTGCTACATACACGTATGCAATCATTCTATGCATCCTAAAACAATTTTAGATGTGTATTGGTATGTCTGTTGTATGGACAAAGAAACAAAGGGCAAATGTGAGTGAGTTGACAAGAGTCATGAGTGTCAAGAATGGTAAGCCAGAGAAGAATCCAGACATTTTGAGAATGTGGCTTAACTGAACAGATGCCAGGAAGGCAATTTATTTTTATATAAAACATAAACAATAAAAAATATACTCTTATCTATTAACTTTCAGAGAGGCTATTCTTTTTACTGACATAAATAAAAAGGGAATCAAATGTCCAGAGATCCCTCCTGTTGGATGTTAGCAAAAGAGAGTGATCTTAAACACTGTAGAGGTGCAGGGATTACAGCCTATGGAGAAGAGAAAAGGAATCTCTCCAGAAAACATTTAGCTATAATATTAAAATATGTCACAACAAGTCCAGGAACCATAAAAAGAAATTATGTGAAGGGAGGAGGAAGGGAAGGTAGTGAGAACTCATGCAAGCAAGAGAGAAATATAGTGCAAAAAAAGGTGGAAACATTTCTTTAGGGACTAGTTACAACCAACAAGCCTTCTTAGACATGCCCATCAACCATGTAAGCATATTCCTTGTGTTGGGCTGATAAAGGAGGGATGCAGCAGGTTTTTTTTCCTTGTCTTCAATAAAGGTACACAACATTTAGAAAGTAATCTGCAGGGGAAGAGCACAAATAATGTTTATAAGGCAATCCTTTTTAATGGAAGACATTTCAGAGTCATCCTCATCTCACAGTCCAATCAAGGGTGATAGGCATTCAAAAAGTGAATATTAAATATGCACTGAGAGAACAGAACAGGAAAAAATGAATATTGAAATAATTTACATGTAATCAAACTACACTGAAATTAAGTTTTAATTGTTCAGTATTCTGTGATGCATATGCAGATTTTAAAGTATTCAGAATATCAATCAAGTGTTTACTTGCATCAAGCAATTGTATTTAAGCATACAAAACAGATGATGAAAATGTGTGCAATCAGCTACAGCTCCCAACATTTAGTGCAGGGTTTACACGATCACTTTTAATTCAGTTATTTCATTTAATATTTCAATTTAATAGCTCGTTCTTTCATTCAATTTCTAGGCATCTTGCCCATTTCTTAAACACAATAATAATAATTATTCATAAAAGGAGCTGTTTCCCTTAAGTTCTCATATCAGCAATTTTTGGAACAGAAATGGTTTTCACGCTTTTTTTTCCCTCAAAAAATGTTATTATCTGAAATATTTTCCTTTTGAATTAGGCAATATTAAAATAAAGAATCATGTCTGTAAAATGACTCTGCACCTCGTTTCAGTGGAATTATAAACCAGAATAATTAGAGATTATCAGGTTAAAGCATATAAAATGTGCGTCGGGAGGTTGCCAAGTGGTTGATGTCATTGGGACAGATAGGTTTTCAACCAATTGTTGAACAGTACTGATTTAGACATATAGCTGTATTTCAGAATACAGCTTCAGAGCCCATTTAAAACCCCTCGTCCCAGGTCTTGAAGTCTTACTTATTTCACATGAAAAATCCTGATGCGTAACAGAGTCAGGTACAGACGCTGTCACTTCATCGCATACTTTAACTTAAAACCCTTATATTCAATTGATCTTCAAGGAAATATTTTAAAGTAAAATTTCAGCAGATTCCAAAGACTTTGATCACTATGTAATCTTTCACCTGAAAAATAAGTCAAAGAAACACATGATTTGAGGGACTTGGTCTCATAACTTTTCCATTTACTTGATACTTTCATATTATTTTTTTGGATAACAAATTTGGAAAACAGGCTATCCTTGGTACTACTGATCTCCTTTGGCAAAAATCAGTTCAGTGCTGGGTATTAGTTTACTGCAGCTAGATTATTTCAACACCAATGCATGTGCAAAGGCATGCCAGAAGTTACATGTATAAGAATCAGAAAACCATAACTGCTGTTTTTCAAAAAGAAGCACTCTGTGAGCAGGGAAGAGTACTGTTGATTAGTTTCCTATCCTTCCTTCTACACAGGCCTCAGCACAGTAACTCCACCTGTTCCCTCTGTGCCCTGCCAACACAAGCTCTTTCTCCCAGCAGGGAATACTCAGCTCCCTCTCAACAATGGTTTGAGCAAGAGCCAACATAGACTGTGCTTGGTGTTCGTGCACGTCTCCATCACCAAAACATGTACCTGCTGAACTTCTGCTGCACCTTTTTGAGGTGGAGATGATTACCTGCATCTTGGTTAATCCTCACTGGTTGCTGATTTTCACAGAACTGGTAGGTATTTGTTTATTGCTGAGGCTACTACTCTCCGTAAAGTTGGTTGAGATTCTTTGGTAATTCTCAGAGTTAGCAGGGAACTGACAGAAGAATCAATGGGTGCATTGGTAATTTATGACCTCTGGCATGCTAGAGGTATTATTTTGCCAACCTTCTGCAACTCTGAGCTATTCTGAACAGGATCCACAAAACTCCGAGGGGGATCCACAGCCTTGTTGCCTCCTAAGATGTTCTTGTACTAAGTGATAAAGATCACACCAAAGGAGAAACAGCCACTGGGTCTGTATGTATGTGAGTCAAGGGGATAATCTTCTAAATTGTATTTTAGATGCAGAAGCTCTGAAGGTTGACCAGGTATAAGCTATACATCCCTTCAGGCCCAAATTTAGCAAAGCATTAATGTATGAGTTTATGACCTATAATTTTCTGTTGGCCCTAAATATAGGCATGTTAAGTGAAATGCTGGATTTGGGGCCTGATTGACTTGTTTAAAAATAAATCCCTTATGGAACCTTTTAAAGGTCATAAACAAACACATTGCAAGAAAAAGTGAGTAACAACATAAAAATTTCAAATGGGAACAAATATCTCAATTCACCCAAAATCTGTTACTTGAACTACATTGTCAAATTACATATCTCTGAGCTAAAGGAAGTCCATCTATAACTTTATAGATTGTTCAGCATAGTACCAAATGCCCTTCACATCAAAGAATACCCTCTGGTATGAAGGAAGGAAACAAACAAACTAACCAAATTAAAAAAATAGGAGGAAAGAGAAAGCTAATAAGGGAAGCCAGACAGTATGACTCCCTGGGCAGAGAAAGCCCTTGAGGGATTTGTAACTGGCTGTGAGTCTTGAAGATGCTTCCAAACTGCAAAAAAAAAGAAAAAAAAAAAATCTTACTACACGAATCCTATTTTCTAGGATAATATTCTGCTCTAGGAAACCTAAATGTATTCCTGTGTGAAATACTACAAATGACTCTAGTTTCAGTTTAAAATATGTACTTCTCAGAATAGACTATGTTCAAAGGAAAGCTGTTGCTTCTCAACTAAGTAGTTTAGTAAGAAGGCACCATTTGAACTTACAAAATACAGATTTAGTAAGAAATAGTCTAGATGTATGAAATGCTCTGGAAAATGGAGTAGTTTTAGCTATAAGAAAGCTTCCTCATTTATCTATTGATCTTTGCTAGATTAACTATAGAATAGCACCTGTTTAAAACTATAGACCTGTCTTCTGCATAAACCAAAGAATTATTAGTTACCAGATTCTGACTCTATGAACACTGATGTCACACACTTCCTGTGCAATGTTGGTTAATCACATTAGCCTGGAGTCCTGGAGAATGAGGTTAGCCACTGAGGAGGATGACTCTTAGAAGTAACGAGAATGTTTTTCTACTGTGTAGCATCATTCATTCATGTCTGTCAAGTGCTCCGAGTCTCAACAGTCAGTGCTATGAAAGTCTGAAGAACAACACTTTGTTACTATTCTAAACTATTACAAAAACTGAAACCATGATGGTTTGTTTCTTCTTAAACTAGATTCAGTCTTTTCTCTTCTGTAATGTGTACTTCCTTTGGATTTCCCACACTCTGTAGTTCCCTTTTTCACACTAATTTTCCTTCAGAAGAATGTTTTGGATTGTCATAGCAATATTTCCCTACCCTGCAATTCTATCATAGTGGGTTCGGGTCTCTCTAAGCTGCGATGAACACCCACCTAGACAACCTAGCCTCCCCCTATCCCCAAACTCTCTGTTCCCCTAACCTTTTACTACTTAGCAACTTCTCGGTAGTCTATTTTTATCTTAAAATACAGACACTCTCCAACACACTCTTCAAAGTACTCTGGGGCTAAGAACAGATGTTAATTAAAAATGCTGATAAGAGTGAGTGACACCTGTTGTTTCACATTTATTTTACTCAACCCTGTCTGTTAAATCCTAGTCTTTATTCCAGCAATTCACCTCTGCTTTTCTTCTTTTCCAGCTTTATTCCTCTCACTCTGGTGATCATGTAAACTCAACAATATGTCTTCAAAGCTCGATTTTATTGAGCAAACATATCAGCATGTCTACACACTAAAGACAGCTCTGTAACAGCAGCCCAGTATCATTGCTATGGTTAAGGATGAGTTGCTGCCTCTATAATAAATCCCTATTGTATATGTAGTGATATCTCTGCTATTTCAAACCACAGGAGATGGAAATTTGGTATTAAAGTTAAGATGAGCAGGCCCTTTTCCTCCCTGACTTTCCATGAGGTATAGGGCCAATTCTCCCTCAAGCCTGACATTGGATAAGATGCATATTTTTAGTGCAAAGACTTCTCAGAGAAAATATACTAGTTCAGCATTTTCTAAACCTGGCTGCCTAAAGATAAATATCTGATTACAAAGTCATGGTGCAGGGCCACTACTTGTTGAGTTACAGGCCCATTACAGTATATTTAATTTTTATATACAGATTTGTCAATAATCTATATTATTTCTTCATTATAAAATAATGAATAAAATAATTATAAATATAAAATAATACCGTGGTAATGCTCACAAAATTCCCTCACAAAAGAACATCATTACAGCAAATACAGCCACAGGAAAGCCAGCCAAGAAATTCTTGCGAACTTTGCTCATATGAATTTTGGCCCATTTTTGAGGGAGCAAACCCAAACCTAACGAGTATTCTTTGTTATTTCTGCACAGTGTCAGCTATAAGGACAAAAAACTAAGAATGATCATTTCCTCAGACCCAAGGTACACCTAACCAACACCTTGCCAACAGCTAGGTATCTAGGAAAGAATATAAGAACAGGGCAAGCATATAGTGATACTTCCCTAAGTAGTCGCCCAGTCTGACAATTTGTGGTTCAGGGATTCGCTAAGGAAGTGGTGGTTTCTTTGTTGATATTTGTCAGTGAATTTCTCTTCCCTAAACCTTGCCTTTAAACTCATATAAAATTTTATCATTGAAACATCCTGTAGTAAGGAGCTTCATATTTTAATTATATGTTACAGGAAGGATGACTGTATTTGGAAACTGTCAGGTGCTGGTTTCACTTGATGACCCCTAGTTTTTGTATTAGAAGCAGCAGTGAGCAGTCATTTACTCTCCTCCTTCTCTTTAAAACAGTTTCATAGATCTCTATCTCAGTTGCCTCTTCTTTAAGTTGAAGTTCTAGTCTATTTAGACACTCATTTCATTAAAGCTGTTTCATGCCTTTAATCATCCTTTCTGTCCTTCTTAAAGCTTTTTAGTTCTACTATATCCTTTTGCAGCTTATGGGACTCAAAATCATTCTTCCAGAATATTGGTGAGCTTTGACTCCATCATTCTGTACTTGTAGTTATGAGTAACTTCCCACCGTGTGCTTCACTTTGAATTTATTTTCATTTAACTTCATCTTCAATTTTGACTTTATGTCACTGAGTCCTCTGAGGCCCTTTTGCTGTTCTTCACAGCAGGCCCTGTCTTTACTAATCTTAATAAGTTGGTATCATTAGCAAATGCTGGCACCTTATTATTTTCTCCTTTACAAGGCTACTTATGAGTACAGAGTTTCTATACTTATAATTTCTGCTGCTGACCTCCATTGACAATTGTCCATTTACTCTTACTCTTTTTCTTACCTTTTATTTAATTACTAATCTATGAAAGGAGACCTTCCCTCCTATGCTGTGGTAGCTTAGTTTCTTTAAGACATTTTGGTGTGAGATCTTCCAAAAACATCTTTGGTGCTCAGACTTTCACCAGTAGTTCCTGGGTATCCATTACTGACATCCTTGCTGACATCAAAGAACTCAGTGTTTTGAGACATGACTTGCCTTTACAGAAATCCTTCTCACTGTCCTTCAACAGAATATATTTTTCTGACTGTCCACAATTTTTTTAACATGCTTTCAACTCATTTCACTAGTACAGAGGTTGGACTTAGAGGGCTGAAGATCTTCAAAGTCACTGCAAACTGTTCTGAAAACTGACATCATGCTTACCATGTTCCTGTCCTCAGGTTCTATAGACATTCTAAATAAGAGGCTACAGACCACAATACTGAACCATACTTCAGCAATTTTATGCTTGAATACCTTTAGAAATTCTGGATGAACCATCATATATTACTGTTTATCTCTCTATCGTATCTACTGATACTTCAACACTTACCAGTGTAAACTAAGAAACATCCTGTCCAACTGGACAAATTTTTTTTTTAAGATATCTGCAAGCCTATTTGCTTTTTGAGTCTTTCTAGAAATCTTTCTTCATATATTGTTGCTACTCTTTGTGCCTCTCCTCTCCTATTACAGAAATCATATCTGAGCATCTAAGATCTTTCTGTTAACTGGCCAGTAATAATGTGATAAAGGAACTAGACATTTACAGTGCAAATCATTCCATTTATCTTCAAACAGCTCACCTTTACATGGCTAATTAAAGCTAGTCAGGTAGGTTCCCCTCATGGGTAATTGATAGGGATAGGCACTGACATTTGATTCTTCATGCTTATCTTAAGACATCTCCCTTCAATGGGATTACTCAGCCTTTGGGTGCCCAGATTTTTATACTAACTACTGAGAAAGCCCAGATGAGCTTGTAGGACTTCTACATTAAGTCAGGAGAGGTGAGGTGCAACCCCAAGACACTACATCCAGTTATTGAACAATTGACTATTGCTGACCTTTATCCTTTATTTTACTTATGGTATTCTTTCCTTAGCAGGCTCTTCTGAAGAACCATAAAAAGGAGCTGCCTGACTGTTCAGCTAGCTCTTCCTGAAGGGTACTGGATGGAAGTGGGAGAAAAGTCAGAAAAAGAAAGCTCTTTAGGGACGAAAACAAACAATTTTTTTGCCCGTAACAAATGGATTAATGATTGCCAAGCCATGTTCAGTTCTGTGCTGATGAGCTGAAGACAGAATATTGTCATATGGTCCATATACAGAGAAGTGCAGTGTAATGGTAGGGCCCAGGAAGACACTGAGGATGAACAGATTAAAAATATCTTGGTAAAGATACTTGGTAAAGACTGCAAGAGAAAAAACAAAACAAAACCCAACATCCTGACTTTAGGTTCTCGTTCAGGATATCAGGAAGAGATTTTTGAGAGTAAATCCAGAAGTAAATACCTTTAGTGACTGGGTAGAGTTGATGGGGAGGGAGTAACCAATGACCTCCAAAGAAAAATTGAAGCTGACTTATTGTAGCTGCACAAGGGTGGAGATGTGGTGTTTAGAACTTATTTTTGAGTTTTTCCATTACTATAGTATATTTGCATTATTTCTGCACTTGATGGATGCCCAAAGCTGCTCAGATCCCAGGGGAATTGCACAGCTGGCACAGCAGGAAAAAGCCACCTTATGAGGGCAGATTATCAGTTACACAACAAAACAAAACAATGGTCTCTGAGTGGGCTCAGCTTCTAAAAGTAGCAATATCAAAGTCAGATTAACCAGCATGTGGGAATAGCCTTGGCACAAAGAACATTAGTCCAGCATAGCAATTCTGTGTTTGCTTTTTCTAGTGCAGTCCCATGGGTGGGGAAGTAGCAGAGAACTGGAGGACTTGTGACACTCTGGGCCACCAAAAAACCATGTTGGTGGCTGTGGAAAATGGCTCCACAGTACATTAGCTCTGGGACTGCTTTAAGCATGTGAGAGGGGTGATTTTTCCCATGCTCCAAGCAATGTCTCCCATTAGGTCCAGCAGAAAATCTTGCCCAAATTTCTGACAAGAGATTTCTTGGACTTTATCTTCATGGGATTTTATCCTCAAGAAATTATGTCATGTCATTCGTTTTCCCCTCCCCCCCCCCAGTATTTTGCTCAATACTTCTTACATTGTAACCACCATTAGAGAGTTAAATCCTGGAGCCATTCTTGTGGCATCAAAGCATCTGACTGAAATGGAAAATTGTTGTGGAGCTGGTTCAAGGAAAAAATCATTAGCAACATAGGACTGAAGCAAAGATATTCTAAACTTTTCCTGAGATACTATCCTCTTTAACTGCAAAAATAATCTAGTTCCATTAAATAGGTGTCTTTATTTCTTGCTTCTAAAACAGGTCAAGAAGCATGACCAGGGGAATCTTTTCATGTGCAGTTCCATCATAGCAATTGAAATTCTCATTTATCAATGTCATGGTAATATGAAAACCTTTGGTTTTGATCGTTTTCACAAGATGACAAAAAATGACTCTTCAAAGTCCTCTCCAGAAGGTGCTACTTTAGTTAGAATGCTACTACTGAACTTACTCCCATAGAGATGAATTCTGTTCATGTGGCCACCATAGAGAACCTGGCTGACAACAGTGGTCATTTTATCTGAAGGCATAATTTAATGCCTAATAGGTTACCTTACAAATATAAAAGACATTGTTAGTCCTGAATCATGTCATCATTAATGTTTATACATATTTTGCAACACACTGTACCAATATAATTATAGATTCTACTTTTAGGGTGCTCTTAAAAAGGATCATAAAAGCTCTTTGCTCACTCTGTCCCTCAGTTCCACACAGCTGGCAGTAGATGGGATTGGGAACTATTCCTATGGAGCTAAGGCATTTTCTCACCTTTGATTTTGAGTCCTATTTAGGATGGAATACTCACAGTGAATATCTACTTTGCAGATTGCAGTGTAGTGATACAGGAACCTGCTTACCTAGAGGTAGTTAGTACTGCATAAGTGATGTACCTGCAGGGCAAAAGAGCTTCATTTTCACTTTTCAAAGGCTGTCTTGGACTTAAGTGGTAACTGACTGTGTCAAGGCATCATGTCAGGTAGTGCAGCAGTACACTCCAGAACACTTGAATAGTGAAGTGATTCATAAAAATCAGTACTGGCTGGAAGCAGATCTCCCCTGATGCTAATGACCATCAACTTTCTCATCTCTTTTATGAGTGTTTGTTTACAGAGGAGCTCTATCAAGTTCTGCATGTACAGGCAATACCACCTTGTGAATGTGCTGCCCAACATGTAGCAAAATTTTTCTTCGCATTCAACCAGTAGCATCTTACATTGAACACTGTGAAGGGAACACAAAACTTCTGAGATCTGCAAAGGTAACAATAAAAACATGGTGGAGGTTTTCACTTTTGGATTCAGACAGAGGAGAATCTTTCATTAACCCAACCAAAATTCTACCAGTGAATGTGATCAGAGATGCATTTTGCTCTTGAAAGAAGCAAATACACTGTTGTTTACAACATAGCTTTGTGGGGAAACATATGAACTATGGAAAAAAAATTACATTTTCCTAATAGAATTATCAGATGGAAAAGTCCAAATGATTTTGAATCTTAGTGGTTTTCCATGTTAAAAAAAAAAATCAAAAAGATTCTAATGCATATTCACAAAACCAGAATTTCAAAGGAGGAAAGGGCACTGCAGAAACACAGAGCTGTGGCTGCATTCTAATTCAACAACTCAGACTTTATTTTCCAGCCCAGCCTTTACCTTCAGCTCATGCTGTGTTATTTTCTCACTGTCTGAGACAGAAAAACTTGTGCAAAACAGAGCAGGCATGTGTTTGTGCCCATGCATGTGTGTCAAACAAGCAAGATAATTTCATGCATTAGAAAATATGACAAGGACAATTTACAACTGCTGGATCAGAGTGAAGCAAAGCCATGAGTCAGAGATGCTGTAGTTAACAAGTGAAGAAGTATTCCATCCCATTCCATGTTCTGTACACGGCTAGATGAGGCTGTTATACAGAGGCAGGAGGTTGTGCAGCCACTCCTGCATTACACAAATACACTTAGTAAGCAGTGCTCAGCAGAAAGGGTGGGGGCAGGAAGGTTACAGCTACCCAAGGCTTCCTAATAAATCCACCTCTGCTCAGTATTTTACATAATGATATAATGCATTGTATTATTATAAGCAGTGACATCACAATAAAGTACCAGAGTGCTACTCAAGTGGCGAGGAACACCTAAGATATATTTCTATACTTGTAATTCAGTTCCTGTATTTTTTAATTACAGATAAGAATTTAAAGTTAAAATAATTATTCATTCCATAAATACTGTTGGAATGGATCCCTGGCATATTATTAAGAGGCCTTTAATTTTAATTTTTTATATTGATGTACCCCATATTCTACATTCAGGGCCTACACCTGCAAAGATCTGAGCTTCTATTTTTGTGGAAGCCAAAGATGTTGCATTGTATGCAACTTTAAGAACTTAGCTTTAACAACAATGGGTACAAATAACAAGGCGATGCCAAATATGTCGCATGGCATTTTTCTTCCCTCTAGTAGTGACCCATTTCAATCATGCTGTCAGTGTTCCTTGTGTGATCTCAGGTTGCAGCATCATTTTCTAACCTATATTTGCAATACTGCAAGTAATGATGGAGCATCTTCTTTCTAAAAATGCCTGATACCTAAAGGAAGGACGCTACCGTCACAGCATTCAGCATTTTCTAGAAACTGATCTCCTTGATGGTAGAAAAATAGTTAGCCTTCAATCTCACTGATAAAGTGAAAATGGATGTCTCCAGTTATTTGCAACTGGATATACAATCCTTCAGCCTACAGTAAAGATTAAAATCACTGGCACATGATTATTACTAGGTGAGGATAGCCTTTCTGAAAAGGTAACTGTATTTCTCAATTCTGGTAAATGCAGACACTCACATCTTAAAAAGTACAATGACTGGCACCTTTTTGGCAGGCTCAGCAGGCAGGTCAAAGATTGTCTCAGCATGTAGAATGAATTATTCCTCTCCCGAAAGTGGGTCCTTCTAGAAAAGGCTTAAGGCAGATTGGTGGGGCATTCAAAGGAAGCTGGAGAGGGGGTTGAAAACATTTGTTTATATGAACATTTTTCAGATTTAGATCTAGAAGCATTTATGTGTTTTAATCTTGTATGAAAGACTCCACCCTTCCCTGTCCATCATCCCTTACATGTTTGGTGTCCCCTGTAGCCCACCACACACATCCCCACTTTCTTCTCCCCACTGTACTTCCACTCTGCCCTTTTGCAGGACACTCTATGTCCCCATCCCTGCCCCATCCCTTCATCCCCAATTTCTTGTCTCATGCTTCTCCTTCCCTACTCTTCCAACCCCACTTCTGAATTTCTCCCTGTGTGTTCCAGCTCCTTTTACTCTAGATTTGCCTTCTGCACATCTGCTGCTTTCTTCCTCTGAAGACCAAAGGAAATTCAGAAGGCCTTACTCTATTCTAATAAATATTTTTTGAATATCAGCCATATAGTGCACATAAACTAGGAAGCACTATGTGTCCTCCACTTCTTGATGCAACAGGGTACACAGCGATCACTTTGCTTTTGTCTCATCATGCTCACAAGACAGAAACAAACATCCTCTGGTGCTGCATCAAGTTGGTGCTGACAGTTCACAGAGCATCTGCATTCAAGTCTTCTTGTTTGGTCATGCAGACACATCTGCGGTAACATAAATACACTCTGAAGAGATTCATTAACTATTTGTACCTAGCTTGCAAGTATTTAGTGCTAAATGAATAAAGGTAAAGAAGCGAATAAATCAAATAACAAAGCTGGAGACAGAGAGCATATAACTGACTTAAAATAAAGCCTTGCCATCTCTAATAAACTAATAAAGGTGGGAGGGCTACTCCATATTTAGTGTCCTCAAGGGCATAATTTGGTGACCTGAAAAGGCAAGAGCAAAATTTTCTCCTCTCTTTTTTTCCTGTTCTGAACATGCACTTGTAAATGCAGGCTGGCAGCAGTGGCTTGCCTTGCTGGCTCCTCACAAGCAAATTTAATAGCAGTGGTTGCACCTTTTGCATGCCTAAAGGACTCAGTGAGCATTGTGTCTCCTTATGATTCTCCTAGACATTGCATTGCACCTGGATGGCATTCTGTCATCCAAAACCACCATTTACCATTCCTCCAGCAAATCTGTAGCACTCTTTGTTTAGCCTACATTCAAATCATTCTAAATCACTTAAGAAAACATCTAAAAGGAAATAAACACCAATTAAGGCACAGACGCTTTAATACAATAAAGATCAGCTCTGGACATAGTTCCCTTGCTTTCTATCAGATCAATCTTCCATTTCTGAACATTTCATTTTGTACTTAGATTATGTCTTCTCAGATAAGCTTTAAGCACTACCATCTGTTCTGCAGCAATCACATGATCCTATCGCTTTGATTCAGCTAAATATAAATCCCTTTGACAATAGGGAAACAGCAAAACAACACTTGTGTCCCCAAAACTGCCATAACAGTAGATTGCTCAAGGGTTGCTTCATAGTGGAGGCAAAAGACACAGGCAGACTCTCCTACACACCTCCTGCCTGTGCCCCACGCTGTCCAGGCAGCGTTCTGACACTGAAGCTTCTTGTCTGCTAGAGAGATTGAGTCAGTGTTTCAGCTGTGTTCAGCAGCCCCAAGGGCTGAAAGCTCAGCCAGGGCCCCATGCCTCTGCATGCCTGCTAGCACTTGGAAGCAAATCCTGAGTCAGAGGGAATACACCTTTCTCTTGAAGATGTAAAAGTACTACAGTCACACCTCTCAGCAATCTCTGCAGCGTTCTTTCCACATCTGGCCTCTGCAGGCAACTGGCCCACAGCCACCACCGTTGGCCACTGTAGCAACAGCTCTTCCCTGCTGGTTTCTAGGAGAAAGGCAAAAGCAGAGCTTGTATCTGCTACTGCAGCCACATCTGTTAAAAAAAATCCTGTGAAAGGCTGGGGCATATTATGCAGATATTTGGAGCATTCTTCTACTTAGAATAATTAATAATAACATGGAATGGACCTTTTTACCAGAAAGTTGATCCTACTCAGATTCAAAATGCAGAAGACAGTATAAAATATTTCTCTTTAAGATCTGGAAGAAGTACAGGCTGTACTGTCAAAGTAAATTGCAGTTCCTAGCTTTGCATATGCAGACAATGTATATAATCTGGATGGATGGCCATAAAGGGGTGCATTGCAGGTCTTCTCACTATGTCCAACTACACTGCTCTTCAACAAGGCATTACTGTATTATTCAGAAGGCAATTTCTCCTTATTTTCACCCACTGGATAATTCTCAGAGGAAATGTTCCAGCTGTATTTATGGCTAACACATCAACAAGTTAAGCGGCTGTATATTGGTATTTATAACTGATGAAAATTTAGGCTATTCATTTCTCATGAAGGAAAAATGCAGCAATAAACCAATGCAGTCTGAGTTCTAGCTGAATTTGGGATTATGACTTTTCTAATGTCATACAATTTATAGATAAATGCAACATTTAATTTCCTCTTATTTTAATATCACTGAAAATTCACTAGAAATTACTGGAACGTAAACTTCTATGTCAGAACTCTGATATGAGAATAACAAAACACTCAGGTGCAAAGGCAAAAATGTCTTGAATCACATACCCTTCATTTTCATTTTAGCATCCACTTAAACCCTGTATTTTCTTCAAGTTTGTGAGCTGCTACAACAGCTAATCTGCAAGCAGTTGGTGAAATCTTGCAGAAGCATGCTGTCTTTTCTCTATCAAGCTAAAAGGGAAAGGCTGATTCATTTTAAGTGTATTGATGATAGAAGAGCTCTGAATAGCATTTTATCTGCAATGCTGTACTTGAAAGGAATGAAGTGCAAGTAAAACAAACAGTATCACTGAATGCATTTTTTTCAGGGGTGGTCCTCTTGAAAAATGTTAGCCACATTAAAGCAGGTAGTTATTGAAATATGCAATTAATTTTAAGTTGATAGAAGCTGAAACTGTCATTCACCTGAGCAGGTGGTGGAAGAACCTTCTTGCATATCTGCTGATTGGGTCCCTGTACTCCAGCACTGTTGTATCCAAGAGGGGTCTTGTTGGAGCATAAAAGGTTCCAAGGCTTGCCTCGAGCTGTGCTGTGGAGTTCAAACGCAGCAGTAATGAAACAAGTGAAACCATTTGAATTACAACAGGTTGTTCGTGTTTGCAGTCAGTCAAAGCCCTCAGACACTGATGAAATGTAATGTTGTTGTAGGACAGATGAAATTAAAATATGACATATTGTACAAACACAAATGTGCATATAAACTTTCACTTTGAGGCAGAGTTGACAATGACTTTGAGCAACAAAAGCTGTCAAAAGTATGGAGAAGTCTATAACACATCCAGTTCTCACTAGCAGCATGCAATTAAAACTGACTCATGAGAATAATACAGTTTAAGCAAGTTTGTCCAGTAGAGATCAACTCTCAATTAGCTCAAATCATCTTTGTCCTCTAAGGCAAACAACAAGGAATTTCAGGTTTTCAGGGATTAATGTGTTAGGTCAGCAGGTGACAGAACCCTTCTTGTGATGCCCTTGAGGTCTAAGGAACCTCTTTCAGCCCACAGTTCTTTAAAAACTTTAAACAAAAGGGTCTAGAAACCCTATGGGTTTGATCCCCCTACAGCATGAAGTGGTGGGAAACAGGATAACCTTCCTTGTAATCAATAAAACAAAGACTTTTGTTACAGAAGTTCTCTCTGCTTCAAATACTTTCTATATGTCTGCTATATGTCACAGCTGGAGCTCTATGGCATTTTTCTACATATTTTTAATACAAAATTATAAATAACACAATAAAATACACAGTATTCATTTGTGTCCCACATGCTTAGATGAAAGGAAATTTAGATGATCAATAATATTTCTGTTATGTGACTTCTGCTTGAGAGTTAATGTAGTCCAATTTTTTATGGGCAGAACAGGGAGATTGTGCTATATATTTGCTACACACATTCTCTTGTCAGAGTGAATGTGCAAAATGGTACTGCTAATCAGAAATTTGTGGGGGCTTTAAAAGCACAATATAACTGAATGTCTCCTCAGGCAGACAAAATTTCATTGAGTTGCTGTTGTTAACATTTGTTTAAACTAGCCAGTACTGTATTTAGTGATATTGATCTGTATTTCCAAGCATAGCTATATACATTTTATTAGGCTTGATAGCACTAAATGTGCTAATAGTACCGTGTTAGGAACACAGGCAAACTGCTGGTAAATTAGGTTTTGCATTATCTTAAATCTAGACAGTAAGCTAAGTTGAACTTTGAAGTTATTTTTTTCAAAACAGCAGTCAATTTAGATTAAAATTGAATACAGAGTATCTTTGCAAAAACAAGCTATAGTCTCTTGCCATTGCTGTTTTTCTGACAGCATGTTTTGTACTTCTGAAATATTTCAATGTACACAGAATACAAGTAAATACTAGCACAGTTATAGATTCATTAGATAGCCCAGCTTGATGTAGAAGGCAGAATAAAGATCTGAAAGATAACTGCCCTGTCGCTATAAATAAAAGGCCCCACTGGGTTTTGCTAATAAAAAAGAAAAGAAATTACCATGCCAAATTTGTAGGATTCATATAGAATAACTCCTAGGCAGAATGAAATTCCATCTGCTGTAAACAGTTTTTAGGGAGCTTCATGGGGAGAAACACACAGACATCTATTTATAATGTGCATATTTTTATAAGAGTTTGGAAACCAGCCCTTTTCCTGTGTCCTTTTAAAAACATGTTTTATTTAGAATTGATACACTATGTTTGCAGAGATATTTAAAAAATCAGATCCCCAAAACGGCATAGTTGATGGCTTGGCAGCAATATAGGACACCTTGCAGTTTTTCTATCATCAAACACGCCAGAATCCTAAGTGTTCTTTTTTTCCATAGAAGATGCCTGGTCCCCAGCTGTCTGCACACCAGACTGGAGGATAACACCTTCACTAAATCAAGGCACTTGAAATCATGAAGTCTGTTGAGCTTCAAGATACACAGCAAATCAGAGGAAGGCATCACACCAGGCTTCAGCAGAGACGAGGCTGAACTTAAAATTCGTAATTTCTTGTGAGGGAACTCAGCTACTACTGCAGGGAGCCAGAAAATTACATTGAGGACAAATGCTATAATCCTAAAGGAGGCAGCAGAGGATAGTGTATTCAAAGCCTTTGGATCTTGTAATGAAAGAATGACCCTTCAAAAGCACCTTAAAACCCGTGCTGAAATCTCTTGCCCCCATAGCAGGAAAACATCCCTCCTCAAGTTGGGGCTGTCTCAGTATGAATACATAACAAGCATTTTAATCCTATATGACCTAATGGTACCCTGTAACATAAGCTAAGTTTATGTAATGAAATAAAGTTACAGCACATGAAAGATAGTGCTATATATATTAAGTCATGCCTATACCATATATATATTAAAAGATGCATTGTTTAGTATCACTATTGATACAAATGAACTAAAATGCAATCAACACATTGATGGAGATTTCATTGAAATTACTTGCATACAAATGACATTTGATCATTAAGTACCATAATCTGGTTGACTGCCTGGATTCTCACTATTGTATTCTTTACAAAAGTCAATAAATATAGTGTCATAATCCATGTATGAATTACGAAGACACCATAAAAATACACTAAAAATATAATCAGTCCCTTACCTTCTCTTTCTGGTGTAAGCTTTTGTTTAAGAAGGTGATTGACGATGGCACTTAAGCATATGTAACACTGACGACCCATTGTGTTCCAGTTCATGGTGTTCAGGACATTAATTGCCTCATGTATCTCATCGTAACGAATGTACTGATGGATGATCTCCACAAGGCCCAGCTGTCCTTTTGTGACCACACCTTTTACAGGAAATATCAAAACCAAGGATAGTGTTATGAATATGTAAACCAGTGGCTGAACACTTTAAAGTACAAAGTAATTGCTCTTGGTTAAAATTTGGAAGCTTAAGTTAATGGGTTTGATTTTTCAATTTTTATCTGAGATAGCTCCTTATTATCTAGGTATATTTAAACTGAGAGTGCTCTGGAGAGCAGGAAAAAAACATCGATGAACTTCATACAAGGAGTTTGAGTGAATGTGGCCAATATCTACTAGTGACAACATCATATAATGAAGTTTGGACATGGAAGAAAAAGCTTAGAAGTTTCTCATTATTAGATTTGACAAAATAATTCATGTTCCTAGTACATCCCTCCTTTAGGGAAATTCTGCTGGACAACACTATAAAACAGCATTTGTCTCACAGAAACACAGAACTTCACAGAAGCTCAAACATCAAAGCAGCAGTTACTTGTTTACTTTCCATATTGCAATTGCTCTAGAACTTACTTCTAGCTTGGCAAAACTTTCTAAGTGAAATATTTCTTCTGCAAGGAAATATCATGAAAGATACCACATTTAGGAACTTCAGAATTACAGTTACATGTGAACCAAGAACATGCTTGCCAAAAGGGAAAAACCCAAGCAACACATTGCTCACTCCATGAGAACACAATTTATCTACAGCACTCCATCTCTGAAAAGTAGAAATTAGAAGACATAGATTTTCTTGGCTTGCAGAACTCAGCTTCTGATCAGAAAAGATCCGAAAAGCTGCAGAGCGTAATGTTATTCATTGTCTGTGACTGCCCATCAAATTATGTAACATAGGCCACACAGGGCATTACAGCAATTCTTGCTTGTTTTGGGTCACTGGGTTAGAGTATTCTTTATCACTATTGCTCCAGATATTAGAAAGAGACCAGAATAAAGCTACATAATGGTTTTTTATTTTATTTGTTCATTTTCTATTCTGATGTTGTTTTTAAAACTTAATTCTAAGGAAAAATTCTGACGATAAAGAGAATAATCTGAATTTAATACTGATATTAAAGCCATAGTCTGATAACAGAAAAGCAGACCTGATATATAGAAAATATACCTTGAAAATTTTCATAAATGTAGCTGTGACTATAGCTTGTGATGTAAAATAAGAGATGAGAAAATAGAGGAAAACATCTGACTATATTTTGAAGACACATAACCTTCCGAGAAACTGTCTATCTGATGGTTTTAGGAAAAAAAGATTACATATTTATTTTTTGCAACAGAAATATCTAAGTTTTGTTGTGACATTAAAGAAAGCACATGCCCGTCTATTGCATTTCACTTTACAGTTTCATGTATTACAGCCTATGGATATGTAATGTGTATGTCTGTGTAACAGACACGTTTAGCCTGTGTATGTGTGATAATATCTTATTGTTACAGTAGACTTTATTATTCCTAAATGTTTAGTGTTTCTGAAGTATCACCTAAGTTGGGCAATCTCTACATTAATCACGAAGTGAAGATAAAAATACTTATGTGCATGATAATTAAACATACTATATTTAATGTCTTTCGAGGCCTGCAATGCTGAAACTCTGTCAGCAGTGTCATTATACAAGATCTGGGTTGACATCAACAAGTCATAATGCTTTTGAAAATTAATCTGGCATTTGACACCAAAAATATTTACCACTAATGTTTGAAGCTAACTTTATTGTGAATCTTTTTGTAAAATAAATCTGGCTAGGCAGCACAATGGAGAATTCATAGAACTTGCCCAACCTTAATATATCAGCTGGAAGTTAAAAAAATATTTGCCTATTCTCATTCACATAGTTTCTTAACAGACTTCTATGGGAAACAATTCCAAGCCATAAGTTAGAGATTTTATTTCAGATCTGAATGCCTGTCTGGGTTTTGCTGTCATGGACCCCTAAATTCTCCCTATAATTTATATGAGCAATATTTCTTAAATAGCAGAAACCTAAAAACTGCTCAGGTTGGGAAGAGCAGCTGACTACTCAACACAGCATCACCTTGGTAGCCTGGCAAACTGAGGAGTGGCAAAGCTGAAAACCAGCATACAACAGAACGTAGCACAGGGAGGGGAGGTAGAGAAATCTTTACATTCTTCCTAGAAGAGATTTTACAGTAATTATACAGAATGAATTTTAAAATGTGATAACTTTCAGCTGTAGAGGTCAACATCTTCCCGTTTGGATGCTTGACTTCTTCTGGGTGGTGTGCTTCCAGGCAACCTGCTTGGGAAAAATTGGTGACAGCCAACTCACTGCCTAATTGATTTAGGAACGGTGCCCAGGGAGACAGTCCAATTAAGTTTACAAGCTGGCAATTAGCAGGAAAGGCCTCTAAATCCCTGCACTGAGAGCCTGCTCGCCTTCCTAAGAACATAAATGTGCTAAAGATAGCAAGGGGAAAGCTGTGCTTTCTGGAAAGCTGTTGTGAGAAAACCCCACAAGGGAGGGCTGAAGAAAAGCAAGGTAGATGTGGGTAGAGTGCCTTCTGCTTGACAGGTAAGAGGTTATTTAGAGGGTTTTTTTAATGGCCAACGTGCATAAAAACATCAAATAGCTATTATAATTAGTGTTCTAGGGTACTCTGTAAATATTAAACCTGTCATTGAATGTAATGCAGCTAAATTATCTCAAAATAAATGATAACTTCTAAGCAGTTTTTTTTAAATAGTATTTTTGGACAACAGTAATAACCTGGATCATATCTTTTAAAGTTATACAACTATAAGCCTATCTGTTATTTTTGTTACTAACATCCTATGATATAAATGTACCTTTTTGCAGTTGCACAGTTATTAAAGTTTTTCAAATGTTTAGGTCTGCAGTACTTTTAGATAGGCTTACTCCCCACAAAAGCACACGTGTCTCAATCAGTAAAGCCATAAAGCAGATATTCAAACTTTACTGTCATCTGGGTTTTCTTTTAAAAAAAAAGCTTCTTCCTAATCTCAGTAGCTTTATACAAGTGAATCACAAAAACCTCCTGTAATCATAAAAAACTCTACAAAGGCAATCCTGTTTCCTTGGATAGACAATGAGCAAAATGCTGAAATTTTCCAGGATGAGTATCTTTCGACACGGCTGTCTGCCCTGCTGAAACACAGGGTTGGTAGTCAGAAGATTTAAGCATGATTGGTTTTTTTAGCTCTCACAGTAGGTTTGCACCAATGTAACTTGCCCAGCTTGAATAGAATGAATACAGTTCTCACTGATGAGCAACTGCAGGCGTTTTATTCTTAGTTCAGCCACCGGCTTGTTATGTAACTCTTGGAAAGCCTTTTAGCTTTCCTTTACTGCTCCTTGTTATTCTGTTTGTAAAATGAAAATAGTTATGGTTTTACTCTCTTAAAGTCTCCATACTCCTAAAGTGAGAAGAGCTATATAAATACTAAAATTAGTATTATTACTTCTTTCAGTCACAACTTTCGGCAAATTAACCGAGAGACCAAACTTCTCTGAAGGTTATAAAAACCTTCCATCTTTTGTGAAAAGTCTTCAGTACAAATAGTTACACCATTTCTTTCATTGAAGCCAGGAAAAACAGTTGCACCATACATTAAAAAAAATAACAAAGAATTAATATTCCATTAATATTATTTAAAATAGCTTCTTTTAGCTTGTTAGGTCTATTACTATAGAATTAATACAATTCCTAAAATTATATACCAGAGAATAAAAAAATTTTTCAATATGAGAAACTGTTAGGCTTTATTACAGTAGCAAGGAACATAATGGAACCCTGATCCAGCAACAGATCATGGTCCTAATATATCAGACCACACAGAAGATACATAAGATACTAAGTAATTGTGAAACATAATGAACTCCTTGGTTCACATCTTAAGGCATCATTGGAACCATGTGCTTTTAAGGCTAGGGTCCCATATATTTAAAATGAAGGTGTTGCTTTCAAACTACAAGAGACATGTGAGGTGCAGAGATTTCCTTGAGGTCTCAAGGTTCAATAGATGTGCTTAGTAACTTACCAAGTTTAAAGTGAAGTACTCCTAGTGGTCCTTTGTCAAATCTAACCAGCAAAAGATCATGAATATCTGTGCCATCATTGCTGGTAGATGCAGGTTGAGAAGCAGCCCACTGGATCTGGATAAGGCTGCTAGGCACATCAAAGTGTTTACTGAATTGCAGAGTTGTCTCAGGCAAATAGTCCTGTGCTAAGAGCTGAATTTTAACTGGGTTCAGTGCCGTGTCAAAAAGTTGCAACTCCCCCTGGGAGCTGCCTACCACGAAGATGGCTCCATCAGGGTGGTAAGTTATTAGAGCAGGACACAGTTCTGCTTGAGCTAAAAGAGTCACTTGGTTGTAGGCTTCATACAGAATTATTGATGAATCTTCACAACCCAGGACTAGTTTGTCTTCTGTAGCATCTCTGCAACAGCTGATGGCCTTGGAGGGCAGTGGTATTCTAGTGACTGTTGCACACTGAATTTTGTTCTTTACACATTTGTAGAGGCAGCTGTCAGCCATGGGTGCTTTGTCTGTGGAGATGGAGTGTTCTACTGTGTAAATCTGATGAGGCTGATTGGTGCTGAAGCTGGCATCAAGAGGATCCCATTCTGTACGCACATAACTCAAAACCTGAAAAAAATCCAAAATGTTTTGGTCGTACTTTGTAACAATTTGTTTTTACTTTGATGATTTTAAAAGAAACAGACTGCTGCAAATATGCTCTCCTGTGGGTCAGTAAGCTAAAACAAACAGGCATTTTAGAAATGGAGTTGTTAAATCCATGCTGGTTTAACCTTTAAAAGGTTAATTCATTTTATTAAAACCCCTGCAATACAGTCTGAGTCATATTTGTTTGTCCAGAGTAAATAATAGGTTAGCTGAAGGGAGTATAGAAGAGGGGATGGTCCTGGAAGTCGTGGTAAGAGGAGAAATGAGCAGCTGACTAACATAAACTAATTGATTATCGACAAGTACAGTGGGGGAGAAATCCCAAAAATTCTGGGAAAAAAAATTATAATAGGTTACTCTGAGCATCACACACAGAACATTTTTGATTATTTGCCCTGGGCCACAGTAACAGAAAATATTACACTGTAGTGGTAGAAACAATGGTATGTTTAAACAGTTTACAGTACGCATTGCCAAATGAGTAGGTGTTGGGTAGATGTTCTTTGGTGCTATATAGCTCTAGACGCAGAACAAATGAATTTGTGATGGCAGAAAGAAGAGAACCACTTAGGGGTACTTGAAGGTTGAACAAACTGGAAGAAGAATGCAAAGGCAGAACATGATACAAAGACAGCATCTGGCAAAGTGCAAGAATTTGTAGTGTGGACTAATGGGAAATACCATATAGTGCTGAAGGCAACAGCAGGCTCCAGTGAAGATTCATGTCCTATAATGTGTGGGTTTGAGCACGAGGTATTCTATAGGAGGAGAAATACCAGCTGTAAATAAATTACAAATTGGCTCATGAAAAGCTGTTTCTCAGAAGGACAGAGAAAACTCATGTCTCTCTAGAAGAATGAGTGTAGTAGAAGTCAGTGAGAAACTTGCTGGTGTTTGTTCATGCAGAAATAAAGAGTGAAAGGAAAATGTCAAATTGAGCCAAACCCCACCCTCAGGTATACCCAATAGCATACTTCACAGTATAAACTAAAGCACTGACCTGCCACTAATTTTGTAAGCCCCTGCTTTTGAGACCAGGTGGTAGGCAAGTACCATTTACACAGAAAGGGGTAACAAATGTGATTAAAGGGCAGAGGTAGGGCAAGAGAACAAATCTGGGTATTCAGGTTGAAAACAGAAACACATAATGTTAGAGAATTTTAAAATTGATTTCCACAGATCACAAGATCAACTGAACATAGAATTTAACCCTTCATCCTGCAAAGGAGAAAAATAAGAAATTAAGATTTTTTATTTTTTTTTCATACCATGCGTTATTTTAGAAGCAAATAATGAATTTATTGAGAACTTATTCAGCATGTTGACCAGACTCATGTTTTGTTCTGATGGTTTATTTGTCAGGGTTTCCCATTGGAAAGAAGGAAAAAAAAAAAAAAGATTATTGCAATTCTGTGGCTGCAAACCAACTTCTTGTAAATACAAAAGTCTGAGCTAGTTTAAGAACCATTTCATGCAAAAGCATTTCATGCAGAAGCCATTGCATCCAACTTGTGAAAACCAAGTAAACTGATTTCATAGAAGAGTAGTGATCAACAGAAATATATACCAAAGAGGAAATAAAAGATTTTATAGAAACAATAAAAGATTTTATTACATAGTCTAAAAACCCATTTTCTCACTTCCACCATTCCCTCACCAATGATTTAGCATCTGCAACTGGTCATTTCTGTAGACCAAATGTGAAGTGGCTACTGTGCAGATGTTAGAACTATGTTGAAATATGTAGCTTAATTGCACAGCAAGCAAACCTGTAAAAGAACTTACTGTGGACAAAGGATTACTGTGACCCCAGAGCTCTGTAACCCCAAATAAAGACAAGGTGAAACATTATTGTTTGTTCTGTAGTTTTTCCTAGGAGTATGTATAGAGACCCAGGTAGCTGCCTTTCAAATATGTGAAATAGAAGTCTTGCCCAAGCAAGTCTTCAAAGCTTCCATAACTTCGGTGAAATGAGCCTTGAGGCCCTCTGAGACTCAGATTTCTGTCTTCCTGTGGCAGGTTTCAATGCATTGCATTATTCATCTACATAGTTTCATCCAAAACCAGGGTTCTTCTGTGGACATCTCCTCATAAGCTACAAGAAAATCAAGCCTATGAGAGATGAAAGACTGAACAGAGTTAAAGACAATAGGGAAGGAAAACACGAAAAGGGATTTTAGAACTCCGTAGAACTGACTGCTGGAAATAGTAAATGTAATTTGATCATTTGAGAGGCAGCATGAATCCAATTAATAACATTGCTCTACCTCATTAAAGGAAAAGTGGAACAGAATGTTGCTCATTACTTTGAATTTAAAAGAAAGTAAAAACTTGTATTTTGGAAAGCTAAAATAATGAGCCTTGAGATAAGATGTTTCCTAGTTTCACGTAAGTTTGAGAGCAGAACCTTTAAATGAAGTCTAGGGTAGGTCTGGTTGCTGTATATTACACAATTCTAAACTAGGGAAAAGTTCCTGTGAGGAGAGACAGACTACTTATTGCATTTTAAAACAGAAGTTTTGACAGAAGGTTTAAACAAATTAGGCTGAAAGAAATGTTTTCTATACATTGCTGTTCATATTCTGGCTGAAAACAAGAGGAACGTTTCTCCTTAGATTGGCACAGATAAGCAGCTTCTCACGCATCAGTGGCCTCATGTGCCTCTTGGAGGAAGAGTACCAAGCCGAAAGACTTCTTTGTTCTGGTTTCCAGTTTTGCTGAATGTAACTGGCATTTGGCACTCTGAATGGGGGAAAAAATGGATATTCTCTTTCATCTGAGAGGGAAGATTTGATTTTCCCTGTCATAAACTACCATGATGGATTCTTCATGCCATTAAGTAGAAAACTAAAGCAGAGAGAGGAACAACTACAGAAACATGTTAATAAGGCTAATGATGCTTTTGAAAAGAAGTCTAACAATCAAAACATCTTTTTTGCCAAGAAGATGGCACCCCATTATCTGCCAATTGTTTTTCTATCTGGTAACCAGCCATGTGCTAGCAAATGTAGTGCACTTAGTGCTTTAGCAGTTCATTTAAAGGAATCTGCTGGTACTCCTTCCCAGTGAGCAGCAGTTCTCTGGAACCTTCAAGGGGACATTGAAATATCAATATGTTTTTAAGTTAATAAAACATGATTTGCTAGGAGAATGGGAAGGCAAAAGCTGAAGGATTTCCCACAGAAGTGGGTAGGACAACTGTAGGCTTTGAGCAGGAAGAAACAGGCAGCAGATCTAAAAAGACAGAGGCGTAATATCAAATGGTGGGATGCATAATCCCATTCAGTGTTAAGTGCTTTCCATAAATCCTGGACTAAGCACTTACCCTTGGATTTTAAGCAAAGACTTCTGAAAGTACTTTGCATGGAGTAAAACCAGTTACATTCTGTAAAATAAATATGGGCCAAAAGTCCCTTTTAGCTTTGTGACATATACGCTACAAAAAACATAGCACAAATATTTAAATACTGGCCACATAACTTATGATGCATATTTCCCTTATTATTGTGGCAGTTACATACCACTTCTGCACATTAATATTGTTTTAGCCTTGCAGTACTTGCTTGTGCTCTACAACAGCTCATCAGCAGCATGAGGGATAATATACAGGTGAAGTTCTCAAATCATAGAGTCAGAAATCATAAAAATCCAAGTAGAGGAATCTGCTAACCATTGCAAAAAAAGGGCTTGAATTATGCTAACTAAAATACTTTCATTTTATGTTTGAAAGAAATAGCATTAGCTTGTGTGGGCAGTATTCAGTGCAAATTTCTGAACACTTAAAATTGTGAGTATTTTGCATAGAGTGTTGGGAAAGGATAAAGTCCACATAACAAAACAAATAAGAGTTTTAACCAGTGGTTCTTAAGCAGAAAATTGGCTTACCAGGCAGATAAAAAAAGAAAACAAAAGCAGCAGAGAAATAAGCTTGCTGTGACTGAATTGTGTGTCTTTCAGATGAGAAAAATGTTTGATTTATTTCATGGGTGTTAAAAAAATGCTTATTTAATTTCACAGAGTGAGGCTCCAAATAACAAAAAACACTTTAATTAGAAATGTAGAGTGGGAAGTGTAGTGCACACTAGTGTAAAATAGTTTTAAATACTGCACTATGAAGATGGAAGAAAAAAACCCCACCCTATTTTTAATAATTTCTAAAACAAAAATGCAAGGCTCCTTCTCTAGGTTACTTATTGCACTGCATTGTATTTACAGTCCCAAATGAAATCTTATTATTTAGATTTTCAGCCAACATTTATTCTTATTTTCTTTCAAAATTTATCATCATCATCTTTATCCCATATTATTCACTGAACTTTTAACCCAATTGACACTGAGGATTTTACATTCTTTCTATACACGTGTGAGAGATATTTCAGCTATTCAGTCACACACCGTAGATGTTTTTCTGAGTGATGGAGTAATTGTAGGATAGTTCACTCATAAAAGATCCTGTGTTTATTTACAAGCTTGAGGCACAATAACTATTAAATATTATCTCTTAGGAGAAAGAAAAACAATATTCTCTCTCAGGCAAATTATTTTTTTCCACAAGATTGAAGCATAATTTCAGTGATTCACACTAGCACTAAATGGAGAGAAAATGAATATGTCAAAGACAAATGCAAAGTACTACAGTAACTGAGCCCTGGCATCATCACCTCCTGATAAGTTTTGTTTGCAGAATAAAATTCCTGTTGATTTTAACATGACTTTCTCTCAAAGCATTTAATCCAAGGATGATTTCACATTAGATCCTATTTTATCCACAGCAAATTGTTTGAAATGATTTCTGGAAGATTCCTCTTCTGGTTTTGAAATCAAAATATCAACATTATCTGCACAGGGAGACAATTTAAATAACATCTTGAACATTGGTATTTTAACAAAGAAGACGCAAACAAACCCCCAAGAATTAAATAAATTGGAGAACAGATGAGTTTCCCAGAGTAAACCAGTGCATGCCAGAGAACAGACAAAAGTTCAAGAGACAAATAGTCCTGCAGCAGCATGAACATATGCACATGAACATATATCACATGCTGAAGCAAAGTCATATGCTAAATGGAAAAGTGCTTTTCTTTCTTCAAGGGAAGATTCCTCACCAAATCCTATAACATTTAACGTAGTAAACACTGACCTCAGAAAAAAAAAAAAAGAAAAAGAAAAAAAAAAGAAAAAAAAAGAAAAAAAAAAAGAAAAAAAAAGAAAAAAAAAAAAAAAAAAAAAAAAAAAAGAGAAAAAAAAGAAGGGAAAAGAAGGGAAAAAAACCAAACAGGAATAAAACAAGTCAAGATTTGCAAGGAGAAAGTAGCTTCTGTTTTTATAATATCTACCTCTAGCTTTAATAGTAGCAAATGTTAAGATGTAAAGCCACACAGCAAAATTCAAATCACATTTATAGTGTATTTCAAATGTAAAATGTATTTCCTCCATTAGCTTGAAAAGCAGTTTAAGTTCACAATACTCCAAACACTGGATGTGCAATATGAATCATCCCAACAGAGACTGTGCAGTTACAGGACATTATCATGATGAAGGGTTGAGTTGCCTTGTCCTGGAGCTACTCCTGTCCTCATCCTAACAAGCATTCTTCTGGTGGGCAGCAAATATCACTCAGAAAACTCTTCCAGGGAGGAAGCAGCATTATTAAATGCCACATTTACCCTTTCTCTGCCACAACAATAAGAGTGTCAGCAGCTGGCAGATCTTTTTGTGGTTTTTGTAGGTCAGCACCCAGGTGCTGTGGGTAGCACCCATTCATTTCCTCAGGCTTGCCTTACTTTTTCATAAACCCAACATGCCAAACAGCTCTGTATGGGTTAGGCATTCACCAGTCCCTACTTTTCCAAGCAATACTACTGTTTTCAAGGAAAATGTTGGTGGTATTGTTTTACTACACTTCTTTTTAATGAATGCTCCAAACCAAATCAGTTCATGCTTCTCATTCTTTTTCTGTTGATGATTACCATTTATGGGGAAAAATTCCTATTATTGGTCAAATATGATAAATATTGATTTACTTTCTTGCATAACAATGGCATGTCATGTTTTATTTGGGTCTAGACCTGAGAAACACTACAAGTGCTACGGGAGTAGCAGCAAAGAGAGGCAAATAAGCATGCTTATTGAAACACTATTTTTGTGGAACCTGACCTAAAGAGTAAGTGCTTATAAGATGTGCAGAAATACTAGCCACTAGCCACAATTTTGCTTGTGTTCAATATATGAAACAACCCTCAGAAGTTAAAGGGGTTAAATTAAAGTCTGCCTCCAAGACTCTGGAGGGGAAAAATATGTCTCAGTAAACCACAGACTAGGGGTTGAGGCTACTTCTAGAGCTGCTGGGTTATGACATTCTTCATTAATGCACAGGAATTTAACTACTGCACATTAGGAGTGCTAGAGAAATCAAGGACAAAACCCCAAACAGTACTATAGGTAACATGTCATGGATACACAGGGGGAAGCATATAGGCAGAGTGTCTTCAGCCTTATACAGCAGCTCACTGAGCATCCAAGAGATAAGTATGCAGAACAGAGTAATTGACAACCAGTAAGACAGTTTGTTATCTATATATGAATAAGTTTTCCATAGCCCTGGCATAATGCTTGGTATGTTATTGACAAATACAGGAAAATTAATTTCGTCCAAGGATTTTAGAATTAAAACAGGCAAGTACAGGCAAAAGGGAAAGCAAGTGAACAGTTAAATTTGGCAGTTCTTATTTTAGAAATACCTTTCTTATATTTATATTACAATATGGGCTAAATTAAAAAGGACTGAGTTTAGACCTACAGGCTCAGTGAATGCTTATTATCATTATTTTGTTAACCACCAGTGATGTTCTTGGGACTACACTAGACAGTCACAGCCCTGAGCAAGTCTAAACCAGAAAAAGATAAAACAAGGTGTACTGGAAGATGCAAAGCAATGCTGCCATTTGGAAATCTTCCTATAATACATAAAATGAAATGGAAAAATCTTTAAACTGACAGGGTGGCTTCTGTGATTTTTTTTTTTTTTCAAGAAATGAGTCTTTCAAAAACATCTCAGAAAACAGAGATTGTGAACTGCTAGGTGGGCATTAGGGAGCTTTCTGGAAGATGTGGGAAGGAAACAAAAGGCATGGGAATGTCACTGTCAGAACCCAGGCACATAGAAGTCATGGTAAGAAATAAGATCTGAAATGCTAGTAGGATGAAGTTTCTTAATATCAAACTGGCACAAGGACTAGGCTGGGAAATCTTACAAAGAACAGACACATGTTTTTGCTCCCAAAGTAATTTTTATATGTGATTGGGCATAGCTGCAGGGGGAATTGAGAACTGCAGGTGTACACCAGGCAGAGGAGAGAGAGATGAGTCACTGATGACCGCTAGTGGAGAGGGGTCAATTGAAAAGAAGTAAAGAAGGCAGAATTAGAGATAATTTAAACTTAAATTCTACAGTGGCTAATGACTGCAGTGAGAAAGAAAAGCTGTCTCAACTACCTTTTCTCCTTAGCTTTCAATAAATAGAAAATCCCAAGGGAGAAACACCTCACTGAAATTAGTATCCATTCTCAAAGTAATAATTCCAACAATTTAAAACATTTACGTTTTTATTAATTAAAGAAAACAGGATGTTGTTTCTAAGAGCAGCTTATTCTAAATTCCCCTACAGGGAAATAGCCTGTAATAGTTACTACAGAGTACTTATTCCCAGCTGATTGTCAAGTTTGTGATCTTCCCCCATAGTCAGTGCCTTTTTAGTCCATATTAGTAGTGGCTTAGACTAAACTGAAGATAAACCTCCAAATACAGGAGAACAGCTTTCACATTTAAAATTTAGCATCCAGTTCTTTTCAGAGTATGCCAAAATAGCTTAATTTTGAAGTTTTTACCTAACACAAGAAATGGATTCAAATATCCTCAAATAGATGAAATAAAAATGAAATAGATGAAACGTAAATGCCTGCCTAAAAAGGTAAGCTAAGCAAGTGTCAGGAAAAGGATCAGCTTGTAGCCTTGTTCTAACTTGTGGCTTATGTTTCCACCTATAGATGGGGAATTTTGACTTTTTCTTTAAGAAAAAAAATTGGTCCCTGACTTGATCAATACTCACAGCAAACACTTAAGCAGCAACTGTGTTGTAGCTAAAGTTTTATAATAAAACATTTAAAATAGATGTAAAATGCCTATCAGTTAACACTGCAGACAATGCAAAATAATTGCATTAGACAAGCACACAACAGCTACAGTTTCTAACTCAAGAGTTTTCTAGTGGTACTCTGACACTTTTTTTCAGTGTTAGAAGCTCCAAAGCTATTACACTATAAAGACCTAACTTCCTTGCTACATTTCTCAGATCGCCAGTTTTGATGTGAAAAAACCCCACACTAAATAAGTTGCTTTTTTCATTAAATAACAAACCTTTGTTTTTAGGATTATAATGGCTGATCTTCTGTTCTTACATTTTTACCATATCCGTTCTTTATATCTACCTGAATATGCTTTTAAGTTGAACAGTTATTTCTTTAGCAAATAAAAAAAATTATATAACAAGAGAGTTCAGCACTTTACCTCCAATTTGCCATGTGCACAGCCTAATAGAAATAAATTGGCTCTGTCCCTCTCACAGGAAATAGGAGACCAAGGCCATGCTCCATCACTAGTTGCTGACCACCAGCAAATGACCATATCTTGCATACTGTTTATTGCCAGGTGACGTTTCATCCTTCTACCTTGTGGTCCAAGTAAATCAATGTAAGAAATCTGATGGAAGAAAAAATGCAGGAAATATTTGAGGTGATAAAATGGCATAGTAGGAGCATTTCAGAGCATTTACTTTGGATGTGTGAAAGAGAATGTATATATATACAGAGAGGGCTGCTTACATGTATCTTCATATAGGCTGTCTGCAAATGTAAAAAATATCTCCTCAGACAGAAAAAGACATGCTCACACTTTTATCTGTGGGGAGGGGATTGGGAAGGAAAGGAATGTGAGTTAAGAAGGAATTTACTGCAATGACTCCAATCAATACCAAAATGTACAGTCATGGTTGCTTGACAGCATCGACCTACACACAGGATTTAAGCTTAGCCATATTAAATGACAAGTTCTGCAAAGCTGACCAGGGAGCTAAGGCTAGTGTTTAAGACATAATCAAATATTAAATATATTCTACAGTGGTTAGGCAAACACATATCTTTCCTTTCCCCCCCTAAATTAAGGAATCCAGATACAAATATGCTCTTTGCAAGAGAATATATACTTTTCTGCATAATGTGGATGAGCTACAGCATCATGTGTAAAGTTTATGCAGCTCTTGAGAATTGTGCCTCTTTCTCAGGAAGGATTTGTGGAATTTATTATTCAAACTCTGTTATTTTGGAGCATGGTTATTTGAAAACATGAGCAGTGCACCATCTGGGTGACACATGCCAAGGAAATATAGATTGCACCGCATTTCTGCTTAAGGAATTAATGGAAGGTTGATAGCTAGGGGAAAAAAAAACTATCTTGCCATTGCTGGTCAGCAATAATCGAACCACTTTCTGGGGATTAAGCGCATGGCTAAGCCTACTGGACCAGACACTAGCAAAGGGCAGGGGGTCTTCTTATCAGAGAAATGCTTCTGGAGCCAGTCTCACTACATGACAGATTGCTTTCATATTCCTGTCTGCAAGGCAACAAAGGATGGCAGTAATGCGATAATGCCAGAGTGCAATGGGTGTTAAGAACCCGTTGCATTTATGTATTGTATTTAGTAAATAATCAGGCTCATCCAAATTGTGATCTCACCACTCAACCAAGGCCATTAAAATCAAGGTTAATGCTTTAATAATCCTTTGCTGTTTTTTATATGGTCAAAAAGAACCCTTTTCTATTTGCATGGTCATAATATTATTGACCTCTTCATCCCCTGAATACACATCAAAAGGAACTGAAATCAAAGTAATTACCAATGTTGTTCTCTCATGGTAAACATTTAGCTCCTTGTACTGTGTCTCTTCCTTCAGTAAATTGAAATGGATTTTAAAAAATGGGAAAACTTGCAAAAGGTCAGTATTTTCAGAACATCCTGTGTCTTACTTGTCAAAATACTTTTTAGAAGTGGAAAGAGAAACCATACATAAAAGCTAGCAGGTAGATGGTATTTGAATCAAAACACATACACTTTCACAGCTACTACACAGCTTAAGAACACTTTCACAGATACTAATTAGTGCTGTATTGCAACATTAACTGTTCATAACAATTTCACATGTAACAGACAAATCTTCTGTAAACCTTTACATCTTGCATTAGATGTGGCACTTTTGAACATGGAATAACGGCACTGAAAAAAAAGTGTGTGTTAATAATTGTTTTTATAATTTGCTAGTCTTCAAAACTGTTGTGATTCATAGAATAAGACATCCTTCCTTTTTTCAAAGTGCAAATAGAGTTTAAGGAGGTATTGTTTAAAAAAGAAGAGGACAGAGAAAGTAATTCTTCTATTTAAGTATATATTATGTAAAAAAAAAAACAAACCAAGTTTGGGATAAATAACAAACTATGAGGAGAAAAGCATGGTTGACTTCTGGCAGTCCAGAGATGCATGGCATTCCATGCCAATACTGCCCACCATGAGGCTGGACAGTGAACAGTGTGCAGTCATGTCTGTCTGGGTACCAAAGTAAATATGACAGAAATATAATGATACCATTATACGTGATGGCAATCAAGCACTTTTCTCATTTTAAAAATGGGAATTTAAGCCCAAATACTATGTAAATTTCTCAAGGCTACACCAAATGTCAGAGGTAAAGGAAAAGGCTACACTCAAATTCCCTGAATCTTACCTCCATATTTTAATCCAATAGTAGTTTAATACCAGAGCAAACTCCCTTTCAGTTCAATATCTCTTGAAAAAGACAAATCAACCCTAAGTATGCTTATTCTAAAGTGTGTATTATTACAAGTTTGTAGACTTGCACTTGAGGACCATTTTTTGTTTCTTTTGTTACTACTGATACAGACAGTATGTTGATTGTGTCTCTGATCTTCTAGCTTTTGTAAGTCGGACCAAAAGCAGCCACGAAGAGCTCTAATTCAGTGCAGAGAGCTGACATAATATTATTGCAGTAGTGAAGAATACTTTCTGCTGGCTGACACTGGTGCAATTTTGGAGATAATAAAAATTATATTTAGCTGCCTAACTAGCAAGGCACACACAAAAGAATATTCAATTAAAAAATGCAAATGCTTTTTTTTTTTTTTTTGGCTGGCAAAGAAATAATCCATAGTGATTCCCACTGATTTCAAGAGAAAGCAAAGTTAATATTGAACATGGAGGCCTTTCCAGAAGCTCAGCTGTGTCAGCAAAACACAGAACATAACAACCCTATTAAGGAGTAGAGCAGATATTTCTGGTTTCTTAGGGCAGAGAGAGTTTTCTATGGATTAGGCTGTCCTTTCCCAAGAAAAAAACCATCATAATCACTCAATACAAAAAAGCCCAGCAATACTTGGAATGAAAGTATATTTTCTAAATATTAATTAAGGAGCTATGCCCATAGCTATAATGGCTATATATATAGATTTTATACAAAGGAACTATATTCCATAGGCCAGGCACAAGCACATATCATTTTAAAGTAAACTACGTACCAGCTCAGTTCCTGGTGAACAGTGAACTGTCTCAAATCCACGTTATAGAGGTTGGATCAATCTCACAAACACAAGTCATTGCTGAAAAGAGGCCCTGAACTGAAACAGCCTGGAAAATGTATTAGATATTCATCTTTGCAGAAAGTATTTCTACCAAGGAAGTTAAAACCCAATATGGGAAAACTTAAATTAAACATACCCTTAAAAAGCTCACCTTGCAGATGCAAACTCCCTTATGTAAGGAAGCAAATTACTGAGAGGCTGTCAAGGGGAAAATATTTGCTAGCACAAGATGGTTTTCTCTAACATTTATCTGGTCTGAAATAAATACAACCTCTCTCTTTTGCTTAGTACATATTTCTACCTTTCTTGGGCAAAGGCTTGTCTCTCCTTTGTTCTTGCAGTGAATTTGATGCAGTCCCTTTCCTACTCTGCCTGTTCAAATTGCCTTTGGCTGATTATTTTTTCATACTGTTGTAGCACCAAGCACTTCCACCTAAGGTCAGCCACTTCCCTGATGTCAAAGAGTTTATGGTCAAGATAAGTTATGTCTACACACCTATTCCATCCAGGACACAATGTAATTCAGCTTGTGATGAGCTGGTTTCTACTGAGATCCAGCTAGTATAGAGCCAGCTCAGCTATTTCCAGACTACCTTTCAGCTACTGCTGTGACTATGATATAGACAGACTCATACATAAAGGGCTGGAAAAAAAGGGAGTATTTTAATCTTCACTGTGTAAGTAGTGAATTGAGATAGAGAGACATCAAGTTACTTCCCTAAGGTCACATACGTAGTTTGTCAGTGGTGAGAAACTCACCTTCTATATCCGAGTCCTAGCTCAGCAGCTTAATTGTAAAACCAACTCTTCTAACAATATGATTACTGTAACTAGAGGGGAAATTAAGATTTCTGCAAAGAACTACAACAGTCTTGGAACTCAGACAGATGACTGAATTATCATAACTTTATGAGTTCGTGTATATCAGCTAAGCCATAGTAATTGACCATGCGTGCATTTTTAGCCCACAGCAAACAAGAGGTAAAACACATTAGCTTAAATCTTTTACACTGAGGTTTACCATTACAGATTTTGCTTCATGCTTGTTAGATGCTGAGAATGTGCAAAGGGTCAGTCACTGCTGCTCAGCTGACACAAGGGTAATCTGTTAAGCAGGGGTAACTCAACTGTGTGTCTGAGCCCTTAGCCTAAATACAGTAGAAAATTGGATCCCTCTTAGCACAGCATTTTAACTCATTAACTCAGAATGCCATGTAATTTTTTTTTTACTTTTTCAATAGCTCATATTTTTAGAATTTGAGCTGTTCTGATCAGTTATACAAAGGTTTACAATTTACACTGCTCTACAGTATCAGCTAGTGCTAGTGATTCATAACATAAAGTTAGCACAGTATTCACAGCCAGCATTGACAGCTATACCTTAAAGTCCAAGCAAGAGAGTTTTTCCAGCCTTTTGTTTACATCAGAAGAATCCATCTTCTTTGTAAACTGAATAAAGCAGAGCTGGTTATGGTCCTCAAATGACAGGATGATGAAATTGTCTGTGAGAACAGCTGAAAAACAAATAAAAATTGGCATCGCTGTAATACCTGTTTCTAGGAACAAAACAAATTACTGAACCCTCCACTGAGACATTGCAAAAAAAGCAATTTTTTCAAGATGGTGTCTTAAATATTGCACTGAAGCCTCTGTAATCTCCTAAAACACATCAATGTGTCATCCCACCAGGACCTTCTTGGAAATGAGAAATAAAGCCTAGGGAGTACTCTGATTACATAAACCTGAATAAATTATCTCATATCAAGTTACAACTACATTCAAATGTATGTTTTATGCCCTTCCACATTAATTTTCATCTTGGTTCAGCCCTCAATACTTATGCACTTATTTATTTAAAACAACAATGCAGGTAACTAAGATGGAACACACTCCCTTGGTCTAAAAAAGTGCAGTGGAATCCCTGCTTGTTATCACAAAGAGATCAAAGACTTCAATATAAAGGAGGATAAGTAATTTGACAACGAAATTTCATTATAAAATAGTATTTAGCATTTTTCCCAGGTATTATCCAGTTATCTAAGGAGTGCCCACATTTAAAGAGATGTCTGAGAATGAAGTCAGTCATCACAATAACAAGAATCAGATCACTGAAGAATTGCTAATGAGATTCAGGTTTAAAGTAAAACCAGAAAGCTGTTTTCAGAAAGTAAATTGAGAAATCTCTGCTTAAAGGAAAATGCCAAGTAAAGTGGAATCTGATTTCAAAACAAACAAACAAACAAACAAAGCCCTGCAGAATCATACTTGAAAAACAGGGGGAAAAACCCTCACATTTGTGACTAGTATCCACAAATCTTTAATGTGTTTTATGATATCCTTATACAGACTGACAGTTTAGTCTTACATATAAGCAGTGAAAACTGGCTACCCATCTTTGCTGTGTTTTAGTCTGATGTACAACCAGTTTTGTTTTCCAATAGTCATGCACCGGCACAGCTCTGAAGTATCTGGTATGCAAATGATTAAGGGTCAAGTTTAAAGCCAAATAATTGCCTTTGAAATGTAGCATTAACACTAGCTTTTGAGAACAAAACACAACGGAACAAAAATGAAACAGTGATAAAGTATCTGACATTGTGAATTAGAAGCCATACCCGAGATCCTACGCACACATGAAAATTCAAAGCCACTGAGTATAGTATCCTCAATCTATATACAGTTAAAGGATTCTGATATCCTCACGGGCACAGTTTACATTAAAAATGCCCTATGGCACACCTCAGGTACTTCTGAAATTTTTTTGGTTAAAGGAAAAAAACAAAAAACAGCAGGATTCAAAGATCCCTGGGCAGGTGTGAAGGAGACTTGTTTTTCAGTATCCGATGTTGTCCTGGGCAGGAGTGGAGCCCGGATGGACACAAATGCAGCTACAGGCACAGGCAGATCACTGTTTAGAGACCCGTTTGCTGCAGTCAGATAACCCTAAAAAGGCAGGCAGTGTAGTCAACATTCTAAGTGCCAGGACTTACAGTACTCAGTGCCACAAAATCATTCAGAAAATGAGAAATACTATTTTCTTTTAGGGACGTAATTTTTCTATAATCTCTAATTAAATTTATTTTTTAAAGTTTGCCTATAAATAATAACATTCAGGAGGACTTTATTTAAGGCTGGAGGATTATAAATGAAGTCTTAATTCTCTATTTTGTTCATACAATCTGACCTTTATCCCCAATATTAAGAGGGTATGCCCTGAGTTAGAATTACCACATTTCCTAAGTAATTTTGGCAGATTGTAATCCTATCCATTTCTACATATACACAATTGTTAAAAAAAAGAACTGTTATTTTTATACAGACTCCTTGTACTAAAGATCAATTTTCTTTTGGCCAATTTTATAATCACAACCCTAATTCCAACCTAGATTTGGAAAGACATGCAATTATGTTGGATTAAAGCTAATTTATTGTAGGACAACATTAGGTCATGGTTCTCACATAAGGATAGTTCAGAATAAAAATGTGTATTTTGAACACTAATTATCTGTGTAACAAAAGTATCTTCTTTTGCAGTTCATGAAAAAAACACACTATTGTAATGACAGGCACTGCAGATTTTTCTTTTACTGAACAGAAGCAGTCCTGTTTCACTTCCAGACATGAATATGACATGAGTATAACGAAACGTGGAAGTTTAAGAAATTCTTGAATAAGTGAAAATACAAACAAACCAATATAGAACGTTATGATAGTAGTTTGAGTCCTATAAGAAAACAGTGTTATTGTTTTATTATTGCTTTAGTTCCAAGCTTTTTTAGTCAGCAATAATTCTCTAAAAAAAAATTGTATTTCTATGACATGTGTAAGGCAAGATATGTATAATTTAATTAATTAATTACTTTTGAAGACAGTATTCTAAATAAGGTCTATAAACAACTTCAGTTTTGGGTATAACTTCCGCTTCCACGCTTTTCTATTTTTTGTCACTTGTAAGTTTGAAACCCTCCCTAAGAAAACATAAGTCACTATATCAAATAGTGTTTTACACCCTTTGTATAATCAGTTCTCTACAAATGAAGCTAGAGTTGACTTTTTTTATACTAAAGATTCACTACCATAGTTATGTTAGCTATTTTTCAAGCCTAAACTACAATATACTAATAAGAAAAGTTCAAGGGGACACCAAAGAACCAGGCCAATATTCAAAAGATGCCTGGGTATGGAACAAAATAAATCATTAAGGATCAAAGCTAAATCTAGCATATATTCTTCTTAAAAGGATGTATTTTGGGCCTACTTTTTAAGAATTTGGAAGATAATGCACATATAATTCCATATTCCTGATAGTGCATATGCCAAGAGATTGACACCTGGCTGGGTTCTCAGTGGAGCTTTGTAGAGACAAATTGGAAAACCTGTTGTCATATTATAAAGGTTTAGTTTTCAACAATAAAGTATATTTTCATAAGTTTCATACATTTTCATAAGTCTTCTTCTGCATTACAATACAACTTCATTTCTAGCACTAACTAGTTAACAGTAAAAGTGAGACTGTAAATCTAGAAACTAAATCAGAACACCTCCATGTAACCAATGTTATCCAGCTTTTTCTACTAAGTAAATCTTTTAGTAATAACTATCCCATGTAATTATTCAGTTGGCTAATGTTTGGTTCTGTTCCATTTTCCCACTTCTGAAATAAACACGGGTTCAAATGGCATGTTCACAGTGTAAGAAACTGAATTTTAGAACCTCATTCAGTAGTTGACAAGCCTGAAAACTTTGATGTTAAATATTATTCTTAAAGTGTTCCTAGTCCTGAGGGTTGTAACTATGGCTTTACATGCAATTACTTGTTGTGTTTGCAAGTCCCCAGTGGCAATAATTAGTCTACCTCTTGACATACTGTTTCTCTACTCTATTGTTAATGTAGGCAATTGATTTGCACGTGGGTGTAATTACCATCACTGATGGTGTCGGAGATGAGCTTCCCCACCAGGGTCCTGTCAATCACCAGCTTCTCCAGCTGTGGCCCAGAAAGGCTTAGGGACACCAATATACCTGAGTGAAAGAGGAGCTACATACAAACAGAGAGAAAACAAGACATTAGGAATCATTAATAGTGTGAAACATTCCAAGGTACATATTAGTAGCTGTCCATTACATAGTAATCTAATTTTCAAAATTACAAAGCAGACTTACTGTTGATAAGAAGATGTCTCATAATGACTTTGAACTGTTTTTCAATGAAAGGGAGAGGTGTATTGTGACACTGATTACAAAGGTACAAGAATTAAATTACTGAACACCTGAAGATGATGCATACTAAGTCCCTGAATGTGGGGACTAAGATGATGCATACTAAGTCCCAGAATTAGTTTGTTAAAAATGGAGGTAAAAATTCTGTCTTGAACAAGTAAAGGGATGATGCAGACCACTGTTATTTATCAACCTTATTTTTTTCTGTATCAAATAACTGCATAACTTGCATGAAAAAAACATAAAAAGTTGGGCTTCATATAATTTTATATTAGCATCACAGATTAAAATCATCACTTGTTGCTGTTCTTGTTATTTCTGAACATCTATACATTGTTTAACTTAATGGTGCCCTACCACAGTGATAGCTGTGGGCTCCTAATAAGTCCATATGCTCCTTGGCGTAAAGTTATAGATGTCTCTCTTAGGAAGTGGAAATTTAAACTATTGCACAGGACAGAGGCTTATTTCAGAGTTAAGTGAATATTTCTGCCTAATTAGTCTCAATTAAGCGATACATATAATCTCAAAGACTAAGTCACAGTACTTATCAGCTCCTTCTGACGCTGTATCTTGTATAAGGGAGAGAATGCTCGGTGGGAGGAGTTAGACAAAAGCATTTCTTTTTGCATAATTAAGCCCTAAACTCACTAATTTTCTGAATGCAACTATTACAGAAAAAAACCCCCACAAAAAAACCCCCATAAAATTCTCTGCTTCACTGTGAGTTGACCTCACTTTGCCAAGTTACTCCAGTAGCAGGAGTACATGACAAGTTTTATTAGAGGTTTATTATGTTGTTTTCTTATTAACATGATAAAAGATAATGTCAGGGGGTTATAAAAAAAAAAAAAATCTGACCTTAACTCTTTGCCAAATATGTGTTTTACAGAAACCTTGATGTAAAAACAAGCTAAAAATCACTACTGTAACTTTAATCTTCTCATGCAGTATTGAAAACACAAGTGTATTTTGATTCCTTCCCCAGTGCCACCTCTGATCCTGCAAGCTGCTAGACCAGATGACCTCAGCTCTCAAGTTAAAGTTTCAGGCCAGGTCTCATTCCTGCTTCATGACAGCCATTCTGAAGGACTCATTCTGGCAGCTAGGTTTGTCTCCTGCTAATCAGTAAAAAAAAAATCATCTTTAATCATTCAGCAGAGGCTGTACCAGCCCTAAATTTGCTGAACAATCTCTGCCAAAGGAATCCTCAGTGGAAAGATAATCGCAGAGTTGTACAGAGGGCTCACCAAAGGCAAGAAATCTGGGCCTCCAGCTTGTTCCTGCCTAACATCAGACTTTTAAAGAAATATATGGGTTTTTAAAAAACTTACTACTAGAGAAATACTTGCTCTTTTGGTAGATTTTGGCATAAAGATCCCTGTTTGCTTTATGCTAGAGCTGAGGGAGAGACATGATTGCAATATACTTTTTAATACAACACAATAGTACATGAACCAGGTACCAGGTGAACTTCCTGGTAGTGAAATCTACTGGACTGCATAATAAATAAAAAGTATTGGGAACAGGAATTTAGTGATCTAATTGAGCTTACCCCATCTGCAATGCTCTGCTCCCAGTAATTTAGATATGAAAATTCTCATTTATACATACTTTGCTATATTAGAATAACTCTGTGCTCGGTGTAGCAAAAAACAGGACGAGGATATTTTAAAAAATTACTGTCTTGCCCTGTCTAATATCTTTAACCAATATTTTTCCAATCTGTCTTCCAGTCAATTCACACATTGAAAATAAATTCTAGTGAGGCTGGAAACAGAAACAAAAACTACCTGTGATGTGAAATTAATTTGTTAAGAACTAATTATCATTTCCCATCCTGACAAAATCTAGTCATGCATTTATTTGATAAACAGATAAACAGTCAATGTTTCAATATTCCCCTATCATGACAGATGTCCTTTAAGGTTTTGTCCTAGTAAAAATGTTAGACACAGTTACACTCATGCAGCTTTTATTACAATCTTGCAAAACTTCATTTTATCCTTATGTTGAAGTTAGACTAGATAAAATCACAATTTATTTCCAACTTGATAATGTTAAGTCCAGCAAGGTTTGACTACAGTTATCTATAACTGAAGAACCTAGTTGAAAAAGTGAAGGCTGAAACCCAGAAGTTGACAAACTACAATGCAAGCAATGGTCAAGAAAACAAAACACAAACATTCTAGAAAGATCACTCCTAAATTACTGAATATCAGCCTGCCAGAGAAAAGTAAAACACCCAAAATCCTTCACTGCTATGTGTCAACATGAGAAAAAGTGCAGTCATACAAATAAACTCCCCAATTTGTGTATTCCACAATGCCTTTTCTTAGGAGGTATGATCTTCCCTTGGAAAATGTTTCTGTTATGGGTAGGTTCTTCCTCTGCTTCCTTTCCTTGCAGTGAGAAGTGAGGGAGAACATCCTAGAGTTAACCTGGGAGAATAACCTCAGTGAATCAGAAGTCTGTTTGTAGCTTCTAGATTTACCTGGCAGAGCTGAGATATATACCACCCGTCCAGATAAAGAGGATGGGAAAAAACACAGAAAAAATAGATTTTGATCTGTAGATAGTCAGTGGCCACTACTGAATGAGGCCACATGCTTGTCATTCTGTTGACATCAAAGATGTCCATCCAAAATACTGTATAGAGACATATTTGCAAACTCCTGGCTTGAGAACACTGAACAGTCTCAGGATTCTTTAACTCTTATATGTTTCAGGGTGTAAATTTACTTTATGCCTATATATATTAATTTATATATTAATATATATATTAATATTAATATATTAATTTATATATAAATCACACTTGTTATGGAGCTAGAATAGAAATCTATGAAAACTGTTCCAGTGTCTTATTACAATACATTGATATAAATTTAAAATATTGTGCTGAGTGGTTGTGGTTTGTTCTACATCTGTGAAAACAGTCATTAAACCAATGCTATGTATTTTCAATATTGCATAGCTATCAATGTGGCATACTAAAGTGACAAAATAGTAAGTAATAATATAATCTCCATGGCTTTTATTGTTTCTCTCATTGTGCTCCCTCCTTCTCTATTTTTACAGTAAAGTAGTCTTTCACATTATCGTCCTGATAAGTTTGAGATTTTTGGCCAAACTTGAGTTTTAATTTAACAACTTTTTGCTATAATAGTTTACGATGATTTGTAATTTACCTTTGCTCACAGGTTTAAGTCCTTCCTTCTAGGAAATATAGAATCTAAATTAAAAAAGTAAATCAGAGACCTTACACACTTGATGGCTGTGTAAGGTTAGTATTTCCTCCATGTCCCTTTAAATGTACTTTGGATTAGAATGGGAGCTTTTTAAAAAAATACTTCTTAAAGTATACCATGGAATACAAGCAGGTTATTTAAATAAAGCTGGAAAATTGTTGCATCACCATCCTGGAGTGACTTAAAAGATGTGTAGATATGGCATACATAGTGTGGTGGACTTGGCAGTGCTGGGTTCATGGTTGGACTTGATGATCTTAAAGAACTTTTCCAGCCCAAATGATTCTATGATTTTATATTCTCTTTCATAAAAAAAATATCCTGCAAAAGAGAAAATACATGCTTGAATTGAAATGTCACTATATTAATTCCTTACTCAACATGTAGTATATGCAAAGACAGTTGCATGATGTAAGTGATGTTATACATAAGATTCCGTATTTAAGCACATATTTTGGTGAATGGGAACAGTACAATCATAAGCACAAATTAATATAAATCAAATGTTGATGACTGCAAACACAGATCCACAGTGATTCAGCCCCAAAAATAGCACTTGGTAAAGAGTTAAAGCAAATCTAAGAGGCACTACTTACGCAAAGCACAAAGTAATTCCACCTAACAGATATTTAATCAGGGAAAGAAGCTCACAATAATGAAACACATTGCAAATTTTTCAGACTGAAATAGTGCAATGTGAAAAAGAAAAATCAGTAGTCATTTCTAGAGTTTTAACAGTCTCAAGGCATTCCCAAACAAAATACAAAAGCATGACTTCATACCTATTAGCAGAATAAGCACAGCTTTTATACATGAGCGTAGTAAAATGTTTGGGCATCTGGTCATTCTACATGCTGGGACAGAAGTGAGTGTTTCTTTGTGTTACAGAGGAATTGAATGTGAAGACTTTGACAGAAGAAATGATGTACTTTGGGTGCCAAGATGGTCCTCCAATGAGCAAGAAAGACATAAGCAGGGGGAAGAGTTAGCCCTTCCCTTCCCCAGTAGTAAAGCACTTCAATACGTATTTGAGTTACTTTTATTAAGTAAAGGACTTAAGTAAAGGCTCGCAACTTATGGACTTCAGTAGAACTTAAGCATGTCTTTAAGTGGATTCCTTTATTCTTGGAAGCCTTAGCCCTTGACTCTTCATTCTTGCAGCTTAGCTGCTTATCAGCCCTTCTACCTAAAAAGATACTGCAAAGCAAAGCCAGGATTTGCTTCTATCTGATTAAAATTGGAAGGGCAAAAAAAAAAAAAATGCCAGTAAAAAATATTGCTGCAAACTGTTTTCTCATACAGAGGCCAACCAACAAAGCAATATGCAAAAGAAGAGAATTGCAAAGCATTTCTTGTTCAAGCAGGTTCCCAGGGTTTTCCCCCACCTCTTCATTCCAGGTTGCTTTCTTAGCCACCCTACTGTAATTACTCTGTTGCATGCCTTGTTACAGATGAAATTATTGTTGTTACATGTTGCTGTTTCACAATAATCAATGCATTTGTACTTCTCTAACTCTCAAATCTCTAAAACCACACAGCCCATTAATGGCTATGATCAAAAACAACAACAAAAAACCCCCCCTTAATATGAGGGCAGTGGTCCTCCTAGTAACTGGTGATGGGTACTAGCTTCTCATGTATTCTAACCAGAATATCTTGATTTTGAGATCAGCTGTGCTACTGTATGTTACCACATATCTTGGTTAATCAGTTTGCTTATGGGCACTGTAGGTGATACAACAAGCCACGTCAGCAAATATTGCTGTGTATCTCAATTCAGACTCCAATTCTAAGTCTGCCATTGAAGACAACATAAAAACCATTCATAAACATATTTACAACACAAAATCAAATCAAAGTAATTTAGCAAATGATAAATATATATCTCATTAGCAGGTAACAGATCCAATTTACATCTAGTGCTTGGCTTTTATGCACTGAAGTAATTCAGTGGGTTTAATGCTGCATTGCATGCAAATTTAAAACTAAAAAAGTTGGTAATCAAATGTTCTGGATAGATCTCATGAATTTTTACTATCTTATATCATAAAACCAAACCTGAACCAATGGCATCATTTCAAGGGATTGATTTCATCATTTTGTGGTCAAACTTCAAAGCATTCCAAAGAATTAGAGGAGACCAAGAGGATGGGAAGCAGAGAGACCTGAGTTGAGTAAGCTCAACAATATTGATAAAATTAATTCCTTAGTTTATTACTTCTCAGCAGGGAAAGCTGGGGAGTAAATTGCTTATTTAATTATAAACAATACAGTGGCATCTTACTGTATAGACTTCTTGTCTTCTTGTCTTGTCATCCTTCTTCTATGGTCTATTTCTTTCCCTTTGACATCAACTAACTGAAGATTACAGGATTATTTCAGTAACTTATAAGAGGTCATCAAAACGGGGTTCGGAAGTACCACACAGAAATGGTGTGCATTCAGATCCTACTGGAACAAGTAGGAACAGAGCTAAAGAAAAGACCCCAGTCATTTAGGGCTCAACTAAGCTCTCTTTTAAATAGGAGAGCAAACTCTTTGACAAAAAGCTCTGTACAGTCTAGGTTATGTTTACATGAACTGGCACATCATCTATTTCAGAAGCTCTAAGCAGTACTAAAATGTATACTTAGGACTGCAAAAATAAAGGTCAATTTTTTTTTTTAAGTACAAGGAAGTAAATATGAAACCTCTAAAACACTATAAAAAAAGTAGCAGGAAAAATGTTGATGCATAAAATGAAACATTCAGAAAGGTATACAGCTGGGCCATGGTTATAGTAGTTCTATGCAAACCCCTACAAAAAAGCCAATTTCTAGACATACATTCATAAAATGGGCAAGTTAATCTGTATGCAAACTAACTAGATTTGTTAATGAGACACATGCATGAAGTCTAATTGGTCATTCACACACCTACAGTTACCATGAAAAAGCACTTTCTGGTTCAACTGAAGATTGGAAAATGTGCAAGCTGTTGTGTTAAATATTTTACTTTTCATAAATGAAATAATTAAATAATTCCCCTACCTATAACTAAAAAATAAATGTTTAACATCTTTCCCAGAAGCTCCAGAACATTTCTATCAAAACAGAATACTTCAGATATTCCTGCAAAATTCTCAAAGATGTGTAAAGCAGCACAAAAGCAAACTGTTTGACATGAAAAATTAATAGAAAACAGATTTTCTGTTCTAGACTCTCAAAAATTATTAATTTTTCTCTTATTTAATTTTAATTTGTTGGAAAGTGTATCTTTTCAGGAAGATAAATTAGAATAACAATAGTTTTGGTAGAACATTCTAAACTGTTGAAAATTTCAATTAATTTCAATTATTGAACATTAATATATGAAAAAAAATTGTTTTGTGATTTAGAAACCAAAAGCAGATCTAAAGGACTGAGAAATAACAGTGGTTTTTATCTACAATTTTAACTCTGGCTATGTTATAAGCTATGCTATCACTATTATTCAGACTGTACAAGCCATCTAAATACTCTAAAAAATGTATCAAACTATCCCTTAACAAGATTCAATCCAACATAGAGGCAGGCTTAATGAAGTAGGACTAAAACATCCATCTCTTTCATTACCCTGGTACAAGGAAATAAATAAAATTGTATTTGTCTCCTTTTTGTCTATGTAAGCCTGAAACTACTTAGAGGTTGCTAAGTCAAAAAAGTTTCAAACAGAATTGACATTACATTATAAACATTATAAAGGCAGGATGATCAAATTTTGGCAAGAAGTACACTGTTGATGAAGCATGTCTTGGTAAGGAATGCCAGTAGATGCAGACTGATGGTAGGGGAAGGAAAATGATAGAGGCAAAATGGATAAGGAAAGCAAATGAAAAGACAGAAAACTGGCAAATAATTGAGCACTCATGTCTTATTGACTCAGTATTTCTTAGCCAAATTCCTTTCTCAATGAGAACAATAATAACAGAAAAAATGAGTCCTCTAAATTAGCATACAATGAATATTTAAATCAAGTTCTAGAAGATTAACATTCACAGATATATACTATGTAATCTGTACATGAATGATATACCATTTACTAGCGATAAGATCCGACAGGCAAATGTAGCTTAGACAATAATATCTTTATTATTGATACAAAACCACAATATCCTACTTGGCATGTCAGGTATCTAAAATTTATGCTATTCTTAAAGATATTTCTGGAATTTCAGCTGTATAAAGTTTAAATATTTAATATTTATCCTGCTTATACACATTTGGAGCAACCTGAATTAGGAGGGAAAAAAATACAAATCTGAAAAAGCATAGAAATTAGAACACAAGTTTTCTTTTTAGAGACAGTATTGGCAACGTGTACAAGGATTCCTCATGCCAAAGCAGCTTCAAATACACATTCCTTCATGAACAATGAAGACTGCAGAAACTTACAAAATACATCACATATGCTTTTCAGAAGACGCTTATGATTAAGGAGTCAGAGCACATGCCATGTTCAGGTCTCCCAGCTAACCTACTGGTCTGTGTTAATGAGGATGTTAAAGTCTATTTCTTGTTCACAATATGTGGAACCTAGTCAGAGAGCATAGCTATGTGTGTGCCACATGTTACAATATTTTTGTTCTGTAACTTGGTTTAGAGTTATAGCTTCTCTCTCATACTACACAAAGATAAGAAAAAAGATTTGCAACAGAGATGTAAATAATTGAGATATAAAAATGTATATATATAAATATATATATTCCAGACCTGTCTATATATTTTATCTGGCCCCTTAGCCAGCTATTTTGAGGTTCAGGATGGTCTCAGATTCCCCAAACAATAATCTCACAAAATCAAGGCCTTTTAATGTAATTTTGCTTGTTGATAAAAAACAGATTTCTGTTTTGTAGCATCTATTTCAGGTTAGAAATTTAAGCAAACACAATCTGCATAATAAGAGCCCATGCATTAAAAACCAAAACAAAACCAACCTATTATTTTCTATATTAGTTAACATTTTAACGCTATTGCATCAATCACAGGTTGGCTGTTTGGCTCCACTGACTACACACTGCAAGAGCTTGTAAAAACATTTTACCTGACACATATGTTTGTTCCTCCATTTGCTCAGCATACATTGACTGTTTTGCATTAAGTCCTAAAGGACAACAGAAAAGAGAAAGTGGAGTTGGCAGTACATATTATCACTATTGGTTAACATATTTCTGATGCTTATAGATGAAGCATGTCACACAAAGATGCAACTGTTTTAGAACAGCCCATCAGACAAAAGCATATTTATCATCACTGGGAGAGTTGGGTCTTTATGAAAATTAAAGCTGATGAAAGAGGTTTGAAAACCGGATTATAGGTTGCTGTACTTGAATGAAACTTTCTGAAACCTACCTCTACCTCCTTGAGTGTATCTCGCAGTTTGTCTGGTCGCTTGTTTTTCAGTAGCCAAGGATAATCTCGAGCTGGCAAATAAAAGTAAAAAAACCACAAAAAAACAAAACAACAACAAACCTAGAGAAATATACATACATAGGTGACTGTATAGATATGTGCATATATATATAATGTGTGTGTACAAACATAAATTTACACATAATGAAAAAAAATTCTTTTCTGTAGAAACACGAAACTAACATTTCTAGGAGTTACCGTAAACATAAAACTTACCTCTAATTGGAAGGAAATGGTTATGGTTTCTATTGGCTTATATTGTCAAATGATACCCTTTTGAAAGGCTCTGTCATAGGAGCACTTGGAACGAAATATCCACACTGACCATGACTTCATCACAGTAATTGTGTGCAAAGCTCTCAGTATGTAATACCTTACCCAGCTACACAGCCCTTGCAATGAAAAAGCATCTTGCATTCAGTATGTTAACTCAGATTCAAGTTATCAAATCTGAAACAAAACCTATTATTTGGAACTAGCACTTCATTGCTAATTTTAAAAAGCAGGCACTAACATGTCTGAAAAATACATATGCATGAATATATGCATATATAGAGGCATTAACAACAGGTAATTGTGAACACCATAACTAGTACCATGGAGTATAGCTATTTATAGGATTTGTTCTTGAGAAGTTGTCGGAAGACTGCCAAGTAAAGCAAACAAGAAACTGCATGACTGCTACAGTCCTTTAACAATTCTATAAATGTCGGCAAACTATTGTGAAAATTCTGGTCTGAAAGATTAATCCTGAAACCAAGAGGCAAAGCTTTGCTTCCTCTGAAGTTGCTAGTAATTGGCTCATTTCATGGATGAGAATCAGGTTCTAACAACTTGTGAAATTTCATCATTTAAAAGTGAGAGGTTTTGTGTTCATAAGTATACAATGAAAAAAAACCACGAGAAACTAGAACACATTGTCTTTTAAAAATCTAGCCTATTTAAAGGAAACTCGATGAAAAGTTTTGAGCTCTAAGCTGTCAGTTTGGATGCCAACTTCCAGACTGAATGACTTAACAGTTCTGTTTAAACCTCTCTGCAAAAAGGAACTTACAATAGAAGTGTTATAGAGTGAAAAAAAATGAAGGATTTCATATATCAACAAAAGAGCACACCAACACATAACTTCTCTTTGTATTTTATTGGACTGAATCCAGCGTTGGTGGAACTGTTATGATAATATTAATTAGGCGTGTAAGATCACATTTTCAATGGATGCCTTCACAAATACTGGAATATGTATCGACATATGCAAAATGGGAAATTACCTGTGCAGATACCAAAATATATACACAAATCAACAGCTGTAAATAAAATTACCCAATACTCCTTTAAGAAATGTGCTATACAGCACTTTGTGGCTAGGCCACCTTTACATGTACATCAACAAGCTACAGTTGATGTAGCTTGTGTAGCTTGTGTAGCTTGTGTTCCTTTTGCATGTCACAGGTCTGTAAGGTAACTATTGGGGCTGCTGTATAATAGGGTTTACCTGGGTCTGTTTCTCTATTCACACAGACAGCACCTGTAAGATAATGCTGCGCAAAGCACAAGGGATGTAAATCCTTTGTCCTCCTCCCTACTTATAACCCTTTCTCACCTTCCCACCTTTGTCAAGCTGTATTGATTGTGACTGACACACAACCCTCCACAGCAGGTGTAGATTTACCACATGGCTTGTGTGCACCTTTATACCCATTCCCAGTGGGCCTTCAACCTACTCCAAGAACACCCTATGGTGCTGCAAAGAACTTACCCTTCCGTAACACATTTTGCCTTCAAACACACACACAATTCTGCATCAGTTTTCATTGTGATAAAATGTTAAGGCCTTTCTTACAGCATGCATACTACTTTGTGAAGCTGTCTAAAAATCAGATTTTTCTGTTGTCACGTAATAACATCTGAACATCAGTGAATGCTCTGAGCAATACTGACTGTGCAGGAGTTGTAAAACTTGAGCTAAAGAAAAGTTGTACTAACATGAAAATCTTTGTCACAATTCTGCTGTGTGATAGCATAGACTGAAGTTGCTTTTAACTAGATGATGCAGGAACAGTGCAAATGTTTCAAAGAGAGAAGTGTTCTTTGAAGGCAGTGCATTATTATCCTAGAAATAAATTTTGTTCAAAGTATTTTAGCTATAATTTTCAGTTATTTCACTTCAAAAACTGATTGGAAAAATTTCATAAGGAAAACTCTGGATTGTGATCATTTTTCCAGTTCCTCTTGACAATGGATTTGAGATGTAATACACATTACCATGCTTAGTGACATTTGAAAACTGAACCAAACAAAACCAAGATTACAAATATACCAGGAAGGCATAATTACAACTTTTCAATTGTTCTGTGCTGTGGGGTTTTGTGACTGTCTATCTCATATGGCATGTGGAGAAAGTTAAACTGGAAGTAGTCTGAGGATATTTTAATGCTTTTCCAGAGGCACCACCAACCCAAATCAATAATTTGGTCTTTTGGTATTTATAATAAGAAACTCAGAAAATGTCCTTACATTCTGCTAGCTTTTGCTTCTCTTCTAAGTAACCAGGCTTCATCTGTGATGCTAAAGGAAAGAAAGGATGAGAAGATAAATGATAATCCTTACAACTGCTGTCAGCAAATATATTAGAGGGAAGATTCAAACAGTTGGATAAAACACAGAAATTCACAAAAATTAAGACAGCCCCAATGTTTTCACCTCCCAAGGCAGATATCTTAAATTTGCAGTGAAAGAAAGGCTTATGCAGCCCAACAGGTGGGCTGGTGTTACTGAGCCTATCAGATAGTGAAGCGAGCTGCCACTGAACCCAGAAGAGAAGCTGAGTCAGTCTGTCAGCAGAGCCATGGAGACAGTGAATTAACCACAAAATTCAGCCCATGGGATGCCTACACAAGCCTCTGCTCTAACCCGGCCACAAAGAGGAAGTAACTCTACCCGAAAAGACCTTTTGGCCCATCCTGAAACTTCTAGGATTAACAGGATTAATCAGATAAAGAAAATTGATCGTTCACTCTGAAATGGCCATTTCAGATACCAGGCAGGGATGGATGGAGGAGGCCAGGGCTGGCACTCCGGCGCGTTCAGGATGCCCTCTGCTGGGATTCCAGCAAATTCCCAGCCACCACAGTGGCCGGCAGCCGGCTGCCCCAGCCTTAGCGGGGTGCTCTGGTGTTCTGCAGGGGATGAGAGGGGGATAAAGGACATAAAATATAATATAAAATGTAAGTATTTCGAGTATGAAATCCCACTGAGGCTTCTAATACAGGCTGGCTTTATGTGAATATTTTTCTAATTTTTTTCTTCTGTGGAACAGAAAGGTTGTGGATACCCTGACATAACTTGGGAGAGAATCTCCTCCTGTGCTTCCTTACCCTATAGAAATACAGAGGCATATATTAACAAGAAAACAGAGGCAGCATTTATCAGAGCAAGCAATTGGTGTAAAAGGTCAAACACTTGGAAGTTTTGTTTAGTTTTAGTTCCAGTTATTTAGGTTTTACCTGGCTCTTTCTTGTCACAGTACTGATGGATCCCAATATCTTCATCTATACAATGTAAATATATTTAATTATGGAAATGACACTGGAAACAAAATACAACTTAGCAAGCAAAGTTTGGCATCTCCATTTTTGCTAGATGGAACAGAGAGTTAGGTTTCAAAATATAAGTGGAAAAAACCATAGCACATAGTCTGAATAGGACTTTGAAGAATGAGCAAGCAAGAACGGAAGGACAATGTGACAAAACTTTACATTTATGTGGAGCTGTCATTTCCTTCACATATGGTTTGATTCTCCTCCAGCTGCCAACATACAAGTTATTTTTACCACCTTCCTAATTAGCATCTTTTGTGTTCTTTCACAAGGAAAGGTAAGGATCATGGCAAAAAGTACACCTTAGAATAACTTTAAATGTTTTCTGATGTTTGACACAGGTGAGCTAAAGACAGCAGGACTTTATTTAAAGATTCACAAATGCATAAAGCTGCTCTTTAAAAAGATCCAACATTTTTAATCTGTAGGTATTATTATCTACCTGGTTCCCATGGCAAAGGAATTTGGGTGTTTCAGGTACACTGGGACTGCAAACCACACCAACTAGTTCTTAATGTGGCTGACTGGTAAATACTGAGGTGTGCCACAGCAAGCTCCACCAAGATGATCTAAGTATGGCTTTAAGTTGCATTGTTTTAAAGTTGCAAATTTGACACTGCATCCATCTCCTTCTAAACTCAGGGAAAACTCCTTCTAAACATGGGGAGAAATTCCTTACATCAAGCAATGTAGGAAGACAATGCAAAGGCAGGCAGTTTTTAAAACAAGACAGTAGTCCTCCCTTCAGCCCCAGATTTTTAGAATGAAGTTTACAGGCAATGAATAAATGGACAGAGAGGAAGAAAGAAGATCAAAGGTGAAAAAGAGGCACAGTAGGCCAGAGCACAGCTTCAGCTACAATAAATCACAACTATGTGCTTACTTAAACCATCTGACATTTCTGTGAAATATAGTTTTTGACTTTATATTATGGTTTTTACAGCACAGCTCTCACACCAAGATGGGATGCCAAGATATATTGAGTCAATGTTTGAATAATAACATTCAACTGAATATTCATTAATATGCAACCTTATATCAATAATATAAAAAACGATAGCTCAACAAAAGTACTGTACACTACAATTGTGATGAAGTATCATAACTAATATTTTATACGACCCACTTATAAATCAGTGGGGTTATTTTATTGTTATATTTTAGCAATAGCAAAGCAAAATGAAATTAATGTAATTTCTGTGTGGCTAGCAATTAGTCACATGTCTCCTGGAACAATCCATTAATAAGATAAATAGAACATTGTAAATATAAAATTTCAAATAATCATGCAAAACACCCAGAACATGCAGTGACTTTTTATTTTCATGTTAAGTGCAAATCACAATGCTTCTGCAAATCACTTGACTATTAATCTTCATTCACCCAAACTAGTCATTAAACTGAAGCTTACAGTCAAGTAGGGCATAGCTTCCTAAAAAGGAAAATGCATCCAATTAAATATAATCTTAACATTTTTCACTTGAAAGGATGCTCCCATTCTACGATGAGATAAGCAAAGAAGCTGACCAAGTTCAAACATCATTTTGCTGCCTCATTTTCTTTCCCCTTAGTATAAAACCCACTTCATTTGGCTACTGAGAATTTTATATCACTTTAATATTCATCAACAAGCTTTGCTTTTTGTTTTAGTAACAGCTCACCTCTAATACGCAAGTTAGTCTTCAAAGACCACACGAACATCTCAGTCAGACAGAAAGACATCTGGTGGAAGATGAAGCCTTAGCACTGTCAGAAGAGGGAAAGAAACTGTGTGAGCAAATTAATTACCCTCTATCAGCAGTGAAACTACCATTATTCTGGAAACTAAGTGCTGGAAGAACCTAAAACTGATGGTATTTTGTTATATTTAAGTGGTAATTTTCAGCTTCAATAAAATGAATAATGCATGGGAAAGTAGGGGGTAATAAATGTGTGTATGTCAATACATATATCAGATACAGAGATAAATCAACATTTCTTTAAATTTACAGGTGCTCTCTCTGCACTCTGCAATGTAAATTTTTTTGTGGTTGATGTTTCTCATATATAGATTATAAGCTATTTTTACTATACGGTTATTACCCTGGCACATGCAAAAGTTTAGCCACTACTTAAAGACCTGGATTAGATCAGAGAATTATACTCCCGTGCAAAATTTTTAAACACCGTAAACTAAGAAATGTCAGTATAGTTAAATGCTTTTAAAACATGATGTTTGCAAACAGTAGGTATAGTGCTAAATATAAAAAATTATGTCGCTCTGAATAAAAGAGAGCACTTTTACTAAATCAATTAAAGCGGAAAAAACAATAGTTCTGAAGCAGGAGGCAACTGTGTTTCAAAGGAACATTGGTTGCCCAGGGAGGTAGTTGAGGCTTCAGTCCTGGAGATATTAAAGTGAGGCTTGACAAGGCTCTGAGCAACCTGATCCAGCTGGGGGTGTCCCTGCTTATTGCATGGGGGTCCCTTAGAACCCAAACCATTCTACGATTCTATGATCTTCTGAGACACATTAACCAAGAGAAGACTTCTGCTTTCCTGCAGTGTTGTACTTATAAGCAGGCCATCAGACCAATTACTTTTTTCAGTAGAAGCTGGGCTGGGAGAGGAGTTTACACAAATACAGCACCACACTTATGAACCACTGTTGGTATGGTATTGTACTTAAACTTTTTTCTTTTTTTTCAGTGGACTCTTCATTTCTTTTCCACTAGTGCCCTGTAGACAATTAATCAGTTACAGGATGATCATGGAATTCCTGTCTCATGGAGTATCAGTTGTTTATGTAAATAGTGCTATGATGAAAAAAATATGTGCAAGGATCTCAGGTAGCATCAAAGAAGCTATTGTAGTCCCAACAGATCTACGAGACCTTGAGGTATTATTACTGAAGTTAATATGCATGTTTTGATGCACTACCTAATCCACTGAAATAGCACCAAGTGGAAATAGTATTTTGTTTACATTGCTCCTCAAATGTACAAAAAGTCTTGCTGACTTATTAAATCCCATAGTACTATGACAAAAAAAAAAAAAAAAGGCAAATAAAAGCTCACAACACATATCTAGTAAATGGAATATACTTTCATCTTGGGCGAGAATGAGGTTTGGGAAAAAAATGTAAGGAGATTAGTTGTATGGTGGTCTGCTGAACATGGGAACCATTTTTGGTATTAATATGGATGAGGGCAGCCCCTCATTTTCCATGTGGACTACAGCAAAAGGAGACAGTACAGTATAATTTTCTTATTTGGTTTATCTTCTTTTACCTTCTTACTTTAGCAAGTGAAACAAAACTTGCATTCCCTAAGGCCCATAGATCCTAAGATTAGAATCTCTCATGAATAGGAAGTCACTGAATTGAGTGAACTTCTCAAAATCCTATCATGGTTTGACTGAAAAAAACCACACAAACCTTTGATTGGCAGGTGATCTGTTCAGCTGGAGAGAAGGCACATATGCCAAGAAGACAAGAAAAACTTTCACACGACAAATAATCTAACATAAACTCCCCAAATTACTCCAAAGCTCTTATATGTAGGCTCCATGGACCCTTTTAGTTGTGTCCTCCTACTGAACATAAAGCTACCCCATTATGTTTTAATGGCCTTCCAAACTGGCCAAGCAGAGAACACTTTTAAGTCCCTATTTTTTAACTGTCAGGGACATAGAGGGAACTTTCCAAAAAAGAGAAGCAAGCTTTCAAATGAGCACTAAATACTGAACCTCCAAGACACATACTTTAAAAAATTTGCCCTCAACAATGAGAAAATGTAAAGTTTGTAAGAAAATGATAAAAACCGAAGGACTTCTAAAGAACTGCATCTCAGTTCTGCACTGAGTAACCAAGATGAAGCAAAATCCTCCATAAATCTAAAAAGGAAAAATAGATGTTGGTTATTCCTGAGTTTAGGCTTTTGTTCTTCCTTTTCTTTTGAGCCTGAACACTCACAAACAGCTAATTATCTGAATGCTGGTTATTGTTGTGCCAGTGAGAATGGACACCTGCCAAAAAATACTGGTCCGGTCTAAGGATAATCTGAAACACCTTTTTCAGAGAAAAAAATGGGAAAAGAAGAAAAAAAGTGAGAAAATCTGTTCTGTAATAAAACATAACACTGTAGAGCGTGAATACTTTCTTTAGAGGAATTATTCTTTCTTGTTCCTTTTGAAGGAATACATCTCAACTTTCAGAGTTATGTAACCATGTCTCACCATTTACTACATCATTATATTCCAGCACAATGGGGACGAGGATGATGACAACAGCCACTTTCTGTATTTGAAAAGTGTCTCTCAGAATTTACTACATGAATTGGGCCTTGATATTGCAAAGAAGTAAACATGAAAAAAATTAAGAATTCCTCCCGTTGAGCTTTAGGGATTCCACCCCTCCCTCTTTAAAATTTATTAGAATTTGGAAAAATGGGATTAAATAATTCTATTGTTAAGGTACATCAGGAATTCAGTTTAACAGCTGGCTCTTTTTCTGGCTCGTGCAACACTGACTGTCTGCTTTCACAGTATCTCCACAAACAATAGTCATGGATATCCAAGTCATTGCAAAAGCTTACTGACAAATTGAGATGTTCTGCAATGGTTAGCCTGCTCCAGGATCCATGTTAGGAGTCCTTTGTTTAAAAATCCTGCCTTTAATAGATCTTTGTTTAATCAGTGTAATAACCATCTGGCCACTGTGTAACATCAACAAATGCTGACATTGATACCTAGGGTCCACTTGCACACCTTCAATATACCTGCCATAGTGCCAAATAATTAGGAGCTATGCACTGCATGAGTGATTCTGGGCATTGATACTGTATGTCTTCTCTTCCCATACAGCTAATTGGCAGAGAGCAGTGCTTGTGAAAGCAACAGCCAGCTCCCCAGATGAGCACATCCCAAGAACATGGATCTCTGAAAACATGTTAGGACCTACCTAGTGCTTGAGAGTAGGAAATGCTACAACATCTAACCATCTGAACTTTGCAGCTTACGTGCCAGAGGCATGGCTCAGTGTCACAACACAATCCCATGTCCCCCTCTAAGAGTTTATTCTGTACCAGAGCCAGGCTACAGGACATCATTTGATGACCATCTGCCTATTTCATTGAAGGCAGTGGGACAACATGCTTCAGAAATACAGCCTTCCTAGCAAACAAGCAATAAACAAGGGAGATCCTCTCCAAAATATTCCTGTAGTTTGGGACACACTCCTAGGAGAAGAAACAAGGTAAAACACATAGCTAGTCAGAAAGCCAGTACCTCTACACCACAGCAAGGTCAAAAAGCTACTGCAGTAACATGCATACATGTATTAGACAAGCTGCTACAGACAGGGGTATCTGCAGTTGTTTTAATATTAAATACCCAAAGGAAATTCTGCAGAAAACATTTTCACTACTGGAGAGTTGGGCTGAGGTTCAACAGGATGAGGTTCAACATGGCCAAGCGCCGGGTCCTGCACTTTGGCCACAACAACCCCATGGGGAGCTCCAGGATGGGCACAGAGTGGCTGAGAGCAGCCAGGCAGAAAGGGACCTGGGAGTCTGGATTGACAGGAAGCTGAACATGAGCCAGCAGTGTGCCCAGGTGGCCAAGAAGGCCAATGGCATCCTGGCCTGTATCAGGAACAGTGTGGCCAGCAGGTCCAGGGAAGGGATTCTGCCCCTGTACTCAGTGCTGGTGAGGCCACACCTCAAGTACTGTGTCCAGTTCTGGGCCCCTCAGTTCAGGAAGGATATTGAGGTGCTGGAGCAGGTCCAGAGTAGAGCAAGGAGGCTGTGAAGGGATCCAGCACAAGTCCTGTGAGGAAGGGCTGATGGAGCTGGGGGTGTTCAGCCTGGAGAAGAGGAGGCTCAGGGAAGATCTCATCACTCTCTACAACTCCCTGAAAGGAGGGTGTAGCCGGGGTGGGGTCGGTCTCTTCTCCCCGGCAGCTCTCAGTAAGACAAGAGGGCATGGTCTCAAGTTGTGCCAGGGGAGATTTAGGTTGGATATTGGGAAAAAATTCTTTACAGGAAGGGTGATCAGACATTGGAATGGGCTGCCCAGAGAGGTGGTGGATCCCTCCAGGATCCCTGGAGGTTTTTGAGAAGAGACTGATGTGGCACTCAGTGCCATGGTCTGGTAACCGCAGTGGTAGTGGATAAAGGGTTGGATTTGTTGATCTCAGAGGTCCTTTCCAACCTGGATGGTTCTGTGATTCTACGATACTCACATGGCATCAGAATTTCTTGGCAAAAAATACTGCACCAGAAATTATTTTCTAAGAATTAGCACAGATCACACTCCTACTGCACATTGCTTTCATATTCTATGAGCCTAATTTTTTTCCAGAAAATGGAAAATATAATATCTACAATGGACTCTGATTCAGAAAAACACGTTTTTTTTCCATGTGACTTTGGATTAATTACAAAACAGCTCTAGTAGCTAGATTCCAGACAGATTACCCTCAATCTTAGTTCTGCCTCCCTGTCTCTGGCATCACTACCACTCATTCCCAATGTCTGATTTGTAACTCAGACACAAATGTTCAACAAACAAGGTAAGTCATCAAGTCCTCCTACAACTTATACTATGTTTCCATTATGTAATATTTGGAGCAGATATCGTTGCTCGTTTTTATTTCCTCTTCATGACCAATTTCTCCTTCACCAAGGAGAGAAACTCCCTGCAGCACAGATACGATTCAGAAATGTAATATTTGTAAGATAAAGTTTAGATCGAATTATGTGCATTGGATCAGTAGTCACTTGCTGTATGCTTGAAGTTGATACAATTTTTTTGAGTAAAGCATGTAAAATAAAATTTTAAATATATCTTTTACATTATAGCTACGTCAACTTAAAATTTACTGTAATTATTCATTTAAAAACAGACCAGTAGAAATTTGTCTCAGTCATGTTCCTATAGCTAATAATTGTAAAATATTCTCCCAGTCCTACAAGGTAGGCTTCCACTTTTTACAGTGCTGCAAACATGGGGAGGAACAGGACAGGAGAGGGGATGAAAAGAGTGGCAGGTTGCAGGGAAAAGATGGGTGGTGGGGGAGTCTGAGACTGCAGTGGATGGGGGAAAGAGGGCAGAGGTAGGGACTGTGAAGAGCATATACCGTATATATTGATTTACCACACCAGCATATAAGACAAGCACAAAGCACAAGTCAGCTGGGCACGAGGAGATCACTGTAAATTCTTCAGTTCTGTTGCTTGGTGAATGAATTGCCACACAGACACTGCCACTTGTTTGACACTAATGGATGCAGGAGAGGAAACAGGCTGCTCCTCAACTGTAGCACTGGCAAAAATGTTTAGAGCAAATTATACAAATAGGTGTAAGTGCATATTTTCTTGCTCCTGTGTACAAGTCTAGTAACTACAGGAATCCGATCAGGTCTTAAGGCCTTGGCTCAATGAGTCCATTGATAAAAGATCAGTTCTGAATTTTAAGCCACAACACTTTTAAATTTCACAAATGTTTCCATGTAAGACATTGCAGGAATAGCACAGAATGGCACAATTTTAATTTGGTTAGAAGTTAAATAGGTGCAAAGAGGGCATCCTGATCTAGTCTCTCACTGTGCAGTCTTTTCTTTGGATTGCATGTTTTAACAATTCTATCACTTATACAGAAAATAATATATTGTCCCTTCATTCTTAAATGTTTTCTTAATTATGGAAATGTATATGATTTTCTGAGAAGCAAAGGTTCTAGTCGTCATCTCTCACTTTGCACTGGCAAAGTCTGAGATGCAGGTATCATAAATACAAGCTCTGCAGTACATAATAAACAGCAGTCAGGGTAAGAGTCCCACTCACAATAAGACTGTGGTTAACCACAACAGTGAACGCTGTTCTGTCATTCAAGATCAGATCACAAGTTCTGTGCCTTCATGAAGCAAGAGACTGACGTGATAAAATTTGGATCAAAGAGGCTACTAATTAATCTGTAATGGCAACTGCAAGCTGGCTTTGGTAGCTCCCATTCTTTCTGCTCTGTTGGCACCCATGACTAGCCCTCTAGCAGCTGGCCCACTGCTATCACACCAATCCTCCTTTGCTCCCTGATTCCTCTGCATCCAGATCATCACTGCTGCATTGCACCTTTGCTTTTATATACAGATGTGGTCTTATCTTGATTTTCTTTTTTTTCCCTTTTTCTGAGATGCTTGTTGGACTCAGACCCCTTCCCGCCTGCAACTTTTTCTAAGCCTAGGTCAGCCTCTCCTTGTAACTGCTACTCCTGAGGCTGAAGCTCCTTGTCTAAGACCTTTGCTGTCTTTAATAGCAGAGTGTGCTTTTTTCATGTATTTATTTACTTCTTCCTTTAAATCCCTTTTCCACTGAGAAAAGAAGTGTAGACTTTCTAGAATAAATTAAAATCAGGTCCCCTGTCTGTAAGGCCAAGAAGAACACAAATACAGGCATATTCTTATAAATCTACTCAGTGCATAATAATTGATATTATAAAATTGATTTAAGAGAATTTGCAGCTAACACAAATAAGAAGTTTTTCAATTATAATAAATCTTAAGTTCTTGGCAAATATTTACTGTTTCTATATTTATTCCATGCAAACATGTACTGATGCTACTTTCTTTCTCTTCAGATTTCTATAATTCAGAATATTTTTGCCAATCACATGAATGAAGCAAACTCTTTCCTTATTCTACCTTTGCCAACCTAAATAGGCAAGCTATTTTGTAGGTGGGTGAACAACACAGAAGAGCACTCTGTATTGAAACACATAGTGAAGCTTCTATTGTAAGAAAAGCCTAAATATGGATTGCAGAATAATCATTGAAAGGAAATACGTTATCTGATAACTCAAGAATTCTGGCATGAAAATTATACATTGTAAATTTATTCCATGTGCTGTGAAGTTACATCATGCTCCATTGAACTAATTTTTGTGAGGTTTGTCTTACTGCTTTGTGAGTCTGAAAACAATCCTTTTTTGCAATGACAGTTACATTTAATGAGTTTTCATAATTTTAGATATTTTGTGTGTAACAAAAATATACCTATAGCTCCTTAAGAACATTAAGAGTATTTGACACACACTGAGAACACTGAAATTCTGTACATGCTGTAAAACAGAACAAACATTTTATGTCCAGTTGATATACAGTTATATCAAATTATGTGCAATTATTTTGGGCTTCACACATTTATACTGAACTACTAAAGAAGCTGAATACTGAGAAGCTGAGGTTCTGATCTTGTAACTGGTTCTGCAGCGATTATCTGCTTTACCACCACAGCAAAGCTCATAGTAGGATCATGTCATTAAATAGTAATTATAAAAAACTGCCACCAGACTTAATATTAAGCATCAGTGTTTCAGGGATTATTATTTGAAAACAGAGTGCTTGCATGTAGGCAAAAAAGCCATTCAGGCCATTGTGCAGGAGGTGAATTTTTGGCTGAGACACAGCTGTTCACCCAAAGAGCTAAAACTAAAACTCTACTAGACAGAAGGTGCTCAAGTTCAAGGACACATGCAGAAACACCACAGGAAATCTACACAGGGGTAACTTGTTTTTTACTGGGTTGTTACCCAAGTAGATGCTGATGGGATCAGAACCTAAGTCTAGCATACTGCATAAACACACCACCATCTCTCACCTTCAGAAACACACTTTCTTACTGAAATCTGGTATCACTGGTATACGCTTTTGACAGACAGTTATTGATTAACTGAACAGATAATAAGATAAACAACATTGAAGCAGAATGAATTTCAGGGAGGTAATGCCATTTGTCAAGGAGATATTTCGTTTATGTATCAGCCACACCTCTGACAACATTAATGAAGCTAGAAATCATTCTCCAATTGATACTGCAGGCAGGTATTAAAACCTATAACAACACTCCGGCAGAGTGGGTGTGAAAAGTTCAGGTCACAGAAAATAGATATAATTGACCCAGGTTTTTACTTCACAGAGTGGAAAGTTCATATACACATTTTGATAAAGACCCTGAAGGCCTTTATATAAACCAGATAGAAGATAAGTGATCCAAACGACAGATATCCAGTGCTGACACAAGACATGAGGTAATTACAGAACTACTAAATGTCAAACTGTTTTATGGTATTCTTTTAGATAGTGATTATTGTTGTAAATAAACCAATTTTCCAATACTGAAGTTCAGTAGGTAATAAAATTTCGTAACAGTTATTTCTTACCACCAGCCAAAGGGAAAACAACAAAATCTCTTTTTTAAGCTAAACAGAGAGGAGCATCAAGTGGGGAAAGAACCCGCAAATTACTCAAGCACAGGAAAACTCTTTGCTCTGTTGCCCCACCATTGCTGCAACTCCTGTTTGCAATGAAGGAGATTTATATCAGCAGGGCTTTAAACTGAGAACACCAGTTCACACTGGAAATCAATTACACAAATGTGTGGGTCTGCAGCAGTACTACTGACAGTGACAAATCTGAATTGCTCCTTCCCACTTACCCTTTTATGCATAGACATCAACTGGCCTTGCAGCACGGGCTGCTACTATTGAACAGTGATCAGAAAACCAGTTAAGTTCAAAGCAATGAGTTAGCCATTGAGTCCAGCCTGCGTTTTAACTACACTTGCACATAAACAATTGAGATTCTTTTGTATTTTTATGCAGTATTTAGCTAGCAAACTACTAACCAGACCTGTGAGAATGTCAGCTTTTTAAAATGGAGCACTAAAAATACATCATGAAGACCTATTTAGTTTTCCTTTTGTTCATATGCTGTACTAACACATTTCTCACTGAACTGTTATCACTCTTGACTTTAGCATTTATACTACTCATGGTAACTGAGTACTTGTTCAAAGAATTTCCGAAAGCACGCTGACAAAAGCTGATTTGGCTTACAAATCTTGCAAATTTGCAAGATATCTTTAAAACCAGAAATACATTTGAGTACGTTGTGCAAGCTGAATAATTTTACTACAACAAATAGATTATTTTTACATCTACATAATCCTTGAGTGTATTTTTGTATTCTTTTTCAGAATGTCTTGCCATTTAAATAATTTCCAGTAGCTTCTTTAAGCTGACCTATTTTCTTCTGTTTTGTTCTGATGCAGGCAATAAATGTGACAAGCAATAAATTAAGTTTCACTAATATTTGAAAATCACCTTTCAATAGCCATTTGCAAGGCTCATTGAGCTTCTTGTTTGTGAGCATTTATTTTTAAATGTCTTTTTTTGGCTATACTTGAATTCCAGTTAATCCAATGAGACTTGTATCTTGCTTTCTTCAATGTAATATTAAAAAACCCTACAATGCTTCTGTTTTAGACTTCCTTTTAAGAAAGATTTGATTGCAAACACAAACAAAAAGCTTTTCTTCTTTTGTACTCCTTTATGATCTTCAAACAGGTTTCTATGAAAAGGACTAATATTTTTTCAATTTTAAGCCATACTCACCTTTGCAGTTAGGAAAGACAAAAAATGAAATTTTCACATTACTATAATTAATTCTTGATTGTAATGCTACAGTATAATTTATGTTATGCTCTAATTACACAGATATGCATTAGAGAAAATACTTTGAAGAAAAAAAAGCATTTGTTTAAACATTTTCATAATCACATTTGAAACTGTTGAGCAGTGGGGTCATATATAAAAACAAGATGTACACAGATTTTAATACTGGACTACAAACTATTCTACTACTCCCTGGAAAGCCAGGAGACTAAAATATTTGGTCTGTATGTATAGATAGTTTCTTACTGAAAAACAGAAATAGGTCCAGCCTACAGTATGAGACAAGCAGCAGGCTGGAGGCAGAGGGGTGGGGAGAGATGGAAAGAAAGGAAAAAGGTGAAGCCAAAATTGAGTACTTTTTACAAAACCAACAACAGCAGATCAGTTAAGCAATCCAGTTACCAAAACCAAATGAAAACTTCCGTGCCAAACAGAACTAAGATGCTCAGTTAATTCACCAGTTTCCTCACAACATGAGCATATCTTTTGGAGGATTCATGTCTCTGGCAATGATATCAGTATTAACGTGGCGAAATGGTAGCAATCTGCTCACCAGGGATCCATTGTAACCCTTCCCTTTTTCAGGTTACCAGACTGCTCTCTATAAGATGGACAGCCACACGACAGTGTTCAGCTACCACAGTGGTTGGGTGCTGTCTGAGAACATAGGCATAGAGGAAAAATTTGATGGGCTCAGTTTCTTTCCTTTGACTGTCTAGGGGATCCAAACTGACTGCTGGACTAACACAAGCACTTCAGGGGCCAAAAGTTCAGACTAGCTTCATTCTGCCTATTATGTGAGCGGAGTAAGACGTGCTGTCACTAAGATCCCTTTAGTTACTTCTGACCAGTGTTTTATAAAGTTTTGGTTTCAAACATGTCCTACAACAGAAAGAAAATAGATTTGGAAATTGCCATCCACATTCTTATACATTTGAGTATCCATAGTAAAGAGAAATTGAGTTTCAGGATCTGCAAGAGATCATATGATGATAACAGATACCATACAACACTTCTTAAGGAAGACTTTCCTCTTGATAATATTACCATCACCACCGGATGAAAACTGTTAGATGTCACTTTATGCTCAGGTTCAACTGCCTCAAAGAGCAGAAAATGACAAAATCTTTATTTGCTATGCTAGATATTGATACTGACGTAGAAATAATTTCATTCACCAACCCCAGTTTCATGTCTTGAAAGACTAGACGTGTTTGTTCTAATTTCTGGTCAGCATAGGCTAGTAGTCCTCCATAATTTCTGTAAATAAAGCACTGGTGGAATTTGTACACTTCAGAAACAACCAGCCAGCTTGCAGCATTTTCCAACATGTGGCTGAATTATGAAGAGAAATGTGGATTTGCTCACCACAGAAATTATTGTCTATTTTTTTATGTAATACTGGTGATGTACTATGTGGCTTGAGGCTTACTGTCTGGCTTATCTGTCTATGTAATGAGTTTGTATTCTTAGTGAACGGATTTGAAGGAGACAAGAATATAAACAGAATATATGCAACTTTACTCTCTTAAGTTATGCATATACATGTCTTCCCATCCATCCTTTCTTTTAATTACAATGCTTATTAGCTCAACTCCCACCTTTAACTAATGGGTCTACTGTACTTGTGGAACAAAGTAAAACAAAACAGCCCTTGCTAATATAAGATACAATTTACTGAAGAAATCAACCCTCCAAAAATTTTTAAAATCTATTATAAAGTATAATATAGAGTAAATAGCAGAAGGAGTAAATAGCTTACTAAAGTATAAGATTAAGCAGACTCTGTTTTCATTTAACCAGTCATTGTTACCTGCCTGGTTTTAATTTTAAAATACTAGTTGTGAACTCAACCAGTGTTGAGCTCAAATACACTCAAATATGCCACAATCAGAAAAATCCATTTAGCTAACTTAAAAACAAAGGCAATTTAAAATGGGATCCTGTTATCATTCAGCTCAGAGGAAAAACTACTACTCTGTCAATTGGTCCAAACTCCTAGTGAGCAGAATGTGTACCCTAATATTTTGTTCCAAATTACTGTACTAATGATTTGCACAAGAATAGTACAAACACACTTAGCATACTAGGACTAGTTCGTTTGGCATTGGATAAATTGTTATATTACAGAACCACTTAGCAGCTTCTTACATTATTGACATATGTCTAATATAAAGAACTCTTTGAAAATCTATTAATAACTACCTTGAAAATTACATAACCTTCAGTGCCTAATATCTAAGAATTCTCATGCTACCTTTCTGTGTATTCATTCAGAAGCTCCAAATTTTATGTAGAAAGAACAAGATGTTCACAATATCCAATTTTTTTTTTTTTGTTTGATATACTTGAGAAAGACATTTTTGCATAGGTTCTACTTTCAAATCAGAAAAAAAATGGACTTCAGTCTGAACTAGATAGTTCAGGTATGAAAGAAAAAATGTACAGCTAAAAGAAACATAAATATTTTATAATCTCTTGGTCTAATTAGAATCACATTAGTTATAGAATACTGCATGTCAGCTTCACAAAACACACCCACCGATGTTGAAATTTGTATTACTTAAACATATATGCAAACATTAAATTCCTGAGTTGTTATGGTGTAGGATGTCAGGGAGATTCACCTATGTTCATTTCATGTGTTCTTGCAAGGTAAACACTGCCTTTTGAGAAGAAAAGCCCTTAAAATGTCAGAAAAGTTACCAAATGATGTGCATGTAAAATTGGAGACAGGAATACCAGGAATACTGATACAAATATGGTATGAAGAGCAAAAAAAAAAGAGCAATAAAAATATAGACACTTATGCCTGATGGGACATTTTGCTACCTTTTTGAAGATTCAGGTGGCTACATGGCTTCTTAAAAAGCTTCTGGAGAAGATTTATATCACTCTCCTGTCTGAGCTCAGCGCCAGTTCCTCCAGCTGTCAATTGACGTTCCAGTAGAAAAGGTTTTTGGAAGTTTTGGCAGATTTCAAAAACAGCTGAATACCAGAAATCGCTAACCTGAATCTGAATACTCATCCACAGACGTACCCACTTTCAGAATCCCCATCTCCATGGGCTGGCTTTGGCAAAGATGTGCAGGTGGCAGAGTTCTCTGCTAAGTCTTTATGATCTAGACTTTACTGAACGCGTAAGTGAGATATACTGCTTCACACTACGTGCCTCTTCTTAAGTTTTATGACTTTTTTTCAGTCAGTCTTAGGAGCTGACTCTGTAACAGTATAAATGTATCTTACAAATCTCCCTACTTCCCCCTTCTCCTTCTCTCACCTTGCATCAATGTCCTGTGTCAGAAGTACAGACTTCAAAAAGGTATTCCTGGGTTAAATGGTTATAAGGAAGAAACTCTTTACTGTGCAGCTGGTGAGACACTGTCACAGGTTGCCCAGGGAAGTTGTGGGTGCCTCATCCCTGGAAGTGTTCAAGGATAGGCTGGATAGGGCTTTAAGCACCCTGGACTAGTTGGGAGGTGTCCCTGCCCATGCAGGGGATCTGGAACTAGACAATCTTTAAGGTCCTTTCCAAGCCAAACCCAACCATTCTATGCAATCTACCTGTTCTTACAAGGTTTTTTAATTGACTTCTGAATGAAGAATCATTATGATTCCATAGAAAGAAAACCAAAACAGTTTACTAAGAGCTTTGTTTTAAAATCTGTACTAGCCATGGCAGACATTTACAAACTGCATCTATTTTACTAGTCTTGCTGCAAATACGTGCAGTGGAGTTATAATGAATGAAGCTATTTCTAAAACAGGCAGTAATACTGCAAAAGCAAGTTCTATAAAGCACTGATGCTTATCTGTTTTGTTAATTAGGTAAGAGACCAGCCAACTTTCCACTTTCAAGGGGTCCATGTATATTTTTCTTTTTTGTTTTTATATTTACTATTACAAACTAAGAATTTTGATGCTTTTAATCTTTCCACTGTCTGTGAATCACCTTAGTAATCCATATTTTAACCATCTGAATTCCAAGAATAGTACTGTACCAAGTAATGCAAATTAAAGAAGAAATGAGGAAATACGTAAGATGATTCTTCATTAAATACATAAATACTTAAAAGCAAATTGGGTTTCAAGAAAATAGAACTCCTTGGTGCAGAAGCACCCTCTAATGGCTGTCTGCTGACTGCTCTGAATAACAACTGGAAGAGCAATTTATTAGCTCTCTTAAAAAAGGAAACTAAGAGACAAGAGAAACAAAAATGTGAATATACATACATGCAGACAAACATATTCACATTTCACACATTCTCTGAAAAAAAAAAAAAAGCCAACATAAATGTAATAAACATTTAAATTAGAGCCTGTCTTTACTTTTAAAACAATATTCTCAATTTAGTAGGTGAAATAGCTTAAGTTTGCCCAGGTTTCAAACATTCTTCAAAATTTTAAAATAAACAGAAATGGACTTTCCTATCTTATCTCAATTAACTTTTACATAAGAAGAGTAGCCTGCAAAGACTTCAAGAAAAATTATATACTAAGTGAGAATCATAAAATAATTTAGGCTGAAAGGAACATTGAAGTCTTTGGGTCCAACTCCCCACTCAGAGCTCACCAGCTCTGAAGTAAGATTCCAATAGTGAAAAGAGCCCAATAGTTATACTTTCTTTTCATGCTAAAGCTACACTGGAGGTAGTGGAAATATAAACCATTTCTGCTGTCTAAAAATACGCCTTAACATTTTTTCCCTTCTGTTCTATGGCAAAAGTTGCTCATGTAACTGCAGTATTTTACCTCCACACTAATACCTGTATTTAGCATATATTCCTTTATTATTAACTGTTAGGCATAACATCTTACTGTTCATACAAGGCAAATGGCAGATAGAGCAGTTAATAATATGAAAGTAATGAGGCTATCCAACCAACTTGCTTCTCAACATCACTTTTCAAATCTCTTTGGGCTAAATTTTCAGCCAGTGTGTGGGGAATTAGCCATAGAAATCCCATTAACGTTAATGAATGTTCCATGGTTAACTCCCCATGCTGAAGACTTACCCCTATATCTCTAAAATAAATATGTGCAGATGCCAAAATTCTTTTTATAGAGCCTGAAGAAATTAAGGAATCCATTCTGAAATAATTGACTTATGAACATGTATCTTTTTTCCCCCATGGATCATCATCTACATATCAGAAAGGATGTAATGTGTTCATTATTCTCATTGAAAAGATTATCCAAAGTTCATGTTTACTGCATAAAGGCTGAGTTTAGATAACTGTGGCTTTTACAAAATTAATGTATATATTGAGTCAGATTTGTCTCATAGTTTAATGCACGATGCACTGGTTGAAGAGTATTCAGTATCATTAAGTACAGCATGTATTTGTAAATGTATTTGTATAACTTTCTGAAGGAAAGTTATTAGTTTGAAAGAATTGGAAAGTATCCCATATCCCTACAGAAAGACAAAATACAACTAGGACAACATAAGCCTCAGCAAGCACTGGCTGAGTCACTGTTTCAAGATGGTAGAGGATGCTTGTTACATCAACTAGGAAAATATGAAGCTGTGCAGGGCTTCCAGGATCACAAACAGAAGCTGCCCTCTGTTTTTCAAAACTTGGGGAATTAAAGGGGAAGGCGGAGGGGGAATATTTCCTTCACCTTTTAAATTCCCATTTGCAAGAATATACCCTTGGTATTTTTGAAATTTTAATTTAGAAGCCTACTTGCTGGCATAAGCACATCATTTCAAGCTCCATGACAGTTAAAAAAAAAAATAAAATCAAACCATAACAACTTCTTTGCCAAAACTATACTTTGCTTTGGCAAAGCACTAAAATTCATGTTTATAAAATTTTTGCTTCACTGGTATTAAAGGACATGCAGAACTGCTGTATTCACTGAGAGCTGCAGCTGCCCATAGACATAAAATGGCGCTGATTTTTTATTATACTGAGATTATTTCAGGTTTCTGGTGCATTTTAGAGATGTCTCAATACATTAAGTCAATGTCCTGCTTTAAGCCTTTTATGCACTTGCTAAAATTTGGGAAACAGATCTTCAGTAACACTCTTTTCTTTTCATATATGAAAATTTACCTTACCTTCCTTAAAATTACTGTTCTTGGAGATCAGGCAGGAATAGGTCAGGTATAACACCCAACTGTCTGCATCTTCCCTAAAAACAGTCTATTAGTCTATAGTGTTAGCACTATAGCCTCAAAGAGGACAGTCTACTTCCTCCAAGAATTCATAACTAAAAAATAATTTGCCTGGGCAGGTGTTTTATCTGAAAATAATATATCAGCTAAATGAAGATAGAGAAACCCCCCTGAAATTATGCACTGAAACCACATTTGAGAAAATTAACTCAGAAAAACCACAATGCTCCTGGTTAGACATGGAGCTGAAGATGGCACATTTAGATTGAATTTTTTAGCTTATGTGCAGACTCTTAAAATCATTTCTAGATCAAAGATTAAATATATAGTCCTCTTAAGAACATCAACCTACGTGACTATAAACCAATTCTCTTTCAGTAGCAACACATTTAGACATGTTCCCTCTTTCCATTGAAAGGTTTTTCATGCAAGTCTTTCACAGCCAAAATAAAAAAAGGGAATTTTCCTGGTGGTATTCTTGACAAAAATGCTTTCAGCTAGAACTGGGGAATCTGGAATGAGGTAAGGCCAGGCTGGTGGGGGTGGGGAAGAGAATCAGTCATGTAAACAGGTTTTATATTGCATTTATTACAAACACCCCTTATTTTCACTTGCTTCTTTGGAAATTAGCACAACCATGACTGGATTAATTCTCTGTGGGTTTCCCTCTGTACTATTATAGAGCAGTCATGGGAAAACTCAGCCAAATGAGTATGGCTCTAGTGAAGCCATACATCTAGGAGGAAGGGCAATCACCAGAACACAGGGTTTGTCTAAAATAGACATTCAAAGAGATAGATAGGGCACTTAAGCTGACCTCTCAGAAGTGATGTCCTCATACTTTAATTGAGCTGAATTTTTGATGTTTTATGTCACTCTAAATAAAAAGGAATAATGCTATAGAGAATGTTTGTTGGTTTTCTGTTTTTCCAGACACAGTCCTACCTATTCTTCAGGCAGCCTGTCACATCCATCCTTCACGGAACTGCTTCACATCTGAGCAGGTCTTTACATCCATACCTCTGTTCCCTTAACAGCTTCAAGACTACATGGACCAGATGACACCTCTCTCTTTAAAGGGTTGTAAGTCACCTAGGAATTTGTCTCTTCAGTATGATGAGGAACACTGACATTATAGCAGGCATGTCCTTCTCACACCTACAGATCATGACAAAGGCAGACTTTGACATACCTACTGCCACATCCAACATTTCCCTCCCAGATGGTTCAGAGGTGGTATTCACTCTCCACTGCTGCATCCCCAGAGAGGGACACCATCCCAGGGAACACCAGCAGTGCTGTTTGTACAGTGGTTTTCTGAACACAGCCTTCAACATCTCCTAAGAACCTGGCTCAAGACAATGCACTCCAGCATCAAGACACCTTGCAAAAGTTTGTTTGTAGCTACCAAACTGCTGACATCTGTTCTCCTCTGACCTGCTCTCTTAATGATAGGCTTACCACTATCAGCTAGAGGGCTTAAGTATATTTTTTCCTACTTGATGCTGTCCACCTGTGGCATCCTATGAAGTACTCTTCCTCCTCAAAAGTTTTGTTTGCATAGGGTAATGTTAGGAGGGGAGAGAGGACAGGCACTTTTAATTTCCCAGTACCACTTCAGTATGTTGAGCACCCTGTTTATGAAACCTCCACATTGCTGCTGCATCTCAAAGCAGCCTCCTCCCTAAAAGCACTGGAAATTTCCACCACAGTCCCAACAGCTGATTTCCCAATATTCAGCTAGTTTGCAACTGACTGACACCAAGCAAGTGTAAAGAGCTTTTAGATGGTAATGGCAAAATGCCTGTTGGTGCTGCCAAGAACTTTTCTATCTATCTATGGCAGCTCTGGAGTGAGTTGAGAGGTGGACAGTGGCCTATGTTAACGCTGAATTTTTACTTCCATCACTGGTCATACAAGTTGTGTATCATTACACTGTCTCCCCATATTTAACAGCAACTAGCTGATCTACCCCTAAAGCAGTGCTCCACAAAATAAAGCGGCTTCAAAAAATGTCCTGGGGAAGTAAATACTCTATTCATCTACCCACTCCTCCTCCTCCTTCGTTAGCTGCATGGCCACAACTTCAAAAGCTTTATAAAATCATGGAGCCAAAACCACCTCTCTACATGACTACACATGCACGTGCACAATTTTATTTGCATTAATGATTATCATGATCTATGATATAAGATCTGTGCTGCCTTACAGTAGTTCAAAATAAAATGGCAGAATTAATGGACATAAGGAAAGGAACCAGATAAGTCTTCCAGATCATTCCTAATCCTAAAATTTCTCCAAGAATTGCAGACACTGACATATGAAAAAAAAAAAACACAAACATGTAAAAAGGTGATTGATTCACAGCATGCACCTGAGTAGTATAACATTGTACTGTGTTGGGGTTGTTCAGTCTGGAGAAGAGGAGGCTCAGGGGGGACCTCATCACTCTCTACAACCCCCTGAAAGGAGGGTGTAGCCGGGGTGGGGTCAGTCTCTTCTCCCAGGCAGCTATCAGTAAGACAAGAGGGCATGGACTTAAGCTCTGCCAGGGGAGTTTTAGGTTGGATATTGGGAATAAATTCTTTACAGAGAAGGTGATCAGGCATTGGAACGGGCTGCCCAGGGAGGTGATGGATTCTCCATCTCTGGAGGTTTTTCAGAAGAGAGTGATGCGGCACTCAGTGCCATGGTCTGGTAACCACGGTGGTAGTGGATCAAGGGTTGGACTTGATGATCTCAGAGGTCCTTTCCAACCCAGATGATTCTGTGATATAGGTCCTAGTGCAGTGGTTAAATCACCAAAGTAGAAAACACAAAGTATGTTACTCTGTCATACTGAAGTTGTAGAGAAACATTTCAGTTTGATATAATAAAGTTGCTCCAAATGGAGGAAAGAAACTATTATGGTTCCCCCAAGTGCTCTCATATCTGACACCACCTTTCCATACAGATCCTTAAGAACTTGGAATAGCCTGGGATACTGGAATTTTTGCATTGATACATGTTTTAGCACTTTTTAAGGCAATTTGTTTCGATGAAGTGTGGTAGGTGCCTTGGTCTTTGTCCTTTCCAAGGATTTCTTCATAAGATGTGCAATATTAAGTAACCACATTCCTAATTTGTCAGCCTTCTTTCAAGATTGCAAAACACACACCTAAAAATATTCCATTGCTCGATCACGCTAACACAAGTCATATTAATTAAGAATATGTTTGTGTAATTACATGGGAGAAGTGCTTTGCACAGCAGTTAAAGTACATGCAACATCTATAATGAGCAACCCTGTATGTAAGATATTATTACAGAACAGAGTTCTTGGTCTGAAAGGAAGAAGTAATTTAAAAATTGATGCCAACTCTTTGGTGTTTTCTAGGTCACATAAATTGTTATTAGGATTTGATATATTAAATAACAAAGCACATGAAATTGTATTTTATCTGACTCAGTAGGAGCAATCATTCTATAGCATTCACTGAATAAAGTCAAACATTTCTTCTAACAAGTTAATTTTGAATGTATCATTTACACAGAACAGCAGATTCAAATGGCTATTGCAAGTTTTTGTTATAACCACTTAAGTTACAATAATAAAAACTGACACAATTGAATTTTCACATCCTAAAGTTCTAAAGATACTTTGTTTAGAGCTAACTCTACAGATACAGATACAATAGAGTTGCACACACTCTTTGATCAAGATTTGCATGCTAAAAAAGCAGCTAGCAGGACAGTCCAGCTGTTCCTTGGCAAGCAAGCTCACCATTTACTGCTTGGAACAGGTAGCAATACATAGAAACAATGTGCGTATGCTTAGCAAAGCCTTTTTTAAAACATTTTCTTTTGAATTTTAATATCAAAGTATTCCAAAGCTCAATTATGCTTCATTAGTGAAACTGTGACTATCCCACTTAATTATTTTAATATCTAAGGATTAGATGAGGAATGCAGAATTTTAGTAAAGCAGACAATGAAGGAAACACACTGACTGTTCCAAGAAAAAAAAAAAAAAAAAAAAAAAAAAAAAAAAAAAAAGAAAAAAAAGGAAAAAAAAGCTGTATTTCACATTTTGAGCCAATCAACAATAAGCCACAGGTATTGTATTACAGATGATTGCTTTAATCCTAAGGCATTTTAGGGTGTATTTGAAGTAACACAAGGGAAGCTTGTTTTGATATATTCACAATATGAAGCTGTTAGGAGATGGCTTCTAGATGCACACAGTGCGAGTTAAAGCTCTGTCCCTCCTTTGAAACCAAAAGAGGTGAATACTTGGAAGTAGACTTGAAGTCAAAATAACACAAGAATTTATCACACAGCTCTTTCCTGAGATATCCTTTTTCCTTCCGCACATAACAAAACCAGAGCTACAGGCACAATCTCCTTCATCCTATGTTACAAATCTTTTATTTGCAACTGCTAACTTCTCTGGACACATTTCTCACAAGTTTTTTAACACCGTTTTCACCTTCACAAACTTCAGGAACTTACCAGAAATGCAACTTTACACAATAGCACCATCTAGTGTTTAAAATAGCAACTTTCAATCCTCTGGCCAACTTCCTTCACTCACAGTTGAAAAAATAAACCTAAACGAGCATATTTCTTTCTAACAAAACTTATCCCCTTTTCTTCCAGTTTGCATGTATCTTTCATTCCCAAACTTAACTACAACACGACCGTTGTGAGGATATTCTTAATTTAGTTGCAAGATGGTTTTCATTTAAAAGAAATACTAGGTTCTGATGGATGACTTGTTTTGTGATCAAAGTCAATAAAATTATCTCTATAGCACGATTTAGCTGGTTGGTTAACTGGAAATCAAGCTACACACATACATATGTTAAACCATTATTCAAGAAAGTAAATTTCCTGAAAAAATAAAAGTCTTGAAAAAATGTTTACTTAAAAGATTAAAGGCAGGCATTATCATATTAGAAAAATGCATCATTAACTGCTCAAGCTTCTTTCATTGCTATAGGCAGGCTGGCAGCCACGCAATTCAGAAATGTCAAACCACCTTACTAATTTACAAGTGTACTTGAAGTTGTGAATAACTTCACAAAACTTCATCTGCGTGAGCTGAAATACAAATAATCTTCACCAGCTTGACTTTTCTTTCTTGAGGTGGTAAGTCAGGTAACTGGAGCAGAAGCATTTCAGTTGCTTAGGACTCTATATATTTTTTTCTTTAAAACAAATTTCAAATTTGTAGGGTGGATCTTTATCTTTGAAACACACCTCCTATAATATCTAACCTGGACCATTAAAAAAAAAAAAAAATTCAATCTCTGGCCTTTGGTGGGAAAACCACCATGTTGTTTGCAACAGCTCAAACCACAAAAACCCAGCTTTGGCATATAAGGTCCAATGAAGTTCCATTCCTACTTAGGATGCTTTGGTCTCCCTGTTCTAAATGCTAAGTAGGCAGCTCCTAAGCCTTCCAGCTCCCTCCTAAGGCACTATGCACCAATCTCTTCAGTCTCCTGCATTTCAAATAAAAAAACCCCACAGTATTATTCTCATACAGGTTTAGTCCAATACACTCTGAATACAGGAATTCCAAAAGCCTTTCCATTTTGCTTGCTTCCAAATTTGGAGGCATAACAAAGACCCCAACTAGGGCTCCCAAGCCCAACAGCTCCTTTCTCCCCATTTCAGGCACATCTGATCCCAAGTACAGTTCTCACATGGTGTTTTAGGTGACACATATGTTTTGAAATGTTTAGTGCTAATTAAAGAAAGCACGGATATATTCTCTATCCCTGAATCTTAGTTTAATTCTATGGTGGTTAATGCAACCTGAGCCACAGACTTATTCAACACCTCACCTTCAACATGCAGTGCAGAAATTCTTTGCCCTTCTTATAATGCTGAAGGACTTGCACTGCAGAAGTATTCCCCATCCCAATAATCTCTCCTCCTTTACCCAATCTAAATAGTTAATATTTCTTCTCTGTCTCATATAGTACTCTTCAAAAATCTAACCCTTGCTTCAGATGCAATCCATTTCTCTGTTCTCCTACTGCACCTGCTAATTTCTTTATCTCCAGCAAGGACTTGTGTAACTTATTTTCAAAAAAATCAGGTCTTTTTAAATTGCTGGTTATACTAAAGTCACATTTGCTCAATAGCATTTCAGTCAACAATCTAAAAAGGCAAATTTTATCATAAAATACCTACACTTTTTCATAGATAATTACAAAGGATTCCACTGCATAGTATTTGAGCCCGCCTCATTTAGTCAGTCCCCTTGAGTCATCAGTTTTCTCCAACCTTTTTGTGCAGTTTTTTGCACACATTCTTAATAAACCTTTTGCCTTTTTCTTATCCAGGGAGGTCCAGGAGTCAAAGTCAGTAGTTTAAGGGAGACATGGCAAAGCAGGAATTCAGGGGTGTGTTTAACATGCAGGACAACACAAAATCATTGATAATATTCCTCTTAAAAGATAATGCTTGGTAGAAATGGCTTTCATTACAGGCATTTCCAAAATTCCAGCGTAGATTCCTAATAGAAACAATAAGGTGGATATCCTGTGCCTCAATTTATTCTTTAGAACCTTAAGAATAACATTACTTTGCTTGCTACAAGATAGCACAAAACTGATTACCAGCAATTGTGCGGCAACACCCAATGCCCAGCACAGAGGGTATTAAAAAATAAATAAATCAAAACCTGTTGATTTTCCTTCAGTTGTACTGGTACAACCATTGATTAGGCCATACAAACAAAAATATTATATTTAAAAGCCATTCAGTTCTCTGAACCAGCCCATCAGGCAACCATACAAATAGTGTAACAGAACAACTATGGTGGTGATGCAAGAAGAAAAGCTGTGTCAGCTAGCAGGGCTGCCAAAAGGACGCCTCTTAAAACTGCAGTCTCTTGAGAGAGAAACCAGGTATCTGTGAGGTGTTTTCAGATGGAGACAGTTGGATGAGGAGAGGATAAGTCAGAATGTAACTGGAACAGTCCTATTACTCCCCAGCAGAGTTGTAGAGGGTGAGTGGGCAGTGTTACCATGCAGGCCTGTCTTCTGTTGACTGTCTAAAAGCTTTGACTGGGCAGGGATGGTTTACTCTGAGACATCTGTACATTTTCTTTTCCCCTGCTGTTCATCCTCCTGGACTGCAATACCAGAGGTGTTGCAGAAGAGCTCCCAAACAGCTACGAGTTACAGCCTGGCATATTAAGAGAAAACAAAACCTGTCAATTTACATTAATAGGCCAGACTATAATCTGGGATGATTCAACTTGTTTTAATAAGCAGCAGAAGCTGGAACAACTAGAGGCATCTCAGAAACTGAGCCACGCTTGCACATTTTATTCTCATATTCTGCCCATTCTCTGTTCTCCACACAGCAGGAAGGGGAAATAACCTTCTGTATGCTATGTGCTTTGGAAGGCAAAGGCACATCTTGCACTGAATTACAGGAAGATGAATTTCTCTCTCTCTCTCGGTTTTTTTTTTTTTTCTTTTCTCCTTTCCTTTCCTTTTGAGAAGGAAGCTGTAGACAGTGCATTACAGTTTAATCAGTTTAACCACTGAAGGCAAGGGAGTAAATGAACTGAAGACTGTGACAAATGTTTTTGCCTTCCTAAATAAAATGAGATTACAGGTAATCTGAAAATTAAATCCACTACACTGCTTGGGCCCAGCCTAGAAAAATGAGGTACACCGTGTCAAATGAAAATCAAAAGGCAAAGTTAGGTACAGATGAGCACAAGGCCACTCGATAACTCACATCTCTGTGGACTGAAATGTGATAAAGGTGACAAATTCCTAACGAAGGTGATGTGGATAACAAAAGTGAGGATAAAGAAGAAAAAAAAGGAATCCTATTTTGACAAGCAGATATACTAAATGCTGTTCAAGCTTGGGCTTGTACAATGAAATGTGGAAGCGTGGCAGGGACTAGACAGAAATCCCTGCTAGGATGAAGGCCTTTCACATGAGACTGCCATTATCCAATTCCTAGAAAAACATCAAACAGTAGAACAACCAAATACATATTGCTGATCAAATGATCGTAATAGGAGAGAACTGTCATTGAATGCATGCAAATGCAATTGCATCTACATGCATGTATCAGAGCTATGACTCCTATTCAACATAAACTAATGGCACCCAAAGAAGTTTAAAAGTTTCAGAACTTTAAGTCTTCATTTGGGTACTTTATAAAGCAGAAAAAAATCTTTATTTCAACCCCCCTAATTTCCATGCAGGTAGAGGATACCTGTAAATAAATCCCTTCAAAAATATCTAGGTGAACTAGACAGCTAAGCACTGCAATACCCATGGTATTAAGTTGTTTACTCTTTATCTACATTGCTTTTGAATGTAGAAACTGAAGGACTGAGGGAGAAGACCATGGATACAATCACTGTAGTAATTGCTGTACAATTGGGCTCCAGTTCTTGAACAGGGCAGATTGTAACAGGACAGATGCAATAGCTCTCATTCCAGTTGTCCACTTAATTTTCTTTTTTCTTGGCGTGAAGGGGTTCTCACCCTCTTGCAGGGTGGCTCAGCTACTTGTGAAATTATTATTTCCCAGTTCTGAACTGATGCAAGGTACAGCTCAGTGCCAGTGGTATGCTAGCACCATTTTCCAATTTTAGCTGTCCTTAATTTGCCAACCCACAATCTATGGAGATGCTATGTACGCATGGAGATGGTCATACATAATCTTTCTTTTCCAAGTTGGTTTACATAGTGAATCTGAAGTAAAGAACAAAAATTTCAGTGCATCCAGAAAGGGGATTTGAGATAACAAACTCCTTCTTAAAAAAAAAAAAAAAAAAAAAGAAAAAGCATGCTAAGCAGTATCAATTTGTACCTGTGCTACCTGATTTCCTATAGAAGGAAGACATTACTGCTGTATTCCACCCACCACTCACTTTCACTCACAGTGAACTCAGATTTCTCTTCACCTAGGGTGTGACACATGAAAGTCCCAACAATATGAAGACCAGCCTAACTCCAAGAATTCAGTGATAAAAGTAACAAGTTCAAGAAAGGAGAACCAAACAACAGTGCTGAAACGTTATCTGAAACAATTTTCCAGGTACTCACAGAAGGGGAGAGTGACTGACTGTTTTCAGGCTTTAAGTATTGATTGATGAAGTATGACTCAATGTTAGAGGTGGTTTTGCTGCCAGTCAGAAAAACTCTCAGAGCAAAAGCTAAAGGGAATGGGAACAGTTCTCTGTGTATGCTGTGGCAAACACTTCCTTTTTCATGCTAGGAAAAAGTCTGCTATCAGGCAGTCTGTTGCTCTGCACTATTTCAGCCCATCCAGTTTACTCAAGACATTTGATTTTTCTTTTCTTCAGTTTCAGACTTCATTTTCTCTTTGTAGCTCTCATTCCACCTGACAGAACAAGGCAGAGCTCCTGCTCTACCTTACAGTCTTAGGCCACACTGGTCCAGACATCAACAGGATCAGTCTTTATGAAGAAAGTCCAGCTGTGTCCAGCGTGCCAGAAGTCTATTTCTGCTCAATTTCTTTTTTTTTTTTCCTGGGAGGAAGGCTCATCTGCAGGCAGGTCACTGGCCCAAAAGTGAGACAAGTGCATTCACTGAAGATACAAGCTTTGGAAAAATAACTGTTGAACACAAAGGTTTCAAAAGACATAGGCAAACTCCAGTTTCCCAAAATCTAATTTAAAATGTCTGCTCCAGCCAATGGAGATACCATCGATATCACATTCTATGATTGCCTGACTTTGGGATGTGGGAAAAACCTTCAAAAATTTTAAGTGAAGGAAAGCCCTCAGAAATTTTTCCTAGCTTCATGCCTACACGGAATGGCAAAATCTTTTTGCTTTCTTCTTCCAAAAGCTAATAGCCCAAGACAAAGACATAACAAGTACTTCAGTTACAGCAGCTAAAGTCACAAGCAAATGAAAGTAAGTTCTTACAACAAAGAATTAGGCAACATTTGTGGCCTCACCTACAGCAAATCATTCAGCCCATTGAACAATTCCATGTGCAGTTACTATTTGGAAATGTCATTTGTTCTTTATGTGTGTCTAAGGGACTCTCAGATTTATGTGGACTAGGATATAAATGTTATGCTGCACACAACACCTAGGCAAAGTATACAAATGGCAGCAGATAAAGCCTTCCTGGTTCAGTGCTTTGAAGGAACTACATCAGCCTTTATTAAAAGAGTATTTTAGTACTCGGTAAAATTATATTTATTCTCTATCCTTAAAAATGCTGACTGCAGTTTTGGTATAGTCTCATAAACAGAATGCTGACAAAAAAAGTAAAAATTTTATATTTAGGGTTACCTTTCTCTTGAAAAAAACCAACAATGAATACTTTTTCTTCAAGGCTATTTCTTATATGTACCATTACTAATATCAATATCTAAACAGTATTTAATTACCTGAGCTAGAAGAGGACCTGAATTCTGATTTAACCAGCAATAAAATTATTCTTTTTTCCACAAAGAGAAAATTGCTCACGATAAAATTATTACCTCGAGTCTTTCCTCACTTCCAAAGTCAATCCTAATATTGCATTACATTTCCTTCTTCTTTTGCAGTTTAAGAATGTTAACCATGCTTGTGTTCACAGTGACAAATACAGATGACAACCAAGGAAGCAATTACAATAAATGTCTGATCTGTCTCCACTAAAAACATACACTTCAGCTTCAAAACAATATGCCACTCAAGTTGAGAAAACCTTACCTGACACAAAAATTACCAATGTTTGTCATGTCTGAACAGATTTTTGGACTAAATTAATCAAGCAAGTCTTGCCTTTATCTACTCTTCTAAAAGAAAAAAGAACATTTAGCAGCTTAAAAAGCAAGACCGTGTAGTGCATTTCTGTCACTTTTTCTTAAATGGAGAGTTCTGGGCACTTGTAAACTGTGAAAATTATTAATGGTATCTAGATTCTTGGTGGATTTCACTGGCAGTTGTGTTTGCAGCTTTGAAGTCTCCTCCAGGTCTGTCATTTGGTAAGGCTGTTGATGGGTGCCTGGGGTGCTTTGTCCTCCGGGAGGCTATTTTCCTTTAATTCATCTCTGATTAGAAGCAATTTATGCATTTTCATCTGTTTTATGTAAAGATCAAAGGGATCATGGATCCCAATGTTGACCCTATTATAGGCAAAAGAGGCTGGCTGCACATTTTTTGCTAGGTTTCAGTTTAAGCCTCAAAGCACCCGTTCATACTACTCAGTTCTTGATATATCTCTCATAAACCAGCTTTTTTAATGGAGACCAATTAATACCTATTCTCTTTCCTGTAAATACATGCACACATTTATATTTAATTAAAACAAAGTTGTGGGTGAAATTCCCATTTTCAAATCTGCTAAGATAACTATTTGCCCAGTGAGAACAAAGAGATAAAAGATTAGATTCAATATTGCTATAACAATACTTTGAATCATCCCACTAATAACTTTGTGACACTTCATCTAATCACAAGCAGAGTTAACTGACTCAGCATCTGAAAGTTCTTTCAAAGCTTTCTGTTTCTGTCTTCAAGTTACAGTAAAAACTTACTTTTATGCAAGTAGAAATTTTTCACAACACAAAGATAACCTTAAAATGTATTCTAATGCAATCAACATTCAGTAGCCATTGATAGCAATGATATTTACATTGTTGCCATCAACACAACAGTAAGAACACAGAAACCCCAAGTGAAAGCAACCACATAAGGAAGTTTTAAATTATTACTATTATTTTAAGCAAATTTGGTACATATGCCAGCAAACATGCGGATATGGGGAAGTTCCAGGATGTTGTCCCAAGCCACTAACCACACACTGTAATGCAAATGCCTCTTTTTACTTTGAGTCAGTTCAACCTGACACACTCTCTGTAAGGCTCAGCTCTTCCTTTTTCTTACTGATCATTTGTGTAACAGGGAGAAAATGTTATGAAGATCAGCAGACAGAAGGGGGAAAAGCCCATCAAAAATAGAGGCATAGCACTATGTGTGGGAAGACTTCTCACATGCAAGCACTGGGAGAAGACTGACATGGATGGTTTATCATTTTAAAGACAAAAAATACAGATAGTAAACAATTTCCTAAAGACGATGCTCCACATGATGGATTTGCAATCAGTGGTGTCTGTTACATTGAGAACAGTATAGTCCACCCCTACTAACCTTATAAACTTTGCTAAAACCTACCATTTAGTATGCTGGAAAACAGAAAAAAAATATCCATTACATTGTAAAGAACATTGTAATTTTCTCCTCTAGACCCCTGTTTTTGCTCAACCTTGGTTACCACATGCCATTTTAAAAGAACAAACAAACCACACCACCACTTCAGGGAACTTCTTACCATTCTACTTATGACATTTTCAATGGGTTTAAAAAAAAATAAATCCTTAAATGCATTACAATGTTTTCATACACTTTTGTGCTTCCATAGCAGCCATTCTTGGGATTTTGCTGGTTATTCCCACTCTCCCAGAGCCAGTTATGTGGTAACTGAGGTTGAATGCTAAAAGGGACCTGAAGGAGAAGATCATACTGGTCATTGCAGAGTAATGAACTTTTTTTCTCTTTTCCAACACTTTAAAACTCCACATTAAAACACAAAAAATCAGGCTGAATTCGAAGCTTGTGTCATTAACACCAGCACACTACACTCAGATCTCTGCTAGTTTATGATGTATCAAACCCACAGGAAATGCAAAAAAGGTACTAACACACTGCACTGCCTCACCAAAACAAACAAAACAACTCCATCTTATAGGGCAACTTAAGAAATAATTACTGTAGAAACCATATCTTTCAATTCTACCCAAAAGCCTCAAATAATAGAGCTCTCCAAAGAGTATGAATTCAAGACAAATTCAAAGACAAAAGCAACCATATGGAAAGAAGAACCACTGACAAAAAAACCCCACAATAGTAAGAACTGTTTAATTTTGAATAGGCAAGGAAAAATGACATGCTACTTTAAAAAATACAAAAAATTACATTGATAAAATAGGCAAACTTCCAAATTCATTCCTAGGGAGCAACAACCCTCTTCAGTTTTCAGGTCTGACCTACTCCTTGCCTATGGATCCCTTAAAATGCTTTCGGGGACATGTAGTCAAGCTTATATGGTAAAGGAATTGGGAAAAAATTCCCAAGGCCAAAAGCAATCTCCTGTCGACAGGAGGAGAAGGCAGTGGGGCAGAAGAACAAAAGAGACCCTACCTTTCCCCTCAGAAAATTGTCATAAGCAGAAAGGCCTTGTATGGTTTTTGGTAGAATTTCAGGGTCTGTTACCACTTAGCAGATATCAAGCAGAAAAATTATTGGAATCCATTAAAATCTCAAAAGATATATAAAAAAAATTTGTACAGGTAAGAAATTGTCATTGGAAAAGAAGGAAAATGGGAACTAAATGCTTGTTGTTTGTTTAAAAATCACTTCATGTTGCTTTGAACCCCCGAAAAAAATTCCTTGGGATTTTTTCTAAGACTTTAGACCAAGACATTTGACAAAAGAGGAAAAGGTGGCTCGACTGGAAATGGTTTATTCCTTATAAAAAACAAATTTGACTGATAAAAGTATTTGATCTAGTTCTTGTGGAATCCAAGAGTTACTCCAAAACCACTTTTGGAAACACTTGATATTCTTATCTTGTAATTAAGTGGAAGATAAATTACTTAGCTAGCTTCATAGAAAGACTTACACAGTTTGTTTCCACATTGCCATGAGGTATTACCTAGTGCTTCTGTTCATTTAAAATCCAAAGGTCTGTTTCAAAAATAAAGAGAATCTGTATGGTTCATTGTTGTCGTGATGTATAATACTAACAAGCACTGTCTGACAACTTTTAGACAAAGTCTTATTGTGCTAAATAGTAATACTTCTAAAACAGACTTCCTAAATATGGAGTGCCCCTTGCACTGTAAACCTAAGACACACCATGAAAGCACAACGAGTACCTGGCTTCAGTTACACCAAGTGCTGGTGACACAACCTTTGCGCCAGCACAGGCAACAGAAGGCACCGTGGCTGCTGGCTCAGTAACTCCTCCATCCAGCCCTTCAGCTCTGAATGCCACCACAGCTCACAGAAGGATTAAAACCGTGCAAAGCCTGATCAGTTCCACCTTCCACAGAAGAGCAAAAGATCACATCCTGTGGCTTTAAACCTCAGTGGATGTATGTGGATTCAGAAAAGGCTCTGCAAGGAACAGAGTTCCAAAGCCAGCTATGAACTGCTGCACGCTCACAGAAACCTCATGATCCTGGGCTTCAGAAAAAGTCACATTAAAAAATGTCACAATGGCTTTTCCAAAACAACAGCTACAAATTCACAGTATGATGTCAGTCAATCTCTCTGCCCTGTTGGCTTTAACAAGGGGTCAGGATTGTCAGGACAGGAACATCCCTCCTTGCACAATGTTGTTCTAAAAAGATGAAGTCAATACAACAACTTGCACCACCTTCTGCTGTACAGCTGTGTTTTCAGACACCCTCATACATTCTTTGTATGGTATTTAACTTTCACTTACATAATTTATAGAAAAAACTGTAGATAAAAAACAATACATTTAAGCTAAGGTATATCCACAAACCACACTTTTGGAGGCAGTCATAAAGTATTTTTCTTGGAATTTGGTCTTTTATTTAAGATTAACACTCATTTGTATGCTACTTAATGCATTTATCAACACTTAATGCTTTTATCAACACTTAAAGAGTAATTAGGGTTTTTTTTTCCACTATTCCATACTACAAAATATCAAGTCAACTACTGGACAAAAGTGATCTACAATCCTTACAACAGACAACTTTGCAGAAATTTCAAGGTAGTGGTTGGCCTGATTTCATTTCACACAAAACCTAAGAAAACATCTTGGAAAAGCCTGAAACTGACACTCCCCTGTGGGCTGAGTGACACAGCATGCTGCACCATCCAACAGTCGACAAAAGTAACAAAAATTTGATGTGTGAATAATGCAACCATCACACATTGGCAGAAAACAAATACAATGCTTACGTGTTTTTATAAAGGAATGATCTGTTCTTGATAGCTAAGACACCTGAGCAACTCTTTTGCATATTATGAATCACACACATCCCAAATGTAAATGTGATGACAGATTCAATGGTCAAAGACAAGAAGCACTCTGATATCCTAAGCCTATCCTGAACTACAGCAACAGCCACAAGAAACTCACACACGCCATAGTCAAAATGTTGTATAAAAAAACCCAAAGATGTTTCCTGTATTTATCACACATTTCCTGGCAGTCCAGAATGTAGAGAAACAGCAGATACCTTCTGAGCAAGCCAACTCTGTCTGGATAACACTGAGAAAATGGAAAATGGCCATCTTCTTCTTGTGCAAACACTTGGCGTGCTTACATCAGTTTCTGGCTCCTGCACTTCCAGCTTACAACAACACACCAAATATTGTATTAAGAGGCAAACTTGAGAGTATGCTTATGCAAAAACCTTTAGTTTGGGCAATATTTCCAGCTCAAACCATTGATGCATTCAAAGTGCTATTTCTAGTTAGAATGCAAAAATAAAATAGAGAGGTAAGACCTAAACAGTTTCTATATATTGCAACTGGAAAACAAAACAACATGCTGCCCACAAGTAGAAAAGTCATTCAACTGATTCTACTGAAAAAGTAAAATTTACAGATTTCTCCCACTTATTTAGTATTTTCAAATAATAAATTAGTGAATTAGCTAGCAACTACAGAGAAGTTTTTCAAGTCTATTTTGAAACGCATTAATTTAAAAATAAATTATTTTAAAAGCAAACTGAATAGCATAGGATACAAAAACAGGATTTTGCCTTAATAAACTCCATAATAATAGGTTCTCTGCCTTTCTGGTTTGTGCAAGTAAAGATGACAATAGTTTTTAGTTTTATGACACACTTTGCACGAAATCAGGTGTCCAATAAATCACTAGAAAAACACTTCAACAATTAAAAAGTTTGTTTTAAAAAGAGACATGCAATTTTATGTAACAGGACTTTAGAAATTAAAAAAAAAAAAAAAAGGTTTTGTTCTCTAATATTTGTGTCTCAGATTAAATTTTAAAGTCTTCTATAAATCTTCAACATCATTGAGATGTATAACATAAACATGAAAAGTGGCAAAAGTTAATTTATTGTAGTTTGTAATCAACAATCTATGCTGATCTCCAGAAAAGATAAACTAGAATACAGATGCTCATTCTGTGGAGGAGATAAAAGCAAATGGGAAACTCTGAAAGTGTTCCAGAAATGCAAATGCATACATCATTTTGCTGAAGGCAATACCAACATTCTCCCTTAAACGATGCAATATATCAACATGTAAGAACAAGGAAGCATTTTTCTGTCAGCAGAAAACACAGAAAACACTGCCTGCGATGCGTAGCGATCAAACTAAAAACAAAATGGCAAGAAAAATTACATAGTACTTAAAATTTTATTTTCAATGTGGTTGCATGCCACAACATACACAGGTTGTAATCCAAAGGACATACACATAGTGAACGGCACTACAACTTGTTTGATTCTCTGTGGAATGGTGATCTTACAAGTCTAATTTGTCATTCTCATAGTCCCAAACCTCCACATTAGGTTCTGGGATTTTCCCTAATACTTTCTACAGTATAGTCAGCTCAGTCACTTTTTTGTAGCCTTTTCCTTCCTCTCTTCTTTCACTAGATGCAACTCTCAGTCCAGTCAAGCACAAAGTAGGACGCTGACTGGTCCAGAGCTACAAGTTTTGAGCAATCACTAAGTACATATTTAATGACTGATATTGAAAGCCAAATCTAAAAAAAGTCTTGATCTCAGGCCACAGTCTTTCTCCTCAGGAGTCTGGGAGAGGGAACACCGATTTGGATGTCCCTAGGCTTCCACAAAATGCATAGACATTTGGAGATTATAAGATCTCTGCCTTATCCATCAAATCAGCCAAGCAGCTCTTAAAAAGAATGCAGGAACTAAAGGGCAGACTCTGCAATCAGTTGCCTTTTCATTTGATGGAAGCAAAATGCTGTTTCCTTACTCAGCAGATTTTGCTTACAGCAGTCAGGTGACAAAAAAGGGGAAGTAATCCTGTTCTGAATATAAATGAATCTCCTGTCTAAATGTGGAAATTATGGCTGCTGCTGTAAGTTAAGAGTTAACTCTACATCAAATTTGTAATCTGAAGATAGGAAAACTATCAGTTACATTTCCTCTTAGATAACTAAGGTTGTAAACTCAAGCTCATTCTAATGTTTCGGAGTAACTTAATTAGATTAATTAAGTTAGATGCTAATTCAATAGAGATAGTTTCTATGAGCAACAGAACTAGTATTTGCTCACTGTAGAAAAGTAATTCATTACAAAAACAAGCTAAAAATCTTATTTCCAGTACATTCCCCCATTGTTTAGCTTTAAAGTTAACTATCAAATCTGTGGTATCTGGTGCCTTTTTAAAATTTTTCATAAAACTGAATATCATACTAATTAAAAACACCCATCCTTCAACACTCTGGAAGATACCCACTTGTTATGGAGGGTAAGCCACTTACTGCCACCTACGTAAGTCACTCCTGAAGTACATTACTGAATTGCAACTGCCATATCTAAACTAAGTATGTGAATCCATATTCACATTTCACTTTTGAAAAGTAGAGCATTTACAAAGTGGCATGAGGACTCTGAATTCAAACACTTTATTGTGATGACAAGAATCCTTTGCACAGTAAACATGCTACTGAGCAATAAATGCCATTCCTCGAGTCATTTTTGAAGAATCTAACATTTTAAATAATAAAAAGAAATATTATCCAAGCTCTGAGGAAAGATGCATGGATGAGTGATAAGATAAAGTAATCTATCTTCAGAGAAAAAGAATGAAGGGTAACTCACTGTTCCCAGAAAGAAAAGGTAAAAACTGCAATGCAGCTCTACCTGGTGAAAGCCATATGTATTTCAGGCATGTGTTCTGCACTTTTTCTAAAATGTAGGAGAAAATGAGAACAAAACCCAATTATTAATACAGGGCATCTTTAATACAGGTAATGAAAACAAAACCACCAAAAAACAAAAACAAAACCAACATCTTGGTGTGTATGGAAATGTCTTTCCCCAGAGGGATAAAGTTCCTTACACCCCATTTCTGTCACACATACATTTCTGTCCAACAACAATCCTGATTTTGCTGGGCAGACTCACTTTTCCATCACTTACACTTCATAGCAAAAGTGTGCCCTGGAGGTACAATTCTAAAAAACAAACAATAACTCATTTCATAGTTCTCTCACTCAACTGTGGAAAGTGAATTTTTATGTATTTCTCAAAATCAGAAAAAAGTAGGATATAGGAATATGTTTGTCAAGTAAAACCTGGGATAGGCCCAAGAACACTTGAAGGTGTCAACAGAACTTGGAGGGGTGAAAACCTCTTAACTTTTTCTGCACGGAGAACAGAACAATAGTTGTCATGCTGAGGAAACTACCTCCGTTCTTGCCGAGCTCATTTCTGCTTTAACATTCCCAGGCACCAACTGCAGTTACACAAAGAAACCAAAACCACAGCTTTTTTTTTTTTTTTTTTTTTTAATGCCGATTCATCAAGATAGTTGTATCTTTTTGCAATATGATGAGTGCCTAATTACAATGATTCAAATCTCTTGTCACCTCCAGGCTAGACTACAGATAGCAATGGTTTTTAGCCAGAGCTGATAGTGAAAATTAACTTGACACAGCACGCAATGGTTTGTTAAGCATGATATAATATTAAAAACATCACTCCCCTTTTAATCTAGCCAGGAGGAGGAAGAAATCACATGATTTTGAGTTCAAAGTTGCTAAATCCCTTCTCCAGCAGGGGAACATGCTTGTCTGATTACATTTTCAGGTTGAATGCATTTGTCACTATCACCTTTCTCCACATTCAGTCTTGTTTTGAACCCTGTTGGCTTCAGACATTACTTTCTCTCCTTAATTTTGCTGCAATTTCTCAGAAGTTCCTTCAGCATTTTTCTTTTTGAAAACTGGTTATACACAGGTTGGGCTGCAGTGCATCTTGATATTAATGCACTACAATCCCAGTCCTCATTGCATTGTTTTCCTATACCAAGAAACTTCTGAAAGAGCACTTGCTCTGTTCATGTGCCTTTTGCAAGTGGACCCTATTTGTGCTTGAAGAACCTAAAAAGAAGTAGGAATCAAGTGAGTGATATCCACTCTAGTTGTACTGTTGCTTCTGTTAAGACACGAACTCAAGCACTTGATCCCATGAATGGCACCTTCAGCTAACCCACTGCAAGATCAGCATCAAAAGCCCAGCAGGAAACTCAAGAGATGAGGACAGAGGAAGAGTTCTCTCACCAGGGGCAGAATTTCAGGAATGAAACCTGCTTAACACTGCTAAATCATCCTCATATTGCTATGTCTTGAGATGAAAAGGCTACAATGAGGCTTCTACACACATACAAACACACACATGAAACCCAGGTAGGAAATCGTAAACCACTTCAGATCCTCAAAATATGTTTGGTTTCTACTTAACAGAGAGAACAAAACCTTGAGGCTATAATTTTCTCAGTCACTATGCTGGATGTCCTATCCAAGCCAATCTAAAAGTTCAGCATTTAGAAAGCCATCTTGATGCTCCTCTGTCACAAATATTTTGATTCCTCAGGTTCTAGTTTGTGATGTTAACTAATTACTCACCTACTCTGAAACTATTTCCGTGTCTTTAACTTCTAGGGTTTGGTTTTTTTTAAAAGACCTTGCTAACAGGCAAAACTGGAAACAGATAAAATGCTTTAAATAAAAAGCTGCAACTATAGCTAAACTTATATTTTTATGTCATGTAAAAGATTTATGTATTTAAAGTAATGAGCAAAATGCTTTTAAAGCAGGCGATATTAAGTATATATCCAAAAGCTACACTGACAAAGCTTGCAATAGTCCAGAGGAAAAAACCAAATCAGTAACATTACAAAAAAATGCCATGGTACAATTAGTATGAACAATATCAGAATTATGTGTCTTAATTCTATGTACAGCATTATACCTTCGCTATGGATGACTTCTAAATAAACAGCCATAAAAATTAACAAACACAGATACGAATGTCCTCTATGTGAATGACTGCTCTTTACACTCTGATGAATCTTTTCAGACACAATAATTAAGAAAAAGAAGTCTAACTGAATAGTAACCCTGTTGTACAAAGTTATTATTGAAAGATTTACTTTTTTTAAAAAAAATTGATTTTAAAATAACTTCTGCCAGAAAAGGCCTTCCCAGTTTTGCAGGGGAAAATGTCATAGTAGTTACACTGTAAGTCATAGAACATGAAGAAATAGTATGCAAGTGACCAAGTTTTCTAAATGCTTGGAGTTACCTGATGAAATCAAAACAAAGCAGAAGCATTTTGAAACTTTTCTTTAAATACAATAATTTAAGCTCTTTTCAAAACGTTTGAAAAGTGTTCATTATCAAGTTGTGTCTAGGATTTGTGACCAACATGTGTGACAAAACACAAACAAGCTTTCAAAAACCAAGGATGGGCTTATGTTAGAGGGTTTAACATAAGGAAGAAACCTATGCTGATTCTTAAATAAAACAGCTAAAATCATACCACTGGTATTAAGTGGCATTAAGTATAATAGAAGAAAAACTATTTATGGTTTCTCTGCATTCTGATAGTAAAGCTCTGGATGTGGCTACAGAAATTATAAAACTGCATTTGTTATCTGGAAAACAACACAATTATAGTAATTTTCTGCTATTACGAGCAATTGTCTTTAATTACCTCAATATATTACTACATTGTCTGAGAAGACAGGATGTCAGTGTAAATAGCACTGGTTTGGCAGCCCCATATTACCAACAACCATAAAAATGGTGCATGCTTTCTATGCTCTCTTCCCCAAGCAGGAAGAAGACCTGAGCTTTCATAGAAGCTTGACTTTCTTCTTCAGTCTCACACAAAACTAAAAAACAAAATTGAAAGGAAATTAATTGGACAGACTATTAAAAAAAATTAAAGTGGTGTCTTGATGTCTTAATTTTTCTCTATGCATTGCGCCTTCCTTTTAGTTATCAATCATCTACAGGCTGCCCAAGGAAGTGGTGGAGTCACCATCCTTGAGGTACTGGAGAACTGTGTACATGTGGCACTTCAGAACGTGCTCTAGTGGCCCGAGCCTTTTTTTCTGGGTTGATAGTTGGACTAGTTGATCACAGCTGTCTTTTCCAATCATGACAGTTCTCTGACAGTTGGGCCCACTCTTTCTAGCAACTCATTTCTCATTTGCCTCCAGTTTACACCAAAGGTAAACAGCAATATAATGGAAACAAAGGGACTGCACAGCTAACCTATTCTGCAGGTTGCCATGCAAGGATGCCTTCACATCATCAGACTATCACTGGCAAATTTCTGGTTTTTGCAGGGTTTCATAAGAAGAAAAAGGGAAAATAAAACCCTATTATAAAAAGACTTTTTAAAATTTCAAATATAGCAATAACCCACTGCTGTTATTGCTGTGAGTATATTATAAGCCAGCTGTTGCCATGAAAATCAAACTAATGTCCTTTTGTGATAGTTGGACTGCAACACTTAATATAATTTGACTCCTTTCTGTGAACTTGGGCACGAACAACTGATTGAAGTCTGTGACCTTGTGCTTGTAATACTGTAATTCCATGTGTTCCAAAAAAATTATAATTTACAAATTCTGAAGTATTACTTCAACCACAAAGATCATATTTCCCATTTTTTTAAAAAACAGTTCATCCAGGATTTATCACTTATTAAGGACATGGTTTAAAAAATGCATTAATTCTTAGAAATTTGGAAAGGTCTCTCAAATGAGAACTGCGACCAGCCATTTTAGTTAGCTGCACCATTTGGCTCTTTCCACTTCCACAGCTGTAAGAGATATCATGAAATTAACTCATCCACACAAGTTTAATCTTTCACATTGGCAGTGCAAAACAAAACCTGTAAATGACTTCAGCTGGCAGAAGCAGAGTTCAGTAACTTCAGTATTTCACACAAGTCTATATTTTACAAAAGTTGTGGTTTGTTTTTTTTTAATGGCTGATTAGAGGTCTTTTCACTTTCATCTATAGATCTCTCTTTCCAAAATCTTTGTCTGAGTTGGGCTTGCTTAAATTAAAGTCATGGCTGCTGTTACATTTCTGTGTGATGCTTCCTTTTCATCCTCTTTCATATATTAAGGAAAGCAGCAATATTTTCACCATTATCATTATTCCTTTACTTTTAAGCAGAAGGCCAACGGCACAATCTTCACATTAATCCATGAAATAGATTATAATTATTATAAAGATGCAGAATTTTCATTCTTCTGCTTACTCACCCCATTCGGCAAATGCATTATTAACTTTCACGGTAATAACACATCTCTGTTCCCAACGAGGAGATTCTGAAAAATTAGGTTAGAAACAGATGTAGAATAACCAATTTACATGGCCCCAATTACAGAATGACATTTACTGCAGTTCACCCATGACTACAGACTTTTCAAATACACAGCATGCCATCTTCTGCAAAATCAAGCAGCCGTATCTTCACAGGAACGCCTCTCCTGCAGCTTTATGCAACATCTGCAGTCTCATGTCCTTGACTTCAGACTGACTCAGTAACCTCAGCACAGCAGGGATTTTAAAAGAACACCGATGCCAAAGTTAGCATCTCTTCACTAAATACTTTCCAGGCTGCTTTTTAAGGAACGTTCAAACACTTGCATATTGTGCATAATTTCATCGTCACCACGGTGAACTTCAGCCATGCTGAAACTAGAAATGAATTTCTAGTTCATGAAAACTAGAATTTAATGTGTTGCACAGTTTTGCCAATCAGAGTGAAAAAACAAGCATTATGATAGTGCAGTAATTTAAGTCCTGTACTGACTAAAGGCTACAATTTGATATACTGCAAAGCAAAGAGACAGAAAAAGCCACTTAAAAGGTTTCCTAAAAATTAATGCCAAGAAAACAAAACAACAAACTTCCTATCAGAGGAAAGGTGACGAACTTAGAGATCATGACGGGCAGATGTCAAGCCAGTCCAGAAAGATCTTTAAGGAATTTAAATATTTAACTTGCCCTTTGATGAAATGTCAAGTAATCAGGTTATTCTGAAAACAAAATACCTCCTGAAGAGTAAGGCCTGTTAATTACACTAATTATTTACGCATATGAAACTGCCACCAGTGCCAGCGTTTCATTATTTGTCTGTATTTTGTATTTTAACACAATGCTAACCCATGTTATGAGTTACAATCTGTTGCAAGACAAACCTCTCTTGGGGCAGGGCGCTCTGAGGTCCAACAGGTGTTCCAGCAGAAGTGCAAAAATAGTGTTTCTGAGTCTGTTGCCCTCAAGACTGGTTAGCCCAGCTCAGTGTTACTGCTCCAGATTCAATTGACCTCTCTGCTGGCTTGCTCAGGAGTGAGCTGAGCCTGTGCCTCAGGCCTCACCTTTTATTGGCCCCCTGGTCCTGCTCATGCGCAGTTGGGGCCCGCCTTAATCAGGCCCAGGTGGGCTTAACACAAGCTCATGCCCACTACCTGGTGATTAGTGGCACCTGGTTGCCTCATTTCACTTCAACAATCTTTTACCAATCTTGCATGGAATTCCACATGGAGAGACCTTTGCAGCCAGCTGGAATGGTAATGAAGTTAACAGCGCTCCTAACAGCCAGGGGGCTTTGCCAGCAGAGTCAATGAACACTGAGCTTTCACATCAATTCTGTCACCAGATGCACCTTAATCACTGACATTAAAAAATGGTTTCAATCTGAATATGTTAGTATTAATTACATTTACAAAGTAACTTTCAATATCTAAAACATATCAGTATTTTTAAAACACATCTGCTTCCTCATTTATCTGACTGACACCTGGCATGCCTATTCACTCTTCTGCTTTGCATGACAGCTCCTCCATGTGCCACGTAAGATCATGGAAAGATCGCTCCTGGAAGCTATGTCCAGGCATAGGGATGACAGAGAGATGATTAGAGAAAGCCAATGTGGCTTCATAAAGGGCAGATCACGCTTGGCAAACCTGGTGGCCTTCTGCAAGCGTGACTATGTTGGTGGTCATCTAGCTTGACTTCTAGAAGACCTTTAACATGGTTCCACACATTTTTGCCTCTAAATTAGGGAGATACAGATTTGATGGATGAACCATTCCATGGATAAAGAATTGTCTGGATAGCCACATCCATAAAGTTCCAGTGAACAGCTCAATATCCAAATGGACATCAGTAACATGTGGTAGCCCTCAGGTGTCTGTTCCAGCACTGGTACTGCTCAGTCTCTTTATTAATGACACAGTGGGGTTGAGTGCATCCTCAGCATGTCTCAGATGACACCAAGCTGAGTGATGCAGTTGGCAAGCCCAAGGGGCAGGATACCATCCAGAGGGGCCTCGCCTTCCATTTCTCAAGGAAGATAGGCTCAAAATTTACAAAATCACCTAACTATCCTGCAAAATAAATCAAAATACTCCTTAAAAGTGCATTTCTTAAGAGTTAAGTCATTTCTATCCAAGTCATTTCTATCTATGTTATTGCCCAGAGATGGATATTCTTGCCTTCTAGGAGCTACATTCAAAGAGATAATTATCTCTCAGACTTTATACAATGACAACTGCATTGCCATTACAAGACTGCTCCACAGTTTGGGTACAGCCACCCTTAACCAACAGCAACAGAAAAATCAGTCAATCAACCTTCAGTAGGCCTCAGCTTCCATTAAAAGGTGATAATTCAGAGCCCAGGCCTTCAGCAGGGAAGCTAGTGCCCACCAGTACTACAGTGGAGTTCCTTGCAGATAACAACAGATCTTGCAGTAGGGTCATGATATTCCATGAGCCTTCATTACAGAAACCAGTAACATTAATTTGGCAAGAACTAGGTCTATCACTGCATTTACACTAATGATACTGTTAACGAAATTCCATTAATTTATGTCCCATGATGCTACGTTGTAGAAATAGGTTATAATGTATGCATGATGTACATTTATATAGACACAGTTCTGACAGCCATATGATGAAAACCAAAACTATTATTAAACTGCATTTATTATGCATCTTAAACCATCTAGAGTATGCTGTTCCTTTTGCAGTTTGTCTTTACATCATGTTTCCCTCATTGCTCTTTGTCAGGCAAGTTGCAACAATCCAATTTCACAGGCAACTGGACAACTACTGTTAAAAAACCTGCTTCTCATGAAATTCTAAGCAGGTATCATGGTATCAACATTTTCAAGGACACTACTCTGTCTACATCAGTCAAAAATCCCAACAAGAAAAAAATCAGCCACAGGTGGAAAAACCCCTATTATTTCTCTAAAGACCGTAGCTGTTAATTTTCCAACAGAAACATACCAGCTGCCCTTGCATCCCAAATACTGGGATACTTAATAATCCTGTAAGACATATTTTAATGCCAGAGATTTTCTAAACTTCTCAGAAATATTCTTCTGCTCTTTCCCCAGAATCTTGTATGCTAGGGACTCACTTCTGCAATAGCTTTGCTATCAAGTATGGCATATATAGGTCAAAAATTCTTAAAGGTTTAATCATAACATTTTTGAGTAAAGTTCACTAATTAAAGTTTGCCAAATTAACCAGGCAAGAATTGTGTAAATATGACATTAAACCTCATTTTATATTTGCATATTACCTGTCTCTTAAGAGGGCATTCATCCTCTGTTCTGGTGTTCTATACATTTACAAAGATACTCTACATTTTTTGTCTGAAGAGAAAAATTGCATTGAATGAGAAAAACTTCTGTGGTAACTTTAGGATCTTATAACTTGTAAATTAGCAATGAAAGAACCAAGATAAGTCTTTAGGGGTATATTTGAAGTTTTAATGAAAGAGTCAGATTACAAAAAGCCATAGTGGGAGCCTTATATGAGGAAGCTTTAAAGTTAGCAGCAATGTATTAAAAAACAACATTCAAATAAATTATTTTTCACTGCAGTATGCCAAGTTTTTGGAGATAGAATTAAAATTGGGCTTTTATTTCAGACCAAGTAAAGCATAATATTAGACTATAATACTGCATATACTAGTGAGCTCCAAATGCCCACAGTGTTGCAAGAGAACATTTTCCCTCAGGCATTTGAAATTTAATGCTTCTTTAATATTCTCTGTTGGATATTGTTAGAATGGAATTTCAAATATTTCCTGCAATTTGAGTTAAAGATTACTGAATAACGCTGAGCAGCAAAAAATTTTTGAAGCATACATCTAAAGCTGGCATAGTAGCTTAATGTCCTGTTGTTTCTTGCTTTAACAAAATTAATTTCTACAGTCTCCAACCACAAATTCAAGCACCACCTGGAGATACAAACCCATAATTTGACTGTGGTGTATTTCTAGCTCCCTTGACTAATATACTGAAGCTAGACCCTGGATGTCAGACAACTATAAAAGGAAAAGGCCATTTCATAGCAATACTTTATATTCTCCTAAATCAGACAGTGGGCAACTTGAGAAACAGTATCTGGTCTGTTATTGAAAATAAATGGGATTACCTGTCATGAAATAAATGTATATGGCTTTTCTTATATTAAAAGTATTTATTCTACTATATAGAAAGAATAATACGTTTCCAATAGGACTCAAAATATGCAAGAGGCTTTTATCCAGTTAAGATCCAATCTTTTCATCATACATGAGTTAGTGCATTATCATGGTTACATAATACAGGTAAGGGTAGATTGCAAATTAAATGATTAAATGTAAAAAAAAAAAAAAAAAAAAAAAAAAAAAGCATGATTGGGCATAATTATATCATCCAAGAAACAAACAAACAAACCAGAAAAAAGACTAATTATAGTCATGATTCGCCCTTTGCTTGGTTACTTCATGAAGAAGCCCTGTTCATGTAGAGATGCAGGTACTTGCTTTTTCATCATTTGTGTTCACAATGTAAGTGCTCTTGATTTTGTTCCATGGCCAGTTTGGACAAAGTTTCCAAGAGTGATCCAGATACCAATGTGAATCTGTGAAGCAGTAGGAAAACCTCCATAGAGAAATCAAGCTGTTCAGCTTGGTCTTATGCTTGTTACTGATAAAGAAGTATTTTTAAAAGTATGTTGCACACATGAATAATGTCATTAAGATAAATAATTATCAGTACTTTATTTCATAAAGTTATTTTTAAAACAATTAACTTGTAAAAGGTCAACATCATAAGATGCCATTCTCCCTCTCCCAATATTTCTATTGATATTTTATCATTCAATACTTGTGGAAAAATAAGAAAAGAAAAGAACATCTGTATGACTGGCAGCTATTAGCAACTTAGTTCCATGAAACTAGAGAAACAAATAGAAAGGGATATTGTAAAGCAAGCTGAAAGATTTTAAGCAATCTGCGTGATCATAGTTCATAGAAATAATGAGAACTGCACTTGTAATGACAGCACAGACTTGGCATGGAAGAGTCATTCTCACAAGGAAAGGACAGATAAAGGAAGCAGATGGATTCACCTGCCTGCATAGAGTCTAAAAAAATGGAAAGTAATCACTGTGGCTTCTAACTACTTGCATGAAATGCTATTCCTTCATTATCAGGCTATCATGAGCAAGAGCAAGAGAAACTCGTTTAAGAGAAAAAGCAAAATACTTATTTTCAGTGTAAGTTGTTTTGCCACTTCACCTTGCTTACTTAATTTTAAACATCTTACAAGGACATCAGCTTAATGTTTTAAGTTTAGGTTTTGGGTTTTGTGGTGTTTTTTTAATTGTTGTAATGAATTAACTTAAGATCACGAGGTTTGCTTTTGTACAACTTCCATTGTTACACAGATAATTTCTTCCTTAGAATACCAAAATGACTGGTTTAAAACACATTAACACTTTTACTAGGTTTTACAAAACAAGAGGAAATCAAATGAAGAAGCTCTTGCACAATACCAAGAGAATTTTTAATGTTTTAATTACTCATGCTTATAGTTAATATGTTAACCTACTAGTCTTACAAAAGAACATATTAAAACAGGCTGCTACAATCTTCAGATTTCTCAAAGAGCAGCAACGCAATGCATATGCCTTGGAAACCCACCTTATCAATTCAACAATTTAGTAACATTCTAAAACTCAATTGAAGTAAGGAAATATACCACTTCTTGTGATCAATGCATAGGGGGACATTCTTGATACATTAATCCCTAATCTAATATTCTTGATGTATTTTAACTGGGGAGTCACATTTTGCAAGGAAATTGCTTTATACAGTCTGCATGAAAAAGGTATCTTTAGATGTAATTTAGTACAAGCGGTTCAAATATGTAACTAACTGAATCAGTGATGTCCAGATCACAGACTGGCAGTTCTCATCACAAATGTACATTTCAGTTCTCTGGAAGCATGCTTATGAGAACAGCCAGACAAAAAAAAAAACCAAAAACCAAAAACAACCAAAACAAACAAACAAACAAACAAACAAACCCCAAAAAACCACAAAAAACCCAAAACAAACAAAAAAAACCCACAAAAAACACAATAGAGAAGCACCTTCTTTTTTACTCATGCCATTCTCCTATTTTCCATGGATGCTTTTACTCCTCCCCTCTTTCTATTTCTCAACTCCAAAGGATTTGCAAAAACCTCTGTCACTTCAGTTCATCTACCACAGGAAGAAGTACCAAATTCACTCAGAAATTACAAATAACCACCATTCTCCCTCCACGTATCAACATGAACAAGTAGAACATCCATATATTGTTGTCAAAGTGTCTGTTCAATCAAGAAAAAGACAGGTTTGTGCTAAAGTAAAAAAGGATCCAGTAAGGTTACTTCCCACAGATCAGGAACACAGTTCTTCTGTTCTCTTTGTAATGATGCAGAGACCAACTATGCTGAATTTACAACCAAGATACCTAAGTCTGCATGGTTTTGTTTAGGTTTTTTTAACAAGCATTCTTGTCCTTCCAAGAACTGAGAGAATAAAATCCTCCAAAAATGGGTTCACAGGTGGTAGGTACTGATAGATCTTCCAGAGTCTCTCAGTTTTGATACAGTGGTGTTGCTGTTATCAAGCCCACTGTGCTACCACAGCCCCTGGTCAGTGACAGAGCCCTGAAAGTCTGAACTGCCCTCCCTCCAGGAGCCAAGCATCAGATCAAGCACCCGAGATCTACCCATGCACAGACAGCAAAGGAGGCCTTAACTCTCACAGTGTCCTCTAGCAAAAGCACAATATGTGTTTGTACTTAACTACTTAGAAATAAGAAACAAAAAAAAACCCCATTCTGGTCACAGTTTTTATTATTAAGATTTGACTCATGAATAGTTCATAAAGATTACCAATACATTACAAGCACACCATGTATCAGTTGTGCCTCTTCACAGACAGTATGCATGAGTGCAGAATGTTTTATGGCATCCAATCTAAGTACTGAAAACAAACTAAAGGTTGCAAAAGCAATTAATTAATTATTAATTACATCTAATTAGAAAAAAAACAAACAGTAAGAACAAAAATAGTGGGAGGTAAAAATAAAGCCACAGATAAAATGAAACCATTTGCACATAAGGTAGAATTTCTCATCAAGAACACAAACCTTCTGAACAACAGGAAAAGAAAAAAAAAATCAGAGTTTCTGGGTACATAAGTTTCTTCATACCTTTTAGTACCTATGCAGTATCACATAACTACAGTTTAGAAATGAACAGTGAAACATCGGTTTTGAACATTAACAGTAGGAACACACAAAAAATAATTCCTGCATCTATTTTCATTTTCTAAACCAAGATGTTGATTGTTCCTGCATATATCTACATGTTTCTAATTTTAAAGCTGCATTACAGATTGCTCACATCTTTTAAAAATAGCTTATGATCCTCTTAATCCCATTTCAGTTTTTTTTAATGCTTTTTTTTTTTTCTGAAAAATTTTGTCTTATTACTCTCTTGGATCATAACCCAGAAGAGGTTTCCAAAACTGTTCCAATTCTACTATTATTTTTAGGATTGACACCAGCTATTATATAGTTAATTATTTTCTTTACATAGCCTTAAATCTTTTACAGCATTAATTATATCACGGGCTTAGTTACCAGAGACGTAGTTTTGCAGTTCAAAATTGTAAGTAAATGCATGAGAAAAGAAAAACTATTATACATTGCCATGATAAAAAGATAATTTTCAAAAATCTGTCAAGTGTAAAAACTTACCTAAAAATATTCACCAATTTCTATGGATGACAATGGAGAAAAAGAAAATCCCATCCAAAATACAGCTGAAGAACACAGCCAGCTGTTGACAGAGAATAATTAATTTTAAAACATAAAGAAATAAGAATTATGGCAGACCCTTCAAAATTACTAGTTGCCTTAAAAAATAATACTTAATCCCCACAAAATGGAGATTATATTATCTAGACTATTAAGTGTGTTGTTTAATTACACCAATTTCCAGGTAATTTAATCTTTTGAGTGCAAAAACTGTAAAATGTATTTCAAGCTGAGCCCAATCCACATGCACACTAAAATTCCATTATTTCTTTTGCATGTGATATGGTTCCACTTATGCAGCTCTTTGGCTCAAAGCGCTACACAAGACACATACTAATCAAATACAGAGGAAGCATTAAAGATTATTAAAAAAATTAACCCAACACGTTATGATCTCTAAAAAATATTGGCAACAGAGAATACAAAATTGGCAAGAAAATTATGGGACAACAACTGGGGGAAATCTGAAAACCGTGACAAAGCTAATAGGAAAAGCAGCATTAAATTTAGAATGAAAACACACAAAGCTTAAAAAAGGTGTCAAGACACAAGCCAATACATCAGACTTCTTTAAGAAAAAGAGCAGAGGCTTGAGTTGCAAAAACTCACACTGTAGGATCACAGATTCCTACAGTGACAAGTCTGAAGACATGATTTAACAGCACAAAAACCTGTCAAGAACCAACATTTCCTACAGCAGCAGAAAGGTTTCTATCAAGAAGCAAAGGATGTATTTTAAGAATAAACACCAGGAAAAGGAATTGTAAGAACCAGATGGGGAGGCAAAAGCATCTCGCATTTATTTTAATACATTTACATTTTTCTTGGAAGATATTAAAGATTTGAAAAGTATAAACAAAGTTTAAGCCAAGTAAGAAGGAAATAGTAGAACTCTCAAGTTTCATTAACTGTAAAAATTGCCCCACAATCATGAAAAGCAAAACTTTTAAAATATTTCTAGTTAAATTGGCACAGAAGACAGTGCAGACAGTCTTAAATCAGTTTAACTCTATCCCTGACTAATTATACTGGGAAAATGTAAAATAAACTGATTTACATGTCTCTGAAATATAAAAGCATTTACATATGACTTTGTACTATATTCATTACAAAGATTACTATATTCAGTACAAGTTGGTATCCTCAACAACAAACAATACAAGGAGCACAAGCTTGGGAAAATATGAGCAAGATTGTAAATGGAAATCCACCAAACCAATACAATCTGCTCTGCTGACACACAGAAATCAGTTTACAGCATGCTTTAGCTGAAAATTGATAAGGAATCAGTTTAAACTGAACCAATTATGCAGAATGGAAATTACTTTATGCCAGTCCGCATCAGGTTTTGTGTACATTTAAATCTTAAATAATCCTAAATAGTGTTAATTAAGTCTGTAGAACGTCTGGGTGAGAAAAAGGTTAGTGACTAGGGTAGAGCATCTTAGGATACTAGAAAAAATCTGACTGGAAAACAACCTTCCTTCTGCTTACCAAGCTGCTTTCACTACACAGCAAGCAAGACTTAAGCTTTGCTTGCAGCTATTTGGCTTTCAAATTCATCGCCAGAAGGGAACTCCCATACGATCTTAATTCATATTAAAAATGTACAATTATTAACTGATATAAATCAGTATAGTTTGAAGTTTCAAATAAACTAAGTATGACTGTACCTTTTCAGGTCTGACACTGCAGTTTTCTGCATTGCAGAAGCAGTCAGAGGCTCAGCTAAAAACTTGTTGAGACCTCACCAAGTTGAGAGTCGTGGCATGAGCATGGTTAGCAACAAGACTCGCTAAAATGAGAACACTTGGCATGACAAGCATAAGTATCTACGTTTTACACCCATTGCCGTACAGAAGTAACACGTTAGTACTGAGGACTGAAGACGAAAATGTGCAAGGGTACATGCTATTTACATTGTTTTTTAAAAAAAACAGAATACAAGAGATTATAAGGGCTAGCGCAAGCTTTAAAAGTAATCCTGCAGGAAAAAAACCAAACTAAAATACAGAATTTGTCCAACATGAAACCCTGTCAGGATCTGAAGAACAAAATAATCAACCCTGCCATGCATGTGTAGCATAAAGGTTTAAGAAGCTGTGGGGTTTGCTGATGTATCTATACCAATATTAAGTCTCACTTCAGGCACAGAGTGAACGAGTTTACTTCAGTCAACAACCCAAAGCACAAATAAATGAACAGTTTTATTTTTGTACAACAGATCGCTAGTTTAGTCACGCTGTTTTAACAACAGAATAGCACAGGTAAGCTCCCGACTTTTCCCTACTGCAAATAAATAATAGGAAACGGCCACGGACAAGCTCACAGGATTCTGTGAAGTTAAAGTATAGCTGCGCACCTTCTCCTGAAGGGTCGAAAGAAAAAGCGCCACAGGCAACAGAGAGAAGAAGCGAAGAAAGAAACCCAGAGCCTAAAAGGGAGCCAAGAGGCTGCACCCGAGGGCGGTGGTTTTGGGCTCCCGGGACGCGCCGGTGACCGCTGACAACCTCCCAGGAAGAGGCCGGGCCTGAGGGAAAGCAGAGCAAGGCGTTGTGGCGCCGAGAAGGAGAAGGCTCTGCCTGCTCGACCGGGACCCGGCCTAAGGAGAGAGAGAGAGAGACAGAGAAGGAGAGAGAGGCAGAAAGAGGGAGCCACCTGCCCGTGCCCCCCTCCCCGCCCCCGCCCTCAGGTGACGGACGCTGCCCAACGGCCGCGCAGGGCGGGCACAGGAGGGCGGGGACCTACAGGTAGCGCCCGGTAACGGCTCGGCTCGGCCCGGCCCAGCCCCGCCGGGATGCCCACCCCCGGGAAGGGCGCGCGCACCCGAACCCACCAAGCGCGCCGAAGCGATAGGGAGAGGCGGGGGTAGGAGAGAGGCGGAGAGCGCTGCCACGGCCACTGCCAGGGTGACTCTCGCCTCTCTGTCTTGAGTCTCTCTCTATCTCTCTCGCCCGCCCGGGCCGCTCCCCACGCCCCCGGTCACCCAGCAACCACTGAAGCACCGACACCTGCGCAGGCGCAACAGCCGCCGCAGAGGCTCTTGCGGCGGCTCCACGTCCTCAGCCGCGGCCTCCCATCCCGCATGCGCTAACGCCCCCATTCACACCCCCTGCCCCTCCCCGGGTTGGACGCGCGCGGCGCCCGCCGCGTGCGCACCGCCAAACGCACGCGGGGCCGTTCCTCCCACGCGCGCCCCGCCTCTCCCCGCCCCCACTCCCACCACCCCGGCCCCCCCACGCGGCTCTCACTGGCGCATGCGCAGAGGAGAGCGCCACCTACTGCCCCCTAGCGGCGCGTAGCTGTGCTGCCCTCCGGCCGCCGCGCTGCGCTGCAATGAATGGAGCAGAGGGGTCACCCGCCCCGCCGCCTCCACGCCAATAGCGTCCAGGGGCGAGGCGCGGGTGCCCCGAGGCACGCTGGGAGTGGTAGTTCTCCGACGGTCCTAAGCTGCGCGGGTCGGCGGCAGCCGAGACTACAGTCCCCAGGTGGCGGCGCGATGTGGGTGCGCCCCGCCCCTCCGCGGTATCTCAGCGCAGCGCTGTCGCGGCCGCAGTCGCGCTGTAGAGGTGACCTCGGGGCTGCCTGATCCGCCGCTCGTCTCAGCCATGGTCGGTACCGCTCCCCGGGTCGGGGGGGGGGCACCATTTTAGGTGGTGCTTGGACAGGGGTACGGGGGGATAGGGGCGGTCGGCGGCTGGGCTGCGCCCCCGAGGCGGTGCGGTTGGGGCAGGGGGCTCCCCTCCGGCGGAGGTGGCTGCGAAATGGCGCCGCCTCCCCCTCCTCTTTTCACCAGGCGGCTTCTGCGGGAGGTTCACTGCCTGGGCCCCTGCCGCAAGGCCGCGGGGGTCACCTGAAGGTGTTCTGGGCACCCGTGAGGAAAAGGGTGACCCTGCGGGTGCGCCGGGGTGACCTTCTCCCTGCCCGGGACTTAGGGGTCGGTCCCGGCCCTTGCAGTACCGGCCCAGCATCGTCTCTGCCCCCTCTTCCCTGGCCCGCTGGAGGTCACATCTCCTAGCTCGGTGGTGGCCCTTCAGAGGTTTAATCCCGCCTTTTCCCTAAATCTGTCGCCACGGAGAGCCCTGCGGTTGGCGATGGTGGCTTGGGGAGGATCGGAGTGTTGCGTCTGTAATTGCATGAGGGTTTTGGTACAATTCAGTGTTAGTTCAAGGGGAAATGCTTGTAAAATGCTTTCCTCTCGTTTCATTCCCTACTTGCTGTCAGAAATCCAGCTATTTGTTTAGTCCTAGTTCTGTCCTGAGGTTACACAAGGTGAACTGGAGTGCTTTGCTTTTCTATAGCATGTATAGCACACACACAAACTTGCAAAGGGACCTTGCTTGCCCTTATAACGATGAAAAAATCTCCATGTTTCCCTGGATTTTATCCTTTGTTATTCGAACCTTTTCTTTTGGTGTTTTGCTATAGAAAAGATGCTTGCATTCATCTTTGATTGTTATTTCAGCTACGTGCGAAAAAATAAAATCTGTAAATCCTACCTATCCTAATTCTTCACTCTTATTTCTGTTCAAAATTCGAATTCCCAGGAGTGACCCCCAAGGCATCAAGTTGTATTTGAGCTTTCAAAAATATTGGCTGACTTGAATTTGCTCCAAGAGAGCTTCTGTTTGAAGTTTACTTTGATGGTTCAAGGGTTGGACTTGATGATCTCTGAGGTCCCTTCCAACCCAGCCAATTCTATGATTCTATCTTATTTCATTATTCGAATATAATTTGTGTTGGGCACATTCTTTAAGCTTATGAAACAAAATCACGTGTCTGTTGATGCAAGTGCTATTAGTTACATGAAATGGAGAAACTTTTTAAGAGCACCTGTCTCAAGGTCATTAGTTAAGGAAAGAATTCCTTTGGAACTCAGTCTTAGGAACTGCAGTGCTGCTGGGGGGTGTTGCAGTGCACAGTTGGCTTGCTGATACTTTCTGCCACACTTGCAAATATATTTATTGTCGCTACAACGTTGCTTTACAGATGGAAGAGCAAAGGGGAAGTTTGTTAGGCAGGCTTCAGACTTTTCAGGAGGTGGACTTGAATGCTTAAAGAATTCCTATCAAGCAAGGTGGGATAGAGGTCTTTTATTGCTGTGATCAGTAATGAAAAGTCCATCGCTTGTGTAGACAGGACTTAGATTTTTATCATTCCTGCATTTGATCGATTGTGGGTTATTTCATATTATGCTCTTACTTTTGTGGCCTCCTGCATCAGTTTTGCAGTGCAGTGCTATTTTCATATAAGTCACTAATATTTTAGGTCTGCTAGCATTGTCAGTAAACACAGAGATAATTTAGGTGCTGTGATCTTAAGCCGAAGTGTGTTCATCAGGAGGGTATGAAGTCCACATCTTCCTGATTTCATGTTGGAAGCTTTTCTTTTCTCTGTGGTATTTTAGGAGGGGAAGAAATCCTACATGCCTGGTGAATTAGAAGGAGGAGGTATCTGGGGCTGCAGTGTTCTCTTTTCTTTTTATAATTACCTCTACTATTCCTTCATTTTCCTAAAAATTTTTAACCATACATCACCTGTACTTGAAGTGGGGAATGCATTAGAACTAAATAGCTGGGTTAGATGTGATTTTACCTGTTCTCTAGTTCTTGTATACCTGAGAGTGAATAAAGGTCACCTCTGTAGTTACCATAGTGTGAAATTTATTATTATCACAGCCCAGTGCAGGAGCCAAACCACGGATTAAAGTGCCTGGACATGAATGTGTGGAGCCTACAACTTCCACTGGGGAGCTATTCATTTCTGTAACCATCCTGCCACCAAAATACCCTCAGATGCTAATCAATACCAATTTTTGTATGTGATACAAGTTTTCCAGGGAGAGTTAACTATAGTTTGTAAGAAGCACAACATTTTTGTGTTGTTAATCTAGTTTATTGAATCAAGAAGGAGCATGAGAATTTCTTTGATAGTAATTGCTCACAGTTGGTGCTGGGGACAGGGAGTCTGGGGAAAGTTTGTGTGTGAATCCAGTATCCTGAAGGCTTGGAGAGGAAAAAAACAAAACAACAGGTAGTAAATACTCCTCACTTTGTTTTTGCTTAGGTTTCTGCCTCCCTCCTCCAGCCCCAACCAAATGGGGGAATAACAGGAAGAATGGTAGTAAGCAAACAATGTTTTTGAGTGGGTGAAGCTGAGTCATAACTGAACAATTTTTTTTTTTTTAGCAGAACTAAATGTTAGGTCTGTCTTACTTAAAAAATTAAAAATAGTCCTCTTGCTTTTTTATACCCCACTCCTTTCCTCTCCTGTTGTTATGCTAAGTACTCATACAAATGTTAGTGGATTGATTAACTTTTTTGATTTGTAAATCAGATTAAAGTGCATATAGTGGAAAAAATTCTTGTTTGACTTTCCCCTTTTGTAACACTACTTTAGATTGTATTATAGGTTGCAAAAGAGAAAAAAAGCCTAACTTCCTAATCTTTGCTCTGTTCACTGGAAATTCCAAATCAATTCAAAATTCATTTCAGACCCCATGTAATTCAAAGAAAATTCATTCTGCTGTTATCAGTGTGATTTCTGGAGTAGCATGCTCTGCATGGGATCACTTTTTATGTGCTGCTGATACAGGATTTTGCCAAGCTGAGGTTTTGCAGTGCAATGAGTTTCCAGTACTTATTTTCCTAACTTGATATGATTAACTGCCTTAAAAGAGTACTTGTCATTCCCTTTGTGTAACTAAAGTGTGGATTTTTCCTTACCAACATGCTGAAAAATTTGCTTTAAACTATGATATGCATCTTAACCTGTACTGCCCATCAGCATTCAGCCATTATGGTACACTTGGACAGTGCAACTTCCCTACTCAAGAACAGTGTAATAGAGCTAGCTTTGAGATTTAAAATGCCCATAACTGGCTGTCTGCTTTTCTTCCCCTTCCCTGTGGAGTTTTTATGAGGTTTGAGGGATAAGACTCACAGTAGGACAAGTTCAAATGAAAATTCTTCAGTCCAACACCATAACTGGTAGCCACTTAATTGAATATTTAAAGAATCATTCCCATAAGGAAGGCAAACTCATATGGAAGTCCAAATCTGCAAGCTCATTAGTTAACTTAATCACTTATGCTCTCATTTTATTTGCTACATGGTAAAATAGGGTAGGTGGCCTCATTTTTATAGTTCTCCAATGTTATCTTGATACAGCTCTGCTTGGCTTGTCCCTTCTGCAGAGAGAATCCCAAAAATGGTTTTCCTATAAATATCAGTGATAGGCATGTTGGTTGGGAAAGATCTCTAGAGGTCACCCTGTCTGACCTCTTTCTTGCTCTGAATCTGGAGGTTTTCCAGTCCAGCCTGACAGCAAGGCTTTTGTTACTCCTCAGGCAGGTCATACCTTTTTTTTTCATCTGGATCTTAAATACTGCCAAGGATGAAGTTTGCACACTCTCTGGGTACCCTGTTCCAGTGCAACAGTATCATCCTAATCTAGAATTTTTCTCTTAATTTGTAACCACTGCCCCATGTTCTGGCAGCTGCCACTACTGGGAGGTTTGGCAACCTCCCAGGGTTGAGTTTATTATTTTTGTGACCTTTCTCGAAGTAGGAGTAGGCTGCTCTTAGATTATCCCTTGACCTCTTTGGCTTTCCAGACTCTGCCCAGTTCCCTCAGCCTCATCTTACAGTATGTGAACTGTGGGCCCCGACCATCTGAATAGTGCTTGCCCAAACCCTCTCCACTTTTTCAGTGTCCCTGTATAATTCAGGGACCTGAAACTGGACTCAGTATTCCAGCTGGAGCCAGCAGCACCAAGTGAAAAACTTGCCTTTGCTCTGCAAAGCTACACTTTTCATAATGGCAGTATGCAATTCATTCACTTCAGACATAGTTAAATGTGGAAGATGTTACTCTTGATCATCTTTTAATTATTTGATCATCTTTTGATTATTTGAAAAAGTGGATTTGGGATTCCAGCAGGCTTATCGGAGTCTGCTGGTTGCTGTCCTATTACAATCTGCTCCAGTCCTATTGCCTCTAAGGAAAAAGGGACATACAAAAAACAGGCTTACAAAATATTGGGTTATGAATGTGTTTTGGCATATTTTCCCTTCTCAACCTCTGGAGTTCCCCAGGTTCTGGTTCTGCTTAACAAAATGGCCTTTTGCTATAGGGTAAGCCATTTCACCCCCTCTTTGCAATATGGCAGCGTGTTGGCACTCTTCTTGCAGTCTTCTGAAGTTTTGGGACAGGTTGACAATGTGCAGTTGTGTTATGGATATTTGTGTCTGTGTTTGTCCATAATGGGGCTTTTGTCTGTGGATTTGTTGAATTGCTGCATAGCAGTTTAGGAAGGCAGAACTTTTAAGTTCACTAGGTTCTGTGATTCCTGGCACTCAGTAACTCTTTGGTTGCAAGCAAGTGTTCAAAATGCTTTATGGAAATGGCCCTCAAAATGGAAATCATCTGAAAAGTGGTGAGCTGTGGCAGCTCTTAAAACTTCTGTATTAAGTTTTAAGTATGAATGGGTAATCTAATGAATGGGTAATCTAATGAATGGGTACATGTTGTAACACCTTCTGCTAAAAAGGATGCTAAAAGCATTGTTAAAAGGAAGCCAGTGGTTTTCAAACAGATTGTCATTCCTGGCATTTTGGATACTTATCAAAGAACAGTTCTTAGGGATGTTTTTGCAAGCATAGTCTGTTTCTGTGAAAGCAAGCAGATAAATTGCCTCTGGTTCTAGCAGAACAGAACTGTCATCCCAGGAGGTGGTCCTGGTCCACATTTAGGCACTTGCTTTCATTCAGGTTAGATAATCATACACTTATTTCTGTAGTAACTGTTCATTTTTACTGCCTCTGAATAGTGTGAGACTGCACTTTGTAGCTGTGTGTAAGTGTCTGTAACTTTCTTGCAGGGTGAACCCATCAGAGTCCTGGTGACTGGAGCTGCTGGGCAGATTGCTTACTCACTGCTCTACAGCATTGCCAAGGGAGATGTCTTTGGCAAAGACCAGGTAACTCTCTATGCTGAATTATCTCTTGTCTCTGCTCCACAGTAATGAATAAGCTAATGTTAGAATTGCAATCTCTGAGACTTATTTGCTTGTAGACATCAGAATAGTTTACCAATTTGCAAGTAGTTTGTTCTTCAAGTGGTAAAAGTGGAATTCTGCTCTTGTTATGCAAGCTTGTCATTGTTGGTTGTGCTGAAGTTTTTCAGTTTTCTGTGAGCTGATTTTAAGTTTTGCACAAGATAGGAGTTTCTAGCAGAAAACAAGACAATTTAATTTTAAAAAAAGATTATGTGCAACTTATACTAAACCATTTCTTTCTTTACAGCCTCTTATTCTTATGCTGCTGGATATCACCCCTATGATGACTGTGCTGGAAGGTGTAGTGATGGAGCTGCAGGACTGTGCTCTACCACTGCTGAGAGGTGGCCAAAGGAAATTTTTCTTATATTTATAAGATGTTTTAGTACCACTGTTGCATTTATGAGTTCTGGTAGCTGGCAGGAAGTTAAGCAGAAGAAAGTATTAGATGATTCTTTCTTGGTTTTATATGTTGTGGAAGATAATTTAGCTGAGGTTGTAACCTAGGAAAAATTTAATCAAATGGGTTTTATATAAAGAACAGATCACCCAGACACCTGGGTGTTGGTATATATCATCCTGAGTTGTCAGTGTGTGCAAGAGATTCAACTACTTGTGCATTTATGCCTTCCATTCTGGCCTCGTGGTAAAATAACAATGAATCTTGAGATATGTTTACAAGCCTTTGCTAAGTAAAGAAAGAAATTACAAAAATTGTGGTATTTAGAAATACCTTTTGCATAAAGACACAAGTTGAGAAATCACTTATCAAGTCATCAAAACAAGTTTAAGTCTGATATATCTAAACAAGCAGAAGAAAGAGAGCCAGCAGAAGGTACTGTAATTATTACAGTACTTTAAAAATGTATAGGTACCAGCTCTTCTTGAAAGCAAACTGTGTTCAGTTTGGATTGTTAAAGGGACAGAACTTCACTTGTGTTGATATTTGCCACTAAGAAAGATACTGAGAAAGTGAAGAACAGCCCATGTGCATAATATGCATTTATACGTATGTATATATGTTGTGAGAGAAACATGAAAGGTATCTTTTGACATAGATTCCTCATGTGTTTTCAGAATTCATATCTAAAACTGATAAATGTTTGTGTATAATTACTTGGTGGTGAACCATTTCTACTCTGTGGAGTTAGAGCCAAATGAGTACACTGGTATTTTTGGAATGGGAAGGGGGTGGTGTTGTCAGTTCAGATTGTATGCTATTTATGAACCAAAGAATATTCCTGTTAACACTTTTCATGAGTACTTGTCCTCATTGTTTTTTGATTATTTTTCCCCTCCCTTTTTTTTTTTTGTTTGTTTGTTTGGTTTTTTAGAGGTTGTTCCAACAGACAAGGAGGAAGTTGCATTCAAAGACCTTGACGTAGCAATTCTGGTTGGCTCCATGCCAAGAAGGGAGGGCATGGAGAGGAAGGATTTACTCAAAGCAAACGTGAAAATTTTCAAGGCTCAGGGCTCAGCCCTGGACAAGTATGCCAAAAAGACTGTCAAGGTGAATACAGAAACTGAATTTAAAAAGTTGACAAGTTATGTTGAGATCTAAATACATTGCAGAATGATACTGTGCAAACAGGAGCCTTTCCATAAGCTGTGGAAAATACACCACATTTAAGGTTAGGTGAGATATAGTATAATAAACAGGTAGATGATTTAGTCCTTAATTCCTTTGGTGAAAAAGGTAAGCTGTATGTTATGCTGCTGTAATTTACATACTCTGAACTGGTTACCAAAATTTCTGAAGAGAAAGAAAAACAACTAGATAAAATATTAAAAGCAGTTCTCTGCTCATTATCTGTTCTCTGGGAGAACTGAATTACGTACATGCAGCTGCCTCCTTCATATCCATCTGTGGTTTTAACATAATGACCCTTAACTTCAGTATCAATATGGAATCAGAGCTGCACAAAAAATGGGCTTTATTTAGGTTGCTTGCTTCTTGGTCTTTGGAGCATTGGAAGCTTTTAATTGTTCTCTCTCAGATTCCTTCAGCACAGTTAATGGGATCATGTGGCTGGTCTCCTACTGCTCTTAATCTCAGACTCAGACTCCAACTGTGCTTTGTAACTGACTTTTTAATGTCTACTTCCTCTGCTGATGAACTTCCTACTGCTTCTAAAGACGTGTTTGCTTCTTTATACAGTTGGAGTAAAAATTATCAATATAACTATTGCAGAGTAATGGAAAAATTACTGAACTGGCTTTCAAAAGGGGGAAAACAAAGGGAGGCTTGCTGATTAACTTGTGTGACTGAGAGTATGTGGAGCTTGACGTTAATCATTTGAGGCACTTTAGTAGATGAAGGGTGAATGAAAACCAGTTTTCCATAGTGAAAAATTGATCTAAGTTCAGGCAGTATTTTACTTCTAACTGGCTATGAACATTGAGATAAGTAATGGTTTTGGCTTTCTTAATTATAAAGCAATTATATAAAGCAGTGGTGGTGGTCAGTCTAGGAACTCTTTAAAAGATGATGGTGAATTCACCGTGGGCCCACTACTGTGTTTGTTAGGCTTTCCCTGTATCTAGTAGCTTAGGGTTTGAAGCCGGGCTGTGGGTCAGTGTGTAGATCTCCCTAGAAGTCTTTTTCACATTTCAGTGTCAAATTATAAAGGTACCTAGCTAGAAAATATTTTTCTGTGCAGTTATAAATCACTCAGTGTCTATGAACAATGCATACATTTCAAAAAATCTTGTTAAAGACAACAGCAAGATTTATAAAACTTGGCTTTGCCTTCAAAGAAACTCTAAAAAAGTTATGTATTTCACTTGAGTGAGCTATTTATCAGAAATAGCTTCTTCATCTTTGCACTTTTCCCTTCCTCTTTTTCATTTTTAGGTCGTGGTAGTTGGGAATCCAGCAAATACTAACTGCCTGATTGCATCAAAGTCAGCCCCATCCATACCAAAGGAGAACTTCAGCTGCTTAACTCGTTTGGATCACAACAGAGCTAAGTCTCAGGTATGAAGGACCTATGCAAAGTAGAATGCTTTCTGTTGTCTCTGCTAAACAGAAACAGAGCGGTGCTTTCAGAGAAGCTTTTGAATTGAGAAATTGAAGTTAATACAAGTGACATTCAATTTCTGATTAGATTGCTCTGAAACTTGGTGTGACTGCTAATGATGTGAAGAATGTCATCATCTGGGGCAACCACTCCTCCACTCAGTATCCAGATGTTAACCATGCGAAGGTAAATATGAAAGGAAAGGAAGTTGGAGTTTATGAAGCTATAAAAAACGACAGCTGGCTGAAGGGAGACTTTATCCAGGTAAGATCTTGGTGCTTTTTTTAAATGGTCAGTCTGTGATTCTGCTTTCTCCTAACTTTTAATATTAAGTTGTAAACTATATAAATGATGGAGTAAAGTAGCTCTTCCTCTCTCCCTAGAAAAAGTAATCTATAGATAGCTTATCTCTATCAGTTATTTGCTCTTGAAAAATTAAAAGCATTATGAAACTTATGCAAGTACTACTAGAAAAAGCCATTTGGAGTGCTAAAGTGATTCACTGAGAATTTTTCATCATAGTACACATCTGACACACAAGCATCATTGATGGCTCACTGTGGTGACTTTTCTGGGGGTAGCTTTGTAAATAAAGTAGGATGATCTGTTTCCTACTCCCCAGCCACCAAAAAAAGCTCATTAACTTTGCCTAGGTACACGCGTGCACACGCTTTTCAAATCTAAGTCTGTGGTCTTGTCTGCAGTGTTTTTGAAAAGTAATCTGAAAAATCTAGAAGACACCTGCAAATGTTTTGATTGAGGGTAGTAATAAATAATAATGTAGTGTAATGAAACCAAATAATGGTACTAATTGATCAAGAGCACAGGCTACCTAAATGCAAAATAAAATAAAGCAATGATTACTGAAAGCCCCTGATGAATGTGACTCCCAGGCAGCTGTACTTGCCTTGGTATTGCAGTGTTACTGGCATGCTGACAGCCAGGTGCTGTATCTTAGCCAGGGCACCTTTAGCTTGGGACTGAGGCTGTGTTCTGTCATATGACCATTCTCTATGGTCATCTTGTTAGATACAGCTTGCTCCACTTTGTGCTTGTTGCTACAGAATAAATGATTGCAGGCTGGTAACAAAGTTCATGATGCACAGTGTAGCAGAGACCTATCCCTGATCCTGCTGTATCTTGTGTGACCAAGGCAGGATACTGGTTTGGCCTTCTAGGTACATGCTTTGCCTAAAATAGGGAGATGTTGTAATTCCTGCTTTCTAGATTGGCATCTGATTGGCTTACACCCTTAACAAAACTTTTTAAAAAGAAAAAAAAAAACAAAACGTTTGAGCAGCTCTTCTAATTCTAAGAAATGCAGCTCTTTAAGTACAAAATTTCTAAATGTAAACTTGCATAGGGAGGTAGGTTCAGCTATCTTCAGGAATCAAATTAATTTTGTGTTAAATATCATAGGATTGAGACCAGCAAGTAGTTCACATTGGTATTGAGGGAGAAAAAAAAAAAAAAGGTACTTGCCAGTGTTGCTCTGAGACATCTGTTACTGTTGATGTACATGAAGTCTTTTGGTGGTAAAACCTTGAAAGGTCTGATTGGTATGAAAAATTAGTGGGCTGCTAGATGTAATGTAGGTATTAAGAAATGAGCCATAATTCCATTATGTTCTTGTTTTGGCAAAAATCTTCTAGATTATCTTTTGAATTATGTGCCATGTTCATTTAGTGATAGAACTGTATCTTGACTGATGAAATTTAAATAATGCTTGTAAGGCAATCTTTCCATGTGGCATTTACTAACAGTGTTTAGACTAAGCCAAGATTTTGCTGCTTTACAACTTAGGATGTTTTTTTTAATTGCAGACTGTTCAGCAACGTGGAGCAGCGGTTATTAAGGCTAGGAAGCTGTCCAGTGCCATGTCTGCTGCCAAAGCCATCTGTGATCATGTGAGGGACATCTGGTTTGGCACCCCAGCGGTAAGATGTTGGTCTTGAGTAAGTGCTTGTTTGCCTAATGCTTTGATTACATGTCCATATCTTTGACCTCAAGTGTATCTGTGTTGAAAGGGGGAACAGTCTCTCTTTTTCTGGAATAAAATGTGTCACAGGAGGTACGGTGTATTGTAAGTTAAAACTTTGCTTGCTTCTAGCAGTGAGAAATATATTTATCCCTTTCTCTTCTGTTTTCAGGGAGAGTTTGTTTCCATGGGAGTCATTTCTGATGGCAACTCTTATGGTGTTCCTGAAGACTTGCTATATTCATTCCCTGTTGTGATTAAGGTAACGAGACTGTATTTAAGTCTAAGTATCTTGTGTGAGACTTGAACTGTTGTATGAGCTGGTTAACAGCTGTGCTTTTATTATGGACTGTAGGGGCTGGGATGTGAGGGGTTTAGCAGTCTTTTCACTATTTTGTGGTGGTTGTCAAGTAAGTACTGACAGAAAAGTACAATCTTACATGGCTAGCTGGTGCTGGTTGTATTCTTTATCTGAAAACAAAATTAACTTCTGCCTGATGAGTTTTTTAAGAGCATCAATTCTGGTTCTTACTCTGCAGTGTTTTTGTGTTTTCAAACAGGACAAGACCTGGAAGTTTGTTGAGGGCCTTCCTATCAATGATTTTTCTCGTGAGAAGATGGATCTGACTGCTAAGGAATTAACTGAAGAGAAGGAGACTGCTGTGGAATTCCTCTCCAGTGCATGACTACCTGATGAAGCAATACACAATCACTTAACAGTGGAAGAATCTAAAAGTCGTCTCTGAGTCTGCTACCAAACACTGTTACTGTATTGAAGTCAACTGTCTGTGGCAATTGTTCATTTTAAAGCTCACATGCTTACTGGTACTGTTGTGCCTGTTGAGTTATTAGCAAAAAAAGATGATTAGAGAAGTAAAACTAGTTTGTTGACCAAACTTCTGTCTCTTCAGTACTAGCTGCTTTCTGTATATGATCCAGAGTAATGGTTTGCCTGGGCCATGGCTATTAACGCACAATCAGAGGTTTGATTAGAATTTGGCACTATTGGACACATCGTAGTTTGTGACCACTTCAGCATCCTATGGCTCAACTGAGAATGAAATTAGAATGCCAATAATTCTCCTTGAACCAGTGGTTCAGTCAAGCCTATCACTGGACAGACTCCAAGTATATACTGCACACTCTGGTTATGCTTACAGTGTTTGTCAGTAGAAATATTAAAAGATGTTTAATCACATAATGGCTAAGAGTAGTCTGTTGCACTTTATTTGCATGTTTTAGTTTTAGTCTACTAGCAGAATTTGATTAGACAACATAAGAAGAAGAAATCAAGCCCCTGAGGGCCTGTTTTAAGAAACTGGGGCAAACTAGTCTCAAGAGGCTTTATTGATAACTAGCACTTCTGTTTGTCTTTCTCAGGCAAAATTGCTTTATTTAAGCATCAGACACAAAAGCCTGAAGGCGGATTTGTGTTCTAACACTACAGTTCAAAAGCAATCTTGGTCATATAGCTCAGTACTAATTTGATTGTAGCTTCAAAGCCTCTTGTCCCACGTGATGAGGAATCACTTGATTAAGACCAAGTGAGGTTAATACACTTGCTTGAGAATTTTCCTAGTGCAGCCTACAAACAACTTCAGGAAGCTTTTTCAAATATATTGTGCTGTAATGATTCCTTTACAAACACACTGGTGAATGTTGCTGTGACTCTTCACCTAGACTCTGCTTTGTCTGTTCCTAATGTAGTAGTCCACCTTGGGTAGATTTAAGGGATTTAGGCTAGGTTTGTTGGTCTGGGAATTTCTTAGATGTGCTACCTGCTCTGTTTGTTTTCTAAGCACCTGAAGTTTGCAGAGTAATGGGACTTTACTCATATCAGGGCTAAGTTTTCATCTTGTCCAGTTCCAATGTAAGTGTTTCTGACTTTTACTAAAGTAAATCTTGGGTCTCCCATATCTGGAGTAATCTCATTTCACTTTCTTTGTCCTTAAATGAGGACTAGGACAAATTTAAAAAGTTGAACTGAGTGGTTTCTTTGAGGGTTTATCAACTAGAATATGAAATACATCAGCAAACATCAGTAAGCTTATCTTTAAAAGCAAGTCTGCTCTCAGAACATTACTGTAGTGGTTAAGTACAGTGACAATGAAGTAGCAAAAATTTACTATCCATGAATAGTTGAAAGGGCAAACAAGCATTTCAGAAAATGGGAATGTGCTGCAGCACAGGCCAGATGGATGCAGGGCACAGTAAGTGAATGCCTTGAATGTTTACAAAGCAGCTATTGCAAGAACTTGGGCATTCTTGCAGTCTTAGAAACAGACAAAACTATATACACCATATTTTTTCACTGTTTTTCACATTTCTCTAAGCCCCTTGGAGTTTAGCTGTGAAGAAATGATAAGAAAAATTCATGAGTCTGTCTTTTCATGACACTTTGGGAACTTCTGCAGAAATTAGGGAGATAAGGAAAGCTGCCAGTGTGATGACTGCCTTCTGGTGTTTTATACAAGTCCGTAAAATCTCTTTTCAACATGAACCCAGGGACCTAAGGAATTCATTCCAGTAATTACCAAGCTACAGCTTATTTTAAGACAATACATTGTACAGTGCATGTTACAGGAGATAGCTACAGTGCACGCTGTTACTCAGTTTAAAAAGGCTACAGGCTAAGTAAAGTAATGAGCACACATCTGTGTCTGAAATCCATAAATAAGATTTAATAAATCCTGAAGGGTTCAATACATTTTATGCCATACCTTCAGAAACATCACAATGTAGGGAAGAAGCTTTAAAGAATTAATCCAGAAGATCTGGCTCTGCAGGGTTTTTTGATATTTGTTTTAAAGCAGTCTTCTCCAGGAGGCAACTTGCTTCTTGTAAGGTGATGCATGTAACACTTGGTGTGTCAGAGTAATTGCATGATTAACCTCAGTACTTGGTAAACTCTTATGTATTTACTTCCTCAACACTTGAATCTACATTTTACTCCTCTCATATTACAAATTTTAGGTACTGTTTGTGTTTCTTCCAAACTTATGTGAAGCAATTCAACAGGAAATCTCTCTGCTCGTTGACTGTGCATGCTTAACTACTGGCCTGCTACTTACAAACTCTCAAGCTAGCAAGTAACAGATATTCTTTATATTCATGTTTTTGAACTCTTTTGCCCTCTGTTCTACTTTTTCCAGTTTTTATATTTGAGAGATTGCATCCTGCTGTGTTTAGCTATGTTTCATTATTCTGGCTTGTGCTGCTTTGTATGGCCTGCACCACTTCTGCAGGGTGCTTAGCTCTTCTTGTAGTAGGTAGCATATAAAAATATCTGCTGCTTCAGCCTTTCAGACTGTTGAAGTTCTCTAGTACAAGAGGAAACTTGCACATTGCTGCTCCAGACTTAAAGAATGAAGTACTTTTCTCTTCACTGATATGTTTCTGTACTGTGGTTCTTTTTCTTGGTGGTGGTGGTTGGGTTTGGGTTTTTTTGAGTGTGTGTGTGGGCTGGAGGACATGATGTACTTGATGAGGCTGAGAGCTGGTTTTCTTCATCCTGGAGAAGAAAATGCCCTCAGATCTTCTTGTCAACGACTACATGATGGGAGGGTGCAGAGAAAGCAGAGCTAGACTCCATGACACACAATAGATGTTCAAGAGGCAATGAACACAGACGTTGGAACACCAGAAACTGATTTATGGCATCTGACTATTGTATCTTCAGTATCAAATAGTGAAGTAACCAGATTGTGGAAGCTCCATCCTTGGAGATGGCCCTGAGCAACCACATATAGGTTAGCCCTGTGTTGAGCAGGTGTTTGCACCAAACAGCTTCTGACCTATGTAGTTGAAAGGCACTGGTTATATTCACAACTGTGTTTTTTAAAAAAGCTTAAATGCTTAAATATTAAAAGTTATTCTTTAGTTACTGAAGAGCCTAATTTCAGTATGTACTTTCTGTGCAGGAAGGATTTTCACATCATTTTTACTTGCTGATTACTTCCTCAGGAGAACAAAAGTTTGTAGCAAGACGAACCTCTTTTAGGGCACGGCGCTTCAAGGTCCAACCAGGTGTTCCAGCAGAGACTCACAAACAGTGCTCCGAGCCTATAGCCCACAGGGTTGACTAGCCTGGATCGGTGCTGTTGCTCTGAGAGCGACTGATCTCTCTGCTGGCTAGCTCAGGAGTGAGCCCCGCCTGTGTCTCAGGCCTCACCTTTTATTGGCCCCCTGGTCCTGCTCATGCGCAGTTGGGGCCCACCCTAATTGGGCACAGGTGGGCTTGACACAAGCTCATGCTCACTCCCTGGCAATTAGTGGCACCTGGTTGCCTCGTTACACTACAAAAGTTAGGACATCAAATAGAAACTCCCAAATGAGTTCATACAAACATTTTTTGAGAAATGAATCCCAGGGGAAATTAAGATTCAAATTGTCAGATCTACCTCTGGAAACTTTCTAGATGAAGCTGCTGAGAACCTTAGGGCTCCTGGCTGAGTCTGGGTGTCATAGGAAGGCTCCCAGGGAAGATTGGAAGCTGTTCAGCATGACTGCCATGACTTGTTATGGAGTGCCTGGAAAATCCAGACCTCAAACCATGGAAGGGACTTCAAGGATCATCTGACCCAACCCTTCTAATATTATTGTTTATATATGTATATATCAGCATCCTGTCGGGCTGGACTTAAAACTTCACAAAGTGGGGGAATCCACCACTTTCCTGGAAGACCGTTCCAATGTCTGACTGTCCTCATAGTGAAATATTTTTCTCTTGTGTTCAAATGGAATTTTGCCCATTGCTCATTGCCCCTTGTCTTGTCCATGTGACTCCTTATAAAGAGGGATTCTCTATCTTTTTTGTAGCTGCCCTTCAAGTACTGTAACATCACAATAAGGTCTCCCCTAAACCTTCTCTTCTCAAGGCTGAACAGACCCACCCTCTTCAAATCCTACCCTTCCTGCTAGTGAAAGCTGTACCAGGCAGCCTGGCTAAGCTGATCTTTGTGATTTCTTCACAGCTTTCAATTCCCAGCAAGAACTCTTACGATACAGAGAAGAAATAAGGCTTTTCCCCAAATGAACAGATAATTAATTTCAGGTTTGTCTCACATTGTTGTACCCCTGCTGCAGCTATTCCTGCTGATTTTTACAGAGACTTCTGGTGAAGCTGGAAACTAGCTCTTACAAATTAATCTAAATCAACATTCTGCTGATGCTCACCACAGATATTTGCACCCTGGGCATACCTATAAGGCATTATGTCAAATCAAATCAATAGGATTTGAATCTCACTTTGCATAAGGGAAGACAAGATAACTTTTTTGGCAAGTAAAAGAGATGCAGCGTGCTGTCAAAGCACCAGATTTGCAAAACAAGGAAGTTGTCCTGGAAGGGTTTATCAGATTACGTATTTTTTTCTCCTTTTTTGTTTATTTTTCTCCCCATTAACTGTGGTTTAGGGACTTATTTACATTTCCAGACACATTTTGCCTTCCAAATAGCAAATCCTAGAGGATAGCTTTAGATCAGTTGAAATGACAGAAGAACTTACACAAACAGAACAACTTGCAACTGAAAATACTAACATTTTGTGTTAAAATATCAAGTTTTTTGAAAAAAATATTCCAACAACTTTTTCAGTGGCAACTTTGCAGAGGGGCATGACAAGTGCTGTTGTATCAGAGGCTGAGCAATCATATGAAATACTGTAACTGCAGGTAAATAATTTCAGATAGAGAGGCAGTCTTCAGCTTCCCTAGAAATAAACCCAATATTTTGGCTTACAGAATCTTTTATTGTGTATTTTCATTTATTACTAAAAATTTATTTCATAGAATCATAAAATGTTAGGACTTGGAAGGGGCCTATAGAGACCAGCTAGTCCAACTGCAGGTCTAGCAGGATAACACAGGCCACACAGGAATGCCTCCAGGTGGATTTCGAAAGTCTCTGGAGAAGGAGACTCCACAACCTCTCTGGGCAGTAATGGCACAGATTCTTTTCTTTTTCCAAGTCTGCTAACCACGATCATCAAGTGATTTGTAGTTAATCAGGGTTTGCACAAACACCTTTAGCTACTTTCTACCAAGAAACATAGTCCTCGTACACCTGGGAGTGATTTGTTGCTTAAACGTGTTAAAAGCTCAACTCAAGCCAGCTTGTATCTGAGGCTTAGAGTGTTTCACACTACACGGATTCTTAGGACTTCTCAGATGTGTTGACTTCACACTGTAACAACTCCGTTCCTCACCATGGCCGAAAGCCCCAAATTCAGGCTTTCCTGCTCCTGCAGTACCTGCTCCCTCTCTTTACCCTCAGTATCACGACTGAAGAGCAAAGCTGGGACTGAGCAGCTTGGCTGAGGGAAGAGGTGACTTCTGCTTTCCAGGTGTAAGGCACTAACACCTTGTGTGCATCCATACACACACACATTCATTCTCCCTTGATCAGAGCATGATGGAAAACCTCTCTGCCGTTCAAAGGAACCGCTTGGCTGTCCTTAGAAGCCTAGGTTGCACAGATCAAGCAGACAAGATTTCATGGTAGCAGACAACTAGTAATACATAGGATGAAGGTGAGCTTTCATTTGTTGTATCAGTGGTAAAAGATCAGGCACATACCTGAGGGGGTATTTCCAGGCTGGCTTCACTGAGGTGCTGAGCTGAACTCTGTGTCCCTCAGCACGCTGCTCAGCAGCATCAGTGCACACATACACGTGGAAAGGCAAAACACTGAGGCTAAATCAGAGGCTGAGACAATATGAATTGCAGTTTGCTAGATTTTGGGCTCTATTTTGTAAACAAAATCAGTATTTGTGAAGCCACAGAGTGGTGCTTTCCAGAGATCCTGCATAGCCCTCCATTGTAAAATTTTCACTGATTATATTCAAATATTTAATTTGGTTTCTCATCCACAAGTGTTTCTCAGCAAACACAGGTGGCTTAAGTCATTTTAAAATAAGATCAACAATACACCTTGGCTGATGTGAACCTAGGAAAAAACACACAAAATAATGTATTTATATGATTATTTCCTAAGCCAGTAGGAACAGAATCCTTCAAAAGCTTGAAACAGATTTAGAAAGCCACTAATAAACCAGCATGGGAGTTATTTCAGGAGCAACTTGAACCCCTGCTGAAAGCCCACTGATGGAGCCTTAATAGTCTGGCTGAAAACCGATTTTACAAGAAAGTAAAGGCAGCAACAGAAGTGGATTGTTTGGGGGAAAAACAGCAAGCTGCAAATTTTGAGTGCCACAATAAATGCTGCCTCACGTGGCCACCCAAAGCCATCATCTCTCCTTCAGACAGTGCTGCTTCTCTTGGTTGGAAAGGTGGCAGTAGGAAACTGCCCACACCTTTGTGCTTGCACACTCCTCGGAGGGGGAGACAGACAACATTTGGGCTTTCAGCTTGGAAGAAAGAGTAATAAGTATTTTTAGCTAAATCTCTTCTGCATGCTGAGCTGACAACAGATGCACTTTTGTGTGTGTGAGGATGCCTGACTGAGGAGAGCACAGTGTGAGCTGAGCCACTTGCGCCAGCGGGCTTGCACAAAAGCCCCAGATGTAAGCTTGCTGTTCAGTGGGATTTTAGACAGAGGATGTGCCACTTCCTCGGCACCATGAGCGTGGGCTTGTGGTGCTAATGTCCAGTCAGACCTTCAGTTCTTGGGGGGAAAAAAAACCCACACTTCTTCAAAGGCAAGTTCTTTCTAGAAGAAAGAATGAAACTGCATTCAGAGGGACTCCAAAGAGCAAAGAGCCAAGGAAGATGGGGAAGAATGAATTTTAATCCTCAGTGAAAAGGCTGTAGGAAAGAATTAACCTCTCAAAGTATCTCTGTGTTTTCTGAGTGGAAAAAAACAAACAACTTCCTGAGGCAAGGTTAATATTTCTTTCTGGCATAAAAAGGGAGATTGACTCCAAAGTAAACATAAGCCATGACAGGCGTGGCTGTGTTGTGCACATCTACCACAGGGACATGGGGATGTATTAGCAATGCATTGTATCAGCAATGCCCAGCACTCCCATCTGGATTGAGAATGGAGCAAGGCAGGATATGTTAGATGAGTGAAAATACAGAGGTCCACTGGGGCTAAAAACCAGGGGAGACAGCTCAGTAGGAAGGAAAAGGTGAGAGGATACACTTTTGTCCATCAGAAGGTGCTTATCTCATGGATACACCCTTGTTGCAGTGATCCCTGTGTACTAGAGGCAAGCATCCCAGGAGGGGAGCATGTCTTTGGGCTGAGGATTGCACAGCAGCTGTACAGAGAGGCAGTGAGTTCCAGTGACCCAAGCAGCAGCAAGCTTCACCATCAAGCTGAAAGCCTGAGCCTCATGAAGAGGGACAGGAGTTCAGCAAGGGACAGCTTGCAGTCAGCATTGGGACAAGGGTCAGGCAGGCAAGGAGAGAGATGCCATTCCTGCTTACGTTCCATAATTGCGACAGGATAGGGAAAGATAAGGAAGGTGAGTTTACATTAAAGGTCAGATTATTTCCTAGAATAGTTTAAACTAACAGACATGTCACTGCCCAGCTGTTTGCAGACTCAGAGTTCAAGAGCAGCGGGTTAATTTGACAAGAGCTTTCAGCATGGGCTTATTATCAGCTAGAGAAGATAAAAATAGATTGGGCAACATCCTGTCTCACACTGGATGGACATCAGGCAAGACAACACCTGACTTTGGAGCAGCCTGGGTACATTAAATATTATTCTAGTGCTGCTCTAGCTAGTTGTATCCAACTTTTGGAATAATTTGCCAATTAAAATTTGCTCTTCTTTATCAGGAGGTTTCTTCCTAATTCTCTCTTTGTGTCTCTCTCCCCAGATCATCACTGGCCAACAATCATGATGCATCTTACGCCTGCAAATGACATTGCTAGTGATGAGATAGTTTTGCCCAGGAGGTCGACTGATGGAGAAGCAATTGCAACTTCCTGGGATGGCTGCCTCACCAGCAGCAAGAGTGGGAAATACAACTCCAAAGACAGACAGTCTTTGTGCAGGTTGTTCCTAAACAGGAAAACCTTGGAGAAAAGGAGATCTTAGAGTGGCTTCATGCCCTGCTCTCCATCGGTTTGGCATTGCCGCTTCCCTCTGCACCTAGATGCTTGTGGAACAAGATTTGGAGAGCCTTTCTTTACCTTGATCTGTTCAAGTACAGACAAAAGGGTTGTAGTTTGCAACTCCTCCTTTGGAAGAGGACAGTGTATGTATCCCTGATGAGAATTTTCTTGAATAGTTGGCTATGCTGTTATTCATCCAAGGATAGTGTCAAGTTAAGTATTTTTTAAAAAGGTCCTTGAGCTGGATGGTAAATAGTGCTTCTGGCTCTGCTTAGCTGGACAGAGAGCAGCAGAGACAGCTTTCTGCCCCCGCAGCTCCTGCTGCCTCAGTGTTTTTTACCATTGGTGGTTTTCAATGCCAAAACAGCCTTAAATCCTAAATAAACAGATAAATAAATAAAAAAATAAATAAAAATAGTTTTACAACGCAAATTTTTTTTGGAGCCTCCAGATGGAGCTAGTAGAGAGGGAGTCACACTAGGAGGAATTTTTTCCCCTCAACCTGTGAGTCAGGAGAATTTCAGTTCTTGACTGGAAGAAAGACAAATGTTCTTCTAATTCTGCAGTTAAATGTCTAGGGGCCCAGAGAACTCTTGGACAGAAGTATTTGCTAGCTCTCATTCCCATCAGGATGGACATCTGCCTCCATCCAAAGGAGGACATGTCCATTTGAAAGGTGGCTTCTCCTTGTCAAGGAGAATAAAATCCAGAAACGTGTTAGAAACTTGGTGCTACCCCTGCTGGTGACCCTCTTTTCCATTACTAATCTGGAACAGCACTTGGGATCGAGTTAGAAATTCAGAAAACTAGTTCTGCTGCTGTCTCTGCAGGAGACATCCTAGCCAACAGCAGCCAGATAACCTCAGCAGCCACAGCCTCTCAGCTCTCTTTTGCTGAAATTTGCAAAACAAGTTGAAAGTGCCAGCTGGAGGATGCTATTAAGGACACAGTCACAGAGTTTTCTTCCAAGCACTTTGGAGAAGACAGGGTGACCCTGCACCAGGTGACATTTGTGTGAGAGGCAAGCAGAGAAGGAAAGCTCATCCACCTGAAGAGCAGACCATAAAACAAGTAACCCTGGCCAATTCACTTCTTCTCTCCTAGCCAGAGAAGTTAAGTACAGGTGAAGGTGGCTGTAATACTTTTGTGGGATTTTTAAGGCCCTCAAAAACTTGAAGATTAGCATCACTCATCCTTGCAAAATACCTTATTTAAAGAAACCCACACACTGTTTGGGAACACCTCTTTAGTGTGGACTGGTGGTAGTGCCAGTGTTGATGCCTGCAGAGCTGAGTACCCTGCTCCATGATAAGCATCTGCCCTCCCTGAGGAACAGTGAGAGTCACCTTCAAAGCCCTGCCTTCCAGGGGGGAGATGGAGGAGATGAGCCATGTGGATGAGCCATGACCCTCTTGGAGTTTGGGCTTGTTGATCTCTACAACTGGAAATACCTGGGAAGATGGAGGGAGCTCAGGCAAGACAACACCTGACTTTGGAGCACCCTGAGTACATTAAATATTATTCTAGTGCTGCTTTAGCTAGTGGGGTGGAGAGTTACCAGCGATTCCCATTTCTTTCTGAAAAGTCACAGGAGGTGAGATTGGCTTTTTTGGCAATTAATCTCTACATTGCACAAATAGACAAGCAGGCTCCATTGAAAGCCATGCTTCTAACTTACTGCCTCCCTGTGAAACTGCATATGGGATAAACTGGGTTTCCCTTTAGTGCTCATGCAGGTAGCAGTAAAATCTGAGGAACTGTTTGATCTCAGCTGAAACAAACCAATTCCTGGTAACCAAACCCCTGGCAGCACCTCCCCAGCACTGTCCCTGCCTTGCCTGTGGGGCTGGGCTGGTGTTTGAGAGACTTTCCCACCCTGGATGCCAGGAGAGGACTGAAGCCAAGCACTGATGTTTAAGGGCACATTGGAATGCCTGAAATGGGCGTTTAGAAGGTGTTAGAAACTTAAAATTCCCCTAGGAAGTCTTCTGTCACAATAGACACTCTGCATCTATTCTCATTTACATCCCATGTCTGACGTCCATGCAGAATCCATTTGAAATGTATATACTCCCTACCCCAAATTCATGTGAATAACTAAAATAAATAAATAAATAAATAAATAAATATTAGGATGTTGCTTTTCTGGATTATCACATATTTCCTGGAGGGGAAAAGTCTCGATAGCAATATTTCTGAACTTCTGCATGAACTTTCTATTACAAAAATCCAACAAGGCTTTGTCATCTTGCTTGTCAGCAGCCAACCATTCACTCAACTGTGTAATCAAACCATGTTTGTTTCTATTTCTCTTTCTCCATCTCTGTCCAATGCAATTTGTGTGGACACCTTTCCAGCACCATTGCTGTTGTCTTCTGTGCTGTGAAGAAGATGTTGTCCTTCTGTAGGAGTGAACCAGTGTCTGCCTCTACAGTCTTTCCATGTACAATGGGCTTACAAAGTGCCATCCCTTCCTCCCTTTTTTGTATCCCCTGCTTGTACAGTGGGGCCAAAGAAGAAAACCCATTTAACTGTTTCCCAGGCACATGTGCCTTCACTGAACTGCTTAAAAGTCTTTAGCGTCTTGGTAGCAAACCTGTGAGTAAGTACATGGACCATGTTTATACATCTCCTGGGCACCAGCATCATACTGGGCAGAGAGGGTGAGGCTTAAATGGAGGTAGGAGGTATGAAACATGGGGTTTTGAGTCTGGATGGTATCTGAGGGTGTTTCACCACTCCTTACCCTTGCCCTGCTAATCTGCATGTTCAGAGCAGGGGAAGGCAACTGAGCTCTTTGGCAAAGCACTGCTCTGACTAGTCCCATATGACACAGCAGAGCATGCCCGAATAAAACCATAGGGTCACAGAATCATAGAATGGTGTGGGTTGGAAGGGACCTTAAAGATCACCTAGTCCCAACCCCCCTGCTATGGAAGGAACACCTCCCACTACCCCAGGTTGCTCCGAGCACCATCCAGCCCACTCTTGAACACTTTCAGGAAGGGGGCATCCATGACTTCCCCGGGCAACCTGTTCCAGTGCCTCACCACCCTCACAGTAAAAAATTTCTTCCTTTCCTTGTCTAATAATATATAAATACAAAGTATTAAAATATCAAATAAGTTGCTCATAAAGTATTAAAAGAAAAAATTCTCTTCCTAGCCTGCCTAATGTGTTTGTTTACAAGTGTGAGATATGCCAGATGTCCATGTAGGGTGATGTTCAACATCTATGCCTTGCCATCATTGGGCTCTTGCAGCCACAGTGAGGGTCTAGGACAAACCGGTGGACTAAGCTTTTCCATTTCAGATCTTATTGCTCTTCTTTTCATGTCTTTTCTGCTTGTGTTAAAACTGCTCACTCCTTGGCCAACTAAGGCAAGTTTGCACTAAAATGCACACCAGGAACTGTAGTGACAGACTTGCAAATGGAGCTGACCACCCTTGGAAGAAGTGTGGAGTAGACAGCGAAAGCCTCCAGGGCTGCCCAGGCTTGGCTGTCAGCACCCAGAAACTTTTGGGTGTACACTAATTACTGAATAATTAACCATCTGCTCATTTCTTCCTCCCACTCTGGCTCCTGAGGATGCCTACCAGCAACACTGCTGAGGTTGTGTAAGCATGGAAGCAGGAATGTATATATGTATATGAGTGTATCTGTGTATCGGATGGCTTTTGGCAGCATCCAAAGGAGATCATAATCATGAGGCCTCTCTGATGGAGCTGGTTTGTGGTTGTCTGAATGAACATTTTCACCACAACTGCAGCACACAAAATTTTTTCTGTTTTCTAGCCTGTGACACCTTGTAATGACTGAGAAGCACCTACTTACCTGCAAACAGTGGTAGAAGTCCACACTTTTTGCTCACGTTCAGTTTCTCTACTTGAGGAAACAGAAAAATTTTCAACTAAGTGTCACTGTCTGGGGTAGCCTTTGCCTCTCCCCCTGGGAAGGGGATGCTTTCCTGACTTGCTATTATCAGTTTTGAGTGAGGACCTGTCTGTTCTCTAGACCTTCTTTTGCTGAGAAGAAATCTTTGATTTGCAGCCCCATGGGAAAGCAGCACACCAGCATGGTGTTTTCAATGCTTTCTTCTTCTCCCTCCCCAGACCTCCTGTCCCTTTTTTCTCAATCAGATTCCCAGGGTACTCCTCCCAGGGCTTTGTTTGCTTTAATAGCAGGGTCCTGTCTGCCTGTCTTTCAGTCATCCCACACCTTCTCCTGGCTCTGGTTCTGTATTGTTTACCACATGTGTGGGTCTGGCATTCAGGTCTTCTGCATTACACACCAGTGGAGTTACCAATTTACTTCCCCCAGATCCTTGCTGCCATGCCAGGGCTGACTTGTGTGGTGCCACTCCTCATTTTTTGATCACCTTGGAGGGGTTTTCTCTTGAACAGCATGTCACTTTGGCCAGCATTCCTCGACCTGGGTCCTTCCACATTTCATCCCCTTTCTTAGGTGCTTTCTCATGTGGGGAGGTGGACTCAGCTGAATGATTCACACCCCTCCTTGTGTTCCCCCATTCTTTTTCAGTTTCCCTCCTTTCACCTGGTGAGCAGGAGGTGAGAAGAAATCATGTTCCCTACCAATCCCATGGAGGTTTCCTGGCTTGCTGGCAACTTGTGGTGACTCTGCAGGGCTGCAAGGTTCCCTAAAGGTCTGCAAGACATCAGAAGTGTAAGAGAAGGAGCCACATGGTTTTTAGCAGTGTGCACATGTCACTCTGGCCAAATGTGGATGGAGACAGTCATGAAAGCACCTTGATTTATTCAGCTAAGGTAGAAATGATGGAAGTTGCTTTGAGCAGAGAGGAGGCTGTCAGGTTGGGTGTGATGGATAAAGACCTGAAATCTATGGGTTTTAGCTGCACCATGCTGTTTCCCTCCAGGTCTCCACACTGACTGGACCTCTACCACAAAACCATCATGCTAATGGTAAAGTTGAAAAGACAGTTTACTGAAGAGTTTCTAGTCACAAAACAGGAAGAGAATGAGAGGCCGCTCACATGTCAGGGCAGCCAACATCTCCTGCACTGGAGTGCTTGGGGAGTGGAGAATCCCATGGAACAGCCAAGGTGAGAGGCATCTGTCCTCTCTGCAGCTCTGATACACTGACCTAGGTGTGTTGCCACCCGGTCTTTGCCTGAGCACCTGGTGATCTGTCCTGTTGTCATGCCCACAATGAAAGCAGCAGAAAGCAAGGGTAGGACAGGAGGATGGTAAGGCACAAGATGCAGGCAAGCTCCTTGTCCTTTTGCCACCATTACGTAACTGATGGAGGTTGCTTTCAGTCATCAGTAAAGGCACAAGATGCTTGACAGTGTGGGTGGGAACCTAGTGCTTGTCACACCCTACTTTTGCCTTTTCTGAGCCTTTCTTGCCATGAGGCCACCTGGTCACCTAGGTGAGGATGTAGTTTCTGCGTGTTCCTATAGAAGCACTCTGTTAAATCATTTATGCAGCACAAACGTTTAAGAACCAAAGTAAATAATGACAAAATTAGTGGCTATTTTTCTATTTGGATGTCTGGGTGTCTAAGAAGTACTTAAGTCTGTAGGCAAAGCAAAATCTGCAGGGAGGAACAACATTTTATTATACCCAGAGATGCATTTGGGGAGGGGGCTGGAACAAAATGATCTTTAAGGTCCCTTGAAACCCAAACCATCCTATGATTCTATGAAAATCAGACTCTGTTAGGCACACAGGTCTTCACGGAAAGAAGAAACCCTTATTATTTTCCAAATTAATTACTTGGTTTAATAATAAAATAGGGAAATCTTTGAAGAAACAACAAAAATAGGAAGAACTTGAGGTGGTGCAGAAAGGAGGAAAGCAACCTACCCTGCAAAGGCTGAGTTTACATGTACACCTCCTGGCTGGGCCACCTCCTTAACCAGCATCTGTGCTCTTCATGTGCATCAACTGCTGATATGTGAACTATTCTGGTCCCCTCACCAAAGGGGGCCAGATGAACATGATGGTACCTTGATGCCTTAGATGATCACAAGCTATTCTTCTAGCTGACTCAGGCCAAGGTTCTTCAGACACCTGGGAGGTGCCTTGGACCCTGAAGTCAGTAAGGAGCCTCACACTGCACATGCAACTTGCTCATGCAGTGTTATGCCCATGACAAGACCACTTGTGAAGGCTTTGCAGTTAAAGAGGTTTTGTGCAGGAAGCAGAGGCATCTCATAAAAACAACCTGTGGAGCCAGATGATTAGTCTTTCTCATGCTAAAGAAAGCGGCTAGAAGAGTTCAGGCAGATGGGCTTTCCACTAAGAGGCCAGCATGACAAACACATCAGAAATGAATAGCATGCCACATCTCTCCAGTATTAAAAATTGGTTTTCTTTCCTGTAGGTCAACCTTTTCCTCATGCAGCAGTGAGTCTTTCACAGGGTCTTCATCCTGATTGCTCCACACCCCTGCTCACAGTCAGCCAGCAACGTGTGACATTGTTATTTGTTATTTCACAGAGGCAAGACATCACTGCAGAAAACTGCAGAACACCTCAGGGAAAGGAGACCCCACTGCTAGGAGGAGGACCTTGCTGTGCTGGAGTCCAGCCTCTGTCACACACATATACATGGCAGGCTCAGCTCCAGGAGAGGAAATACATCTATAGGCATCACTGGTGCTGGAGGGAACGGTGCCTCCTGTAAATCCCTGGAGGAAGGGAATATGTTTTGAAGGAAGAATACCAAGGATTATCCTTCAGAAGGACAAAGTGAGCACTGGGATGGCTTCAGGCTGGGCAGGAGTTTTAAGCACATGCAGCAAGGAGGAAAAAACCAAAAATAACATTTTTTTCCCTGCATTCCTAATAGACATATGATGGAGTAATTAACTTCATTTTCAAGTTTCCATCAGTAAAGAGTCCATGTCCTGGTCTGTTCTTTATTGCCTCTGTCCTGGTTATCCATTTCTCAAATATAAGTATGTTTTAAAACCTCAGGAATTTGAAAATAATGGGTTCATGGCCTTTTCAACCAGCGCTGGGGCCATTTGCCATACAGCTGTAGAATCACCTATGGTGAAAGGGATCTCTGGAGGTCTCTCATCCAGACCCTGCTCAGAAAAAGGCTGACAGCAAGATCAGACCAAGTTGCTCAGAGCTTTGTCTTATCAGGACTTGAAACCAAGAATGTCCACTGGACAGCCTCCCTGGGAGTCCTGCACTAGTACTTTTTTTTTTTTCTCAAATACCTAGAGAGAAACTCCCCTCTTTCAACCCATGTCTGTAATATCTCATCTGCTGTGTACCAGTGTGAAAAGCCTGGCTCTATCTTCTCAGAATCCTGCTTGTAGATGACATTGCTGTTGTACTGGGGGCTCCAAAACTGGATACAGTACCCAGATGTGGACTACTGAGTGTCAAATGAAGGAAAACCATCACTTTCTCAGCTTCCTGGCTGTCAGTTTGATCTAAAAGTGATGAATACTCAGGAGGACCAAATCTCTCAGGCAGTACTTTGATTTTTTTCTGAATAGGACACTAGCTGCTAAAAAAAAAAAATCATTAGAAGAAGAGTGGGTATTTGACAGAAATTATAGATTAGACTTCTCTTCTTTAGCTTCCACCTCCAAATCTGACTTGGTGCTTCACCTCCCAGCTGGAATGCTGACAATTAAAGTATTCTGTACAGATGTTAGTTGAACAAAGGAGGTGCTGTTTCCCTGAAGGCAGCCACCAGCAACCAAACCAAAGCACTTGAACCAGGAGATGTCCCCACAGGGCAGCTACATGGAGCTGAGGTGGACTTGGAGGAATAGACACAACCCTGCTGTGTTGAACATGAAGATCTGCCTCTTGATATTTTTTTTTTTTTATGTTGAATGTTTACTTTTGGTTTATGGTAGAAACAGCATACCCCTTTCATTTGGAGAGAAACAGACCAAATCTTTCCCAGTCTCCCTTGGATCCCCAACTGGAGTAAAGTGTAATGTAGATGCAGGAGAAAACAGAAGAACAGAAGTGTCATTTACCTTGTCCTCTACTATTCCCATTGTCCTGCTGTCTCAGTGTGCCTGTCAGACAGAAGCAGAGAAGTGATCTAAGGAAATGATGCTTCTTGGCCAAACAGTAACTTCACAAAAAGTGATCATTTTGGGGCAGAAAGTTTCCATCCCAGTTCTTTGTCTTTTGATCTGAAGAGAAAGTTAGTATTGGTTCCTGCTGCAATGTGATTATTTCTATACAGTCAGATTAAGAGAAGTTCCCTCTTTGTCCTAAGATATGCAGGAGCCTGGGTGTTTTCCTGAGCAGTTCAAATCCTCTCAGGCAAAGAGGACAGAAGCAATAGTTCTTTGTGATGCTCTGAGGTACTTGATAAACACAACCTGCAGCACCACCATGATGTAAAACCAGCATTTCTATTCTTTTTCTTTTCACCTGAGCATGGAAACAAAATGCTTCGTTTTGTTTCACAGAGAAAACTTTGATGATGGGAGAAAACCCCAGAGGTTTAATTTCTTTTTGGCACAAGGGAATAAAAAAGTGGCTTAGAGTTTCTACATTTACATTTCTACATTTCCACACTTCACGATCAGGTCTCCTACCCTTACTGCTCCTAATTAAATGAGGCTGTTATTCTAAAATACAATACAGGCTTTGACTGATGTTTATGCTCTTCAGCGCTGATTATTTTCCCTTCCATACTTAACAAGTCAACAGAAGGAAAGACTTGACCAAAAAATATCTGCTGAAGGGTGTCTCAAAACCTACAAGTTAGCTGCTTTGATATATGACTCTGAGTAAACTGCACTGAAAGTCCTTGGTCTTTCAAATGGATCTATTAACCTAGATAATGACCTTGGCCATGTGATGAGTGGGGTCAAACCTCTTATCTTGGCTTTGGCATGGAAATTGCTGATAATGTGTTCAGTGAATGCAGGGGGCTGGACATTGTATGCAGGGTGACTGTATTCCCACATTGGCTGTAGGGAGGTCAGGGGTACCCCATAGATGCAGCAGCTCCTCTTCCAAATCCCAGGCTGTCTTGCTAAAAACTACCAATGACACCACCAAAACTCTGAGAACTGACACTTGTCCCTCTTGAAGCATCCAAACAATATGCCTTTTGACACATTCTTCAGCACAGATAATCTTGGAAAAACTGCTTGAATTCTGTGTGGAAAAAAAATGTCAGAAATATGGTAAACTAAAAAGTTTACCTTACTGTGTATCTTTGTCAAAAAATCCAAACTGTAAAATCTTCGAGTACATCATCAGTGAGAGAAGGGTTGCCACCTTCTGCATCCTTATTGCCAGTGCCACAGACTTTCTTTATGCCATAGTATCACAGAACAGTTTTGTTGGGAAAAGACCTCTAAGACCATCGAGTTCAACTGTTAACCTACCACTGCCAAGTCCATCATTAAACCATTTCCCAAGCACCACCTCTACACGTCTTCTAAATACCTCTAGGGATGTGACTCAACTGCTTCCCTGGACAGCCTGCTCCGGTGTCATGGGCCATGTGGTTCCTGCTGTGCCCACAAGGAAGGTGATGAGGCCCACACCTACCTTGAAGTAAAATTTCTCTGGGTAATGGGAGTGGTACCTGAGCAAATAACTTCTTTCCTGAGTCACAGCACATCACATGCTGCTCTTGCGCCCATGACGTGGGCAGCGCTGCTGGGCTGAAGAGGCAGGTGGGGAAGGACAGGGAAGTAACTGCAAAAGAAACATCCACCAACCTATATCCCCAGGTACACAGTTAAACAATCAGAGAGACAGTAAAGGAAGTAATAAATGATTACTCGGTTTATCTTGGCTTTTTTTTTTTTTTTTTAAATAAATCAGGAAATGTAAAAATTGTGGTCTCATGGCACAAAAAGGCTCCTGGCTATTATTTTTTTAAGAAGGTTGGACTGGAAAAGGTCAAGAAATGCAGTTTGAGTGACCTCAAGCTGAAAAACAAAGCCATAAAGATGCAACCTGATCAAAGCTCTCTTGTGGTTTTCCAAGAATTTTTGCTATTGATTTTGACTGAGGTTTGGTTATAGACTGATAAAAGCAGGGCCAGACACAAAATCTATGCTGCTTCTCACCCTTATTTTCAGTCCATTATATGCTATTGATAGCACCTGTTATTTTTCATCATGACAAGTTTTTATTTTCCCCTGGTTACTTCAAGAGCTTCATCTCAAGATATTTTTTGCCTGTCCAGTAGGTAGACGCTGTACTGACCAGACAACTTAACTGTAATGAGATCCCTCTATTCAGTTTCAACATCCTTCCTTTTCTTTTTATGTTGTGTGCCATCATCTCCCATTTACTTGAGATAAGACACGGTAGGTTTTTTCCATTTTAGAAAGGGATGAGAAAAATCTTTTTTGTGTGTGCTTAATAAGAAAAAAGTGCTTTCCTGCTTTTCTCTCTCAACAGAATGTGTATTTTTGACTCTAGCACAGGTTAACCTACTTTTTGAAAACAAAGTGAAGGAAGATAGTCAGGAACAGTGATTAACAGTATGATATTCAAGGGACAGGAGGAAATGAGCAGATGAGTCAAAGGAATCAGTAGCCTGAAGTTCACAAAAGTAGTCGCTGAACCCCAAGGAGAGGGGAAACAAAAAGGAAATATGTGACACTGGCAGAAAGACACTCTGGACAGGAGGACCAGGATCACCTCATCTTAAAAGGAGCTGATGAAGTAGAAGCAAGAGGAGTGGGAAGAGAGCCAGGATGGTCTGAGGGATAATGGCAAAAGTTACCAAGTCTGGGAGAAGGGCAATATGGGCAGAAATAAAGAGAATTTAGGGCAATAGAGAAGGAAGGATGGATTAGCCCTATGATAAAGCAGGTGAGGAAACAGGACAAGAGGTGCTGGTGGGAGATGGAAGTAGGATAAAGAAAAGGTCAATGTGTGGAGGTGTTGGGTGGATGGTTCACATCCCGTGACCTGACCTGCTGCTCAGGCAGGCAGCACCATCACACCCAGTGTGTCTTTGAAAGAAGCTGGCAGGCCACGAAGTTCCAACAGAGATGTAAGGAGACAGATGTGAGGGCATGTGTCAAGAGCAGTGTGCCATGTAGCACCTCTGCTGTGTTTGCTTTGGCACTGGTGAGGCAAACAAGATTAGCTGAGAAAAATGCAGAGTACAGATGGCAGCCAGCATTGCTGGGAGTGTGTAGGGTGGGTTATCTTGCCCCACTGGAGCCACACTGTGGGAAGAGACACACAGGGAAAAATGTTGCTCAGAAAAATCTGATTGTAGAATCACAGAATAATTTGGGTTGGAAGGGACCTCTAGAGGTCATCTAATTCAACCCCCTTTAAGTAAGCAGGGACTCTATCAACAGGATCAGGTTACTCAGAGCCTAGTCAAGCCTCACCTTGAATACCTCCAGGGATGAGGTCTCAACTACCTCCCTGGGCAACCTGTTCCATTTTTCCCCTGCCCTCATGGTAAAGAAAGTTTTCCTAATATTATCACTGCCGTGACAAAGTCTGGGCAAAAGCTGAAAAATGAGATTGCAGGAAAGGCTTTGGAGGAAATCATGTGGGTAAAAAATCAAGACCAACGCAGCGACAGCGGGAGAGCCTGTGCTTGGAAATGACTCTAGGTGCAGAGCTGGGGCAGGACTTATGGAACTTTCTAAAAATCCTGTGAAAGAGGATGTTCCTCCTGTGGCCACAGAGACAACTCTTTTGGCTCAGTCAGGAGCACGTGGGGTCTGTATGGTGCCCCTGTGCTGGACCAGGCTTTTGTCCCTGTCCCCACCCAAGCCTTGCTACAGCAGGATCCATCTCTGGACCTAGCACAGCTCAAGGTCCAGACCCTTGGTCTGGAGGGGTAGAAGACCACCAGTTCTTCCACTTCTGGGCATAGTCTCAACAGTCAGCTGCTATATCTAATGGTCAGTTTCATCTAGGTGTACAGTGGTGCCGAAGACAAGTCAGACAGCTTCAAGGAGTGAATTCATGGTGTGTCTAAGCAACCTCTGGAGATGTGCCTTGCTTGGATACCCAGCCAAACTCCTGCACCTGCAGCAAAAAGACAACACATGGAAAGGCAAGAGCCCAAGCTGGAGAAAACAGCATTGGGCCTTCTATATGACTCCCACAGGATTTTCTACCAGTGCTTTTAAAGTCAGCTCTGGTCCTTGAGCACCTGAGTAACTCATTGTTAGGACATGCCTCACCTTTTCTCCTGACTCACATGCTGGTGGGCAAATGGACAAGCAAAAGCAAAATGTTAGGATATTTTTCAGACCACCACCATTTTAACAGTTTCATCTGAGCCCATGAGCTGACCTGCCAGAAATCTGGAAAGAAGGTGGCTCTCAGGGCACCACATTTCCCAAAAACACATGCTCGCTGCATCAAATGGGAGAAGCACTTTGGTACTTAGACTTAAAGGCTTTTCTTCCAGTTATACTGCTTTGACAGAATCAATACTATAAAGATGAATTGCTTTGCCAAAGTACTGTTTCCTTTCCAGACTCCCTGGAGTGATCACATTTGTGTTAGCTTTTGTACATGGTCACAGATTTTCCAGAGATTTATACATTTATGTGACGGAGGTGGTGGGGAGCAAATCGTTTATCTGTGCCATACCCACCTCTCTCTAGCTGTGCCACAGAAGATACGATGGGGCTGAGAAGTGCATTTGCAGTCTTATTCTCTTTGCTCTCTCTCAGTAACAACTTCAGCATCCTCCCTGAGTAGCTGTATAATTGCAACTAAATTTGAGCTCTTGAAGCTGGCACTGATTTTCAACAGAGCAGAGAAACATAAAGAGGATGGTGAGGCCTTAGCTATCATTGCATCCAGTATCTTTTAGCTTTGAGCGTTGTCAGTGCAGCCCTCCCTTTCCAAGTGCTTCTTCCCCTCCTGTTTTATGTGACTTGATCCCAAATTTGGTTCATTTAAGAAGTGACTGTTTGACAGATCATCCAAGATTTTCTCTGCTATACATAAAATTACAAGTGATGCTTTGGTGAAGCACATTTTAAGAACTGTGAGGCAAATCATGCCAGTCAGGGAAAAAGGAATGATTTGGGTCTATCTCTCTGGAGAGTTTCATTCAAGGCACCTAACAACTTTTCCCAAGCATTTGTAGAGCAGACTGAAAATAAGAACTGTAATTTTAAAAATCACAGAAATCAGTATCAAACAGTTAAAGCAGAACTAGAGGGATAGATTAGATGTTGTTTTGTTATTTAGGTAGCTATTCACCCTACCCAAAATGGAAGTACAGCAACAATTTAGCTGAAGGCTTTATTCACTACTAGGACTGTGCATAATAACTGAGCTCCTACATCTCTCAGCTTACCATAACAACCACATTCCTGGGAGAAAGAGCTTGCGTTGGATCTAGAACAAAGTGGGTGTGCTGCAATAAATGTTAATATTTAATCACCTGGAGTTTGCCACCCTCTGACACACGCAATGGCAGAAACCACAGCTAGGAAGCAGGTCCTCTGTTCACAGTGTGCACACCAAGGTCAGAACCTTAAAGTTACCAAAGTCCCTTTGATAAAATGAGCTCGGGACCTGCTGTCATTATAAAAAAAAAAACGAACAAACAAACAAACAAAAAACCTAAACCACCACCAACAACAACAAAAATATTTTTTAAAAAGTGGGTTTATTTGCTTTTTCTGCAATAGCCCTCCTTGGTCTTGATCTGGACTCAAAAACAAAGCAGGGATTTTCCTGGTTACAAAGAGCAGAAAACCTGCTTACCCAAGCTAACCACCTAACTTATTTCTAAAACAATATTTAAGCCACTTTGTATTTATTTCACCTTTCACTCTGCAGGGCTGACAAGCAATGGGCAGACGTGGTTATCCATGGCCATCTGGGAAAGGCGGATCAGCCGGGTCTGAGCCGGCTTCAGTTTCCAGCACTGGCATTCTCCCATTCCTCGTCAGCTCTCACCTTCAGAGAAGAAGTACCACCATGTCACGAGTCTTGTCTGCCAGCACCCCAGCCAAAAATACCAGGCCTGACATTTAAGGATTTAGAGAAGGAGGAGACAGCAGGTCAAAGATGTATTGTTAGAAGGAAGAGATTTTTACAGTTTGCTCCTTTTCCAAGGAAGCTGATGAACCAATTGGGATATACAGTGAGGTAAGAAAGAGGAGATTTGAGGCACTTGGGCAACTACAGGCTAAGGAGGTCTGGGCCATGGCAGCTATCTAGCAAAGGGCTACCATAGTCAGAGTAAGATTCAGTGAAAAGAAATGTCTGGAGAAAAGTGGCAATGAAGTTTGTGTTTTAAGCTCACTGTTCAGGGACAAGCCACCCCACAATATAGGGCACCAGTAGTTGCACCCTGGACTGCTGATTTTAGGCTGCTTTGCCAGCTCTCCTTGAGTGTATTGCTGCTGGAGTTTTTTATAGGGCTCTTTGAAGAAAACGGTGAAAGTCACAAAATTATTTTGTTGTCTTATTTTTCCCAGTAAAGTACCTATCTTCTCTGCCTTGCCTCTACCAGCATATGAGCATCTTTCAAGGTCTCAGTGTCCAGCCTGACGCAAAGCCACAGCTGCTTCCCCTTATCCCTTTAACTCCATCTGAGAGTGTAAGGTCAGAATATGGTTTCTCTTTCAGTGTTATCTCTGCAAATCCACCCTGGCAGGGCAGCTTTCTGTGCTTGTCTTACCCAGGAGCCAGTGATTAGCAGGTGTTGCATTAGAGCTGCTTACATGGGCTCAGCTGCACTGGCTCAGCCCTATTTTTAGCTGGAGCTGAGTTCACAGCCAGGGCTGTGTGAAGTGAGGGACATCAACCCCAGAGGTTTCTTACAAATCCTTGATGTCCCCAAAGCCATTGAACTGGGCATGCACAAGAAAATGCAGCCTTAGTACCCCAAATTCTTGCTCTTGGTGCTCCCACAAACCACCGTGCTTTGCCTTAGGTGGTACCAGATCTTTGGGTTTGCTCCCTGGTGGGTGGAAGGGCTCAGCCCTGAGACTCCTGCATGCAGCCCCATGGTCTTCACACCTGCATGATGGAGAGGCTGATCACTAGCCCCCTGTAAGTCAAGCAGGATGGGTGCAAACAAGGGTGAATTCAGAGCCCACAGCACCCATCAGGATGCTATGTGCTCATCCATCTGGGGCATTTCTTATTTTGGGAGAGGTGGCAGGGCTCACAGCCACATCTCCTGGAAGCCGAGTAAAAGTCAAGCCAACAAACAAGGATCTATTTTAATCACAGCCCTGACAACTGTCCCTTCCTTACAGGGGTTTGAAATGTCACCTAAAAGACAGACGGGCTTGGTACGTGCTGTACAGTTTAATGAAAAAAGTCACGTGGAGACTCGTGGATAGAGGTTTGCTGAGTTTTACCAGGAAAATTAAACACAAGTCATGCTCCAGCTGGGTTTTGCATCACCACATTTATCATATGAAAATCGCTTTTCATGTGATGGTAGTGGAGGGCCAAATTCTATCTTTGCATATCTGAACACATATGCTATCATTGCATAGGATGCGGCAGACGGGTTCACTTACCTCTGAGGGAATTTCTGCTCCTTAGTACCAGAGCACCGTTCTTTAAAGTGAGCTGGATGTGCCCCTCTGTGAAGCAGAAATTGGTTAGCATCACTTGCACTTTTCTGTGGGTACCTGTAAATCTGGACTTGCTTAGCCCCCAGATCCAGGAAAATGGAAAATCTCTCAGTGGGCCTCATTACAGTCTTGGAAAATATATATTTCATTTAACAAGGAAAATTCCTCATGGAATTATCGGTAAGAGAGTTACAATTGGGAGAGGCAAGGATGAGTTCTGTAACTAGAGCATTTTAAAACTTACATTCCTCTCGGTGTTCAGCTTTTTTGCTTGTCATATGCCATTTGACACCTAGATGGCAAATGTTTATGGACAGAATTAATTATAAAGGATTCACCTCTACAGCAGGACACAGATTCAATCCTAGTAGTTGCTGATTAAAATAAAGTTCCTTGCTTATACCTTTGTTTGAAGGATTAGGAAATCAGTTATCTCTAACTAAATAGCACTGGCCATCTAGCTTTTGTTTCTAAAGCAAGACTTCACAAAAACTTGACAACTGCTAAATATCAAAAGAAAATCATAGGGGACTAATTAATGACATATATTCAGCATCTGCTCCCAGATGTTTGGGGAACAGAAAACTCAATAAAAAAAGGAGGACGGGGAATGCATATAATAACAATGCTTCTTAAGAACCGATGACATAAATGCTCTGTCTCCTGTACTGGGGAACCACTAGTACTCCTGTACTAGTGTTTTATTGCCATATTTATAATTTAACTGCAGGACAACTCACAACAACTGGAAATATTCCACTGAAGGCCTATCATGCTGCTGGGTAAAACAAGGATATATTTTAAGAGGCCAAAACAGCACAGAACTGGTTTCTCTTCTCAACCTGAAAAGGATACAAGAAGACTAGTGCCACTGGAGCTGGTGGGACTGGGATGAGGAATGGCCCAGAGAACCTCCCCTGTCTCTCTTTGCAGTGGTGAGCAATGAAAAGTGGACTCAGTGTGTGGTGTCATCAATGCAGGGATTGTAATGCAACTTTCCCTCCCTTCCTGAGGTCAGTCTGCAGTCTTCCTGGCTGCCTTTTCAATAGCTCCTGCAAAATATTTTCAGTGCCTTTTAACCATCTCACCAGCTATGGCCTCAAAACACCATGGGGGACATAGTCAGGGTCTGCTCTAGAAGAGCAAAATGGGAGCTCAGGTTTGACCCAAGAGACGTGGAAAGCCATGCACAAGGATTTACAAGTCATTACATTATTTCATGCTTGTAAAAAGAGACAGAGAAATTCAGCTAGCCAGAGCTCCCCCCAAAACACATACAGCATAGATTTAATGGGAGTGATGTACTGCCAGACTCCTCCCTAGCCCAGTTTTTATAACAGGGCATTAACTTCCCTTCCCACCAAACATTATTGCCTTGTCTGGCATTTAGCTCTCAAGCATGCCATACCTCCACAAAGGCTGCCTCCTAATTTATATTTAGTGTTTATGCTGGGATGTTAATTTGCCTAGCAACCATAGATGGGTTTTCCATGCTGGTTTACTATTATTTATGTGTATTCACAATCACAGCTCTTTTCTTCAGGTAGCATTTTGCCTGGTTTTCTTCCACGCTGGCTCCTCCATGGTGGCTCAGCCAGATGCTGGTGCATTTGTGGGAGGAGATGTGAATGTACAAAATCAAGCACCTCGTTTGCAGTAATGAGCTATTTGGCCCTAACATATCAAGCAGGCAGGGGGACTTCATTGGTCTGCATATATAGATTGTAGCCCTGGTGAAAGGGTTTCTTGGAGGTGTTATGCCTGGTTGCTGGCATTCCACTGGCTCCTGATGTCTATGGGATGTGTGACCCAGTTCCCTTTGAAGCCCTGCCAATGAGCCAGAGAGAAAAATGCATCTTTTCTCCTTTTACTTCTGCTCCATCTTGGCACTTGCAGGTGGGTATTTTTAAAGTGTGTTTCTCTATATATGACAGTCCTGGTCGGGTCTGCCTTTCTCTTTACACCAGAGAAGACCTTTTCTGCATGTCTGGAGAAGAGAACCTGGGGAGACTTTGTAGCAGCCTTCCAGTACCTGAAGGGGCTACAGGAAAGCTGGAGAGGGACATTTTACAAGGTCATGTAGCAACAGGATAACGGAGAACAATTTCAAACTGAAAGAGGGTAGATTTAGACTAGATATTAGGAAAAAATAATTATAATGAGGGTGGTGAGACACTGGAACCAGTTTTGGTTTGGTGCAGTCTCTCCAAACAATCTAAACACTCCTGAGTTTCAGAGGAGATGGATCAGAAGTGAGCAACTAGGTCCTCCTTTTAGAAGAACCTCAAATCAGAATGAGTGATCCATGTGTGGGAAAAGCATGGATTTTAATCTGGTTGGCAGCTTTGCAGCTCTGTCTTTTCTCTGGCCTTGCAGCTGCCATGTTGCAGGGGCTGGTATAGCTTCTATCCTCTGCAAGGTGTAATCCAGACAGCATGAGGACAATGAGGGAGGCTTTTCTGCTTTTCTCAAAAGTGTTGCATTTTTTAGAGAACTCTAGCTGTGGCACACATGGTGACCACAGCCCACGCACTGATTCAACAGGGCTGGTGTTGAAATTCAAGCACATCATTGCTCATAAAACAGAGAACCACATCACCCAAGCAGTGATCCATCTCTCTAGTGATGACCTTTGCAGCCAAGCTACATCATGTCTGGAAGCAGCCCTGGAGTTGCTCATGGTCCAAAATGCTCCTCTTGCATCTGGGACAAAGGATGGGTTCAGGAGTCTCCTCTTTCTAGCTGGTCCAGAGGAAACAGAGGCAAGAGGCGTTGCAGTTGAAAAGTATGGAGCCATCTGGGGGAAACAGAGGAGAGTAGCAGAAAAAAAACATCATGGCAGAAGACAGTGGTTGGAGAAAAAGGAGGCTAAGAGTGGGAAATGTCTGCAGAGAGAAGTCTTAGAAGAAAAAGTGAGGGAAGAATGAGAGAAAGTAGGAAATCATATACCACCAAAATTATAACAGGAAGGTGTGTTGATGTATATTTTCATATCTGCTGCAATTAGGACATGATCCAAAAGTGTTTTGAGCTCTGGCTGTGCCAGTCCTTTGCCCCACCCTGCCTCTCCCTACCAGATCCTGGCAGAGCATCTTTTCTGGATCAGACATTTAGACATGTGAGGACAGCAGGAAAGTTTCAGGACATGAAGAAACCTTTACATCCATTTATTTGTTTTAATATGAGATCGCAAAACCATGTAAACACATGTCTCTTTAAATCAGAAAATGCTTATATGGATACATACATATATTTATTTATACATAAGTATCACTTTCCCCATGCAGAAACAGGTCGGTTCTCTGTTCTGCATCATATTTAACCCACAATTTCTTCTAAAGGAGCTATGGCAGCAATCCAAGCCCTAGTTTTATTGATGGAGGGATCCACTCTGACTCCATCCCCTCTCCTACCTCACCAGATGTGGGACTGCCACCGTATTATCCCACAGTTCATGACTGCCGCCTAGCAAAACCTCCCACTGTAGGAGAAAAGTCCTTCCTAAGATCTCTTATTTGCCAACAAGCAAAAGTCACTGCAGGGGTTTTCTGCACCCCACTTTGCCCAAACCATGTGTGCTGGGGAAGAGCAGGACTCCTGGGCAGAAGTTCCGGTTTCCACCAGCCAGGGTCGAGCTGTTCTCCCCGATACCACCAGCTGGGCATACTGGTTCAGCTGGATTTTCATGTTCTTTTACTTATCACAGGTTACTCTGCACATGAGTGGACAGATCTGCCCTGGGAAGTGAGTAAGAGGGAACCTGTAATATTCTGGCTCCTCTGCACAGCCCCCAGCACGCACGTCAATGCTGGTACCCCGGATTTTGCGGTGCAGAAGATGAATGTAGATGTTGCTCCTGTGAGTTAAAATGCAGAAGCTACCTCCCTTCCTCTCTGCTCAGGAAGCTGCTAGGCTTGAATGGAGTATGCTTCCCCATGAAATGCTTTTCCTGCGTTATTTTACTCTCAGAGAAATCTAAACCATTGGCTGTACCTATCTGCTGACTCAAAGCCGAGAGAGATGATGCTGTAATCCAAATGTCACCATGACAGTAACCTTACACCAAGTGACTGGGGTCACAGGTCTCATGACTATTGTCATATTTTTGGAGCTGTGCTTAGCTCAGAGATAAGGCTTCCCTTTGCAGCTTCCTTCCTCTGCCAAGTTTACTGCCGTGCACACTCAGTCCTCCAGCCTGGGACACACCATTGGTGTCTTCTGGGAGGATGCTGCAGGTGGATACAGAGCAGCTTTTGGGCTGCTGGGGCTGGCAGGGTGCTCTCCATTTTGGAGTGACTGATTCTTCCCCATCTCGGGCAAGGATTGGCACCTTCTCCCCAGATGGTTACATGCCATGCATACCTGGCACTTTCAGTTCAAAAGTTGATCCGTGGCCAGTGGACTGATATCTATTGCTGAGTTACTTTGAAACAACATAGGTGGCTCTTTTCCTTTCTCTGTATCAGTAATGTGGAAAAGTTGAGTTCTTCTTTTCAGGTTTGTACCAAGTTTAAAATATGCTTGAAGTTTAGGGAGAGTCCACCCATGGAAGTGACTGCAGTATTGACTCAGAGGGGGCTTTTACTGTCTTGTTAAGGTCTTAAGATAAGCCTGGAGGCACCCACAAATGCACTCCAAAAGGTTTTGTTCTGCTTTTAGTAGATCAATATCAGTCAGATCTTCAGGTAGTTGCCCTCATATACTTTTTTTAATTTTAATTTGTTGTGAAACACCTGTCCCTCTGTGACCAGAAAGATGCTTTGACCTCACTTAAGGGCAGATGGAGCCTTTAAAAGTCCCATCAGCCTCAGATGCTGGTGGTCTGTGACGCTAATCGGTCCCTCCAAGTGGAGATGGACTCATCCCATTTGCTCCAAGAGCACTTTGCAGCATCGCAGGGTATTTTAAGACCAGGTCAGTGTAAAGTGGCTTTTGCATTAAGGAGTATCAGGTCCAAAGATTTTGTAACTCCACTACTGGAATCCTGATAATCAGTTTGAAGTCTCTAATTAGCTGCAGTAATGACTCAGCCCTGTAGACAAAGCTTAAAGGTGAGGGCTGACACACTAGAGTTGCTCCTTTATCTGGGAAAAGATGAGATGTATTGCGCCTTTTTTTTTTTTTTTTTTTTTAAAGAGAGCCAAACAGTGAAGAAATTTACCCTCTCCTCTGGTTTCATTAGCAGCATTGAAAAGCCATGCTTAAAAGCCATATCACTCTTCCTTCTGACCAGATTGTGAGTTTCTCTAAATCAGTTTTTAAAAAAACCTAATTACCCAGCAGTCAGGTTTTCTGAAGGCCACTTCTTATGTCATCCTTTGGGACACGTCAGGTGAGGTCTCATTTTGATGAGGATTGCAGTTTTGTCCAGGGAACCATGATGCCTGGTGACCACTGGGTAACCCAGCCTCCCTGTCCAGCTCCCTCCAGCTCTGGTTCATGAAGAAGTGGGCCTGGGAAAGAAAATATGCCCATCCTGGGCAAATTTAATTAAGACTTGACAAGAGAGAGGAGGAAGTCATTGACAAAGGGGATTATGAAATTTGAAGGGAAGGCTACATTGCCAGCTCTTGTTAAAGTGCTGGAGTTGCCTGAGTTCTCATAAATAGCTATGATTTGCTTTTCAGCAGCATCTACTAATGATTTTGCAGAAGTATCTCATTAAAGTTTATGGGAGATTCCAATCTTCTGGGCCTCTAAAAAAAAGGCAAAATTTACTCCGTGCCTTCAGCTGAATTAATAAGCAGATCTCACCAAACCTCTGCCCCAGGTAATAAGGCCCAGGCTTGTTTCCTGACAAGCTGTCATATTCCCAGCTGTATGGTTTTGTGTCCCTACCTCCCAGCCATTCAGGTGAAATCTGCTGTAGTTGGGCTTGCAAACAACAGATAATGATGGGGATGCTGGGAGAGACTCAAGAAGCTGATGAAGTTCAGTACAATTCTTGAGGTATTGGCCACTTTAGTACTTTGCATTTTAATGCCTGTGGCAAGGTCCTCTGCTGCTGGGTCCTATGCTGAGGAGGTAAAAAAAGGATCTGCAGCAGCAAAGGTGTTGCTGTGCTCAGCCCTACTCAGTTTTTGTCCTGCAGCACCACATCAAACATCCCTGGGGGACTGTGAGGGGCTGCAGGGAGCTTGGGGGGGCTCCACACACTCACTTTCAATAAATAATGCACTCACTATATTAAATGCAGAACTCATGGAAGACCTCTGGAAGACAGACCCCAGCCACACAGAAGCACAGGCTTGTACTCCAGCAGTCCTGCAGGATGCTTTGACCAGCTCTGGATTTGCCCTACAGGGTTTTGGGATCTCTATCCCTGGGAGAGATGGTCCTTGAAGGATCTGGCATGTGGATATTTGCAGGCTGGGGGATTTGCAGCACCTTGCTGAGTGCCCACATGGTGAGAGCCAGGAAAGTATGAGCTACCTGCTAGCCCAGAGCTGGTGGCTGTGGTGAGGTTGGGTGGTGGCTCCACAGCTGGAGGCAGGGTTTGGCCATGCCATGAGGCTGCTGGAGCAGAGGCACCTTTGCATTCCCACAGGTACAGAGGCCCGTGGGGATAAACTGGCACCTGCACTGAGCTGGGAGGAGGTGCCACAAGCTGCCACCAGCAGAATGGGGAGCAGCCCCTGGAGCTTCAGGCTCAGCAGGAACAGCACTGAGGAAAAATGGCACATGCTCTGAAGAGGCAGCATCTGGCAGTTTAATCTCTTCCACTTACTTGTGGCTTTTTGGTCTTGACTTTTTCAGCCTATATACCTTTAAATTAAAAAAATGCCTTTTGAATGCTTTTTTCTTAATTTTTTTCAGTTTCAAACATTCTATGATTCTATGATTCTATGATTCTGAAGCGCTGCCTTAAGGCCCAGCTTGGTGATACATGGACAAGAGATGCACAGGTCAGGCTAGCTTGGCCATACTGTGCATATAGCCCTTGTAGAGTGCTTTCAGCTGCTGCCTGGCCCAGCAGTGGGTCAAATCTGTGCAGCTGACAAAGACAACAGCATAGTCCTCTTGCTGCTAACAGAGGAATGTGGACCAGCGTGTTCACCATTGCAGTAAATCAACTTGTTCCTTTCCTTATTTGAGGCTTCCAGCTGGCAACACCTCATGGTTTGCTGTTCCTAACGAATCAGTTTCCAAGCTTTTTTCACTGAAAGCTGTAGGATTTGGCTCCTCCGTGCAATTTGTATTCAGTGAGAGCCTCTTGCTTCTGCCTGCTCCTCACTGTCCCTTTGCAGTCTCTCTGGAGCCTGATTTTTGGTGGCATGTGAGGTTGTTTCCCACAGCTACAGATAAAGCTTGGGGATCCTGAAGGGATAAACTGTCTGTGTGGTAAAGATAGTCCTCGCCAGTACAGCCAAACTCTTGTAAGTCTTTTCATTTTATCAGAGAATATCTATTGCCCTTGATAAGCATGTGAAACATATCTGGTTGTTTCTGGGTTTATCCAGTGCAGTTATGTTGTGGATAATTAAGCTCACTCATGTTTCACCACATAGCTGAAGGAAAACAGGGTAAAAAACCAGAAAGTGTTTTTGGACAGGTCAGGTGTGGCTGAAGTGGGAAGACTGGCTTTGAAGCAACCATGCTCATATAGTCAAGACCCAAATGCAGAATAGCAAAGGCTGTTGGTTTTTAGCAGCTGCTGATGGGGCAAAATACAGCTCTTGGAGCATGTTGCATTATAAGCTCTCACAATAGGTATAGCCCAAGACAGCAGAGACACCCTGCCAGGTCTCCTTTCCTTCAATAGCTCTGACTCTTTCTGGTGCCCACCATGAGGTTGTTGGCTCATGCTGCTCACTGGCTCCATCTTGTCCAGAAGTCATATCATCATAGACCAGGCTTCCAATCTTGCCCTTTGTTTCTGAGGTACTGAGTGATGATCCCTAGCAATCACTGATTGTGCTTGCCTTGACAAGGGACTTTTGGATTCTCTGGGACAAGGAATACTTCTTCTGGGCTTGTTGTGTGCCTACACTGGGGAAGGTTTAGAGTGGAAGTTAGGGAAAAATTATTCACTCAATCGGTCATCAAGCTCTAGAACAGGCTGCCCAGAGAAACATCATTGGAGGTATTTAAAAGATGTGTAGAGGTGGTTCTTAATGAACATGTTCTAGTGGTGGACATGGTAGAGCAAGGTTAGTGGCTGGACTTGATGATCTTAAAGGTCTTTTCACACCTAAATGATTTTATGATTCTACCACAATAGCAACTTGGACAGGGTTGAGAATTTTAGGAGCCTCCATGAAAATGGAGGGACAGAAAAATCTGACATTTGTGGTATTCAGTCTTTGCAGTTTCTCCCAAAGCACAATTTTACTGCTGGGTAAGAAGCTTAGTCAGGCCCTCAGCACTTAGCCCTCATTGCTGCAAATCCATTCTCCATAAGGACCTCCCTGTGGACACCCACTCCCAAATCTGGGCCATGGAGGTGTGGATAGCTTTGGAGAGGACTCTTGCAAAGTTTCTCACAAGCTGCCGGAGGTCTGCTGCAGCAAAATGAGAAAGATCTGCCTGAGACAGACTATCCCGGACACAGAGGAAGCAGAATAGAGCACAAACCTCATCTCTGCCTGGCTGGGTTTTAGTGCCTCCTACTCACACGCTACGTTAGGCAGCAAATCACTTGGGAGCCTTACGGAAAACCAAAACATGTGTGTGCTGGGATCATCCGCTTCTGCAGAAGAAAACAACTCAGTGTGGTAAATGATTAATGGGAAAAATATTGCACTGCTCCCCTCCAAGCCTCCTCCAGCAGCGCTGATGCCCTCCCAGACATGACGTCTCTCAGCAAACAGGGTGCAGACGTGGTCCCCTCCTTCGCTGCCCAGCTGCAGGCAACGCAGACAAGCATGGGAGGGACTCACAAGCCTTGGAGTCACTATTTCTGATCAAGAAATGGAAATCCCCTTCTCTGTGGAGGTGCCATCATGTCCTCTCAAGACATTTTGAGGTGCAACCATGGTTTCGCCTCACCCATTTTTGCTGGAGACCTCCAGTATGGCTTTGGTTTGGAGAAGAGACTCCCTCTGTGGCATGAGGCTGCTTGATGGCCTCTGCAGTCCTTTTCTCCACCAGTGCTTTGTCCTACAATCATCACCTGGCCCACCAGGAGGGACCACAGTTCCCCTCAGGAAGGTTTTAGGGCCTCACCAAAAGTATGGGTTGCACTTTGGTAAGCATCTCCTTGAAAAAGTCTAAAACACAGTAAATGTGGTTTACAATCAACAGATTTATCACCCACCAGATTTATCATCCAACATTTAAAGAACAGTACTACAGGCAAATTTTAACTCATACCACCCCAAGACTGGGTGGAAAGGACAGTAGCTGATAGTTCCACTGATTTGTGCTGCCACCAGCAAAACCTGAGCAGCTGTAACACATCATCTGAATGCACCTGATACTTCAGGTTTGTCATCAAAGTGAGATTATGGTGGCAATATACAGTGTGGGCATTAGGAATTAATTGTCTGGTGACTTTTCATATGACTTCTCTGTGACTATTTAATCACGTGAAGAAAACCTTTTTGCAGGGGTTGCAGCTGAAACCTTTTGTTCCACTGTAACCAAGGGATGGAAAAGTGGCCTTAATTAAAAGGATTTACAAAGTGCTCTTTCTAGGGAGAGCCTGTGAAATGGATTGTTTCAGTGGAAACGGCAGGGAAATCCAGTGCAGAGCAGGTGAGAACTAAATGAAGGAAATCTCCAGATTTCCATCAGAGAAGGGGGAAAAGAGCAGGGCAGGCTTTGTTGGGGAGTCACTGACCCACCACAAAAATCCTCCTGAGTGTAACCCAGGGACTCTGGGGAGCTTGCCTGGTGATGGACAGCTTGCCAAAAATGCAAGACAGGGAAGAGATGAGAAACATGCTCATTTGTAGCAATAAAGATGTGATCTTCTCCTTTGTCATGTAGACTTCTTTTACAGAGAATGTGCCAATACCCAGCAGATTTAAAGTTAAAACAAAACAGAAGCAGTAAGTAACCAGTAACAATGCTTTTTTTGGAAATGAGCTAGCAGCTGACATTTCTTGCCTTCCTCCTACATCTCCTTAAATAAAAGCACCCAACGGGACACTGGGGACCCAAAGGGACCACATGTCCTTTGCATTTTTCTCCCAGGGGCACAACCTCCTTGTCAAGTGGTGACTCCAGGCTTGAGGCCATCCTGACTTTTGGTCCAGCAAGAGCCTGCCAAATCTCCTTGAGGACACCTCATTCCTCTGCTGTTAAATTGTTGCAGTGTGACCTCATGGAAGTGGTATTTACACCACGTGTTATGTCTATGAGAAGCAGCTGTGGAGAGTCATTCAGCTGTTGGGAAGCCTCATGTTGTTGATGAAATTTAGAGGTGTAGCAGCTTTGGTTGTGTCTTTCTGTTGGATCCCCCAGCCTTCCCAATCCTGTCACCCTCACCTGCAACCACTAACACAAAGCAAACCAGCAGATTCACAGTTTCTCAGCTGGCTGCCCCAAAGGCAGCACTGAGGACAAGGCACAGCTGAAAACCTGGAGATCATCACTTGCACTTAGGGCTGCTCCAGGCCCCAGGGCTCTTGGCACCACCGCCACCATGGGATACGCCAGTCCAACTACAGGGGTCCAGAGTAGATAGGTGGCCTGGAGGATTTGTTACATGCTTGAGAATGAGTGATATTTGGTTCCTTACCCCAGCAGTGGGTATGGTGTACAACCCTGTACCTGCCAGGGAAGGCTGCTGCTGATGTGTCAGTAAGGTAGTGGCTTGGTGCAACCACTGCAAGAGATAAAAGGTACATGGATTCATTTTATGAATTTCAGGAGGAAAAAAGATTGCTTGGATGTACTGTGCTGGTCTTCTGGTTGGTTTTGCAATGTTGCAGGTCTAGGTTTTGGCTGATGAGCACCATTCCCTCTCTGGGACAAACTTCACTGTGCTTCTGCACATAGGCTTGTGAGCACAGGCTACATTTTCTCTCAGAAACAAGCTGCCTGGGTGATCATGAAAAAAAATATATTAAAAATGTGCTGTTTTTGTGGGAAACCAGTTGTGCAGAGCTGGGGCTGGCACAGAAGGCTGGGGCACAGTCCCCAGTGTGCTGGAGGGCAGGGCTGCTGTGCACATGTGGGCTGCTACACAAACACGTTGTTAAATGATGCAAGCAGGTCTTTCCCAAGTATTTATTTTCCTTATTTAATTTGAGGCTTATTGTTTGCATTATGAAACCTGGCAGCAGTTAGAGGAAGCTAGGATCTTGGTTTGGTTTGTTTTTTCCTCTTCAAATTTGACAGCACGTGGTTAATATGGTATCGCAGATGGAAGAAAGAGATACAGAGGTAGTTGTTGAGTAAGTATACAACCAAAGTATGTTTTAGTGATGGGTGGGGATAGAAGATGGACATTTGTAGTATGGATAAATTTACCATCCTAATCTGTGTTTATATATCCCTGTAAATAAGGATTATCCATCTGTTTCACCTTAAGCCTCTGCTTCTTCCCAGCTCCATGAGAATATTGTGCATTTCCTTTCTCATTCAGATTCTAATGTTACCTTAAATTAAACTTACTTTTAAAATACATACTGAAATTCTGTGCACTGCATTGCATGAAGACTAAACTACTGTATTTAGTCACATATGTCTCAACTACTTTAAGGCCATCCCTGTTGTCATAATCTGGGATTCTGTATTAAAATATTTCATTAGTTTCAGTATGCCTTTCATGAATGAAAATAGGAGCTACCTAGAGAGGAGACCAGGCAACTTCAGACCCGATGTGGGTCAGCAGGAATAGCATGAAGCCCAGCAAAGGCAAATGCCTTATCAGAGATGGAGAGGGAGCCATGATTCTCTCAGAGGTTGCACGGGGGAAGGACAAAGGCCAAGAAGCACAAGGTGGAAAGTGGGAAATGCCAGTTGTGGGTTAGGAAAAAACATGTTCTCCATGCAAGTGATCCAACTGGAGTCCAGTGGGGCTGTGAGATCTCTGTCCTGGGAAATGCAAACTTTGGCCCTAATCAACTTGATCTCACAGGGGCTGGAGGAGGGACCTCAGGGGTCCTTGCTGGCCTCTGCTCTTCTTGCCAATCTATGAATCAAAGGAAAACCCATGGTCTATTGGTGGAAAAACTGGAGATGGTATAATCCCTCCTTTAGTCTTATTCTTAACTAACATATTTGTTTTTTCATTGCCAGGTTCACCATGCCCCAGTGCATGTCCTTTCTTTCTGTAGGTTCAACATTTAAGACCAAATTACTTGTCAGTCAAACATCTCTTCATGCTCTGCTTGACCAGGTGGAGCAAGAGAGGACTGGGTAACCATCTCTCTCCCCTTGCCTCTGGCTGCTGGTCTGTCACCAAAATCCTCCTGAGATGTTTCCCCAAATCCACAGGAGGAGTTGCCAGCAGGTCTTGTTCCAGTTATCTGGGCTAGGACTTTTATTAAAGTTTATACGCTGACCTGATTAAGCCAGTGGGCTCATCATTAGAAAGGACAAGTTATAGCTTGTGATGACCAAGGCTGATAAAGCCACTCTTTATTTAGGGGACCCGTGAGGCCACTGCAACTTCATGGATACAGTTACATTGGTCCAGGGGGTGTCATGCCCAGCCTTGGGCTTATCAGGCCACCTGGGGCTCCAGGACAAACCGTGCTTGGCCACGGCTGTGCAATTTCCCATCTTGAACAAGGTTTGTGCTCCCTGCTGTATCCCTTGAGCCCCTGGAGCAGGTCTACTGGTGTGGAGGAAGAGGCTACAGCCACCAAGTGTGGACACAGGTCAGGGAGGCAGCTGCCTCCTTTGCTCCTCCCCATCCTGATGTTTGAAGGGTTCATGGTATTTACTTTTCTTCCCTGTTGCATCCCTCTTGCTGGCATGGGAATTCCAACAGCCTGGTCTTGGTGCCTCTTTGGCAGAGCCTCCTTGCACACTTGGCTTCACCATCAACCCCAGAGCAAGACATTTTGGTGTTGGCATCCCCAGCCAGCCTCAACAGGGATTCTAGGGGTTATCAGAGAGACTCACCATCCAGTGGTTCAGCCCCATCCTTTGCAGACACAAAGTGTTACTGTCACCTCCAGGCCCATGTCAGCCCCTGCAGCACCAGCATGACATCACTGTGCCAAGGTCCCCCACGCATCGGTTGCAGGGAACCTGCCTGACACAGAGATGTGACTGAGCCCACCACTGCACTGGGCGGCTTTTCCCACATGGCATTACTGGGTTTGCACACAGATGTCCAACCACAGCCACCTTCTCTGAACTAGGTCCTGGGTCCAGCCTGGAGGAAAACAGGGGGGGGAAGCGGTGAAGGGCTGACCCGGCTGCAGCCGTAACGATCCTGTTTTCCTCCCAGCTCTCCAGAACTTGGCTTCCAGCCCCAAAAGGAAGAGCACCATGCCAAGAATTTCTACGGCCCTGTCCAACAGAGCGAGCTGACACCTGATTTGCCCTTAATTACAGCGGTGGGAATATGCCCAGGAGCAAATGTGAAAGGGTGACAACCGGCTGGTGATAAGGACAAGAGCTGGCTCCCCTTTGCTGCAAGGACTTGTCCTCAGCACTTGATCTTCTATGAAAAACTAGCAGGAAGACTTTCAGTGTGCGGAGAAGGAGCTCACAGGGTGGGACATATAGAAACCCTGCCTTCACCTCTGCCACGACAAGATCTCCAGACCAGAAAAGGCTTTGTTATTCCAAGGGAAGGCCCCTCGCAGTGCAGCCTTGCACCGAGAGTCACATGTGAGCAGTTCACATGCCGACGTGCCACGAGGCGCCAGGCAACGCAATATTATTGCAAGAAGAGAGTTAAAAATAGACACTGAATTATTCCAGACTTTTTGTCCAGCCTTACTTGCGGAAAAAATAACCCCCATTACCTTGTGAACCCCTGAGGAGCTCCAGCCATTCCCACTGCCACTGAAACCGCCCTGAAAACAGGAGACCCTGCCCTTGCTGCCTCTGTTGTGCTCCTGGGTTGCTATGTTACAAAAACACTTGGAAAGAGTGCTGCAGCTCCAAGCTGGAGCACCCAAAACGTCCAGATGGTCCCCACTGAGGTTGTTAACGGGGGATTTTTAGGGGTGGCCAGGCTTGTTTTCTGATCCAATGGCTTTCACCTGTTGTCCAAAACATGCGCTGTGTGTCCTTGCTTTAAACATGTAAAAGAAAGAGAAAGCCATAGAAATAATAATTTAAAAATTATTTTATTATGTTCTAATTTTATTTTACTTTAGTTTTTCTTCTAATTTGACTTTTTTAAAAATTAAAAGGAAAAGCACACATGATGATTGGCTGAAGAACCTCAACATTTGCCTGGGATGCTCAGCCATGCTTCCAGGAGTCTCCTGTGACAGGAAATCCTGCCTGGTTCAAAGCTGGAGCAGCCTTTCTCTGCTGACCACAGACCACTGATTTTTATACTTTTCTAAATGCTTGGGAAAGATTTCTGGAAAATGTAGTGGCAGGTTTCTGCACCCCATGTTGCAGTCCTTTGATCTCTTTGGGGGTATTAAATTTGTTAATGCAATGCTTAACATCCTTCTTGCCTTATGTTCAGCATGTGCTGTTTTAATTCAACTGCTCCCCAGCCAGCAGAGGCAGTTTGAAGGGGAAATCAGAGCCAGACCAGTGGTGCTCACTGATAAGCTTCTTCTCATTTATGAAATATTGCAGACGGGTGTTGGCCACTGGAAATGAGACCCCGGAGCAACCTGGGATTCTGTCAGATTGGTGTTTGCATTGGCTGGACAAAGAGAAGGCAGTGGAGCCCAGGTGGAATGTGCTCCCCCCTGCCCCAGTCAAGGGGGCTGAGAGGTGGATTTTTATTGTTTCCCAACCATGCACTGTCTCTTCGTGTCAGAAACCTAATTTAAAATAAAAATTAATTATATATTACTACATACAATTATGTAAATATTCTACATTTTATAGATTCATGTATAATAAAATTTACTTACATATGCACACTTATAACCACATATATGCTATGTAAAATCTATAAATTCTAGAATATATAATTACATATAGTAATATGTATTTAATGGCAATTATATAAATATATATTTATATAAAAATATAGAACCTCACAATTGTTTTGGTTGGGAAAGACCTTTAAAATCATCGAGTGCAACTGTTAACCCAGCAGTCCCAAATCAAGTAAACCATGCCTCTAAGCACCATTTTTTGTATTTCAGTTAAAATGCTTTTAGTTCTGTACTTTGTGATTAAAAATATTAGCTTCTATATATAAGATTCAGATTGGGTATTAGGAAAAAGAGTGGTGAAGCATTGGAACAGGTTGCCCAGGGAGGTGGTGAATTTGCCATCCCTGGGGGTATTGAAACACCAGGTAGAAGTGGTGCTTCAGGACACAATTTAGTGGTTACAGTGATGCAGAACAGGTGGTTGGACTTGATGATCCTGAAGGTCCTTTCTAACCATGATCATTCTATGATTCTATGTTTTTAAAATACCTCCAGGGATGGTGACTCCGCCACTTTGCTGGGCAGCCTGTTCCAGGACCTGACAACCCTTTTGGTGTAGAATTTTTTTCCTAATATCCAATCTAAACCTCTCCTGGCACCTGAGGCCATTTCTACTCATTCTATTACTTGTACCTTGGGAGAAGAGACTGACCTTCACCTCGCTACACCCTTGTTTCAGGTGGTTGTAGTGAGTGGAAAGGTCTCCCCTCAGCCTCCTTTTCTCCTTTTCTATATCCCTTCTGCTTTGTTGGATGTCTACACACATTACCTGGGATTAAGAAAACTTCATGATTGTGCTTTCTTTAGTTAGTACTCCAGTCTTGAATTTTTAACTATTACATTAACTTAAATTAACATTTTAACTATTCACATTAATGATTACATGTGAATTACTGGGTGATGAATTAGTTGCAAAATACCAGTATGGGCACTCTTCCATGATAGAATTCTTGGATTTATGTTTATATTTATATTATAGATAAATGTCTAAACATTAAAATATTTAAATAATATAGAAAAATACATATCATATATATATAATAGATATATTTATTTTTACATACACACACATACATATCAGGAATATTAAACAGTGCTTTTACTAAGTGCAAGACCCAGAGACAACAAAACTGGGAATAGACCATTTCAGAGGGCAGCCTTATAAAATCAGGAAAAATATCAAATGCTTGCCCTCAAACCAGGCCCTTTCAGGGTGGCCAGGACTTTCTCCTGGCAGACCCAAGCCCTCAGGCTGCTCCTGCTCTACCCTTATGCCACAAATTAGGCTGCTTCACCTTGAAGGCAAAAAAAAAAGAAACTTAGCTGGGACACCATCTTTCAGTGTGATGCAGAAACTGTTGTAAAGCATCTGCATTACTACTTATATTATGTTGAGAGAAAAAAAAAAAACAACCTATATTTTTTTCTACTATTTCCCAGTCAGTAAATTAAAACGTTCATACCTTGGCTTTCCAGCTACCTCCTGGGCACATTTCCCTGGCATTTGTGCTGTGTCTTTTCCTCCATATACACCCAGATTTTCATTATCTGCTGATCCTGCTCAGCTTGGCTGAGTCATTTAATTGGAAATAGATGAAGTGGCTGAAAAAACAGAGGATAGATGGGAAAATAAATGTCCTCATTGGGAATCTTAATCGGGAGAGCTAAGGAAGAAATAAATGAGAGGGAGATGAAGGGATGATTCTGGGTACCCATGAGAGCTGTTTCACCCCCCCTTGCCATTGTCTGCTTGCCTGCCAGAAATGAGCCCATCCAAAAGCCAACTGTCCCAGCCAAAACCCACCAGCTGAGCCAAAAGCAGGATGGGGAGAAAGGCTGGAGTAAAGGGAGGATGGGACAGCACTTCTAGCTGCATCTCATGTTGGCATTGGCTTCTCAGGTTATGAAGCCAAAGCAAATCACTATTATTGTATGTATTTATTTTATTCATGAGGCGTATTTACAAGGCATTATGTTTCTTAGGCATAAAGACCAGGCACAAGTTCAGGTCTGATGCATTTTTCCAGTTGTTGCTCACTATTATGTTCACAGTGCAGTCCAGTCTGATGTCCCTTAAAGCTGCTAAACCCCGTGTGTGATGGTGACATCAGGCACGGGGAGAGCAAAATCGTATTTTTTTTAAATTTGGGCCATTTCAACCTTCTGTTGTTGGTGTTTCTATGGCTACATAACCTGAAATGTTGGCACAGACAGATCAGCTGTCAGCACGTTGCTCTCTGTGCACCCCAGGTAGGTGTTTTTGGTAGCATTGGCATTAGGAGGCTATATGCATCAGTTTGCACATGTCCTGCAAGAAAAAACTCTCTTGTATTTTCATCTACCTCTTGGGGAATTAAGTTTTTTAAAATAAGGACAGGGACACAGATGACACCAGCCAAAGGTGTCAGGAAGGATTGCTGGGGGTGGACAGCTGGGTACCAGCCCAAACATCTTGATTTATTTCACATTCTTAAAAAAACACCACCAGAGATCTGGGCACTCAGAGTTTTACCAAGATTTGCTGGGTTTGGACGAGCAGATTCCAGTTACTTCCATTCTAAGCAGCATGGTGACCTGACTGACAAGATCAGTGCTTGGTCTTGATTTTTTCCTTTCTTCCATAAAATTCAGTTGAAGAAGGGAGGATTTTCTCCCAAATCCACCAGAGTGACACAAATCACTGGGATTAATTTTATTGCAGGCAGATAAAACGTTATCCTTGTTTATTACCCTGTAAGTTATGCCTGTAATTATCCTGGGAAAGGATGGCTGTAAAAAGGTTTTTTGGTACTATCTGGAGATCATCCAGCTTGAGTTTTTGGCTTGCAGGAGTTGGATGCAGGATCGCAGCAGAGCTGAGCTGTAGGAATGGAGTGCCAGATTTAAAAGCAAAGCACTTTAATTAACAGCACAAGGACAGCAGAGGGGCTGCTCTTGCATTTAATGTAACAGCAAGCTCCCATCTGTGTTTGGACAGAAGGACCAGGATTTTGCTGAAGTCCTGGAGCAAATCAAGGACTTCCCTGCTGGTGGATCTGGGGCAGAAGAGATCCGCTGGGGAGAAGGCAGCAGACACCCATCTGATGGGACAAAATGCAAAGGGATGGTCTGATGTCAAGTGGATTGGGATATAAAATTAATGGAGTGCTTTAGGTCTGGCATGTTTGGTTTTCTTTAAAGCTGAGAGGCAGCAATGGGCAGATCGAGATGGGACCCCTCCAGATGGCTGAACAGATGGGCTCATCCTGGGCACTGCCTGGTTTTCCCCAGACTTTAGTGGGAGCCTCGAGTACCTGGATGAGCCTTTGTACCTGCAGCCATGAGGAATGAAGCCCACACTGCCCATCCCAGGCAAGGCTGCTTGTGTCTCCCATCCATGAACCTCATGGAAACTGGGGTTCAGCTGTACCCCACCAATTTCCATACCCTTCTCCTTGTGGTCATGTGGCACTGGTCTATCTGCAGTTTGACTCGGTGTGGATATAAGGGGCTGTCCAAGCATGTCTTGGTTCCCTTATTATTGTCATAAAGGGTTGTGCTGAAGGGTTCAACCATATATTACACATGGTTTTATATACAAACACATATATACAAGCCCATGCAGAGCTAGTGAGAGGGAAGGAGCATCCTTGCCCACAAAAAAACACAGCAAAGTTGAGTGCACTGCCCACACCACTGGTGAAAGTGGGCTTGGGCCACCACACTGGTTTGCAGAGGGGCACTGGAGGCATTCCCCTTCTGTGAGCACTGCTGTGGGGTCATGCTCCAGCATGGAGCAGCCAGGCCCTACTGCACTTTAACCCCTCCCAGCGAGGCTGCTGATCTAGTTTCTTGGATTCCAGTTTCTTTTTCTCAAATCTAGGAGCTGGTATCTGCTCCCAGCCCTTTTGGGCTGCTAGACTCCAAGCTCACATCTTTCTCCAATGATAAAAAAAACAGGCTGCTACCATGTACCTGCAGAGTGCTCTGTTTATACAGTGGTCAAGGGCACAGGCTTTTCTGCCATAACTGGCTGTCAGCACCTTAAAGGGGGAAATCCAGCCACTGCTGAGAAGCGTGTTCAAGCTAAAATGGGGAAAATATTAAAAGAAAGAGGGAAATACCAGCCAAGGTCTATAGCAATGCTCTGCCTTCAGTACCTCCTTGCTTGCTAAAGACACTCCACCAGTGCAGCACCTCCCCAGCGTTAGATGTTGCAGAGCATCTGGGGCTGAAGGGCTGTTCAGCCGTGGGTGGAGGTGCTTCAGTTCACAGGCAGGTTGATAGATGATTATTATTTACCAACGTCTTCCACTGAATTTTCTTTAACGTTGGCTTCAGGTCCTGCTTTTTGAAGCTCCCACCCTGGAACTGCAGCCGCCCTGCTAGAGCAGCGATGGCTTTAAACTGGAAGGGGGCAGATTTAAGTCAGACATCAGGAAGAAAATCTTCAGTGTGAAGATGGTGAGACACAGACCCTGTGAGGCTGCGGTTGCCTCCTCCCTGGAAGCGTTCAAGCCCAGGTTGGATGCGGCTTTGGTGTCCCTGCCGTGCAGGGGGGTTGGAAGGAGATGACCTTCAAGGCCCCTTCCAACCCAAACCGTTCTGTGACTCCGGGACTTATTCCCAGGTGGCTCCGGTGGGGCTGGAGACCCTCAGGAGAGCACCCACGCCTCGCTCCAGAGCGGGGGGAAGCCGCGCTACCAACCCACTACTGCCAAATCCGAAGGGAGCCACCACGTCCCGCTGCCCCACGGGGACGGTGCCCGCTGGCCGGCTGAAGGCGGCGGACCGGGACCGGGGACCGGGGACGAGAAGCGAAGCAAAGACACCTTTACACCGACCCCGCACCGCCCACTTCCGCCGCCGCCGCGAGGGGCCCGCCGGGAAAACGGCAGAACCCCGCCCTCCGCCGGCGGAGAAGCGGGGAAGGGGGGGGGGAGGGGGAGTGCGGGGGGTGTGGGCGGGGGCACACGCGAGGCACGCGGGTCTCCGCGCCGCCGCCCCGCCCCTCCCCGCCCCCCGCCGCCCGCGGTGCCGGCAGCGACGAGGTGGGTACGGCAGGGCCGCCGCCCCCCCCTTCCCTCCTTCTCCCCCTCCTCTCCCCCCTCCGCCCCCCATCTCCTCCCCGGGGCGGCGTGAGGGGGCGGTGGCGGCGGGGAGGCCCCTCGCGGCCCACCCGCCGCCCGAGGGGGAGGCGGGGCCGCCCTCAGGCCTAACGGCCGCGCAAGGCAGGCGGAGCGGGGGGCGGCTGATCCGACCCGGCCTGTCCCGTCCGGGAGCTGGGAGGAGCCGTGCGGGGAGCCCCGGAGAGGCGGTCGGCCCAGCCCGGCGGGGAGGGGAGAGGAGGGGAGGGCTGGGGGGGGGTGTGAGTAGTGAGGGGGGTGGCGAAACCCGGGGCGCGGCGGGTCCGCCTCTTTCATTGATGAAATTTAAATTCCTCGGGGTTTGCCTCCCGCCCGCCGGCCCGGGAGGGACTGCTCGGCTGAGGGGCCAGCGCGGCGGGCGGGCTGCTCCCAGAGGGGACCGGGGCCGCCGTCTCTCCCTGTTTCCCCGTTTCCCTCCGCCCCGCAGCTGCTCGACTGCCGGCGGCCGCCAAGCTCCGCAGGGGCGCGGGGAGGCAGCCTGCCTGCCCTCCTGGCCCTTCCCTCCCCTGCCTGAGGGGAAAAACACCCTAAACAATCCACTCTGTATTTATAAGAGCAAAGTGTTTGTTTTATTAAAGAGCCAAAATGTCTTTTATAGCAGGTAAGCTGACGTGCTTTGTAATTCTTTTTTTTTTTTTTTGACTTTTCAGCTGTGTGTACATATATCTGGGTTTTTTTTTTTATTATTTTTCGTTGTTTGCTTGGGGTTTTTCTGGGGGGAGGGCTTCTTTTTTGTTTGTTTGGTTGGGTTTGTTTTTTAATCTTCTTTTCAGCAGTCCGCGGTAGAGCTCGGGCAGCCGTAGGTGCAGCAGCCCGATCGGCAGCCGAGTTGCGATATGCCAAAGGGCTCTCCCTCGGAGTGTTACCGGTTATTTTGGCAGCGGGGCCTCTGCCGGTTCTGATCCACTCGGTTCGCTTGTCTCGGTGGCTGGGTGGCCCTCCCGTGCCGTGTAGGCGCACGGTGGAACCTTGAAGCGGCAAGGTTCCTACCCACGGCTGATGCTCCGGCAGGAGCTGGAGTATACGGGGGGATCTTGCACGTGCCAATCTCCCCTCTTCGCTAACCCATCTGATAAAGTGGGGGGGAATAGCACGGAGGTCGAACATCTCCACATTTTGTTTCCCCGCCCCCCCCCTCCCTGCAGAGGCTTGAGTGTATTTTGGCATTTTGTGATCCCGATTGGCTCCGGTGCTCTCCTTTAACTCTCTGTATGTGTGAGTGTGTGCGTACGTGGTCTGAGTTTCAGATTCCTGTATTGCGAAACAGGGAGCCAGCCCACAAGAGGTCATTTGGGGAAGAAAAATTACTTTGGTTAATTTCTCTGGCAGTTTTCTTTCCCTCCTCTCTCACGTTCCTAATGATGCATGTGTGCTTTTTTGTAATGAAACCCGTGCTTGTAGGTTTCGTCAATATAAATCCATGCAGGCCTGTCAACAAATGTATTTCTGCTTGTAGAAAGAAGGAGAGTAGGTCCTTTGCTACTTGAACTTGGACGTTGCAGGCAGCTGAGGGCCTTTGCAGGCTTAGGGAAATTGCTGTCACTCACCTGGTGTGTGTAGAGGACTGTACAACATTTGATGTGTGAATGCATCAACTGTCTGCAAACATCCTGAGGCACCTGGGCAAAACGCAGAGAGCCAGAGGGGAGAAGTGTTGAAGCCACATTGCTCAGCCAACAGTCCTGAAAGCTATCAAGCCACTTCTTGCTGTGAAATTACAAAAATACATTCGGAATTGTTCTTTTTTAATGGAATTTGCTTGTCTCAGCCTATTGCTGAAGGTAGCCATCTTGCAGACAAGTGATATTCTTTATGAAACTGAAAGCTGGAGAAACCTATGTGAAGATCATAACCAGTTTTTAAAAATATTACTTAAGATTAGGCAGTCTTAAAAGCTTTTCTTAGAATTATCTGCGATTTGAGTACTATTTAAGGCAAATAGTACCAAAATATGTTGCCAATGTCTAGTGATATTTTTAGCATGAGGATCAGCTCCTAGAGTTAGAAATCCAGCTGTGTCTGGCTGTAACACCTAAATTCTTGGTGCCACAGCTGGCAGAAACTTTTTTCTGGTTGAAACTTCTGAGTTTGCTCAGGTTAATGTGCTCATCCATTAAGGACAGAGAGAGAGAGCATGTAGGTTTCACTTTACCTGTCCTTCAGTCCAACATAGGCTGACAAAGTTTGACTCAAGTAGCAGGAAAAGAAAAATGTTTGCAAAGGCAGAGTGGGTGTGTTTTGTTCTAGAAATCAAAGTAAGTAATATTTATTAGCATTGTGTATTATATTATGGGTATTTAAGGAGGGTTTTATCCACATCAAGGATAAAAATTGCCTTGAACTTTCAGTGGCATTGGTGGCAGTTAAGGCATTCAATCTGTACCCTCAGCACAGAGTTCAGGGATAGAGCTTTTAAAGTTCAGCCACGTGTTTTAGCTTACTGGCCACCCTTCTTTATTTTTATGCAAGCAGGCTGGCTCCTGTGAGACCTAAATAATTTTCTGCTGCAGGTCTTTCTGTATGGTTATTTGGATTGCAAAAGTAATTACAATTCATAACCCTCAGCCCAAAAGATTCCAAATCTTTTCATGAGAGGCGAGACTTCTTGCTTGATTTGTCCCATGACTTCTTCCTTTTCTGGGTCCTTGTATACTGAGTACCAAGACAGTGAATGAATTACTGAATAGAGCTAATAAATCTTAATGCATTCTGTGCTGTTAATGTAAAATAAGAGGAGGGATGGCAGAAAAGAAATACATTCAAACCCCTAAATAAGGGATCGCTTATGTTCTGTCCTTGTGTAGTTTTCGTGAGGGTGTCCCTTATTTGGTTTCTGACAATGTACAAAGGCCTAGTTTTCATTACCTTGGTCTGATTGATTATGTTTTGTTTTTTCATATGTCAGTTATAAAGCTGTGTATCATGAACCTGCAAATGCTCTGCCATATACTGTAGTTCATGCTGTGAGGGCAGGGGGCAGATTAGCAGTGAGAGCAGAGCACAAAAGCGTGCTAGAAATAACTGGGGGCAGGAGGGTTTGAGTGAAACTCTCCACGTGTCAGACACCACTGTGAACTTGATAAAAGAGCACTCCTTTCTCTACTACTTGAAGAAGTGCTTTTACTGAAGATGGGAAGATAGGATATCCTGGGTGGTCATTTGTGCAAAGTCCAGGGAAACCTCAACTGTTTAGTCTTGTTTCTCTCTTCCTTGATAATTTCCCGCATGAGCTGGTCCCCCCAGAGTCTTCCACCGCTTTATCCTGCTGTTTTCTTTCTTCAAATGAGTGTTCAAGAATATTGGTCCCATTAAAGTGGGTTTACCTTGAAATCTGAGGCATTGGTTGCAAAAGAGATTGGAAGAGGCATTTATTTTTAAAAAATAATTTGGGAGTTTATGGCTGCATGTACCCTTGGAAATCTTCTCTGACCTGACACCCCTGCCTCCCATCCGATTTTTAGAGGTGCAATAACTGCTTTTCATTATAGCCCTAGGAAATATTACTTTCCTGTAGGAAATAACTGGTTTCAGATCTGTAGTTGCACTGGCTTTCCTGCTTCTTCGTTGCTATTAGGGGGGGAAGGAAAATCAACTTTCACTTGGGCTGTTAAGTTTAACAGAAGCTCCTCTTAAAGCACTGCAGTTGTCCTGCTTGCGATAGGCTCAGGTGAATAAATACTTTCTTCCCAAAAAATCTGAGGGGCAGCAACACAGGAACAACTACTGCTGCATTCCTTTGGTTGGAGTGGATGCTGCGGTTGTAGTCTTGCTTTGGGAAGGCTTTGGAGAGTGCCATAGGTTCCCCTCCAGTCCAAATCCCAGTGGAGTTAAGACAAATGCTTAAAAGCCTCTGCCTTGCAATGGCATGTTAAAAGCAGAAAAGCTCTAAGTAGCTATTTCTCTTGGCTGCTTAGTTACAGTATTCAAATTGTTACATATGCAGAATAGATACTTTTCCTGCATCAAGCAAACACCTCTTTGTGGTCTCCAGCTATGTTTTTCTCTTTCCCCCAAATAATAATAGCAACCTTACTAATAATGGTCTCCCCAAGCAACCATGCCCTGGCATATTGAATCTATTGAGTGGTCAACATAAAACCTGAATATTCTCTGTTGCCAAGGAAGAGTGCAACTGTTCTGAGCTGACAGTTCTGGGAGCTTTGGCTAGCTGGGCTTTGGCAAGAAATGTCCCATCTAGCTGGCTGGGCTGTGTGTTCAACACTTGGTGTTTGGAGAAAGCAACAAGTTTGCTTTGCTTCTGTGCAAGGATGTTGGTGATCAGAGGTGTTTAGCATTTGCTCATTAAGTCTTGGAGAATATATTGTATTATAAAAAACTGAAGAAACTAGGATATTATCACGCAGTTACTTTTATGATCCCCTTTTTCTTCTGATTTGCTTGTGATGTTACTTAATCTCTGAATGCTTTTATCTGGTAGACTCAAGTCTTTTTGGCTTTTATGAGCGAGCAAGGTTTTCCTAATTACATGGCAACCTGGGAAAGTTGCTAGCTGGCTCTTCCTTACTTAGCCTCCATGTGTTTAACAGCACAAATGACAGTCTCAGCTGAATACTTGATATTTGCAGAGCTTCTTGTGAGATGCCTTGCATCATATTGGGAGGTTCAAATGTTTTGCAGGCTGATGAACTGTGACAAAGGACCACTCTTGGTGTAACAGACATCCTGTATTGCAACAGGATGCAAGGGGGCATTACAAACCTATCAAAGTATCTCCTAGCAGTTGTTTTTCTGGAAGTTGTTTAAACAGTAGCATCAACCCAAATGTGTGACTAAAAAGTAGCAGTTCGATGTGAAGGTGTTGGACTGGTATAGACCTTCTCATTTCGCAGTAGGAGGAGGTGCTTCCTAATGAAGAGTTGTTCATGTTTTTGAACATTTGACCCGGAAAGATACACCTAGCAAGCTTTCAAGTATTACCTGTTTTTTACTACTAAACGAAGCATTTAGTAAAAGAAAAGATCCTATTGTGCATTGTAGTGTTCATCTTGAGCTGGCGTTTCCCCGTGGTGCACCACACACTGTATGTGCACTGCAGCACTTATCTGTCCTTTTTTTTTTTTTTTTTTTTTTTTTTCCTCCCCTACCTGCAAAACAGTGCAGTCAGGAAAATGGCTTCTGTGGGCTTCAAAGCAAGGATTACACACTGTCACTGAGGCTGAAGCTGTGAAATACTTTGCTTAAAAAAACTAAAATAAAATCAGAATTGCATTAAAATTAACTGCCTCTGGCTTTCTTAGATGTTCTTAATCAAATAGCCTTTTAATGCGTGTTTTAAATAAGTAAACTTTAAACACGGGTTCCTCTTCTAACAATATTTTCTGGCACTGTCACTCTGTTCACTTGCAAAGTTTTCTCCTGTCCCCTTTTTGTACTACTATTCAGGGTGTTTCTAAAATTCAGCTATATTTGGCAATACATCACTCTCTGTTACAGAGAAGTGATTACTCAAGGGATTTGGCAGGAATTAAATTAACTGAGGTCTTTAGAGAATATACTCAGAATGTCTTTTGAGAGTGCTCTCACTACAAATGCTTTCTGTTGGAAAAATAAAGTCATGTTATCTCCCCTTTCTTTCTGCAATGTGGACTTTTTAGAACATTTGTGTATTTACTCTTTTTTACGTTTATGGAGCTTATCACTTTCAACAGCAAAACAAATGCTGAAGTGATAGACTAATTTTCTAGGTTGCTTAGTAACTGAGTTGCATGCTGTAGTGTGAAAATACTCATACAATAAGGTAAGATAAGGGAATATTTACTGGGACAAAATTAAGATGGTGTGAAAGTGCACTGTATAAATAATTAAAGCATATGTGTTTATTTGCTTGTGTGAACAGATGTTCCACATAAAAGATTTTTTTTTAGTGAAAAGTTTTTTCACACTTTTACTTGCTACAGTATATTGATATGGTAGGATGTGGATTCTTGTGTGCACTTTCTGGACACTTCTTGAGATTGATTGGTCTTCTGGGACTTTTTTGAGTTTTGAGAGAAGGGTTGATGTTTTTTGACCCAAACTTAAGGTGTGTTCACCAAGTTACTAAAAACAGAAACTCCAGATTCCTGAAGTGCTAGCACAGTAATAAAATGTGACTAGTTTTATATCAATTTATTAATTTTTAAGACAAAAATTAAGGTTATTTGTAATCTAATTAAGCTTTTTTTTTTTTTTTTTTTTTTTTTTTTCCCCTTTAACCAGTGCTTCTGTTTTTATTTCAGATTTGAGCAAAGCAATGTCTCAAGCTGGCAGTTCACAGTTTCAGGAAGTCATTCGACAGGAGTTGGAGTATTCAATGAAAATAGAGCTTGATAAGATACTTGAGACTGCACCTTCAAATGGGCTAGAGGTAAGGAGCATGATGTGTATTGTAACAGGAGAAACTGCATGTAGGAAATTGAGGCAAATATTATACAGGGAGGCAAATGACAATATCACAATCCTGATTTTTAGGATGTGTTCTGATCATGTGTGGAAGAGTAGCCTGGATAGAATGTCATCAGAAGTTCTATATAAACTGGGTGACAGAGTTATCACTCTCTTTAATCATCTTTAGCAATTAAAGTTTCTATGTAATCTTTAATGGGTTGCAGAAAGGAAGGGTAAAGCTGTTGACCTAAACATTGGGCCAAATTCTAATGATTATGGTTTTGACTGAAGATTTGTCTTTTAGGTATCTATGTTGGTTTTGTACTTATAGTTGTAGTGGAAACGAGCTTTTGGTTTGTTTTAGAATTTTACTTACATATCAGAATGTCTCTACTTCAGGGCTGATAAAGTTACTTTTGTGAATAGATATGTACATCAGTTTTGTAGAGATGGTTCTGTGATTGAATAGGTATGCATTAAATACCAGCATTAACTATTTCTTTTTTGCAGCACACTAAGAAGGACCTGGAAGGATTTAAGAAGCTATTTCATAGATTCCTACAAGAGAAGGGACCATCTGTGGACTGGGGGAAGATTCAGAGACCTCCAGAAGATTCTGTAAGTTGTGAGGAAGTGACAGTCTGTAGGGACCATAAAACTTAGAAATGTTTACTTGTAGCAAATGATGTAGCCACCCATGGAATGGTTACAACTGCTGTGGTTCTGTAAAATCATGTAGGACAACACTCTTTCTTCTAACTGAAAAGTAATTACTTATTGACATATGTTGTGTGTGGCATATGTTAAGCAGGTCCTGCTTAACATATGTATCAAGTTCTTTGGTGCTATTTTGTTAGCAGTTCTTTGAGCAGGAGAGCAAAATGGGGCAGATGCCATTTTACCACTTGGTAGCTCTACTGGAGTAAATAGTAACTTGTGTTAGAGGGGGCCATAGGTAGGACCCTTGTTGTTCTCCTTTCCCTCCTGCCCATGAAAGAAGTGTATGTGTATCAGATGAGACTATTTCCAGCAGTCCATTCTGCTAAATAATTTGAAAGGGACATATGGCAAGTGGGCTGGGTTATATAGCTCATTTAGCAACTTCTGTAATCTGCAGCAGCTCAGTAAAAGCAAGGAATCTGAAAGAAGTAGTTGACTGCGGGGGTTTTTCGAGCTTAATTTTCTATGTTGTTATAACTTCTAACCTGCCACTTGAGCTGCTGCTGAAAAAGCTCTCAATATTTTTTCAGCACTGTTTAGTACTGAAATAAACACTTCCTGTTAAACCTAAACTCATTTTATTGATTCATCAGTAGCCCGAGGCTGTCTTTTGACTCTTGCGTAACTAGCGGTATAGTTGCGTTAGGAATTCTTGCCTTTCCCAGTGTACTGATCTTGGCATATTGCAGGACTTCTGTGTCCTCACACATTTGTGGTTTCTCTTAGCCTCTCTGTGGGGATTCAATTGAGGCTCTGTTTGCAACTGAAAGGCAGGCTGTCCAGTTACTTCCAGAAGAGATGCAGTACTGCTCTCTAAAGTGTTGAAGAATGATGCTGCTTTAGAGCAAGTCCAGGGTTTTTCCAAGACTGAGTGTTTTAACTTCAGAAGCATGTGATGTCTGTCTCTTCTGTCCTGTAACACTGAAGGAAGTGTTGCTCTGGGGAGAAAAACACCCCTTGACTAAAGAGGCGAAGGTAAGAAATTTGAATTCTAGATAAAATGACTTACAAGGAAGGCTGAAGAAAAAGAGGTTGTTTTTAGTCTGGAGGGGGTGAGACTCTGGGGAATGATAAGTCCTTTAAATATGTAAAATGGTAGTTGCAACAATGAAGGGAATAAACTGTTCTCTGTGTCAAGATAAATCCTGGTATTAAATGACAGCAATTTGATGCAAGTGAATGGGCTGCTTTGTGGCAAGGGAGAGCTATTGTCTATTTTATAAGTTTTGCACACCTTTAGTACTAAAACTTTCAGTTTCTTTTAAGGACTGAAAATTACCAAATAGGACAGGAGGGTTGGGATAAGATATTGAAATAGACTGTTGGAAGATTCTCCGGCTAGGCAAGTTGTTTAAATAGAATAGAAGTTAGACAATGGCCTAACTTAAGGTCACAAAGGGCTGAAAAGAGGGCAATATTAGAAAAAGTATCTTACCTCTTCCTCATGGCCTCCACTGGCTCATTCTCATCTGTGTCCCATAGCTATGTAGCAACTTGACCAAAAATGAAAAAAAAAAAAAAAACCCAAACCAAGAAACCCACAAAACCAGAATGGTAAGACTCGAGCAAAATGGCCTCACTTTGGCTTAGGTGACATGAATGCATGATCTTGGAGGAAATTTTGCTTTCTAGCATGAACTCTAAATCAAATAATGATACTTGGTAAGTGTCAACAGAAAAAAGCTAGGGAAAAAGACCTGCAAATGAAAATTCTCTATACCTTCTTCACTTAATAATACATACCTTGTTTTCATATTCCTTGGAAAGTTGATAGAGACTTCCTCATCTGACAGGAGGTTTGCTAAGTGCTTTTAAAAACTGCGAGTAAACTTAATGTGCTTGAAATTTTGTGTATTGTCTTTGTTTTGGGTTGTGGGTTTTCATGTTTGGTGCTGGGGTTTTTTGGTTTTCTTTTGGGTTGTTTTTGCCAACCTCAAACCCTGCTTGTATATTTCCTACCTCCATCAACTTTTTAATATGTACAGTAAGCATACAGTGGAAAGTGAAAGTGTCTTACATGAAACATTTTTCATGTGACCTGCAGTGCAGCTTGTCCCAGATTGTTCTTTGCTGGGAATCATAAAATGACTGGGTAGTTTAGGTTGCTCAAGGCCCCATCCAACCTAGCCTTGAACACTTTCAGGGAGCAGGCATCTACAGCATCTCTGGGCAACCTATTCTGGTGTTTTACCACCCTTATAGTAAAGAATTTCCTCCCAATATCTAATCTAAATCTTCCCTGTTCAAGTTTTAAACCATTGCTCTTGTCCTATAGTTACGCTATAGCTATAAGTTGTGGAGCTATTAGATAAATTTTCATTTATTTGAGACCAGAATTCCAGAATTATCAGTGTAACTAGTATCAGAAAGAGCAGTAGGAGCTTTTATAAGGTGTAAAGAGGGATAATTTAAATGGGCTTCATAATAAAGACTGCAGTACTGAGTTATTTGAAACAGGTATCCATCCAGTGTTATTTTATGAGATGGTGTGATGTTTTGCTGCTTTTGAGAATCTTGCACTGCAAGTGTCATGGCCTAGGAAGAAATTACCTCCCCGTGGTGTGAATTTATTTGCCTGTGATTGTTTTGGAGAGTTTGCTTGCTGCTTGCTCAGTCCAAAGCACTGGGAATTCTGGTATGAGTAATCTTCAGCTGATATCTAGTAGAGCTCTAAGTATCTGTTTAGGTATGTATGCCATGCATGTATCTATGTGTATATATATACAAATATACATGTATGTGTGTATATAATTTTTTATATACTTATTTATATATATATTTACATATATATATATATGTATGTATATATATAAAAGATAAAAGCATCAGAAAATGTGCCAAGCTTGGTTGTGGGTGTTTTAACAGCTAAAAAGAAGTTCATTGCTAGTTTATTGCATTTATAATTTTTGACTTTTAATTTTCTATTTTATGTAAAGTACTTCTGAGTTTCAGGTTAGGTGGGAAAGGTCTTTCATGCCAATACCATGGACTGTACTATGAGGGAGGAGAATTTCTGATCAGGCTTCCATGGATCAGCTAATGTGTTATGCCTTGTACTTTGAATGTAGCTTTTTGTTCTTTCCTGAAGCATCTACTGACAAGCAAAGGTTCTTGTCAGTAAGTTGAAACAGAAATTATGGTCTTGTAGTATTCCTCCATTTTTCTCTTCAATGGGAGATTTCATGCCCGACCTCCATGTTTTTGGCATAGCAATTAATATCAATGTGCAAGCAAATTGTAAACTCCAGACAACAGTAAGAGAAGATTGAACCCATTTCACTCTGTATCCTTAAGCTTTTGACTTGATTTTTCCATCCAGATACTTTGCTTCCATGTGTCCAAAGGCTTACAATGATAGCTGGCTTAGTTAGGACCCATTACTCTTACAGTCTTCAGAGAAGAAAGTATACTTATTCAGGATGCTGGTTAACAAGAAGACAAGGTAAAGAATGTGGACATGGCAAGTGTAATTTAATCTTGTTGATGTAGATTGCAGTGATCTGATTGAGCTGGAAGCAATAGCTGAGTCCTGCTAGGAGTCCTCTGAGGGAACTGCAGTAATCAAGTTAATCTCAGAATAGCAATGCAGAACCTCATGTATGATGGAGGGAGCACACGTGAAGCAATGTGGGTATGAAGGGAGCTTGGCTGGTAAAGGGTTTTTTTCCCTCAGTGGTTGGGTTCTTCTCTGTAGATCATTTTATCATGGTCTATGAACTATACCATGAAGGAAAAGAAACAAAGGTCATGCCCTTATTTAAAAGCAAAGTGTCTTCCTAATATTCAACTCTGGAAACAGATTTTAAGGTTTTACTTGGTGCTGTTGCTAAAACTGTCCCTTGATGCTGAATAAGTTTTTCCTTGTTTTTCTGAAAGTATGCATTGAGTCATATGGATGCATTCCTTTGCAGTCTGCTCATGATGACAACCCTGACCCTCATTTTGTCTGTCTCTGACAAAACCTTACAAACTTTACTCTTGACGTTGTCTTATGCCAACTGTTCTGAAAATCACTTCTGTGACATTGTGAAACCAAAAGATTTTGTCATCTTAGACCAATCCCAAACCACAGTTTTGAGATGTATCTCAAATGAGTAATACCGTAGTCATGCAACTGTAAGCCATGTCATTCCTGCCCCTCTCTGTTCCTGAAATTTCCCAGTTTCCCCAGCAGCACTTACTCATCAAATCCACTGTTTCCAAACCCTTGGAGTAAGAATTGATTTTTATTACCATGGAGTACTACTTCTCCTTGTGTCTATCCTCACAGGTTATGAAGTAGTTCTGTATATGAGTGCCTACATGTGTCTGGAACTGCTAGATGATAGCACTGGCATCCAGCAGTCCTGATGGTGAAAGGATCCTGCTTGAATCTGGGTTCTTGTCATTTTTTATTCTCTGAATTAAAGACCCTTCAAGATCCAGTGGTTCATTGCCAAGCTGTCACTTCCAGTGCCTGTGCCAAAAGAAACTGAGACGTTTAGTGAGGCTGAGTTATAAATTTTTGTGTCGTAGCTGATGCAACATCCAGTGAACTAAACACTTGATGGAAGGCTTGGATGGAACCATTAACTTTATCAGGATTTTACTGTGATCTTTCTGTATTAGGTAGTTTCAGGCATGATAGCAAAGGCATAAAAGGGTAGTTGGCACTTTAGCAAAAGCAAAAAGATTTTGAGGCAGTCTGTCCCTGAACTAAACGACAGACTCCTCTTTTTTGGAGTGCTATATTGTGAGTGATGAAAGAAGAACATAGGGAGAATTGAAAGTTGAAATAATTTTTTTGGCTGTTCAGACAGTGTCTGAACACTGTGGATGTGACTTGCATTACACTTGGCTAAACCTCAAGCCTAAATGTTTTAAATCCATTTGCAGTCAAATACAGAGTGGTTATTGACCTTAGAGTGGACAGGAAGTGATGGCAGGGAGTGAGGATCTAGTAGTGTTTCTCTCCTAAACTGTGCCCAGTGCTGCATGTAAGTTTCTGTAGATCCTGCTGGTGGTGAATGGTTCATTAAGATTTCTGGTGTACCTTCAGTATATTAAAATTACTCTTTGTTTATAGTCTCATTGTTAATGAGAAGAATGGCTGTTTCTCAGGCTGTCTTCACAGCCTCAACACAATCTCTGTCATTGACAAAACACAGAAAGGTCCTGCTTTTTGCACACTTCTGCTCCTGAAAAGTTCTACGAACTTTGGAATGAAGTTTCTACAAATGTCCTCTTTGAAATGGCAGCACTGTGGGTTTTTTTGGGGATCAATCTTGTACTGACAGCATGTATCTACCTTGGCCTTTGAGTAACTAATTTCAGTGTTGAACTCCAGGGAGTAAGGGTCTGTGGGCATGGGGATTGTAAAGATCAGTATAATGACAAAGCAAAAAGCTGTGCTTAGTAGTTTGCACAACAGTCACTTTAGATAAGTGAGAAACTCCCTATTTACAAGGAGTCACATGGACAAGAAAGGGGCAATGGGCACAAGTTGCTCCTGGAGAGATTCCAGTTGAACTCAAGAGGAAAACTTTTCACTCTGAGGAGAGTCAGACATTGGAACGGTCCCCCAAAGGAAGTGGTGAATTCTCCCACTTTGGAAAGTTTTAAGTATCATCTCAACAGAGTGCTGAGACATACCAGATAAACAATAATATTAGAAAGGTTGGACCAAATGATCCTTCCAAATGGTTTCTGACATTCTGTGATTCTATGATAGGAACTAGGAGAACGGGTGCATGTGTGTTAATTCATCTCGGTGTGCAGTTGGAATTGGATATCTGGCCCTATTTCCTACGTTCATGACCCCTTGTGCTGTATCAGCTGTCCTTTCCCTTTCTTGACAAATCTGCACTGGTAACCTTCAGGATCTTTTGCCTTCTGCAGTTTGTTCAGATGCATCCTGCAACACTGAAGTGCTGTATCTACGCCCTGCCTCTCTCATTTATTCTGCATGTTTCCTTTTGAAAATACAGCAGAATAAATGAACTGTGGATAGAATAAACTATGAACAGATGGTATTCCTGAACGGATATGCATTTGGAATGAGAAGGATTGCACTAGATCAAAAAGCTCCAGTTATATTTGATTTTTGTGTATTAACATTCTGCAAACCTCCTTATATCAAAGATCTTTCAATAGTATCTAGAAGATTGCTAAAGGATTTTCTTGTATGTAGAATTGTTTTTAATGGAAAGGAAGGGTAAAAGGAAGGAAAGAGATGCATGACATTTAAAGGCCTTTGAGCTCTGCTGCATGTAAATAATTTTACCTCAAGCTTATAGAATGCACCTCTGTTACTACTGCTTAGCAATACTGACCTTAGCTATTGTAAGGTAGTGCTTAAGGTCTAAATTGTCTTTGTGAAAGCTAGGCACAACTGGTGAAAATGGTGCAGTTTGGAACTGGAATAGTGCAATTCTCTGTATCCTTCCTTTCTCTATCCTCCCACGGCTTCCACTTAGCAATAAATCTCAAAAGAAAAAAAGTTCCCTTCTGTTAAAGGTTCCTTTGACTTGTTCTGTCCTCTGGATCTGCAATGAGTAGATGACCAGATCTGCTATGCAAAGCAGTTGCTTCAGCTTGGCTTGAAGTTGTTTTCATCCAGGTGTTGCTGGCCTCTGTGACCTCCAGATTCTCTCCCTTACCCCTGCTTAATTCCAAATAGCCTCAGAAAACACTGATGGCAGTGAGTGTGCATGGCAGCACAGTGCCCAATGCATCAACCATCCTCCCCTGGACTGCCTGAGGCAGCAATCTGTGAGAACAGATGAAATCATCTTATTTGCCACATGGTCCTGTTAGGGATTGCTGAAGTCTCCACATAGAAAGTGCGGTGGGTGCTGTTTTAATAGATGACTTTCTGATAGATGCAAGCAGTGCTGCTGCCCTAGCTTTGCGTTGTGTTATTTCAGTCATGCTGATGTGCTCTGTTGCATGAACAGAGACATCTGGGGATGCTAAGGCATCACCAATGCAAGACCAGTCTAGCGTGTGCCTCTTTTTGGTTTGCAGGACTGCTTGCTGATAACTAATTGCTAGAGCTGCTGTTGCTGCTGTCTTTGTGCAAGTGTTTTGCTTAGCTCAGTTGCTTCTGGTTTATGGAGGGCATGCCATGTAGCTCCATAAACCTCCCATGTTTAGTGATGTTTGCAGGTCAGCTGTAGCTGATGGGAAATCCCTTGAGGCAGGGTTACATGAGTGAGAAAGCTTTAATTTGTTTGTTGTGAAGTTTGCCAGACAAGCTTCCTTTTGAGTACTGTGAAGTTTGCCATACAAGCTTCCCTTTGAGTAGGCTTGATAACCTGACCTTTTTTATTCAACTAAGGAAAAAGGTACAGTATGTATAACTCATTTTCCCACTTCCTCATACCCCAAGCAGCTGACTTTTGTAGTCCTTGTACTGTCATCTCTTAATATTTCCAAGGGAGCTTTCTTTAGTTCTAAGAGTACACTTGTGTGTGTACACACAGCACATGTGTGTATGATAAGCTGTGTATGTATGTGTTCTGTTTGTTCTCTTTCCCCCTTCTTCCCCCCCACTTCCCCTAAATATTAATGTCCTAGTTCTCTGCATCTCACTTCCTGGAAGAAATAAGCTTCTCAGCTAAGTTATAAATAAAACAACTCTGCGGACTTGAAAGCTTTCTCTGTCTTAATTTAGCTGAATAACTCTATTGCCAGTCATAAGTTTCCTGATGAAGGGCTGTAGTGTTCCTCTGTAACATAAAGTGCTTGTGTAGGCAATCTGAAATGGTCCTTTTTGAGATTGGTAAATGTGAGCATTTAGGAAGTGGTTTCAACATGATGCGTATCAGGGTTGTTCTGACTGCCCCAACTTAGTAACCTTCTCATCCTGGTATTCTTTCAACAGTGGTTTATGCATGTGGCAGGATTATGTTGGAAACCAGGATAGATGGAAGTGACAAGTGTTAGTAGCTTAGTAACCTTTGGATGACATGAACACAGCTCAGGGCCACGGAGAGCAAACTCCACTTGTAGAGAGGTAAGAATTTGAGAATGTATTTGAGAATGCCTAGAGAAATGTAGGCTTCTGCCATTGCTGAATGGAGAAGTGTCAGGAGGAATATTTCCTTCAGACATCATAGGTGCAGTTTCTCACAGCTAGTTTTCCTTATTAAGGAATCCTGCTTTTTATTTGACTTTTTCAGTTGTCCACCTCCTGCAACTTCTGGTGAGGCGGAAAGAAGAGTACAGGGCCCTGGTAGAAACAGTGCAACCATTGATAGGTTGGTCCTGATCCTATTCCTTCTTCCCCTCTTTAAGAAACAGGAAACATCAAGACTGATGTGTTGTGCATCTTTGCTGAAAACCAGCAAGTCAACAGCTACTGTTATATTTCAAGATGTTTTGTGCCTTCCCCACAGAACACTACAGCTTCAAGAATGCAGATGTTGCTGTTTATTTGCCAAAAGTCTGAGTACAGTTAAACTTACAGAAAATATTTTGTGGGTTGCTCAGTCTTTATGAATGAATGTTCTGCATTAAAAAGAGGCACAGCAACAGATTGCTGCCTAAACACCCAGATGCATTTTGTAGATCTCCCAGAATGCCAAGTTCCTAACACAAACCCAAACACTACAAAAGAAAAAAAAAGAAAACAAATAAATCTTTTAAGAGCCCCACCTCAGAGAGGCCTAAGGGCAGATGCCTCTGGAGGAGCTCATGGTTAAGAACTGATGCCAGCTCCTAAGGGTGCAGCAATGAGGTGCAAGGCAGGTTTGGTATGGGGCAGACCTGGATGTAGGGCCAGCCTACATCCAGGATGAGGGCACCACAGCCCTCATGAGAGCAGCTGCCAGGCTGTTCCCTTCCAGGAAGCTGAGGTGCTTGGGTGGCACCATGATGGTGCTTTTATCCCAGGGCCCAATGACACTTGAACTGCTCTGGAGCCATGTTTGGCTGTCCCAAATTTTGCTTGTCCTGGATTGCACATCTTTTAAGCCTTTATTGAAGCAGGACTGTGGAGATGCTCCTGAAGTGCTACTGTTTATATTTAAAATGTGAAGAGGAATGCATGTTTCAATAAGATGTACTGTTTGGTGTTACTGGGATCACTCTTATCTTCTGTGTAGTCTCATGTCTGGGCCCAGTGGTAGAATTTTTACTGGAAAAATGACATTTTGCTTGGTGTTTTATCTCCTGTTATTTCAGGTCTGATTCTTAGGGTCTTTTGCCCCTTTTCCCCAGGACTCCAGTGATTTTTATCTGTCACCTTATCTTCCACCTTCTTCCCTCTTATCAACCTCAGCTGTCTCTTTCCTTACTTATTTCAACCTTCTGATATCTTTGGATGGTGCAGTTGAGAAGAAACGGTTCCATGCCATTTGTCTAGACCAGAGTTTAGCCAAGAAAGGTTGGACCAGTTGATCCTTGATGTCCCCTCTAGCCTGGTATTCTATGAATTTATAATTGGAGGCAGGAAGCTGCACCAGGGTTTGGAGTAGAAAATTAAGAGTGGGAAAAGGCTGCATTTGGGCATAACTAGCATTTTTCGGGGAGGCCATAGAGAGAAAAAAAGCAAGACAAGAATGGATCAGTATTTCCCTTCTGATCACAGTGTTTTGTACCCTGCCTGTGGTTCTTGGAGAAATATATGGCACAATCCTGTTATCTCTAGGCACTGTGTGACTAATTTTGAAGACGTGGTTTTGATTAGAATGGTTATTAAATTTCTTGCTACTGCTAGATAAAGGGACCTTTTTGCCTCAAATGCTGCCACATGCTCACATGGGAAAGCTGGAATGGTAAGACTTTACCATATTGCTTCCCTAGCAGAGTGGTCCAACCAAGATACCTTCAGTAACTTCAACTACCACAGGATTTTGCATTTGCAACAAGATGTGAAGGCTTAAGTTAAGTTACACCTTGCAAGCTGTCAGCCTTTTTCGTAAAGGGATCTTGGAGAGGTGTTTTTAGCCAGCCAGTTAAGAAGGAAGGAGGCTGGTTTTAATTCTCAGTTCAAGGTAACATAAATCTGGAGAGATCATTTTGATTTAGTATTCTTTTTACATGCGTAATGCATTATTGTCCAAGTGCTGTGGTTTATTTCCTAATCATATGATAAAAATTGGAACCGAGACACTATCTGTCAAAATTCTGGGAACTCCTCTAAACCTTGTTTGAAAACTGTCTCTCTCAGAGGTGTGAATCAAGTTGTGGTGACGTAGCTCAGTTTCTAGGGATCAAAGTTCTGGTTGTCTGAAGGTTAGCGTTCAAGTTAAGGCCTTGGCTTGCAAGTTTCCACTCCCATGTCCTTTACTGATCTATAAATATTTTACTGACAAATCCTTGTGCTGGTCAATGAATGAAATGGCTTGTCATTTCTATGGCTAACATAAATGGGAAGCTTCATGCCAACATCACCTGTTTTGTTTATCAGTTAATTTGTTTCTCTGAGGAGAACTTATTTTTAGCAGAAAACTGCAGCAGTGGTTGTGTTACTGCCTGCTACCTGAGCCATGATAACTCACTTTGCCCTCACGTCTCCTGAAAGAGTAGAATAAAAACTGTTTAACTACAATGTCTGCTACTGTGACTCAGATGGAAAGTGATAGTGTGAATACATAAGATTATCCTTTCCATTGTTGCTTTTACAAAATGATAACTTCACACTTAGGATAATCTGTGCACTACTCCTGAAGCCCCTTAATTACATAGGGTTTTGTCATGGGGAACCTCTGCAGCTTTTGAAGACTGGAGAAGTACAGTGTAGTCTGAACTTACTTGGTAGGTGGGAATGCAAGAACGTGGATAAGATCATGAAGTTGGAAATATTTCTATCTTTATTGTGTTGGTTAAATCTTAATATAGAGTCAGAAGGAAGTCTGAATGTTACCTCTTCTCCTGGGAAGAGTTTAGTCTATAGTTGTACCTGTACTCTCAGTAGTTAGAAACAAGCAGCAAAGTTCCTGGTTTTTTTGCAGATTGTAGCTTTAAAAAAAAAATCATTAAAAGAAAGTAATTACAAGGCTTACTTGTCAAGCTTCATTATTTTAGTTGTATGTCTTTGTTTCGATGGGTAGGTATCAGAGCTATCAAAATTTGTCTTGTTCCTGAGTAATACTGCTCACCGAACCAAAGGTTAAGTGAAAACACTGACATTTTTAATGTTCAACAAATGTGTTTCAACAAGGAATCTGGTGTTATTATATTTAATGTTTTCATATTAGTTAAAGATATTTTGGTGAAAACTAAGGCTTTCAAGTTAACTTATCACTTGCCTTTTTGGAGTACATATTTTAAGCACTGGGAAATTTTTCTTAATGGAATGAGTTCAAGGAAAGATGTTCCTCCTGGGCCAGTTTCCACCGTGAATTTCCATTTGAATCCTGGCCCGACTTGCCCAAAGCAAACTCAGTGCTGAAAACTACCCTCTATGTATTTGGTTTTGGAGATCAACTGTGGATCTTACACACACCTTATAAGAACTAAAGTAATTTTCTTGCTGCTAGAATACACACAGCATTGAAACAGAAAGGATTTTCATCAAAGAAAAATCTCCAGGAGGGCAGGCTAAAGGATAATTGTATTGATTTTTCTCTAGCATAATACTTATCATTGCATTGTTGCCTTTGTTTCTTTGATTTAGGTGCTTTGGATTAGGAGACAAGCCATGCCTAGTGCAAGGAATGCTGGCATTACAAACATGATTTTGCTCTCCATCACCAGCCTGAAATGTAGTCCATACTGTATTTGAGCCTATAGGATATAGCTGTCAGCAAGGTAGATGACTTCCTGCAAGGTGTAATGTGAGCTGGATGAAAATAGCAGGATAAGAAGTAGGAACTCTCCTTCTACTTTGTAGCACACCAGGGAGAGATGAATTATTACACTGAGGTAGTGGTTGGAACACAGATTGTTTCAGACTGAGTGAAAGAATTAACCTGTTGCCAGGAATGTTGCTTATGACAAACTCAGTGCAAAATATTAAAATCTGCAAGTTTAAGCTGCCCAGGGGCAAAAAAAATTGTCTTCCCTGTGTTCTTCCCAGTGGTCTGGCTGAAGAGGGGCATCTTACTAAGGAGGTGAGTTAGATGGCTCACAAGGAGGCCTCCCCCTCCTCATGCAAGGAAAAGGGGCAATAAGTGGCATAACCAGCCTGAGTTCTTCCTTATTACTGAGTAAATTTCCTCGAGCTAGAAGAGCAGACAGAGGCCTTTTTTCATCTGGATGGAGCTGATTGTGGCTGGTGTCAAGAAGTCTATAGAACTTCTCAAGAGAAGAGGTTATTGTAGTAACAAATCAGGTTGTTTGTATTATAAAAAATGAGCTTATGATAGCCTCATTTTGCAAATGTACTTTAGTGTCATAAATCATATAAATAAATGTAGGTATTGTTGACAAGTTTTTGCAGGGTAGAAGAAGAGAATGCAATTTCTTTCTAAATATCTGACTGCTGCTTTTTTTTTTCTTTTTGTTTTGCTTTGTTTTACAGATCCAGCCCTATGAGAAGATAAAGGCCAGAGGACTGCCTGATAACATTGCTTCTGTCTTGAACAAGCTGGTGGTTGTGAAACTAAATGGTGGCTTAGGCACAAGCATGGGCTGTAAAGGCCCAAAAAGCCTTATTGGGGTGCGGAATGAGAACACCTTCTTGGATCTGACAGTCCAGCAGATTGAGGTAACTTCTGATGGGCTTTCCCTTCTATGTTGGAGGAAGGAAGACACACAGCTTCTCCTTTATCTCTTCTCCTGTGATCTCTTTGAGATCTTTGAGAGATCAGAGTGGAAGCTTTCCAAAAGGAAGAAGAAAGGGATAGGAGGTCTGATCACAGTGCTAGTGGAGAATTGCTTTGGAAAGAATAGGCATGGAAGGGATGGAGCCATGGACAGTGGAACTCTGCCTACTCCACACGTAATTCAGCCTGTACACACCAACCTGGACAGTGAGGATTGATCATGCCCAGGAACACAAGCAATTCAATGGTAGAGCTGGCCTGGCATGACTGGGCTGGTTTCAGACTCCTCCAAGTGCAAATCCAAGTTTAGCTTTTTAACAGTTTTTTTTTTTTTAATGTGCATTAGAACAAAGCTTTTCACAGCAGCTCTGAGTTCTTTGTTGAATTAGAACTCTCATGCTGGATGTGATTGCTGGCATTTTCCTCTGAAGAACGAAAAGAAAGTAACAGCTGTTGGTGTTGAGAGAGGACATTTCATCTTATGTTTTTAATGCAGAATATTCCTCTTATAGCAGATAATTAAAGAAAGTGGTCATTAGAATAGGAAACTGGCTGTGCCTGTTCCAGAGTTTTTGGAGCAGATTTTGCCTCAATTGTTGTTCGTGTGGAGATACTCTCCCATATATGTTTGACAGTTCTATAGCAGACTTAAATTTATATCCCACTAATGCAGCCCTAATGCAGCACCACCTGTGGGTGCTTTCTCAAAAGGGTCATTGCAGAAGCCTCTTGACACCACCAGTGGTTAATGGTCCCATACACTCCCAGCAGATGAGGACAATCTGATACACAAACCTTTGAACTCATTGAAATACTGTTGTTTTTTTTTCCTCCTGAATGCTCTACCTTTGATGGAACACTGTGGGGTTTTTTGGGTTTTTTTTGCCTTTGCTGTACTCTCCATATAGAAATGCTTTTATGTGTTTCACTTTACAGATGCTCACATAATTAACACTGTGACATTTCATTATGTAGTCTTGATACTATTGTCCATCTTGTAGCTGCCAAAAAGGCTCAGAAGTGCTTACTGTGCAGTAGTTTTGAAACTTTACCCCAACAGACTTCAGTAATTTGGGGAAGAACACGTCTGTTGTAATTGAGACTAGCCAAAAATTTAAAATAATAATTTTGTGGTGTTGTGCTTCTTGAATTTTGAATCTCAATGCAGACTGAAAAACAAAAATTAATTATTTAACATGGGCCTTATCTTTATTACTTACCAGGATTTATTTTCCTTAACCTGTTTTATTACCCATTTTGTTGGCATAAGCATCCCTGTCTTATCTCGTGCATTTGTTTTCACTCTTTTTTATCGAATAATGTATTTCTCCTAAAAGCTTAGGTGTCAAAGTTAAAGCAAATAATACATGCTAAATTTATCATTTTGTTCCCATCTCAGCATTTAAACAAATCCTACAACACCGATGTTCCTCTTGTTCTCATGAATTCCTTCAACACTGATGATGACACAAAGAAAATCTTGCAGAAATACAGTCACAGCCGTGTGAAGATATACACTTTTAATCAAAGCAGGTATCAAAAAACTTCTCCACTTGGGTTGAAAGGAAAAGCTAGCTTGCATTTCCTCACATTCCAAATGTTGTGGGTTTGTAGCTGGAGATGCTGTGATAGCAAATACTGTCTTCTGTACCCGTGTTCAGTCCTATCTTGGGCCTCTCTGAAAGACTGAAACATCAGAGTCAAAGGCAATGTATTAAAATTAGAGGGGGGGAGTGTGGGGAGGGACACAGTTTCTAAGAACTGAATGAATAATGGTGTACTGGCCACTTGATTCCTTGAGGATACCTGGGCTTTGGGTGGAAATGTAGCATCTTCCTTATCAAGAGTGAACTCTGAAGTGGCTGATGGTATCAGAGGCATGCTCTGAACCTGTGTGTCAGTAGAAAGCTGCTTTACAGCATGGTTGGAGAACTGTGGCTTTAATTCTTGAATGAAGGATTGCCTTCTGCAGCTTCTCAGTGGTAGATCAGTATTTGGATGAGTTTTTCAGTTCAGAGTACTTACAATAACCTAAATAGCAGAGCTTCAGATGTTGTATGAAAAAGCCCAAGTGGTTGCACCTTTACTATTGTATTTTGATTTTTCTTTATGTTAGTCTGACATTTGTGAGAACTCAACAAAACCCACTGTCTTCCCAGGTATCCTAGAATTAATAAGGAAACTCTGCTGCCAATAGCCAAGGATGTGTCTTACTCAGGAGAGAATACAGAGTGCTGGTATCCCCCAGGCCATGGAGATATCTACGCCAGCTTCTATAACTCTGGTCTGCTAGATAACCTTATCGCAGAGGGGAAGGAATATATTTTTGTATCCAATATAGATAACTTGGGTGCCACTGTGGACCTTTACATTCTTAATCATCTTATGAACCCACCCAATGGAAAACGCTGTGAATTTGTCATGGAAGTCACAAACAAAACCAGGGCGGACGTGAAGGTAAAGGGAAAATAGTTGTGCCAGGGGTCTGAATGCTTGGCATGTTGGTGAAAACCTCAGCCTCGTATCTCTTCTGGACTCATGAATTCAGACATACATTAAATCTCCTTATAGCTATTTCAGGCACCATTTAACACATCAGTTGTAATCGAATTTGAGATGCACAAAATCAGCAAGTTTATAAAGTTCTAATTCATTGAACAAATTGGATCGAGGTTCTGGGCAAAAGCAGACAAGGACAGCCTCAACTTCACTGATTATTGAAAACATGAGGGATTGCTGCAGGGCACAGCTGTGTGCAAACTGTCACACAGGGGAGACGTTTGGGGATGGTAAAAGCAGAGCACTGAGGGGTGGGATACAGCAGCTCTGTCTCTATGGACTGAAAACTGCCTGAGCTGCCCAAACTGCTTGGCCTTGTACAAAGTCCAGGCTGGACAACTTGTCACATGTATATGGCACCTATCCTGTGTCACATAGCTTTACTTAGCCTCTCCTCTTTTAAATACAAGTCTGGGGAGAAACATGATTTTCTCTGTATCTGTTAGATATTAAGAAAGCTCTTGGTCCCCTAAAAGCAGAGAAATGCACTGTAATAAAACAGTTTGGGTTACTGAAGCACCACTTGTTTCTCCAGGAAGTGCCACAAATACAGAACTGTTAGACTGAATTTAGATTTTGCTCTGTAATCTGGCAAAGAATTGGTGAAGGTGATTTTCAGTAACAGCAGCACTTGCAGAAGATTCTCAACAAATTTGTCATGAAAAGAATTTACTGTCTCGGGAGTGCTGAAACGTGATCGTTTGACAATCCTGACTGTACTTTAAGCGTGCTCTGTAATTAGTAACCTGGTAGCTGAACAAGCAACATGTTTTCACTGAGGTTCAACTTTAAATGCCAGCAAAACAGTGCATCTGTTTGGGGTGAGGGAAGGTTTCTCTGGCACCTCATGAACAGGACTGTAAAATCTTTTCTTTGAACCTTGCAGGGTGGCACTCTTACGCAATACGAAAACAAGCTGAGGTTGGTGGAGATAGCTCAGGTCCCAAAAGCACACGTGGATGAATTCAAGTCCGTGTCAAAATTCAAAATATTCAATACCAACAATTTGTGGATTGCTCTGTCTGCGATTAAAAGGCTGCAAGAGAAAAATGCTATTGACATGGAGATCATTGTTAACCCAAAGGTAACCAGCTAGGGAGATTTTATAGGAAAGAGACTCTGCTGCCTTCAGAAATGAGCCAGTCTGTCTGTACATGCAGAGCTCTGACCTGTGCTCATCTCTAGTTCAGCGTGCTGCTGCCTGCTGGGTGTGTTTACGTGAGCTTTTTTCTTCCAGACTCTGGATGGAGGCTTGAATGTTATCCAGCTGGAGACTGCAGTTGGTGCTGCTATTAAGAGTTTTGAGAACTCTCTGGGGATAAACGTACCTCGTAGTCGTTTTCTGCCTGTTAAGACCACGTCAGATCTCTTGCTTGTGATGTCCAATCTGTACACCCTTAATGCTGGGTCTCTAACGATGAGCGAGAAGCGTGAATTCCCAACAGTGCCTCTTGTCAAACTGGGAAGTTCTTTCACAAAGGTAAATACTATAATTACACTTTGTTTTTATCTCTTTGAATAAAAGTACAGTCTATAGCAATAAATAAGTAAAAAGCAAATTTTACTTTATCTACCTCTGCCCATCTGGGCATCCCCTTTTTTGTTCTGTGTAAAGCACTGTTAGGTTGTTAGAATACAAACTACCTGACATGTGCATGATGATGGGTCCTGCTTTGCCCCTTCATTTCAGGAAAGGGAAGGAGAAATGGGTTGTGTGTGCTCTCTAAAGCTTGCCTTTACTGTTTCTCATAGTTATCACTGACAGAAATGACACTACCATGTTCTTTCAACCAGGAAGATTCCTGAAAAACAGAGCTTCTCAAGAAATTGTCACACTTGTATTAATTCACACATGGGTTTAAAACTGTCCCTATTCTTTCCTTTCTCCAAAAGGTTCAAGATTTCTTGCGGAGGTTTGAAAGTATTCCAGATATGCTGGAGCTGGATCATCTCACAGTTTCAGGTGATGTTACATTTGGCAAGAATGTTGCATTAAAGGTGAGTGTGTACTTGGAATGCTCCTGCAATAAACATGACTGATCTCTGCTCCTTGGTAATTGATCCTTCCAAAATCAGTGCCTTGAAGCACAGTTGGTGGAAACATTCCTAGGAATTAAGTACCTGGCCCAAGGATTGCAGCAGCCAAGACTGAACAGAGGTCCTCATGAATGAGTGCAAGGTGTTACTGCTGCAGCTGCTCCTCTGTGTAGTCCCAGTGAGAGCTGAGGTTTGCTGATGAATCTTGAAAACACCACAGGCTTCACATGACTTCAAAGCAACTCTCACATCTTTGTCCTTTGGCTCCACAAGATATGTGCCCCACCTCCCCTCCAAGGCTGACAGGAGAGCCACAGGCTGTTTCCTTTCAGTTTGGGGTTTGGAATCGAGCCAATTTGTTTCTCTCAAATTTTTCCTCAGGATCTGACCAATCCTAGCAGAACATTGCCATGGTCCTGTGATAGCCTAGGCCAGTGCAGCTGCTGACACAGATGGGTGCAAACTGGGGGCTGCAGCCCCCAGTGCTTGAAGCTGTGTTGGCTGCTACCAGCCTCAGGTGCTCACACACATGTACCAGCTCATTCTGTGTATTTGCCTCATAGCTGTCACAGTGAGCTGTGCCATCAGCTACTGAGGGGGGACAACAGTTTTCCACCAAAGAGCAAACATGCCTCTTCTAAGAAGCCTTTGTATGCTGATAGCATCTAGTATGCTGGTAGTGACAGTGTTGTCAGTATTGCTTGTTAAAAAACTTTTTTTTTTTTTTTTTTTACTGGGGGGGAAAAAGTCTGTGCAGCAACAATTCAGTCTAAATGCATCCAGGATCTGGCCGTGTTAGAGCTTACTGCTCACTGGTCCTCCAGACAACATTGCTCTCTCATTCCAAGTCATCAGGCAATCTGAAGTTTCTAATGAGTTGTTTTCTCCTCTGTAAATCCAGGGAACAGTTATCATTATTGCGAATCATGGTGACAGAATTGACATCCCAGCTGGAGCTCTACTAGAGAACAAAATCGTATCTGGCAACCTTCGGATCCTGGACCACTGAGTCAGTGGAAGGGCACAGTCAGTTCTGGAGACTGTGGTGCTAAACCAGCCTCACGATGGAAGAACCTTTTAATTAGAAATAGAAGTACACAGAGGGCCTCTGCTTTGTCATCTTCACAGTACCCTGCAGTATTAATTTGAAATTAATTTCTCTTGCTTATCTTTTTAAGCAGACACATAGCGCAATGGATGTGCGTAAGTAATGCTTCAGTCCTTAAAGAGATTCTGTAACTCAGTTAATATAACCTTGAAGTGCAATACTGTTTGTCTTGAGGTAAGATGGACAGATCTTCTTTGATAAGAAGTTAAGAGGCTTGCCTCTAACACTTAGTAGTTTTGAATTGCTTGTAACTGCAGATATAAAGCTGTGAAGCAACACATGTGGGACGACACGGTTAGCTACTCATGCAACTTTTTATGAAGTATAAGCGGCAGGCACGGTTGAAAACCAGAAGTTTCACCACTGCTCCATGGCCCGTTCAGACCCCCCTGTATTTCACGTGCTCACCACCCTCCCAACCTCTCTCTCCCCCACAAACTACAAGTGGGATGTCACAGCCCAACTGTACAGGGAGATACTGGGGTAAGGCTGTCAATACCTCCACTTCTGTATAGCGAGAGCGGGAAGTGTTGGTGTCCCAAACTCGCCCAAAGAATCGAATACTTGAGAAAAATGCCTCAGTATCCACGTGTGGTGTTTGCTTTTTCATATCCCATTTAAGACTGGATTTCCTGTTGATATCTTACTCCTTGATCTGCCCTCTTTTTTCAATAAATGGATCATGTTGATGACACCCATGTTCATATTGTCACAGCCATGTATGTTAATTTATCTTCTCTTGAGTCATTTCTAAATTTGTACAGGAACTGAAATCCCTGTCCTGATCACTATTGATTTCTTAATGTTTCTCTTGTATTTACATGCAGACGACTTTATTTTATAAGCTTAGTATAACACTGGTATGTATCATTAAAGAAGTTGGTCTTTAAAAACAACTGTGATTTTATAGCTTTATTTTGACTGACAATTAAGGACATCTGTTGTGCTAACAGATAAGCATGCCTGCCTGAGGAAACCAGAGGCACACACACACACGCACACTGTAGACCATTCTATCATACATCATCATCACAGGGTTAGGCACTCAGACTATGGTTAGGTAAAGAGGTGTGAAGTGAAGTACACAGGCACTTTTACTTAGTACTGGCAGCATCCAGTCTTAAAAGGTAGTATTAAAAACTCTTCAATAAATTAGTTTCAGTTGCACCTTCCTTAATGGGGCAACCTTGTATAAGCAGCCTATAATCTTGAAAATTCTGTGTCTTCCTCTGACTTTATACACAGGGCTTTGTGTCTTTAGAACGGCCCAGCAAAGTCCTAAAAGACTTCCTGTCCTGGCCCTTCTGTGAGGGGCCGTGCTTGCTCCTGGGTTGGGTAGCTGCAAAAATCCATTCCCACATCAGCCTTTCTCCTGCCTTCCAATTCCAAGGAAAGCCACTGTTAACGCTGTCACTGCTAACACTCCTTTCACAACTCCATCCTCTAGGCAACGGCTTCAGCGAACTGACAAGTTCTAAGAAAAACTGTATCTTCAGATGGCAGTTTAGAGCCCAGCCACGAGAAATCCCCTGAAACAGGCCTGCTCCCTAACAAATCTGAATCCTCTATGCAAGCAATCAAAGGACATTTATTTATATAAAGTTCTGTAAAAAAATAAATTTTAGAACAGCATAGTTTCATTGAGAAAAACATTTTCTACAGAGTTCCAACTGCGAGATTTTTATATCGTACCATCATTAAATAAGGTGGGACACCATGTGAATTTCATTGCACTAGAAGAAATGCAAAGCATCTTTTTAATATAAAGATATACAGAGCATTCTAGACAACTACAGCTGTGTTACAGCTATGTGTTCTTTTGGATTTGGTCCAAAGAAACCTGAGTCTGTTTCCAGAGAGAATGAAAAAACATTGCACAGACAGCTGATCACTTGTTTCTTGCTGAAGGACACTGAAAAGATCACTCCCTGCAGCTCACTCTGAGTCTAGTTTCCCCAGCTATCAATAGTGCCCTTTCTTGGACTCCAGTCTTAAGTATTCACCTCACAGTTGTCACGCTGCTTAGAAGAAAGTCGGTCTGTTGTCAGAGCCCGGTGACTGCTCCCAATGGATTATCACCTCTTCTGCTCCCAGATTTCAGCCATGTTTAGGTCTAAGTTGTTAAGGCCTTTCAGAGCTTGAAGGTTTCCAGTGTAAAAAGCTACATCTGAAGTAACCAGTCTGCAGTGAAAAATACAACAAGGTTATTAGGACCTGAACCTATCACCCATCCACCTGGAGCAGTCAGAAAAACCACCGGGGTTTGTTTATGACTCTGGTACACAATGACCACAATGCATGTTCCAACAGTAAGCCTGCATTAGAGGTTTTAAGTATCACTTCAAAACACAGAGCTACAGATGTGGTTTATTTTACAGCAGTGATTGTGTGTAATATGATTACTGCTAGGTGTAAAACTAGTCATAGGAAAGGGAGATGAAGAAATGAGTTCAGAAAACTCAGCAGGAATTGGGTAGTAAAGCTTCTACTCTCTGGCTGTAATCGCAGCCTTATCTTGACTTTAAACCCCTGATTCCATTGCAACTTAGAATATTAATTATTGAAACATTAGCTTCTGTTTCTGGACAGTTAATGTAAAAGCTTCCCAACAGCGCTACTGGTTGCAACAGTTTATACAGAGTTAAAATCCCTCTTACATTGTTGAAACAGATGAGGGGATGACAGAAAGATGAGTGTGGTGTTTCCAGTTAAAAAGCAACAAGAGAAAGGCATAAAAATATTTTCAGTGTAAAAAATTAACCAGGATCCACGGGCCTGGATTTTTACTGTTAATACAGAAACACAAGCAGTTTAAGATAGGATAAGAAAAGCAGTTAAAAACTAGGTCAATGAAGATTGCTGCTGGAAGAGCAGCAAGTAAAATCCAGCATTTGATGTTTCCTTTCTCTAATGGCCCCGGTGACACACTCCCAGAGAGCTGTGTTCTACCCTGAGTAACTGCTGCCATGAAAGAAACCAGCCTGGGGCGTTACTGTTCCCAGCTGCAGCTGAGAGACACCACCAGAACGTCACCAGGAACCTCCGACCAAAAAAGGATCCATTTACACCATCCAGCCCTGAGCAAACAAAACTGGCAGAGTGGGATGAAGAGAGCACAGCAGAGTGTTCAGGACTAACAACCCCAGTGGGAAATGTTCCTGAACACTCTCTGGGTGCTCTTGTTTCAGCTGGAGGTGCTGCAGCCTCTCACTCCTCTTCAGGGTGCTTGGCTGCCTTACAAATGAATTAGTGAGGACCAAAGGCAACGAGATGCTGTCTTGTGAGTATGCCACAAGTACAGAAAATCATCATTTCAGATCAACTCTTTCAAAGAGTGTAAGGATGAATAAGTAAGCTTGAGCAGGACAAGTAAGAATAAATTGGACAGGAATAAAAATTCTTCATTCCAGCAACATTGGAAACATTTCTTAACATGCACCTCTGGCTTCTTCAACCCCAGACAATGCTTTCATGCATGTGGGTAGGCTGGCTGAATTTCACTGAAAATTACACTAAATTGCACTGCAAACAAACACCTCCAGGTCATTAGGAATGATTATAAATCCCACCATTTCAGGGAACAATCCAAGTTACAATAGGATTCAGCCCGTGAGAGGCTGCAGGCCTTCCTGGGAGGTGTGGGATGCCAGACACAGCCTCTCAGGAAAGGTACCACCAACGGGTTTGATGATGGAGGACTGGGCTGAGGCAGGGAAGGGGAAAAGCTCTGTGACTGGAACCTCTGTTTCAAAACATGAGCCAGCAGTGTGCCCAGGTGGCCAAGAAAGCCAATGGCATCCTGGCCTGTATCAGGAACAGCGTCGCCAGCAGGTCCAAGGCAGTGATTCTGCCCCTGTACTCAGCCCTGGTGAGGCCACACCTCGAGTACTGTGTCCAGTTCTGGGCCCCCCAGTTCAGGAAGGATATCAAGGTCCTGGAGCAGGTCCAAAGGAGGGCAACCAGGCTGGTGAAGGGACTCAAGCACAGACCCTATGAGGAGAGGCTGAGGGAGCTGGGGCTGTTCAGCCTGGAGAAGAGGCAGCTCAGGGGAGACCTCATCGCTCTCTACAACTCCCTGAAAGGAGGAGGTTGCCAGGTGGGGGTTGGTCTCTTTTGCCAGACGACTTTCAACAAGACAAGAGGGCATGGTCTTAAGTTGTGCCAGGGGAAGTTTAGGTTGGATATTAGAAAGAATTTCTTTACGGAGAGGGTGATCAGGCATTGGAATGGGCTGCCCAGGGAAGTAGTGGATTCTCCATCCCTGGAGATATTTAAAAAGAGACTGGATGTGGCACTCAGTGCCATGGTCTAGCAACCGCAACAGTGGTTCAAGGGTTGGACTCGATGATCTCTGAGGTCCCTTCCAACCCAGCCAATTCTATGATTCTATGAAAACCAGTTCTGCTGTAAAAATGATTTCTGTATAGAAGCTGCCCACTGCTCAGATGAAATACCCATTTTTTCCTATTTTTACTTTGCTAGCACCATGAGTCATCATCTCTGTTTCAAAACTGCTTCATGAATCATGCAAATCTTGCAAATCAAGCTGTGGCTACTGCTGCCACACAAAAGGAGAAAAAGCAGTCCATGAGCTGAAGAAACCTACAGCAGGTTTCCAGTAGCTCATTAAACTCCAGCTCTCATTCTATTAACAGGCTGACTGCATCCCTAGTTCCTATGGAAAGGCACAAGTCCTCTGCCTTACTGTGAAAAAGCTCCAAATGGGACGTACTAAAATGCAGTGTGGCCGAGTCCTGCAAGCACAACTTTCTTCCAGAAGGGAAGTCTCCTTATTTGAATTAAGCAGTAAAAAAGGTGCCCAAACATACCCATTCAGAGGTCCTCCATCATTGACTACATTTAGGTGGGCCAGCTGCCTCTTCAGGTGAAGTTTGTAGCTTGCGTTAATTCGTAAAAACAACATCTAGAAGAGACCACAGAACCAGAATAAGGAACCATCCCCTTGTTTGCATCACTGCCTACAGAGATGAAATGCATTGCAAACACCTTAAATCACTTAACTTTTGGTTTTGTTTTTGCAAATTCATGCAAATTAATGCAAATCATTTTTCCCTTCTGCCAGTCCTTTGGCCTCCTCCTCTTTCTGGGCACATACAATATGTAACACAGGGGACAGTATACACCCTCATTTGTTACATTTGTGGCACTTGGAGCACACATTCTCTGGAGCACTGATTTTTCTTCCCTGTTGTCCGAGGTATCCAGCAAGGCTAGAAGACAAATTCTGTCCTGCATATAACCACATGAAGCCGTTTTTTCCAAGAAAACACGATATAAGAGTTTGAAGGGACCATTTAATTTAATAGAAAAGAGAAACTACATCACAGTGTGTCTAGTGACTGGGCAAGTCCTTCCTGTCCTTAGATTTAGCATCTCTGCAGCAGCAATAGCTGCAGCGAAATAATGAAAAACCATTATCTGGTACATTTTGGCTGCATAATACATTAAGGGACCTTAAGAAGCCACAAGGGTTGAGAAGTTTTACCAAAGAATTCCATATAAGGACTCTATTTGAGCCTTGAATTGTTGCATTTGTCTAGTATTTCAGCACTAATTCCTGAATTGAAGATTCACCTCTCCAGATATTCAAATTAATCTCAAAATGCTGGAATCAGTGCTTTTGGTGTGTCTCATCAGTCTCCCTGCACATCTGAACACTTAAGTTCAGTGCAGACTGAGCTGTCTTCATGACTGCTGCCAGCCCCTTGAATATGTGGGTTTGCAAAGATTCAAAAGAGATTCCCCACCCCCTACAGATAAAGTAGAAATCCCTCTTGTTGCTGACTTCATGTGCTTTTGCAGGGGAGGTGTTAAAGGAATCTCAAAAATAACATTCACCTGAGTTTGCTCCTCAGGAAGGAGATCATATATAGCTTCATGCATCTTTGCCATTTGCTTGCAGATATTCCTGAAGCATGCCGAAGGAACAGGAGCTTTCACTTCATACTGCAAATAAAACCACCACCAGTTAGTCTTTTCTACTGCTTTAAAATGGTTTATATAGGAGAGTTTCCAGCAGCCCTTTGTGAAGCCCTGTGTTACTCATGATGTCACGAATCAAGGTCCATTCAGAATTTCACAAATCCAAATGGTCTCTGGGCATGAACCAATTCAGCCAAGGACTCGCGTTACACAATCTTTTAGCACTTCTTGCTGTATAAGCTAAGAGTAAGATGCAAAGCAGCATGAAACGGGAGGATATCCCGACTTCATCTGTTCATCTTTGTTAGTTTTGAATCGCTTCTCTGCTCATTTTTTTGCTGGTTTCCATTCCATGAATTACGGATGCAGCGAGAATCGTCGCTGTGCCAGCGCCGCAGATGAGCAGCATGTGGGCTGCTGGAGCTGCTCCTCTCTCTCAGAGCTGCGTGAGTCAATGACAGACAAGCAGCTCTGCCTCTGATGAATAAGCCCCTCAAGTACTTTGTGAGAGAAAACTACTTCTCTATGATCACATGCATCCAGATTCCTGAAGGAACCAGGAAAGGAAAGCATAAAGAAATGGAAACTCCTGAAAATTCAGTATTGGCCATGGAAAAAAAAAAAAATAAAGAAAAAGAAAAAACCCCACAAAAACACTACAGAAATATCTTGGAGGGCAAAGTAGAAAATGTCCCTTCCTCCAGCAGCTGAGCTCCAAGCAGCAAGACACTGGAAATGACCAGGTGGTAAGAGATTGGCTACAAAGGGAACAAAACTCTTACTCCCCACCCTGGGTAGGGATGATCTGAATATAATTTCAAAGTGTCTCTGAATATAATTTCAGAGACATTTTGAAAAACTGTGCCAGGAACACTGAAGGCAGCTCTTCAGCTCCTGGTGGAGAAGCTGTGCTAGAACAGACCCGAGTTAAACACGGGTAGGTCCCCTGTAGCAGTGTGATACTTTCCCACAAAGCCTTGCAAAACTCAGCTGAATCATTTCAACTGAATTATTTACAAACACATTGGAGAAGAAGCTCTCTCTAATGATAGCCTGAATTGTGAAAGAGAACAAAGCTTGCCCGAGTGTGAGAGAGAAAATTAAATGGGGAGTTTTGAGAAAGGAAAAGCCAAACCAATGACCTAATTTTGAGGAGTAGCAGAAAAATAGTGCTTATTGCTCCAGGAGCCATTCTCCCTGCGTGGGACAACTGCACAGCATGCAGGATTGTGCCTCAAGACATGGGAATTAGGCAACAAACAATTTACACTTTACCAGTATGCTGTAAAGACAAAGGGAACCAGCAAGCTGTACAAATGGCTTTTGCATGACTACAGACAATTTACACTCTTCATCATGATGGGGGAAAAGCAGTAGCACCAGAAAGAAACTTAACTTCAGCCCTGCAAGGTGCCATTTTGATCTCTAGCTAAGGACAACAGTGTGTAATACCATAGGGAATCAGAGAAAGATTCACTGTTCTTCTGTCCAAACAGCCACAAGACAGCAAGCACAAACAAACTTTTACAGTTTTTCTAAAAAATGATGCCTTTTTCACTTACTAAATAGCCCTGTTCCTGTTTTATCCCCTTGCCAAAGTTAACAGACAGATGCTGTGAACTGTCTGTGCAGTTGTGACACACCCTGCTGAGAGCGTGGCCTCACCACAACAGCTCCTGTTCCACAGGGTTCCCAGATGGAAGCAAACCCTGGAAATGCAAAAGTAACTTGTCCACATAACCCAAATGTGAGGTCAGAGTCCCTTCTACTGGATCAACCTTTGTCTTCTCCAAAGCAGGTTTCTAGACTGTGCAATGTTTGGTTTTACAGCATGCTGGACACATGCACTGGAACTTGCTTGTTCAGATGTACACTCTTTAAAACAGGTGACCCCTTTATCCACAAGGCACTGAAATATTTGGACTCTCATAAAAACTTATATAACAACACAGTGATATGGTTGCACTGACATGCTCATTTGCAAATTCCCTGGTTTTCTGTTCTTCAGAGCCTTCAGTGCCAAGACTTCATGATTTCAGGAACAAGATAAGGCAAATTATCAGGTGTGCTAGGAATGGAAGCAAACTAACACATGGCCTCCTCTTCTACACTCCGTGGGTTGCATTCACAGGAGCCAGGGGTGGTTCTCAACCAAGCCTTCAAGAGCTCCAAAGGAGAGAAATACTCTCAGCTTACATCTCATGCCAGCTCACACGGGGAGCTGGGCTGTAGAGGGAAGGACAGCAAGGGATGGATACTTACTAATTACCATCAAGAACACAGACTGTGTTACTGTCTTGTTGCAGGCTAACTTGTTTAGTATCAGTAACCTAAATTCTTGCATTTGTCTTTTATTTTCAAGAGATAAAGAGGCAAGTGACCAAAGAGGTAAGTGACTAAAAAGCCATGTTACTTCATAGAACAGATATTTTCATGTGGGGCAAAAACGCCCAAAAGCAGCAGGCCACTTCCTGGGATCTTTAGAAAAGGGCATAAGCATAAACAGGGGGTGCAGAATCCTCGTTTAAATGCTTTGATTTTTTTTGTCCCTAAGTTTAAGTAACACTATTTGATACCCCAAAGAAACAGATGAAAAGAAAAAGCACAACATAAAATAACAGAAGCAGCAAGGGAAGACAGAAATGATTCCTGTTACAGATGCCTCACTGCAGCCCCCATTAGCCTGTTCCCTATCTGTGCTCCACCAGGGAGATGTTGTGCTTCTTGTACACTCCTACAAGGAAGAGGTTGGCCCAGGCCAATCAACAAATCTGACACTAAAGAATTAATTTAGTATTGCTCTTAATTTATTGCTCTTAGTGAGCAGCTTCTTTTTTTTAAAAAAAGAAAAAAAAAAAAGCATCAGATGCATTTGGAGCACTAAGCTTTACAAGTTCACATACTTATTCTGTTGGATCTGTGAGCCCAGGAAGTCTCATCTTGGGGTAGCTTCTGTCAGTGTATTTGGTGTCTAGGTGGGCCAGAGTGAGTGGATCCATCTGAGGATCAGCCTCCTCCACTGACACACAAGTGCTCAAAAATAAAAAAAACCCACACCAACCAAAAACAAAACTAAGGGCACTTCATGGAAAGCCATACACAGCAGGGACTGCCAAGTGCAGCCCCCAGTTCCAAAGTCTGCCAGGATGGTTCTTCCCCTCCAAAAACTTTTCCTTCTCAGCAGTAGCTTTGGTGTTTCCTCAGCTGCAAGAAATTACACACTCCCCAATTCCAAAGAGGCACCGTCAGGAAGAGCAGGAAACAGGAACCAGCTCAGCCTGACTGCAGGCAAGAGCTGTCAGTGGATAGAACTGCATAGGGTAGGAGAGCACTTCAGCTTCTGAACACCAGAGCATCTGAACCAGCCAAAGCACTTCCGGTACTGCTGAAGGAGTACACAAACCACTTTTTTTGGGGGGGAGCGAGGGAGGTGTGAAGGTGACTGACACCCAGGTGGTGAATGTTAAAACAAAACATATTCACAAGTACAGCACAGAGCTTTGTGTTTATACAGTTTAAAGAAGTCCAAATAAGTCCTGATTAGGAAAGCTTAAGATTCCATTTGAAAACATCTGGACTGTATACAACAAGATCTCCAACTGCAATTTAGAGAGCGTACAATTATTTCCATAAATCATTACCTTGGATAACAGTTTGTCAAATAAGCTATCCATTATGGCAACGAGCTTTGCTGAAATTTCAGCTACGTGGTCATGATAATCCTGTAATGGAAGAAAGCAGGTTTTATTTACTATCTAATGACATTCATAATCTTTAGAGCACAATTGACAAGCAGAACTTTGCATTTAATTAGGAAATGTCAAAAGAATTACCTTCGTAATGTGGTCAAAATGCCTGAGCATGCTAAACTGCTTTGGCTGCAGTCGAGCTTCAAAATGAGCCCTGATGATAGGAATGTAGTGTACAATTAGCTGTAGGCAACGTGAAGAAAGGGCTGCAAATCCAGAAGAGAGAGAGGGAAAGAAAGATAACTTTATTATTACACATTAAAAGACATTTTGTATAGACTATATCTTCTTTAACATAAATAACACTTCTGTCACAATTCAGCATGCTTAAAAAAAAATAAAACAACAAGAAAACCCCAACAACTACCAACCCCGCAATACCATTTGGAGAAGGCATTTGTTCCCACTGGGAAACCCCACCCAGAGAAGACACCAGACTAGTACCTGGCTATTCACACCCAGCTTCTGTAAGGTACAAGATAAGGCCACTAATTTTACAAGTGGCTTTAACTGTCTGCTTGACATTCTGAGCCCTGAGCACACAGAGACATCAGAGACATATCATAAAAGACCTGAATCATCAGCTGCCTACCTAACCTTGGCAGCCACATGCTCCAGCCATAGATCTTTCTTGTGCAGGAGGTGCAACACAAACACACTGCCCTGCCTGTGCTGAGCTGGTCAGAGCCTGCTCCTCTCTGCAATAACAGCAGGAGTACCAAAACCAAGCTTCTCCTGCATCCAACAGGGCCGGAGATGGCAGCAGGACACATGATGGTACCAGCATGGGCACCACACTGCCCAAGATTTCTGGTGTAAAGGCTGGATCCACATTGTGTCTGCTTCAACCCAGTGGCCCAGTGGGAGGAAGCCTCTCAACCCATTCTCCTCAAGCTATTCCCTTTTTAAAAAGAAGATAAATGCAGAGTGCTAACCAGGACACTCTGAAATATGGGAGAGGCAAGTTCAAACATCGGCCTCAACCCATCAACCAAAGGCACCTAAATCCAGGAGACAGTTTAAAACTGGGGGTCTTGGGCAGTGTGTCAGGCTTTCCTGTAGCCTGCACCTGCTTCTCTCCAGCTTTTTGGAGTGGATAAGCAATCCTAGCAGGTAACTGGGAGCTGCACACTGAAAACGAGAAACTCTAAAGCCCAAATCATAGTTTGGATTCAGCACACAGACACTGAGCCCTAAGTTACCTGACTGCAGAGGGACATTCAACCACAAAAAGACTCACTGTCCAATTCAGAGCCACCCACAGAAATCATTTGGCATGTTACTGACACACGGTTCCGACCCGCGGGAGCTGCATCTGGGCACTGTGTGACAGAACACTGCACCACGGGGCAGACGGCACTGCAGAGCTCAGCAAAATGCACGGGGAGACAGGGGTTGGGCTGCATTCCTCTACCTACCTAACTCCAGTCTCAAGATCTGACCACTCAGCAGTTTCCAAGCATGCCAAAGCCATCACTGAAACAGTAACTACACCTTCTCCACATCCAAATGTTTCCAGGGAAAACTTACTAGACTGTATGTTTTGTTCATATGTTTCACTCATGTAACACAGACAAGCTTTACATTTACAGGGACCCAGCAGGCAGCAAAAGAATTTGATGGATTTTAGTGCACCCCTTAATCAGACTTAATCAACTCACTAGCTTATATACACATTTTACCCCCTAACCAGCAAGATCTTATCACCCCTCATGCACAGCACCACAACACAAACATAGCTCATCATAAATGCTTAGGGGTTTTTTGTGTTTGCTTTTTCATTTATTTTTCTGCTTGTTTTTTTAACAGACAGAACAACAAGCTTTGACATTTTAAATATAGAAATCCATACCTAGGTTTTTCGTAGTGATTGTTTTCAAACCAACAACTTGTAATGCACCAGCTCCAAGGACTAGCTGGCAACTTCTAGAGTTGAAATACTGTGAGGAAGAAAAAGGCAATGAAAACGCATGCTGACTCTTCAACAGCTACACATAACCACAGTTTAGAAATACCATCAACATAATTTTGCAAGATTAAATATTATGAAGGCCAATACCAGTTTCACATGCTCCTTACTACAGAGGACTCCACAACCGTTAGTTAAAAAAAAACAAAAGGAACTTTTTCACAACTCCTAATGATCAATGGCCTGCAGTATTTTTTGACTCCAGATAATACTAGAGCAGTCAAGGCAGCGTTTCAGTAAAGGGAAGCAGAAATATTGCTATTAAAATTGCTGTTAAAAACACAGCTACTCAGTGATTTCAATTTGCGGACTAATTTGTTTCCCTATGAGACCTCTGGGTAAGACTGCTCTCAGTTCTTTTGTTCTCAGGACGAAAAGCAGCAAGTCAGACTTGCTTCAGACTAGCTATGTTCAGCCTTCAAAAGTGATACAGAGGAACAGCTTCATACTAAAAATCTATACATTGTACCTCTCAAACCAGGACCTTGGATGGAGTGTGGAATCTCACTAGTAGAGTGAAGTCTCCCTACTTTACTACGTAAAGCACAATACCAGACTGGAAAAGGAAAATATCAGCAGAATAAGTTTCTGCTTTGATTCTAGACCTTACCTGTTGCTAATGTTAAAGAAAACTTGAAAACACTGGAGTAATTCAATTGCTGAGATGGCTGAGTCTGTGCTTGTAGCACTATAAAATACTGAGATTAAGAAATGATGCAGAGAAGATGTTACGCCAAGTCAAAAAACAACCCTGTAAAAAGTCTACATAGTCGATGAATATTGAGTGGATCTTCCTAATTTATTTTCAGTAGCAAAGAAGTTATCATTAAATGCACTCAGACCAGCAAAGTCTCTGAAGAATAAGACAGTTCCTGTTAGCATATTCTATCTTGCTTTGGAATTCTGCTCCACCACCAGCTTGAAGACCAGATATTCTAGACCAGCTCTGGTAATACAGTAGAAACAGAGAAGCCATTGCTGTTGTCCCTTCTGCAGTCTCAAACAGAAGTCAGGGTCTGAAACCACCTGACATTCACTTCATCTCCTCTTGAAAAGCAAGACCTTTTCTTAAGCCTCCTGGTGGACTTCAGAAGTGGATCCATGGAGTCAAAGACAGCCATCCTACACAGCCTCCTCTCCTCTGAGCTATTTAGCTCAGGTTAGCAGCAACTCATTGCCTGCGTGGCAGACCATTAAAAACACTCCCTGTAAAGGATGATGGGCACTTGTACTCTCTCCCTGCTTTTCGTAGATATCATTCAGTTACCAGACAGCCTGCAGCAGACAAAGCAGTGAGAAAGCAGCATGCCTGAAACATCAAAAGAGCAACACCCCCTCCTTGTGACTGCTTGGAGGAAAGCATTTCTGGCACCATGGCTGCAAGGCTTCTCTTCTCTGCACCAAGTGAACTCCAGCAATGAAGACTGTGTTTTTGTCCATGCACAGGTGTCATTTCACACTGGTTGCAGCCACATTCCAAAACTGCCTGGAATTTCATTACTTGGGAACACTTTGCAGTTCCCATCACAATAAAGCTTGGCTCTTGCTAACTTCAAAGCTTGCTAGCTATTGTCAAACAAAAAGTGGAGTGAACTGGAATTACACCTTGAGTGGTTCATGTTTTGTTCAAAGTGTAGTAAACGAGGTTTTCTTTTTGCAAGCTGTTCTTGCCAGCTCTCCAACTGATGGCACCTTGCCACCAATTAATACAACAATTAAACAGAACCTGACTTTTGAATATCAAGGAATAAAAAATAACTTACATAGAGCTAGAACAAGATATGGTAGGGAGGGGGAAGTAATATAGAGAAGTTATATCTAGCCAAGTTTGAGGCACCTGCTGCTATCCTGACTGCTGTGAAAAGATGCTGCAAGACTTGAGTGAAGCAGCAGCTGGGGAATCAGAGGTGAAGGGCAGCATCTCTGGTCCCAGACTGACTGATCTGCCTTGGATAGTGCTTTCAAAAGGGAAGGTTTGTGGATTAATCTGAATGATGACTACAGGGAGGAGAGTTCCTTTGTCTGGTTATTCAAACAAGAGCTACTAACAAAGGAAGGTTATTTAAAGGTCCATCTCCTACAGTGTGTTTCCCCTCCCCTGTCCCTCACCTTACGTAAAACGTACTTTTGGAGAGTAGAATCTGCTCATCTTTTATCAAAGATGCTTATGTTCAGAACTCTAATACCTGATACAACCTCTGTGGGAAAGGCAGGAGTGAAAACATTGAAATAAATTAGCTGCTCGGCTTTGGAGCCTGTATATATATGTGTGTAACAGTTTTAAGGTACAATCATGTGGTCCTTTTAATATTGCTACTTACATTACCTTGCAGTGTCTTTGCTTTACCAGCTTTCCTCTTCTCTGGTGACAAATAAATAAAAAAGGTCCTGATCTTTTTGTATTTTACAACAGAAGCTTCATTCCATACTATTTTTCATGGTTCTACTGAGTATTTTTCTACTGACTTGTAAAAAACAGGAGACTGGTTTCCTTCCTGAATATAGGTATATCTCTGTGGCATCAGGTATCAAATTGCTTTTTCCTTCAGCAGCATTAATCCCACATTCAGCCTGGATGACAGGCAGCTATGACAAGTACTACTAGACAGGATTTCCAGTATTACACTTTAAGAAGAAGAAAGATAGCCTCCCCCAAATTAATACATACAACAAATGGCATCTTTAATGCCCTTAGCTTAAAAGGTTACCTTATGCCACAGTAACAAACACAATCGTTTCTAGATAGTTTTTATTATTTATATGAAATCATAAAAGCATGTGAATTATTTCAGAGAGCAAGACACATTCTCTGCCCTGAATGCCCCTCATGAGCACTGATGGTACATTTGGAAACATACCTTCAGTAAATCAGACAGGCGGGTAAGCATGTCAGTAGTGATGGAAGGAATGTTATCCACACACTGGCAGTACTCAAGGATTATTCTTATTAACAGCAATACTGTCCTACAAGAGAAGGAACAACCAAATATGTCATCTTGGTGCACACAAGATGCTGAAAACTCAAACACAGCCAGTCATACTGATGGGAAACCACCTAATGCTATAGATTACAGCAATAAACATAACCACTAACTGATCCAAAGTAGAAGTAAAACATAAAAGAAGATGTACATAAAGATGGTCATAAAGAACATTCCATTACAGAGGGTGACGTGTGGAAAAATATTTAACACATGAGAAAAAAACGTCTAAGAGTCACTGGTATAACTTTTTCATCTCTAAAAAACCTCCTGCAGAATTAGAAGTCTCCATGCAGATGACAGCAAGGGACAAAAAAAAAAAAAAATTATATCTGAAGCTCCTTTCTTACACTACTGTGTAACTCTGGCCAACTTTGAACAAGTATAAAAATCCACAGAATGTAGATAACCACTACTGAAAATAACATAATTAATATGCTAAGGGACTGCAAAAATGGGAGGCATCTGTGAAAAAACAGCACCAAATATTCAAAGATGCTCAACACCTGTAATTTCCTCTGAATTCAGTAGGGATTGGAGTATTTGGGAGCTACTGGATGGAATCAGGCAGGCTACATGAAATCCAGGTTATTTCTCTGAATTCAAATAGACAGAAGGCAGGATCAGATGTTTAGAGTAGATAATCTAACATTCAAAAAAAAAATCTCTTCCTTCCTTTAAGCAGTATGGTGCAGAGAGATGATGATTAATGAACGGCGAATAAACACCTGGAGAATTTCTGGGGAACATCTAGGCTTTTTTTGTGAATACATTTTTTTTAATGAAATGCAATGAAACTGTACTTAGAAGTGCACAGAACTGAAATATTTGCACAATTGTGAAGCTGACAATTGCTCCACAGAGCTAAATACAAGAAGTTTCAAATGTGCAGAGATGGACTATCAAAAACAATCTATTAAGTAACCTGTATCCTCCAAAGCATGTTCAAATGCTCCTACACTTGACCTGAAATGCTTTTTTGCAGTGGTATCACTCGGCTGGCACTGAAGTTTGGAGCCATCAGCTCGTTTCCAATTGAACAGTGATGCATCATCATGAAGCAACTCATAAAATGACAGCTGGTCAAAGACATTATGTAAATCAGAACTTTTAAGTTTGGGGTAAATGAGTGCTAGGACTCTGGGGAATGAGATCTCCAGGTTTTACTCCCTCTCAAAAACCCCCTCATGTATATTTAATGCTTAAGCTCCACAGCCTTTAGAAACACAGCATGCTTTTAAATGAAAGACCTATGTGAGTATCATATATTTTAAAATGTCTTTGATACAACCAGCTTTAAGGAACTACTTTCCAATCCAAAGCAATCAAGACACAAAGAAACAGGAAACAGCATATGCAGCTTCAGAGATAGCCCACATCTTAATTTTGATCCCTTATTCTGAAAAGGATAAGCAATTACTCAGTAGTGGCCTCATGTATTTTTCCAGAGATAACCTATATTGCAAGAAAAAACAACAGTGTGCTTTGAAGACAAACCTGTATTTTCACAACTATGTTTTCATTAAATAATTGGGAAAATTCATATTCAATCCATATTCAATTGGAACCATAAATTTCAGCCTACTGATTCAGAGAAGAAAAAGTGTTTTAATGTACTGAAGATCTTGCAATGTCTTATAACTGTTACAGAAGTAAAGAGAAACTACTCTGTGGATGTAGAAGGTTTTCTTATTTAAATAAAATAGTTAAAGCTGCTAGCATTCATCACAGTTCTACTCAAAAGTTCTTGCCAACCAACCCAACACTAAGAGAAAAGAATGCATCTTACCCAACTGTTGCATATTTTTGTCCTTCAACAATAAGGAATTCAGTTGGCTTTCTCTCTTCAGTAGCTAGACATTTTAGAAAGAAAGAAAAAGGAAGAGCTGAACTAAAAAAAGGTTAAAATAAGCTAGTTTTTGAAAATACAGCACCACCATCAAACCACTGCTCTCTTTTACAATATTTATTAAATATTTTGTCATCCATCACAATTATTACCAGCCATTAAGTTACTTTATTATCTGCTGGGCTTTTAAATTAAAAAAAAAAACAAAAAACAAAGTCTCACAGTCATTTACAGACTTAGAAAGACGTTACAAACAGAAGAAGAAAATCAGAAAAAGTCACTAGTTTTTCTATTATACATTCTCAAATCATTTATTTCCTGTTTTCTTGAATGATGTGGCAAGAGCTTATTTTAAGAGCAATGGTTGATGAGTATTATCTGGTGTTGCATTCCATTACTGGAATGACTGCTGCCTAATACACTCTGTATCTGCTATATTCCTTTTTTCTTTCCCTCTGTGTATGTTTTCTTCCTCTTCTAGTTGTTCACACGTATTCATCATTGCAGTATGTCTAACCCTACAAGAACACATTATGCATTCCCATTCTGCACACCAGAAAATGGAGCACATAGACAAAAAAAGTGACTTGTCTGAGGTCAAATAAGGTTTCTGTGGCAAGGTAAACAATTACATGAGTTTTCATTTCTATGAGCAGCCACATGGGATGCTGTCATCTGAACAGCTGGCCAGTGAAGTAGTGGTAAGGAGCAAGCTCTGCTGAACACAAGAGGGGCTGAGTCCTCAATCCCTTGCAACACTTCATGGTATGTTCTGATAAAGGACTGAGACTACTTGTGTATAAAGTAGCTCCCTTCCTGTGCTAACACTTAAACAGGTTTCCAAAATCATTAAATAATCTTTAAAGGTCATCATAAGGCATCTTACCCCTGGTAACAGAAAAAAAAATTTAAAATAAAATAAAGGTATAAACTTCCTTCTGATCCCTCCAGAAGGCAACAGGCAAACACAGATCAAGAGTGACATCAGAATTGCTCATCACCATTCAATATCAGCATTTGCTGTTAATAAACTCAGTTAGCAGTAGGACTGCAAGATACACACCTGCTGGTTTCTTTTCAGGCAGAGAAATTCTGCCATCTGACACCGAATCGACAAGATCCTGAAACTCGGCAGGAACTTCAGCTTGTTTCCAGCGCTCGTTGTCCAGAAGGAGGCTAGTTACAAACACAAAACAGGAGGCTGAGAAAATTAAATACCTTTTCTTGACACTTCTCCTGCCTGTACTGCCATGGAATCAAAACTACAGTAGTCCTAAAAAACCCAGTGGCCCAAAATGTTACGCTATTCATCTTCACTAGAAAGAGGTGACCAATAATTAACAGTAGTAAAATAGAAAAAAATGCTGTGTTGGATTAGAGATCTCAATTTGTTCAATCTGTCACAGAGGAAAAAATTACTACAATGGCACTGAGGATCCTTATGAGATCACTGTCACTGAAGCCGTGTGTAAATAATTGAATTTAAAGAGCTCTTGATAGATGAGAGCAAAAAACTTGATGCATGTTGCTGGAAGGGATGTTCCCCGCTTGGTGTGCATCTGTTTCTTTTTGTTTGGTTGTTTTTTTGGGTTGGTTATGGGTTGAGTTGGATTTGATTTTGATTTTTTTCTTTTTTTTATTTTTACAACAGTTGAAAGTGAATAATCCTGAGTTTACTTAACTGCTAAGACAGACACACCCTGCCCTTCCACATCAGTATTGAGTATTTCTTGTAGCTTTACGACTGCCCTTATTCAGGTAACTGTGTAAGAATCCAGTTTGAAGTAATTAAGTTATGAAAACAGTAAAGTCTAAACCAATTTAAAAAAAATATTTTACTGTTTTTTTCTCATCACCTGCTCTTAAGTACAAGGGGCTTACTAGTGTTCTAGGCAACAAAATATTGTGTTTGCAACAAAACATGGATACAATTATTCATGTAAGATGACAAAGATCTTCTACCCTCAGATCTTCTAATCAAAGATACCTTAGTTTTGTCTTCCTTTCCTCATGGAATCTATTCACAAATCTATTGGCTTGACTCTGAAGTGCTCCTCTCAAGGACATACTTTTCCTGCCACAGATCTGCTCAGTATCTAAAATAAAGCCTTCCATCAAGCGAGACAGAGCAACAAACTCGTTGGAATTCAGCTTCTCTAGGAAACCATCCTATATGCAAAGAAAACCATTGTAAGGAGACAAAACACGACAAAAATTTAGAGATGTAAAGAAAATAACTAGTCACCATGTCTGAGGGTTATTAGTATTTTAAGATGCACATTATTTAACCCTAAATGGGACAGAGAAAGACTGAAGTGCAAGCAAGATATCTTGTAATAGATAAGCACTACCTGCAGGGAGCTTCAAAGACAGCAACTCAGAATACTTAATTAAAAAAAAAGCAGACCCACATTTCCTTAGAATGACATGATGGTTAATGCTTGTGTGGTCTGTGAACCACCTTCAAGGATCTGTGGTAACAGGAACAGTTACTTAACTGAGAATGCCATTTCAGAGCTCGCACTCATTAAAACATTAAGTTTGGAGTAAATTCTCATAAAAAACTGAGACATCAACACCAGTCTCATCCAAGCTCCTTACCTTTGCTCTTGCCATGAGGAACTTGACTGAACGATCATGGCAGATATCAGAGGCATTATAAAGCAACTCCTGAATATTATTTGCCAGCCTGACAAGCTCCACGTCCGTCATATTCACATCATCACCGATCCTACAAATGACAGAAACAGGTGGTTGAGCATCAATTTATTAAAAAAACCCACAACAGTATTCCTGCTCGTCGGCTGAAGGAAGAAAGAGCCTTGCAGCAGCTGTCAAATGCAGGCAGGCAGTTAATCAACCAAGTGACTTTGTACAGATGGGTTCTTCTAAGCTGCTGTCAATGTCACATCAGTTCCTCTAACAAGGAAATACAACTGCACATCCTTATACTTTAAATCTGCATTCTAATTGCTACTAATGTTCTAAGATAAAAAAAGGTAGAGCCACTACTAATACAATAATATTGCTAACATGTGCTGAGCTAGAATTTACTTTGTTCCTGCAATACGTGAGCACCACAAGATTATGACAGATAATTCACATTTTACACATTTCATTTTAGCAAACTTTGCCAAGTGCACCAGAGCAGTTCACATCCAACCCTCTTCCTTCTTCCCTGATCCTCACTGTAACCCTGGACTCCTCTTCATATTGCATTTCATTTCCAGACACAGAGAGGCCTGAATTTGGTTTGTGCACAGCACATTTGTTTTAAATTCATCTCCTTCAGCCAGCACTGTGATATGAGGAGGAAAATCTCTCTATCAAAACTCTCCATCAATAGTTGCTTGAACACACCAGTAAGGACACTTAGGTACTCAGAAGCTAGAGTGAGTAGTCCACTTGCTATCCTTCAGCAGGGTATGGTTTTGAGTGGTATTTCAGTTTTGCTTCAGTGTTCTGTAACCAAACATGGCTTTTCAAGTGGCTCATTCCTGTGTCCCACACGCAACACACACTATGTCTGGTTCTCTCAAAAAAGGTAGCTCTGACTTCCAGCCATAAAGAAAGAATATAGAGTAAGGGTGCCAAAAAGGTCATAACTCTGGGGTCAGGCGGTGCTATAGTGTTTCAGTGTTACCAAAGCATTGAGATGGATTTATTTAACCATGCAAATCAAATAGTTTACAATGAACAGATTTTTCTATAGAATTTATCAAGGTGAAGTCCATGCATCCAGCAAAAAAATCCAGAAAAAAAAACAGCCTTAAGGAACATGACGAGGGAAGAGAAATGCTTCTGCCTGGTAAAAGCATGATTAAAAAAATGAGTCTTTCCTGTAGGCCTTCTTGTGCTCTCTACAGAAGCAGGCTCCCAGTATAAGAGATAAAGAAGGCAGCCATCCCACTACGCACAGAGCTGAAAGCAAGGCAATAAATAACACAAAGGTGAGCTGGGGACAATGCAGTCTGAAGGCAGTCTTTGGGGGTGATGGTTGAGAGCCATTCCCCTTCACTTACCTAGAAAAGCACATTCCTCCAAAGTAATTTTCGAACTGTGTCATCAGAAGTAACTTCCTTCACCTAACACCTTGTTTCTGACACCTTGCAAAGCTGAGACAGGCAGCAGAGCTTTTTTACAGAGATACTTACATCATCTCTACTCCTCGTGGAGTAACAGAAGACGACGTTTGCTCTTTGCTGGATGAGGAATCAGTCGTGCACTCTGGCTCAGAGACTGAATCGCTGCTACAGGGCTCACTGTTTGGGGAAGTGTTTCTCTGAGAGGTAGTGTCAGCTGCTGCAGGCAGGAGGTCCCCTTCACTGAAGGCATCACTGATGAACATGCCTTCATGAGTCAGGTAAGCCACTTCTGTGTCCACCATACTGTCCTTAGCAGAATTCTTTTGCAAGGTGTCCTCCAGGTCTCCGGTTTTTTGGTTCTTGTCTAGAACCAAGAAAACCACGCTACGGATAGTACTTAATGTTGCCTACAACCAAACATAACTTTTATTACAAAAAACCCAACATCCTGTGCCACAAGCTTGCACTATAAAGAGATTAACCTAAATCCTGGCCTTGTTTTCTATTGTTTAATTAGCATTTGGAGGCAGATCCATCTGTCTTTGATGGTAACCAATATCAGATCTTTCCCAGAGGCAAAAGAAACCTCATTTGGAGACATTTGACAAATACAGAAGTTCTATCCTAATTCCTAGAAGCCTGAAATGGCTGTAATCACGCACCAAGAGGTGTTAAATCCTTCCCATTGCTTTCTTTATTAGCAATAATAATTTTTGCTCCGGATGCTGATATTCACATATCCTTCTTTAAATCAGAAGCTTGAACTCAATGAGCAAAACCAACACCTTAAGACTTCAAATGGAAAGTGACTTCACTCCATTTTATGTCTGAACTATGTGAAGCTTTTGGTAAATGAATGCCTTACCTTTATTCTTTTCAGGAAGATGGTAAACTTAGAAAAAATATTCTTCAGTAAATCAAACCATTGAGGAAAATTCATCATCCTCATCTGGTCTGCAAGCCTAAAAAAAAAAGAGCAGTGTTCAGTAAACAGCAAGTGTTTACTGACCACAATACCTACTAGCATATAAAGAAAAAAACATGCTTTAAATGGAACTCTAAATATAATTAATTCTGTGTACTTTTATCTGGCAGAACAACAGACATCATCTAAACAACAGTCATGATTACCAGAATGTATGCAAGTGGAATGGGAAGGAGGTATACAAACACAGATCATACTAAAAAAACAAAAGCCTCGCATTTATTACATAGTTTTTCTCTGGGGCATAATGCTCTTTTCCCTGGAATAAGCAGGTGTTAGCAACAAGGCAGAGGGGGTAATAACATTTTCAGAAATCATATGGAAAATAAAAATTACCAAAATAACTTAAATGAAAATATTTAGCAAGTGTTACAAAAGCTAAGTCCATTTTGTTGCATTGCAATGAGACCACTTCTGCTATTAAAGTGCAAGTCAGCTATTTGTGGCAAAGGGCAGAAAAGTCATTGACAGAACAAAAGTTAAACTCTGTAATACACAGTTAGAACCCAACTGCAGAATAGTAAACATTCCAGAGTGGAAACCAAATATCAAATGTTTAAAAATGACCCCATGCCCAGTCTTCTCCCAGTCTTGGTATGAATCCCATGTAGATTCTGCCCTTCACTTTCTTTATCAGCTGCTCTGGTTTGATTATATTTAGGCACCCTTTTCCTGAGCCAAATGAAAAACAGAAAAAGAGAAGCTGGCACGGGCTTCTGGGACTGGGGCCTTTGGAGGTGCCTTGACTAACCCCTGCTCAGCACAGGTCCTGCTAGATCAGGTTGCTGTGCCCAGCCCAGTCAAGGCTTGACTGCACCCCAGGACAGAGACTGCATGGCCTCCCCAGGGCTCTGCTCTAGTGTTTGACCATCCTTGTAGGGAACACATTTTTCCAAAGATTCAACTAGTGTTGCAACATCTTCCATCTATGCCCATTACCCCTCATCTTTCTCCTGAACACCTCTGAGAAAGAGCCTGGCTCTGTCTACAGCTCTACTGTAACGCTCCCATGGGATATCTATGGGCAGTGCTCTCCAAAGATTCCCCACCCCCAGGCTGAGGGGGGGGAGAAGCCCAACTCCCCTGGCTGCTCCTACTACACTCCATGCTTCAGTTCTCAACCAACCCAGTGGTCTCTACTAGATCTCAGTGTCATGCTTGTTCCTGGAGCTGCTGGCTATGCTAATGTGACCCAGGCTGTGGCTGCAAGGACACACTGCTGGTACATGGCCAACAAGTTCTGCACCAGGACTCCCGGGTCCTGCCCTGAAGCCAACCAGCTCTTGCCTCTCCCCTTGCTGGTCCTTCCAAAACACAAGACGTGGCATTTGCCTCTGATGGGCTTTGTGAGATTCCTTCCTACCCATTTTTCTTTGGTCTGAAATTGTCTGATCTCCTCTCTGGATTGCTCTTATTCTCATTCATGAGAAAGGTACTAAACCTACTGACACCTTTTAATACAAAATCCCATATTATGATAATAGGGAATGCCTTCAAGTAGCTATGAGCTCATGCTTCAGATACTGAGTTCAGATATTCACAGAATTTATTTTAGAGTAAGGTTAAGGTAACATTAGAATCTGAATGAGAAAAGGAATATAGATTATTCCATAGAGGCAGACAGAAGCAGAGACCTAAGGTGAAAACAGAAGGATAAACCTTAATTACAGGGAAATTTAAATACAAATTAGGTTGGTAAATTTATCTATGCTAAAAAGCATCCATCTCCTATCCCCACCCACAACCAAAAAAAAAAAATAATCTGGCTGTATACTTACTTAACAACCACTTCTGTATCTATTTCTTCTATCTGCGATACCGTATTAACCACACACTGTCAAATTTAAAAGGGAAAAAACAAAACAAAACAAAATCTTAGCTTCCTTCTAACTGCTGCTGAGTTTCATAACATACACAATAACCTCAAGATAAATAAGGAAAAGTAAAATAAATGTGAAAAGACATATTTGTATCATTTAACAACTTGTTTCTCTAAACACAAAAAAAATCAAAATAAAACCCCAGAACCACACCCCCCCACATATCTATTTGCAAAATACAGATGATCAAAATGTTCCAAACTGTGTACTAAGCTCTGAAGGGCACGCTGGCTCCATCTCAAAAGCACCTGGCTTTTGAGCACAGCTGCTAACCACCATTTCAGAAATGTCTCTCAGCTCAGGTTCTGAAGAACAGCAGTAGCCATATTCTTCCCTTTTCAAAAGTGACTGATTTTGGAAAATGTAGGTTGATTTTTATTTTGTTTCTTCCTGCTTTAAATACAGGATTTGGGAACTAACCTATACTGGAATGAACAGCACCAGGGAAAGTGTGGAAGCACACACCTACACTCTGCCTTTCAACACTTCAGGGAGACCCAGTTTTCACTGCTGTCCTAGCAGGCATAGTATTTGCTGTCTGGCTGTCCTCCTCATCACTTCCAGGGCACTGCCTGCCTCCGTTTCTAGAGTTCTCTGCATCTCCCTAGATTAGACCATATCTTTGTTGCCATGCTGTGGCCTTTCCTCAAAGGACATTTGCTCTTCAACTGTTAAACACAAAACTGGCCAATTTCTTCAGGTCTCCAAAACAACTGATGTTCATCCCAAACCTATCTCTTGTTTTAACAGTGATTTGCTCAGTTGTCTCTTTTTGTGTTACTACTTGTAAGCCATTTAGACTGAATTAGGGGTTCTCCCAAATGTCAATCAATAACCTGATCAAATAAGCCAGTAGCAGCACACTAAACTCATCTTGCTTTAAGTGAGTATGGACAATCTAAATGATGACTGATGGCCACCATATCAAGCTACAGAGATTTTACCTGCATTCTGCATAATGGTTATCAGAATAGAGGCTTCTTAAAAAACACACCTTGCTCTTGAACTAAGCAGCTCAGTGTTTGTAAACATCTGCTCTCTCACCTGCCTGGCAATAAAGAGCTACTAAAAAACTGACCAAAACAGATCAGCAATGTGTTTGAACAGGAAGCACATCTGAGATGTGGGAAAGAAAAGAGCTTCCTTTACTAAGGAAAAATTTCTTCAAGAGTTGAGACAATGGGCCACAATGCAAACATATTCTACAAACCACACAAATACTTTGATCCTGTTTAAATTTCTATTTGATAGAAATTTACATTGGAAGTTGATTAAACTTTGTCAATTACTGAGCAGAGGTGATACCTGAAAAATCACAACATAAAGACAAACATTCCCAGCTGAATGGAAAAAATACCTTATGATAAAAAGGAGCAGGAACACATGGAGCACTACCTGCCTATTACCTGATTAAAGAGAGAATTTAAAGGAAAAAAAAAATCTCCTCATGACTGCTGACACAGGCAAATGAAAAGCCAGTGGAGACTGATGGGCAGATGAACTATTTTATCCTTGTATTAATTTATGGAGTTTTTTAGTTTGTTGGTGTTTTTTGTTTGTTTTGGTGTTAAGCTTCATGTGAAGTCTCAGAGCAGCTGTACACAGCTGTATGCTCTTGTTTTCCCAGGCTTACAGTAATACAGCATGACTAAAAAGCTCTCCACTGAGTTTTCAGTGAGCATGGCAATGACCCAGTCCAGCATCTCATCACCTTCAGGTGGGGAGAGAACAAGCAGCTCAGGGCAGGGGTGCTTAACCTTAATTTGGGTAGCAAATCTGGCTTAAAACAAAATACTTAACAACAAAACAAAACTCCCAAGCTTTTAAAAGTGTGAGGTTTTTTTAGTTTTTTTAAAGCTTTTTAAAAGTTTTTTAAAAGCTTTTCCCAGTCTGTTTCATAGGACAGCATGCTATACTATGAGATCAGAGGAGGCTGCCTTCATCTGACAGCAAACCCTCCACCTGACCATCTCCCAGCCTTTGAGATACAAATCAGAGGTGTCTTCAAGAGACATCAGAACATGACTCTTGAAATAATCATAGACTTTTAGGGCAGAAAATCACCCTTTACACAATATTCTCACACATGCATGCAAAAAACCAAGATGTGTAAAATTAAAACTACCAAAAGCATGCTCACAGTCTTTAAGTTTTTGTTTGTAAACAAAAGCCATCTTGTCACTACCCAAAATATTCTATGCATTTTTCCCCAAAGAAGTAACCTGAACTTTGCTCATTGGTTGGTTTTATCTCCAACGATTTTCAGCTTGAAAAGAAAGATACATTACCCTAAATGGCATACAACCACAGCAATAGGGAGAAGGATTAATTTTTAAAATATTTTTTTACAGGAAAGTACTTACACCTTTTTCCTAAATTTATTCTGGTCTCTTAGAAAAGGATGTTTGCAAGCCTTTTATCATGTGCCTATACTAGGTGCATGCTAACATCTGATTCTCTTCATGTATTTATGCTAATAATTTTTTGCTTCTTCGTTTGGGGGGGCTGGAGTTTTCTTGGTGTGGGTTGGTTAGTTTTTTTCTTTTTTAATTTGAAACACTGTTGTGACACATTTGGGAAATGCATGTGTTAAAAAACACAAACAAAACAAAACCAAAAACCTAAGATAAAATCAGGGGATTCAGAATTATAATCACAGAGAAAGCTGCGATACGCTGTACTTCTGCAACCTACTCATTCCAGACCTCTCTGCATCAAAGTCCTTAGTGACTGCAAGCTCAGCTGCTCTAAATGAAAGACCATCAACCACCAAAAAAACTTCAGAGCTGGTTGTAACTATTTAGAAAATGAAGTGTAAGGGGTTGAGGCAACCTTGACAAATACACCAGAAGAGTTTGGCTTACCTGTTTAATTATGTTCTTTGCAGTAATAATCATTTCATCTCCATATATTTCATAAAAATTTAGCTTTCTTTGTTTTAAAAGTCCAAATACTAATGACACAAGTCTCTCCTATCAAGGAGAAAAAAACAGAAAAAACCCAACACACTAAAAATATCAAGGTGAGGACAAGAAACAGTTTTAAGAAATTGCACAGCAGGAAGAAAGTTCATGTATCAAACACATAGTGAACAGTATTTAGGTCAGTTAAGTGCCTTGAGACTAGTGCCATGATTTAACTACACAAAGTTCCCAGTGGCAATACCAGCTAAGAGAGTTCCTTCCTCCCATCCCCTTTCATGCTTGTTTCTCAATTGTGCTCATCCACTTATGCTTAAAAACATGGATATTTCTAAAGATCACTTGCTGAGTTTCCTTACCCCAAGCAAGAATGTCACTACATACAATTGCACCAGCACAAATGAGAGGTTATCACATTGCAGCATGGAGGTAGGAAGAAATTATAGTGCAGAAATGGAAATATTTAAGTACTATTGATATCCATAGTATTTTATTAAACCCATAGATGAAAAAAGACTAAACAGTTAACAGGGTCTAGCCTGTTACAGACAAAATTTCAGGCAAAATCCAGAAAAATTGTCTTCAGGATTGAAAGCAATCACAACAGCTTAATCTTCAGATGTTTCTGATTTTCAGAGGCACAAGGAATATACATATGTATGCAAACACTGTAAATGAAGCATGTATTCAGGGCCACCATATGCTTGAGATAAGCACTCACATGCACAGGGAGTTGCATGTTGTTCTCATTCTGTCTATCAGCTTTCATTGCAACACTGACATTTTACAGGTAAGAAGATATGAGGGTCCATGTTCTTTTCCACTTACACATTGAGGTTGAACTCATTATACATTTAATCAATGAAAAAAAGAAGAGATTCTTTCGAAAAAAAAAAGGAGGACTGTTGTGGTTCCATGAGTTTTGTTGCAAATACTAACTTAATGGGGAAAAAGAAAGAAAAAGGGGGGGGGGGAAAGGTTTGGATGAGAAGAGAAACAGTATAAAATTATAATATTGCTACTAGCGACCTGTGTTAATTAGATGGTGCTAATTAAGTATGTTAAAGATGCAAACATATTCATAAAGAGAGTTTATTTCAGTAACAGACATACCTCTTCTAGAATTTGGCAATCATCTTCTAGGGGTCTATTTAAATCATTGCGAGCATAAGTTGAAAACTCTGCAATCATCATTTTATCTATCAGCTTTTCCAGTTCACAAAGCTGTGAGCCAAGATGCCTAAGAAAAACAGCCATTGAGATATGAGCTAAATAATCAACCTGAAAATGAATCATTAGTTCACAGATGAAGAAAATAACCATTGCAATTTCCATGCAATCAACATTGGCTTAATGGGAGGCTGAAATCTTTAACTTCTCAGAGCATTTTTCAGAGGCACCATCACCTTGCAGCACAACATATGGACTTGCATATTGATGGAGGGTAAAACTGGATGCAGGGCTTCCTGTTTTTCTTTTGTTTTGTAAGGTGCAGAGTAACTCTCTTCTCAATGAAGTGAACCAGAACGTAGAATACTCACTGCTTTTAAGTATATGGGTGCTAAAAAGGAGTACTTATTTCTCTCCTCCAGTTTCTCAGTTCATCAATCCACCTGTTCTTCCACTTCAAAACATCTGAGCTTTTGATGTGATCATAGATTTAATTCACATGACTGAGGTACAATAATGGCTTCACATTACAGGATGGCTTTCAGAAAATGCAGATATGTTTCTAAATTTGTCATTTTTATGTTATTCTAAACGAAAAATATTTTTCCATATACTGCAGATTTTAAACCATATTTTGCAGACTGTTTTCATACAGAACAAGGGTATTTATTTCTCACATCAGAATTATCAACCAGTCTTGAAAACTGAAAAACTTCTAGCGGAGAATTAGAAGTGGGAAATTGAGATATCAAGCACTCCAGATTTTCCAACTTACACCAACAGCCAAGAGCATCAAGTACCTGTAAAGATCAGACTGCTTTACTCCCTTTTTTTTTTTTTTTTTTTTTTTGTCTTAAAAGGAAAAGACACTACCACTGAGAATTAACAGGAGCTGTGATATTTTGGATAAAACTGGGTAGGATGATCTTGCCTGGCTCACTAGCTTTAATACAGTGCTGGATCATTAGCCTGCATTCAGTGGTAAATCTCTTCATCTTTCCATTGCACATTATTTCTCTAGACACATTAAATACAAAGGCCACTGCCAGACTTTGGAACAACTGTGCTGGGCTTCTCAACTGCACTTGCATCTCTGGTGCAGGTGATGACCTAAACTGCATTTAACACACCTTTCTGAACCTTCAATATGCAAAGCAGCAGGGACATTTCTCACTCCCATCACTATTTTTAACTCTACCAAACCAACCAACTGAATGTTATTCACAGAAATAACTTTTTACAGACAAGATTAATACTTACCTGCAAGGATGTTCCACATCTGGGTGTAATTTTAAAATAAAGGCACATTCTTGGGACATCATGTATACTAATCACAACCACAACAGAATTGCACTCTCTGATGACGTAGCATGGAGGTTACTTGATTGCAAAACACAACCAATTCTGATTGATACTGTCACAGGGTTGTAGAAGTACACTCACTATCATCAAGGTAAATGCAAACGTGACTCGGTCAAGGGCTGTGCACCTTAATCAAGTGGCTAAGAGCAGGAACAGTAAAGAGGAAAGAAACTGCACAGAGGTGTCTGAAGATGGACTGTCTGATCTAAAAGAGAAAGACTAACAGTTTCTAACAACTTTCCTCCCCCTAGTTTATTAACTCTAACTTTTTTTTAAATGCAAGGTTTTATAAAATACTTTTTCTGAGATAATTTCTACATAAAATTTGAGTCTTTCTGAACCGGCTAGAAGGGGTGTTAGAGGAGGTGTTCTGAACAGAGGGACAAGAGCAGTAACTGTATAAAGTTCTGAATATCCATGTTACAGTTACTGAGCAACCACCATGTTTTAATTATGGAAGCTGGTAACAACCAGGTTGCAGGTACCACATAACCTCTACACACAAAAAAAACCCCAAGCAAACAACCCCCTCCCAGCATCAACTTATAAAACTAAGTGTTCATCTCCTCAACAGGCTGATTCAAGTCTTGGACCTGATTTAGCATACACTACTTCTGTCAGCATCATACAACAGAGGCAGATCTGCATAGACACTTTTAAACTGTATACAACCCTTATGATAGCTTATTTTACAACAGCTAAAAGGGTTCTATTGTAATACTGTAGATTCTACTCCTGCATATCACAGAGGACCTTGCCTAGTGTAGCAAGTGCATTCTCCAAGTGGAGCTCTAAGCATTCTCTGTTAACAGAAGCAACACCACAGGACCTTGGACTCACTACTTTCTGCCACTGTTGAAAACACCAGTGGAAAACCAGTAACAACAGCAGCTCAGGCAGCATCTTCCCACTGTTTCTCCCCTTCTCAAGTTCAGCAGCTCACAGAAATGGCAGAAATTGATTTCTCAGTTGGACAGAAAAGCAGAAGCATCTCCTGGCCACTGTCCCATCTGACCAGCTGTCAACCTCAGACCACGTTTTGAGCCATGGCTCGACAGCTTTGCACTGGGTTTGCTCTCAAAGCTTCTTCCAGCCCAAGCACAGGCTGAAGGCTGACTTATTCAATACATGGTCTGTGCATATTCCTGTAATAACACATGCCTAGGTCAGTCCCTTAAGACAGGGACCCTGGGTCAGTCACTAAGGACAGTGACCCCTAGATCAGTCACTAAGGACAGTGACCTGGAGTGGACCTGTGTAGCAAAACCTGCATCTCTGGGGTGCTGCATGCATGAGCATTGCAGACCACCAGAAGGAAACCATCTCTCAGCTGTGCCTACAGGCACTGCAAGATGATGGTACAGCCACTGTCCGGCTCTTATCTCTGCACCCCTAAACCACAAAAATGGAGCAGAAAGCATCTACATGTTAAAAGTTCATCCCCTCCCCCAAAAAAGAAAAAAAAAAAGCTCTGGCATATGCATTAGTCACACTGACATTTTGTACCATATCCTCCAAGAATAAACAAAGGTAAACCAAACCCTTTTAGCCAACATCAAGTGTTCAAACATATTTTATCTCTTTTTACATTTTACTAGTTTCCTAGATGATTACCTACCGGAAACTGTGAATGCCTTGAAGCTCTTGCTGTAACACCTCTTGTGTTGTAGCTATTAAGTCCAAAGCTCCAACAAACTCAGAAGTAGACAGCAGCAACTGTACTGTGGGCTGTGTTTGGTGTACAGTAGCCATTAATTTCAGTTTATTGTATGCTTTTATGCAATTATTTCTGGTGAGTGACAGTCTTAAAACTCGAAGTGAGCCTTCACACATTACTTTATCAATTTTGGAGATTTTCTCTCTAAGTAATTTTACAGCCTGGGAGGTTTTCCTGAGGTAGTCCTGCAACTCATGCTGAGAGGTCATTGCATGAAAAAAAGCTTCTGAGCGCAGAGAAATCTGATGAGCAATATTGACTTCCACAATGTCCAGATAATGGCTCAGCTAGAAAGAGGACAGAGGAGAGAAAATTAACAGTATCGTTATGATAAGTAAGGTTATCACCATGCAAATCTACTATCAGGGTGTTTGTGCTATATTTTGAGGAAATTCAGCTCATAAAAACTAACCCCCTTTATCAGATTAGTAAGCAAATAGCTACCTGTTGTGGTTTGATTTCTTTTTTTAAAAAAATTAGCTCAAAATCACTTTGGGAAGGCTGACTTAATGCTTCTCTGGCTTGAAAACTATGAGGTAGTAAAGCAAATAGTTTTCAAGTATCCAAGCTTTGATGCCACAGGTTGCACACTGACAGTGTTACAATATGGCCATTAACCATAAGACAACTCTGGATACTGGCTTTTAGGGAAGAACACCCGCAAATACACTGCATACACTTTGGGTCAGTGAAGCTGCTAAAGATGCAGCCCAAGTGTACTTGATGACATGGCTTTGGAATGGCTCTGTTCATTTAGGAGGCTATAGCATCCTATCTGTAGAAAAATCCTCAGGATATTTCTGGCTGTACTTGCTTTTTGCCAGCCAGCTGGAGTTCCTACTAAATGCATTTCATGGGCGCTGGCACTGTGGGATTCCCAGAGACAGAGTATGCCTACATGTTTAAAATCTGAAATTCAAACTCTCTGTAGAACAGCCACCAGACCACTGGGTTACCCTGATTATTTGAGCCGTAAAAGCTGTGTTCTGGCTTATGCTGAATATGCAAACTCAAAGGACTGAGGCATTAGGATGCTCATCTGAATGCTAATGCTCAGATGACCTGGTTTCTAAGAGGTAACAAGTACTCGAACCTCATGCTGAATTTCAAAAGGCCCATAGAAAGAAAATCAGCTGGAGAATGTTTCTTTCTTATAGCTATTTTCAAGCCACATGCATTTAACACCAGGGATTTAACTAATATGCAAAGCCATCTTTTTAAAAACGTTTAACCAAAACCATTCTCCACCAAACTGCTGTAAGTCACCTAGCCACAGGGATTAGAGAAAGTGGTTTTATGATCATTTTTTCATGTGATTGTACCAACCAGATGCCCCAGGTCCCCTCACTACACTAAGAGAGGTAAAATAAACAGAACAAAATTATAGTACCTGCCTCAGAGACCTTACAGTTCCAATGCAGAGTAAGACATGGAAGGAGGTAAGGAGGAAAAAAAATAGGGGAAATTGTTCAAGTTGGTCAGCAGCAACACAAAAGTGCTAATAGCCTAAGTACCTGTGCTTAAGGCAGACTTTCCCAAATCCTGTTGAAAAATAGTGCCTGGAGAAAAGGATAATTATGTGCAAACTGTCTATTTACAGGTGTTAAGTGTAAATCTCATGTGGTTCAGAGCCTTCAAAAAAACCAAACAAAAACCAAACAAAAACCAAAAACCAAACAAAAACAAAAACACCACCAAAAAAAACCAAACCTGAAAAACTGGGGCCTATTTCAATTACACAAAGCAGTGTAACAATTTGTTTCATCTCTGCAAACTAAGTGCAGCTCACAGCTATTCAAAGCCTTATTTTCACTCAATTGCATCAGAGGGCTCTGGGTTTCCTCACTGAAAGTCCATGAAGTGTCCGTTCTCCTGCTGCTTGGCTCACTTTCCAAGTTTAAAGCATATGCCAGACACTGTTTTTTCATTTTTGGACAGCAACTCTGAAGAAGTATTCCTCCAACTTTAGGTGTGGAGGACAACCCAATGAAGGATCTAGTTAGCCTCCAGCAGAGCTGTGTCTATGCCTCCTGATCAGGGAGAGCATGAACACTAACTCCTCGGAATTTGGAAACATCTTTCAGAAGATCTCATGTTATTTTTCCTTAAGGAACCTCACTGCTTTCTTTTTTTCACTTCCCCTCCCCAGCTCCCAGAAGCTTTAGTAGGTTAAACAGAAGGGAAAATAGTTAGAACATAGGAAAAAAGTTAGAAAATAGGCTCTATTGCTATTTAATAATAATATTTAATTTATGGTAGCTCTATTTGCTACCATAAAAATTATTAGTTATGGGATTTTCTACACTATGACTACACATCTAATACCAAAAAAACCCAAAATTAAATGAAGACTTCTGTTTCCAATATGAAATAAACAGTTTTGCTTGCATACTCTCCAATGCTCTCAAGTCCTTTGTGAAATGCAAGAACAGATCAGTGCAAATGACATGACAACAAAAGAGGAAACCCTTATGATTTAGTATTTCTTTTAGCCCAGAAACCACAGTGCCTTGAATATGGAGTTCTCCTGAGATGTGAGAAAGCAATAGTTTTAAACAGAGTACAACCTCTAGCTTTCCTTCCTTAAGGACCTGCTTTCTCCCTAACAGCTTCCCATCTCTGAAGTTCTCAATATACACCTGCTCTTCTAGGTTTTAGTGATCATGAAGAGCCAACTTTTATGCTATATACAGATTATTTTTTTCCCATATTTGATAAATACATTTATTTAGCAGAGGAAAAAAGTTCTCTTTTGGTAAGATGCTCCCTGCTTTGTTTAGCAACAATCTGCAGCCTGATGTAAAAGGAGAGCTAACAAAGCCTGCAACAGGGATGTCTCAACAAACAGCACAGAGCAGCAGCTACAGAGTTTCTCTGTACAGTGAGCCTGTATCAAAGCTGTACCTTTTCTTGAAGTAACTTGGAGGAAGCTGCGTCACGGTTTCCTTTTCCACCAGCAGTACTAAAATGAGACCATGGTAAAACGACATTAAATGTTAAGGGATCTTCCAAGGCAAAATCTGGTTTCATAAAAATCTGAAACGGAGAAAAAGAAGAAATAAATACACCTCTCTCACAGCTACTTTTTCCTCCCCAGTTTGACACACCGCCTGCCTCATGAAGCTAACAGGGATCTATTTTTGTTGATTAAAAAAAAAATTTTCATTTATCCAGGAAAAAAAATTCATTCCAGACCTTATAACCAATTTACTTTACATCTGAAAAGCTTGTGTGACCTGACAAAGCCTTATCTTCATAAGAGTGGAAGTTGCAGCTCCAAAATTACATCTTATCAAGCACTCAAGATGATCTAAACATCCTGAACATGAAAAAACAGGCGGCATTAAAATGCAGGTAAGTCCACTAAAGGATCAGAGGAAACAGGGACATCCTGCTGCTGATGTGCTTGTTTCTGAGGCCACAGCTTCTATCAGTCTGAGGATACAGCAGGTGTCAGACTGCAGAAAGTGATGCCTGGGAAGCAATGGAACCTCATGCTTATCTCTTTTAGTACAGTGCATCAAACATGCTGATCACAGAAAAAAAAAATCAGTAACTTGTCACATTAACTCTGCACATATCAGAGAAATATTCATCTCAAATTCTCTCTGATAATCTTACTTTCACTTGACAAGACTGGTTCAGACTTTAGGCTTCCAGGCAGACAATAGCATGCTTTTGCCTCTATTTATAAATTGTAATCTTAAAAGGTTGAACATAAGACTGTAGTATCACACCACACTCAAACATGCTTGTTTCCCGGACTTTAAAATTGCAGTGACATCTATTTAGGTGACAGTCTACACAACTGGCACAGAGATGCTGACCCACACTAACACTTTGACTTCTTAAATGTATCTAGAAAAAAAATACTCAGACTGAAATGGAATCTGGAGTTGCTTCTTTTATGAACCTGTCACAAAAAACCCACATCAGATATGCTGCGAGCATACATGCAAGAGGGCTTTGCTCAAGGATACAGGGAGTTACACTTAACACTAAGTTGTACAGTATGCAATAGCCAAGCCTCTGTGAAACTCTTCAGTTTCTCTCTCCTCTTGGAACAGAGTGACTAATTTTGCCCGGCTCTCAGTTTTTAACTACTAAATATTAAAAAAATAACAGTATTTATAGTCTACTTTAAGTAAAAGAAAAATCAAGACCATGGGAAACAACAGCAACAGAATGGGAAAAGGGAAAAGGGAAAAGGGAAAAGGGAAAAGGGAAAAGGGAAAAGGGAAAAGGGAAAAGGGAAAAGGGAAAAGGGAAAAGGGAAAAGGGAAAAGGGAAAAGGGAAAAGGGAAAAGGGAAAAGGGAAAAGGGAAAAGGGAAAAGGGAAAAGGGAAAAGGGAAAAGGGAAAAGGGAAAAGGGAAAAGGGAAAAGGGAAAAGGGAAAGGGAAAAGGGAAAAGGGAAAAGGGAAAAGGGAAGATTGTTCTTAGTATTTTTAAGTTCTGAGCACTGCAGATACTCTTGAGAACCAGCTCAAGCAATCAGCTTGGACAAAATTTCTACAAAGAAGAGAGTATGTTCCTATACTCATGATTACAAGTGAAAAAAACCTTATAAAAGCTTACAGTGCACAGGAACCATACCTTAGGTACTTGTTCCAGATCTGTCCTGGATTTATCTAAAATTAAACAAAATACAAGTAGTCATTCATAAGTAAACAATAGAAAACAACTACCTTGAACACTATGAAAGAGAACATTTTAAAAACAGCAGTGCCAGGTTCTCCACAGAAGGAAGACAGGGAACAGTGACTGTAAATTAAAATGAATTGTTCTGACTGAACACGAGGAAAACCTTTTTCACCATGAGGGAGATCAAACATTGGAGTAAGCTGCACAGAGAGGCTACATACTCTCCATCCTTGGACATTTTCAAGGCCCATCTGGATAAAGCCTTGAACAACTTGACCTGACCTCCTGGCTGAACTGGCTTTGAGACAGCAGTTGCAGTGAAGACCTTCTGAAGTGAAGTCCCTTCCATCCTGTAACATTCTGATTCTTTGAAACACTTTGTTGCCCTTCGTAGTTCAGGTCTCTTGCTCAGAGAGCCTGCACTCAGGTGTTTTGACAGCAAAAATGTTATACAAAGCCATCTACTCAGCACTTCACATTCCTCGTTGCACTGTCCGATCAACTGGCAAGGGTCAGTGAAAAGTCCCTCTAACAACACAGCAATCTTAATGCTCCAGATTGAAGCTGCCTATGTAAAGGCAATCATAGACATATCTCCTGCACAGCACTTGGAGGATGGATGCACAAAGGCTGACAAGAAGGATGAACAAGGGCTCAGGACAGAGTCTCAAGCACACTGAGAAAGCAGCACAGAAGTAGCCCTTTCCTTGAAGTAAGTTGATCTGACAACTGCAGAAGGTGAGAGAACTGGGCTGGAAAACGAATGCATCATTGTACCCAGCAGAACTTGAAGAAAAGGCAAATTCAGACTTTTGAGTCAAATTCCCAAAATTCCCTTTTCTCACTAACTTAGTATGCATTATGAAGAGGGGGCATACTGGAGGCCAAAAAAGGTGGGGAATTTAAAAGCAACAAGCCCATAGCTTAGCTGGACAGTCTACTCATCCCTGACAAACATGGTTAAGTGCTACATCAGCAGTGCCTCCAACATTTCTCTCACCTGGTTGGTTCTTATTTGTTTTTTCTCTTACTTAATTTGTATTGAAATAAATAAGGCAACCTAGGAATCATTCTGCTGCCCTCGGTCTTTGGACAGACCACTCTTAAGGAGCGAAAGGCCAAGTTTTGTGGGCTGGAGTTAAAGGAAGACAGGCAACATTAAGAAAAGAAATTACAGAAAATAGAGTTTCAGTTTACCAAATGATGCTTCTACTAGGAACTGCCCTTTTACCTGAGAAGCTCCCAGGTACTTTAGCGACAGTAATTTTCTTGTTTTAGAAACAGAAGACTCTTTTCAAAATTCATTAAATCAAAGCAGAAGAAACTTCTATTTTGCATTATATTCCATGAACAGACTCATTAAGGGACAGCTATTCCAGAAAAACACCAGTCACAGAGAAACTCTACAGAAGGGCTTCCATTTGCATGGAAAAGGAAGAAGAAAGACAACTGAAAGAACTTGACTAAAAGGAACAAACTAGTAAATGCTTCTTGCTGCATTACCTGTCAACATTGATTTAGACAAGTCTGATGAAGCAGTGACAGGTGAATGAACCCCCCCATGCGAACTTTTTTTAGAAAAGAGATTAAAATAAAGTAAAATATTAGAAGTTTGCTCCAGGTTTATGAATGTTTCATTTGCTTGCCTTTTTCATTTTACCTCAACTTCCTTTATCCCGTTTCTTATTAGCTGAACTACTTCTATAAAATCTTAGCATTCAGCATTGCCACAGCTGCAGACACCAAAAAAAGCTTGCCAGGTAGCCTTTGCTAACAGTAATCAGAGAAATACTAAGCAGAGAACTGTCCAGAGTAGAACTTCATGAAGTTCAACACAGGAAAAGGCGAAGTCCTACACTTGGAGAGGAATAACCCTAAGTACCAGTACACAAGGGGCCTACCAGCTGGAAAGCTCCTGGCAGGTAATAAACTGACCATGAGCCAGCAGGTCACTCTTGGGGCAGAGCATTTTGGGTTGCATTAGGCAGAGCATTGCCAGCAGGTTGAGGGAAGGGGCTCCTCCCTCTCCACTCAGCACTGGTGAGGCACCCGGAGCAGTGTGGCCTGTTCTGAGCCACAGTACAAGACAGATCCTGCACATGCTGGACCAAGGCCAGCAAAGGGCCACAAAAATGATTAAGAGATGAGGGCAATTTTTCAGAGAATGAGAGCTGAGAGTGTTGAGACTGTTCAGCTTGGAAAAGCTCAGGGGGAATCCTATCAATGATTTGAAGTATCTCATGAGAGGGTCTGAAGGAGAGAGCAGGCTTTTCTCAGTGGTGGCCACTGACAGGGCAAGAGGCAATGGGCAGAAATGGATATGTGAAAAACTCCATCTGAACACAAACACTTTTACTCTGGGTGATCAAACACTGAAGCAGGCTGCCCAGAGAGGCTGTGTAACCTCCATCCATGCATAAATTCAAACCCTAACTGGACACTGTCCTCCCATTGGTGACTCTTTTTGAGCAGGTGGTTTGGACAAGACCATCTTGAGATATCACTTCCCACCTCAGTCATTCTCATCCTCATGGAGGAGAGACAGGAATGGCTGAGTGCTGCCATTATTCATTGCAAAGTCAACAGCAGCCAGAAATTTGGTGCAATGGTTTCACTGGATCTTAAATAAATTGAATGTAAGGAATTAACAGTGCTAGGGACATAATGACCTGCCACGAATGCAAACATGCCAAGGAAAAGTTTAAGAGCAGGTATCACAAGTATTTTGACCTATAAAATATCAGCTGTGGTCATGAACATTTCTAATCAACTGTATCAAGGTTTTCAATTATTATTAAAAGTAAATCAACAGCAGCTATTATTGCACATGAAGACATTGAGCAAACAGAGATGATCCCAATGTTACAACATTCATTAATGTTATAATTTATTGATAAAAAATTAACTACTTTTCAATGACTAAAGGAAGGTTTTGACTGTACCGTGGGTGTGTAACAGAGTCCTGTCAAAGGTATCTTTAGAGGTACAAATATTCTCACATCTGTCATGAACCTTCTCCCTCTGCAAGAGAAAATATATTATTCTGAGACTTAAAAATAAAAATACACACAAAACAAACAAACAAACAAAACCAACAAATGATTTTATTTGAAACAGAATATTCAAAACATTTTTGGTGAAACTTAACTGTTATGCCAAATAATTGTGACAAGTTCCCAACAGTACTTTTAGTCTTAAAAGCTCAGATGATGTCTGTCTAAGTTAAAGGTACCAAAAATTTCAACCTGTAGTTTATATATAGTTTTGTTTTTTTTTTCCAGTAGCTTTACAGGTCTTTACATCTCAAGAGAAAATGAAGACAAAAGTTATTGAAGAGCTGTAATAACTTCTCCAGATCAAGTGTAATTAGGCATCCAAACATTTATTTGCTACCTAATCCAGAAATCATGCTAACATAAAATGAATGCTTTTTTCATAGCTAAATTAAACTGGATCAAAGTAGAAATTGCTTCCACATGATACTAATTATTTTGTTGCTGGAACCACATTGTTTCATCATGTGGAGCTCCAAATTTTATCTTCTAATTTTATCTAGACAACCAGAGACAATAGTGCTAAAAAACTGTATTTCTGAAGAACACCAATGTTTGCTAGATCTCTCCTAGAAGCTACATCGGAGGTCAGCTACCTCTTCATTCATTTAGCAGTCACTTAATTACAAGCCAATTTTAATGGATAAGCTCTTAAGTGTTGAATGCGTGAACTAACGGCAAGAATTCCATCACAGACAATGCACTTTCATATACTTTACCTATGATTTACACAAGTAACACTTTCTGTAGTCAATTTTGTACCAGCAAAAAAAGAAAAAAGAAAGTTACAAACCAAGGAAGCAGAAAACAGTGGGAGACTTCTACATGTTCTTTCAGTTACAAAAAGAAAAAAGAAAAAAAAGAATACTACATACTTACTGACACCTGTATTTTAAGAGTTTGTAGAAGTCTCCTACTGGTCCTGGTGTCCTTAGATGTAGCTTAAACTTTCCTGTTACAAAAGAAATTATCAAGGTAATAGGCCTATTTAAAGTTTAAAAACTTCACATATAAGTGTTTAAATTAGTTTTTAAGAGTCTTTATCTCCGATCCTTGCAGCACATAGTCATGTTTTTTATATCTGTTCCAATAGCCTGAAGATGCTGTTGCACTGTAGAACCCGATCATTAAACAACCTTACAGGAAAATGATTAATAATCACAAAGAATAAATATGAACTGTAAACCCTGGTGAAAAGCTCGATATTCAGAAACACAAATATATAAAAAATAAAGACACTGCCACACTACAAATACCGAGATTATAAAATAAGAAAAGCCTAATGGAAAGACAACAAGCACTGAAGAGCAAATTAATTCCCATCTAACTGTATGAGGGACTACAAGGAGTAACAATCTCTAATTAGAAGGATCTCAAATCTCTTCCTGGCCTCTAGTACTACGTGCATCTAATTTTGGGTTCTTACCGGAGTGATTTCCTGTTGGTATGATGCAAAATGTTCCTTGGTGATCTGTGGGAGGTAGAATGAAGGCGTGACTTCAGTGTCCACAAAGTCCACTCCCCATGTTTTTGTAAAGAAATCAGATTCCCTTTTTGCTAACCTAGGATCATTTAGTGCTGCTGGTAGATTGACTTTGGAATGATAAATAGTCCATCTGTGCTGATCCAGAACTAGAGATGGGCTGTCACATAAATTACTGGGATCACCTAAAGCACAAAAGACAAGACAGTTTAAGTAAAGTTGTATTTTTTGCTAAATAAGCAAGCCCTGTTTTCACAGTTACACAGTGTTATCAGAAGTATCTACGCAAGAGACATGGTATTCTCCTGCAACACTTTAACTTGCATTTCTTCAATCAGATTAACCAATACAAGTCTTGAATAGCAGTGTCTTCACGCTCATTAAAGATATTTAGCTGAAGAACATTAGCATTTAGAGAAAGAATCTTCCAGCACACCTATTTTTAAACAATCTGAACACAATCTGATTTACCACTGAAATTAACAATATATTTCATAATTCGTAAGATCCATCCCACCCCACCTGCCCCTTATTCCAAACTAAGCTTTAGTATACCACAGCAGCTATAACTGTGAACAAAATCTGGTTTTATAATAGAACTAGAGATGTATGACAATGCTAGAGATAGTTCTTGGTCTCTTGCTTCCAATGCAAGAGAGTGTTTCACAGAAGTATTGCAGCAAGATTTCAAGTATGCTGGACAGATCTGTTTACAGGCTCTCAGAGAATTTACCTACTTTTTCCCTGTAGTATTAAGTATGTATCATAGCTATGATGTGAAATCACACAATCCCATCTATAATGGGGGCATCTAAAAACAAGCAGCAAATAGGAAGTCTCTCCATTGCTCCAAAATGGGTGGTATAAAGCAGAATTACAGCGTACTTTGAAATAAGACTATGGCTTAGTACACTACTCCCGGTATATGAGAAAATTTGACTGTACAATTGTAAGCAGATTAGCAAATTTAACTGCATTTTCACTCTCTTTAACACCAACAATACCTGTGGGTTCTTTGGGACACACATCAGGCAATGACTGTGCAGGTCGAAAGCGTTTTGTGGCATCCACTTCCTTTTTAAAGAAAGCATCACTGCTGCTTGACTGAGGCACTGGTGAAGAACTGTGGCTTGATGCCATTGCATAAAATCACCACTTGGTAAAAGCTAAATAAGAAACAGTAAATATCAAGGTTTTAATACAGTTCTGGTCACAGATTGTATCAAAACAATGACACTCCATCAGCTAGGTAGTATTTTTTTAAATGGCAACACTTTAACTGACCTACTTCAACAGCAAAAGGGGAAAGTTTCTTCTAAATGAAGAAAGGCAGAATATAACCTCATAGCCTGTTTCCACCCACACCTCTAGGTTTAGGAACATAACTTGAACTTTCAGACAGCACCAATAAAACTGTATTTTAAAAAAGAAAGTCTCTCAGGCACTTCTTTTCTATTGCCCTAACTATTGCCATCATAGTGCACACATTTACAGTAGAACTTCCTCACAGAATAATCTGGAAACTGAGGTAGACAAACGTAGAGCCTTTCACCTCCTCTTCCCTCCTACCTACCTACTATCCCCAGTGACTGCAGGGAGCAGATCACCTTTTGCATCTGCAAACACAAGCCATGCTCAGGAGGGTTTAACCACAGTGCATTATGTGCTGCACTGAAAAAGGCCACAGGTGCAGGTGAGATATCCTGTGCACTCCTTTTGTGGCAGTGCTTCAAGTTAGGACCCCAGCAACAGGAGATGCACTGGTGTTTTTCCAAAGGAGGAGGTCTGCAGTCTACATTCTGAACTCAGACAAGCCCAGAAACAGCTATCCACAGATAGATCATTAATGATTTATAGTTACTGAGATAATCAGATTTCAGACAAATCAGAATCTGAAGAACACAAGCATACTAGGAAAGCACAAGCATATACTGTGGATAGAACGGGTATCTTTCATCACTTGAATCAGGAAAACTGACAATCCAGCTTTTCATGGCTGCTTAGTAAACTATATTTTAGCATAAGAAGTATTTGCAGAGAGCAGACAATTAAAACACAGATCAAATAGCCCTGGAATAAGGGAAGTTTCACTAATTTTCAGTTGAATTTTAAGTTCCCAATTTGAAAATTAACAGCATTAAAAATTTTACAGAGCTTAACAGCATAATGAGTTCTTTCCATCTTTAGGCAAGGCTGCACTTCGATCAAAGTATTAGTTGAGTCAGTAGTAAACTGCAAAACTATTGAAGACTTGAGAGTTTATTAAAACATCCCCATTACGTACAGCTCAAGGAGTGCCTGTTCAAAGGGACTAATCTGAATCTTTGCCTTTAAAGAGAAATAAATGCATCTATCAAGATCTTAGCATTTAACTACCAACCCTTCAGGGACACCTAAATTACTTACTACCCTGTGAAGGAGCACAAAAAGATGAAAGGCCTATTTTATCTTCAGTCACTGAAGCAGGCACCAAGAGATGAATGTACGTCACCATGTCATCTTCTAACAGCATCTCATATATTACAGCAAATCTCATTTGGAAAAGAAAAAAAAAAGTTCAACTTTCTAAACAAGGCTAGAAATGTCCTACAAAACAACTCTGAAGATGAGATAAGATATGTAGAGCTATAATTGAACATCACAGTGATCAAGCCCATAATGACTAATGACCATGTATTCTGGCCAAAACTCTGTCCATTGGGTACCATTCCTGATGTTCACTTGTCTCTTGCCCTTCCTGTCCAGCACTACAAGACAAGTAGGATAATGTGCTGTCATTGTCGGTTTTAGAAGTGTCTTTTAAAAGGAGTGGAAGTAGAACAGAACCCTTTCAAAAATTATGCACAAGGATTGAAAAATCTGTCTCCTGGGTTTTCTTGGGAGAGGATTCCCTTTCTTATAGTACAAAATCTTACTAGTTGAGATACAGAATGACTGCTCTAAATGGAAAACCAGAAGTAGTCAAAAAGGGGAGAAAGCCTTCCCAGCTATCTGACAGACCTTCTTTAAATACTACAAAGCATCAGTCTCCGATGCTTTGAGGTGTTTTTGTGAAAAAGCTAGCTTATGATAACAACAGAATTTGATCATTTTAGTATTCTTAAAAAAACACACTCAGTGCCAAGTTATAAACTCTCCTAAAGGCATACAGTAAATTTCTCTGCACTTGGAATTGCTTCAAAGTTCTGTATTTGCAGATTTTTTTCCTGAAAAAGCCTCTGTAATAGGACACGTGGTCTGCTCTATCCAGATGCATGTGCAACAATGGCAGTTTGTAGAAAGCACTGAAATCTTGTAGCCTTGCTATCAAGTCTTTCATTAAGCCTCTTTCCTTTCCCCGTAACAAGGTATTGCATGAAGGTGTCTTGTATGATAGCGATTTTCTCAACTACATAAATCACAGTAGAGAAAATTACAACTGCACTTTGCCAGTGTAAGATTTAAAATAAATTTAGAAGAGAAATTAACACAGACGACTAGTCCAAAGGGTTGGACCAACCCCAGGCACAATTAAAAGATGGGCTGAGAGTAGCCCAGGAAAGAAGGGCTTGGGGGTGTCAACTGATGAGAAGCTCAATATGAGCCAGCAGTGCATACGTGCAGCTCAGAAGGTCAACCAAATCCTAGGTTGTATCAAGGGGACCATAGCCAGCAGATCAAGAGAGGCGATTCTCTCCCTCTACTCAGCACTTGTGAGACCCCCACCTTGAATACTGTGTCCAGTTCTGGTGTCCCCACCATAAGAAGGACATAGATCTGTTGGAAGGAGTCCAGAAGAGGGCCACAAAGATGATCCAGGGGCTGCAGCACCTCTGTTACAAGGACAGGCTGAAGGAGCTGACATTGTTCTGCCTGGAGAAGGCTCTAGGGGACCTTATAGCTGCCTTCCAATACCTGAAGGGTACCTATAGGAAGGCTAGAGACAGAGACTTTTCATTAAAGTGTTCAGCAACAGGACAAGTGGAAATGGATTTTAATTGAAAGAGAATAAGCTTAGACTGGATCTTAGGAAGACGTTCTTTAGTACAAGGGTAGTGAGACTCTGGAACAGACTGCCCAGAGAAGTTGTGGATGCTCCTTCCCTGGAAGTGTTCAAGGTCAGGCTGGATGAGGCCTTGAGCAACCATGTCTAGATGAGAGGCATCCCTGCCCATGGGAGGGAGGTTGGAGCAGATGATCTCTAAAGTCCCTTCCAACCCAAGCCATTTTATGATTCTTATGATTCAATACCTCAACTTTTCAGAAACAAACTATACCTACACTTGCACAGATAATTTTTATTACTTATTACTTATTACCCTAAAATATGCACAATGCCTTTGTACACTGACAAATCCTAGAGCAAAAATATACAATAAAATATCAAAGCAAGCAGTAACATTCAAACTATTGAGTGGATTTCCACAAGACAGAAGGATTCACAGGCATATGCCTTCTTAAATAACATGCAATATGATGCTGTACTAAATTATTCAGAGTTAACAGCTATTCTGGTAGCCTCATAAGTCAGGACCTTATGGATAATTAACCTAAATGAGCAGACCCATTTGCACAGGAATAAATCCATCTGCACTGCCCAAAAGCACATATTCCTCACAAACTGCAGTCCTTAAACTAGCCAAGTAAGTACAGCTTCAGAGACAGACAACTGCACAGAATTACCTGAACTCAAATTACAAAGCAATATGTGACAAGTCTATACAAAGACAAAAATCCTGCCCTACACCTGAGCCCTTCTGTGTACACTAAGCTTGCAGACAACAGAAAAAGGAGTTTCATTCGTTCACCAACAGCAGTTCTGCATGCTACATTACTAAATATATTAATAGACACATGAATCTATAACAAGCCTTCTGAATCAACATTTTTTAACTTGCAAAAATATATAAATTTGCTGATTTAAACACACAGAAAAGAAACTCAGTGTTAAAATTTAACAAAACTGCTGCAGAGTATTTTAACTCATTCAAGTTTAAAAGCAGATGAAATGCAGGCAAGTGTAGTCAAATGCACAAGCTGTGCAGAATGAATTATGAAATGGTGAGTCCCCCGAGCTCCCTATTTAGAAGAGCATATGTGCAGCAATAAGAACATGCAACTGTGTAACTTAATGACATCAATATTTAAATTACATACAATTAAAACTGGGTTAGATTAACTCTGTTCTCACCAGTAATCACCATAATTTACTGACATTTTGTCTAGCAATGAGTACTGAATTAACACAAAAAAAACCTTCAGGGGTTAGATACAAGAGTAATGATGGAAATACTTTGAGGATTATGGTTATATTTGCAACATGCCTTCAATATATATAAAATCTATTTTGTACACACTGTATTAATTTCCTTAGTTAAAAATATTACAAGGAATTACACTGTCACTTTAATGACTTAAGATGTCTGAAGTTAAGCATTAAAAAAAACTTTAAAAAATCAACCATCACAACAATAAAATAGATTTGATTATTTGAATTCATGGTATTCTTACAGTCTGAACACATTAAGTATTTCATATTCAGCAATCTTACAGCTTCCTCTTAAAAAAAAAAATCCTTGTTCAATAACATGATTAGCAACTCTGATATGACAGAACTGTATGACATATAGCATGGAATAAAATGACTGTGATGACAAACATAATAACCACAGGCTTGGATACTGTAGGGTCAGCAAAGTAGAAGTATCTGTGCAGTTAGTAATGTATTAACCACATGAATTTTAAGAAGCAACTTCTGTGATGACTCCTCTGACTCATGAGTTTCATACCTGAGCTTTCCAGTTAGAGAAGCAACAACGAAGTGTATTATTCAGAAGTAATTGCATAGGATGGTTATAAACCTTGAGCACGTGCTTGTTTTTCTTAGTATTAAGATGTGCACAAAGTTCTTCAGAAACTGCCTCTCCATATTCTCAGCAGTATTTGCACACTTTGTTTTTCAGATGAGAAGTCCTTGCAACCAAAACATCCAGTATCATCTCTATATAAACACAAAGTAAGATAGGCTGCAATCTAAACATTGACTATTCATGGATATTGACTTTGTAGTTCCTCATTTTTGGACAGATCTCCACTAACATTATCAACCAATTTTCTACTTCCCACTTAAGGGGTTAACAGCTTTACATGAGCTAATAATTTTTACTGGGAATTTTCATGTGTGCAGTTTGGTTTGTAAAGCTGTAATTTGTATTAACAATACAAACTACAATTTATGAAGCCAGTATAATCCCTGAAAGGTGCCTGAAGGTTCCTCAATTTATGCTTTAAACAAATTTGTATTTCTCCTTCCTCCGTTTTCTCCCTCCCAAATGAAAACAAATCTACAAACTACGAGTAATACCTTCAACTTAAATTGGCAGTATTTTAAGTTACATGGTACTGCAAGGTGAACCCAGGAACATGGATCTTATGAACTCCCACCCTTCATACAATTCACAGAATCTGTTCTCCAACCTGGATTTTGGCTTAAAAAATAAGTGACATCTGAGAAGCACTAAGCTTCCACCTGCCCACACAACACTCAGCAAATTTTCCTTTAAGTATTCCCCACTGTCAATGATGAGCCACACTTGGACACCAGTACTTCTCAAGAGGTACACTGTGCATCCCAAAAGTAAGGTGAGAAGTTTCTCTGTGAACAAGTACTGCAAGCTAAAGTCTCTCCTGCTTTTCATGGCCTTGTCTGGCAGCAATAGAAGGAAATAAAAATATTTTAAAGTCCTGTTCTGGTTATCAAAGACTCTTTGGAATAGAAAACTATCAGAAGCCACTCACAAGTGCCTCTAAAGCAAAATATTTCACCATTTCTAGAAGTAACAAATGCTGGAGATACTTAGTAAGGAAAAGGATACCTGAAACACAAAAGAGAAAAATGAACAAGCAATTCCTCAACAGCCAACAACATGCCTGTTACTGGTCTAATATATTTACTCTGTCCTCAAAAGTTTAGGTTTCCCACTCTATTGCTATGCAGTTCTTTTTGCTAACTCAACAGGATTTAACCCTCCAACAAGGAAACCATGGTATGACCAAAGTAAACACCACCTTTGTAAGACAATGTGAACCAGCCTGAACTAACACAAGCTTTCAATTTCTTTCAACCAGCTAATTCCTCAGGCTGAAATTTCTATGCTTGTCCCTGTGCCTGAAGACAGACATCCCTCTTTAAGCGTGGGAGCCAGGAAGGTCAGCTTTCAGCAGGAACATTTAACCAGTTTCAGAAAATGAGGTTAAGGCTGCAGAAGCTGTTCAGCTAACCTAAGCTCCTGCTGAACACCTATTTCCACACTTGTCAGGGGGATGACACAGCTAAGAGTCAGAGGACAGCTGTGACTAGTCCCCACAGCAAGCCATCTACATTTGGTGCACACTCCAACATCATCAGACCTCCTTACACAACTTGAAGAGGAGCATGAGTCAGCCCAGCCTTTCTGAAAGCCTAAACAAACTTTTATTTATGTTCAGACACACACATGTATTTTTGTACATTTCACACATCTTTTAATAGTATCCCACAACTCATTTTCCCACACTGAGAGTGAACATTCCCCTCAAAGTTAGAGTGATGACCATACAGATTAGCCTTGCTGGGATGAAAGCAACAAGGAGGCTATGCACAAGTTATGTGAACTTTTCATTGCCCCTGCTTAGTTAGTCACAGGTACTGATATGATCCAGCATATTCTGTAGTTCCTTGGACAGCTCTGAGCTGAGCCTAACAGTGCTACTTTCTCAGCAAACTGCATAAATGAGGTATGTAGAAAAGCAAGAGTGTTTAAATAGCTTAAGGAGCAATGCCACCACCCTACCCTTAAATCATTTTTCATAATGCCATCTCAAAATTCTTTCCTCAATCAGGGCAACAGGCAAGAAAAAAAAAAGTAATCTGACTACAAGGAAAGAACAGGACAGCTGCACCCCAATGAAAAACACAGTGGGTAGACTACAAGACCAGGGTAAAACAGCATCTGACTTTCACACTACTATATTTTGTACCAGCTTCTTTTGACCTCCCCAGCTGCAGCCACCTGAACAGTAGATTTAAAAAAACAACCAAACCAACCAAACCACAAACCTGCAGTTGAGCTTCCCATCTTTGACACAATAATAAGATCCTCTGATACAAATTACCCCAAAGAGCACTGTCACTGAATAACATGTTGTTATTCGAATGCATGCATGCAAAAGTTATTACACAAGTGTAAATATTGTCAGAAACAGGAAAGTTGTTTATCTCCCTACAGACAAGCTATCTTAAAAGTAGTATTTTACTTTTATTCAAGTATTCCAGAAACCTAACTTCCCCATGCTGAACACTAATTTGAAATCAGAAGGCAGCTTACCTATGTTGGAGGAACAGACCTTAATGATGCTCATCATGCATCAAGTTCTTCCACGCCAGGGGTGGTCAAATCATTCAGAAATAATTAACAAAGCAGTAAAAACATGCATCAGAAAAGAAAAGGCCTTGTGGTTTGTTGTCCACACTATCACACAAGATGAGAGAAATTTCTTTTGCACTCTTTTTTTTCAGGCATCAGCATTACAGTGTGAATTGCCCCCTTGGAAAATGCTGAAATATGAGCATCTCATATAGATCCGCAGATGTACATGCAGCTGAACAAGGATCAAGGAACCCTGGCAGACATTCCAGATAGAAGTCTTTCAAAGGCAGAGACTGCAGAGCAGTGACATTTTGAGGAAAGGCAGAAGAACTGCACCAGCCAGAGCAAAAATTCTAACAGTAAGGTCCTGACTTAATGAAAGGAGCTCAGTATGAGCTTGGGGCAATTTGTATCAATATCAAGTTTCCCTGGGCAGGATCTCCACTTCCTATCTTCAGCAGGGTTAGGCTCAATTTATTAATCTAAAACTAATTTTCTAAAAATGGGATTTTTTACAATGGGTTTTTTTTTTTTCCAAAGCCTTGCCAAGGCCCGGAATAATTGCAAGTAGCTACAGAAGTGCCAAAAGAAATATTTAATAGTTTTGACATTATGCAAAAAGCTGAGATCAGGGATCATCCAAAGGTAGGCACAGCACACCTCATAGAGCAGTCTTGACATAGACTGTCAGTCTACTAGGAGGCAGTAAGTTACTCTGTAGGGCAAGTACTCAGCAAACAAGATCATCCAACCTTTACCTTGGTGAGCACCCCTGTGTGCCACCCACGCCTGTTGATAGTTCTTGTATGTTAATGGCTGCACAGCTGAAGATCAAATGAAACAGATCACCTCTTTTTGCACTGCTTCCTTCTCATCCCTCAAGTATCTTCCACTTACAAGAAAAATAAATATTTCTCTAAACACAAAAAACCCAAAAAACCCGCCCCAGTATGGTTGTTACATTCAGAATGGAAAAAAAAAAAAAAAAAAAAGTCTTGCACTGCTGCTTACAGCACCTGTGTAAAATTAATGGGGGAACTCTCTGCCATAAAGCACCAGATACACTGCTTCAATTCTAATAACCCACTTAAACACACACACATTCAAAACTGCTCCTTTTTTTATGAACTGGATTAATAGTTGAAACACCTGGCCTTTTTTCTGTCCAAGGATATGCGTTTTGGAACATCTGATCTGTAGATGGACCTGCCATTTTCTCAATATGAGGAAAATACACTAAGGACCCTTGAACTTTTGAGAAGAATACTCAGATCACCTTTTAAAACCTAGGTAAGGTAGGTGCAAAAAGTTAAAAAGAGGGTGAAGACAAATCTTAGATGTGCTGGTAAGTATTTCTTTGGACTTAATCATATGAGGTTCTAGAAATATATATGAAAAACATCCATTCGTGATCACCCTCTTTCTCTTTGTGCTATATTCATAAAATAAAACAGGGAATAAACAAAATAAAATAGAAAAGATCAAGAAGAAAGAAACAAACTAAATGAAACTGAGTCTCCCAACTGGAAGGATGATGTTTGTAGCCCTTTACTCTTCTTGAGAAACTGGCAGCTCCTCATTTCTCCACAAGTCTGAAGAAAACAGAAGTGGCTTCCACACAGAGTTGCTGCCCCAAAAGAAGAACTGATACCCCCATTTCCCAACTTCTTCCAACTCAAACTGCCAAAGTGTGAGGTCTGAGGTCTGCTTTCCCCACTCTCTCTAACAGCTCCTGACTTGCTCAATTTTTGAAATGTGTCCCCTTCTTGTCCCATAACATCTGTGCTCTCAACAGGAAGGTGAAATTCCCCCACATATGCACCAGCCTCCTACTACAGAGAAAGTCAGTACTGAAGACACAGACACCCAGACACACAGATCCTTTTAGTGACAAATGGCATGGGAGAAGTAGAACTGCTTATCACCATGCCTTCACACCTCACTAGTAAGGCTGACACACAATGCACAGCACCTTTTGCTCAGACAGCCATGGATCTCCCATCAATTCATTTTTGGCATTGTTTTCCTTCCAACAGAAGCACCATCCTATGCTCAGAGGATTTCAAGAAATCTATAGTTTTTGTCTATACTACAGTTTGGGGAAGAATCACACTACCTTTTAGGCCAAAGTAGCAACTACTGCAGCCACTACAACAGTTAGCATACTGCAGTCAAGTTTTTTACCAAGAGCATTTTTTCACAGGGTTGCAAAGCAGCCGAGATTTCACAGGGCCAGAGCTGTACAGAATTCCACAGGACTTCTTCTCACTCAAGACTCCAATAGATAGTATACAGAAAGGGTACAGCAAAGTCAACACACCTCCCATGCTTTAGAACTGTCAAAAACATATAGGCAAATCTGTAGTAAAATAAATACTCTGATCAGCTTTAAAATAGGCACTGTATGTGTTTGGAATCACTTGACAGCGATAAACGTAAATCCTAACTATGTAAGAAGATAAACGAAAAGCAGAGAAGGAAAGGATATTCAACAAAATTCTAAAGCCAAAACTGAGCCATAAAAGAGAAGGAAAGTTATCTTTCTGTTGATTGTGCAGATATTTCACAAGCACATATGGGTATTTATTTCTCCCAACCGGACATACTGCGTTTGAAAACTTACAATGAGGAAAGGTAAGAAAAGACATCTATAAAGCCAGGAAACATCAAAATCCTAAACAGTCTTTGGAACCAGCAAATCCTTTAGCACTCAGCACAGCCCAGTTGCCTTTAACTCAGGTGTCATATGCCAGCATTACAGAGAAAAACCCTAAACGCTTGCTCCCAACGTTACTTCCCGATGGCAGCACCGACTCCCTATAAGAACCGTGCCCGACGAGCGGGGCATGGCCGGGTGCAGCCTCGGCCGTACCTCAGCGAGAACACGCCGGGAGTATCTCAGGGAGGCCGTCGTCATATCTCTCCCCGTCGCATTCTACGGAAAAAAAACCTCCCGGCCTCGGAGCACTGCGCGTCGGTGACCTGCAGGAGAAAGCCCACATGAGAGAGGGCCGCGACGGCAGCGCTCAGGGCGGCCCAGGGAAGGCCGGCGTACGGCGGGCACTTCCACACACTCGCCTCCCTGCCGGAGCCGGGAACCGAATTCAGACACCGCCCGCTTCCCACCGAAGGAGAGAGGGGGAGGAGGGAGAGGATAGGGGTTTACCACGGAAATACAAAACGCAAAAGGTGCACGAAGCGGGGAGAACCGGGCGGCACCCTCCGCGCCTCGAAGTTGGCGCCCCTTCCTTCCCTCACGCCCTCCTCTCCCCGCACGGCCCCAGGCCGCCTACCGTCCCTCGCCCCTCGGAAGGCCCGGCCGCAAAAACAAAGGGCACTCGGGAGAATTTAACTTTCCCGGCCGCTCTTCGGGGAAACCCCCGGGCCGCAGACGGAGATGGGCAGGCACCTGCGCCGGCGGCCTAGCGGCGGGAGGCCGGCCGGGGAGCTCCCCGCTGCCTACCTGCGGCGCCGGGCGGGCGGCGCGGCCTAGCGCGGCGCCGGCGCCTCCGCAGCGACACGTCGCTCCCCCCTGCGGAGGGCAGGGCAGGGCAGGGCAAGGCAGGGCTGAGCAGCGTAGGAAGCGGCCCGGGCGGCGGAGACGGTGGCGGCGACAGCGGGAGGGGCCAAAGCACCGCCTCTCCCCGCTGCCCGGGGGAGGAGCCGCCGCCACGGCTGGCGGAAGGGGCTGCCCCTGCCTGGCCGCGCTGGGGGTTGCGGTTCCGTCCCTTCGGGAGAGGCTGTACGCTGGGTCTGGGCAGGGGGGAGGCTGCAGGGCTGAGGTGGCGGTATCCCGCCCTGAGGATAAACGACGAGAAGCTGTGCCGGGCCCCACGGGCGAGGCGCCGCCATTTGGGTGGCCCCACAAGGGCCCCATGGGTGAGGTGCCACCATTTGAGAAGCCCTTCAAGTGTCCCACAGCTACAGCACCCCCGTCCCAGGGGGCGAGGGGCCCCGTGAGCGACTTGCACCTGAGGCCCTGCTATTTGAGAAACCCCAAATGTACCCTATGGCCAAGCCCCTGCGCTGTGAAAGTCCCCACGTCTGAGCTTCTGCCATTTGAGAGGCCCCACAAGCACCCCATGGCCAAGGTGTTGCCACCTGAGAATCCCTATGGCAGTGCTGTAGGGTGTGAGAGACCCTACAGCAAAGGCACCAACATTCTGCATTGTGGGACTCCCACAAATGTGCCCTGGCAAAAGGAGCACTGTGTCCTCAGGGCTGTGGTGGCCTTATGGCTTCACTCTACACCGATGGTGAGGAGAGGAAGGGAGCAGAGCCCACAGCAGTTGAGCTCTGTGATGGTGATTGCTCCTGCATGGGTTTCAGCCACAGCTGCTGCCCTGCACAGGGATAAAGATAGGTCAGGCTCAGAGACTTTAATCAGTCGTTGTACCCAGCAATGCCCTGCCTGGTAATGTCTTTGTTAGACTTACATTTTAGGCTGTAAATCTTCATCAGGCCACAGATAATGCTGAAATATGCTAGGTCCCAATTAAGCCTCACGCCTGATTATTCTTGAAACACACTTAAATTCTTGACCGTAGTCCTGCAGCAGTCAACAGCAGGTATCAAAACACAGAGAGCTCTGGTTAATTAATAGCAGTAATTCCACTTGTGTTAATGAGCAGAGGCACATGAGGCACAGATGTGGAAATCTTTGGGCTGACACCTGGACTTGCAGCTTGCTAAACTTTTCTGTCTGTTCCTGTGCTGACACCACACAGACTGGTGCCAGCCCAGCTGGGGTGAAGTTTTTTTGCTCCTTGGATGTTGATGCTGGCAGATGTTTATTGGGTACAATTTGTTTTGCAGACTCTGGACCAATAAATCCCAAAGGCTGTCACTAGAATCAGGTGTCTGCGAGTCACAGGGAGCTTTCTAAGGCTTCCTTGAGAGATGCATCTGACATGACCTGTGCTCATCCTCTGTTTTGGAATGCTCCTTTTTCGGGTAGCATGATCCTGTCTTCAGCTTTCCTCTTCTCACTAATGTTCTAACAGCAACAGAAATCTGCTGAGACCTGTAATGACCCTATGCTGCCAGACACTGGTGCAGTAGGCTGGGCTTTTTGGAAGAGAAAGAGTAAGTTGTAGAGAAGAGAAAAATGCATACCTACACACAAAAGATAAATAAATAGCAGGAAGAAAAGACAAGAGAATTGTGGAGACACTGTTCCCCATACAACCCTGCATTAAGTATATTATTTGCTCTGTTCCAGATGCTGGCTGTCTTGGGGAGGCTGCATATTGTGGTAGCAGTATCCTATTTTATTCCTCCCACGGGTTTGCAACTGGTTTGTATCAAGCCAAAGATATGCACTAGCACTGCTACCACAGACCATGAAAGTCTAACCCCAAAGCATAACCAGATTTGGGACATTTGAAGCACAGACCCACGAGCAAGCCAGTTGCTGTGCATCCCACAGCGGAAGCTGTGGTATCAGGTGTGTGGGTGTTGTGCTCACAGGGCAAACTGCACCTCAGCTTCACTTCAGGGCTGTGTTTTGATAGTGCTTTGTCTCCAGCAATAAGACTGACACAGTCACAGCTGAGTGTTGTTGCTGATACCACACACTTAAGCTATCACTTCCAGCTGGACTGCCCTCCAGCCTCACATTAGGAGCAGTAGGCTGAGTCACAGCTTTTGGACCCAAAAAAGGAACCTCCTGTGTCACAACTATGTGTGGGATTGGCTGTCCCACCCAGCTCCCTTCCTGAGGTGATGTGGAGCTCTAATCAGTTGTTATCTCTGGAGATGTTAGGACAGTGCAGAAAGGCACACCTGAGAGAAGTGGGTGGGAGCATTTCAGTAGCATTTATCCTTAGAAGAAATGTGTGGCTGTAGTTTTCCTGCTTTCACTGCTTAATTTCATTTTCTCAGGCCACCACTCATCTGAATGCATGCATGGATCCCCAGGTTTCAAACTGTGGAATACTTGATAATGCCATGGAGAAAAAAAAAAGGATCTCAAGATACCTCCTTTGCAATTGCTTCTCTCTCACTCTCCTATCTGCATGGCCCTGGTTGGCCTGATGCTACAAAGCCAAACAAACTCATCCGCACACCACACGGAAGTGTGCAGATGTGATGGAGATCAGTCCAGGACTCTTCTCTGAGATAATCACAGCACACATGGCAGCCCTAAATTGTGCCACTTCACAATTTACTGAGGTCATGGGGGGGGCACCTTTGACTCCATGTCATTTAAGGTTTGCGTACAGCTGTTTTTCCAATAAGCAAAATGTTCTAGCCCTGTTTGGAAGTGGTCATTTCACACCCAGGTGGAGGTTTAGGTGTTTTTAATGTTGTTGCTATTGTTGATTCATGTTAACAACCTAACACCACAACAACTCTAGGTTATCCTGCTCTGGCAGGGGGGCTGGAGTAAAAGATCTCCAGAGGTGCCATCCAACCCCTAGCATTCTGTGGTTCTCTGACCGTAGAGTGAAACCTTGATGTTGTGGGTCCCATGCGTTTTGCATCGGAATATTCCTGGCAGTTTTTGCAATGTCTTTGTGGCTCACGACTCACACAGCACAAAAGTTTTCATTGCAAAGCTTACTGAAAGCAGAGCTTAACGTGCTCCTCTTGTGGACTGAAGTGCTGGCTACTCAGCCTGGCCCCCTGATTGCCACTCATGTGTACATGACAGCCTGGAAGACGCTGATGTAAGCTGAAATAGCACTGTTGACTGCTTTGTGTGCAAGGGTGCAGAGAAATCTGATCTCAGTTACTCTGCAAGAAGTAACTGATTTAAGATTTTAAGAGTTTAATGAGCAGAAAATATGGCACTACCAGAAAGAAATGCTAGTTCAATATTACTAATACTTCATAAATGTTGGCTTCAGGGTTTGACAATATGATGACCACTGATGCACCATCCTTACATCCATTATAACTCTCCTAAATATACTTTAGGAAATAGAGATACACCTTCTCAAGCTTCAAAATACCATCCCTGGCTTTCTGAGGTGCTGGAATTAATATCATCTCAGCATAGTTCAAACAGGCTTTATTGGAAGCTGCAACAGCAAAAGCAGTAAATAACTCATGTTAAATATTAAATGCTTGTTAGGAAGCCAATGGGAAATTCCTTCCAGCAACCTGTAAATGTCAGTGACAACTTTTCACAGCATCTTTTCCACTACCTGGCTGTCCCTACAGCCTCAGCTGCGTGTAGGCTGCCAACACATTTGACATAGCCCTCATAGGGAAAATGTGCTGTTTGTCTGGGGTTTTTTTTGTTGGGGATGACATTGGTTGGAATGTACCTCTTTTAATCCCCAAAATATGACACAGTTGCAGTGAAGTAAAAGGTTTTGAGCACAGCACAATACTGATTGCTGTACATAGATCCAGACTGAAGAAAGACTGAGTTTGCAGAATTTACTCACGTGGATGAAGGCAATGAAATCTGAGAGGCTGTGGGAGGGTCAGAGGCTCTATTAGCTCTGTTGTGGTTCTGCTTTGTGTTTACTTACTGTTGCCTCAGACAGACCTCAGCAGGTTGAGGATGGCATCCCAGCCTCGCTGCCTCCTCATTGCTCTGAGCTGGCTGGAGTTGCCTCTATGGCTCCTGTGAGCACTCACAAGTGAGATGGAAAGGTTGGGTTTGCCCAAATCATGTTCATTGTTTGCTTTCAGTAGTTTGACTTTCTGGAAAGGGACAGGGGAGTATCCACATAACTATTTTCCACTGGCAAAGAGACAGATGGGAGTGGATGGGAAGGAGGGGAAAAGGCAGAAAGAAAGGGAATCCCCAGCAGAGCAGCATCTGCGGGTGATTATGAACTACAGTCACTGTTAATGAAGGGAAAGCCCTTCCCAAAGCTTCAATGGTCAACCAAGTTTCACCTCTCCAGCCCTATGGGTCATCCCAAGGTTGAAGGTGAATGCTGCAGCATGGATGCCATTTCCAGTGCCTTCTTTGGAAGAGTCATGGGCTGAGATACTGGCAACTGCAATTTATCTTGTCCTGGTCTGCAAACGGAGCTGGAGCCAAGTCTAGTTGTGCAGGACTGACCTCAATACTCAGCTGGTGACGTACTGATCTCCAATCTGAAAGCATCTTCATCCATGTCAGGGAGACATCCCGCTGGGTTAATCTCTGTCATTCACTCACAGCAGCTTTAAAAAAAATTCTGCATGAATCGCTTAGCATAAAATAACCTTTATGTAGAGCTGGACTTACCCTTCAGTTGACATTTGCCCAAGAAGTACTGATCTGGATGAAAACCTCAGGTCTGTGTTTCTCTTTCCCCAAAGAGGTACTTTCAAATTCACAATGGTTAATTGTGCCAGAGACACAGGGGAAACCAAAACCTCAAAGCGACCTCTTATCCATGCGCCCTCTCATGACCTTTAATATTTTCCAGTTGCAGTGAAGAGTCTTGTTATCTGCTCACACAAGTAAAGTAACAAATTGTTTGATTTTCTGCCTTAATTGTTTGATTTTCTACCTTCTGCTTCATTGACTTTATCTCCAAATTAAATGTTGTTACTGTTCTGCTGCATTTTCTATTAACAGCAAACCCCTCTGTTCCTCTTGGGAAGCATAAAGTAATGCAGCGTAAGATTTGTGGAACAGAAGGAAAGGGTGACAGATGTGCAGTTACCTCCTGCTGCTTGCTTTTCTGTCATCTTTTGGCTAAACACCACAGTGACACTAAAGATGCCAGTCCAGCCTGAGATATCTCCTCCTCCCGGACTGTTGGATACTCAGTGGGTGGTTTCTAGTGACTTTGAGAAGAAAGGCTGCTTTAAGCCATAATAAACTTCCCCAGGGCACACAGCATGGCTGATCTCGTGAACTCTCATATTTTCAGTCTGAACATCCTGACAGCTGTCTGCAGATAAAAATGGGCATTTCTTTACCAGCAGAGTTTGGTGTGGAAATTGTGAGTCAGTCAACCATAGTTCCCTTGGTGTGTTGTCTATCTACCTCCTTGAGAACAACTTATGTCTGTAAAGTAATGATTTTACAGCAGTTCTTCTAACTGCAGGATTTCAGTTATCTTTGCTACCTACTGATTGCCAAGGGCCACGCTGGCTTTGGTGGTGACTCAGTGCTGCCAGTGTGTTAGTGTCCCGGTGACATGAAAAAACAAACATCCTTATTCCTGTGCATGTGGCACAGAGTCCTGCAAGAGTCTCCTAGGTAAACAAGTTTGATCTCCAGCATTCTTAGCCAGGAAAATTCTTCTACCACTGCTTTTTCAGATATGTGATTTAAACTGGCATTCACAAAAAAACCAACAGAAATGTGACAGGGTTTTTCCCTACACTTACTCCAGTTCAGGAGCCTTCTGCCAAATCTTCCTGGGAAAGAAACAGTGTGTTTTGTGATGTAAAAAATAAACAGTAAAAAGAAAAAAGTAGCTCAGTGTTTTCCCAGATATGTGAGAGTGCAAGGGACAATAAAAGGTAAGGAAATGCGTATTTCTGCTCAGTGGCATTAACTGGTAGCCAACTATTGTAAAAGATAGGATTCACGAGTGTTTTAGAAGGTCCTTGCTTGCAGGGTCCTGGTACTGCTAGCTTTCAGAAACTTTGACAGAAAACCATTGCTCAGTTTGTACTACAAGTGAAAAAAATGAACAAGGTTTTGGGATCCATAAGGAATAGAAGGGAAAATAATGATTAACTTTAATTAGAGAGGCAGGTGCCCCAGAACCCTGAGTGTAGTCGGCAATTCTATCTCTGAAAGAGCAGCTTTAAGCAACGATGGGAACAACCAAACATCAAGGAAAAACTCTCCTTGGAGGAACAAGGGATATAAAAGAAATATGTGAGATAATGAAGACTGCAGAGAAAGCATAAAGAGAGTTTCTGCCCTTCTTGTCTTCAGTGATGTGAAGGGATATTAAGACTGAATTTTTCATGCCAGTAGCGGGGGAAACTTTTCCATGCCTCATGTAAGTGGAGCATTGTGATCAATGCCACAATAAATCTTTCACGTTAAGAGCTTAGAAAGATGAAGAATGGGATGGCAGTTTTATAGGGCAACATTAGTGTCTTTCAAAAAAAACCACACCTTTGACTATATTGAAGATTATTTTTATTTCAACAAAATACTATCCGAGCTCAGGATCAGACCCACATAGAAAAGACAGCCAACTGGCTCACCTCAATGCTCACGGGCCACCACCTGACATGCTGTATCCTTTTGCTAGAGGCAAGATGCAGGGCAGGATGAGTGCCTGGTGTGACCCTGGGGAAAAATACCCACATTTTCCTTCAGAGATAAGAATGAGCTGGGCCACTACTGCATGTTAAAGCACACAAAGTGTGAGAAGGGGGCTGTCGGATGGAAAAGTATCCGGCTCAGGGAAGGCAGAGGAGATGAATGGCTCTGTCTTGGACAGTTTCTTAATAGACTCCGTCAAGACACTGTCACAAAATAAGGACAGCCCACAAAACCAGGATGCCAAAATATCTTCCATTGCTCCTAAATGGTAAAGCATTTTTGTCTCCATGTATGCAATGGTAGCAGAGCTCCTCCTGCCTTTAAGTCACTCTTCAGCACACTCTGCAGATATATCTGCATTTAACCCAGTTTCTTCTTGGTACTCTCAGACTCCAGTCAAGAGACTGTGTAAAATTAAAAGCTCTTGCTTCTGTATCTGAAGTGAGCACATTTTATCAGATAGCAGCTTATTCTGATGAAGTGGAGTACATTAATACCTGAGTCATCAGGGGCTCTGGCTTTTTTTATGTCAGCTTTCTAGGCTAGCTTTGTTATGTGCAGCACTCCCTTTGAATTCAGCCACTGCCACCCCGACATTACAAAAGGAGGGATTCTGGTGGGATGCTTTCAGGGAAGTGTAATGGGAAACAGTCTGGTCTGAGCAGCAACTCCAATATCATCAACCATTGACTCAAACAGGGTTTTGCTTTTAAATTAAATGGTGACATGGGAAGTTACTGAATATCAAAACAAGAGATTCTCCTGTCTGGAAACAAGGAATCACAGCATGAGCACCAGACCTCCTGATGTGTATGAAATTCACCTATAGCATTTACGTCATCCACAGGGATAAAGGTGCCTTATGAAGCCTTTGCTGGGTGTGAGTAAGTCTTGTCCTTTTGCAGAGTGTAGACTCTCTAATTCTGCTGCTCTTAAGATACTTCTGAAGAAGTTCTTTCTCTCTCATTTCTTTTTTCTTCCTGCATCTTATCCTGAGTGTTTTCACCAATCTGACCCATTACCTCTCTTTTATTGGCATCTCTCTCTCTGCCTGCTCTCACTGTTCAGGCTTGGGTACCCACCAACTTGATCTGACCATCTCTTCCAAATTGCTTGATGTTCGACTTTCTGACCACTGTAACAAAACACAGCCAAAATCCAGACCTCTGTTTCCAACCATCCTGGTATCCTAGGAACCATCCTGATATCCCATGAACAGTGAAACCTCTTGATGTTACTGGATTTAAATGCGCTAGGTACCATCTGGCAGAAGGATAGAAAAAAGCCTACAAACACAGCAGGTAGGCAGAAAACACACAGCCCAAAAGTTTTAAAAGCTACATCTCCTAAGTGCATACTTTTTCTCTGACCATGCATGAGAGGAGGTGTTTGGCTCTTAAAGGACTCCAGGAGCATGAATCCACCAAACTTGCCACTTCACACCCATGCAGTACATTTCTTTTTACAAAACAAGCAGGGTGTCAGGAGCTCCTCTCCTTTGTTCCCAACTTCTTCCATGCTAACTCTGTTTGGAACAATTCTTTCTGTCCTCTCAGTCTATCTTACTCAGGCAAACTAAAAGATCTTGTTTCTGAGATTGCTTGTGAAACAAAGCATGCAGTTTCAAAGCAAATGATGATGTGGATTGAGAAAAAATTACAGAAAAATCAGACAAAGTTGATGATGTCTGAAGAAGATACCAAGCAAGCAGGGCTGGGATCTTAAGGACTTGCAGAGATGCTAATTCCATTCTACTATTATCACAGGGCATCGGTGATAAAGATTTAAAGATCAGAGATACAAGCCCTGAGCTATAGGTATTTTAACCTTTGCTCTGTTACAGGTTGCAAGATACAACAGTAAAGGGTACAGCCACAGGGATCCGAACCAAATAATGCAAAAGTGGACAAACTACCTTATTGTTGTATTTGGTATTATACACATACCACTGTGAGGAAAATCACACATTTTTGTACATTTTAAAATTCTGTAGATGAGAGGCTGTAGAAGTATCATGAGCACCTATATTAAATTGAGGAAGCAGAACACTGTCCCCTCCCAGCTGGCTCCCCCAGCCTGAGCAGTGCTACAGGCATCACTGCTTTAGTCCCTGTCTTTGTCTCTGCCCACTTCTGACCTCGACTGGAAATATCAGGGATTAATACAGATGAGGGCCACAGGGATGGTTCTTTTCCTGTAAGGGCCTGATTCGTAGGGATAGGTAGTAGCTGTTAATAGGGAAGTGATCTGTGTGAGAAGCATCAGCATGCCTTTAGGCACATAGTTTATCTTCACTGGCCTTACCTTGCTTCTGTTCCAAGCTCATCACAGCTTCAGCATGACTATTATGATTTGATTTAGGTCAGATTTATTTCCAGCAACTGCTTTGTACTACAGCAGATGGCAGCCTTTCCCCAGATTTCCAGAAATGAAGCTACCTGGAATTCAGACAATGCATGTCTTTTCTTGTCTCCTGGTGTCTGCATGCCACAACTGAGCAACTGGATTGAAGAAACTATTGAAACAAGATCAAAATCACCTCCTTGTGTTTGCAGGGCTTGGCACCAAACCAGAGGTCTGATCAGCTGTTGCACCACCACTTTATGCGTCTAGGACATTTTTCCCTTCCAAATTATATCAGAGTTCAAGATAAAAGGAATTAAAAATCCACCCCAATTCATTTTTCACCCTGACAACAACACATAACAGAAAATACATCATACTTTGCGGGTAGTGAGTCAAAATCAAAGGGATATTTTTCAGTGCTTGATTTAACAAGATGTCCATGTCATATTAAAAAGTATCTCTGCTAAAAGACCTACAGCAGCTGGCTGAATAAACTGTGGTGTGGGCGAGGCCTCAAATTACTTCATCTGCTGGTGACTGTTCAAAAGAGCCTCAGATCTGCTCAGTGGATTCACCCAGCCCTGAAAAGCAAGGAAAAAAAGTGATTAGCACACTTCTGCCCTGCCTCTTTTTATTCCCTCCACTGGGAGCCAGAAGAGGAATGCTTACTGGGACAGGTTTTGAGATGACCACAGGCACACCAAGCTCTTTTTAATACTCTCTGCATCCTGTGAAAGCATTTCTTATGACCATATGGCAACTCCCTTGTCTGTGCTATGTTTTTATACCTACCTGGCTGGTATTAATCAGTCCCAGTGGTCTGTTTCATAAGCACAAGGGAGGTGCAAAGATGTCTTCTTCTGGGAGGTTGCTCCTGAGGCAAACACAAAAGAACACCAGTTTACTTCTAGCTGAAGGCAGAGCCTTCAACTTCTACTTTTTATCCTGCTTCTGTTCTCACAAAATATGTTAATGGCATCCAGATGCTTATTAGCACACTTCATACTAACAACCAGAGACAGGAAATACAGGCCAGATGAGGAAAAAGAACCGCTTAAACAATAGTGAAGAGACATGAGAGGAATTCAGAATCAGCAGGGCTGAGTAAAATTTACTCTGGAGCCTTCAAGAAACTAATCAAACAGTTGTCAGCAAATAACTTCATAAACTCGGGGGGACAGCAGAGGTCCCACAGGACCAGGGAACCTATTATTGATATCTAGGGGGACATCCAAATATAGCATTAATTAATCTTAAAGACCCACGTGATCCTAAAGCAACTGTTACAGGCTCACCAAAACAGTTCCATTTCTCTCTTTGATAAGGCAGATGGACTGGCAGCTAGGAAAGGGAAGTCACAGATGTGCTGTATCTTCACTTGAGTAACTCTGGCTCATGTGGTCACCAAAGGAAGTGGTGTAGACAGTGTTACTCTGAGGTGACCAGGCTAGAGATTTGTCTCTACTTAAGGTGTAACTTTCACCACGTCCCTTGGTGTGGCCCTGGCAGCCACTGCCATGGGACCTTTGGCTCCCAGAATCTGGCCAAAAAAGTGGGGGCTGTACTTCTGTGCATGTAGAGTGAGGGATAGAAGACGTGAGGTGAAAGAGTTCATTTCACACAGGAGATAATAAAATGACCCCCATTCCCCTACTTTATACTCAGGGTTTTGGTGTTCAGGATCATCTTTTCCTTACAAGACATGCATGCATGCTACCTACCCCCAGTTCAGCTTTTATTGAAAGGAGCACTTAAAATACTCTTCCACCAAGCAATCTACCCAGCCCACAGAGACTGTTGCAGGCTGCTACTCACATCTGCCCCTCAGAAGGGCCTTTTCATCCCTTTGAAAGCTGCCCTCTTCTTTCCCAGCTCCGGAGAGAAATGTGTCTAACTAGAAAACTCAAGGCCATTACACTGCAGTTCCCCCATCTTCCTGGTTGCATTCATTATTAATAGCTCATCATTAAATTTTAATAAATTGAATATCAGAGGCTTAAGGCTTGTTAGGCACCTTCCCTTCCCTCCCCCCACCCGCTTTTTTTTTTTCCCTTCTAGGCCCATTTGTTGGACAAGTTCATTCAGTGTCATGCAAGGGAAGCTGTTGATCAATAACAGACATACCTTCTGCAGAAAGTTGTAACATTTTTATATCCAGACTCCACACAAGTGCTTGGAATAAAAAAAATATTTTGCCTTGGGCTGCTTTTTCTTTTTAAGAAAATAAAGCAAAAAACCCCCCAAAGAGTAGGTCTTTGGTCTCAAGCTGCTCTTCAGTCAATTTTTTTAACATGAGAGTTGAGGAGTTCTGGCTTGGTTCATTAACAAGTTGATTTCACTGGGAAGAAGGGAACAACTTGGCTTCCTGTGACTGTGTAGGCCAGATCCTAATGCAGGAGCTGCTCTGCCAAAAGCAGTGATTTAGGGGTGCTCCAGAAGAAGTACAGATGCCTGTGGCAGGGATGGAGCAATTCTGCTGCTACTACACAGAATACCCTGAATGCAATGCTGGGTTTTTGAGTACCAACAGCAAAGGTGGGCTATATATCCCCACTCTGGTAATTCCCACGGCTGCTCTTCTCTTCCCCTGCAGTGTCCTGGGGAAGCCAGCCTCTGACATCCCACCTTTATACTTCTGTAGGGTAACCTCCTAAATTGCAGTCTGAAAAACTGTTTGAGGCCAGCAGAGCCTCTTCTTTGAAACTATTCAACAGAATTTCCACTGCAGAAATATAAACTCAACTTGGTTTTATTAACCATTAACCTATAAAGATAAAACTACAACAAAACACACAGTCTATAAATATATATATGCTGTTGGGAGGAACGCTAATCCCAGGCCTCCCTAGTATGAAAACCACTGTACAAATCCTGTGCATTTGGCAGTATTGTTTGAGGACAGAGGGGCCAAGGTGTTTTTTAGCTTTAGGGGTGGCATGGTCTGTTGTCAAGCCCCTCTTGCAAGGGCACCTGCCCCACCACCAGGCTTCTGTCTGTGATGGCTTTCCCTGGCAGGCCCCTGCCAGGAGCTGCTGAGGAGTGTGACACAAGCACTGATTCATTGCCACCTGAAGGCTCTTTCGAGCACCTTCTGCTTCTCCTGCTCAAGAACAGGCAGGGTGAGATTTCCAAGTGATAAAGGGTGATGTTGGCAGAAAGGCTGAGTAACACTGAAAACCCCCAGCGCGATGGTGAAGCCGAGGCTTACCCTGCCTCTCAGGAAAGCTGCTCCAAATCCACTTTAACACAAATAAGTGAAGAAGCATCAAACCTGTGAGCTTTGTGCTGTTGTGTGGCATTTAAAAGACCTTTTGATTGATTTAAGTCCCTCTTAGGAGTGAATCAAGATAATTAAATGCACAGAGGCCCCGGCAGCTTCGCTCTGCAGAGTCTGGGACTACCTTATGCAGCCGGGATCCATGACCACTGGCTGCAGAAAAGGGGCAGCAGATGGGAGAGGTCCTCACATCTCTGCAACCCATCTTGGGCAACATTTGTCCTCCAGCAATGGTGGAGGGTGGCACCACAGATTGATCTTGTGGTGGTACCCATGGACGTGTCCCCATTACACAGGGCAACACTCCATGGATGGGCAAGCAGGGCAAGTGAGACCATAACCTCTCATCCCCTTTAAAGTCCTGGTTTAAGTGACTGTCCCAGCAAAACAAAGGTGGGCAGTGCCTGCATCTTACTCCTATGGAGATTTTTGAAAAATGTCAGCCACCCCACCAACTGGAAGCACAGGCCATGGAGAAAAAAAAGAGGCAAATTAAAAAGCCAGGTTCCCTCTGTGTTCCTCAGGGCTAACAGAACAGATGATGGCATCGCTGGAAGCTGCGTTTGCTTTTAATTGTCCTTGTTCCACTGAATAACTAATTCTCTCCTCCTCCCACACAACAGAAAAAAAAAAGCAGCACGGGTTTTTTGGAAAGGATGAGTTGACTCAATTCCTTTCCTACAGCGCATGACAGCAAGCTGCAGTTTTTAGCTTTGCATCCAGGCAAGTTTAGAATATCTCTGCATGCATTTATTTTGTTTAAAATCTTCTGGGATCAGCTAAAAATAATATTTTGGAGAGAAGAGGATATGGAAGTACTAAAGGCTTCATGTTCATTTAGCTCTTGAATTGCAGCCAACTGAAGGGAATAGCACGGGTAGATCCCATTTGTAGGGCAGTCATACTTAAAAGTTATTTGGAGTGCTGAGACATGAGAGGTGCTGAGACTCTGTGAGATCTGAGCATCACCCAGGGAAAGAAGTGGATCTCCTCAGCCCAGAGATGAAATGCTCATCTTTCATGTGGCTGTTCTCTAGGAGTCCAGGAAAGCCATTGCTCTCCCCTCCAGCATTTTCCAGGACAGACTCAAGGGGAACCCTAGTGTGAAGAATAGATGAGCAAAAAAACCCCAAAACACATTCTGCAGGGCCTAAGCCCAGCCAGTATGTTTCAGTGCATTAAAAAAAATCACCTATTTCAACAGAAACACTTGAAAAATCGTAACCATGGCAAACACAACTGAGAAACTGTCAGACAAAACAACTGAAGAGGAAAGCAAATCTGATTTTTAAATTTTTTTTAAGCTGTGGAGGGGAAACTTTTTAATGAAACATTTCCATTAGGAAAAGAAACTGATGCTGACTGTCAATCATTACACCAAAGTCCTTTTCTGCCAGGCAGCTTTCCAGCCACCCCTCTTCTCCAAGCCTGTAGTGTTACCTGGGGTTGTTGTGACCAAAATGCAAGACCTGGCACTTGGCCTTATTGAATTTCATACAAATGGTCTCAGCCCAATGATCCAGTCTGTCCAGGTCCCTCTGTAAAGCCCTTCTACCATCCAGAGGATCAATACTCCCTCCCAACTTGGTGTCATCTGTGAACTTCCTAAGGGTGCATTCAATCCCCTCATCAAGATCATTAATGTTAAGCAGGAGTGGCCCCAGCACTGAGCCCTGGGGAACACCACTCGTGTCTGACTGACAGCTGGATTGACCATTGACCACTCTTTGGGCTCAGCCATCCAGCTGATGGTTTAACTCAGCAGAGTATATTCCCATCCAAGCCTTGGGCTGCCAGATTTTCCATGAGGATGTTACGGGGGACAACGTCAAAGGCTTTAGTGAAGTCCAGGTAGAACACATCAACAGTGTTTCCCTCATGCTCTAAGCAGGCCACATTGTCATAGAACAAGATCAGGTTTGTCAAGCAGGATCTGCCTTCCATAAACCCATGCTGACTGGGCCTGTTGTCTGGTTGACTGCTCTATGATGGCTCTTGAGATTATCAATTCCACGACCTTCCCTGGCATCAAGGTGAGACTGACAAGGTAGGTACTGGGATCTTCTTTCCAGCCTTTCTTGAATATGGGTGTCACATTTGCCAGTCTCCAGTCCAATGGGACATCCCCAGTTAGCCAGGACTTCTGAAAGATGATGGATAGAGGCTTGGCAATCACATCTGCCAATTCTCTTAGCTCCCTAGGGTGTAAACCCTCTGGCCCCATTGACTTGTGAGTGTCTATCTTATGAAGCAGGTCCATATCCATTTCCTCATGGATTGGCCTAATCTGTTCCCCATCTCCGTCTTCTATCTTAAGAGACTGTGTGCCCAGTGAACAACCAGTCCTACTATTAAAGACTGAGGCAAAGAAAGCATTAAGCACCTCAGCCTTTTCTTGATCCTTGCTCACTGTTTCCCTCTACATCTAATAAAGGATGGAGATTCTCCCTAGCCTTCCTCTTGCTGTTGATACATTTATAGCAACATTTATTGTTATTTTTCACCACAAGTTTTGTTCCACTTGGGCCTTGGCCTTCCAATTTTCTTTTGGACAGATTCATCCTTGCAAGTTGCCTCTCTTTCATGGACCATAAACTTTCTTTTTGTTTATGAGTTACAGCCAAAGCTTTCTGTTCAGACAGGCTGGTCTCCTTCCTTGTTGGCTTGTCTTCCATGCCTTGAGGACGGTCATATCTCTAAAATTACCTCCTTAAAGGACGCCCAGACTTCCTGGGCTCCTACATCCTCCAGAACTGCCTTCTCCTAAGGGACTCTCTCAACAATGGTCCAGAAGAGACCAAAGTCTGCTCTCCTGAAGTCCAAGGTGGCAGTTCAGAAGACTCCCCTCCTTGCTTCACTAAAAATTGAAAAATTTATCATCTCATAGTCACTTGAGCCAAGACAGCCTCCAACCATTACATCCCCCACAAGATCATCATGGGAGTTTGCTACAGATAACCCAAGCAGGATGGAGGGGTGGATAAGGTACTTTATAGGCACTTGGGTAAGGGTATGATGATGTCCATCTTATTGACCTTTCCCTTGATTCTAACCTGTAAGAAGCTCCCAACCTTGCCATCACCATCATTAATAACAATATTGCAGGCATTGCTATATTATCAAGCACTTGCCTCTGCCAGCAGGAAAGTGCTTTCCTAGCTGATCCATAAAGTCATTCCTGCCCACACAGAGGATGTGAGATGTCTCAGCCCTCTGCATGGTGGTGCTGGGCCTTTGGCAGGGATGCCAGAACAATTATTTGCTGGTGCCTTTGCTGCTGCCACAAATCCATCCTCACCAGCGGAGCCAGGCAAACACTACAGGCCAGAAAATAGGGTGATGCTGGTGCTGGTTCCCATTTGCTGCTGTCCAGCCCTGCAAGAGGGGCAGTTGGATAAGGACAGAGAGGTGGGAGCACAAGCAGCAGAACAAGGAGTGGCAGGGAGTGAGCAGACAGCTCCTGACTGCCAGAGCTGACACTTCACCTCCAGTTGCTCGTCTTCCCCCAAGCTCAGCCTCGGGGGACACAGCCCTAGCTTGATGTCTAACCTGATCTCACAAGAGCTTGTGCCAGGCAAGGCAAACACCATCTGCTTCTGTAAAATCTCCTTCCTGCTGGCCACAGACACAGAAACTACTGTAACTGCTGGGGCTGAAGAGAGGAGGAGAGGATGGGCAGCAGCTCACAGTGGGAACAAGGATTCAGGCACTGGGTTTTATGGCTAACATTGTTCCCTAGCACTGCACTGCTGCACAGCCTCAGGCACCTCTGAAGCCACTGGTCCTGCTGCAGGCTTTGCAGTCTCCCAAGGTTGCATTGAGGCTGGCTGCTCTCACAGGGGCAGCTGAGGTTGGAGGGAATATTAGCACTATTCTTCTCCTCTTTAACTCTGCCACCCCTTTGCTTTCAGGAGGGAGACAGGACGAGGCCAATGACCAGAAGCACCCTGTGCAGCTGAAGCAGCTGGCTCTTCACTGTGCAGCAGCACTCATTGGTGTTTCCCCTGCTCAGCTCGTGTCACTGGGTATGTTACCATGGGATACCACATCCCAGCAGCACACTTTGTCACAGTGCTGTTCTCTGCAAAAAAAAAAAAACACCAAACAAAAAACAAACCAAACACACACACACACACACACACAAAAACAAAACCCAGCAAAAAACCCCTACAACAACAAAAAACAACCACCAAAAAAACCCAGGGGCCTGATCTGCTGCTGCTGCTGCCCTGGAAGCAGCAGGCTTGCTGTTGCCTGTGCAGAGCCCATACTTGCCAAAAAGCCCAACCCCACAAGCCACAGGCAACATCACAGCTCCCGCAGAGATGCTTTCCCAGTTCTTTTTCACAGGGTGCACGACAGCACGTGTACAAGTGACCTCCTATAGCCACAGAAGATCACAGCCCTTATGTTAAAGCAGAGTACTACAATTAAAAATAGATGAGCTCTGCCAGTGTTTTTACAGAAAAGGAAGCAGGGATTACACGAGCCAAGACTAGGACCAGGAAATTTAGTCTAATTCAGAAGCAAGCAGACCTAATCCAGGCTGAAAGACAGCATACAAGTAGGTAGCTGTAGTCATCATGACATCATGCCAAATGATGCCAAATTAGAAATGTATTTTTTGAATTGGGCCTGGAAAGTGTCTCTTCAGAAGGAGATCAAGCATATTACAGCAGGGTCATGATGGGATTTTTGCAGAGCACCTTCAAATACATAAGGCCTGCTGGGGCAACTTTATCATGTCTTCAAACCTTTCAGTATAACAGCCTTATTCTTGCAGGTGAAACAAGGCTGGCACAGACAGAGTTGGAAAACCTCCTCCCCAGCCTCCATGACGTGTTCCAGAGCTGCACCACGCGCTTGTGATGCTGCTTGAACCCCGTGGCTGAGTCAGCAAAGGGAAGGGAGGACGCTCCATCTGTGCTGGGCTATCCACTGCCTTTCCCAGGAAAAGCCCCCAGCAGCTTCCCCCGTGAAGATGCCTCCTGCCTGGCTGTTAGACAACAACATACCAAGCTGCCCCACTTCTGCTTCAGGGAAGAAAAAAAAAAAAAAAAAGAAAAGGCTTCATTAGACAGCTGCTGTGCCAAGCTGCTGCCTTTTACCAGTGTTAAACTCATGCAGTTTCCTACAGCTGAAAGGCAAAGCAGCTCATTAAATCACCTGTACTACACACGGAACAGCCATGCATGTACCAACTGCGGAAAGCTATCTGTCTATCTGCAGATTTCCAGGCACGCTTCTGCAGATTTTCATAAAACCTTAGGGTTAGAAAAGGGCCTAGACTTACCTCATTTCCACATGCATTCCTTCATCAGTGCCATATACCTGTGGTGACCTCCCAGGGAATAGTCCTCTCCCCTCTGCCTGTTGCATTATCGATGCCTCTTTCCAACAAACCTTTCAGAGCACACATGAAGGCCACAGATCTCACTTGGAGCTGGTTTTTTGCAACTACAAAGGGTTGAGTTAGGCTGCACACAAATGGAGCTGAACTTGTCTCAAAGGCAGCACGGTGCAACCTCTTGCACTCCTCGCGGCTCCCAAATTTGCTCAGAAGCACAGGCATTCAAGTTCAGAGCGCTTCAGTCAGCTGGTCGGGTCAAAGGGATAATTTTCCTTTTAATCTGACATTCATTTTACAGAGTACAAGACCTTCTTATTTAAATTGTTTACTAAAGAACAGAAGGTGAGCTCAAATGAGGAACCACAGCCAAAGCTACTGCTTTGTTAACTTGTATCTTGTATGGAAAACTGTTCCTCAAACTGCTCGACCGCTGCTATCCTGCTTTTGACAGTGGGATTTCCATGTCTCATGCATTTGAAAGCCCTTTTCTGCCCTTTTAAAAATGGCATTAACAAACCCAGCTTGGGTCAAGGAAAGCATAAAACAGGCAGAGACCATAGGGTAGACTCCAAAGGATTATCTTAGAATAATGGTAACCAGAGAACAGCTAGTTCACCTACTACGGTCTTCTGAGGTGGGTTTTTTTTTTGTTTGCTTCTTGGGGATTTTTGGAAGTGCTGGGTGTGGCAGGGAAGGAGAAGCATAATGAAAACAATGAATAACCCCAGTGGGGTAGAGACTTGACTTAATGACATATGTTGGGTATGAACCTCTCTTTTCCCCTCTAAAGTCAGATGTGCATGCACCCAACACTGCACTATGGGCTCCACACCAGCACCCAGCTGTGCCTCCAACATGGAGCACTTTCCACGTCTGCTACCATCCAGTTATCGTCTGTTTTCACAATTTATGTTGCTCACACTGCCTTGTAGCTTTCACTATGTCCATTTCTGATTTTTCACATCTCCAGTCATTAAGATCAGGACCAGACAAGCAGCGCCAATCAGATTTTGTGGAAGATAGAATCAAGAGCTCCAGATGTTTTATGAGCACAGCCATTTAGCTAAAGTTTTTGCTTACATTTACTTATTTGTAACTTACTCGGGGAAGAAATCATTTTACAAACAGCAATCTTGCTTTTGTTCATGTGTTAAATATAAAACACATTGAAAGGTCACATCTGAAAGGAGCCATTCAATCCATGACCAGGATGACATGCAAACTCTTTACAGTTGCTTTTTTTTTTTATCTTAATCCACATGTGCAGAACAAACACCTTAAATGACATCAGAAGTGTCATCTCCATCCAATTTTCCCATCTCTTGGAAACAAAGCCACAACAATCCCAGAATTTCTATTTTTGAGAAGTGTTTACTCACGTAGTTTGAATAAATTAATTTGCAAATAAAAATTAAACTACAGTATAATATTGTTTGAATAAAATGATTAGAACAACTACAATACAGGGTTTTCTTGATGCATAAGCTTCATTACTTGATGCATATAATCTGGGAAATGTCAAAATCAGTTATATTTCTATGGAAAGGGAGTAACAGCAGTTACTTGTACATGACAGCTAACTGAACTTATAATACAGGTTTCCTGACACATGCATTTCCTGAGTGAACCAAACAATATACATAATTTCTTTTTAAAAATGGAGAAACGATTGACAAAGCAAATAATTCATGACATCTAAGCAACACAGGTCTCCTCTTTAAACCAAGAAAATTTCAGAACAGCTTTGAAAGAAAAACTAAAGCTATGCTATAAACTACAGAAATTTGCTACTGTCAATTATACAGTACATATTTTTGAGGGGGGAAAAAAAAAAGTACGAAGCTGGCCAAAAAAGCTCAACTTAATCCTAAAAAGGTCAGGCTGTGTATTTGCCATGAAGCACGTTGAGTTAGCAGCAAAGCTGGACGTAGTGCACTGGCCTTTTCTGGTGGATACAGAAGGGGAAGGAATGGTAGGGAGGGGGGAGAGCAGGGAGACCATGACCTAGAGCCCACCAGATGGTGAGGAGACCTTGCACAAGCATCCTACACTGAGATCTGCAAGTCCAGTCCCCACTCAAGCTCTCCCCTAAGAGAATGCCAATTGTGCCAAGTTGCACAAGGATGCCAGGGCGCAGGCACGCATCCCCTGGGTACCAGGGTACAGCTTTGTTCTGTGTGGGGCCTAGATGAGTATTTGTACCTTGCAGCAGGGTCAAGGCAAGCATGTGGAGCCCGTGGCTCCCACACACCAGACAGAAGGCAGAACATCCGACTGACAAGCCCAGCACACACTGGGGCTGGGGCTGATTGGATGCATCTGCCCCTCCCCTCACCCCCTGCCCCAAACAGCAAGGAACAAAACTGGCCTCATCTTTCAGTTTTGTTAATGTTTAACATCGGAAAAACCCTCACAAATGTCACTAATGCTAAATAAAGAGAAGTGTTAGCATGAAGGGAGAAAAAATCCTTAATCTAGACTAAGTTGCATATTCAAAGTCTGGTAAATATTCTCCTCATAACCAGACCTTAAGTACAGTCCTACCAAAAAGACATTTTAAGAAGTCCTTCTTAGCTACCTTTCAACATGGTTAAAGCAACACCTTTATGCCACCGTAATTTGCATTAGCTTTGTTTAAAAAGCCTTTTAACTACTCTAAGAACTCTGTATTTTAGATTAAAAAAGATTTTTCTACCATTTCCATCTCATGTCCTTCTCCATCCAGAGCTACTCTACACATCCAATTGCTGGATGCAACACACTACGACCATGCTACTCTCTACACATTCTATGTATTTTCAATAATAAAGATAAATAGAAAAGAGTTAATATACATGTTATATTTTACAACGTTTGCATCCAAGCTGTAAACTAATGTTCTTTGAACTATTTACCCTCCATATACAAAAAGAATGAAACAACTTTCAAACACTGTGGGCATGTGATTGAAAACCATTAAATGGAAAGCATTGAAGTTCACTCTACAACACTTCCTTCACCCCTTCAGTAGTAGTTATTGATTAAAAAAAAAAAACAAAACCCAGGAGTTTTCCCCCTTCTCCCCATTTGTTCCATTTCCAGACTTTTCTCATTAAAGAGGGATTTAGCTGTTGTAACAAAAAAAAACCCCACAAAAAAACAAACCCAACAAAAAAAATTCTTCATCTTAATGCAAACCAGCAAAGCCCAGAGAATACGAAAAAGAGTTGGTTTAAAAATGAGAATCGCTTAGCTTATCAGTTTACTGCAGTCCTCAGTAACCCATGTGTTAGTCAAGAGGTCCTTGGAAAATGAGTCTGATGTAACCCTGCTCACCAGCCAGCTGATGCGCACAGAAGGGACAGGCTGCGTGAAAAGTGTGAGTACCATGAGGAAGAGGGATTTGGGACCAATATGCAGTTGTCTTTTCCGAGCACACGTGTCCACAAGGGCTGAATGCATGAGTTGGAGGTCCTGCATCCACATAAAATCCTGCTTCACACCCAAGCCACAGAGGCACATAGGGGCCGACAGAGCGGCACATGGGACACTCGCGATCCTTGCCGTCTCTCTCCTCCTTGTTTCCCCAGTTGTGATAGCCGTGGACGTGGCCGCAGTTCAGATACACCCACGGCTGCTTTTCATCTACAACATCTTTCCTCTTCATGCTGGGGAACGCCAAGGTGTTAAACCCCACGGGACACTGGGGCCTCGCTGCGTTGATTTCCTGCCTCAGTGCCTCCAGGTGCTTGACTGTCGGGGTGCGCGCAAGCCCTTCCGCAGTGCGCCACAGCAGCGTTGCTCCACACAGGTCAATGAGAGAGCCATCCTGGAGCTGGTTTGTTTCATTCTCGACCTTGTGATGGACAAAGAGAAAGAGAGGTGTCACCCAGGGTTACCTCGAAGAGTAACGTAATGAACTTTCCTAATACAAATCCGCCTGGAAGACCCAGACAAAAAATTCCAAGTAGCTACCAGCTGTCCTCTACAAGATACCCACAGAGAGCCCAGCATCAGTATCTCCCTCCTCTTTTAAAAAACAAACCCAAAACCAACCAAACCCAAAATCTGACAAGTCTTCTTTACTCCTCCAGCATATTTTGTACTGTTTTCCTCAAACACACCTTTGTACACAGCTCCCCGCTCCTCCACAAAAAAAAAAAATCAGCCGTCAGCATTTCTACCTAAACTCTTAAAGTAAGTGTTAATGTAGCACTTCCTTTTGGTAAGAGATCCCAAAGGAAATAATCTCCTGGAAATGTCACCAATGCTTTGGAAACAAAAGGAAAACTCAGAATATCAAGGTGGAAACAGATAGCCAGGTATTTAGGCATGTGCCAATAAAACTACAATTATTCCTAATTATTCCAGAAAAAAGTAGGAAAACCTTAAAAGCATAAATTCAAGAGAGATAATCAGAAAAGCCCACTTTACAATGCGTGCACGACTATGACAGTTTGCAGAAGAGCACAACGGACTGGCAACTCTATTTGGGAGAGCTGTCTAGATCTACAGCTAAGTACTAGCTTGCTGATAAATTTTATCAGTTATTCAGGTTGAGTAAGAAATCTTCATATATGAACACAGAGACATCAGAAGTCAGCACAACGAATTACAGAGGTGACATCCACACTGACCGAGGAAGATCCCAGCCTCTGCTGAAGCCCAAGCTGTGCCATTTACAGTTGCACCCATTCTAAAAGGGCTGCATAAAATATTGGTCACTTCTCTTACCATTTTTCCCCTCTGCTGAGCTGATCTGGTTTCACGGAGGCTGAATACATTCCCACACACAGATATCTCTCTCCACACCCCTGGCTTGGAGTCTTCTGTAAATCCATTACGAGGATGCATAACAAGAACTCCATTTGTGGTGAGTCCATCCATTTGCCCGTCTGATGTCTTCCACTTTGCAGCTTTCTCCTAAGAGAAATTAGAGTTACATCAATGAAAACTCTAATTTGGCTGAAGTGCAGCTACAAATTAGTTAAAGAATAAGCTTTCACTGAACTTAGAGGAAAAAAAAAAAAAAAAAGAAAAAAATGAGCTCCCTTACCCCAAGAAAGATATTTTTTGAGGAGTCAAATCCTGCAGCATATATTCTTGCTGTGAAAGGAGGGTTACGTTCACATATGATTCTGCAGGCAAACCTTGATATAGTGCTCTGCACAGACTGCGTGTCTGAATTACTCTGACTTCCAGGAACTGTGTCTGTCACAACAAAGTCTATAGGACTCTCCGTTGAGCGACCAATCTGGAAAGGGATTTAAAAAAAAAAACAAAAAAACAAAACACCAAACCTGTTTAGAAGTCTGCCTATGGGTCTATGAATATTCAAACATTTGAAAGTGATCAAGAAAAGATCATGACATTCCAGTCTGAAATATTTCTCTCCACCAATCTAAATTTAGGTTTCTAAACCCTAATCTGAATTGATGAATTATTCCACCTCCATGCGATCCAAGTTATTCTGAAGGCTGAGCACAGCCAACTGGAGGAAGGGGAAGTAAAATGATGTAATTAAGTCAATTCTGAGATGATTTCCCATTGAAGGCCTTCTCATCAGAAAGGTTACACTTGGGTCAGCTGGACCAGCTGCAGTAGCGGCAAAAGAGCCAGGAAACAGCAGTTAGCTGGAAGAAGAGAGACATTCCACCACTCTGCATGCCCAGAATATTCTGAACAATGCCAGACTAGGTGGAGATGGAGACGTAGGAAAATTAGATTACGTGAGCTGACTCTCCAGCTCCAGTGAGGCACTGAGAAGCAGCAAATCTGTCAGGAAAGACCAGCTTTGTGGCAGGGAGGGTTTTCATTAACATGCACAGAACACAACAAGAATGCAATGTCTGACTGCAACCAGATTTTTCTAGTAGGGGCATTGCCTTTTCTGGTTGCATGGGAGAAAGAGTTTTGCAGTCCCACACAACTCCACTGGGTTTGATCAAATTGCATGGGTTTCACAGCTTTTGCAGTCAAGCCATCTTATCCTTTTGATATCATAGAATCATAGAATTGGCTGGGTTGGAAAGGACCTCAGAGATCATCGAGTCCAACCCTTGAACCACCGTTGCGGTTGCTAGACTATGGCACTGAGTGCCACATCCAGTCTCTTTTTAAATATCTCCAGGGATGGAGAATCCACTACTTCCCTGGGCAGCCCATTCCAATGCCTGATCACTCTCTCCGTAAAGAAATTCTAATATCTAACCTAAGCTTCCCCTGGCACAACTTAAGACCATGCCCTCTTGTCTTGTTGAAAATCGTTTGGCAGAAGAGCCCAACCCCCACCTGGCTACACCCTCCTTTCAGGGAGTTGTAGAGAGCGATATATAAAGCATGAAGTTATATTCCTTTTACAAATATCCACACAGTCAGGCTTAAAGCCTGCTTACACATTACTACCTTAAACTCACTCCCAGGGCTCTCAACAACCTCTTATAGAACAGCTGGTTAGCTTAAGACTGATTAACTGCTGGGCAGGATACCCAAAAAAGCCTGAGGTGCATTTTGGTGACAGCTGGATGGAGAGCTTGCATGAGACTGAAACTGCTTTGTCAGTGTGTATTTTTTCTATTGCCTCTTAGGCAAGATAACCCATCAGGACACAGGGATTGCCACTGGCAATTTGAGAGCAGCGTGCAGGCCACAGCATGCCTGAAGAGACAACGCTTACACAAACAATAGCTTATGCTGCAGCTAGTTCATCACAGCCCTTTTGCTCTCTTGTAGGTATTTGCAAGTTGCACAGCAGCTTTCTCCACCACTTACCAAGACCTGCCACCTCCCTTAGGTCCTGCAGTGGCGTCACAGCTAAGTGCTGTGACAGCAAAACTCCATAAATTAGTTTGCCATAAATTAGCAACAACAGAACCAACTATAGCAACAAAAATCAATGCCAGATCAATCCAGGAATCAGAAGGAACAAAGCAAAAAACAAACCAAACCAAACAAGCAAACAAAAAGAAACAATCAACAAAAAAACCCAAACAAACCCCAAACCAAAAACCAAACAAAACCTTTTAAGAAGAACAGGAAACAATTGCAAGACATGAGTGCACACTACAGCAGCATAAGTGTTTGTGGTTCCTTCAGATACACAGAGGAACTGCAGCAAAGTTGCTCTGAACTGTGAAGCACATCCCCACATTTTTCATTGCTTTAGACTTATTTCTGGGTTTGCTTATAGCAGTTAGGGATATTTTTCGTATTAGTTGTATCAGTAGGTTTTCTGTATTTTCGCACTGTGTTTCTTATACCATGTCTCCAACTGGCTGATCCCAAAACCCTCTGTAAATTCTAGAAGCAAAGTTCCAAGTGCTTAAAGGGAAGAGCGTACTTGATTCTTATTTTAGCAAGGAGTGATCAGGAGAGAAGTTATGTGACTTGTAGACCAGCAGTCAAAGGCACAATCATAATCCTGTCCATTAGTCACCAAAAAAGCCCTTTCACCTCTGACCAAGCCTAAAAAAGATGCACGGCCATACAGCCTTGTTCATATTGTGGCCTTGGGAATGAGGAGAATTAAACAGTTCTGCATAATGAGGTGTAGGAAGGGTCACATACAAATTTTTGGGTCTGAGGGAAAAAGACTGAAAAGATGTCTTGTTAGAAACCACCAAAAGCAAGAGTACATTCATATATATATATATATATCAAATCATATTTACTTTACATACCTGGAACATATCTGTGTTGCTGTCATGTGTATATTCAACTACTACTGTCTGGGCCCGAGACAAAGTGTAAGATATGCTGTGTTGGTCCTTATTGCTTATTGCCTATGGAAAAAATGCCAAAAGATTATTGGACCAGTGAACAATGTCTCTACTGAATACAGCAGCAAAGCAGACAATATATATAACCAGGCTCCTCTTCTCCATAAACACACTAAGGCAGATGGTTGTTAGTGACATACCTGTAGTTAAACTTCACAAAAACCAGTCCTGGCTATTAAAAAAGCTGCAGGACTGATTCAGCAACAGACCAGACTGGTCTCTTTACCACACACTGCAACAAAATACATGTAACCGAGACATACTATTAGTCATACTTTGTGTTAAAGCAATGCTGGCCTTGACACAAAAAGAGCAAAACAACTGAGTGCAAAGGCTAAAACTCAATGTAACGCCATCATGTCCTTCTCAGCCTGAACTTTGCCAATAGCCAAGTGATAACAATAACTTAGGGACTTCACTCTAAAAACAGGACTTGAGTTCATACTACAAATCAGTGATGATTGATGAGATACACAGACAAAAACCTGCAAAAAGTAGTGGTGGTAAACAGGGTAAAATGGAGAAACTGAGCATAGGTTGCAGCAGTTGTAGTGAAGTAATCTAGATTTCAGTTTGTTAGTCTAGATTTTCATTCTTGCTACTACCTACCAGCAACTGAAAACACACTTTTAGAAAAGTGCTTCTAAATAGAGTTTACTTGAATACCATAAAGAATTAGCAAAAATAAATGTTTTCTTCACAGATCACCTATAGATGTAGTTCTGTCACAATATCTTTGGTTAGCAGAATGGTTTTGATTTCAGAATATTTTATGCCATTCTCTGAATTCAGGAATCAATATTCTGAAGTGCTAAGGTATTTAGGGAGTTAAAAACTTAACGCTACTGTATTTGCTCAAGAATCTGATCTCAACACTGAAGATTTCTAAAAAAACACTTTGCATTCTCAAATTCCACTGTTTCTTAATAGAAATGCTCTGTTTATTGTGAAACATAATTACACATACTCAGAAATCAACACAATACATAAGTATCTTATGGTAATACCTTAGCTATATTAGTTTTGATATGAAATACTATTTAACTTCAGGACCTAAGGTTTTCCTTTACTGCATCTTAATAGGAACTCCTAACTTGATTACAAGCAGTACAAAATGTGCCCTGCAAAACCCACCTGTCCTTGCCCTTGGGAAACACCCACCCACTGGACAGAGAGCTCTGGCAAAGGATCATTTAAAAGTCAGTTTTATGTAAAGCAAAGTTAGCCTTAAAGCACAAATGAGAGCAAAACCAGGAAGGCTAGAACAGATGTTTGTAGCAAGTTTAAAGGAAAACAAAACGTGAAGTGTTTTACATGACTAACCTGTGCCCTGAACTTTCATGTTTAAAAAATAAACATTTTTCTTTCTGGACAAGGCAAGGACTGGGCACCAGATTTGTTTTGATGAATGGTTTCTTGCTAACCCTGACAGGTACCAAGACACCCTGGATAAACATGAGCCATTCTTTTTGCAGCCAGGACTTCATGCTTTTGACATAATTTCATCTCAGCACAACAGCACTGACTTCACTGAACTCTTTAGATAGCACCAGGAGAAATAAGACTTAACTAGAAGAACTGAACTTACCTTTGCTGCTTGAGGGGTACAGGCAATATGCACAGTGCTAGGTTTCACCCCATTTGCCTTGGGCCTTTTAAATAATGCAAACCTACTTTTTCTTCTTCCTCTATCTCCATTTGGGAGAGACCCATTGTACCTACCAAAAAGCACAGAAAAAGAACAAAATTCATCTTCCTGTATTACTTAGTTTCTCATGAGATCCAGACCTACAAGAAATTTCATTCAAAGCACAAGGTCTTCTTAATTACCACAGTAATAATAGCTACAGACTTCCAATTAATCACATTTATTCAAATCTAAGAATAGATAAACACAATACAGAAATATGCCCACAGAATTACAGTGTATACACTCAAAGACTGTAGAGCAAGGAGCATTATTCAGATTAATTTCAAAGCTACTATCCAGAAGCAAAAGAGACTTGGGTCTCAAATACAAGTCACAAAATCACAGGATGTTTGAGGTTGGAAAGGACCTCAAAAGATCATCAAGTTCCCAAGTGGGTTTATCTGTTGCTTCATCTCTAAATGATGTGTTCACACTGTAAATGAAAGATTCTAAATACTTATCAACCCTGGTGGACAGCTAGCATTCTAGAGAATTTAGGTTGAAATAAAAACCCATAGGAAAGAGATACACTGTCCTCTGACACTCCTATTTAACTCATTAGAAAATCCTCAGACCTTTACTTTGAACATGTCAAAATAAAAAGTCCACCCAGCAAACTTTCTTTATTAAAATCTTCTGTTTGCACTTGGATATTATAGCATCAGTGACCATGTTCTTACAAAACTTTTTTTCATTTTACTTGAAATCTTATGGAACGTCTCCTTCCACATTATCACATTAGTCATCTATCTTGGTACAAACTGGAATCAACCTGGAAAGCATTCCCAAATTGGCTGCCTTCGTCATAAAATGCTTACCTGGGAAGAACAAGGGCCAAAAATAAACTTACATCTAACTCAACTGTTTAGAGCTCCACACCAATGCTCCCACTGCCACAAAAAAGTGTGCATACTGCAGTGCCCTTTTCCAATATATCACGTTATGTGATATATTGGTTACCACTGAAAAAGGCAGCCCCCTCCCTCCTTACACAAGATCAGCTACCAAAGAAAACCTGATCAACTTACTATTCAGTTATATGTTTGCTAGATACACAGCAAAAGCAAAGCAGTCCAAGTGAGAGGCTGTGAGACCATCTCTCACAGCAACCAGCATTTGATCTGCTTTAAGTCCACTAAGAAATCCTACCCTTATTCTCACTTCCAACCAAGTCAGAAACACTTACCCTAATACAATCAATTCACCATATTTTACTGGTGCTTTTGATGGATGATTTTCTTGATCAGGAGAAAACATGAGCTTAGCTAATGAATTCTTCTCAAATTTCAGGTCTCTGATCAAGAGCTGTGGCACACTTTTTTCATTATTTCCTGGAAGAACAAAAGATATAATTAAATGTAAGAGAAAAGACTCAAATCCAGCAACTACACAAACCTTCACACTGGCATGATACAGTAGATATATTTTTCATTTTTGTATTTTGGGTTTCCTTGAAATAATCTTAAGAACATACACAAAAAGCTATATCAGTTAAGGGTGAATGGCCTGCAAGATCCTCCACAAAACCACACAGTATTGCCTTGATATAACATCCACAGCTTTTTCCCTTCATGCTACTTCTTAGCTTAAGTTATAGAGAGCTTCATTTAGTATATTTTGTTCCACTATCAAGAAGCAGAGCCAGATAGGGATTAAATTTAAAGAAAATAAAATAAAATAATAATAAAAAAAAAATGAGGACCAGAGAAGTAGATTTTTTCATGGAAAGTGTCTGACTAACATCCTCCCAAGAAATTTCTGGATTTGCAGATGGAAGTTGCATGACAATTTGATACTGAGTCTACCATCCAGGTTTGGGGTGTGCAGCATGACTGCATATTTAACCAGCATCAGAAGTCATATAAACAGTTCTGAAGAACAGTTCACACTATCTTTTACAGCTTATCATCAGTAACATTTCCTGATACTTCTGGCCTACCCAACCCTCCCCTGAACTTTCTATAGAGCAAGCCCACCCAACAGAGCACTTGCTCAATAAATATTAAAACTGATGCAAGACTATTTGACACCTCCTTTAACAGAAAAAAGAACATTCCCTTGGTTCTTCCAAGCAAGTTTTCATACCAACTCAAAAAGATAATGTTTTTTTTAGTACCAGTGGTTAACATTGTCTTCTTTTCAAATACACATTTTGACCCACATAGTATTTCTTGTTTCCTGTCATCTACTTTGATTATGACTACAATGCTGTGTCTTAGTTTTCTTTTACCTTCTATTTATCTAGACTGTAGATACTAGCAGAAGACATCAATGTGAGGATTTTATCTACCCTCGCCTTATGTCCTAACAAAGAAAAGGATAATGCATAGAAGATAATACAGAAGATAATTCTTTCACTGACCTCATCTCTACTCTCTCCCAGTCTTCTCTCCTCCTTCACAGAGAAGACTGGCTTTCAGCATCTCCTCTCAATCTACCAATTTCCTCATCTCCACCTTCAGTCACCTCACTGTACCATGTGAAAATTCTGTTTACTTCTCCATTGCCTTATGTGCCATCCCATCTATCTGGGAGACTTAAATCAAACCCTTTCATTTTTCTTTAATTTCTCATTATTTTCCAAATTTCCTTCACTCTCAAATCTGAGTACTGTGGATTTCAGTGCTTGGAATATGTAGTTAGCTGAAGACTGTCTCTGTGATCAACGCAGGTGTAAGATTATCACAGTGGTATCCTGCACCAGTGCACTATAACAAATCTGACATGCACAACACTACTGGGAAGTGCCTGTGTCCTGCCTATGTAACAGCTACAGGGATGTTTTTCTTGCAGAGGAAGCAGTGTGCATGTTCACTACACAGCTACCCTGGTTCAAGTTTTATGGTATCCCATCACTTAACTGGTGTAGAAAGTGCCTTGTACTGACCCAGAGGTCCCACCAGGAAGAACGACAGCAGCACGGGAGAGAGCAGAGCAGTACAGTTTGTTCAGAAGCATTTCTAAATTGCTGACCCATGTCTAGCAATGAATTAACTGGGATGGCAAGGGCACTTATTGCTTGTTGTAAGTGGGGTCCAAGGTTTTGTCTTCAAAATTCTAAAATGAAGATTATAAAGCAAACTGATATGCACACGTGACCTCAAACTCCTATCATGCCACTAGCCACAACACACCAAAATGCATGTTGCCCCATTTGATAAGTGGAGCCCACAACATTATTGTGCTCACAGTTTCCATGTTTGCTGTGGCCACATATGGGGTCTTGCCTCCTGGTACCACAACCCTCCTTGGACCACCCCATCAGCAATCCTCTGAAACTCTTCTGAAGACACTGCCAGGGTGGTTAACTGAAACCAGACCTATCTAGCTCTTAGTGCCTAACAGTGCTTGCTTCTCTAGCCAAAGAGAAGCCTTCCTGAAATGTTTTTACTTGAGTATAAATCTTAAATATTTATCTGTATGTAGATATACATGCATACATAATTACCATGAAGTATTACTAACCACTTGGTTTATTTTAAAATCTTCTGGCATTATATTTGCCTATACATTGTCTTCCTAAACCAGCTCCTAATGTTTTAATCTCCTCCCCAAATGATTACCTATTTTCTACTTGAGTATTGATCTCCTCAGCAATCTCCTCCCTGCATTTCAGTCTTCTCCACATACAACTCATTTCACCTTGGCCCTTGCATTTCACATGGAATGACACATTTATTTGCTAGAATACATACTGGCTGTCCTTTGAATCAGCATTTAAAAATTCAGAAGAAATACTGCTATGAAATTTATAGCCTTACCCATTAGGAAATAGCATAGGAGTAGTAAATACCATGATAACATAAAAAAAAGTAATTTAATAGCATCCACTCAACACTATGGTGTTTGAAAAAGGAGCTAATCCATTCATTTAGAGAAAGTGGGAATAGCAGCATTAAGAATAACTAACTTTTGTCACTAATAAAAGAAAAAGTTTGGCATAACTTCTCTTCTGTTTACTCAAGTGAACAAATTTCATGGAAAGCTAAAAAATGCATGTCCCAATTAAAGAGTCAGCTTCTGAGTCTCATTAAAAGTAACTACACATGAACAGTTAGAGGAGACTCTGAAGAGGTGTCCAAAAACCTCCTCTTAGGAAATAACTGAGCAGAAATCATAAAAGGGACCAGCAGTTGCAAGTGACAAACTTCTGCAATACAAGAGGTTAACTTGAACATCATATGCACTATAAGGAAAAGCATCCAATATTTAATAGTTAGCTCTCCCTTAATACATTTTTTGTTTCACATTTGAAGAAATCCAGAAATTTATTTTGGGACCAGCACATAGGATGGAAACTCACTTCCTATTTGACTTAAGGAAGGTTCAAGAGTTAGCAATCTAGAGCTACCATTAAGTAAAACAGCTTGTTCCTGCATTTTTGAAGGCATGGGTTGAATGTTTGAACTTAGCTTTTTAAATATGTCTCAGAACCTTTATGAGCTGCTCACATCACTTTCATAGCTACTGATACCCAGTAGCTTCAACTCAAGCACATACAAAATTCAGTGCCCCTAAAAAAACCCTGACAGTGCTACTTGCATGCTGCTTCTCACCCAGTATGATCTGCCTGATCCACTGCAACCAACAGGAAGCCTCATTTTGTTCCCAGAAATAACAAATATTCTTCCAATGAGGTCCTAAAGACTAATCAAAGTAAGTTTTGATGTCTGCAAGTAAGACTTGAGTGCTCTCCCAATGAAGAGCAGTCTTACAGGCCATGAGATGACATTTTCACTTCTTAAAAAGAGCACATTTACAGATCATTTAAAGCTAGATAAAGAATTTTAAGAACTTACAGGAGGAAATGCTCCTGAGCAGAGGGGAAGGATCCACTGACTTGTATAATAAGCCTTCTCTTGTAGAATAACCTGTCCGGTTTTTATTTCTAGAATACTAAAAGAGACTTATTAAAAGAGTTAGGAAAGGCTAATTAAGTTACAAAAGGTGACGTGGGCTTGTAATGCCAGTATACAACTCAGCAACTGACTGCTTAATCACAACCTTTTTTGCAGCCACAGCAGCATCTCTGGCCGCCGATGGAGAAGGCTTCACTGAAGCAGGATCTGAACAACTGACTGTTCCAAAACTCCTCCAAGACCCTTTCACACTGATGGAGTAACAAGTTATTAATTGTAAAATCCCACTATCCTACACTCTTCCAAAATCATAGCACTGACAGCAGCAATTTTTCACCTCAAGGTCTCTGCGTCTGATACAGAGAAGAAACCAAAGCCTGAAAACCCCTACCTGTGCAGAGTCCTATACTGTGGAAACTAATATAGCAGATTTTGTGAATAATTCAACTTTCACACAGAGAAACAGTTTCAGAAATGCAATACTTGTTTGGATAAGAGGTACAGACAACTATTAGCAGTTAGCACAAAAAATCACAGGTACCAACCAGTTAGCACCTTTTTGTCTCAAAAATAAGGAACTGAACAGAAAGAACTCTCGAACAAGTAACACTCATTCCTCTGAAGCCAGGAGAAAGCTAATGGAAGGCAACTTGCACAATACTGTCACGTGGAACTGTTTGGAATGTCTGGAAAGAGATCTAAACTAAACTAAAAGTATATTTTAAAATAACTGTTTTAAGAATGGAAATGGAGTTTCTTGCAAGCTTTTGTGTTCAATATTCACTTGAATAACAGAAGGCAAAGATTGCTATGACAGAAAGCAAGCCACAGATCTCTGATTACATTCAAGTCGAAGGAAAAGCTGTATTATTTTACATATTTGTAAAATTGTATTATTTTGCATATTTGACATCCTCAGTCATCCAGCTGCCTTTTTTGGCCATAAGACTCGTACACAATTAGACTTTGGTGGCTTCTACAAAAAGTCCTCACATCTTTTCTGCACTGAGGTGCAGCACCTTGTGAATAAGCCCTCTATTTAGTAGACTAAGTACATCATTTGGAATCACAGCAAGAACAGCAGTATCTTAATGGTTAAAACGGGGCAGGGGGAAGGGAGAACATAAATTCAATGAGCCCAGGCAGAAATTCATTAAACACTCGGCTGCAAGCTAAAAATACTAGAATAAAAGTCTCTTTGTAATAAATTACCATCATTTTCTAAACACAGAGCCAGCATTATAGGCTGCTAGCAACTGTAGCTAGTGCCAGACTAGCCCTTTTCTAAAATACTGCATAAAAACCTCACTTTCACAGTATAAAAAGAAGTCCTCTGTCAATGAGTATATTAAAGTCAAAACATGCTGATTCACATGCAAAAATTGGATTTCCCTCCGTTTTTATTATATCGCCTTTTTTGTGTTCTCTATCTACATATTCTAAGGTTTGGATTTGTTGAGGTTTTTCTTCTAGAAATAAAGCTTTTAGAAAGAGACAGCTTATCTAGTGATGGTTTTACTTTTACGCAATTTGCTATCAGCAGTTCTCCACTTACTATCCTTGCAATTCTCATATCCAGCTTTTCCCTTGGCAACTCTGTGTTAAATCAGGGGTAACATGGACAAAACATAATCCATCCCTTCTGACAAGTATGCAGTGACAAGACAAGAGAAAATAAACAAGCTGCAACACACAGAATCTTGATTAGCTTTTAAGAGGAAAAAAATAAACCCAGAGAAACTGAGGGATCTCCACCCTTGGAGATATTCAGACCTCAAGAAGTTTTTCTGTGAGAGACTGGACAAGACAATCTCCCAGCAACATTTTTTCTACAAATACAATTAATTTTAAGAATAAAATGTTCTTATCAACTGAAACACACACCTTAGGTGCACTTTTGATCAGTTAGATGTGAACTATGAGCAACTCCTTTGACAATGAAACAAATTTTTAGCCTCATCCTCCTGAGACTTACCTATTACCATCTACAGCTTTATTTGGATTTAAAACTCCATACGGCCCTTTAAGGAAAGAATTAACTTTGAATAGTGCGGTTACCTGACAAAACACAAGTAGGACCCAAGTCTGCCAACATCCATTTACACATTTAAGCCCTTTAGCACTCCAATTTCCACTAGGCAATCATGCACAGCTGCAAGATCAGAAAGCAAAATTCTCTGAATGCACATACAGTAATTCAGAGCTGCATATTCTCTTCTATGGTTATTTGTCATCCATTCAAAGGCAGTCTTTACTTCCAGATTAAAAGCACCAGAATATCACAGCTAGAGTCACTGTGAAACACAAAGGATCCACGCAGCATAGCAATCTCTTAAAATGAAGATATTTGCAAGCATGGAAGCAGGAAGAGGCAATAAATAATGAGAGAAATAAAAAACCCCAAAGTAATTCCCAGCAGACTGCCTTCTTGTTTGATGATGAGTCCCCATCAACTCCAGGCTGCCAGATTTCACAACCAATTACAGTAGATCTACACTGATGCAAGCAAAAAGGAATCAGCTCCTTGCATCTTTATGTTTCTGAAAGCTGAGACAAAGATTGAAAAATCACTTTCTTCTAACATAATGGTTAAATCACTACTGGAGAATTACTCTTAATTGTTTTGTTGTTTTTGGTTTTTTCCCCCAGCAAGCTTTTGGGAAACTTTTAAAAACAGTTTTTACTATATACTATAGGAATAGTTTTTACACCTGGGTAAGAGAATATAGAGACAAGCATGTGCTTATCAGCCGCCATTCTCACACTTCTCCCAGTTTCCAGTTTAAAAAACAAGTTCACATATCCTTCACTCGCATACCTTGAACTTTATGTTTACCAGGTTTTCTATTCCACTTTCAAGATTAGTCAGATTCTGTCTACAGTGTGCATCCTCCACAAGAGGTGCACAGGAAAGGTACAGCTATGCAGCTGTTATGTACACAAATTGCATTGTCACCTCAGATCAGTAGCCCTACTTGACCTTTCTAAGGAAGGATAACTTCTTTTCTCCTTTATAGAAAAGGAAGCTTTTCAGCACCAGAAAAAAAACAAACAAAACCCAAGCCTTGAGAGTATGGAAAATGAGTCCAGACTTTTGCTTTTGTATGGCTTATTCTTTCCTTAGTCTACACTCTTCACCTGCTCCTTTATAACCTCTGAATAAGCTTAGTCATCCACACAAGAGTGTCTTATGACATGAAAACACTGAAAAATAAGACAAAGGGCGAAGCTCGAAAATGACCAAGCAGTCTATCCTGCACAGGACACCAGGCATAAAACAATACAAAACACTATCTGCTGCTGTGCCTTGAAATCATTTATAGAATCTCCATATAGGGGTTTTCTATTCTCAAACACAATGAAAGCATCTTCTTACCACTGACATCTGCCATCAGTAGGGTTGTCATCCTGGAGAGAAGTTCTGCAAGAGTCACAGCACACATTAAAAAAAACAAAAAAACCCACGTTGCCTTGTAGACACTTTCAAAGGGGCATTAACTTGAGACAGAAGAGCAAGCCTTCTGCTTTGCACCAAGGCTGCAGCTAACGTTTCAATCTGAGAAACAGCAGTTTGAGTCAGGTTAGCATCCCCTGTTCTGCTTCAAGTTCTGATTCAGTCTCAGAAGCAAGTCTGAGCAGGTCTGAGCAATTTTAGTGAAATTATGAACAGTGCTGTGAGGACAAGCACCCTTGTTCAATGAACAAGGAAAGTGTTTTAAAGCAAGGCTTCTACTATAGGCACCTATATGAGAATCCGTACTCCATGACAGTACTCAAAAATATGATTTCTGTTCCGAGATGGGGAAAAAACATCTAAGAGCAGGTGCCTCATTTCAGTCTGAGATTTGCTAATTTCAGTCCTGCTATTCTGAACTGACATGGATGGGGTAACAACATGGCTGAGCATATTAAGCCTGAAAGATTTATGTAATCACTAATGATCTGCTCCAACAGATTGACAAAAATCAATTCTGAAAATATTCCCCAGGGGAGGGGGAAAAAAAAAAAAATCAATTTTTTTCAGTTACAGAAAGTAACAGCTGATCCTCCCCTGAGGAAACCACGATAGCCTCCTACAGGTTACAAATGATGTAAGTCAGTCTGTGTGTGGGAAGCTGAAAACATTTGTCTTTTAGCACAAGGTGTCTATTTTAAAGCTGTCACTGCAATTTTATCTATAACCTTAATTAGCTGAGAAAAAACTCTTCATCAGTTAAACCACTACATGTACATATGAACAACACCCCCTTACCACCCCTGTCCTCCGCATCAGCTTTCAGGTGTAGCAGTGATGAAGCACAAACCTTGCAGGAGGCAAAGCTCCCCCACTGCCTACCCCTGCAGCACAAAGGCCAAATGCTACAGGTGGTACTTGCTTAATCAGCTGAGCTACCTGTGAAAGTTATTCACACAAGCTACTTAAGATTAATTTGCAGCTTTCTACATGTTTGGGGGTTTTTTTGGCTGTACTTGCTGAAGTTACTGGCTATTACTACAACCTTTGTGCTTTGTTAAAAAAGGGATAGTTTAAGTTTCAGATTATCAGAGAGAGATTATTTAAACAAACTGTACTGTGAGAAGCCATAAAATGATAGAATAGCAGATAACACAGTGATATTTTCATTAGCCAGAGTACTACCTATTTGTATCCTACCTATTTGAGTGCCCTGCCAAAGCAGAAGCAGGACAACAAAAAACTTTTGCCACACTGTACTACTACAATGTGTAGAGAATTTTACAGTCAGGATCCTCTGAGGTTTATCCTCGTTAGTGCCTTCTGATAAATTACACAGTATTTCCTCAAATATAAGCAGTCCCAACTTTCATTGCAAGTCAGTGACCGTAGCACAACTTCCATATATAGATTAAGGGTTTATAACAAAACAGAGGCATCCTATTTTTAAAACAGTCATTAGGCAAATAGATGGAGCTTTTTATGCCTTGATGACTGAGCCCAGGGAGATCTACTGTGTGATGTACCTGAACACAGAGGAGAACCCTGTGCTTGCAGAAAACTACAGTGATTTCTTTTACAGACCTAAACATTACCATTTTGCTTTTTATAACCCTCTGAACTTCTTGATGAGGCAAGTTTATGTAACAAAGTATCAGCTAAATAGGTGTTTGTGTTCTACTAAAGGCCTTTCACATAGCATAGCAGATCAGCTTGCAAAAACAGGCGTTGGAATTATATTTAAAGCCTTTTATTTTGTTTAGAAACCATAAATATTTAACAACTCTAAGAGAAAGTCCCCTTGGTATATAGTTTTAGATAATGCTGACATTTAGATAATGCTGAGGCAGCTCGCTCTGCACCCTAAGAACAAGAAGCAACTGACACTTCTTAAAACCAAGCAGCATTTATTATTCTGTGTCTCTTTGAACATCTCTTCTTATTTTCACAGAATTACAGAACCATCCGGGTTGGAAAGGACCTCTGAGATCATCAATTCCAACCCTTAATCTACTACCACTGTGCTTACCAGACCATGACACCGAGTGCCTCACCAGTCTCTTCTTAAAAACCTCTAGGGACACAGAATCCACCTCCTTCCAGGGCAGCTGATTCCAATGCCTGATCACCCTCTCTATAAAGGATTTTTTTCCCAATATCCAACCTAAACTTCCCTTGGCAGAACTTAAGTCCATGCCCTCTTGTCTTACTGAGAGCTGCCTGGGAGAAGAGATTGACACCCCCCTGGCTACCCCCTCCTTTCAGGGAGTTGTAGAGAGTGATGAGGTCTCCCCTGAGCCTCCTCTTCTCCAGACTGAACACCCCCAGCTCTCTCAGCCCTTCCTCACAGGACTTGTGCTGGATCCCTTCACAGCCTCCTTGCTCTTCTCTGGACCTGCTCCAGGACCTCAATCTCCTTCCTGAACTGAGGGGCCCAGAACTGGACACAGGACTCAAGCTGTGGCCTCACCAGGGCTGAGTACAGGAGAAGAATCCCTTCCCTGGACCTGCTGTCCATGCTGTTCCTGATACAGGCCAGGATGCCATTGGCCTTCTTGGCCACCTGGGCACACTGCTGGCTCATGTTCAGCTTCCTGTCAATCCAGACTCCCAGGTCCCTTTCTGCCTGGCTGCTCTCCAGCCACTCTGTGCCCAGCCTGTAACGCTGTGTAAGGGCAGCCCAGACACGCTGCCTGTTCTGAACCATCTTTCAACTTCCCACTGAAAAACACTGCAACTGAGGCAGCTTTAGGAAGAGAGACTGAAATGATGCAACACTAGAAAGGAAAAGCGATGGCATGCAGAGCACTTACCAGTAGCTTTTCGTCCTTCCAGTACTTCAGCACAGCAGAGAAGAAAAAAAATAACAAACCAAAGCCAAAAAAACCAAAAAACACTCCTTCAATCTTGTTTAAGACCAGACAAAATCCACCAACTCCTTCAAACCCCAGCAACTGCCAGACTGAGTGCCTCTGCTCTGTGTGCTTTCACTTAAGCCGTGGGTAGCCCCTTCTGACTGAAGAGGGGCCGGCTCTGCCTCCGTAAGCTAGGTAAACACCACCGTGCCACGCTCCATTGGCTGGAGTCAGAGCCTGTATCCTGCTTGCTGCTCCATAAATTCATCCACTTCTGGCCCCAAAAAGGAAAAAAGGAAGCACAGGGTGTGTTGAGAACGATGCTGCAGCCCGGTTCCCCGGCAGCTCTGTGGATGAGTTTCTGGGAGAAACACTGATCTATTTCCTTCTCTGCTTCTCTTACATAACTGTACCCGTGCATGCTATACCTTCTTTCTTCCTTCCTCCAAGCTCTCCCCCCCCCCCTTTTTTTTTTCTTCTCTTTAAGTCATCGCTTATTAGCCCATCTAGCTTTCCTCACCTCCCACACAAAAGGTGATTTCTTAATACAATGAGAAGTAAACCAGCAGAAACTCTTTGGGCATTGCTACCCCCATTTTTGCTGATGCTATAGGATCAGACACTTGCAGACACCAGTGGCGTGTTCTGGACTCTCACGGCCAACCATGCTATCACAGCTGATTCCCCTAGGATGCACGTTTAGAAAGGCAAACCTGCACGTGCCAGACCAAGCTCTGAGCTCAATTCTTTTTCCACTAACACGAAAAATCACCTCACCGAGCCAGTGGGTGGGATCATTCAATTGTCTGAGCCATGAAACAGTGATGAAGTTACTACAGCTTCCAAGTTACCGCCTCTTAGAATTGATCACGCAAATGTTCCAGGGCTGCTGCAAGCGTGGGGTAGTAGCTTAACCTTTGAATCAACTTTTGCATCACAGTTGTAGTGGGCTAAGGAAGCGTGCACAGCTACCCTGGCTCAAGCAATGTGTACTCAGGCTGATGTTTGACAGCTCCAAGTCCCACAGGTGACTATTGCTCTGCTTCCTGCTGCTCTTCCCCCAGCTTGCCAACTCACTTTTGGAAGCACAGCTTCATGGACTTCCCCCATCCGCCCATGTTTTTACAAGTTGCTTTTCCTCTCTCAGCTGTTTCTCAGCTGGATCTATTTCCCAGTTCAGCTCACGGCATAGCTGTGCAGTTGTGCCAATAGAACTGAAGGCAGGAAGGGCATGCTCAGAGCAAAGTAAGCACTGTCAAACAAGCTTTCTGATCACATACCCATAAACCACAACAAAAGCTGCAACTCCACCCAAGTCACCTTCACTGCTGAGAACAAGGTGAATGCATACCTGTTTTCTCTTTCCTTGACCTCTGCTCCATAGACAACCTTCCCTCAAGCAATACTGTAAGGCTGCCCTATTGCAGGATCTTGTCACCTACTCGATAAACTCAACAGCAAAACACCTTGCCAGAAGATATTCTGGGTAATAAAGCTGTACATAGGCTCAAAAATAAACACCTCTTATCATAGATTTCTAAGCACAAAGATACCATTTTGCTCCACAGAAGCAACTGGGCCACAGCTGCTGAACACTAAGTGCTTTTAGAAACATTAATGTACTGGTGCTCTCTTGTTCCCATTCACTTCTGGCCACCAGAAAGGGTCTGCTACTAAATACGGATCTGAGGTACTGTGGTCATTATCACAGCTGTCAAATTACTAAACTGGTAAGGGGCCTAGGGAAAAACCAAAACACAAAACCTCAACTATTTAAACCCAAATAATTTTGCTCATCTGTTTGTGAGCTTATTGTGTAAGCCCGCTATCTAAAAGCAAGTGAAGGGACAGGAACCTTCTGAATCAATCTCATCCATAAAGCCACACACCCACCAAGCTACATCTTGAGATTGAAGTTGAATAATCCTCCCTTCCACAAATCAATGGTCTCACTCTATTGGCACATGAACCTAGCTTTCCCAGTGGTACCAGCAGAACCTGAAAATAGCACCAGTCACTGCGGTAGAAGAGTCGCCCTACCCCATCTGCCACATCACCTTCAAGTATTATATTATACTTCATCCTAGCCTATACACATTTGGCAGCTTTTTTTTTTTTTAATCAGAGCTATAGGTTGGTTTTTTGGTCATTTTGGTGTTGTTTTTTTTTTTCTTAAAAAAATTAAAAATGCATTGGTATCATTTAATACAGATACCACAACAGGAGTATAAAAAAGTGTTCTTCTGTATTTCAGTATTTAACTGTATTAAGTTACACTGGTATAACCACTCCCAAGTTGCACTACTTCTGACACAAGCCTCTGCACTTGTGTTGCACTGCTTCAAAAAGCATTCAGTCTGAAAATCAGGACTTAACACTAATTTGCTTTTAAGAGCTCCTTTATTTTCTCTTATTAGATATGCCACTGTCAGAGTCCAGGTTAATAAGCTTGTGGATTACTTTATGCTGCAGACACATAAGAAATACTGAATGAGGAACTGTAGGTGGATATATGCCTTCTACTGCCTGACCCAGCCTGCCACAGCAATTCTTATCTCCACGTCCTCACCTGCCTTCATATTAGTGACCCCCAGTAATCTGGAGTGTAGTCTTCTGCTATCTTCTACTACACAATCCCCTTTTCTTGGTTAACCATGCCTCACCTTAAAGCCAGACATTTCGGGGTTTGTTTTGCCCCTAGCAGAACTGCTAAGTGGCTGCCTCACCCTACAGACTTTAAACCACTTTGATTCCCTGCCCGTGTTTACTCATAGCCACGCTCTAACTCATCTGTTCCTGTATTAACACTGTCCCTCACTTTTATTAAGAGGAGGTTTTAATGATTTCCACTCCACAGAAGAACCGTGTCTGCCCTGAAAACTCTCAAAAGCCTCAAGCATGCTGTCACTGGGCAAGCTATTTAACTTTCCCTGTGACAGAGACGGTGCTGACCATGCCAGACTGAAACAATGAAATCTGTAGCTCAAGATATTGCTGCTAATTTCATGAAGTGATGAACTGCAGGGGAGGTTTTTCCCTTGGAGTTGTTAAAAAAAAAAAAAAATAAAGGGCTGTATCGTCATGTTCTTCTATCTGACTCACAAGCAGATGCTGTACAGTTTGATATAATTACGTGATTTCACATGACATTCAAAATGAGCTTTGAAAAGAAATGCATTTCTGGCTGTATCAGTTAAAGAGACAGCCTTGAAGATACCCACAAAGGGCAGGCAATGCTATGTCCCCTAGCATGCAGACAGCCAAGAAGCCTGAGCAGCAAACTCTTCATCTAGATTTCAGCTGACCAGTATATTACCGCTAAATTTCAGGTGGACATTTTAAACACAGTTCTGTGGATAAATACATTTAACAAACCAGAAAGGGAGAGAAATAAAAAATCCACACAAGTGGTCTAAATTAAAGGAGACCATAGAAAACCCTGAGAACAGGGAGCAAAAACATGGTAGAACAGGATTTGTAATGGTCCCAAGGGGAAGTATATTAGTATACTCAATACACATGCGCTACACACCACCTTAACTCTGCTTCCTGGGAAGTCAGTGGCTGAACTCTGATGAAAGCCAATGATACCCAAAAAAAGACAAATATTTCATGCGTTGGAAAGTGTGAATGCTGTAAAGGGGTTCCCAGAAATCTAACCCCAGGTGCACAGGGTAAAGGAGTGAAAGATTACTGACCTGCCAGACCCATTTATCTTTCACTGTGTTATGTCACCTGTAATCTTTGAGCAAGGAGTTCCCATGTTACACAGTTAATAAAATCACACTACAGTGTTTTAAGGAGATTATGGGGGGAGGAGGAGTGGGGGAAAGCAGCCTGAAGCCAAGAACATGCTAATTAGAGTATACAATAGAAATGTTAATCAAATAATCTGCAGGAAGAGGAGGGGGGAAGGAAATGACCTAATCCCCTGCACTACTGTGTGGTGCCTTGTGGCAAGAAGAAAGAAAATTCTTGTAAGGGCCAAGCAGACAAAGGTCCATTGTTAAAGCTACAGCTTTCAGAGACCCCTTTGCTGCATCTCAAGTTGCTGCAACATGAAGAGTAGATGGTACTTTATGAACTCTTCCACACAGACCACTTCTGGAAGGGGTGGGAGGGGCTAATTAGATTTGCAGGACAACTGAATAAAAGAGATCACTGTAGAATCTCAAGTTCTTAAGGCACAGCAAAGATATTTGCCAACTGTAAAATGCCTGTCATCCAACAGCCATGGTGATCCTTAGGCAACCGTGGAGCAATTAATCACTGAAGGTGCAGTAGCCTAGTTACAGAGCAGCAACAAATCACCACGCTCCAGAGGCATTTCCCGTGACACCAGTCACCCTTTGCCAACAGACAAACCTAACAAGCATTTCTTATGAAGTCCTCATTCCACCCATAGATACTTGTTTACCTGCTCTTCAGGTACACCCTTCTACTCAAGGATAGCAGGCCACCATCAGTGTACATCCTGTTCTGTAGACTGAAAAACAGCTGTCCCTCTGTCTCCAGCTTGATCTCTGCTTTAGTAGGCACACGTAGCTTTTAGCACTGTACCAACCCAGTAATTCCTATAGGAGGGAGACCCCACTAGGAAAAGTGTATGCAAGATTCCTGGTCCTTGCCCCAGGTACGTATTTCATAGTTAAGCTTAATATGAGCTGGAGGAATTTCAGGCAGGAATAAAGAAATACCTACAGAAGAGCAGAACTACTTTTATTTGCTTATGTGCTGTCAAGAGGCTGAACCAACTCCTTTCGTGATAAGGGACTTGACAGAACCAACCACAGGATAACTCAGGAGGTCATTTAGTCCAACCTCCTGCTCAAAGCAGGAGTTGGCTTCCCAGATTTTGAACTATTACTACAAGAGACTGGGAGATGCAAGTATGAAATGGCCTCTCAAGACATGCATTCTCTCAGTAAATAGGATGCTGGAGAACTTGAGGACAAGCAGTCTTTCGGACCAGTCTGGGGCTTCATGTTTTGTTCACAGACATCCTATGATTGCTTGATACAACATTTGCTTAAAATAAAACAATTGGCAAAAAAAATACAGCAGAGAACTTGCTGTAGCCACACCAAAGATTGTTTGGGCTGATTAAATGCTTGGAAGGGTGAGAGCCACAACATACCCTGCATTTTACATTCTTCAAGAGAAATATGTCCCAATGAGCAGTTCAGCACTGACACTGTGTTACTCTATTTACAACCATCATTGCCCAAGTAAGACTTTCTAGAACTGTGCTCCTTTTAGGATGGTCCTTTGACTGACTGATCAAGAACAGTCTGAAGCATAAGCCATGCTGGATTCTTAAAAATCCGAGACTTAAAGGATGATTGGTAAGGCACCACTCTGAAAAAAACACATTAGTTTCCCAGAAGGTTAAACTGATGTAAGTCATCTGCTAAGTCAGAAACATGCAGATGTGGTAGCACCAGGCTTCTGTCCAAGATAGTAAACTTGAGTTTCCCAGATACCTGGAAACAGCTACTGTGAAAGATTTTAAGTTGTCCAGGAACATTTCTAGATCTTGAAAACTCTGCAAGACAAATACTGTATCTGCAAGTTCAATTAACCCAGGCTATGCCTAAGCACTTCCTCAAACAACTTTTTAGCTGTATATTTGCATTCTTTGAACAGTAGAATTCAGATTCACTGATCTTCAGGCATTACGGTTTTCACTAAATAAAGGGAGGTCCCATCTGAATCGTTTTCCTGCTTGCAAAACTTTTCAGGTACCTTCCAGCAGAACTAGGTGAACCTGCACTGCCTGAAAGATTTCATTCTCATGAAGCTAGATTGTTTGACCATGGATGACTTCAGAGAAAGCGAAGGCAGAGTCACTGGAATTAACACATCTTTGCCTCACTTTCACTGATGAGATTAGCAAAAAAAGGACAGAGAAAGTATTCGGTTATAGAAATTCAGCTACAATTGGCTGGATTCCCACACTCACATTCTAGGATTAAAAATCTTGAGATAAAAGTTAAAAAACTATTCAGTACAGTTTCTATTCAACTCCCACATCACACAGATGGATATCTTAAAATAAGGCAAGAACCTTTTTACTTGGAGAGGTCGTGAAGTGCAGAAGACAAGTTTATCCAATAGATTCCCTCTGCTTTATCCTTAATTCCTCACCACATTGTTACTACACTCTCAACACTCACCGTTTCGACTGTAGTTCATCAGTAATTCCAGTAAAAAACTGCTGGATCACCTCCACACTGCTCTCCTCACCCCTGCACGTGAATGTCTGAAGTCTGTGGTTCATACCTGGTAAGTCACTGCTAACAAATGTACCGTCTTACTATATACCACCTAACTTCAAACTTCAGACGGTCCTTTCCAGCCTTTGGACAGGAAAACCTGGCCCTTTCTAAACATATCACCTCCAGTATTTACATATAAAAGCATATGACCTACATACCTCTGGGTAGCTGTCAGAGATCTGCCTACTCTCTGCAGGCCAAGTGTCACATTTTTATAGTGGCCTGATAGGATACATTACAGCCCCAAACATAAATGTTTGGTTTGGCACCTCACTTGCCTCTATTTCTGACACTCAAGCATGTCTTTTGAGGAATATGTTAAATAGTGAGGTATGAGCTCAGGTACAGAACAAAGGTTAGTTTAGGCAACAACCCAAGAAAACAACAGTTGATTACTTTGCATATGCAATAGGTTTCTAATGGAGGTATACTGAAGTATGTCAAGAAGCTGTCTCTTAATAAGTGAACCAGCTTTTATGCTAATACAACTTGTATTTATACATAAACACAAAAGTAACTTTTTGAACATTTTTCTGTGTCAATCACCTCCTACAGCCAGCAATTCAAAGGGGACAGCATGCAAGTGTCTCCTCCACCTCCTCATGTTAGATCACCTATGTGTTCCCAGCTTGTTACTGCTCAAAGAAAAAACATCCCATGCTATGGGAAAAAGATTGTATCTTTTTCCTTCCTTTATAATCCTATGGCCAACGTGTGAATTAGGGTATCTAGAAAGGAGAAATACTTTACTTCCTACACATCTAATCCAATTTGGATAAGAGGTTTGCTGCTTATAAAAATAGACAAGCAGTTCCACTTTTCCTTTACCTCTGTGCAGTCACTAATACCTAACAACAAAAAGGTCATTCCCAGAGAGTGGCAAGAATTCAGTGCTAGGGATGCCATCCCTAAATTTTAACCCCTGGTTGAGAAAGGAACCCAGTTTCTTGTATACAGGTACGAGGTGAGAGCTGGTAGGTACTCTTGGCTCTTGTCACATAGGACATTTGGCATTATTGCACGAAATATAGCTCATCAAAAAAAAGCCAAGAATGGAATACCTCAACCATTAAGATGGAGCTGAACTACTTTTATAGGGACCCAGGGGATTCTGGTTTGGCCATATGGTCCAGTTTTAGGTAGCATTTAAGAAACTGTTATGCTTAGCATTTGACTTATAGTGGGAAGCTTTCAAGAAGTCACTAATTCCAAGTTTTCAATTTGCTACGTACACAGGAAAATGTTACCTTCAAACAAGAGAAATCATCCAGTTCAATATGACAACTTTAAGTTAGTTTAGTCTTCCAGTTACAGCCAGAAGAACTCTGATGGAAAAATATTTTCAGGCTTGTGGGTCATGTAAGATACATTTTTGAAAAACACCAGAAAGTGTTTTTGTAGCAAGATAGTCTCATGGTCCTTATTTTAAAATAACCACGCTCTTCAGAATCTGTATTTGTTTTTTACTCTCTCAGAGTATGCCACCAAGGAAAGAAAAATCAGAATAAAATCTAGCGTATGAAAATAACAGTAATTTTAAATCAGTACAGTACAGGCATACTGACAGTCACTGTGGCAGAGCACTTTTTCAGCACTAGTCAAAACGTGCACCAATTGCTAGACAGCATTAACATGTTCTCCTGGTAGCATCATGGACTGCTCTTGCTTTTGCAATGATGCTAAGTCGTATCACTAACTCTAATGAAATTACATTAACAAGACAGCAATTTGACTCTTAGTAATTCCACCAGTGAAGAATGTGTTCCCAGTGACAAAAAAACAAATTTCTTCCTTGATGCACTGATCAGAATTCTGTCTGACTGCAAGCCTTCAAGATTTGGCCTAGAAATTGGTAAGAATCCTAAAACTGAGGTGTGGGGTCACAAGCTCAGAGTATTTCTCAACATCCAATGCAAGTTTACTCATTTCCCACATAAAGTTCTGAAGAAAAATAGCTCAGTAATGTATTCTGAAAAAGCACATGCTTGAAGCTGTACCCTGGCTAGGCCTCTGGTTCTCTTCAGATACCATCTCATATTTCAAAGTTACCTGAAGAAGCCCCAAAACCATGTGCAGCTGAACAGTTACAGATTGGGCTAAATTTGAATTAGCACACTTGTAAAAGTAAATCTACATCTCTTTCCCATTTCAGGTATTTCTCTGACATGCAAAGATAAATGCAAAAGTATCTTAACACTTGCAAACTAATTTCTATCAATTGCCTTGGCTTTGAACTCTCTACCTGCATGCATTGAGAGGCGAGATTTAAGCAGCAAAGAATTACTCATTTTCTCTCAAAGAAAAATTTTTCCATTCAGGAAACATGGTTGGGTAAAGACCAGAGTCACAAAAAGTTGCAGTTTTGACAGCACCATGACCAAGTAATTTTTTAACAGCACCAATACAGTTCAGAACACAGAAGTTCAACAGTTTTGAAATCAGTTTCACATGATTTACAGCACACATTTATTAACCAAAGTGACTGGTTAATATAATACAGATTTCTTTCCTTCTAAACCTTTGGAAAGAGGTTGAGAGAACCCTTGACTTTAACCCCTGGTGTGCACTCCAGATACCTGCACAGGCTACCAACAGAATACTGGCTGGGTATCTTCAAGTGCACCACAGAAACATTAGGTCCCGGTTTTCTAGTACAGGGAATTTAACAGCAATAATCTAGTATGGAGGAGCTGTTTCACTTCCCTTTTTTTGTCAGCTGCTCAGTGCAGACTGATTCATCCCAAGAAATCCTGCCCTCCAGAAGTAAACTTTGCAGGTTTTTGGGGGTAGACTGGCCCTCTCAGGGCTGACATTGTTTATGAACATGTCTTCAAATTACTAACAGCTGCTCATGCTGAGCACTGTGGTGCCTCGCTCACACACATCCATAAACATTTGTAGAAATCCTGCTCACATTCAATCTGCTGCTTGTCATTAGTTACCCTCCTGCTCAAGGATGTCTTATGTCATTCAGCTGTGGAGCAGAAGACGACCTTACAGCTGCAGAGGGTATGAACAGTCACAAGCAGCCAAGTTGCCACACATTAAGCAATTGCTACCCAGACTCAGCAGAGATGCCTGACCACATTCAAGCTCCTGGACCAACGCGAATTCAAAGTCAAGGAAGCATTTAAGGAAGCCCATCCAAGGAATTAACCACACCACAGATATACCAAATAAACCAGAGAACTACCAGTACTGCAAAATCAGTGCCACAAATTTGACACTAAACAACCAGAATGAGTTTATGAAGGATCAGGCAAGCGGGACAAAGGCTACAAGTCTGTCAGGCTGATCAGCTGAGAAAACTTACACAGAAGCTGCTGCCTTAGCAACATGTATTGCTTTGATGGAACTTTGTGGCTGGGTTGTTGTTTTGGGTTTTTTTAATACAGAAAAAAAAAAATACAAGCATGCTCAGTCTCACTTTAGCAACTTCAATACTAGCTGTGGAAGTAATATATATATTTTCTCTAAACACAGAGGAAAGAAAAGACTTTCTCTGGCTTTGCAGCCACTGTTGCACTTAAGCTCTTTAAAACTCTGAAATCATTCTGTACTTACAGCATTTCACTTACAGAAGTGTGTGAACTGCGTGTCCCCAAAATAAACTCTGAACTATGCAAATAAATACAGCACTGTCACAAGCTCACTCTCTTCTCGCCTCTCTTTTTAAAAAAACTTATTCCTTGCCTTTAAACATGACTGCTAGGACAAAAAGATGCAAGATCAGCAGCATCAAGTAACTCAAATGCTATCAACAGTGAAGAGCATTACCATAAAAATGTAATGGGGGGTGTACAAGCTCCAATTTCATTAGTTTCTGAGATGAAATATTTTTCTTGTAATAACCACTTCCAAGATGACTGAAGCTTTTTTCCTTGTTAGAAGAGAAGCACTTGGTTTTAATTTCAGGAAAAAAAACAACACCCAAATTTCACCCCAAAACCCAAATTAAAATCCCAATAAAACTAGACAAATGCAAAAAACCCTTTCTTCTAAAAAAAAGCCTTCACTTCAAAGCCAACCTGTGACCAGATATACAATTATATCATTTCATCGCACTGTAAATCTAAATAAGTTATAGAACTTTTTGTTAAGTTATAAATGAGAAACAGAAAGAATGATTCCAAGTAGCTTTAAAACAAAACACTTGAGAAAGATACAAACATCATAGCCAAAGTGCAGGAGTGCAACAGTTTAGACAAAGCTTCAGTCTCGAAACCCGCCGGACCAGAACTGTGGGTTGGAGCTCAGTTCCAGACTGCAGTGCCCGTGGAGCAAGGCACCACTCCTGGGAATAATTGCAAGTTCTTAGTTTTGCTAGAGAGAGCTATTTTTTTACTGCTTCTGGTATTAAAAGTAAGCATGCTCCTATCTGCTGGGCTGGGGTTTGCAGAAGTCCAAATGTGGGAGTAACTGTGTTTGTACTTGTTCTAAGTCCTTCTTTTAAGAACAGGAGTTTAACATCAAAGGGTGCAAGTTTAGGAATTGTATCTAGACCTGTCTTTTCAAGTAATCCTCACTCAGCAAAATGAAAAGGTTAATAGAATCACCAAAAAAAAAAGTGTTTCCATCCTAACATCCTCATGCAGGTTACTACATTTTTTATTAACAGATCTAAATACCGAAGTTACAACACAGTGCCTATTCCTTTTGATACAGAAGTCTACCTAAAATCTAAAAACTGGATAAAAAGAAAAAGACAGGCTGCAATCCTCACCCCCAAAACCAATACCACTGTAGTTGTATACACTGAAGCAACAAAACTTGCCTTTATGTGCAAAAGTAAAGGTCCAGTTAAGCAAAGGCAACAGAAGACCTAGCACAAATACTGAAATATTACAAAGTGAAACTGAGTGAAGTGACAGCCACCTGAAATCAAAGATCCTAGGAAAAGCTCTCATTAACTGGAAGCAATGTGGAATCTCTTTCCGAAAAGAAAAACATAGAATAATCTGAAACAGCTCCAGTGTACAAAAGACTATGTCTTTCAGCCTTTCAGATAATGGCTTGCAAAGTCAACATGCTCCAAAAATGGTTCTCACTATGGCACAAACGAAGACTCCCTAATGAAATAAAAAAATAAAAAATACTTGCAGCCTCCCAGTTTAGCTCAGACTGGAATACTGCAACAAGATCCTCTTCCTTAAGTGTCTTTTTAAAGTGTGCCAAAAACATTAGTTAGAAGGATAATCTAAATAAAGCCATTGTTAAAAAAATAAACCTACATCATACCATGGCTGGAACAGCTAAGGAACTGGTCAGGGAGGAAGGATTATTTCCTGGCACAGCAATGCAGCAACAGACTGAGTTCTCTCTCTCTATTAAGTTCTCTCTCTATATTAAGCCTTCACAATGTTTCACAAAAAATAAAACTGAGGTTTGTAGCTCATCTGCTTAACAGATGAGCAATTGTATTGAGCAGCAGGACTTTGCTTCTAGGGGTAATGTGCAAGGAAAAAGAAAAAGCAGTTAGCTGATCAGCAACATCAAACAACTCAAATGCTATCAACAGTGAAGGAAAAGTATACTTAGCAAGGAAAGGAAACAAAGTGTAGTTCAAATTCTGCTTTTGTTCACCTACCAGGCCATCTCGTCAAACCTGATACCCAAGCTCAATTAATGCAGGTGCAAGTGAAGCCAACTGAATTAATCAGTCTAAGCAAGATCACTATCAGCCTACCTAAGCAAGACTGTACTAGAGCAGATCTGGTCTGCATGTGTAATTTAATTCACCACTGATTTTGGATAAGCCCCAGACATTCAGAATAATTACAGTGCCATCAGAGACAATGCTAAATGCCAGTTATAGTATTTAAGTTGGTTACTGCTTGTCTGAAGAGATGAAGCACTCAAATGCCAGGTACCCACCAGCTTCTCAAACCATCAGCTTCAATTGTGTTCTACAACTCTTCAGGAATGACACTATTACTAGGAGTCTGTTGCAAATACTTTGGCTTACACACAAGTACTTGAACACAGTTAAGTCCTCTCTGACCCACAGCATTTCATCACATAGGAACTTCTTCCTAACAGATGAGACTCTGGAGTTGAAAATACAAAGCTCTAACAGCTCCACGACTACTAAAGATCCAGACCATAGTGTACTACTATCTGCTGAGCTTCCTTGAAATGCACTGGCAGAGCTAAGTAATTTTGAAGTAAGAATTCACTCGTGATAGACACTTGACAGAAAACCCAGAAGCACAGTGGAATGTACAGCTGATTAGAAACTAGGAGGAAATATGCAGCATGATTCCAAGTCAGCAAACCCATGTGAAATAAATAATGGAGTCTTCTACACTTAAGATGTTTCAGGCTCTTAACCACCAATACTGAATGCTCATAACCTGTTTTAGGACTTTGGCAGTTTAAACAATAACATCAGCCATGGAAGTACTAATCTCTTTGATGACAAAAAATATTATTATGATTAGTATCTCATGCCTATTTGCTGAAATCCTTCAAGATGCAAAATGAACCTGTAAACTTTTTCAAAGTTGTATGCCAAAAGTCTTCTCACTATTAACCACTCCCATTGTACTGGAGGTTATACTCTCAATTTTACTAGCATTAACTTGGTATGAAAACTGGTCCAACCAAGGGAAAGTTAACGTCCTCACAACACCACAGTATTTCTATTTCTTTGGTGTAGAGCAATAGGAGGCAGCAGCTGTTGTCCTCAAAACAGAGGGCTAAGGAAAAATAACAAGCCTCAGATACATCCACAAAGATACAGAAAGCAATGCAACAGCCTACCACATCAGAAGGATATATATATAGTCAGTCTAATAACAAAACTTGAGACAGCTCCCTCAACCTCTTAGAAAACCCCTGTTATTAGATTTGTTTCTCTTGGGTTAGTGAGAAAAGACAGCTCATGGACAAACACTGCTCAGCAGGTCTGGAGCAAAGAAGGGTGCAGGGCTCAACAACTCTGATGTGGTGAGGGGGGGGCTGTGTGTGTGGAAAGGCCACCGGGGATGAGGAAAAACCATTACTCTCAGCAGGCAGTAAATATATGAGTTCAGAGCCTCTGGAAACAACCTTCAATGCTAATCCAACATTATGGCATGTGAAAGTACAATTTGGTACAGGTTAGCATCCATCTTTCTAATACAATTATCTGCAGTTTAATAACAGCTGGGGTAGTTGCTCTAAAGAGACAGTGTCCGAAGAACAACTTAAAGCATAAAAAAAGACAATATTGAGACAACAAATACCATTATGGACAATACCAGCAAGACAATACCAATAGTTTGTATTGTTCTACACTTGTACTTCTTGCAACTACTCTCAATCAAAATCCTAAAGAGGTAAAGAAAACACCTGTCTTGCGGGAATTCTACATGTAGTTACTGAATTTTCAGGTTGGTGTTTTCTGGTTTTTTGTTGTGGGTTTTTTTTTTTTTTTTTGGTATAGAGAAATTTAGGAGCAAGTACAAAAGTTTGTTCTCTTATAGCAACCGTGTAGAAGTAAACTCACCGTGTCCAAGAACCGCAAGATTGTAACCGCACTTCCACTTGGATTTACGATACATAATCAAAAGCCACACTCGCAGAGGGAAAATGACCTGTTGATGATGGTGGCTGTCAACAATGGGTTCAGATCAGTTAGCTGCTAGTGCAGACAGGACAACATTTTTCAACACTGCGAGAGAAAGCGAGAGCAAGACCATATGGTTAAGCCCCATCCACATGAGCACCAAACGGCATCAGCAATTGAGAACTGTCAGCTGGGAGAGGCAGAGGTGGGAAGTCTACCTGTTGCTCACTGCTCCTGTTAAGAGTGATTCTGCAGAGCTTTATCAGTGGAGCTTTACCAGCATTGGCTCAGTCTACTGGAATAAATCCAATTTGAGGAAAAAAAATAAAAATAAAAAAAATAAAAATCACAAACGACACGGCATAGGCTTGAGTCCAGACAGTACTCCTAGCACAGAGGAACTCAAATACTGTTGCTCAAAGTTATTCAAGGAATTCAGATACCAGTCAGTTTGCTTCAGCATAGTCCAGATTCACTGAAACTTAAACATGTGTTCTGGAATTACATGGGGTAAGTCTAAGTTTTACATGCACAGAAGACTTAGAGTTAAGAGTTGGAGGTAAGCATGAAAATAGTACTGTCAGCAGACACCTTGCCTGTATGCAAAAATAAAGGGATGCAAAAGCTGTCTTTAACTTCAAAAGTTTCTGAGTAGGGTGAGCTGGTCCAGATCTCCCGAGTTCCCATTCAAAATATATGTTTTCAGTGACAAACCTCACCACTAACACAGAGGCACGAGCTTTGCATACAAAGGCAGAAGCACCGCATCACAGAACTATTATTTATCACCTCACAACCTGCAGGAATGCCTGAACTTGGTTATTACCACTCATATAGGAGGAGCACATTCTGTGGGTAAACAATTTTAAGGCAGCATAAAATACCACTGCCTGCAAAAGCAGCAGTCCCACCTGCTGCCCTGTATTTACAAAAGGTTTTTGTACAATCACGGTGTCCGCAGATTTGTACCCCAATCTGTTCCTCAATTTGATGTACAATGTTCCATGTGTGTACTGGAACACAAAAGAGGAACACAGAGGTGGGCCCATCTTTCAGCCAGTAGACTCCGTGTCCAAAGAAAGAGCTAAATCATGGTATTTTTTTTTAATGTATGGACATATATTAAATTAACAGGGAGATGACAGGAAACAAGGTTTGTTCCTCAGCAGCTCTTAAAAGCTGTGTTTAGCCTTGAAAAACAAGAGAACATAACCACTCCTATCTTAACTTCAGAGATAATTTTTGCTTTCTTTATACTCACTCTTCTACTCAATTTACCTGTTCCTTTAGGTAACAAAAGCTACATTCATCAGCAAAAGACAGCTCAGCACAGCAATAATCTTAGAAGCATGCACATTGAGTTAATACTAAGCTTATATCAAGGATGCTAGAAAATGAAGTTGAAAACAAGCACAATAACAGCAATAAACTAAGAATTTCAAATTCTGTCTCTGTTACAAAAGCAGACTTGCAACAACCCTTTATTCTGTCTTCATCAGGTTTAGTCATTTCCTGTGCATTTCTCCTTAGGACAAGCTTTCTATTACAGTTTTTGCTATGCCAGGAGGTCTAGGACTTGAGACAACTGAGAGACAAAAGGAAGATGAGTGCCATTAGCCTGCTCAGTTCCGCAGAAAGGCATAGTATCAATTCCTCTCAGGAGGAATGACATCAAGATAAAAATTACCAAAATAACTTAGGGAGGCAAAAATAAGGCAGTTTGTCTGCTAACATTAGTGCAACTTACCTCCACAACCAGTTGCTATAATAAAATTTAAGGTATACTAACATTAATACATCTTGGGGTCCAGTTTCAAAAACTCTTCTACCGATAATTATTGGTAGAACTCTTATATCAATAATTATTCCAGGCAAGCTGGGAAAGCATCTTCCAGCACTGCCTGGAAAAATTAAACTGCAGAAACTAAACGGGCCACAGCAGAAACTCCAGCGCACGTGTGCTGAGTTGCAATGAGAAGGCAGGAGGTGGACAGAAAATACAGCCTCCGAAAACTCTTGGATGTTATCTGAAGACTGTAAAAGCTTAAGTGATGCTTCCCAAAGACTAATCAGCATCCTTAAGCTGAAGTAAAATTGAACTATGGCTGAGGATCGAACAACTGAAGTTTAGACTTAAAACCATGCTCAAGCCTTCGGTGTAAGCATTAATACAAAAAAGCACTGTGTGCCATGGTTAAGCCTACAATGAAGGCTAACTAGAAATTCCCATGTACTTCAGCTCCAGTAATGACTGTTAACAGGGAGTGCAGAACTCCTTGTGGTTTTCAAGTCTTTCTGTAGCAAGGGATGCCTCTCTGCCACACTTAGATGCATGTCCCTGAAGAACTGAGCACTGTAGCATTAGTTAAAGACACAAAGCAGAAACCGAACCCCAGGTTTCATCACATGCCATGCTCTTCCACACCAGTACAATGGAAGGGAATCCTGCACCACTCTTGAGGGCTGTGAGCCACCTGGCCAGAAGCCATGGTTATGCACAGCTACTTGGCCCTGAGGGTTGAAAATAAAAGATGAACAGCCAAAATATGAGGCCAGCAGACACAGCTGTCAGGCAGGGATCAGCAGACCTGACGACTGTGACTGTAGCATTATGAATGCTCCAGCCCATGTTGGTTTGCTCTTTTGTGCTATACCCTATTCTTTCCCTCAGTCACTTCCTTCCTCTCTTTGTCTACCTACTCTAACTCGTTCTCTCTCACTCCCCTGCCTCTGCCCATTTTCTGTCTCTTCAGAATCTAACATCTTTCAGGCAGACTTCTACTCATACAGCACACAGGCACAGCAAAATGAAAGTTAACAGGTTTTAGTATGTTTAGCTGACTGTAATAGTCCTTTCCCATCTCAAGTTTTCATAAAATTCAAATTTCTTGAAAGACAGTTGATGGACGCCATCCTTAGTCACAGCATACCAGTCAGTATTAAAGGTAGGAATTCACAAATAATGCAGTGTGATGATTTAGCTTCATAAATGGAGTCTGTCCACTGCAGGAGACGTCTGAACTACAGCTTTCACTCACATAAACAGTCCCTAGCCACACAAAGATAGACTGTCAAGCTCCTTCCACAAATTCCTGCAGGAAAAACAAATTAAAAAGATAGCAGATTGGATGGAACAGCTCTAAGAAAAATCAATAGTGGTAGCTGTAAAATCTAAAATTAAAGTAAGTCTGGTTTTGATGTTTTCAGTACACACAGTACATTAAATTTGGCATAAGCCCAATGGAACATGAAGTACATGTGGACAATGTCTGCCAAGTGCTAGAAATATAGCACTTAAAGTCTTTAAAGAACAGAGACTCAGACCATTTCTACTTTATGCATCAGAAAATAAATTAAATCAAGGTGATCTGAGGGAACATTTGAATTAAATCTAATTAGTGTGCTTTTTGCAATGCTGAATTGAGCATGTGCCGATTGGCAAACAATCAGCATTCGTCATTTTTTAATCTGTTCCACTTGTGACAAAGGTTACAAACAGATGTTCTACCTCCTCATATTCCAAATTGCTGTGCTTTCCTCCTTAGCATCAGGCTTGTGTCTCTGGTAAGGTCTGGACCTGGTCTTTTGTCATGCTAGTGCTTCTAAACATCTGACACAGGAGAAGCAGAAGAAAGAAATGGGAAGCGTGAACTCAGGGAAACTGCACTGCACAATCAGTTTTTTCACCCACCTCCACATTTGTTGGTACTTCATTAGTTTACATGCCTCAGAGCAGAGCAAGATTTGATTAGTAACTGAATGCTAATTTGCATCTCTGCAGCAGCCCCCAAATATTAGCAAATTAAGCATCAACACACCTGGGAGTTCCTTACCAATAAAGGCAAAAAGAAAAGAGTGAGACAAGCCTCATGGTTAAGCCCACATGGCTTTTTTACCAGACATCATCCACCATACCAGCCCATTCTCCCTACTATCTCCCATTCACTGCATTCCTTTGGAGTTGGACAGAAGTGAAGAGCCATTCTAGCTTCGTTAGGTTTTCTGCTATTATTTGTGGGAGGACTTGCACATCCTTCCCCACATCTCCCAAGGATTCTGGAAGGAACACACCCCTCCTTGTCTTTAAGACCATATGAGGTCCATGCTTCTCCCTGTGATTGGTCTCCCTTGGCTTTAAAGTAAACATTAACTCTTCTCTCATTGCTTGGATCAGGCTCCTATCTCTGCTCCTGTTTAGAATCTTAGAAAGTTTTTGGGTCAGAAGGGATTTTTCCTATAGCCCCTTCTGTACTGGAAGGCACTGGAAAGCTGCTTTAAGGTCTCTCTGAAGCCTTATCTTCTCCAGGCTGAAAAGCCACAACTCTCAGCCTGTCATCACAGAAGAGATTCTTCAGCCCCCTGATGATCTTTGTGGCCCTCCTCTGGACTTGATCCAACAGCTCCACATCCTTCTTGTGTAAAGGGCTCCAAAAATGGACAGTACTCGAGGTGGGGTTTCAAGAGAGCAGAACAGAGGGAGAATCACCTCCCTTGACCTGCTGGACATGCTGCTTTTAATGCAGCACAGGATATGGTTGGCTTTCTGGGGTGTAAGGACACACTGCTGGCTTGTGTTGAGCTTCTTATCAACCAGCACCCTCCTCCAAGTGCTTCTCTTCAGGGCTGTGCTCAATTCATTCTCTGCCCAGCCTGTATTTGTGCTTGGGATTGCCCTGGCCCAATGTGCAAGACTTTACACTTGCCTTTGTTGAACTTCATGAGGTTTGCACAGGTCCACCTCTCAAGCCTGTCAAGGTTCCTCTGGGTGGCAATCCTTCCCTCTAGAGTGTTGACCCCACCACACGGTTTGGTGTCATTGGCAAACATGATGAGGGTGCCCTCAATCCCACCATCCACATCATGGAAAAAGATGATAAACAGCAGTGGTCCTGGTGCCAAGCCCTGAGATATGCCATTTGTCACTGATCTCCAGTTGGACATCAAGCCATTAACCACGATTCTTTGAGTGTGACTTAAATTAGGTCCTCCCCAAAGTTAGATTAAGGGAAATACTACAGGAAAAATGCTTGTTAATACTTGTCCTCTAGAGCTAGGAGTTTCCCTTGATAACTTTGCATATCTCAGAACAGTAAAATACTGTCAATGAGCAAAAAAGTTATACAGCGTGTATACACTGGCATAAAAACTCAAAAGCAGTTGCTATACCTAAGTCACAGGTGGCTTATAAGTGGCTAATAAGCCCTCACATTTTACTACAGCATCCTGGCCTTTCTCAGCCAGCAGTGAGAGAGGTAAAAGGACCTACTCTATGTTCACATCTGCTACTCAGAAAGCCTTGGACAAAGCTAATATACTGGCCACAGTACCGACTGTAAAAATATGCATACATACAAAAAAAAAATATAATAAAAGCTACTTGTGAATTTATCTGTTTGAATGATCAAGCTGAGTTCCTCAACTTCAGCAGGTGGACAACCACCTTCATGGAGTAATTCATTGCATCTTTTAAAAAACAAAAGACAAAACCCATGTAGCTGCCCCCTGCTACAGCCCTGAGTAGCTTACAGAAATCTTAACCAACAGTTCATGCTGCAACACAAGGGAAAGCTCTACTGGAATGATATTTCACATCCACCACATACAGCACCAAATGAATGTTAAAACAACAGATGTGGGCTATCAGCAGCATAGTAATTACCTTATTAAAGGGAAAAAAAATTTAAAAATCAAAGAGCAAAGATCCAGCATACGGATCCACCTACCACAGGAATCAAGAGAAGATTACTTGGCTATGAAAGTCATCTAAGCACAAAGGTGTGATCAACTGTCTTCAGATTAAGATGAATTACAATATAATTAGTCAAACTTCATTAATCTCAGCCTTTGAAGTACACAGTTATATATACACACTTCAATATATCTGGCTTACATATATACATATACTAATCTGATGGTTTAAATACAAGGTGCAGGGACAGCATATTGGATGAAAAAAGCAGTCTTCATCTGAAGCATCTAGCACCATTATTACAAATTTGCCAAAAACATTATCACACAAGAAAAAGGACAAACAAAACACCTCAGAGGCTACACTTTTGGGCCATCTCATTCTCTGTACTACCTATCTGAAAAACTGAGTACACGGTTAAATCTTCTACTGGTTACCCCCGTAAGTTTCAAGAATTTGAACTGGATCTCTCCCAGCCCTTTGTGGAAGGCATAGTCAACAAATACCCCTGTAACACACACAAATAGCAAGTGTTTAAGCTGGGTGTTACCAAAATGACATGTTTTACACTTTTACTATTCTCCCCTCTTAACTATTCAACTTTTGATCATCACTACTAACGTTCATTAAGCAACTTTTACCATTACAATGCAAATTAAACCAAACCCAATATCAAATGTGAGAACAAGCTGGAAACATTTATTGGGTAAAAATAGAAATGGCTTCACACGTGGCTTTAATTCCTTCTTTTAGAGTAGAAAAAGAGGAAAAAAGCATGAAGTCACTTGAACATACCAAATTTTTAACAAGCATACAGCAAGCTGTCTTCTCTCCAGTCTCATATGGGTTGACCATTCAAGCTTAAGTTGCATTCTAGGGCCAAGGTCAGGTCACCCACCACTCAAGAACAGAAAATAAATTATAACAGAGTGCATCTTGTTTAAGAAAGCCATACACTGCCAGCACACACACACACACACACACACACACACACACACACACACACCACTTGTGGGCATCATAATGCTTTTTGTGAAGTTCTGAAAGCAACATTCCTAAATCTGAAAATTAATTATCACCAAGGTTTGATCATGCAGATGGGAATAATATTGACTGAGCAGTCAGTCCATAATCTTAGTTTCCCATACAACTAGTCAACAGCTCTGGTTTCCTATATCAAATGAACTGCCAGTTTCTACCAGAAGATTTTCATCCTTAGCAGCATTTTATATTGTCTTCCCTAAATTCAGAACAGAGAACTTGCCCAGCAGAAAGGAGCCAGATCCAAGAGGAAGCAGATACACCACCTGAGACATTACCAAAGGGTTGAGGCCTCTGTACTCCCTTTGACTCCAGAACTGAAGTTCCAAGTTATCTTCCGCTAGCCTTGAAATACATCAGCAATCTAAGTACCTATTTGCATTTATTTTCTTCCATGTTGAGCATTCCTCAGAGTAAAGTGGCTCAGGGAAGAAGCAAACCAAAGCAAAAAAATAATTAGCAGGAAATGGCGTAACCAACTTATTTTTAGAATTAGCCAGCTTTTCCCAAGAGGTGCATTACAGAAGGAAAATGAGCAACAAGTTCTTTAAAAGGAAGTTAACTACTTTATAGTAGGCTCCATATGTGATGCATTTTGGATTTTCCCCCTTAACTTCCTACCAAATAGTTCAGCCATATTATATGACAAAAGAACCATTACTTATTTTCTCAGCTGAACCTTGCATTAAACAACTAGTAAGGCAATATTTATTCTTGTAAAAATACTTCACTGAACTACATCTGCTTCAGATAAGTGGAAAAGATATCAAGGTAGCATCAAAAAAATCTCAGTATACATATCAACACTTAAAGAGAAAAGGAGCCTTGAGATTTCTTACCAGGAAATCTCAGGGACCACGTTTTCATACAACGTGAAAAATTTGTCTTAAGCCAAAGAAAATACAGATGAAGTGTTTAAGTCTGTATGATTTTAAAAAAAAAAAAAAGTTGTAACTATTTAATACTGCTTAGTCATTAAAAGCAGAAGAAACTGAGGGAAAGCAGGCACTTTGGGGCAGATTTGTAACCATGAGAGAGGCATGGTCTTAACAGAAGGAAAGGAACAGCAAACACATGTAACCCAATGTCTGGTTTTGCTGGCAGTTCAACATTGTCTTACAATGTCCCAATGGACTGCATGGTCCAGTGGGCCAGATGTGCAAGCTACACAAGCACAGTAGTTCCCACACCTTAAGCCCACGGTTCTGCTCCAGCCACTGCTGGGCAAAGAACCAGCAGTTCTTCTTGGGCAAAGCTGACCAGCTGGACAGAAACATTTCAAACAACACCTAACCCAGAGATGCCAGTTTGGCTGCCCTGACCCAAAGAGTAATCAAGTCATTTGTGTTGTTGGACTATGCTGAGGGGTGACCATCCCAGAACACAAGCTAGCAGAAGGGAGGAAGAAACTATCAACACAGCTGCTACTTCCCAGTTGTTTGCTGCTCCATTCAGATGAACCCTCAGACAAGTAAGCAGGAGCACTGAAGATGCAAGCAGGCCAGATCACTAAAATCAAACCAGATCACTTAAGTTTGCTCTCACCATGCATCCAGAAACTCCTGCAGGCCTTGAGCTCCACCAATGCCACAGGCAAACCTCAACAGTCATCTTAACAGAAAACAAACCAGTCCCTTCAAATTTCATCTCTATCCCCCACCCTGCCCATAAAGTAAGGAAAATCCCAGCTCGGGAAAGAGTAATTTAATTGTTTGTAATGAAGCCAAAAGGCTTATATAATTGCAGAAACTTGAAATACAAGCAGGTAAGTATGTCCAGGCAGATCAATTGGCAGTGGAAAAAAAAAATCATCCATGGTGGTCTGCTTAGAAACTATTTTGGCTAGGCAGGGATTTGTGTTTTGTTTTTTGGTTTTCTGGTTTTGGGGGGATTTTGCTTGGGTTCTCCCCCCTCCCCATCATCAACTTTTCAAGTCCTAGCTCCAATAAACTATCTTCCAAAGAATCTTACCCTGACCATATCTTGCAAGCATCTACAAAATATTTTTGTTCTATCTCACTCATCAAATCAGCATTCTCCTATGGCTATCACCTATGAAAATAATAATAAAATCTTCCGTAGTTCACTCCTTTTTTAAGTCTATTTAACTTAAGCATTTTCCTACCTTCCTTGCTGTTCATTTCCCTACTACACTGTAGATTTGTCTAGAGCCTCAGTCATGACAGCAAATGACACAGACCCAATAATGGAAATCCAGCATTTAGTGACAAAGGTTTTTCTGCCAAAGATGGCATGCTTATCTCTCTGAACAACGAATATGTAAACTAACAGCCTGACAAAAACACTCCATCAGCAAAAGTGTACCTACATCTGGGATGTTTATTAACTTTTATCAATAGATGGTGCAATTGCTTCCACCAACACAAACATGCCCACTGTATCTAGTATAGCCAGACCAGCACCTCTCTGGCCCATATATCTCTGTACAATTAAATAACTTCCCCTCAAAAGAACCCTTTCGCCCCTTCCAGCAGAAACACATTAATGCAATTTACCTGCTGCAAGCAGGGTCAGCACAGAAAAACATCTGGTGGGCATAACTGTATAGGTAACATCAAGAGTATTTTGGGCCAGGATATCCAAAGTCTCCTACAAGATACTGAACTGGTGAACACGGAAAGTACTTCAATGTGAGTGTGAAAGCAACAAGACTTCTCCCTGACAGGAATACAATTACAGAGCCAGCGTACAAACTTTTGACTGCTTCTTGACAACTGCCATATACCCTAAATTAGGATAGTAAAATTACAGGACACTCCTGATCCTGAAACCACAGCCGGAAATACACTGTGAAGATCAGTCCTCTTCACTCTCAAGTAGGTGAGATTTGAGCCCAAAATTCAACATTTACATAAGTAGGTACCAGAGGTGACAGTCAAGTCACTAGAATTGAATGCAGCAGCAAGGATTAAGAAACAAGGTCATCAGATTAACTTTTATTACCTATTCACAAACTGGACTGTGCTCCTGCATAGCAGGGGCTGGAGAACATCATCAATCTTTAACCAAACACTTCCACCAAAGTGCTGTGTCCAGTCTGAACCAAACAAGCTGCTGACTAGTTCATGTCCTGAAACACCATCTTCACCACATTTATACCTAGGTATGCCAGCCAGGACACATTGCAGGGGCAAGAGTGATAGTGATGACCACCTACCTTCAAGCACAGGGTTCTAGCAGAGGACAACTGACTTCTCCTGTAGAGTCTGTGGTTTCCAGTCAACTATTTTACATTCATGACTGCAGGTTTATTGCAGAAAGGTCATTTTTAGCAGCTAACAACATGAGGTGCTCCCAATCACATGACAAAGGTCAGAAAAAGAAGTCCATGGCATAGGGTTCATCTAGGTAGCCAAATAAGCTGTGCACTTCCTCATGCAAAGCATCAAAGCACCTCTTCCTGCCTGAATCAAGATCTCTTTTCCAAATCAATATAAATGCAGGACACTATAGGGCAAAGATCCAATTTTTCTGCAAATGAAGTAACTGTCAATAGTTTTTACTGCTTTTAGAAGGCAGCAGCAACAGGGGACAGCTTGCTTTTTTTGTAGTTTCAGAATGCTTTCTAACATGACAAAGAAGTTTCTTGGGTTTTTTAACCTGGAAGGCAGGTTTTTGACTACCTTAATTTAAACATTTTAAACAAAACCCACAATCAAGTGCCACATCCACTGCAAAACATTAAGGCCACAAAGAACGCACCATGATGCTACCATATTGCTCCAGCCCACCTCCAGCCTCCCACTGCAGAACCCACAGCAGCACAGAGGGAAACCCATCCCAGGGGCTGCCCACAACATCCTGGGAGATACACACTTGAGCTTGGCCCAAGAGGTAGGATTTGCACCTCACTGGATCAGAACTAAATTGCTATTTTACTTCCTTCCCCGTGAGCTTTCCCATCCAGGTAGACTAACTGGACCTGACTGGGGATGCAGTATTAAAAATTAATACTGGGAGTTCTACAGTAGGCCTATGAGATGCACTGGTGCTTCCTGATAACCAGCAGATTGAGAGGAATCAGAAACTAGATCAGATGGAAACATGCTTACTTTTTTCCACTGAAACTCTCAGTATTTAGTGGCGCTCGACCTACTTCCTACACCATCTCTTTGCTGTCGCTTCCTTTGACAGTTTGTCGGCTCACCCATGAATCTGGAGATTAAGGAATGAACCTCTGGGAATCAAAAGAGCTGGACTTTTTCCTCTTGATGCCACCTACAGTCAAGACTTTTACGATCTAATCAGCAAGGCACCCACTGACCAGCTAGCAACAAGTACCTCCAATAATTGTCATCCTGCAGGAATTCCTAATCAACTGTGTAATTTTGCTATAAGTATGCACTTAAAGGTGACTTAGACTTCTCATGAAACACCCTCATTCTTCCTTTTTTAGCTCAAGGAATGGATTAGCATTTACAAACGGCTTCAGGTTTCTTGTTTTCCTGTATTCCCAAGTTCCTGTCTGAGAAGACATTTTATATTAAATATACTTGTAATTAGTTCCTTCCAAAGGAATAAGAGCTTTAAATATCACTGGCTCCAAGCAGATGATGCTCTATTTTGCATCTACAAACACACAGTCCCTAGCTATAAATCCTGAAGTGAAAGGACCCTGTTGTTTTCCATGCCTGGTTTCTTAATAGAAACTACTATTGATACCAAAATACAAAACGGTTGTAGCAGACAGGCTCTGTACTAATATCTAAGAAATACTGAAATACAAGGAGTTACTCAAAAATTTAATTTCCGAGATGAACACTAGCACGGTGACCTGCTGTGTTGAGAAATACCTTTCAGTGTTTAGCAAGAATGGAAACATTCATTAGGCACACTTCATAAGACTACTCAGCATTATCGTAGGTGCTCCTACAAGTTTAATTCATTTGCAATATAAGACGTTTTAAGCTTAAGGTACCCAGTAGGTGCCTATATACAACTGAAATGCATTCCTAAAGCTTCCTGCCTGGCCATTCATCCCACTACCAAAGGAGTTAGGGCACTCATCTTACCCAACCCGGTCTGATTTTCCAACTCGAAGTGCTCAACTTTCTACAAACCCTGCTTTTTCTCAGGGGGGAGGGGGGTAGGGGAGAGGAGATGGGATCGGGGGGGGGGGGGGGGGGGGGAGGAAGTGTTCTGAAATCTGAACTTTTACACTACATCACTCACTCTGAAATCACTGGCCTAAAACATTACAAAGCCACATGGACCACACAATGATGCAACATGCAAACAAAAATCTGGGCAGCTTGTTCACTGAAGCTTTCATCTCCACTAACCTACAGGTGCCTTTCGGCATAAAAAGTGACAGAACATGTATCATCAACAGGTCACCTGGCTGCTTCTTTAAAAAAAAAAATAAATATACATATATATGTGTGTGTGTGTCTGTATAAAGCTGCTGAACAGAAACCGGAAACAGCCTTTTCCCCCCAAGCTCTCCCCCTGCCCCCTACACACGTTCAAAATGGGAAAAAAAATAAACCCTTTGGATGCAGAACTGCCAGCTCTGTCTGGTTGAAATATTTTGTAATTTTACTCTCCAAGTAGCGTGCTTTCAAGGCAGAGGAGTCCCAGCAAAAGCAAATGGGTGGCCTTTAAAAGGTAAGGCCAGAAACATGAGCATTACAGTTAGACTGCTTTTTTCTTGCATGTGTTCTAGAAGCTGCATTTTGCAGAGGTGAAATAGCTGCAGTTTTGGAGCGGGTAGTTAAATCACATACAAAAGGAAAAAGAAAAAAAGCTTTCAGTATAAACATATAATAACTGTTTTAAAAGTATCTTTATCCCTTTCAAGAAGCAAAGAAATTGCTTCAGTTGAAAACACAACCGCTGCTCCTCTCCCCTGCCTTTTAAAAATCTTTTCTATGGCTGTTACAGGCAGAAATGTCCCCCCGCCATTAGCTCTTGTGAAACCGCATTGTTTAACTACGTGAAAAAAAAAAAAAAAAAAAAAAAGTGAAAAGAAAAACCCGACTAAAGTTGCGCCAGGTCGCAGTCAGCTCACAAGACAGCCAAGACTGAGGATACAGGAGAGAAAACCTTGTCATCCCCCCCCCCCCCCCTCCTTCTCCTCGAAGCTTAAAATTAAAAAGAGACAACTTATCTCTCTGGATTCTTCCAGAGTAAATCAACATGAAATTTAGAAGAGCTAGAGGAAGAAAAAAAAAAGAAAAAAAAGAAACAAACAAAAAACAAGCATCAAACCCAGAAAACAACAACAAAAAAACCCCAACAAACAACAAACCCACCAAAGCCACACACACACACAAAAAAACAAAACAGAAAAAAAAACCCCCACGAAGCTTTCCCAAGATTTTTGCTTTGTTAACAGCAGTAAAACCAAATGCCCCTTTGTTTTGTTTTCAGCCGGCTGCGTGCTGCTCCCATTCAGCGCCCAGGCACTGGGGGCTGCGATCGATGGAGCCTGGACCTCAGGCGCACTCCCTCCTCCGCGAGAAAAAAAAAAAATAATAAAACAACAGAACCGCAAAAAGCCCACCTTCCCACGCCACCCCGAATCATCGGAGTCCAAAGACTTTTTTTTCGTTATTTTTTTTTTTCTAAAGTGATGTTTTTCCCCAGGGCAGGCGGCCCGGCAGCCGCTCCATGACAAAGAGCCTCCCCAGCACATCCAGCCCCGCAGCGGGGCTCGGCCAACTCCGGGTTGTTGGGAGGGGAAAAAAACCCCAAAAAACCCAACCGAACAAAAAAAAAAAAAAAAAAACACACCACACCAGCCAAAAAAACCCAGCCCCTAAACCAAAAAAAAAACCCAAACAAGATCACAAACCCCCCGAATCCTCCCCCAAAAAAAAGAAAAAAAAAAAGAGAAAAGAAAGAAGAAGAGGAAGAAAAAAAGGATTATCTCAAAACCAGCAACAATAAGGCAGCGCTGCGGAGGAGCAGCACAAAGCGCGCAGGGCGGCGGGGGGAAGGGGGGGTGATGAGGGGGGCGAGCAGCCCGACGAAGCGGGCAACCCCCCGGCCAGGCCCCCCAGCCCGCCTCCCCCCTCCTGCCACGGGCGTGCGGATGGGGCTCTGTCGCGACAGGCGCGATACTCACCCCAGGGAGGAAGGAAACCGGCGGAAGAAGCACCCCGCGCCGGCAGCCGCAACACCCCGAGGCGGAGGGAGGGAGGCTGATAGCGGGGAGAAAGGGAAGGAAGGGGCTGCCTCTCGTCCCCGTCTCCTCACGGCCGCAGGGCGGGCGACAGCCCCGGTTGGGCGAGAGGGGAAGGAGCCTCCTCAGCGCTCCCCCCCTCTCCCGCGGACTCCGGCGTGCCGGGACGGCGAGCGACAGGCCGGGAATAAACGGGAAAACGGCGGCACTTCTTCTGCCGAAGAAGAACAAACCCGATGGACGCCGGTTCCGCCGCCTCCCTTACCACAGCCCCCGCCTCTCCCGCTCCAGCCGCCGCGCCGCGCCTCACCGCCCGCCCTAATGGCTCGGCGGCCGCTCCGCGCTCGCGCACCCCACCGGCGGGGGCGGGGCCGGGGCGGGGCAGGGCCCGTCAAGGGGACGCTCCCACCCCCGCCCCCGAGGTTCCCCCCCCTCCCCTCATGGCATGCCGGGAGTTGTAGTCCCGCCCCGCGGCATGGCGGGAGTTGTAGTGCCGCCCGCTCTCTAGTGCGGGCACGGAGGGGGTATGCGGGGGGATGCGGAGGGATGCGGGGGGATGCGACGGGATGCGGGGGGATGCGACGGGATGCGGGGGGGGGCCGCGGGGGGCCGTGGGCCCGCGTACGTCAGTGTGAATACGCACATTTATTTATGTGCCTACCGCAGAAACGCAGAGTGGTTTCGTTTCGGGGGGGGGCCCATCTCGTTCCAGCTGCCCCGGATGGGCAGAGACACCTCCCACCAGATAAGGTTGCTCGGTGCCCCATCCAACCTTGCCCTGAGCACTTTTAGAGACCGGGGCATCCACAACCTCTCTGGACAATCTGTGCCAGTGTCTCGTCACCCTCATAGCGAAGAATTTCTTCCCAATGTCCAACATAAATCTCCCCTCTTCCAGTTTAAAGCCATTCCCCCTTACCCTATCACTATGTGCCCTTGTAAAAAGTCCCTCTCCAGCTTTTCTGGAGCCCCTCCAGACACTGGAAGGCCTCTGTAAGGTCTCCCCAAGACCTTCTCTTCTCCAGGATGAACAACCCCAACTCTCAGCCTATTTTGTAGAAGAAGTGCTCCAGTTCCCTGGTTACCTTTGTGGCCCTCCTCACTTCAACAGCTTTGTGTCCCTATTATTTTGGGAACTCCAGAACTGAACACAGGTGGAGTCTCACAACAGCATATATATATGTATGTATGCATATATATGCATATATGTATGTACATGTGTCTACATATGTATAAGTCTATGTGTGTGAACATATTCATGTCTATATGTATGCATACCCTTATGCATAAATGCACATTTGTGTATATATAACACATACAAATATATGGCTGTATTATATCTATGGTGGGGTGCCACCATTTTCACAGGGTTTCAATGAGGTACCTGCCATCAACAAGCCAAGCTCCAGCAAGGAACACCCAAAACTCAGCCTTTTACCCACCATAGTGCAGCTGGGCCATGCTGGGAGCTGCAGCTCATCCCCAGGGCAGGGACACAGAAAGTGTTCTTCCTTCCCCCAGTAAAAAAAAAAAAAACTGAATACAAACTGGATGAAGTGGCTGATTCCCAGTGTGAAGGCCCAAAGCCACCCAGTCCTTTGCTCAGTGCTGCTTTGAAGGTTTTTAGCTTCATTTCTTATAGCATGAGAAAGAATAAAGAATTACAACCCATGAGTTGCCCTGATCTTGTCCAGATACGCCTGTTATATGCATGGGGGTGCTTAAATAAACATATAAGAATGTATCTCAAGCAAGACAGAGAGATCACTCTGTATTATAGGCTGTTCCAGCAGTGCTGTCAACGATGATTATTCTAGTGGCTTTCCAAGAGCACTTATTTGGACAAAATCTATTTGTGAAATAAATACCTTGAAAAAGTATTTCAGCTGAATGAGCCTTCTAGCCATGGAAAGAAAAGCTATGTGAATTGATTTTGTTCTGTGTTTTCTGTAGCTTAAGGAAAATCACAGCCTGGATGTAACCTTCAAGTTTCTTTTTTTTTTTTTTTTTTCTTTTTCTTGTACATGGGGAGAAAAATTAAAATGAAGCAGGTTTTTAAGGTAAAGAGAGGCTTTTACCACCACATCATTCAGAAAACAACATGATCCTGCCCTAGCATGACACACAAAGTCAACGGTGATGTTTTCCTTGCCATCACACCCGGAAGTGCTGAAGAATTAGCAAGGGTTAGAAATAATTAGTGGTGCCAAGCTGTGTAAGCACAGCTCTACTAGTAAGCACAGCTCTAGTCGTTAACCTGAGTTTCATTGGCCATGGGATTTTAAAAGAGAGATTAAGAGATATAACTCGCAGCACCCAGATTATAAGAACGAAAGGTACACGGTGATCATCTCCTCTGACCTCCTTCCTGTAACCTGGGGCATCCTGAAAATAGCTTTCACCTCAAAGGTGGTATTTCTTTCAAAGCAGCTTTGACACCTGAGATAAAAATTGTGATGTAAATCCACCCCTGCCCTTGGCAACTGCTGCAAACAAAGCCCAGTGCTGAGGCAGAGCTCTCTGCCTAGTGAGCGAGTGCCTATTGGTTTGCCTTTGGATTTGCTGTATCTTTGTTTTCTGTGCTGGGCAACACATTAACTCTTCTTTGTTTCCAGCCTAGGTCTTTATAACCCTGTGGCTGAGGCATCCTCTAATCTCTTTGCTGAGCTACCAATGCCCGCATCCCCTAATCCTTTGCTACCGGGCAAGTCTTGTGGTCTGCCTCCAGCAGGAGCATAGCCTGCATCTCCCATAGCTGCTGGAGGCATCACTTCCCAGAGGACTTGGCCATGAGGGAGCAAGGGACATGTGTGCAGGCACGTGGAATATGAGTGGCGTGTGACAGCGGTGCGGGGGAGTGGGTGGAGAAGCTCCTGGCATGAATACTCACACCCAAAACCCGCTGGATCCTGCCTGGGGTGAAGCTGTGTCTCTCCTCCCAGGGTCCCAGGCACTTCATTCACTGGGATGGGAAGTGAAAGCTGAGGGAGATGGGATGGGGTAGAAGGCGAGGGATAGGTAGAAAGATGCTGCAGTCACGGAAAGGCATCGTGCAGGGATGAGCCCAGCACTGCATGACCCTTGCCCGCTGCCTTATGTTCTGAGAACGTTGCGTGTGCTGAATCACTTGCCACACATGTGATGTAACATGACAGTGCTAATAGATCTCATTATTATCCAATTTACAAGGGGAAACTGAGGTGTGAAGAGGTGAATATTGCGCCTGGGGCATACTGGGGCTAGATTGCAGGAGGCCTCGTGCTGCAGTCTCATGTTTGCTATACTAATCCGTATAGGAATTAGGTGCAGCTGCCAGAAGCACTCAAGAAGGATACTGGAGAGAGCTTGGAGGAAGAGGATAATCTTGGGGTTCACTGTACCAAGTCTTGCCCCTAGCATTCATGCCCGGATACAGCACATAACCCATCTTGCCATGTTGAAGGGGATCCTGTTTGGCTCCCAAGAGCTGCTTCATGTTGCTCTCACCCACTGTACTCTTCTGTAGTAGCTGGTGGGTCTGTCGATTTGACCCTTGGGAAGCTCTTTTCCAATTTTGCCCAGCTTTGCTGCCCTCCCACAAATGCCAAAGCACTGCTAAGGGATTTCCAGTATCCCAGCATCCCCACCTCAATCTCTTCCCTGCTGCCTTTGGGACAAGTCTTGGTTTCCAGCAGTGCCAAAGCTGAGCCTGGCCCTGTCACAGGAAAGAATCTGCAGCATCCTCAGCAGGACCAGGGTTCTTGTCCCATCTTTAATTTAACTCTGAATTGACACCTTCATGATGAAAAAGCCTGATGGACATCTGTTTCATTTATTGGCCCAATCCCTTCTTAAATCTATGCAAGCATTTATCCTTCACACAAATGCCTGGCTCAGCACCACTTGCAGTTTCCTTTCCGACCTCCATCCTGCCTCAGGGTTAATTTCTTTCTCAAACACAGTTCAGAGGAAGCTGAAGAGACAAAGCAGCTTTACAAAGCATTCCTCTTGTAGGAGGAACAATTTTCAAAAGCTTTTCTTTTCCCACTTGAAAAAGAAAAAAATAATGAGGAAACAGCTGAATTTCGTGTCTGCTTCTGGTATTTCCTTACATTTCCTTGCTATGGAAAAAAGAGCAACCACGACTCAAGGCTGACAGTCCTCTGTGACATGCCCAGAGGTCTGGAGAAGCTGGTGCTAAAAACTGGACTTCACAACACAGCTACTTGCTGGCAGCAAGCCTGGGGGTTGGTTTTCTCTCTGATCTTTCTACATCCCCTTGTCCCATAAGATTGTACCACTCTGTGGTGAGACAGCAGGGATCTAAAACATAAAAGACTGGGCTCTTTGGGGGGAGCCAAGCTGGCCTGAGTTGACCCAGCACCATGCATATTTGCTTGGGGAAGGGAGGGTGGCTACGTAGAGCATTCCCTCTGCTGATCCATCTCTTTTCAGACTATTTTTTCCCTCTCAGCACTGAAACGTGGAGCTGCCTCCCAGAGAAGCAGAGCTCTGAAATCATCTTTGATATTTAAACAACTATTTTCTGTTTTCTGACAGCCACACACTGTTCCAGTGTTCGTGTAGAACAGCCTTTCTGAGTCATATGCAAAATAAAATGACACATGGTCCCCTCTAATGTTCCCATCAGAGCACGTATGGTCCTGTGATGTCTCCGCAGCAACAAAGAAACACTAGAGGCTCTTGGCTGGGTTTCTGTGCTGCTCTAAACTTATATGGCCCCAACAGCCATGGCACATCCACATTGCACTGCCCAGCCTATATTATTAAATAAAATTACTTGGCTGGGCTCATGGCCGTGCTGCTTAACACCCCAAAAACACATGGCCTGTCCAAAACTCCCACTCTGGCTATGGACAGACCACCTTGTAGGCCTGGGATGCCAAGTTCAGCCTGCCAGGATACTTTGCCAAGTGCTCCCCAAACCCTTGGAAATGCCCCTCCTTCCTGGGGGGGAACCTGTGTCCCCAAGGGGCATCTTTTAAACCAGCCATCTTCCCAGTCTGTAAAACAGAGGTTAGCATCTCCTTTCTCATCCAGACTGAAGATTTAGAGGAATTCAGACCTACAGCTTTCAAACAGAATTCATGGACGACCTAAGATGCTTGGACCAGGTGGGATGACAGGGTGACTGGCAGGTGCCAATGCCACAGTGTGCTGCCATGCGTGCCTGCAGGGGTAATCACTGTGGCACAGTGCCACGAGCTGTGATTAAGTCATTAGTCAGACTTCAGTCCCGTGGGAATATTTGAGATTACAAGTCAATGCTGAATTTCTTCTTTCAAGGGTTAAGCAGATCAATATTTGGTGCTGGTTGATGGGAGGTCATAGGATGTCAAACATAAGATATGCTGCTGTAACCCATAGCAAGGTCATCGCCCCAATCAACAGATCTTGGGTTTTTCAAAAGGAGCATGCTAATTCCTCCAGCTTGTTAAAAACTCAAGCTTTGATCCAGTAGGGACTCAGTGTTAAATCACTCTGGATAAAAATGAACAACCTTGAGCCTGGCAGTGGGTTCCTTCTTCTCTATGCCCAGCAATGGGATCGTGTGCCTGCACCTGCTCTGCCCCGAGGCAGAGCAAAGGGGTGGCTGTGCAATCGCTCACAATCAATCAGGCTGATCATGTACGACGATTAAATTATGTTCTTCCACCAGTTCTTTGAAATGTAATTTGCTTTAAGTTAATAAGCAAACATCTATCCTCTCAAAGCATATTTGCAGATATGTAAAATCAAGGGGCACTTGATCACGGCAGAGAAGAGGGAGGGATGGAGCTGTTGTACCATCACAGCATTTAGTGAGGATGCTGCTAGCACTTGCATCGCCGTCAGCCATCTGGATGGACACATCAGTGCTGCTGATGTACATTAATTAACAATGAGGGACAAAGACTGCAGTCCTTTCAGAGGACCTCTCCTTGAAGACAACTGCAAAAGAGGACCTTAAGCAGCACATGACGTCTTTTGATGTCCCTCTGCTGAGGATGGAACTGCACCCTGTGGGCTCTGGTGTGTATTTTGTTGCTTTGCCTGGCACATGGATCTACAGGGCAAGTTTGTTCAGCGTTTGCTGTGATTTCCCCACCAACAGTGCCCCAGTAGGTACAGTCAGCTCTCCACCAGCAGCACCCCAGGAGCATCTTGTGGGTTGCTCAGATGGGAGAAGGCTGCTGCTCAGCCTCAGAGGTCCTACCATAAACAATGCAAATACGTCTCAGCTTTTCCAGATGCCCACTCTCAAAATTTAAGGGTGGTTTGGTTTTTTTTATCTTCTTTTTCTTTTGTTCTTCTCTAAAACACAGTCTCTGAAGCTGTTGACTGTAAGGACATCAGCCTCATGCATGTTCCCAGAGAGAAGGATGTGGTGGCATCTCCCCCTCACCCAGCCCATGACACAATTAGCAAAATGGGGGAGGCAGGAGTTACTTCAGCGAGGCAGATTTAAATACATAATTAGGTGAAATGAAAACACCACACGTTGCTCATTAGAGCTAGTCTATCAGACTGGAGGGTGAAGTAATGTGAAAACTAGCACATAAACATCAGCTTGTGAGTGCTCCTGGTGCCCATAGGATGGGTCCATTTCAAAGGTGACCTCCATTGCTGCTTTTACACAAGGAAACTCATAGAATGGTTTGGGTTGGAAGGGACCTTAAAACCATCTAGCCCCAATTCACCTTCCATGGGCAGGGACACCTCCCACTAGACCAATTGCTCCAAGCCTCATTCAACCTGGCCTTGAACACTTCCAGGGGTGAGGGCAAAGGTCCTCAAATCAAAGGTCCTGGCCCAGAACATTATCAGCATCGTGGCCAGCACAGGAGCATGAGTCAAGGATGTACTGATATCGCACCTTGCTCATATTTTAAAAGGATTGGAAAGAAGTGGGGACATTCATAGTACCCATCTGCCATCCAGATGATTAAGCTTTCTCTCTTTTACTTTCCTTTGAGAGGAGCAGCCACCCTTTCTGTGCTGATTTAAATACCAGTCCACCCCACATCCGAACCCATGCTGTCAAACCACAGGTTAGTTGAAGAGACAAAGCAGCTTTTGAGTCCTTGAATCCCATGGAAACACACAAAACCGCAGATGTCTATATATTTTTGTTTGCATTCAACATGGGCAGCCAATATGATTTTTTTTTTCCCCCTCCTTTATGGTATGGAAAAAATCCCGTGCTTTCTGTCTGAGAACTCATATGCCAGAAGGCCTGTTGTAGTTATGATTTAAGCCACATGAGCTGGCTGCGTGGTAACAGACTAATACTCTTTCCTTGGCTTTCCCACTCAAAAATTGTGATTAACATGGTGTCTTCTTGCTGGCTGAAGGCTGACAGACAAGGAGAAAGTTAAAGAGAAGTCTGCCACCACTGCCTCTGTCAAAATAAAGTTTGTTTAATTATTGCTAAAGGGGAATTTGCATCTAGAACCTGATTAAAAGTTCCCTAGGGCCAGCCCAGCGCTGCCATCTCCAACATTTCCACCCATTTTAAGGGTGGTGAGATATATACAGAAAGAACCATTGTGGTTTAACTGGGACCAGACCTCCCAGGTCTCCTCTGAGGATCTTCAGCACTACCTGAACAGAGGCTCAGATACCACCACTGATATGGGTACTGTGTTTGGGGGAGGAACTAAAATGCTCTCACCAGCTGCAGAAGTGCAGAGCAAAGATCTTTCAGGGCTTTTATGCTGAATATGTCATATCCCTCATTTTCTTTGCTGGACTAAAGGCTTCTGTGGGATGGGGTCAGCAGCAGCTCTTGATCTTTCTTCTCTAGATCATGCAATGGTCATTGTGTTTGCCCCTTCCCTAGGATCCAGGGATCCCTGGATCCTACTACTTGTTTGGGTTTTCTTTTTGCTTTTAGGGGCACTGCTGGTTTTTGGAGCCAAGACTCAGATGTTCATAGCCATGTTTCATTTCTGAATTGATACAGCTCATACCAAATCCCCTTGTATTCACCTAAAAGGTCAAAATGTTTCCTGCCATTGTACTTTAATTAGCATTTGCCATCACTGAACTTCATTTGATGTGATCTTGTCCTTCCACCTGGGAAAACTTCCCTTCTGTAACCCCTTCAGTTTTACGTGGTCATCAGAAGCGAGACACTGTGATATTGGTGAGGAAAAAGCCTTGTTCTGAATATTATCCGGGAGATGAAGAACACTATGTCCCAGACTGGTGTCTGCAGGCTCAGGGTATGGCAGCTTGATGCAACCCAGAATGAATCAGAGCTGTGAAAGCACAGCCTCACAAACAGGAGTCAGCATCTCCCACCTCCTCAGCAAACACTCAGCTCTGCTTGCCCACCAGCCCAGGCTTTGGTGGCTCCATCATCATTGTCCTGCGTGAATCCCGAGGAATTAAATTATTTCACCCAGCACTGCTGGTCTTTGCTAGGACCCTGTTACCAGATAGTCTCTAATGACTTGGTGATAAATGACCCCTAGAACATGTTGGCTGTGTCTGTGACAATAAAATAAGCTGTGCCAGAGCTTCAGAATCCTTTTGGAACAGGCCAACAAGACTGAACATTGCTTAAGCATGGTTAGGAAATTGCATGAGCTGGGGACGACTCAGTGGAAGTAGCTTGGTTGAGGCCACCTTGCCTGGAGCTGCAGGAAACTTTGACAGCTCTGGTACATTGCCCCCTGACCTCAGGACCAGGAAACCACTCAGGACACACTTGCTTTGTCAAGTGTGACAAAGTTTGATCTCTTGTCTTGGAGGCTTGATGCTGGTTTGAGAGCCACTGGTGTAGCTTCAGCTCACCCTGCTTCCTCTCTGCCGGCAACACCAGTGCTCCCTCAGGGAATGCAACTGGGAGTGACCAGAGTGATGCCCACCAAACCAGCATTCACAGCCACGGTAAACAAGGCTTTGTCAGCAGGAAACTAGGAAACGGGGGGGTGTGGGTGTGGTGGGGGAGGGAGGGAAATGCTATTTTTAAGAAATTCATACCCCCGTTTTGAGAAAAGGGGGAGAGAAATGAAACTCTGCTTGTGGAGTGCCTCGTGAGTCACTCAGATACTAAGGTGTGGTATCACAGCCTGCAGAGCTCGGCAGGTCCACCCTTGTTTCACTGTCTCTGTGGCAGGAGCCAAGCAGTTTTTCAGGGATGGGTGTTGACACTCTTTCTGGGTACAGCTGATCACCCAAGGAAGATGGCCTTGCTCTGGGGCCATCCAGCATCGGGGGCCCAGTAAATCCCAATGGGACTGAGCCATGCTGTAATGCATGCTTAACCATGCCAGAACCAGCTGCTGCCCAAGCTCCAATACTGGTAGAAACCATCTCTTGTGTTGCTTTGGGATGGAGCACACACAGACACATCTGACAGCCCTGCCTTGCACCACCCAGTATAGCGAAGGGAGAAACAAAAGCCGCAGAAGCAACATGAGCAAAGCACCAGAGAGGTCAAAAGAAGGATTTTTACTGGCTGCGTGCTCATAGCCAAGCTCAGCTTTGACCTCTGCAAGGCCAGGAAATGTAGGTGCGGTGTCCACGCCTGGATCTGGCAGCAGGAATTTTCCCTACGTAGCAACAGTTGTTATGTAGCAATAATACTTGGCAATATTTGAGGCACTTGAGAAATATTAATTAATCTGCACATCAGCCTTGTCAGGTAGGCAAGCTAAGTATTTTCATCTGTGCCTTACAACTCGGGAAGTGAGACTCAGGAAAAAAAATGAAGCTTCTTGTCCATGGTCATGGCAGGAGCAGCTGCCAAGATGCAGGCAGCAAACGACTGCATCAGGAGGAGAGGAACGATGCAAAGAAAAGCCAAAGGAAAAGCAGCACACCCACAGGTGTGCATCAGGATATTCAAAGGAAGCACCTGGTTTTCAGTCCAGAGAAGAACCCATCAGAAGGACTTTTCTGCTGCTTGTGCGCGCATCTCACAGTTTGGTTTAATTATACTAATCACCTTGATGATGACTCCTGACATTCACCTTCATTAGCCACCGGCGGCCATGCTCAGCTGCCTCGACTTCAGAGATATCAATGTCTGCTTTAAATAACCCATGAGTAAAATCAGCTGGGAGACAGTGTGTCTGAGCTCTCCTCTGGCATAGCCCACATGGAGGTGGCTGGGAATGCAAGACCGAAGCCAAAACCGCAGTTTAACTCTGGCTGAGCTTGGGCATGACCTTTTTGTAGGCATCTTGGAGTGGGGAGAGCTTTTCTCTTTGGCACTGAGGGTGATTATTGAGTGGAAGTGTAGATGGGGGATGTCATGCAGGGAAGACCAGGTGTAGTCAAGAGGTTCAGACCATAGAACTGTCTTCCCAGCTGGCTTGGGAATGGTGTCATTGCTACACCTCCGGTTGCACAAACACGTGGCTGATGCCATAACCAGACTTCAGCCAAAGGGTATTTTTGCCCCAGTGACTCTTTTCCCCAAGCAAACAGAAATTCAGGTCACGCTGGGGGTAGCAGCATCCTAGAAGCAGGCGGTGTGACAGATGGAAGGGCAAAGTAAAAGTCAGGAGGACGTGTGGTGTCACTTCTCAAAGTGCAGGGCTTCATGGACAGAGAGCAAAATGTCAGGCAGATCACAAAGACAATTAGGTGATGAAGCTGCTTCATTTTTCCTTTCTTAGGGTTTAATGTGGTGTTTGCAGTTTGTGATTCCCATTTTACTGGTTATGCTGCTCAAGGAACACACAAACAAAACTTTCAGTGATGGCATTTGTCAAAGCAGAGGAATTTGAGGTCTGCAAAATAGAAGGAGATAGAGAGGTGAGGTATTGCTGCTTTGTAGTTAAAGATGCTGCAGCCATACTCAGTGCGGTTTGTCACTTCTGCCTGAGGGATCCCAACTAAAATCCCCCAAAAGCTGAAGAAGAGGATGATTTCAGCCTGCTGGCAAGTGACATCTCCCAATACTGACTGAACTCCAAAAACCTTTTGCTGCAATGTTTCTTTACAAAGGTATTATTTTGCAAACTAATGCCCACAATAAATCCACTCGTGCAGATTTAATTAGCAGGGACCAGTCACTCATTAACTGCTATGGCATGCAACACTTGTTTAAAATATGGCAAGGCACCTGTTTATAATTAAGAATAAATAAAAAGCATGAGGGTTTTACATTGTGAAAGCAGGATCATTTTAGTATGAGTAGAGCTGGTCAAGATATCAGGCATGAATAACACTCTTTGTGCCTGTGGCTCTCTTGAATGCTTGGTGGTATGCTGCATTTAGGAACGATGCACTTGGTATGGTACTACTGCCATGGGCTAGCTAAACACTTAACTCTCATTGTATCTTTTGTGCTTTGCCATGAGATGACTGTTGCTTAAAAAGAAAAAAACCAACAACAAAACCAAAAGAAAGTAAGGAAGAAGTGAGAAAGTTCCACTATGAAGGATGTGATTTAAGTATTTCTGCAAGTCATTCAGCCTTTCTAATTGGCTTTTTGCTGACTGTGAAAAAATGGTAATGTTAAGATTGTGTTCTTTGGGAAAGAGATGGCCCAGGGGAGGTCCTGAGTTCTCATCTCCACTTGAAAGTCCTTACTTTGTATCAAGTTAAATTTCTTGGTGCTGGCTTTAACATGCTGTATCTGCTGTATATTTTGGCTGGCTTCTCTGTTGTGTGCCTTATTTTTTACTGTGACATGCAACACAAGGACTCTTAGGAACACAATGGACTTTTGCACTCTTATCGAGAAGGATGTTGTCACTGCAAAACCCTCCCATGTAGCCACAGGAGTGTCACTGAAGGCTCCTCTCAGGGGAGCACACTCCCTCCTTCCCAAAAAAGACCATTCATGCCCCATTCCTGCGGTGAAACTACACAAACACAGCTCCCTCTGCTTCAAAGGTGACCTTTAATTGCTGGAACAGATGCTGCCCGTGACCACACTGGTGGGCAAAAGCCACAAGAGAAAGGGATATGGGACCCTGGGCCAGGTGGCCATGAGAGGAGACACATCTGCCCCTGAGAGGGTCCTGCTTTGCAGAGCAACCAGCTTCCTGAGCTGCTTTAAGTGCTCTTCCAGAGGCAAGACAGATAAAAACTCTTTCAGTTTCTAAACACGTAGGAGCCTGCACCCCACTGCCACTGCCCTCCACACCCTGCAGCAGCGACTGCACAGTGGGAAGGGAAGGGGTGTGGGACAAACATGATGTACGTGATCCCTCAGCCCCCTTCAGCACTGCCAGTAGAAACCAGCAGTGGTTCTGGTGTTCAGACAGCAGCAGAGGTGGTGGCAGAGCAGTGGACACATCCAGGCGTTGCTCTCAAACAGGTGCCAATGGGGACAGATTGGAAAGGAGAAAAATGGCTTTCACTTTGGATGCTGGCTGGTGGCTCTGTTTATGCCAGGATGGGGAGGAGAGGACACAGCATCCTCTCAGCTTGGCTCTGGCTGGGGAGGCCCAGGAGGGGACCACCAGTACCAGGCTCATCCTCTCCAGCATGTTGCTGCTTAATCCAGCAGCCTCCTCCCAGTTCCCCTTCAAAAAAAGGGGGAAAAAAGGGGGGGGAGAGGGGGAACGCTGATGGAGTCTTACAAACTCTGAGTTTCTGTATGTCTTCCTGAATATGTATACAGATTTTGATAGAACAGACACACTATTTTTAGTTTCCTTTGGGGTATGTTTGGGAGCAAGCCCTTAACTGTTGCTGTGCTGCTATAGAAACTGTATCCATGTACACTGACATGTTTACAATTGTTTTAAACACCATAAACTTTCAAGGGCAAAGTCAAGCAGCTTATTTCCATTAAAGTCACTGCCTTGGTGTGGGTTTCTTTTACTATTAGATTTGTTAATTTAGGACCCTTTTCAGCTTTATCCAGCCCCACAGAACTTTCTTTTCGAGAAAGGCTCTACAGCTCTCACTGCAAACCCACAGCAGAGCGGCTGCAAATCTGGCTTCAGGAAGAGAAGATGTTTTTGTTAGCTCTCCCTGACCTCAGCTATAAGAGAAGTGCTTAGCAGATACCAGGGCACTTGTGAAAATCCTGCTCTGCAGCTTGCCTGCTGCTTCCCTGTACTCTGTCCTGGAGCTGGAGAGCCACCACAAAGGGTTACTCAGCACTTGTGGCCAGCTCACACCTACCTGGGACAGAAGAGCAGTGGCCTGATTTTTTTTTTAATTGATTTTTTTTTTTAATGTGAAAGAAAAAGGCACTAACAAAACCTTTTAGGTTTGGCTTTGGGAAGAAGGAAAAAAAAAAAGCACTTTTAAAATTTATTTTTAAAGATATCCTGAAGTTAGTTTTCCCCATCCCTATTTGCTTTGAAGCTACAATCTTTCTCCAACAAGATTAGAAAAGGGGAGAGAAAAAGTCTTTTTTTTTTGTCCAGATTCTAGGTGGGCATCAGATTCGACAGGGTGGAATACCACATCCTTTTCTGAACTCGAGATAAGTAATTTAAACTGGATGAGGAGTGAAGCTTTCACCCCATACTCCTTGCACCCCTGGAAGTCACAGCCATCACCTACAGGGTGGGTCAAGGGTGCAGATGGAGCTTCCCGTGGAGCACCAGCCCCAAAATCACCATGGCAGGACAAGGCAGCTCCATATGTTGCCAGGGCAAGGATGGATGGCATGGGACACCTTGGGGTGGCTCAACACTCACTGGAGCACCCATGCACCTATCTCTAACCCCCTGAATGCTGCTTGAGCCCCATTGCTTTGCCACACTGAGCTCAATACCCCAGTACAGGGAGACTCTCACAGGCTCAATTGTAGCAAACTGTTTTTCTCTCTCCAAAAGCATCCACAGGAGAGCCTGAAGTTGGATTTGGCCTCCAAGGTCTGTGTCTGCATTAAGTGCTGCCTGGTTTTGGAGGTGTGAACTTTGGAACTGGCTCTGTAGAGCTCTGTAAGAGCTTTTCTAAGCCTAAGCCAGGTTTTCCTGAGTTACTCAAGATCAGTGGGAATCAGGTCTACATTGAAGCAAACAAATGAGGCTTTGTGCTGATTTTCTTCTAACTCAATTTAATGTCTCCTGTGTCGGCACCACCTACTTTGCCTCTTTCTTGTGCAAATATGCCTGCACTTACCTAGTTATTATTTGTCATTTCATCCCTGCCACAGTCAATTATTTGTTTACTAGGTCATGCAATACAGAACAAAAATGACAACCAAATAATTAGCATTCGCAGTAACACCCAAAGAGGTAAATAGAAGCCAGTGTGAATGCTTAGCTGTGGGTTGCCATTTTCCTGAGACAGCAGTTTCACCTTCCACATGTCTGCAGAGAGTGAGAAAGTGGCCATTTGACCCAATATCTGCCTCGGTGAAACGTCCTCCACGGTGTTGTGCTATGCAGAAAACCCTGGGATGAACCAGCTGACCCTTGTTTGATGCTCATGGGAAAGAGGCAGTTGTGTGATGATGCTCTGACCCCCACGAGTTAAAAAACACAGCAACCAAAACTCAGCCCAATGAGTGGCTGAATAATGGCAGTTTCTCCCTTGTTGATGTGCTCACCACAAAGCAATTAAAAGTTGGCAGCTGGAAAAAAAAAACCCAGAGCTTGTTGTCTGAAGAAAATATTTGCCTGCAGCTGGAGTTTGTATCCCCACCAAAGTCCAGGCTGAGGAGGGTTGTAAAGCCTGTCAGGCCATGGGATATGCCACCAAACCCATCCTGGGAGCTGCGTAGAGGGGAAAAAAGGCATGAAGAAGGGGATGACTCCAGAGGTCCCATTCCCAGCAGTCTCACTGTGGGAGCCCCCTGATGCCAAGCAATGATCCCAGTGTCACCATCAGGACAAGACCTGCCTCTACCTCCTTTCAACCCAACTTCAATGGCCCAGCAACAGATCCTACATGATGGTGCTCTGCTGCTGCCTGATAAGGGCTCAGGACAACCTCAGGTAAAACAGCCTCAACTCAGAGACTTTTGACTTTATTTATTTTACTGCCAGTTAACACAAACTTCTCATCACCCTTTCTGACACAGAACTGATTGTGTGCTCAAGCATGAACTGGTCCGGTGATCATGCATAAATTAATTTGATGTGCATGCATAAATTAATTGGGTGCCCATGCATGAGCTAATCAGGGGCTCATGCACGAGCCATTTGGGTACTCATGCATCAACAGAAAGAGTACTCATGTGTAAACTAATCAGGCACTCAAGGGTGGATTAATTGGCTACCCAGGCATGGATCATCTGGGTTCTTGTGCAGGCACTAACTGGGTGTCATGCATGAATTAATAGGGTGCTCATACATGCACTAATCAGGTGCTCTTGCATGAGCCTATTGGGTGCTCCTGTGTGAGCTAATTAGTGCCTGTGGGTGAATGCAGTAATGCCTGCAGTTCATGCCCAACTTGTTCCTCTTCTTGAAGCTCACCTTAAAGCCATTCAAACACAAATCCACTATCAAGTCTACTTTCAATATCATAATCTTAGTACACATCAACCACAAGCTTCACTATTCCTGCAGACCAGACAGAGGGAGCAGCACTAAAGAAACACCTGCATACACTCTCTAAAGTTTCACTCCTTGCTCTCAGGAATCAGACTGCGGGTTATCCTCATCACAGGCAGAACCTTTATCTGTTACAAGGTCCACCTCTTGCACATTGGACTGCATCACCACGGTCAACATTGTCAAATTCCAAATATTCCTGTTTGGGATTACTTCATCTCTTATCCCCAGGAGTCAGGCTGAGGGGTTAACATTGTCAAAACCTGAATACAATACCACAGACTTTGTACCTTGCTTCTGCAAAACACTAAGCCAGGAAGGCCACAGTGGTCTGAGCATATATCCATTGCAAACTCCACCTCCTGCACTTGTGATGGATGTCAGGCCTTGTCCCTGAAAGACAAAACCAAGGTCATTATGGCAATTCCAATATGTGCCCATTACAAATATGTTCCCAGATCCATGCTCTCCCAAGTCCCCAACCTCATTTGTCCTGCCTCAGCACTACAAGATGCTCACTGCCCACCAAGGTCCTCCCTTTTGCACAGAGTGCTTGTTAACACATCTGCTCTCATGCATAAGTTGTTCAAGTGTTAGTGCATAAGTTAATCGAGCACTTAGGCATGAATTATTATGGATTCAAAAGCACAAATTCACTGGTCACTCATGCATAAATTAATAGGGTGCTCCTGTATGGGCGCCCTGAAATTTATACCCAGCATGGGCAGAGGTTGCATGGCAGCCAGCCTTGCACAGCTGTTCACATCATCAGCAGTTCTGCTGTCCAGATTGGACTATTTGGCTTCTTCTCCCATCTTCTCACAATGCTACAACTAAAAGCACAGGACTGGCATCTCCTAATTTGCATTTTAAGTCATGCTATTGGTTTTTCACCATCTGCTTCTGGGCCTCAGTGCACATGGACAAGTGAGAGGGGGACAAAAAGGGAATGAGGTATCAGATCTTGGATGGTATTTTCCATGGCCACAAGATATTAGTAAAAACCACTATGCATTTCTAGTCAAAGGCAGATATTTGGAAAACCCCAGGACCAGCTCTGGATTCCTTAGTTACTGTAGTTAGCACTTTGCTTGTCAAGCATCAGTGCAGACACTTGGAGTTATAGCATGGCTCCTCATTGGAAGCACAGGGGCACTGAAGCAATGCCAAAAAAATGGAAGGGGATGGAAGCCGAATCTGTTCACATTGAGCTGCACAATTCATGCACTCCTTCCTTTTGGAGCCTGATCCACAGCCAGTTCTCCATTCAGGGGGCTTAATATCCAAGAACCCCAGTCGGTGTGACCCAAGAACACAGATGTTCGGTGGCTTCTCAGCTGCTGGCTTTCCAAGAGCAGAAGTGTTGGGGTTGGGATTCCCAGTCACCACTGGGCTTCAAAGGTGAGGAACAGTCTCACTGACCCAGAGATGTCTCTGGTCTAGATCTGCTTGACTTATGAGGTTGAGTGACCCAGGGACTTGGCCTGTTAACAAAAAGCTGGTGTCCTTCCAGAAGGTCAAGCCAGTTAAACTGCAGCAGGTCATCATTGGTACAAGACAAAGTCAGGGCTGCAGGCTGGAATCTTCTCAAGGCTTGGGCTGCATCTTCTTGTGAACTGCACGTGATGCTGAACATGGTGTTCTAGGTGAAGAACGCAATGCAACAGCTAATTCCCTTAATCCCTGGGCTGTGTGTGAGTTAAGCCCTTCTCCAAAGGGCAGCATTTGATTGGCATCACAACTGGGCATGTGACACAGCCTCTGGATTTGTACATCTGGTGATGGCACCATTAGGAGACAATAAAACCACCCTGTCGCAGACACAGGGCCTGTAGCTCAAAACCAGAAGTATTTTGAGTCTAGGACCACTCGGCACAGCAGGAATGTGAAATGATCACCATGAAGAAGTAGCCTCAATGCAAAGCGTCCCAAAATTATTTCCTCTACAGCTCTGAAAATGGTTTCCAGAAGCCATAAACACATCACATACAGAAACACACCTGGTGATGGGGTTGCTCTGTGTGAATACTCAGGGAGGAATTCCTCAATGTGTGAATTGCTCAGCAGGCTGCCTATCCTAAGCTCAGCAATATCTACACAATCTGCAGCAGAGTGTTTGGGTGTGCTACTGCCTGATGCCACTGACATCTTGTCTCCAGAGTCACCTAATTCAACAAAATTAGGTCTCTGAAAGACTCCGAAAGACCAAAATGAGGTTTCTGAAAGACTCTTAAATGACCTCATTGAGGAAAGCCATTGGTTCTGGGGAGCTCTGGGGAATGCCTGGTACACCATAGCAGGATACAGCCTATCCCCTGTGCCTGGCCACCATACCATGCTTAGAAGAAGCTCTCAGACCAGGAACTTTGGGGAAGCTGAGCATTAGGGATGGGTCGGCCAAGAATCAAATGGTTTTCCTTTTTTCATATGATTAAAAGAAAACAGCTCTAATGGGGAGAGAAGGAGCTATGCTAATAGAGGGAAGTCTGAGGGCAGGCAGGGATCTGCTTCCCATTGCAAAACGCTTTGGGAGGGGGTTGCTTTGCCTGAAGACAGGATTAGCTGGTATTGCAAGAGGAGGTGGCTGAGGGAAGTAGTCAGTAGGAACATTCACATGCTTCAAGCACATACTGAAGTTCAGGAACAGTTTTCATACACCTCTGAATTTTTTCCTGCTTGACAAAGCCACAGCAAGTCCCAACAATAAGCAGAGGAAGAGGCTGGTGTTGCCTTGTGTGGCATCCCTTTAAATAGCTCAGGAGTGCTCTAGGGGAAGGACTCAGAGGTTGCCAAAACAGGTATTTCTTGCTGCACTTTCTCCTTGAAGCAAGGATGTCTCTTCATATGCACTGGTGTACACTCATACCTGTTGACCAGGTAGGCCTGGTAACATTGCATGCAGAAAAAAGCATGATACGTGCAAAGGGCATGAAAAGGCTTGTAAAGCAGTGGTAGTGGCTACTTGCTCAGAGGCTGCAAAAAAAGAGGCCTGTGAATGCCAAACTAATTCATCAGGTGGGAAGAGGGAAAACTTAAATACTCTGAAGCAAGATCAGCCACTGAGGGAGGGTTGAAGAGTCCTGCAATAAAAGATGAGTATTAAAAAATTGCAGCCCAAGGCAGATGGTCCCTGTGCAAGCTGGTGCATCCTGATGAGTCTTTGCTATTGGTCCAACATTGAATTTAAACCTCAAGCTGCTCACAGCTGTAACAGCAGGAGAGGTGATCCAAATAACTTTCACAAGAAAAGTTGTCACTCACAGCCTCCTCCACATTATCCACCATTTCACTGTGAAGGGGGGGGGGTGATTAATTTTCATTCTTTCCCTTAGGAAGGGAGGGGATCAAGATGCACTTTGCACTGGCTTTTAGATCCTAATATATCTTAAGCAGATCTGTCCCACCATGGGCTGTCCAAGCATTCAAAGCCAACTCTTTTATTCCTCCTGCCTTTGCTGGAGACTTTTAAAACCATTTGAAAGGAGCATTTCCAGAGGACAGGCTGCTGTTCCTCATTGATTTTGGAGGGCTCGCAAGCACATGTTCCCCCTTGCCAAAGAGCACAACCCCTGAACAGCTCAAATGGGGATGCACGCAGCAGGACAGACTTCAAAACTCTTTTATGAGAGCTATGGCAATAAAAGATGCATGTCAGGACAGCAGATAAAACACTTGAAAAGCGATCAGAGTTGAGTTGAGATTGAAGCTGCTGGAGTTTATTGTGTTGGAAAGCAGCCACCTGTGGCTGGGTGAAAACTCCCAGATTGCAGAAAAACTCTCAGGATGCTCAGAGCATTTTCTTCTTCCTCTCACTCTGGTGCTACAGGAAAAGAACCCAGATCCCCTATCCTGGGCTTGGTTTAAAGTTTTTTTGGTGTGAAAAACACCCTCTTTTGGTTTTGTTTTGTTGGCTCAGACATTTGTGTATAACTTGAAGCAAAGTAATTTCACCCCGTTTCCAAGTCATTTAACACATGAAAACCAACTTTTACTCCAGTTTCAATTGAAACTGAAGTACTTTTTAAAAGAAAAGATAATTTCAAAAATGAAGATACTTTAAAGGCTTTTTTAAAAAAATATTTTTAATAATGTATTATTTAAAAAGTTGATTTGTTATGAAAAAATATTTTCATAGGCCACATACAATGAAAAAGAAGCCACAATGACACACTTTGATCATTTGGGGATTTCTCACCCTTTGCATGGAAGCTATTTGCTGGCCACAGCTCTGTTGTGGGCCCAGTTTTATTTCTTGAATACTGATTTCACCCTGACTTCACTTTTTCCTGAAGCTTTCATTTCAGGACATCACCTCTAACGTGGTGGCTGCTGTGCCTGTGCAGCACAAATGTCAGGTGGAGGTGTAAGGAGTTTTTGAGGAGCCCTGTGCAGCTGGTGGGGGGTTTTCCCCTGCTCCTCCACCCTGCTGAGCCTGGGCTGCTTCCTCCCTCCTGAGCACCAGCAAGCGTGTGGGTGTGCACTTGTGCGTGGGGCACGTTGCTGCTTTCTCAGAGCAAGCAGAAACAATTTCTAGGAAACGAGATGAAAATACACATTTACCACAGTGTCACCTTTGTGTCTCTGCATATGCAGTCCCCAAAAAGGTCCTTCAAGTGGCCCCACTGCCACCCAGAGTCCCCTTTCCCCCAGGCCAAAAATGGAAGATGGGGAGATAAAACGAGATTTCAACACGTGCAAGACAGATACATCCACAAAAGCATCTGCAAGGCAGATTTCCTTGTGCTTTCCTTGTCCTGAGGGGCAAAACCAAACCAATTATTGCTGAAGGGAATTCACGAGAGCAGCATACCTGGTGCCCCAGGAAACCTTGGCAGCTGCCTGGCTGCTCCCACCAGACCAAGGCAATCCCATAAAGTCTGGGTAATACAGTAACGTCATTCCCTCAGGAGCTGCTTCAGGAATGCGCTTAAGCGCTCATTAAACCTTGGATGTATATTTAAATCCCCAGGGTTTTATTCCCTTAAGCCTTGAGCACTTTCTCCACATGCTGAGCTGGGATGCTCATGCATAGGGTGGGAAAAGGTTGTTCCGACCAGCTTCTGATATTCGGGATCAATACCTGGATGGAGCATCTCTCACAGATGAACCTGGCAGAGCTCTTCGGCGTGAAAAAGGGCAAAGCAGGTTCTGCTGAACCCTTCCACTAACACAATCCACTATGTAAAAACAGACTGCAAACCACTGCCTGGACAGATGCTACATTTATTACTGCAAGCTACTGTTATTAAATGCAGGGTCAAGAAGGAGAGGGAGTAGATGGCAAAGAAGATAAAAATATAATATTTTGTAACTTCCGTAATAACAATATATGAGAAAGAGGAAGCAACCAGGCTGTCTGGAGAATTTATACCTACAGTAAAGATGTCAGACATATGTTTTTTATTAGTGCTTCCCTACTTCTCAGTGGAGGAAGGAGACCCTCTCAGCACATTAAATTATGCAGCATTTCCCCACCCAGAGATGCTGGGACTCCTGGAGAGACAAGCAGGTCCCCAAGTACTGCTGGACCAGTGCCTGAATTTGCCAAGCACTGACCTACAAGCTGCTAGCATGTGAACAGGGCATCTTTTGATGAGTTTTCTGACACAGGGGCAGGACAGGAGGTAGAAACCCTGCTACCATCCTTCAAAGGCAAAAAGAGAAAGCCAATGCTGAAGCTTTCTTCTGGATGTCTCACTCATACCATGGGGTCACTGAAGCATCTAAACCTCATCTTACAGGTGAATCATGCCCTGGGGACCCTGGAAGAAGGACCCTGTCCTGAGGCACCGTAGCAAGTTGATACCCAGTGAGCTCTGCTCATGGCACTGCCAACTTAGACACCCCAAAACAGCTCCCAGGATCCATCAGCTGCAGCAGAAGTTGTCCACAAAGGAGGGACGAGAGGTGCCTGCAACACCAAGATGCTACGAGGCCACAGGTAGTGACGCAATAATGAAGCAACATTATTCTTAGATATATAATAATGGAATATTAATAATTAATAATATGTAATTATTATGACAGCTGACTGAAGCATCCAAGCGGGGGGAACAAATTCTCTGTCTCAGCAGAGAATTTGATAACTTTTCTTGAACACAGGAGCTGCTGTTGCCACCCCCCTACTGCCAATCTTGCTACAGGGCTTGGCTCTTCATGCTGCAGCCTCTTTTGTGGAGGTGCTGCGTGGGAAGCTGGGGTCTGCAATGGGTCCTGCCCCCTCCCAGCATCTCTGGGGGTATGGCTGGGCTTGCAGCAGGGCTGCTGTTCATCTGACCAGTGGGCTGGAGAAATAGGCCACTGAGGTGTAGGACAAAAACAATATAGGGGTACAGGGAAAGAGCAGCACCAGGCATAAGGTTTTAAACAACTTCGGCATAGATGGAAGTAACCAGAGAGCTTTGTTTTTAAACAACTTTGTGCAGTATTTTTCTTCCACCCATATAAAACTGTGGGCAAATCTAGAGGAGGGGATGGGGAGCTGTGCTTTGCTTGATGCCCTCAAGAAATGGTCGAGCAGGGGAAAAGCCTCAAGTGCTGATGAATGAATTCACCACTGGGAGCTGATGAATTATTTGCCAAGGGTTGGAAACCAGGACAGCGTCCCAGCTCTGATCACAAGGCACAAGAAGCAGCAGGGAAGGCTGTGGCTCTCAGTTGCTTTTTTGGCCCAGGTAGCTACCTGGACACTCGGAGACTTGGCACAGCCTGTGAGGGCAAGGACTTGGTGCATTTGTTGTTTTTTTTTCAGAGGGACAAGCTAAAGTGCTGCTTCCCTCTATTAAACCATCTCCTCCAGAGCACTCCCTGAAGCAGTGATATGTTCCCTGTCTCTTCCCCTCCCCTCCCCAAGCCTTCCTTGGACAGCATTTCTGGTGACTTCTTTGGATCACACTGAATTTGTCCCCATACATTTATTTCATGCAACAGTTTGCTTGCTTTGCTCCTACCTCTACACATTTCTCTTCTCCCCAGCAAAGCCCCCTGCCCAAATAGCCCAAGTGCCATGGTGTAACCCTCTTGATAGTTGTCTAGAGGAGGGTGTTTATGCCAGCAAACCAACCACAGGACTGTGCTCACCTCATCTGCAGCATCAACAGCCCAAGTCCCTACATCTGCTTTGTGGGATCTTATCACCTCACCATGAATAACTGATCTTGTCGCTGCTTTCCTCCCCCATCCTTTTCCCCATTGCAGCCACATCAATCACATCCTCCTATGTCAGGGTATGAACTGTGCCCATGGCCCCACGGGTCCCATGTCCCCTCAGATATGCATAGCTCACCTTCTTCATGGTCAAAAAAATTATCCCTTCTGCTACCACATATCTGCTTAACTTTATAATCTTGCAGTGTAAAAAAATGAGTGCTCTCCGCCCAGCTGGCATCATATAGATATGGATAATACTGTTACACAACCTAAACTCTTTTCCCAAGGGTGTCACCCCAAAAATTCACATGTTGGGGCAGAAACAGGAGGAGGAGATACAGCATGTTTAAGAATAGAAACAGCTGATGGGAACTGTGCACAAATGGGTTGGTAGGAAGGTATGGGGAAAGAGAATGGTGCTGCATTGGGTTGGGGGTGCTCCAGCTGAGATAAACCTCTCCTCTGCCTGCCAAAGAAGGGCTTCACATCAGATCCCTGCTGTGTACCCAGGGCTGTTCATTATCAACCATCTGTGCAAGAGGACTCACAACCACAGTACCTTTTAACTTCCTTTTGGGAAGTTAAAGGGCATAGTTCTTTTTGGGTGCCTAAGGTCCCCTCCATCCATCCTGGGTGCCCTCTTTCCTTGCCTGGACTCATTCCAGGACCATGAGAGTCACTGAAGAGATGCCCAGGCACAACCAAAATGCTCTTTTTATCATGCTTCAACATGGAACTTATCCCTGTGCACATTAAGGACCAGAAACCTTTATTGCAATTAAAGCAGTGAATGCAAATTTCGGAGCTTTAATTAGCTGAGCAGGGAAATACTTGCTGTACCTTTAAAGCAATCTACGTATGTTTAAAGGGACAAAAAGGGCTTTGAAATCAGAGATTAAGAGATAGCAGAGCTTGAAATCATTGTATTGTTCACTGGCATTGTATTGAAGGCAAAGTATTTGGGGGAAAAAAGCCATCCCGACTGTCCCTTTTCTAAAAACCAGATCTTGGGGGCATCAGGACTCGCACTCATGGGAAGCTCCAGCCTGCCAAAGGCATCAGGAATTGCAGAGCAGGTAGGTAGGGATGGAGCACCATCCCTCAATGGAGAGCTTCCTGAGCACTGCTGGACCACAGCCTCCACCTCTCAAGCTCTCCCACACCTTCATGTATCACACCAAGAGCTGTGACCCACAGTGAAGCTCTCCATCCAACAGCATGAGCACCACACAAGTTCCTTGGGAAAGGCTTTCATCCATTTTTTTGATACCTTCTCAGTGCTGGGCTTTTTTTAGTGTAATAGCTCATTTATTCATGTGTTCCTCATGCATTTAGTGGCAGCTAAGGAATCAGTTGTGCCATCTGCTGTAATTAAATGTATCAAATCAAATCTCAGCTGTTATTACAGATGAGGCAGGTGAGATTTTTTTTTTGCATGGAGTGTATAAGAAAATGACTACATTAAGATCTACACCCAACAAGACACAAGCCTGAAAGTGGAGCTGCACTGCAGAGAGGCCTGGAAGATCAAAGGTTTTTCTACCTTCCTTGAAGCTGTGCTTGAAACAAACAACAATTTTTCCCCAAATCCGACATTTTATATAAAGCTCGATGGGAGCTGATGTCTTGCCTGTTTATTTTCAGTTGCTAGCAGTTTGTTTGCAACCAAAATGAGTCTTTCCTTAACCCCTTCTCTGCAACATCCCTCAAGGCATGGGAGCTGTACATGACCCTGGGCCAGATTGCTGCAGCACCATGGGCTCAACCCACCCAAGACAGCCCTGAAGTCTTTCATGCAAAGTCCCCTGATACATTCTTGGGGATGTGCTTTGAGCTTTTACCACTGCAAAGTCTCACTGTTGCTGCTGGGCTGAATTTCCTCTGCTTGCTAGGCTCAGCCAGAGGGAGCTGGGTACTCACTATAACCTTGTACAGTGCCTGGGGTTTGATTTTTAGCACTGAGTTCCATTTTAGGCAGAACCCATTAAAATCATTACGTGACACCATATAAATCTCCATCTGCCATGTCACACAGTGAGCAATAGTTCCCGACAGAGTGATCCATCATGACAGAACCTATTTTTAAAGCTCTGATATAAAAGCATCAGTGACTGTTACGTGGCTGAAACCACCTCTACACCCGAAACTCAAAGGTTTTGACTTTTTTATTCTGTCTCAGGAGGCACCTCACCACTCGCTGCTCTGAAGGGCTTCAAGGGAAGCATCAGCATCAACCATCATTTTTGGTTGCAGAAGCTTCTTTTAAGAATTACAGCTTCTCTGGCATGTACCTGCTGGTATGATCCTGCTGTTCCCATTAAATTGAGGCACTTCTTGCCTAATTTCAGCAAGCTGCAGCAGAGGGTAGTGCTCTTGAAGAGAGTTATTAAGGCTCCACAGGTTTTCACAGGTAGTGGTGGGTAGTTAGTAAATTAAAATTAGCCCTACCACTGGAGGGAAGGTTGTAGATTAGCCCAATCCATATCAGGCATAAGAGAATCCACATGAGAGAGCTGTTGGAAATCAAGCTTTTAAGGACACTGAGCAGCTGGCTACTGAAAACCATCTCAAGTTCAGATTTACACTTCTACTCCATTGTCTTTACATGAAAAGGTATAACAGGGAAGCAAGAAATCAAAGTTTCCTTCTATGCAAGGGAATGGGGTAAATCAGGGAGTGCTAATCCAGACAACTAGAAACAAGGAGAAGGTGTATGTGTGGGCCCAGCCCTGTCTAGACTCCGTAAATGTTCACAAAAGGAAGATAAGAGGCAAAGGAAATGAAGGGACACACTCCTCTCACTATAAACATCCCAGTAATTAAGCAGACACATCTTTAAGCTACTGTGCTCTGGCACCTCAAAGCCACACCAGCACTTTGTGCTGAGCAGCCCAGGTGGGAAGCAAGACTCCTCCAGCATAATCCACGCTGCCTTCCTCTTCAATCTCCACAGGACACAGACAAAAAAAAATTTCTTGATGATGTGTTAAAAGGAGAAGAGACCAAATAACACCACTGGTACAGCCCAAGGTATCGTGAAGGAGCAGCCCAGGTGTCTGCATAAAGCTCAGACCTCTGGTTTAGGAAAGACAGCAACTTCATGCGCCACAGCAAAAAGAAGTAAAACTGATCCTAAAGAGGGAGGGAAAAGAAATGAGCCAGGCTTAAGAGTAGTAGCTCCCTGTGAATCATTTCCAGCCATGAGACTTCGGGTAAGGAGAAGAGGTCAGGCTGTATCTCCAGCACATTTAAGCTAGTTTTTGTCAATTTAAAAAATGAGAAAATGATGGGTTTTAAATCCACCAAAATGCACTTGGGCATTCCTATTGACCTCTGAGATACAGAAATCAGATAGTCCAGTTTAAAAGAAAAAAGAAAAAAGCATGTGAATCTTCTGCTATTTTGTAGGACAACAGACATTTCTACAATTACCTGACTTCAGTTAGAGGTCTTTATGATCAGGAGCAAAAAATATCCAACCTAGAGAGGCAAGGAGCTTCACTCATTACCGACCACTGAAATTCATCATGCCCTTAATAGAAAATGAAATAAAAAATGAGAAGTGTTAGATGGTTTATATGAAGAGTCCTTCAAAACACTGCTTCAAATCATGATGCAACTTTTAAAAAGAGTAATTTTTCCCTAGAAAAATCAGTGCAAATCTGGATGGCAAGGCTGAATATCTGTGCTGACATGAGGCTTCCTCTGTGTGAAACAGGCAGCCCTTTTGACCCCGGGGACTTTTCTTCCTACGGAGGAAATAAAGAAGGAATAAAGTTCACCAGGATCACAAGTCTTTGCACAAGACTAGATTTGCCCTCGGGTGACTGTGAGGGAGGGTGGGAGGCCCAGCCCCACGGGACAAGCATCCCGATGGCAGATGGGTGTTGGGGTGTGATAGCAGGGCCAGATCTGCCACCTGAGAAAACTGAGGATTCGTTTCCTCAAGTGCTGAGTCACTTCTGATGACTTCTGCATCAGCTGTGGGTTTGGGAGTGACTCACCCAGCACGGGGCTGGAGAAATGCTGAGGAGAAGAGCGGGGCAGCTAACAAAGCTCAGTGTTCAGTGGCTGAATGAATTCGGCACTCAAATAGCAGCCAGCACTACTTAGTAAATGCATTACAGTTGAAGTGATGAGACACGGTGATGCAGTGGCATGGGAGATGACAGGGGAGGAAGGCAGCAAATGCTCATGGTTCTTCACACTGGGCATGAAAGGGAGTCACCATAAGCAGATATGGGACCTGCCCAAATGAAGCAGCTGATCAGAAAGATATTTTCACCATGACATCAGTTTTGCTCCCTTCCAAGGTTGCCTCCAAGCAGAAGAAAGTGGGCACTGCATTTCAATGAAGATCATTAGTATAGCCCCAACCACTACATGGTGCTTTTGAAGGCCAACAGTTAGTGAGAGTGCAGGATGCTCTTGTGGTTGGTTGTTTTTCTAAGATATCATGGGCTATTTTGAGGAAACTGCCTTGGTCCTGCTGCCTTCAGCTAGCTGCAAGGCTTTGCTATGAGCATTTGTTTGTACCATCCTGGTGTCTGGGTTACTGCAGCCACCACTTTGGTGCTTGGGTCAGCATCTCTGCTGGCATCCCTGTGTGGCTGGCAGGATGGGTGTCAGTGGGATGAAGTGCTGCAGATAAAGAGGTTTGGAGAGGGAGAAAGCAGGATGTAATCCTCTCTCCTTCCCACCCTGCTGGCCAACAGAGCAGAAAGAAAAGAGGGTTGTGGGAAAGGAAGGGAGTTTGAAGGTACGTGTTGCGTTCACTCTGCTGTCCCAGGATGGCTGGAAGTGGATGAGAAGCAAAAACATCCACTGCCTCCCACACCATGGGGAGAGGAACACCCAATTGACCCCAGAAATGAGAGCAGTTACACAGAATTTTGGGAAGCAGGCACAACATGCAGTGGATCTGCCTGCCTGTCTGGCACTGGCAAGTGATGGGGGGGGAGCAACTTGTGACTGAGTGGTGGCCAAGCCCTAAGAACAACTGGGGGAATAGAGAGAGGAACCCCTTTTGTAGGCACTGACTGCTATGTTTCCCACTTTCAGAGCAGAAAATTGAGCAGCTGCCATTGCTGGGACTGCAGAAAAGCATCTTGGTGCCACTTGGCATGGAGGGAGGGAAGTGGGTTCATTCGCAGGGGACTCCTGGAAGGAGCTGGGCTCTTCTCGTTGACCTTTTTATTTTGCTTCCTTTAAAGGCTGGGGGGCACAGGGGGGGAAAGGAGGAGGGTTTAGGACAACTCAGTCTGAAAGAAAAAAAAAAAAAAAAAAAGCCAAGTTAGAGATGTGGAGTGCTTGGCAGAGACCCAAAGCACAAGAGCACAGAGACCGTGAGAAAAATGTCAGTTTACTGTCCAACTGGATGGAAATCAGATGTTGCATTAGGACATCACAGGACTTGTAAATGAATAAAGGACTGGGAATGAAATGAAGGAAGATCCAGCTGGGCTGGAGGAGGCAATCCAGCAAGGTCTTGATCCCAATATGGTTAATATCCATGAGATCTATTCCTACTTGCAGCCATGAGCCTGCTGTCACAGCATAAATCCTTCACCAACAGCTAAGCCAGATCTCCTGAGAAAGGAGGAGTGGGTACTTCAGGGCTTTGATGTTGTAAGTAGCTGAGGAGGAGGAGGGAGGCGTGAAGATGGGGAAGAAAGTCACTGCAAGCCTTGCTGGAAGAACCCATGGGCAGAGTCCAACTGGTAAGTACAGCCCCTCCAGTGGCACAGAACAGCATCCATTGCTGTTCCCTCTTCACCCTGTGGCTGCTTGGCTGCATGGCCTGGAGATGCCAGGATGTCTGCTGAGGATGGATCAACCTGAAGCCCAGAGTGGCAGCAGGAGGACAAAGAGGTGGCAGAAAAGATGAAACACTGCCTGGGGATCATTTGCAGCAGGATAGGCACCCAGCCACCTTCAGAGCTCAAGCAGCCTTTGCCACTTAATGTGCAACCAGACCACAGTACACACAAAAGATTAACGGAAGAAGTTGTCCACGACTGTGATTTTATTACACACACAAGTCCTGCCCTGGATATTTCCCTCAGGATACCATTAGACACAGCATCACCTGTGGGACCTCCTGTTTGCACTTACTCGTTAAAAGGTGAAGCCAATGCAAGAAGCAGCCAGGACAGCTAAAGAAGCCTTTGTGAGCCCTCTCTCAATCATGCTAAAAAGGGGAATGCCTAGAGATTTCTGCTTGAAACTACTCATGATAGCTCTTGGCTGAACACCCGGATGGGACCAGCTCCTGCCTAAGAGCTAAAGTGACCCATGACGATCCATCACTGAGTGGAGTGAGCAGCCCAGGGGTGGGCAGTGGCTGGAAACCCAGCATTCAGAGCATCCTTTTTCACACACCATGCTCTGCCTGCCAGGCAGGGACAAATGGCCAGTCCTCACTATTCCCCAGCAACTTGCCGTGGGAAGCTCACTCCTGCTTGCCCGGGGCTGGCTGTCAGCATGGGCTGGGAATGCAGCCACTGTGCTGGGATCTGCAGGGCCCCTTTCTGTAAGGAAAACAAAGCCGTACTCCTCGCACAGGAGCACTGTGCAGCTCACTAATAACCATCCATGGGCCAGGGCCCTGCTGTGCCAAGAGCTATAAATATCAAAAAGGATGTCCGCTACCCCAAAATGCCCCGAATCCCTCTCTGACATGAGAAAGGAGTCGTATCTCCTGCTTGCTGGAGAGTTTTCCATGTCAATTGCTGCAGCATCCTTCCCTGACACCTCTGCCGTGTGCAGCCTCTAACTTCGGCATTGAAATGCAGGGTGAGGACCATCATTTCTGCAAAGCTGTGGCCCCCCTTCCTTCTGTGGACCAGCCCTAGCACGAAGTAGACAAACGCAAGTTAGGACAGAGCTGCCAATAGATGTTATCGTGGGAAGCCTGACCACAGGCAAAAAAGACCCCAACCACTAGCTTCAAGAATCTGCAAGATTGAAGATTTAATGGCTTTAAAGTCTTTATGGCTTCAATGGCATCCTCAGTTGGAACAAGCACACAGACATGACAAGCATGTTTGCTCTGCAGTGCATGTGTGTCATGTACTACCCCACGCCAGCTGGTGGGAATTAATCTGAGCAAGCTGAACTGCATGGGACTGGTTGCACAGCATCCAGAGTGCTCCTCATCTGTCCTCCTTCCCAAAAATATACAACAGCATCCAGCTTTTAAAGCTGGATCTCCTGGCTATTGCAAGCAAGTAAGCAGCTAGCAAGGATGACATCCCAAGAAGCATGGGGTGGGCTTTGCACCCCCCTTTTCTCTTTCTCTGGCCATAGGGGAGCCCTGAGGAGGGGTATGGCTTACAAGAAGCATGTTTAGCTCAGCCTTTCTGCAGGTCAGGACTTGCACAGGAGCATGCTTCCTTCCAGAGAGGATCCTGGACACCTTGGAGGCAGGGAGGGGAAAGGGAAAAAACATGAACACTTAGAAAATGCAATTTTACCTTAATGGGATTTACGTTGTTCCTATGCTCTCCCTGAAGTGAAAACATCACATAACAGATTGCAACTCTTTAGAGGCAGAACAAGGCCCCAGGGGAAAACCCCCACCTTTAAGCAGTGCAGAGGAGATCATGCAGTATGCTGCTGGGCCCAGGAGGGGAAGGACATGCAGCAGAGAAAAGCTTTTGACACAGGACTTCAACTAAGTGTGTAGTGAAATGAGGCAACCAGGTGCCACTAATTCCCAGGGAGTGGCATGAGCTTGTGTCAAGCCCACCTGTGCCTGATTAGGGTGGGCCCCCACTGAGCATGAGCAGGATTAGGGGGCCAATAAACGGGGTGCGGGGGGCCTACCCTAATTAGGCACAGGTGGGCTTAACACAAGCTCATGCCACTCCCTGGGAATTAGTGGCCCCTGGTTGCCTCATTTCACTACATAAGTGGCCAGTGAGCAAGGAAAAAGGGCATTTTTTTCACAACTGGCAACTGTGGATGTTGCTCATGGGAGAGAGCTGGTGGGCCTCTACAGAGGTCTTGTTGCATCCAGGGGCTCTGGAGTCAGAAAGCTTGAGCTCCATCCCATTACCTTCAAGACAGGAGAAATTTTCTTTGCCCCTCTGTGCTTGGAAATTAGGTTTTGGGTGGCCCATTGCCATGCAGGCTAAAAGAATGGCCTGGTGAGCAAAGACCTGGAATGCAAAAGGGTCCCCATGGTCTGATGAATTCTGGGGGGCTTTGCACACCCAGCAGCACCCAGTGGATTGCTGAAGATGCTGCAACTACCATGGGTGGCTTCTGGGGCCAGGGCAGTATGGTGCCAGCCCTCCATAACTGCAATGTCCTTGGAGGACACCATGGGAGGAGATTTGTCTGTGCAAGAGCAATGTCCCCCCACAGAAGATTTCGCCCCACTTTCAGTGAGGTCTGAGAGAGAGAGAGATGCTGAAGGTGGGTGGAGAGGCATCTGGGGAGGCAGGAATCTGCAGAAATGTTCAAGGAGGGAAAGTGAGCCCATAACTGTGGCTGGTGAGGCCATTAAGGCAATGTGGAAACTTAAAAAAACCCAACCAACCAAACAGACAAACAACAAAAAACAAGCAAACAGAAACCCAACCAAAACCAACACAACAAACCAAAACAACAAAATTCCCACAAAACCTTTATCTGGACACCCACAAAGCATCTTTGTGGCCCTGTGGGACCTTGGCCAGGGATGTCTGGGATTGGGGCTCCCTCTAGAGGGTTTTGCACAGCCAGCAAGTGCCTCAGGAAGAGGATGGGATGGGACACCAGGACACAGTCCTTTCTTTTCCTGAGATCCTGCTTTGAGTAGGGTGGTGTTAAAAGCATCCCCAAATTGCCCCGAGTCAATGTGACCATCTTCAGCTCTGCCGAGAAGGAATGGCAGGGTCAGAGAACCAGCGTGTCCCCAGCTCTGCCTCCAGACTTGGTATCTGCCAGCACAGAGCCCAGCTACCAAAAGGCCTTGGAGCTGCACAAGGAAGAAACTGTAGGTCTGTCCTTTATGGCAGCTGACAGCACTGGTGCCATGGTGCTTCTGGTCAGCCAGAGATGGCAGAAACCTTCAAGGTGAAGTAGTTGGGGCCCATGCATCACCAAGGCTTGTGAGAAGGGTTTTTACATTGATTGCTTAAGCCAAGAGGGATTTGGGGAGAGGAGTGTTGGAAGTGACTGTTTCATTGCTGTAGGCAGAGCTGAATGCATGGTTTGAGAACCTGTTGGGGTTTGGGATGATTTAAGGCAGAACACCATGTGCTGAGGTCAGAGAAGCACAGATACAGCCAGGAGATGTCTAAAGACAACAGACCTGCACCTCTGGGGGAGGAAGGCTTAGATGGGCAACTAGACACAGAGTGGGCACTACCAACAGAAGACACATCCTAACATGAATTTCAGACATCCTACCTGCTTTCAGACAAGAGCATAAGCTCATCATCAAAGCAGTGCTGGGCTACCATGAAAGAGCAGCCTTGGAGGATGACTCAGCCAGAAACCTCTCCTAGCTGGGAGAGATGGCAGTGGTTTACCCTTACAGACTTGTCCTCAGACATCTGTGGCTGCTCTTGCAACAAAAGGTGTTTTCACCTTCTACTAAACCTGCTTGACAACCCTCTGAGATATTTTATCATACAGGGTGATCATAAAGCTCATGTTTTGTTGCTAAAACCCTTCATGACGGTACAAACTTCCCAAGGCAACGCGATAATTCAAACATGTCCCAAAAAAAAAAAAAAAAAAAAAGAAAAAAAAGAAAAAGGAAAAAAAAAAAAGGTATGTTGACTCACTCTTCAGATTTTAATTAGAGTGACTACAGGTGGCAGGTCTGCAGCATCTCACAGCCTTTACAAGGGGACCTCAGCTCTCCAGCTGCTCAGGCCAAAGTCACAGGTAAAGAGAGGTCATGCATCAATAAAGAGCAGAGTAGTTGGGCTGTCTGAGTGTTTTTAGGATCTCAGAGAACAAAACCTCCCCTACTGTTCAAGGTCTAAGCACAAGAGGTAAAGCTGGAACTCCTTGCAGGCCCTTTCAGAAAAAACTCTACTCAGCTATGGCAGAGCCAGAGGAGACACTGTAGGAGTCAAGCAAAACTTTGAAATGGTCTCCTGTGTGAGGGCAGGAGAAAGCTAGAAAAAGAGGAGCCACAAAAAGCTGTGCTCCCTTCTGATTTCCACCTCTTCTGCTGCTGGGACCAGTTTCTCCCATGAAAATCATGAGGGAAGACAGGCACAGGCGGCATCCTGATGTTCCCAAGTAGCTCCGCACGGGGTTCGGAGCTGATGGCTTCCTCTCTGACCTTCACTAGATGGTGCTCTGCACCCTCCCTTGGAAACCCCTGCGCAGGCAGAGCCTCATTCTCCTGTGTTGCATTTTCGGCTGTAGACTCGGGTGGGAGGAAAAAGGGCTCTTCAGAGGCTTTTTACTGCAGAGGAAAAGCATGCTGCGTGGTAACACTGGGGTTTGGAGAAGCCTTCATCTCTCAGGATGCTTTTCAAAACACTAGGAAATGCTTAAAGGAAGGGGAGATTGAGCAGAGACAGCAAAGGCCATTTATCCCCTGCTTGGAAAATCCTCTTCTGCATGGATTTCCCCTCCACGGAGGAGTCATGTCCTGGCAGAGGATGTGCAAACTTGTCCCGGGACTGGACCCATCTGAGAGAGGACAATTTTACTGCTCCCCCCAACCATGACTGTGGGCACACACTTTGTGGGCAACAGCTTCCAAGTGTCTTGGAACCTTCAGCACCTCTGGTCACAGCAGAGGAACAGAGTGCTTGTGTCTCCTTGTCTTCCCCCCCACCCCCTTCAAAATTCGATTGTGAGCTCCAGCCAGCCCTCCTTCCACCAGCTGAAGCCATGGGCTCAGGCCAGGTGTGGTATCAAACTAAACACAGCCCCTGGTGCCTCACCCCAGGACCCTAGAGCTGCAGAGACCTGAAGCACTAAGTGAGCTGGATGAGAGGCTCTTGTCCCTGTAAAGCACCAGACACTCTCCAGCACCCTCCTGGCATCATCCTGGCAAACCGACTGACTGGGACACCAGGAGGGAAGAAGCCTTTGTCAAGCTCAGCAAACTAAGCTCTTAAACACAAGAGCTTAGTCAGCCAAGAGATAAACACACTTAGAGTGTGTTTATCGCCCTTTGACAGGGAATGTGATGTGTTTATGTAAAGCATGGAAGTGGAGAAGCTTTCTGACTGTGCCTCAGAGATACCCAGCAATGGAGATGGAGCTGCTTTGGGTGGAAAAAAGATTTTCAAGGTTTAAATAACAAGGGGGATGGAGTTTTATTGTTTTGTTTTGTTTGGGGTTTTGTTTGTTTGTTTGTTTTCCTGGTTGCCATTTCCTGCGTTTCCTTTGCCAAGGTGGGGGGGGGGGGTGTCCTTGTTTTGAAGCCTCTGACCCACGAGTCAATGTTTTTGCATTTGTTGCCCTTTTTGAAGCCCGTTCAAGCCCCTTGTGGGGAAGATAAAAAAGGCTGCCCAACACCAAGTCTGTTCTGAAAGTCAGTTTTGCAGGATAAAACCCCTGGAGTGGCTGCCTGTTCTCCATGCCCTGGATACTTTCAGCATACACAGTGCAAAATGTCTCCTTTGACAGGCTGTCAAGAGCTTTCAAGAGGCTCTTTATTGCTCTACACACCCTGGCTGGGAAAGCTTGAGCAAGCAGATGGGCTTTGCAAGAGTCAAAAGCCAGTCCTTTCCTCAGACGTGGAGCTTTTGGGCACTGCCACCCTCCCAGCCTTTGTTAGCATGATTTCTATTTAACAAAAGAATTGTGCCCAGCCTTAAAGGCATCTCAAGCTGGATCTGAAGCAGGCATTGCTGCCACAGGGGAATGAGGTTGTTTCTCTATGGTTTCAGGTAGGTCTTTCTTCAGAGGCAACAGGTCCCAGATTTTTCCTTGGTTGACCAGGTCTCTCTCTCCCTTCAAGCCTTGGCAGTGTCCAAGCATCCTAAAAAAAAAAATTTCCTGGCCATACAGAGAAATTAGCAAACAAAGCTTGGGAACCACAGTCAGAGTTAGGGGCAGTGATCTCACCTGGCCTTGTCCAGCCAATAAGTTCAGCCCAGAGCAGATCCTGGTATCCAGTGCAGAGCCCATCTGTGGAGCATTGATAATGTCCACTGAAGGTGCTGCTTGCAGCAATCAGCAGCAGTAAGTGTTGTTCCAGAAGCTGAAGACCAAATCAATTGCTTTGGTTTGTGGTTTATGGAGACTGGAGATCCTGTAACAGTTGAGGAAGAGAGCTGCCTTTCTATCAGAGGAGGGAAAAAGGAAGAAAAAAGAAATAAATCCCTCGTTCCACCAGCTGAGTTGAAGTCATGTCCCTGGCCATCTCCATCCCCATGCTGTGAAAGGCAGTGTGCTGGCATCATTTGCCTTCTGAGAGGTGGCTGAAGATCAAGAGGACTACAGAAGGGTGTGAGGATATGAGTAACAAGGAAGCAGCCTTCAGGAGGCTGCTGGGGATGGTGAGGAAGATAACCAAACCCTTTGTACCAAGTCTTGTGTCTTCCTAGAGGATTAACTGCTTCTCTATCTGAACAGTGGAAGAGGGTGAGAAGTAGAAGCTCCTTTCCCCCACTGGGCTTCTCTGCTCTGCACATCAAAGGCAATATTGCAGGGAAAGCCTGTAAGAAGCTCTAGTTCTTTCCTGGTGTGAAAGCCCCAGGTCCAAGGCTTCCTGTGAGTTGTTTCCCTGCCTCAAGGCATCAAACAGTCCCATCGGCTCAGCTGAGCCAGTGAAGGTTTGGCAGCACTGCTGCCTGCCCAACCCCCCAAGACATCTGCCTCCCCTGAGGTGAGTGGGAGGAAAGCACTTTTTAACTTAGTGATGGAGGTTTCAGGTGGGGCTAAAATTCATCTCACCAGCACTTGAGTTTCATGTAGTGCCAGGGCTGGTATGAGCCAGCCCCTGGACACCTCATGCTTCTCGTTTCCTCCCATTTAACAGACATGAAACATATAAGGACTCATTAATACCAAAAAATGTTCCCATCTCATTGCACCATCACGCCACTTGGAATCATGTCTACTGACTGCAGCAAGGTCTCTGCACCCATGAGTCGGTGTCTACGTTAAAGTTGCAAGTGGCAGATTAAAACCTGGCAAGATTTTAACCCAGGCTCGGTGTGGTGATCCTTGGGGCTCGCACCCCAGCACCCAGATTGCAATTCCTGTCTGCTTAAGATCTGCACACTTATCAGGCAGCAAAATCTCTGCTTGGCTTATGCCCTTGGGGGGAGCCTTGGGGAAAGGTTTGCAGGCAGAAAACTAGATGGTAAGCAGGGCTGGTGTCCCATAAAGGGGACACAGGGTTGAGCAACTGCGCCAGATCACCAAGACAGCTCAGCAACATAAACTGCTGCCATCACCATGTCATGGGCATTTTTAGGATGGCTGTTTGCTTTCCTTTGGCTCCTCCCTATACATGCTGATAACATGCAACTGATAATTAGAGAATCAGAGAATGGTTTGGTGATACTTTGCTGTAGGAGTAGAAATGTCCACAGCATCACTGCTGTGTAGGGCCTTTAAAGGGTATCAAGGAACAGTCAGACAATAATGCCCCATGCAGCATCTCTACTCGCTCAGTGGATGGTGGTAGACACAGGCAGCCCTAAGCCAGTCTAGCCAGTGGTGTTACCAGGCATGAACTGCAGGGTTTGCTGTCCTCACCTGAGAACTGACAATTAGGCTTTGCACAAGGGCTCCCTTAATTTATGCATGAGTGCTCTAGAAGTTCATGCATGAGCATCTGTTTAATCCCTGCATGAGAGCCCAATTAATTTATGCACAAGGGCCCAGATAGTTAATGCATAAGCACACCATCAATTCATGCATGAGCACCCAAACAACTCAAGCACAAGCAACCCATTAATTCATACCCAGGTGCTTAAGGACTTGATGCATTAGTGCCCAACTCACACCCACCGTAGCACCCACTTAAGTCATGCATGGGCACCCATTTAGTCCATGCACGGGTGTCTGATCAACTTGTGCATGACTGCTTACTTGAGTACATAACTGCTCTGTTCCCAAGCTCCTAGTGAAAAGCTATGCAACCCTTCTGCTAACAGAGACAATCCTGTTCTTCCAAAGACCTTGCAGACCACAAGGACCTCCCAAGCCCCCCAAGCTCTGGCTCCCACAGACCCAGCTGATGGCTACACGGTGACTATGGGGGTGACCATCTCCTGACCCTGCCAGGACATACCCACAAATCCCACCAGGCTTCGCTCTTCCAGCACTCCCAGTTCACAAGGATAGAAAATATGAGCATGTTGGAAAAGGATCACAACTTTGCCCCAGCTGCTGTTATCAGGGATTCAGTGGGCGTCTCCTCACGATTTCTAGTGTTCTTTTAAGGTGTCTGGGATGAGCTTTTGTCTGATGGACAAGTCTGTTGATGTGGCTGGTGGGAACTTTTACATGCCAAGGGTAGTAGGATGGGGCAGAAACACATTTGCAGGCAGAAAAGTGCCCCCTAATGAGGAGACGTGGAGTCAGTCTCCCAGGAGGCTGCATTTTGGGCAGGTACCATGGCCCAAAGGAATGACAGCACACTGATGTTTTCTCTATGCTATTTTTAATTGGATTAAAGTAAAGCATTGTGGGGAGGAAGCCCAGGATCTGGCTGCCATGCCACTCTGGCACAGCTCTTGGACGTCTCTGCTTGATTCCTCTGCTCTTCTTTCAGCCCTGGGACAAATGATTCCTTTATTCAATGATTCCTTTATTCTGTTCCTACAGAATACATGGCAAAACATGCGTTGTCACCAGGGAAAGCAGCAGCAACCACAGGCACAAACACAGACGCTTTTTTTTCTCTCTTGGATGAAAATAATGTGTGTCATGGGTCACTTAAGCTTAATACTTTCCAGTAATGGCCTCCTTTTTTTTTTTTTTTCTTTTTTTTTTTTAAGGTCAGGTTTTTATTAGAACAACACTGAGACAAACCAAGTTAACAGCTAATGTTACTGTCACTTCCAGTGCTCCCCAGCCCCAATCGGTCTCATCCCCAGAGGGCAACATCACTTTTTGGTTGGTTAAACATCACATTTTACCAGCTGCCCAGCCAAAGGTTTCTGAAGCCACTTTCTTCCCAAAGAGGAGGGAGAAAACACAGCATCCTTGTGTGGCTATTTGAGGGGTTTGAGTCAAAGATTCCAGTGGGGAATGCCCATCAAGGCAGGGGCTGAAGCATGCTCTGGCTGGTATCCTGGCTCTGCTGGGAACAGGGTCAAGCTCTTGGGCTGCTCCAGCATTTTTTCCCACATGTTCAGCCCATGCATGAGTCCCACCCAAGCCCATAACTCTCTGCTGAGACGCCTTTGACAAAGGGAACTGAGCAAATGTTCTGACATGGGGCTGTCCTGGCTCTGTGTAGATAAAAGAAATCTTGAGCCTGAAAACATCTAACAGTTTCAAAGAGCCTGAGCTCTGGCCTGAGCATGTTTAGACTGCATGCATAGCAAAGGGTGCTGATGCCTTTAATCATCGCCGTATGTTTCCAGCACTTTTATCTGCAGATCTTCACAGTCCTCCATGGAGAAACTTTCCCTGTTCATCACTGCTTTACAGATAAGTAAATGGAGGTGAAGCCAGCGAGGGCTGGATTTGCTCCAGCTTCACAGGACAAATCTTTGGGGCACCACATTTCCAGCCGGTCTCCTTTGTGTTTCCTCTCCAAGGCTGACACTCCCCCTTTGAGATACCTTGAAAAGTGACAAAGCACCAGAAAGAGTCTCATCTGTGTTTTGCTGGTGGTGACTGCCCATGTTGCTGGTGCCGCTTGTGCCCGTATCTCAGCACAGCTGCCCACATCTCACTGCACCCATTGCCCCTGGCTGCAACTGAGCAATGGGTTTGCAAAATTGCTCCAAATTGCAGACGAAAGGCAATCCTGCTCTCTGCTTCAGTGCTTTGCACTGTGGTGTAACATCTCTTCAGCAGGTTCAATGTTATTTACTTACTATTCCTTTTCACGGATGCTTTAATATAATGTAATTAGTACCAAGGGTAGCGTCAAGCCAAGAACAAATTAGGTTGCAACACATCATCTCCCCCGCCTGGATGCTCTGATTTTTGGGATCCCAGCAGGAAATCCTCCTGCTTGCACTCTGCCTGAGCTCCACAGGCAAGAATTTTAAGAGGGGAAGGCAGTGCCCCAAGGCTGCAGGGAAGATGGGTTCTGGGGAGCAACTCCCAGACTGTGATGCCACTGCCCTGATCTCAGCATCTCCTCTACTCTCACAGTGGCTGAGGAGGAGCTAGATGAGACTAATCCCAGAAATGAGGCACATTTTTCTCTGGGAGCTGAATGGGCTGTAATGAGAGCCTGATCCAGGGCCTTATAAGCTTTTAATTTTAAAAAAATTTCTTTTGAATTAACACATTTGCTCTCATAGCTCAAATGCGTATTTTCCCTGACCCACAACTCCTTCCGTGCAACATTCTTTCAAATCAGATTTTCCCAGGAACTTTTTCAGAAAACAGCTGCCTCCTGGCTTCAGCAGCTGTCAGCCCAGCTGATACAGACCTCTGGAGAAACTGCTGCTAAACTGGTAGTTCAATCCTGGATGGATTCTGCCAGGCATACAGCAGGAGGGAGACAGCCAGGAACTGACCCCAGCTTGGGGAAGGGAGCAGCCCTGCTTTACTCAGCACTGGGGTTCTCCACTCCATGGTGGTTTACAGATCACCCTCCTTTTTCCCTATCCCCCCATTTAGCTACAGAGCAAATCCTTTCAGATGACAAGCATAAACCCAGTTTTTTGGTATTAAAAACAAGGTCCTAGCAACCACATCATGCCCAGATTTACCAGCCCCATCCATCTTCCAGAGCCACAGGGAGGTGAGCAAGCCCAGGGGACTTGGGTCACATCACAGGCTGGGCTAAAAGACCTCCAAGCATTTGCCAGGGCCCTGCATCACCTTTTCAGAAACAAAATTAAGTTTTCAGGCTTTGGGTTCTAAAGGCCACCAGCTTTCCAAGAAATTTTAAAGCCAGGAAAATTCACCCAAATCCTAAATCACTCATGGAAACAAAGGCTGGAGTGATTATTTTTACTAAAAATTGGCAGGTTCCCAGCTTCATGAAATACAGCTTTTCTGAAAGAGAAATCTCTCATGGATAGACCTGCCTACCAGTGGCTTTTGAAAACAACTCATTTAAAAAAAACCCAAAAACCAAACCAATCAACCAAAAAAACCAAAACAACCCAAACCAAAGCATATAACCCTTTAAAAATAGCCTTGAGACTTATCTTTAGCTCCAAGGCTGGAAGAGGAAGGTTCACACTTACTTTTCATTGGTTTCTGCCTACTCCAGCTTGAAAAAGGGGCAGGCAGAATATTTTTAGGCTCACATTCCTGCTGCAGATGCAAGAAAAGCCACTTTTCCCAAAGATGGCTCTGAAGCTCTGCACGCTGAGACAGCTATGGAAATCTCTGCCTGTTCTAGCTCCAGAAAAATACTGCTTGAAGTGGGTTTTGGGGACCAGGAGCTTACTTGTGGGTGGCCAAATGAGGGCTAGGGACCAGCTCAGCCTAATCATTTCAGGACAGTTGCCAGGGACTTTCTTGCAGGGAGGTCTGCAGAGGATTAACTGGGTGCTGCTGTGGCACCTCATCACCACTACAATGAATTTCACCCATCACTGGCACTGTCTGCTTTCAGTTTCACAAGAGCTTTTCCCCCATCAGCCTTCTCATTTAGCATCCTAAATAACCATCCACATCAAACTAGTTTTTAATGACTACATTATTCAGCCCAGGTCTAATAACACATGTCACCACCAACCTCCCTTCCAGGACAGAAACAACTCCTCTCTTTCCCAGCTTTAATCACCTATAAGAGGACACTGCCTTTTATGCTACAGCTCTTAAGAGAGTCCTTCAAGAGGCTGAGAGACATAACTTCCTTCTGCAGGAGTCCTGGTTACTGTCCCTTGCTAATTAACACATTAATTGTATCCCATGGTGTAGTTTCTAGTTATTTGGCCAGTACAGACATCAGGTACAGACACCAAGAAAGCCCCTGAAGGCTTTATTTAATATCCTGTGGAAAGGTAGGTTACCTGCCCTGGCTCAGAAGCTGTTTGTAAAGCTCTTGCTTGGAAGGATGCAAAATCTTCCTGCACTTTTAAAACTGCAGTGCAGCCTCACACCCACTGCTCACCCTGCCTGGACCCCTTAATCCACAGGCCAGTGGAATTAATACCACTGTATTAAAGGCAGCAGCTTATGGAGAGGTTTCTGGGAATTCACAGGCTGAGCTCTTGCAAGGCAGAGCTTCTAAAACAGAAGCTGAATGAACATGGTTCTAGGCAGAGGAGTTTAAGTCATACATAGGTATAAGCATTACCCAAGTCTTTGCCTCTAAGGTTGATGAAGGCATGGATCAGTGGAAGCAGCTACACCCAGAAGCATCCCAGGGAGGGAGGGAGGGACCAGGGTCACTGCAGGACCCAGGACAAAAGTGAGGAAGGAGATACAACAATCATTTTAGATTATTTACAGCTAGTGGAAAAGTAGGGGAATTATCTGGAAATAAAACACCACTACAAGATGGTTCTGGGTTTGTTCTTTGTTAAATGTAAACAATAGCACACAATATTTTAGAAGAATTTAGCTTCATAAAAGTGTTGCAAGATATTCAGCATCTGAAAGCACCTGCCATGAAGAAGCACTTTCTAGACACCAGTGAGGCATCATCAGCTCTCAAGTAGGCACAGAAAATGGGCAGTGGTTCAACAGTTCAGTCAACCCACTTTTAGGCTTCCCAGTACCAATTCAGAAGTGGCAAAGGCACATGATAAAGCACTGGATCCAGGATGAACTCACTCTACCTGTTCAAATAATTACTTTTTTTCTTAAAACAGGATTCCTTTGAAGCAGCAGACTTTACTACAGATCAAGTATAATCTCATCTGTACATCTAACCTCCTGCCAGAGAAGCTACAAAGCATCCTCCAGCAGCTGGCAGGCAGCCAGCCAGCACAAACTGCACTGCTTGCTTCCGCACAACTCTGGGAACTGCTCCCTGACTGACCCAGATCTCATTTGTCTTCCAGGCAGAGCAGGAATAGCACAAATCTGCCACCATTGTGGGTCCACAGACAGAGGCACTGACACAGTGACTACCAGCTAAGGAAGTCAGGAAGAAGTAAGGCAGAGACCCAGATAATGTGAATGCATCTTCAGTTTCTAGAGCTGCCACAAGCTGATACGGGTTGAAGGCTCTCGACTGTGTCAGAAGTACTAATGCACTCCTCCTTCCCTCTTTGGATATCAAGCATCAGAGCTGACACCTCAAAGGTAGGTCTCTAGAGCTGTAGTATCTGTTCCCATCATGATGACAAGAAGCAGGAAAGGGAGCAATTGCTGCCTGCGGATCTGCTCACACCACAGGGGCGTGCAGATACCCAGCACCGAGCTCCCAGAGGAGTGACAGACCTCCCACTGCTCACCCTGGCTCCCAGGGACAGCTCATGTAGGGCTGCACTTTAAAAATGAACTACCCAGGGGAGAGTAAAAACAAGGGTCTGTGCAAGCCTGCCAAGCTCCTGTCAGCAGCCCTCCTTGCACTGCCTGGAGCAGAGAGCCAACAACTCAAGTCATCACAGAAGTGCACAGGGCTGCTTGGCTGAAATGACCTTTTCGTGCACTGATCCAGAGTCACACTAAATGCAGGAGGGTGCAGATTCAAGGTGGGGCTGTAAGTAGTTGATCTTAGGGAATGTGGGAAAAGAATGGGTTTGCAGACACACACCATCCACATTTGGAATGGAAAGAAATAGAGAAGAGCATAAGGCAGTCGGTACTGGAAGGAAGGACCAGCAGTTGCCCAATTCTTTTTTCTCCCTTGAAAGAATCTTCCACAACATGCCAGAGGTCTCAGAACACTGTGCCTGATGGGGCTGGAGCTTCTGATGCTTCCAGTGGTTTCGTGAAGTGTCTCCGTGTGACCAGTCCCAGACGAACAGCAAAGATCAAGCAAGTCATTGCCAGCAGAACAACTAGAAAAGAAATACAGAAGGGTGTCAGCACATGTAAAAGTCTGTGCCTCTTGTCATACTCCAACTCTCAGAACAGGGGGCACTCAGGAAAGAAGGGACACATATTCCCATCACACTCCCCTTATAGGAGCCTTTATCCCCTCCAAAGTTCTGTTTTGTGGAGTTCAGAATTTTCAGCACTATCCAGTCAAACTTGCCCATTACTTCCAGGTCAAGGCCTGTCTAAAGGGGGAAGCTTTATGGAAACAGGATTTAAAATGCATTACATTAACAAAATACAGAGAGTTTTGAACTATATAAAGAAATGCTCTACTTTGGGAAAAGTACATTCTTGCCCTACCAGCCAAACAAGCTGAACCACTAAGAATGAACTTTTGCTGGTAGAAATGCACTTACTGCAGGAACACAGCTGTCTACCAGAGATCACTTATACCTTCCTGTTTCTGGTGGCCATAAACATCATGAGATAAGTCTCCAGTGCCCTCATGCCTTTGGCAGACAAGGTCTGGCCTTTTCTGTGAGCTTTTAGGCATTGCCAGGCTCCAGCTGCCACTACAGCACACGGGAACACGTATTGGAGTGGCTGTGATTGTGGTGCCAGCCCAGAAATTATCTTTAACCACTGATACATGGCAATGGGAAGGCTGAAGAGTGGAAACCTGCTCCCCTCTGCTGACCCTACATCCCAAATTGCCACAGCAGAATTCAGAGTTCGCTCACCTCAGTCCCTTTCACGACAGCATAAAACTACACACAATGGCACAGCTTTTGCCAGGCTGTGACTGTACAGTGTTCAGACAGCTTAAGCCCTTTAACAATGGATGACTACACTCAATTCTGCTACAGTGACCTGCAGCAACCAAATAATCCTGGAAAAACTTGTTAAGGCTAGCCTGAGCTCTGCTGTGTAGGAAGAGAACACATGCAGGGTTTTGCAGTAAGAAATTTAGATACAACCCTTCCTAGGGTCAGAAACCTCTGCGCTGCTCCCAATATCCCAAATGCCAGAGAGCAAATGGAAGCCCATGCCTTCATCCCAATCCTGTGTCAGATGGAGCTACCAGCAGAGATCTCCAGTGGGTGATGGAAAATTGCAGGGCATACACATTGCACTGGGGAGTGAACCTGAGGCAACACAAGGTTTGAATGCAGCCCCAAAGCCCACAGGCAGGGCTATTAGCTCTACTCCTTCCTTTTTTATTAGGCCTCATAATAAATCCCTATTTCTGCTTTTTATAAATAAACCTCTCCAAGAGGCAAGTCTGTCTTCCTGCCCCTAATACACAGGAAAGATGTGGAAGTGTTTACCAGCCTTCTTTTGCAAGAGTTGGAAACAGTTTAAAAGGTTCACCTATAAAAATGCTGTTTGTTGTTGGGGATGAAAATGAGACGTTCTTGGATGCACTGCCAGCCAGAGCTATTATGACAACTGGGTAGATTGTGAGGTTATAACGGACATACTTGTCAAGAAAGAAGTTTTCTAGATAAAACCTGTGAAGAAAGAGATTGGCCAAAGTAAGCATTTTCTCTATATACTTTTTTTTCCCATAGAAAGTTGAAAGGCATTGGACAAATAAATTTTTTTTAGGTCAGTTTGGGCCAGGGACCAATATTGTTCACTTCCCAAAATTTAGAAAATTAATTTTAAAATATCTAACCTAAGTTTAGGGAAAAAAATAAAGCCATATTTCATATTTTTTCTGTTTTGGCCCTCACTTGCAAGTGCAGGGGAGGCTGGGCTCATGCAAGTCACAGCAACCTGCTCCTGACCCACAGCATCCACTAACTGGCATTGCTGAGGGTCAGGGAAGAAAAGCTCTCCCAGGCCCCTGTTCATCTGCAATGATATACAACAGGGGCTTTTGCATCCAGTGTTGGTACAGGGACAGACTAGAAGTGAACTGGGCCAGATAGTCCAGACTTCTGAGCTGGGGAAGGGATCTGCCAAGGCTCAATGAGAACCCAGGAGGTTGCTTACCATAGTACTAGGTCAAGAACAAGAATGCTTAGAGAAGCAGTGGTTGCTTTCTCATTGGACACGTTCCACTTGTAGATCAACACAACAGCAAAGTTCAGCAGCGTGGCGATGACGGCCCAGGTTGCGTACAGCGCCAGCCCATTCTGGACCTGACACGTAGCACAGCAATAAGACAATAACCAAGTAAAAAAAAAAAAAAAGGGCAATTCCTCTTTATCCTTTGGGACCCCATAGGTCCCGGGGCAGTTAGGCCTCCTGGACCTAGTGGCAGGGAAAGTCCCTCAACCTTGGAGTCCTCATGGTACCCCAGAGAGCCACCACACAAAAGCCTGCAGTGTCTTTCAGGGTTTCCCATCCACACCTCAGAGCTGGCTGCCCAGCCTGGCTGCTGCAGGCTGCTGTAGTGGCTCACAAAGAGTTTTGGAACTCTTTGCTGAGATTTTGGAATCTCAGCAACCTCCCAGCACACACGTTTGCTACATGGAGCCTGCAGCAGGCAATATCAAGGGCTGGAGTCACGCCTGAGTGAAGGTGGGGAGTGTGGCTATTCCCAGTTCCCTGTACTATACTGTTTTTTCAGGAACTGAAATACAAGGGGGAAAAGAACAGTGCCAGCTCTCTGATTTGTGCCAAGAGACATTTCCAGTAGGAACTTTTCCATGCAGACTCCCAGCTTTGCATACTCCCTCCTCACTGGAGACCCTCTTAGCTCCTTCAATGTGCTTTTTCAGCTGACCCACTTTGACTGAGGAACACTCACATCCAGCAAAGGAGCCAAAGGTGGTTAAAGCACACACACCAGCTATGGGCAGAACTGCAGTGTGAGGTGTCCTGGGTCAGGACAAAAGGTTGGGGCAGAGCAGGTTTGTGCTAGGAGAGAGGCAAAAGGTAAGGGCAAAAGAAGGGAATTAAGAAGTGATGGAGTAAGAGGATGCTTATAACTTTCTCCATGAAGTTTCCCAAGCAAACACCCACTCTTCTCAGATACAACAAAAGTAATTTCCTTCCAGAATTTGGCAGAACTCAAGGAGTCAGCTACATTTGAAACCTTGAGCAGTATACACTTGCCCATATAAGAAAAATTATTTTTTTGCAGTCAGATACCAGGGATATTGCCATCAGCTACAGCAACAGAACCCATCCTTAGCAACAGCTTCTCCCTCTGAAATAAATACTTTTCTTCCCATCTCAGGCACAAATCCAAGTTATGCTTTCAAAAATAACTAAAAATTTCATTGTATAGTAGCTTGGAGAAACAAAGATATAGCAGAATCATTCCCATGATGTCCAATATGAATTCATTTAAGATGCAATTAAGCCTGTGTGCACCTGCAGAAGGCACAAGATAAAAGTCAGTGCAGAAATCTTCCCTTTCCCATCTTCTGTCATTGAATCTTTCATTCTTGATACCTTCAGCACAAATGAGGGGTTTTTTGCTTGTTTGTTTGTTGTTGTGGGGTTTTTTTGTAGCATTTACCAACAACAGAGCTTCCTAAATGCCACCTACCAGGACACGGATGAGCCAGAGCTCAGCTTTGTGACCCTTGACAAACCAGGAGGAATGGATGCTCAATGCTCGGTGTGAAATGAAGAGGGCAGCACATGTAGTAAGAGTGAGGGCTGCCAGGAACACCAGTGCTGGGAGGAGGAATCTAGGACAAAGAATACATGCACACACACAGTGCAAAATGTCTTTTTCAGTTGATGTCACAATGCCTTAATTCATAGCTTTAACATCTGGCCTTTACTGACTTTAATAAAAGTAATTACTACATGCAGCCCTCACTTTAACATATTGCTGTTTTACTCTGTTAATCAAAATTTTCCTGACTGCAACTGATTTCTTCACCTCTTGACAGCAGTGCTATTATAAGCCCTTCATGTGACCATGAGTATAAAAACAATCCAAGGTAAGGAGCTTAATTGTATTTAGGAAGAGAGACGTGTCTTCTGTCTCACCTTTGGAGGAAAAAAAAAAACAAACCAAACAAACCATCACAGAAGAAGAGCAGCTTTGAGGAAATCTCAGACTTCAACAGCCAATCCAAGTGCAAGATGAAAACATAGTAATACCAAACTCTTATGAAGGCCAACTTCTGCAAGGCCTTGCTATAAAGCAAGAGCTTTATTGGTCTGATTAAGTGTTCACGCACAGGCAGAAGTGCAAAATGAAGTATTGGGATAGTCACAATGAACATGTTAGAAAGCATTTGTAATAAAAGGCAACTTACTCTCGGTCCCATAGAAACAACCATCCAACATTAAGGCCATTATTCAGAATCCACATCACATAAAAAGGTATTGGCAGCAAGTCTGGCTTTATGTAGACATATCCAAATTCATTTCTGTGAGGAAAAAGCAGGTATGGAAAAAGAAAACAATGCCTGTATAGACCAAGTTTTCCTAATCCCATTTTCCTGATACTAGCATGGAATCTGTGTAGGAGTTAAACATTTCAGCTTACATATTTCTGCTCTGCATCCTTCTCTGACAAACTAGTCTCCATGGTTTTCCCCATTAGGACATTGTCCCATGGTAGAGAACTTCTTTCTGGTCTCTGCACCACCACAGATTTAGTGGGTACTAAGAACTGTTCAACAGATGCTGCAAAGCTTGAGCCACTGGTGGTGGCAAGAATGGCATGGCCATTAGATTTTAGCCCAGTTCCCAAGGCAAAAGGCTTATGGGATTGTAGCATGGGTGCATATGTGAATTTATATGTGTGTGCATGCACATTCATGGACTTTATCACTGTTGTAAGAACATATACTTCATTCTTCCCTTAACCTTCAAGTTTGGCCAGTATCAACTAAATGACTGCTTAAAAATCACACAAAAGCAGTAAATACATGAGACTTAAACTAAGCAGTCCATGGTCCCCCTTGACACAAGAGCTGCCATATAAGTCTACCCCACAAAAGATATCACAGAATATTACAGATATTCCATGGTACTGCATGAGGCACTTAATGACCTCATAGCCCCAGGAAAAGCTTTAAGTCCACTTCAACAACTCAAGAGACTTCCCAATTCTCTGATCTCTAACAGCAAGTAGACTTGAAGCATTACCTATGTTATTCATTAATTTTGCTCCTGTGAACTCTCAGCACCTGGCAGAGGGTATGTGAAGCCACTGAATAACTCTGTCAGACTACACAAGTCAGTGGAAACCAAACCCTGCAGAAGAGTTTACCCTTTGTAACTTGTCCACACATTAGAACAGTTCACACACAACTCCAAATTGCTCCCCAGCTTTGGGTGCTGAACCTAAAATATGGTTCAGCATCAGAGCTTCAGAATGTTAAGTCAGATTTAGTCTGACTAGAAACCCCAGGAAAAGGGGTAAGAGACTGGGCTAGAAAAGGGAAGAGCCGCTGTCCCTAGGAGGCAGGGAAAATACCTTCGACAGATCCCTGACAGGGCATAGAGAAGCCAGGCAAGCTGCCAGGCATAGATGACATTCCAGATGAGGAAAGTCCAGCCAGCTGGTGTGAAGTCAGTGATGTACTCTGCAGAGATGTTTCCAGGGGTTCTCCTGAACAGACCTGTGGTGAATGTGATTGCAGGCAAAAGTGTTACTACATACCAAGGATGGGGAAAGACAGTGGATTTCTCTCACCCTGCAATCTCCCTTCAGGCTTAGTCCACACCTCGGTGGATCTGAGGTAAATGAGAGGATGCCCTTCATGAAAACAATCCAGTTTGGACAGCAATTCTGGGAACACTGTGAGGATCTCTAAGCACCTCCCATCTTACACATAACCTGAAAAGCCAGTTGCCTGTGAAAGTACAGAGAGAAGCACATCCATTTCTGACAGCTTCAGCTGGGTAGTGTCCAAACCAAGCATTCTACAAATACACAGCAGCAGCCTGAGCAGCTTCCACCAGGGACACAAGGGCAGCATATGCAAAGGCTGCCTTTCACCCACAGGTTGATACAGCTTCACCAGGAACAGGACCATTTATTTGGATTTTGAGTGACTGGATAGGGCTAAGGCACCTGACTGTGAGACCTGGAAGATGCATAAGCTACTTTCACGTTTCACAGAACATGGTGTCTTTAGAGAAGCAATGAAGTAACAAACAGATCTATCCCACCCTCTATCATTAAATGTTATAATGCATGAAAATCACTGATCTGAACGGTTTGCTTGCATTACCTTTGAATTTCCCAGTGGCATTTCCAGCATTCAGTATCACCATGACTGTGAAGGTAGCCAGAGACAGAAACATCACAAAAATCTTCAACCTGTGCATGGCGTGCATTTTACCCTGCAAAAAAATGGGATTATTGTTCAGATATCCTAATGATATCTGCTGTATGCTTGGCACGAGGCATCCAAAACCTCCCTAGGAAACCTGTGCCAGTGTCTCGACACTCTCTCACTCAAGACTTTCTTCCTAATATCTAACCTAAATCTACCCTCTTTCAGCTTAAAACTCCTATCTCTTGTGCTGCTGTCCCATTATGTGCTCTTGTTAAAAGGCCCTCTCCAGCTTTCTTCTAGCCCCTTCAGGTACTGGAAGGCTGCTCTATAAGGTCTCTGGAATCTTCTCTTCTCCAGCCTAAACAGCTCACAGCTCAGCACTTAAACTGCCTTATCTATACAGTGGCACCTCGGTGCCTCCCAGGGCTAGCAGAAATAATAACAGAGGTGTCCCAAGCTGCTCAGCATTGAATTGGAAACTCCACTTCCCACTTCAGTGGTTTGTTTTATACTTCTGGGCTTTGTCCATGGTCTGAGTGGCATCCTGATACATCATAAGGAAGTGGGAGGGGATATCCTGTTTTCTGTAAATCCATAAACTTTTTCCCTTTCCAGTTCCATCTAAACAGAAAGTCACCTTTTTAAACACCAAACAAACAAACAAAATATATGAAAACACTCACTTAACTCAAGAAATCAAATTTCACTTGTCAGTGAAAAGTATGTCAGCCAAATTCCAAACCAATATGTTGTCTTCAACAGATACACTGAATCAGCACAACCTGCAAAGAAAAATCCACCTATACTATTGAAAACATAATTTCTGACTCAAAAAATAACTGACCTGCAGATTTCTGAAAGACAGGAAAATACAGGAGAGGAAATATTACTGTACATTTGTTCTATTCTTAAGATTATTTCCCTGAACATTGACTTTTGGCCCCCCCAAACCAGTACATTGGACTAGATGTCACTGTCAAGCCAGATTTGCTTCCTCCTGACAACCCTGTAATGGCATCTAGCACCCCATTTCTTTATCATTAGCATATTTGGAAGAGACCCGATTACACATCTTCAAAGAAATCCATACTTGCTCCTGGAAGTCCAGGAGAAAAGCTTTATTTTAAAACCAGTCAATAGCTTCACTACTGCCTCTCACCTCCTTTCTCCCTCTAATTTAGTGCCGGCCATAAATGTCTGCAGTATTTCCCTGCCTGCAGTTACCAGCCACAAACATCCTCTAGAAGGATCAGAAATATTACTCACAGGGATCCACGCAGGCTTTTTGGCAGCGTCTTGCAGCTGTAGCTCAGCTGCCATCAGCGCTGAGGAGTTCCTGCCGCTCAACTTTATCAAAAGAGATTTCACACAACTTTCAGATTAATAACAGTGCATTATTAAAAAAAAAAAAAATTAAATAAAACAAAATCACAGCAGTTACACATGCTTTGTCTGCGAAGTGCAGCCTCTGATTGGCTAAAGCCTCCCAAAAACAAACACTTACGCAAGAGAAATGCGATTGCTTAATGAGGGCATTTTGTAACAGCCAGAGCAATGCACAATCCCAAGCTGATGGCAGACAAAAGCTAATGAGGGCTCTTGCCTGCTTTCTGTTTCCCTATCTCCGCCCTGCAGTGGGAAACTGAGCACTCCCATGCAAAATGTTGCATCCCAAAACCTTCGCTGGGCAGCACACCTCTGGGAAAGAGGGGATGCTTGCAGGGGTAGCTGCAGAAACAGCCTGGATTTGGGCTTGGAGGAAGCTGGAGATTCAAGGTCTGGATTTGGGCTTGGGGAAGCTGGATATAGGCAAGGTCTGGATCCTGTCAGCAGCTACAGATCTTCTGATAGCCTCAAAGGGAGCTGAAAGCTGAGTTCTTCTTAAGAATTATTTTTTAAAAGCCCAGCTCTGAGGCCAGATCAGGGGATTTTCAACAGAGTATAGATGTGAGGTATAAAAATAAAAGATTTACTACACATACACTTGCTGTGCAAGAAAAGTTGCAAATCTATAAGTGCAATGTTTAGCACTATGAAATGCCTCCCCAGAAGACTGGGGTCATACAAAGGCTGGGAATAAACCCACCCATCCTCCTCACTTGTACGAAGCAACACCATGGGGCTGGGAATGAACACCTCCAGGGGCTTCCTTCACCACTGGATGGGGGTACAAAGCCTACATGGCATAGATTTGCCAGCTGTGGGGAAGGACAGGGCATCCAGCCAGCACTGCTGTGCCTTATCTATGTAGGTCTGAGGTCCACCCTTTGAAGGTATTCCCATGAAGAAACCAGTGGCTTAAGTATAAATACTTCATATCAGACAGATATTGCATTGTGCTCTACAAACTGATCATAAACAAGAACTGCTCATATATAACATCCTCCTCGAAGAAAACCAAGGTCTGAGCTGTCAGTGTGGTTGCAGTAACAACTTCCTCTCCTTTCTTCACTTTGTGTCCCCCAGATGTGCACAAAGTGACTCTCCCCATGTCCTAGAAACTGCCTTCATCCAGGTTACAAGTTTATAAGCACTGTTACAGCAGGTGTGGGCTGAAATGAAAGCAGAACTATTACTTACATCATATGACCCACTCTTTGTTGTACATTAAAATCTACAACATACTTTCCATACTGCATGCAGTCTTATTTATGGCCCATTATATATAGGCATATATGTTTTTACTCATCAGATAGTACAAATAACCTCAGCATGATGTCAAATGCTACGTTTCCTTTCAGTGAATAGGTGGTCTGAGATTCTTTACTTATCACAGACCACTTTACCTTACACAACCCTGTCAGGCACAGCTGCATCAGATAGGTTCACGCCAATCTAAATCAAGGTCAAGTTTCACATGCTGGAAACATTGGCCAAGTGAGAGATCCAACACACACTTTGCTGTCCCATGTTCTTGCTGGTTATTTCATAATGCATGTCTTGCTTCAGTGTGACAACTGGAGACAGTGCTACCAGAGCAGCAGCCTTGTCCTCTCACCACAGTCAGCCAGGCAGAAGAGTTAGACCCACATTCTGGGTTTCAAAGGTTATTTTTGCAGAATAGGCTGCAACACAGGTCTTGAATAAAATATTAAAGATTATTTTATCATTGTAGCTCTACAGAAATCCCTCCCCACAAAGTACGTTTGAAAAATACAGAGGAATGTACTTAGTGCTCATAAATGCATTAACAGTGAATGGCTCTTGCTTTAGTAGGCTGCACAGCATTATCAAAAGTGGGAATTCTCAGGACAGCCACAGCTCAAAGATACCAGTATCAAACTCAAAGCAAGCATCTATGGAAGCCCCCACCTTTCTAGTGTATCTTCACTGAAAGAACTTTTAGACTTACATCTTCCACATGGGCTTCAGTTGATTATTCTTGCTGGCGTGTTGAAGAAGAAAAATTATATTGTCAGATGAGCACCTGCAAACGATAAATGCAATTATATACATTTCAGAGAGGGCTGCTGATGTTTGTATGCACAGCGGGAAGCACGATACAATCCACACTCATCTTGAAATCAAGATACGCAGGATCAGTGCTGAATGAAATCATTGGAATAAATTCCACAACACAGCCAGTGTTCAGTACTTTTCAAGACAATCTGCTTTGAATAAAATATAAGTTTGTATTTATTGGGGCCACGAAAGAGGAAAATAGTTCCTAGCTAATGGTTATGTTACCACCCTGGCAGTTTTCCACTGAAAAGAGGAATACACATACTCTTCCTCTATTGCCAAAAAGAAATCTTTAAAGAAGGGTCTATCTTTGGAGCCCTCATTTGTACTTTAAAAAAAAAAATAAATTGGAAAAAAGCTGTTTTTCAAGGAGAGGAGCTCTACCATGCCCATTCCTCCTGATGCACCCTCCCTGAAGCACCAAGGTGTGTTCTAGTAGCACCAGTGCACCTCAGGCACCAGTTCACACGCAAGAGCAGGACTGGTTGCACTGGGACCACAGCTCTGCCATCGCTCCCCCATGCTCTGGAAAGCAGTGTAAGCACTCACAAGGTGCTAAGCTAGCATGAGCAGCCTTTGTGCTGGAATTAATGCCCTGCTGACAAAAGAAAGATCCCCTTTTTTAAAAAACAAAGCAAAACAAACCAACACATACACACAAAAAACAAACGAAAATCAAACCATGAATCCTCCTGCTAGTAGCTGAAAAAAGACACGATGAGCACAGATAGTTTGAGTCCCAGCTCAAAAAGTGGAAGCTAATTGCTTGCTACCTAGAGGTACCACTGTAGAGGTCCTGTCCTCAGAATAAACTCATTTTACACTGTGTAGAAACTGAGACAAGTTCAGCTGTGGGCACCTCACCCACTTAATGGCACACACTGTCATTAGCGGTAAGCTCCAGAAAGCAAAGCACCAGAAAAGACATTTAACATGCACTTTTCCTCTCCAAGGAAGAGTCCAAGTTCATCTAGGACAACGGTGTTTCTCTCATCTGGAAACCAGCACAAAGAGTTGAACAAAACTAGTGTCAGGGTAGTGGTTATATTTGCTTCCAGCCGAACAAATAAAAATAAAATAGTCTGAGTCCAGTCAAAAACCCCTTTCCTCTGACCCCCCGTGAACTGCAAGACAGCTGTCACAGCTACCCTAAACACCACACTCAGTGAGGCAGGAGCTCAGCAGCTCTGGGCCAGAACACCAAAGCCTTTTGTCCCCATCAGCAGCAGTGACCTGTTTAAATCCAAAATGCATTCTGCCCACTCAGCGCTCCCATTTAATTCAGAGCCACTTGCTCTAGCTCCAGCCTCTCCTAATGCACCAGGCAAACTGGCACCCAAGAGTCAGTGACCTCATTGGAAATCATTTTCAGGCCAAGTTCAGCAAATGTTGAGATCCAAATATACTAATCTTCTAACAACAGCTCAAGCATCCTAATCCTGCAGTGGGTTAATCTGGGTGCCCTCAGTGCCAGGGATTAGCCTTTCCATGCTGCTAGGAGGGACAGGATTTGACCAGGAACACTATGATAGACACACAGTGAAGAGGACCTGTGTTAGCAATCCCCTTCGGGTACTTTCAGAAGGAAAATAATCTGCTTTTTATTGTTGGAGAACAGAACAGATCCACCCTTTGGCAGCAGGGAAAGCTCTGTAGGCTTGAGAGAACAAGAATAGTATTAGGAATCCACTACTCACTTATTTATAACCAGAACTTAATGCAGCTGCTATGCTAAAATTCATTGACTAATCCCCATCAAATCTTTTCCCTGAACTCTAGATTTAGGACACTGTTGTAAACATTTAAGTAACTCAAAACTAACCCCTGCCCCAGTCTTGTGAGAGAGAGGAGAAGAGACACAATACACTGTCTTTAAACTTCATGAGACAAACAACAGAAAATATTTTCCCCAGATGTTCTCATTTACTGATTAAGCACTGGGAGGTTTGCCTTCTTCAACAGCAGCTCAAGAGCCTGCAGTAGTTTCTGGCAGCAACCACAGCATCAAATGAGCTGCACAGCAGCACTTTCTGGAGCTGGCAGGCAAAGTACAGGTATGAGAAACCAGAAACTCACCTGTGCAACCCACCCCTTCAAACAGGATGACTGCAAAGAGATGACCAAAACAACAGAGTTAAGCGGGGATGAATACAGACACATTTATATGGCTGAATATCTTCCTTTTCTAAGTTTTATTTTATAAAATCACTTGGCACAATGGCTGCTCATGGGACTCCATGTCCTCCGTGTCGCTGAAGGAGTGACACAGAACTGACAGTATCCATTCAATACTTTCTTTGGCCAGCATCACTTATGCATTCTCATTGATTTTAGCAACAGACACATTAGCCTAATGAGTAGCTTTCTCTGCCCTCACCACTATCAGTCCCAAAGGCTTCACAAGCATTTTTTTTTTTCCTCACCCCACAATTCCATGTTCAAGAGCAAAAGGAACCCATCAAACAAGCCCCCTGCCCTGGGTATAGATTATTTCACAATCCCACCCAGCAGGGTCAGGAACAAAGACTGTGAGGGAGGAAAGGCACCTGGATTGCAGTCAGAGCACAAGTTTTTTGCTTCTTTGAAAGCAGAGAGCTGCTTTCATTTTACAGCTGCAACATCCAGGTCAGCAAGAACCTCTCATGCAGAAATCCAGCTTTGTAACTTGGGTGGCCTGATTTACTGCTTAGGATTTTTTGGCACTTTGTATGCTTACATGCACTAATGTCAACTCTAACTGACAGCATTCAATCTTTCTCTCAAATGGGCAATATGCTTCTTGAGCTAAGCATTTAGGAAATAGGAAACACATTTTGACCACAGCATCTTTCCTACAAGGGAGCAGGATAAAGCTTAAACAGAAAACTTCAATTTGAAGCAGTCGAGTGCCTGCCTGACTTTGGAACAAACACTCCCTTTAACATAGCAATTTTGCAATCTAATTATCCAGATATTTTTTTTTTAAAGGCAACTGGAGTATATATAAAATGCCATCACATGGATATATATCACCTCCTACATGAATCATTAGCAAAACTGGAACATTCAGTTCCATCACTGTGGAAAATTAGGGAAACAAAGCTCACTGCAAGACCTTGAAGACAAGGAAGGCCATTTTAAATAATAAATAAGTTGATTCTACCCAATCCCACTCTCCCATCAACATACTCACATGCACAGAGCTGGATGTGTTAGTCTGGCAGAATCACCTGTGTGCAAGTAGACACCACATGGGATAACACCATCACAGTCTCACTGCATCTCCTGGGCTACACTTCATTTTTGGATACATCTTTTGATACCTTTAGCAGTGGGCACTATGATGGTGTCTCTTACTGAGTTCACCTCCAAGCTGCAGGCAAAACTGAGTCTTTTATTATCCTTATCTGGATATTTTACAGCTTCAGTACTGTTGGCCATCCTCTCTACTTTATCTCTAAGGTTCCAGTTTGTCCTGTAGTTATCTGGTTATTTGCATGAAACACATGGGGTAGCTCTGCACATCCTCCCTTTAACCCTTTGCTTGCTCTTTTTCTGGCATCTTCAGCATTTCCATTCACACCAATGTTAGCATTTCTGTTAAAAACCTCTTGGTGCAACTTAACTCCAGCTGGCAACTAAGCCCCACACAGCCACACACTCACTTGCCCTCCCCATGGGATGGAGGAGAGAACCCAAAGAATGGAAGTGAGAAAACTCATGGGTTGAGATAAAGACAGTTTAATAGGTAAAGCAAAAGCTTTGCATGCAAACAAAGAAAAGCAAAACAATTAATTCACTACTTCCCATCAGCAGGAAGGTGTTCTGCCATCTCCAAGAAAGCAGGGCTCCATTACACATAGTGGTTCCTTGGGAAAACAAACACCATCACTCTGAACATCCCCTCTTCCTCCTGCTTTACATACTGAGCATGACATCATATGGCATGGAATATCTCTTTGGTCATTTGGGGTCAGCTGCCCTGGCTGTGTCCCTGACCAACTTCTTGTGCACCCACATGCTAGCAAAGCCCAGGAAGTTGAAAAGTCCTGGATTACTTAGCAACAACTAAAACCATCAGTGTATTGGCAACATACTTCTCATACCAAATCCCATACTAAATCCAAACCACAATGGTATCCCAGCTACTACAACAATCAGCTCTATCTCAGCCAAAACCACTGCAGGTCTTAAAACACGTGAAAGCACAACTAATAGAAGTTGAAAGCTGTTAAGTTTCTCTGGGCCAGAGCACGGAACAACCTTTTTAACAAATTACAGAGCTTTTGGTTGGCCATACAGAAACATAGAGGTTGAGAGCTACTGTATACTTTAGCAAATTTTAAACAGGAGTCCCTCTAAAACTGGTTCTCTTGTGCCTGTTTTACCATACAAGCTTCATTCACCCTCTTTCCCACATTCTTTAGCCTTGCTTATAACATCTGCTTGTCTGTCCCAGCACTCAACATTCCATCTCTCTTCCTCTTAGGGAAAATGCCATTTCCAAAGGCTGTTTCTGACAGCCTCGCCCCTCTGGTCTCTCACAAAAAATATATTAATAAGGATTTTCAGACCTATAACTTGAGAGAATTATTTGGCTACTTTTCACAAAAAAAACAAGTTCCCCCCCCCAAAACCCCACAACACACCCTTTGTACCAGGTTGATCTTCCAGCCAAATTCTCAGGCTGCCTCTCAGAATGTGGAAGGATTAAAATAATCAAACAGCTATTGCAGACAGAAGTTTGGGATAAATCATCAGTTTCCCACTAAACTTAGTCAAAACCTTTTGTACTACAACTTCTCAGAAAAAAGCAAGCCCAAGGCAAGCAAGAAACAATGGAAACCAGCAGCAACAAGGGAAAACTGCAGCCAAAAAAGAAATTTAATTGAAGCAAGACGTGAAGAAAGGAAGCCCTAGCAGGAAACATAAAGAAGCCATAAGAAAAAATGTCACTTTTACCTTCAGTAAATGCATTTAGTAATGAGGACGCATATATGCACAAACGCACATATCTAGATCCTCACAGAACACTTTGCAGCCTTTTTAGGGTCACACAACAGACTCCTTTTTTCTCATTCAAGCTGGAGACCAAGTAAACCCATGGCAAGCCAGCAGAAAACGGGGGCTTTCCATCTCGGAGAGGTGAAATGCATCAACCTACAAAAGTTCTCAGGCCCCACCAAACACTACTAGAGACCTGCCTTCTCTTGCAGTTTTAGATAAGGAGCTACTCTCATTGCATCTGATGCTTTGGGGTGATCTCCTTTCCAGACTTGAGATGCCACAGAACAGGCTTGCTCTTTGGAGGGAGTTCCTTCCTCAGGTAGCATCAAAAGGTGTCAAAAAAACAGGCATCCAAAAAGCAAGATCAGCCACCTCTTTTCAAGGCCATAAGCAAACTGATGAGAAATGAGATTCCAGGGTGTCAGAAAAAGACAAGAGGCCTGGTATTGGGCAATCTTGGGAGGGAGCATCAACTCAGTAACATCAACCTCTTGCCATATTTCCCACCAAAGGCTAAAACCTAAGTTGATTTAGTCCAAATACCCTTCAGGGTTATCAGGGTGTTACTTTTTGCAACTCAGTCTTCAAAGCACTGCCTTCCCTCCCTTCTTTTTTTCGTCCTCTACTAATTATTTTTTATTGAAACTTACAGCTTTAGCAGATTTGACCTGGTTATTCTGTTGAGGCTTGTCTGGAGTCAAAATCCACAATGCCTTAGTGCCATCACTACAAGTTTGCTCTTGTGGGAAGCCAGCTGAGCTACCAGCTCTCCAGACAACATGAAAACATCCTTTTTGTTCTTTGTTATGGCTTCCAGATGTCTGAAAGTGCCATCAGTGCAGAAATTTGGTAGCCTCACAATCTAATGCACATTACTAGTGTGTAATACAGGCCTTGCAGGTGGCTGTCTGGCCAGTCAATCCCCACACCTCTTTCATCAGCATTAGAGGCTCAGACAGTCACAAGTTTTAAACAAAGTCATGATACACCTAAAGTCTGTGGAAATGACAAGAGCTGGGTTGTACACATCTACAAAGCATCATTCTCACCAAGCATTTTTATTCTACAGACACAGAAAGATAATTACTGCAAAACAGATTTATAGGCTACATGATCTGCCAGCCTACAGCATGACCCTACAAATCTCCTATGTATAAACACTAGCTGATATAAAACCCACCTCGAACAACCATCTGTAAATAACTGGGAACCAAAATCAGGGCTAGTATTAATTATGAAAAGATTTGCTCCAACCACAGAAACTTTCTCAGTGTCCGTGTTTAGTGCTCAGGACAAAACAAATCCCGGAGAACAGAGCTGCTCCCTGTTACTCCCCCACCCACCAGGGAAAGCTAAAAAGGGGAGTAAGGAAGAGACACTTCAAGGTTGGAAATTAGAATTAGAACATGTTTAATGGAACAAAGAAAGGATAGAAGGAAAATAATGGAAAAAAAAAAAAAAAGCAAATATATTAATATACAAAATTCCATGTCAATGGTAGCTGATCCAAAAGTGGCAGAGCCACAAAGGAAAAAGGGCCAGGACTCTTCTCAGCAAAAGACAGGATCAGATCCTGCAGAGCACGTGGCAAGCTGAAGACACAGAACCAGAAGCCTCTTCCTGAGATATCTGCTAAAAGAGAGAAGGGAGCCAAGGGCCACTTTCCCACCCTTCTGGCACTTTAGGGTATGGCAGAAAATGGGTGGCAATACTAAGCTCATCCAATATTCTCTGCTGTGCCCCTTGGACCTCCCCAGGGTCCTAAGTAACACCTGTGGTCAGTCTCCCTTGGGTTTGGCCATCAGAGATCATCTCATCAATGCCAAAACAGTTTCTATCCCCTCAAACCATAACACTGAAACCTCACCAACAACATGCGAAGAGCACATGTATTCCACCTTTAAAATTAGGAAATGCACACTGAAAAAAACAAACCTCAACAGTAAATTTTTTCTTCTGCAACACAGAATAGTCCATACCTGACATGCAAGACAGTTTTCCTTTTGAAGTGGGTTTGAACCATGACAACTCTGGTGTTTTCCTTCCAGCCTATTGCATTCATCCTTTGCAGCAAGCGTAGTTCAAAGCTACCTCTTACGGCAATAAAACAAAGTAGTAACAACCAAAGCCATCATTCACTATGATGAAAGCACTATCTCACATGGCTGGATCACATATAGCAGTGTAGGCTGTAAGCTTCCTCTGATTTTACTCACCATAAAAAAAGAGAAAGTTTCCCCAGCTAGAGAAAGCTGTTGAGCCAGAGACACGCAAGGAACAGATCTCTCACTTGGCAGGATTCATCCAAAAGAAGACCCCTCAGTGATATGGCATGGTAATGGAAGCCTTCTTTTGTAATATTCCATATATAACTGAAAGTGGAAGTGTTTGAAGGAAGAGAATTTCAGTTTTCCTGAAGGAAGAGACCTCTCTAGTCATGATCACTTAATAAAAAGCCATTATTACACTATGTGTTCATACCTTATGTACACTATACTGAAGAAGTTCCACTTCTAAAGGCAGCTCAATGTGGCAGATTTTGCATATCAACGTCTACATCCATCAGAAAAGGAAGTTACTATTTAAAACCAAAAAAACCCCTTCAAACCTAGCAGACTGTCCTAGCCACACCATCCTGGCCATCCGCAGGAAGCTTCCCACAGATGCCACCAAAAATTTCTGCAGGTACTGATGGCTTACTCAGATCCTGCAGTGTGCAGACCCTTGAATGCACAGCACCACAACAGCCCAACTATTCCATCCACAAAAACCTGTGAGACCATCTCCGAGAGCAGAAGACCAATACAGATGTGGGGGAAAAAAAAAAAATCAGTGGGTTTGAGCCTTCACCTGACTGAGAGCAAAACCAGCTTGTGGGCAAAAGCCTAACAGCAAGGAGATAAACAGACTTGGGAAACCTGTGGTAGGAAACAAGGGAACTCAAGAGGCCTTCAGTAGATGGTGGTATGACAGGCTTCTCTATCTTCTTAAAATATGACAAATCAGTTTATGATCTTAATATAGATCAGTTCCCCATAGGAAAATATTACATGATGCAACTTCCGAGAGAGATATAAGCAGGAAAAAGATACATACATACATATATAACAGGAGGAACTTCTGTTGAAAAACCCGGAAGGAGATAGCTACCTGAGGGACGTGAAATGGAAGTGACAGCTTTTACCTGGGTCAGAGCAGCACTGTCCCACAAAGAGCAACAAGGAGACCCCAGCACAACCCGTGGCATCAACCACACAGCCACATTACCTGAGCAGCCTCAGACACAACACAGGGGTGCACCATGTCCAGGGTTCACCCAGGGTTCCAGTCAATGAAGAGAGCTGGAAACAAGCAACAGCATATACCCAAAGTATCTATACAGGCAGAAAAAGCTGAGTCCAAGCAAGGCAGCTCAAGAAAATGGGGTGACCACTACATGGCCCTTTGTTCTTTTTTGTCTGTCTATTGCCACTATCAGAAATTACAAGCACTGTGGTTTGTGGTATTAGTGTCAAAAGGCAGTGGTCAGAAGCTGTACCTCCTTTTGCTTTTCGATTTAAAATGCTGCATCCAAAAACTAAGAAGATTTTTTTTCTCATTGACACATAAGCCTCGATGAAAAAAAGAAAAATCATGAACATAAATGTTCTGTGTCTTGAAAGGCTACCTAAATGATATTTGATGGGTATAAAATGCCCTTCTACCCCCAACCTCACCCCACCCCCGAGCTATGGCCTCCAATTTATTCCTCACTAGTGCCTGCACACTTTTTTTCTCCCTCTTTTTATCTGTTTTTTCAAGTTTCTTTTTCCTGTCTCCATTCAAGGCCTTTTTTTTTTTGCATAGGTATCCCTTTTCCTGGTCCCACCAAAAAATCCCTCCTTTACATAACAGAGATTTTCACATGGCCCCAGGGCAGTTCCCCTCTCTCAGGAAAAACAAGCTGGACATTCCTGGAAAAGATCTGGGAAGGCCAAGTTTGTCTTTCAAATCCCAGGCTTGGGATGCAGCTGACAGCCCCGCACAGCTGCTCATCTTGGGAATAGTTAATAGGGTAAATGCCAGTAGGTGGTGTCCAAGAATAACTCCTGGGTTTGGTGATGCCTGTGAAACCTGTGCTGCACTCAGGGCTCCTCTTACAGCTGTTGGAATCTGCACAGGGGAAAAGGGTGCAGGGGTGCCATGGTGGCATCTCCACTTGGAGCACTCCCAGGTGTCACCCTTCCTCCAGTCTTCAGGCATCTCTTCACAAATGAGCACCTTTACTGGAGTCCTGAAGCTCCCTCTGGAGATTTCTCCTCCAAAGAAGGCAGCTGGGCAACAGATCACGCTACCAACAGAACAAGGAGCTAGAGTTTCTACTTCTCCCTTTAAGCACCTGAGGCAAATCCAAGCACGTGGGTATCTTTAAATGCCACCTGAGCTCAAAGCCACTAATATAAAGTCACACTGGAGAATCTGCTGAGTTGCATATACATACATGCACGTATACTTAGGCAGCATCCAAAAATGTCCATGATCACTTCAACTCAACATAGTTAGGGCAGCAAGTTTTCAAAGGTACATTTTAAGCCAGGAGAAGAAATGTCCACCACACACGTTTCTCTCCTGGAGAACACATGATGGTGGCATAACCAGACAGAGCTCCTGGCTTCTTGGCCACAGAGGCAGAACAGATCATTGCTGCCTTTGGGATCTGGCCAGGAACAGAAGGAAGGACTGGGATGGAGAAGGCAGGACAGCTCGGCTTACTGCTTTGGCTGGCAAAATGGGCAGAGGGAAGTGACTGATGCAGCAGCAGCTAAGGGTTACTTTACCTTGCTGCCAACAACACCAGCAATAGCCAGGATGGGTTCCAAGGCTCTTATGGTGATGCTCCATCAGTCTGCTCTAACAAGTAGGCTCCACTCAATGCTTGGCTTGGCCAAGTCCATCATTTCTTAAAGCCAGAAGCTCTGCCTCACCAGACCTACACAGGGAAACCCCCCTCAGCTGTGTGCATGTGTGCACCCAACCCATATCTTTCCTGAGACAGCCATCCCCTTTCCCACACCTGTGGATCAGAAGTGCTGGCAGCTGCTCATCGTAAGGAGTTAACCAGATCCAGGAAAGGGAAACCACAGCAAAGGCCAAGCAGACTTTGGCTGTGTGAGTATAGACCAATATTGGACCTGGTTGCTGAAATTGACTTGTCAGGGCTGAGCCTGGCAGGTTTCCGGCTTGTGCAAATTAACACTCATTCAGGTTTCTGGGCATGGCTTGGGAATTAGCAAAAGGCAGGGAGAGCTCCCAAGAGTTTGTGTGGAGTCAGCCATCATCTTTTGGCAGCTGAAAGAGCTTAATTGGTATGACCCTTCTCCGACTTTTTTCTAACTTGCCAATTCCTTTCTTTTATATCATTTTTTTGATTCCCTGCATAGCATCACACCTGCATATTTTCTACCCTCCTGTTGTTGTGCTCCTGCTAGTCCCTTTGCTTCAGCACAAGTTTCTCCTCCAGAAGCCTTTGGGGCAGAGGCTGTGTTCCTATTGCAGTACGGTGCCTGGCTGGAGTCCCGTCCTGCCTCACCCTTAAGCTTTAGTGGGATAAAAATAAAAACTACATTACCCTGTAGTAAACTGAGCAAATGCCAAATAGGTCTTCTGCTTGTGTCTGGAAGCAAAAATTACGATTTCTGTTTACAGGCTTCTCTCTGGCATCAGAGTCACCTCTTGCCAGAGCTGTACTTAGCTCCACTCTCAGCAGAAGCAGGTACTGCCCAGGGTGTGAGCAGCAGGCTCCCTGCTGGCTGTGTTAAAGCATGTTATTTCAGCCAGCAGCAGAAATACCTTCCCATTCGGAAAGCCTCACTTTGCTGCAATATAATAAGTCACCAGTAAAGGCTGGAAAAATCTCATCCTGGACATTTGAACTTGATTTGCTTCCTGGAGATAGACAAATGGCTGCAGACACTTGCCACTGTGCTCAGGGAACCACAGGGAGAGAATCCGATCTATTGCAAAAGCTCAAGGTCACACTTTGGACCAAAGCAAGAAAGGGATGTCACTTGTCTAGCAATTTTCTAAGATAATTTCTAACACAAAGCTAAAACAAAAAATAAAACAACAAACAAACAAAAAAACACCAAATGAGTAGACAGACCTCCAGAGAGCCTGCGGAGATGCTATGAGAGCACCCTGACTTCCAGACCTGTTAAAAAGCTCTGGGTGCATAAGGAGGTCACAGCTCTGCACAACTCTGTGCCCAGGCTGTGTAGGTATTGAGGAGAGAGTTTGAATATGCTTGGCCCAGAGTCAGCGAGAGGTGAATGAGATCCTCTGCTTTGCCACAGAACATTTTAAAGCTATCTTTCTCCTTTGTCAGGCTTTTTGAAGAACAACAGCTAAATGCTGCCTTTGAGGAATCAGTGTCTGGCTTATCTCATCTCTGCACCTCTTAGCACACCTCTTTTTCCAGGCAAGTGTCTCAGCCTTTCGGACCATGGAATCACCTCACGCAGGTCTCAGTGGCCATAGGTTGTGCCTGAGCCTACATGGATGGTGAGGGGCAGGTCAGAAGAATGATGAAGGCTGGAAAGCAAGAAGCCTGTGTGGATGGATATGGTATGTATCTCTGAGGGCTTCATCCCAGACCACTGACTTGCCCGATTAGGATAAAGCCAGAAGTCCTAGGTTGGCAGAGCTGCAGTGGTGGAAAGGCAGAAAGCAGCTGGGTGGGAGATGCCACAGCAGCAACACTTTCCTGCAAGCAAACTTCTTATGAGGACAAAACCAGGAGGAACACACTGTTCTCTCACACATACAGCATGCAGGTTCCTGATGCTGCTCTGGGTTCACTCAACAGCAGAGCACAGGCAATAGGTGTATCCCAGAGCCACTTCAGCCAACCACAGGGCTGTCTGGGTACTCTTTGGGCCGCCCTCAGCTTTATCCCATTGGAACATTTTGTTGTGTTTATCCTGCTGCAGTTGCTACCTGATAAAGATGGCACCTGGATCCAGTGACTAGGGCATGAATGTGAGACAGGAAAACTGGTTTCTGTTCCCATCTCTGCTACTGGTTTGCTGTATATCTATGAGCAGTTAATTAAGCTTTCCCCACTTCAGAACTGTGATAATTACATGTATCTCTCTGTGTGAAGACCAAAGGCTTGGAAACATTTGGATAAAAGCCCTCAAAGAACCAAATGTTGTTATAGCCAGTTATAATAATTTTGACCCTCCCTGAATTTATAAAAGTTGTCCTCTTCCAGTGACTGTTTCATATACAAGGTAGAAAAAACAGGACCATAATTATAGAGTGATTTCATATTCTGCTGCAAGCTCCTTACACTGCATTTATTTGGCTAAACCCAGCTCACAGGTCCTAAGGGAGCTGTGAGTATTGCAGTGACAGGACCATCACTGCAAAGCAACTAGTTTTTTAGTCATGCTGTGCTGGTGATTAAAATAGCATTTACCTACTAAAAAACTCTGCAGAGCACTGATCTACAGAGATTCTAGCATTGCATAAATGACCTTTTTCAGAACAAAGAGAAAAAATAAGACATTGTTCTTCAAAAGGTGTGTAGCACTCTGATTTCTCTTTAGGTGCCTAAATTTCAAGTGAAGATGTGTGCTCTACAAAGCCCAGAGTTCAAGTGGTGCTGATGCTTACTACCATGAGCCACTCCAAGTTTCATGACAGACTTCATGTCCAGTGGGGAAATCTTAACCCTAATGCTCTGTATAAGCTTGTTTCACAGACTGCAAAGTCCAAGACTAATTTTCTGTGTAAGTAATAGTCCTGTGGGCTTACAAAGTCTGAGGCAGAACTCACTGCTTTGGCTGCCAGATATTAAATTGTGAGCAGGCTATAAGCTCTATATCAACTATATTTAATAAATTAAACTGCCAGGGAACAATCCTGGGCCCTGGGAACAGATCTGTGCTGTTTAATTCCTTAGAAAAATGCCTGGCTTGACCCCGACCAGCCAGCACCCTCCCAGACTGAGCCTGAAAAACTGCAGAAATGAGCCCAGAGCACAGGCCTTTCCTAAACAGCAGTTTGCTCTGCACTGGAAGCCTAGAGGGGTTTGTAGTGAGGAAAAATCCTATAGGATGGGTCCCACAAACGGCAAAAGCTCTGTTGTGCTTTTGGACACAATAAAGGAGATAAACAGCAGTATGGGTTGATCATACAGGTCAGATGATGTGCTGCTCCAGAACTTAAAAGCTCAAAAATAAGAGGAGGGAAGTGTCTGCATTTGCAAAGGTGTGTGTGTCTCTATGGGTGTGAGTGTAAACATGCACATTCAGGGGAAAAACCTTCCAAGAAAATCACAGAATATCCACCACCAGATTACAAGGGAAAGAGATGCCAAGATCTTTGAGTTAATTATTCTCAGTGAATCATTCTTATAGTTAAAAGCCATACCAGCATTTCCAGAAGAACCTTCAGTTCAGTATATGTAAACAAATATAAAGAAAACAAACAAACAGCCAGGGAAATTGAAGATAAAAGGCTTAAGATAGTAAGATGAAAGAGATTATAAGAGACTAAGCTTCTGTGGACTTGTACATTCATAAGTGAGTTTCTACCAAATACTCCAGCTCTGACCTGCTGGCTGCAGTCAGTGTGAAGTCTGGAGACCAGAAATCCTCTTGCCACGATCCCACTCAATGTGCAGGCTTTGACTCAGCAAAATATAGAGGAGCATGTTTATGTGACCTGAGTTTTACATTTGTGCAGTCATTTAACTGCTTCAGGTCTGGGTTTAAATACATAATTACAGGAAAATATCTGCAAATGTGCTTTGAACTTGAGCAGTGTTTGAACCACACATCTTTCCCCATCGTACTGTTCTCTAGGTCACCTTATTTCTTACCAAGGATTCCAGCATCTTGCTGTTCCCATCCCTGCTTTGTACAGAATCACAGAATCATAGAATAATTTGGGTTGAAAGGGAGCTCCAAAGGTCATCTAGTCCAACCCCCCACAGTAAGCAGGGACATTGTCAACTAGATGAGGTTGCACAGAGCCTTGTCAAGCCTCACCTTGAGTAACTCCAGGGATGAGGCCTCAACTACTTCCCTGGGCAACCACTAGCCACATGGTAAAGAACTTTTTACTAACCTACATCCACTCTTCTCTAATTTAAATATATCAAGACTTAAATTTAATATCAAGACCTCCACTCCTCCATGCGCGTTTCATACACGTTCCTCAAGCGCAGTCCGTGGTTTTAGAATCTTGAACTAACCAGCCTTCCAAAATATATAAATAGTCATCACACTTTAGGCCCAGCCAGTAACAACCAGGCCTCTGCTCACTCACCCCCTACCTTACTGTGGGGCATAGAGAAGACAATCCACCTAAAGTTCATTAATCAAGACAAGGAGAGGGAGGTTTTCACTCCCCAATGACAGTCACAGACAAAAAACAGGCTCAGCTTGAGAAGGAAAAAAAAAAAATTCAGTCTATCTAGGGGAAGAGAAAACATGGTAAGACCTACCAGGGATGGGACCCCACTAGACCTTCTGTTCATAAACAGAGAGGGGCTGGTGGGAGATGTAGTGGTCAGAGGCCATCTGGGGCACAGTGACCATGAAATAATGGGAGTTTTCAATACTCAGGGATGCAAGGAGGGCCTCTACACTGGACTCCCAGAGGGCAGATTTTGGCCTATTCAGAAGATCGATTCAGAGTTTACCCTGGGAAACAGCCCTTGAAAACAAAGGGGTCCAGGAGGGATGTGCATACTTAAAGAATCAAGTCTTGAATTCACAGGAGCAGACTGTCCCTGTGTGCTGAAAGGAAAGCCAGAGGGGCTTATTGTTACTGACTTCGAGTTCTACAGAGTCAGGAGACTCTCTAACATATAGAGCCACCTCTCCACCACTCGTCCCTTGCCTGTCCCTTCTGAGGAGCTCGTAGCCATCCATGGCAGCACCCCAGTCATGCAAGTCATCCCACCACATTTCCATGATGCTGACTGCATCACAGCTTTCCTGCTCCTCTTGTTTGTTACTCAAACATCTCTATCTCCTCCTCCCTGATCCTTCACAGGCTGCAGCTCTGCATCTGGCCCATCATGGCCCTTCAAGGGCTGCTCCACCGTGCTCCTCCACGGGCTGCAGGGGCACAGCTGCCATCTCACCACGGGCTGCAGGGAGAAATCTCTGCTCGGGCACCTCCTCCCCCCCACTTTCCTCACTGACCTTGGTAGCTCTGCTCTAGCATTGCTCTTACCTCCTCTTCCTCTGCAGGCCTTTTTTTTTGCTTTTTCTTTTTCCCTTTCTTGAATATGTCCCTCACAGAGCCTTAAGCAGCTTTCCGTATCTGCTCTGCCTTGGCCAAGAGGCGGGGCCAGAACTGCAGGATCCGAGAAACCGGAGCTTCCAGCAACTTTTTGCAGGAGCCACCCATGTGCACCCCCTCCCCCGCTACCAAGGCCACTGCTGCACTAAACCAGAACAATAGTCTAAAGACTAAGTGGAAAGAACCTCTGAAGAAGTTTTATGTTGTTTTGATTTTACTCTGCGCTAAACCAAAACAATAGTCTAAAGACTAAGTGGAAAGAACCCCTGAAGAAGTTTCATGTTGTTTTGATTTTACTGTACACACTAGATTTACAGCCAATGATCTCACGGGTAGTCATCTACTATCCCTAATCTCGTTGAATGAGTAGTTTTACCTGAAAAGGGAACTGATGTATTAAAGCACTTAACCTTAATTAACCCACAGTTTTAAGCGTTATTCAGGTAGTGATAGAAAAGGCTTGTCATTTTTAAGCCTCCGTATTCCAGGAAACCACAGGGTGAGTGTGCCTACAAAAAAAGCACTCATAGGATAGGCAATGAACACATCAGGGCTTTGTGGGCATGTTGGTGTCATTTTTCCTATTCAAACAATCACGCACCATGCTATTGTAAATATGTTGCTGCACAGTTGCTTTTGTAATTCTGCGTCTGCAAGAGCTTACATCAGCCAGAATAATAAGCCAAGAAACACACTGTCTTTCCCACTAAGTTTTTCCCTCACAGGTGTTTATTGAGGTCCTCTCAAAATGTTGCAAAAGATGAAAGATTCTTCGAAAATTCAGAGTTCTCACCTTCTGATAGGGCCAAAACAGGCAGGGAAGAGGAGAAGTTTGTGCAGCAATGAGGATGGGCTAATGTGTTGCAACAAAAACATTTCAGCCTGAGAAGCTGCTGCTGCAATCTTTGACTTCCAGTGGGGCAAGGTGCCAAAAAGCTTCTGAAATTCAACTGTGGTTGTACGCAAGCAGTAAGAAAATGTCTTGCATGCCAGTGCCATCCCAACACAAAACAAAGAGGGAATGCAGATGAAAGCCTTGTGTAATTTGCTGGAAGACAGCCCTGCCACCTAAGGAAGTGTGAGACAGAAGGGGGGTGACAAAAGGATGCTTCAGCTTATAAAATAGTGAAAAATCCTGTGTTCATAGTTCTTCTAAAACTCCTGCTCCCAAAACTGCAAATCTAGCCTGATTCCTTAAGGCTCTTGCTGTGTGCTACCAGCTCTGCTTCAGACAGAGCAGGACATGGCCATGCCTCCAGCTGGAATGCCCGTGGTTTCATTACTGCTTCTGCCCCTGGCATCCCTGACAACCCTGTCCCAGTTGTGACGTCAGATGGTGAAATCTGTTTCAAGCTTGTAAAATTAAGCCTAGTTCATGCTGTGCCCCATTCCTTCTCCTGCCTGTATGTATGCTTCACCTCCCTGGGCAGAGCTGGTGCATACGTACAGTGCTAAGAGTGGAGGGAGAGGGACAGTCTGAAATAAAATCCCCACCAGTGAATACTAATACCTTTTTCCTTCCTTTGGTTTCATGTTTTTCCCTTGCAGGCTTTCCATGCTGCCTTAGCCTTGAAGACCTTGTCTGTAACCAGAGCCTGCATCAGCCATCAATGATGCTGCCTCTGAAGGGGAAGGGAATCACAAACCTTCCAAGGCAGAGCTTTTCTGGCATATTTTTTCCTTGCCGTCTGTTCACAGGGAAACATCCTCAGGGCAGGAGCCTTCTGTGTCGCAGGTTACATTCTGTCAGTACCTACCAGATAATAAAGTTGTTGTTAATTAAAACAAGGCTGAGGAGGGACTGGTGCTGTATACCTGCAGTGGGCACTGTACATGGGTGAGTGGAAGGTGAGACTGGCAGTCTGGAGGCCTACTGAGGATCTCAGGGGTCAAACATGGGATTTATATAGCCAGTACTAGATTTTTACATTGTAAGCTGCAGATCTGTTCTCCTTTGTGATCCAGTGGTTGATCTCATCCTAAAATCCTTTATACAGGGAGTCTCTGGTATCAAGTTGTTGGTGCTGGAGCTGGACAGCTGAAGGTGGTGAGATGAATCTGACTGCAACTCCCTTAGCCCACCCCCCATCCCAGTTTCTCCTTGTCTATATGGCAAGGATGTATTTCAACTGGGTGGCCTATGAAAGAAAGAGTGCCAGGCTTATTCTACGTAGGCCTATATATTCAGTTACAGTACTGGTTTTCCCAACATGTAAACAAAAAAACGTGTTCTTGCTAGCATAATTTGTACTGATGAACAGAACCATTCAAACAAGCACATTTTTATGCTAGTACAGCTAACTACATGTACCTCTGCTATGCAAAGACTTCAACATTTGAATAGCATAAAACTGTAATTAATAAGAACTTTTCCGAAGTAATGCTTTTTCACAAAAAGCATTTCTAAAGAAGCTGTAACCTTGGCAAGGAAAACCAGATAAATATCCCTCTCAGAACACATGGAACAAACAACAATATCTTTCTGACATTTTTGTGCTGTAAAGTGGATGGATGGTTTTACACATAAAAAAGCTACCCAGCTGTCCCCTGGTGCAAATCAATGTGATAGGGCTGCTCTGGTGGAATAAAAGCTCTGTACATCACAGCTGTTATAGCATATTGACCCAGAGTATCCACAGGGTCTGTCCATTGAACTGCTGTACCACTTCCAAAATGGTCCCATCATGCTGCATTTCTGTTTTTGGAAAGACTCAATGAATTATCCAAAATGTTTTTCATAAGGATGCTGAAATCACTGCAGCTCCTAAACAAGTGTCAGGAAGCATGAACACCTTGAGACTGGCCACCCTAGTGGGCCACCAACTTGCTATTCAGGTCACAGGTTCTGGGAAAATGTGGCAAGCCTGGATTTGAAGGGCAAATGGAAAGGTCAATTTTTCTGCAGATGGTTTGGTCAGTAAATGCCCTTCCCCTCCAGCACTGCTCGTTTCAAAGGCATAGTGCTTCTTTTGGAACAGGAGTGGCTAGTGACCTCAATATTTTACTATTACATATGATCATTGCAACACAAAGCAAAAACATCACTTTTTGACATAAGCAATTTTGGGAAGAGGGTTGTACAGGCAACCATTCAGGATATTTGCATTGCCTTTGGAAATCCCACTTCAGCTGGGATGACCACACCACCCTGGGAGTTGCCTGCCAGAGCTGAAACATCAGGAAGAAGCCACAGAGAAAAGGTGGGGAGATTAGGAAAGGAACAGCTGGAAAATCTGCTTTACTTGTTCAGTAGACAAACAAGGCAGCTCTTCCGTCAATACCAATTACTCACCTTGGGTGCTCTGGCCCCAGATTGACAAAGGGTTTAGGTGTGGTGACAGCAACTCCCACACCTCCCTTCTAGGTGCCCAAACCTCAGCTACTCACCTACACCTCCAACAGGAGATGCCATACTTGCTGGGTAATTGCAGTTAACTCCTAAAATGGCCAATCAGAAAAGCTAAGGAAATTAGTCCCCTCCTCCTTAAGGTGGGTTTTGAAACCCACCAGTACCTGAACACAAAAGAGGATTTCTCCTTGCTTTATCTCTCACACAGGCATGCCAAAGTTTGATGTTATCAGGAGATTGATACACTCACCAGGAACAAGGCAGCAAGGAAATGCCATATTCAGTCTAACAGAGATCAAGCTAGCACCTTCTTTCAAAGCACCTACATTGGCTAGATGGAGGGAAGTATCTCTTGGCTCATCTTGGCATCAGACTGCTGAGGAGTGAGGAATGTTGAATTCATGAAACACAAAAGATGGAGGGCCACGACCACCTAACTTAGCAATAAGGATATTCCCCTGGTGAGGTGTGAAGCAGAGGGATCTTCATGTATCCTTTCCCCACCACCATTTGTGTATATTCTCTGATTAACTCTTTTTGAACAACAATCTGTAAAGCCTTGCTAGTCTGAGGAACATCCTGTTAACCAGAGAAAAAACTCATTATTAAGAGAAGAATATTAGTGAAGCACCAAGGGTTGTAAAACATTGCATATCCAATTAATAGAGCAGAAGCCCTTCCTAATGGGTGGGGGCTTTCCCCTCCAGATAAATCATCTCACCAAGAGTAGCCAGACACACGGGAATCTCACTCTCTGCAGCTTCCAGTGGAAGTGTCACTCACAGCATGCAGAGGAAGAAACAAATTCTGTTTAGCAAACTTTTACTTGCAAACTCTGTACTGAGGTCCTGTAATTTGTATTCATCAGTGCTTTTGAAAGCACAGATTCTCAGTGTTTGGAGAGAAAGCATGTGAGAAGTAGGAGATCCAGTTTCTACAGCACTGGCTCAGAGTTTTTGCTTGGAAAATGGGCCTTGGTTTTCCTATGGGGACTACCAGGTCTTTGTGGTCTGCCTATAAACAATGCCTCTGGGACCTAAAACAACAAAAATACAAAGAGATGCTGTAATAACAGAGATGCTAACCAGTATTATGATAAGTTGAATGATACAATGTACTATAATATGTAAAACATAAAGAACAAAAGTTGGTATATTACATCTGAGATTAGTAATCTGAGCAGAAAATGTATTCAGGTCTTCTGGCAGACACCACAAAACAGACACCAAAAGCAAAGACCTTGCAGGTTTTCTACTATCATTAATCTGCATGTATATAGCATATTCTACTTGATGATTACTAGTAAGACTCCCACAACCCTCCTGTGGACTAAGAACAACACTGTTTTTTCAACTGATGGGTAACATGACCTTCACTGAGAAAAAAATATCTGAAGGTCAGAGAGAGTGAATTTCCCTTCCAGATAAATCATCTCACCAAGAGTAGCCAGACACACAGGAATCTCACCCTCTGCAGCTTCCAGTGGAAGTGTCACTCACAGCATGCAGAGGAAGAAAAGAATTCTGTTTAGCAAATCTTTACTTGCAAACTCTGTCCTGTAATTTGTACTTACAGAATTTACTGCTGCTACCTGCCTTTTGTAACTCTGGTCTGAAGAAGCAGAAAGTGGGCAGGGATGCCCTGTTAATCAGAAGGTTACGCTGCAAGCTACATCAAAGGGATTATCATGAGCAGCAACTACCAGCTGTGTAGCACAGCTTGCAACAAGGGTAGACAGTCTGTTCTTGAGCCAAGAACTGACCTCCAGAGGACAGCCCATCCAACCCCACCCTGCACACATGGAGGTGTGAGGGGTTAGCCCAGGCAAATGGCTTCACGCAGGCACAACCAGAGCATGGATGCTCTCCTACAGACAGAAGCTGGATCTTGTGCCCTGGATCCCACTGAGTTTGCTGGTTCCAATGATAGAAGTAGAGAGGAACAATCCTCCAAGTTGTGCCCTTCAGAGGCAAGTCCATTTATGAAAAACACTCTAAGATCTCCAGTTAGCTCATGGCCACATCATGCTATGAAACACTGTATACTCCTAGAGTGGCTGTCTTCTAGTCCTCAGAAGGAATGATGCTGTTTTCTTAGACATCAGAAGCACTTCTGACATACCAAGGGTGTTCTTTAAAATAATTGTTTTCATATTTTGGCCATCAGGCCTGGCATCCATGGCCTACCTTAAATGAGTCCATTAAAGCTAAGAAAACCAAACCCTTATCAGTAAGTTTGAAGTTTCCACCAAGGAGGCTGAACACCCCCTCAAAGTCTTTTCAGAGTTAACAAATCAAGAAAGCTTGAAAATCACTACTTCAGAATTTCCTAGTAAAATTCCACATTCAACCTCTCCCTCTCTGGGTAACTAGATATGACAGGCTATGATCCAAGGTAGCACAGCTGCAGGCATCAAAAAGTCTTCATGCTCAGGTTATTCATCAAATGAGTCTCACTTCACAGAGACTCTCAGTGCTCAAAGAACATGCAGTTAAGGAGTTGGAAGTCCGATTTTGTGATTCCCTTTGGGAAGCTTTTCCCCATAAGAATAAATGGTAGTGGCTACCGAATCAACATCCTTGCTGTACCACCCTTTATCCACTCTCAGGACTCCATTACAGAAAAAAAAGTTCAAAACCACAGATCTACAGTATTAAAATGTTGGTTACACAGTTCCATAGGATAAGGAACCCCCTATATTGCAATGCCAGGACAGGCATATCTGTGCATGGATGCCTGCGTACATGGATGCAAGGACATGTTTTGTGTGACTCCACTGGCTCACAATGACCACATATGAGAGAAAGGCTCAAAAATTCTCAAGTACCCTCAGGTTTTGGGAAAACAAACAACAAAGCTGAGGAAGCAGACTCCAGCAGTGTCCTTGGTGAGAAAAGGCCATAAAGGGCCAAAATCAGACAACCCTGGGCTGCCCTTTAGACACAAAACTCCCTGAAGTGTTGCTGTGCCTTTCTTGCACTTGAGACCTAAGCCACTCTATTTAGGTGAGGATGTTTTTTTTCTCCTCTGCTGTTTCATCTCCACCTGCAGTACAGGAAACTCTTGCCCTGCTTTGCCACTGACCTGCTAAGCCAACCCTTCCCCCCTAAGCACCTCTGATTTCTCACATTTGAAATAGGGATTATGACCTCTGTGAGACACTTTGGTGGCCACAGATGAAGTGTGCTGCAGCACACAGAGAGAGCCCTCTTGATTTTAAATGCTATGTAGCGTATTTTCATGGGATTTTTTTTGTTATTTGCCTTTATTATTAAAAATGGAAATCAATGAATTCCCCTGGGGAAAAAAAATAATAAAAAAAAAAAAACCAAACATAACACTATGGATTAGGCTTCTCTTTGGAAAATAATGATGGGACACAAAGCAATTTCGAAACAGAAGATGGCAAAGTGCAAGGCTGATACAGGGCAGAACATTTATTCACCTTGCAGTTTGCTGTTGAAATATTCCAGTTCCTTTCCATTTTCAAAGTAGTGTACAAGTGGTGCTTCCAAAATAAATTATTTATCTCTGAAGTGCTGCAATGCACAGCAGGATGCCTGTCAGAGCCAAATGCTGCTAATGGAGGATACCTCCAAAGATGCAGGCAGGAAGATGAGTTCAGGCTGCCACAAGTTTAGTATCTGGAGTATACAGTATCTGGAGGTAAACCTTTGCTTGGTCAGCTGCCCAGAGCAGCTTCCATCTGAACATTTCTTCTCAGGAATCACCTCATTCCATGCCTGGACAGATGTGTTGATTGAACCAGGGTCTTCTGAGGGCACTGTTGGAGGATGATAGGCAGTTATCAGTCTTGTGCTGTACCTGCAAAGGTTTGGGGTTTGGTCAGATGCTGACTCTGATCCTAATGAAACAAAAATCATTGCAGCACTTTGGACCAACCAGTGACGTCCAGCAAATCCAGGGACGTACTGTATTGCACAGATGTGATTGAGTGCAGAATTTCCTCTGCATGTAACATTAACTGGTGGGGCTGGAAATTAAAATGTAAAGATGTGATTCCCATGTTCCAGGTTTCATTTGCAAAAAGCACTGTAAAATAAGAAATATTAAAGCATGTCTTTTAGCTTACAGGTATCCATAATAATATAACAAGAATAGTTTCTGTGGAGCTTCTTAAACAGTAAATAGCCCCCATCCTGCCCTACAGACCATGCAAAGCAACAGGAAACAAAAGTGGCAGTATCATAAGCTCTTTGGATCTCTCACAATTAAAGGACAATGTGCTCTATAAATTCAACTGTATTTCATAAGATCATTGGGAAAACAAACCAAAAGAAAAATCAAACAAAAGCTCAGTACCCTTCGTACAGACCAGTCTAACGTGTGAATCCACTCACTCACCAATTAATTCATGAGATTTTGAACTCTAATTCATAAATGTCAATCTGTAACAAGTAACTTGTGTGCTTATGATAAAAAGTGTTACCTACCGAGGGTGCGAGTGCCCATCTTTCTTCCTCCATAAGGATGTGAGTGTCCCCTGAATCCCACTGGGATGTCCGAAAGCCTCAGCAGTTGGAATAACTTCAAAATATTTTGTGTCATCTGATGCATTTAGACCACTCAGCATGGAAGTTAATCTCTTTCATTGCTGTCACTTGGGTGGAAACAGAACAACAGTCAGTGTGCAAGGAGGATGGCTCAAGGGGAGAGAAAGCTGCAGATGAGGGTGGCAGCAGACAGCCCTTCCTGGCCATTTCTTGATGCACCAGGTAAGTTTTGGAAAGGTGGCTTCCTGTGAGCAGCTGAGCTACACTCACTTGTCCCCTGAGTGTTTCCATGCAGGTGTGGCAGCCCAAGGGGGGACATAACCTGGAGGATTAAGGACACCCACTGGGAAGTGGCAGCTGGATGTGCTTCTGCAAGGACACGGAGATTCTGCTGCTGCCCACAGCTTGGAGGAGGGCAGGGTGATGTCTGGGCCATGCTTTCCCCCGGCATGCCAGCTCGCACAGCCCCCGAGACGCAGCCACAGCTCCCACCGCTGGCTCCCTGCCCATCCTGCCACTCCGCTCTGCTCTGCTGGCAGAGCTGGGCAGGGCAGGCTCTGGGAGCACTGGACTGGTGGTCCCCATTGCCGGGCTCTGAACTGTTTTCCTTGGCAGCAGGAGGTATCACCAGCAGCAGCAGCAGGAGGGGGCTGCCCTGGCCCTTTGCCCAACATCAAAGCCCATCGGCTGCCCAGGCCCCAGGGCAGGGAGGCTCTGGCTGCAGCAGGGCGCTCTTTGGGCAGCCGCTGCCATTGCTCTGTGGGGAGGATGGCTCTCTGCCTCAACCCATCCAGGGATAGGGTGTCCCCAGCTCTCTGCCTACTCCACAGGCAGTGTCCCCACGGCTGGTGGAGATGAGGAACTGGGTTTTTCACCCCCACAAAGAGCCAGGTCTGGGGCAGTGCTCTGGCTGCTGCTGTTGGAAGGCAGCTCCACAGCCTCTCCTGTCCTTCTGCCTCTCCTGCAGGAGCTGCTGGATGTCCTGCACTGGGAAGGACTGACAGAGGATGGACCTTTCCAAAGAGCTGCCAGCAGGACTGCACTGCGGGAGCTGCCAGAGGCCCTGGACTGTGGTGAAGATGTTGACCTCAGAAGCCAGCCTGCCCAGCTCTTGGCTCCCATCCTGAAGGTGAGCACCTGTGACCTGCATCTGGAGGAGCTCCAGGATGGCCTGAAGTCTTCAAAGGCTCAGTTGGAGCCCTTGACTTTGCAGGACTTCCTGTGAAACATCCCCTGCAAGCTCCTCGTGAACAATCTGTTCAAGGAGAGGACAGCAGCAGTGCAGCAGATGGGCAAAGAGGAGAAGGTGGAGGAGCTGAGAGTGTGTGGCAGCAGCCTGCCTGTTGAGCAGGAGCCCCGAGTTCTGGCTGAGAGCAGCTGGAAAGTTGTGCAACACCAGCACTGCTTTGGGAAAGCCGGGGGGACAACTGTGGGCAGCATCTGCTTGATGAGCCTCGTGTTGCTTTTCCCTCAGGGTGGCCCAGAAGTTGCTGGCACCAGTACCCAGGTCCTTCTGAAGGCTGCTGGCCCTCTTGCAGCACATCGGCAACAATGCAGCCACCAGCAGGGTGAGCTGCAGGAATGTGGTTATCTGTGTTGGGCCAAACCTCCTGAGCCCACCCAATGAGGAGCTGCTGCCACATGAAGGCTCTGCTGGAGGTCATGGAGAAGGTACACTGTCTGCAGCAACCTTCCCAGCCCCTCAGAGCTTGGCTGCTCAGAGCTCTCTGGAGACTTCATCCCTTGGGCAAATAAATGCAGCAGAGGTGCTGTCTGGAAGAGCAGCCCCACAGCCACAGCCTTCTGCTGTGCACAGGCAAAGGTCAGGAGTGGGAATGGCTGCTTGGTCTGTTTTGGGCAGGTGGCTCGAGACCAAGGGTTTGATGTGCACAGGTGAAGGGGCTGGTGTTGTTCCTTGTGGAAAACTGCAGGAAACTCTTTAGAGGAGACAAGTGCTTCCAAGGAGCGTCCAGCTTCCACGGAGACATCCAGTGGTAAGAGGAGGGACTAAGGGTTGTCACCGCCTGCGGCTTGGGACTGCAGGAACCTTTCTGGCAGGGCTAAACATCAAATGCTGTACCCTGAGCTCTGCTTGTCCTGTGGCCTCTGTTTATCCACTGCCCCTGGGGCAGGAATGCTTTGCTCTGCAAGATGAGCTGAAGCCTGCAAGAGAGGGTTCAGAGGGCTGACACTGAAGGGTTTGGGGTGTGTTTTGCTGGAGCTCTTTCTTACTGCCAAGAAATCCCTTTGCTGCTGCACATGCTTTTTCTTTCTAGATGGGCCTTAGGAAGAGACCAGCAGGCAGAGGAGGCAGCATGCATTAGGAAGAAGCTTTGCCACCTGTGCCCTCCTCTCTGCCCAGTCCTCAAGGAAGCCGACGGAGACACAGCGCAGGAGTATCCTGCAAGAGGAGAAGTCCATCAGGATCCCAGACACTGTGACAGCATGTTTGGTGTGGGGGGACAGTTTCTGAGGAGGCCAAGTTGCCGCTGTGCCTGTGTCTGTCATCAGAGCTGGTGTGTGTCTTGGTTATTCCTCCTCCTGCCAGGATGGTCCAGTGTGAGGAAAACTGGCCAGGTTGTTCCTCCAGTGCACTAGGCCTGTATTTCATCAAACCCAATGCACACAAAATGCCTTCAAAAAATCAGGCTGGAGCAGCTGTCAACTTTAGATGGGTTTTGCTCAGGTCCTGCTTCATCAGAATGTTTTCAAGTCTGTGTTGGGGTGTTGTGAGGACTGTGCAAAATCTGGCTGCTGCAAACCAGCCAAAGGCATCTTCTTGGGGAAATCAATTCAGAAAAGGGGCTCCAGGTCAGGTCTTGCCACCTGCCAACTCCACCCTTTTGTCACAGGCACCTCCTGCCATCCCCAAGAGCCCAGCAACCACCACTGGACATCCAGGAGATCTGGAGAACCTTACAGAGAGCAGAAGGTAAAATGAGACGGCTTTGGTTAAAATCAGAAGTGATTCTAGGGGAGCATGGTTTTCCCTGACTAATAGCATTGTGGGGTGGAAAGGTTTGCAGTCTCTCCCCAGAACAAGGCCAGCAGAAGCTACAGGAATAGAAGACAGACCTGGAGAGAGTAGAGCAAGAGTCTCACCAAACTGAAGATGAAGAAAGAAGAAGGTTTTGGCATAGGATGACAGAAGAGTTGAAGGAAGGCCCATAGGGTCAAGAAGCCCAGGTGTGTACCAGGCTATGCCACCCATCTTCCCCAGCCATTACCACTGCTCTGAGTCAGCCCAAGTCACTGATGTCAAGGGGTGGTGAGGGATGATGCTGTTGGGCAGGGCTTGGAAAGAACTCCATGGCAGAAGCCCCAGGGCTCCTCATCTTGCCCTGCTAGTTGCTCATGGGCACTGGGCATCTATGGACATGCACAGCTGTTCAGGGGCATTCCCTTAGGCATCGGTTGCCAGAGCCAGCCTGTAGCCAATGTCAGCAAGAGCTCTCTCTGTGGGGCCATCAACTGTTCCTCCTCAGCAATGTTCCCCAAAGAAAGGGGAACTGAGTCCTGCCTCTTCTTGCCTTTCTGGGTTCATCAGAGCTTTCTGAACAAGATGATCGCCAAGATGATCAGAGGGCTGGAACACTTCTCCTGTGAGGACAGGCTGAGAAAGTCGGGGTTGTTCAGCTTGGAGAAAAGAAGGCTCTGAGGAGACTTTCTAGAGGCCTTCCAGTACCTGAAGGCCCCACTGCTCCTCAGCCTTGGGCAGAGGTTATGGACTGGATTGTGGGCACATGGTGTGGAACCTCTCCTGCCTGGCCAAGGGCCATGGCACTAGGACTCACTCAAAATCAGCAGTGCTGAAGCTGGTGGGACAGATGAAGAGGAGGAATGTCAATGTCCTCTTCACCACTCAGCACCCACAGCTGGTCCAGGGCCAGGCAGAGCTGTGGGCACAGGGCGGTGCCATGGCTGCAGAGAGGAGAGGCAGGCAGTGAGTTAGTGGTGGTGGCCTCCTCAGGGTCCCCCAATCAGGCAGAGCCCTCTCTGTGCCCCACCTGCCCTTGGGATGGACATCGGTGCACCCAGCATGGAGATGTCAAGGCCTGGGGCTGATGCCAGGTGTCCCCATGCTGGTGCCAGGGCCAGGGCTGGGGGAAAAGCCACTGGGCTCAAAGGGGCTTATGGCAACTTGGTGACCATTGGTTCCTCTGGAAGGAGGAGAAGGAACCTCTTGATCCTTTTGTGGCCCCGGGTCAGCCGCACATCCGCACTCAGCACCTGCTCAGCACCAGTGAGAGTGTCCCTGCAGAGCAGGGAGCAGTGGGCATGAGCAAGGCCGGGGAGCTGCTGCAGGGCCCCGCAGTGACAGCCCCGCGTGTCCCCGAGCCCCAGGACAGAGCCCACCGGGAGCCACAGCAGCAGATGGCAGCAGATGGCCTGGCCCATCCCACCTGGGCCCTCGCCAGGCACCAAGGATGCGGTGAGGATGGGAGGTGTAGGGTGGTTCTGGTGGTGCTGCTGGGACAGCCCCTGCCTCCTCCCAACGCTGCTGGGTGCTCTGGTGGCTGTTGGCTCCCACTGACCAACACTGCCCCTCCTAAGGAAAGCGGGGGGTCCTGAGGGGTCAGGGCCCGGGGATTGGATGCTCTCACTCCAATATGGCCACCTCTGGCTGGGGATGGGGGAGCCCTGAGTAGGACACAGCAGAGGGAAACCATCACCTCCCTCCTTCTCCTGCCCCTCCTGTGCCTTCAGGATGCACTTAGCCGCCTTTCCCACAGCAGCACTTTGCCAGCTCCAGATTGGTCACCTTGGGGGACATCGTGACCCCAGGGCTCTGCAGAGATTCACTTTGATAGGAGAGGAGGAGAAATGGAGGAGGACAATCCACATCATTTTTGGTCCTTTATCTACAGTGCTTCCTGCAGGCTATTGAACGGTGTCCAACCTGTCTCATTCTTCATTTTGTCTTCACCTCTGACTGATGTTACGTGTGACATCGGGTTGGGTTGCATGTGCTCTTGCCTAGGCCATTGTTGGTAGCCTAGGTTCTTAGTTAGCTGAAAGCAGATAATCTGCATAAGCCACACAAACACCAGTTTGCACTTAGCTCTGGAGCCAAAGGGTAAAAAAAAATCAACAGTATCTAATGAACTCAGTGGGCTATTAGCCAGCAGATAGAGTTCACCAGGTGCAGAAATTGAAAGGTGTCTCACTGGAAAGTGAGTGGGCCCTGGGGGTTCGGGTCCGTGGGATTTGATGCTCTCTGTAATATGGCTGCCTCTAGTTTGCACTGTGGAGCCCAGAGCTGGACACAGCAGAGGGGAAGGACCTCCTTCCCTCTACCTTCCGGCAGTTCCCCTTGCCGTGGGCTTCACTGCTGCCTCCTTGACTCCAACTAGACTTTTGTCTGTTGCTCACCACCATCTTGGCCTTGCTGCTCTGCCCCTTCTCCATCCACTGTGCTGTTCCTCAGCCCATGTGGTGGTTGCTTTCTTTCAGTCCTCAGACTGGAACCAGTCTTCCTTCTGGAGTGGCCTCACTAGCCCATCTGCCAGCTCCTTCAGCACTTGAGGGTACACCCCACTGGGACCCATCAGGGACCTGTGCCATCTCCACTTTTCTTCAGTAGTCTTTAACCTCATCCCTTGCCACCTGATCCTACCAGAACCTTTTGCACTAGGGGCACACTTTATTTATTCAAGGTATTTTTCCATGTCTCTAAGGCCTGGTATGTCTGAAGGCCAGTCTTGCTAGGACCAGTATGTCCTAGGGGGACTGTCCTGAGGTGCTGGCATAGGTTAGTCAAGACCAAGAGAATTTTGAGATGGAGCAAAAGGAATCCCTAAAATTGTGACCTTAAGATGAGTTCTTGTGGCCATGGGAACTGTTTGCTTTGTCTTGTCCTGTGCTTGGCCCTGACATACTTTGCTAAGCAACCATTGTCTTCACTTCTCTGTCAGCATTTTAGTAGGGAAGCAGCAGCCAAGGTTTTCTATCAGAAGCTGTGGGGTGTTGCCACCTGCTTAATGAAGAGATCCCTAAGCCAATGTGCCTCGGTCAGGGCTTCCCCTGGATTACCTGTGCCCCTGCCTGGGGCATCCACAGTGACTCTCACACTCTGTATGCCAATTCCCCCCGGGCCACCTACATGAGGAGTTTTTCTCTTTCTGAAATGGGAAAGCTGCCTCTTTAGGGATCAGGTAGAAAGAAGATGTACAGTAGTCACTAATAATTTTTAATATAGACAGGAAAACCATTGGACATGCTGATACTTATGGGTAGAAGTTGATTCTCTGCAATTACATCCTCTGGCAGATGTATAGAGGCATAATGCACCATGGTCATGAATACATCTGTAAATTCATCAGGTTTGCCTAAAAATCACAGTGTTTAAATAAATACATAAATAAATCATACAATGGTTTGGGTTAGAAGGAAACTTAAAGATCATCTAGTTCCAAGCCCCCTGAGTGAGCAGGGACAGCTCCCACTAGAGTAGGTTACTCAAAGCCTCAAAGTCCATGAACATCCATGAAGCATCTACAACTTCCCTGGGCAAAAAAACAAAACAACAAACATCGGTCCTTTTTATTTGCCACTAGATTTCAGTTCTTATGTAAGTAGCCATATTCTCAAACTTCTAGAATTTGCTTCTATGCATGAGTAAAACAAAAGCCAGGCATCTCTGAAAGGACAAGGATCTCCAAACTGAAACTGGAAGAAAAGAGGAAAATCCATGAGATTCATGACAAAATTGTTGAGATATGATAACAATAAAGCTAAAAAAGCCCCAAATAAGACCTATCAGGAAAGACCAGCCTCCAAGTCATAAAAATACAGTCTGTTTTCTTATGGACTGCATCAGCTCCCACCAAAACTCCGCAGGTATTACCTCTGCCTGTCCCATGATTTGGACATCAGTTCTCCATTGAAGAGACTGGAAGAACTGAAAGATCCTGAACATGAACAGCCTTCAACCAGCAATTAATATCTTATCTGACATACCTTTATGTACATACCCTTGGTTCCTAGTGCAGACGTCAGTAAACAGCCTGCAAGACAAGTATTTCTGATATGCATGTGTGCTGCACCAGATGTGCAACAGTTCTGTGCAAGAAGAAATGACTCAATCACCAGGACCATCTCCTTAAACACAGTCCTTGCTACTGAGAGCCCCAGACTACTGACTCCTCCACTGGATTCATGCACAGAGGGAGCTTGAATCCCTAAGGGCAAGACTCAGACCACAACAATACATGGGGCAATGAGAAGCAGGGAGTTCACATGAAATAAATGTTGGGAAGGGTGCTGCTCCTAGGCCTGGATTCCCTCCTCTGTCCATGATGATGTGAGAGCACTATCCTGTGAAAGCACCCAAGTGTGCTAAACACTCCCTCCTGCACTGACCATACCAGTGTCATTTCTCTTTCCCACAGGTGAGCATGGGAGGGCAGGATTATGGACATGTCCACAAGTACAAGGCATCTCACTCTTTAGGCTCAGTACACAGTGCCAGGGGAATGCAACCTCAGGACACTTGGAAGCCACATGGCAGAAAGGCAGGTACATCATCTCCCCCTCTGCTCTTCAGCCCCTCACAACACATCATCCACACTGTCCTCTCCCAAACCCTGTTGTGGGCACCCACCCAAAGCAAATTTATGTAAGGCTGGGTTTGATCTCCCAGTCCTCTACCTGAGGATTTACAGTGGCAAAGCTACAAAGATCAAAAAATAAAAAGTACCCAAGCCAAATAATTGTTTATCGTCACTGTAGTTTTGCTGTTGTAATTCTGAAAAGCAGGAATTCCTACTAACTGTTACACATTTGCCTCCAACCGCTGAATCAAACCAATCTCCAGACTTTCTTCTTTATCGTATTACTCAGCTTTTTCCAACTCTTACAAAAACCAGGATTTGCCTTGCCACCCAGAAACCAAAGGAAGCTTCCACGAAACCAGCAAACACCTCCCATATTCTCACCAATGTCATTAAAAAAGCAAAACAAACCAGAGAGGTTGTATAAGTCAGCTTATAAACCTAGGCATGAGGAGAGCAATGTCAGTGGTAATGGGGCAAGAAAGGCAGGGTAATTATACCACACCAAAATTGCCATCGTGCTGCATTCCTTTCTGCTGAAGGCCAGCTAAGAATTAGATACACCTTTTTAAATCATCAAAGGGAGTGGCTGCAAGATACAAGGTCCTGGGATTAAGATGAATTTCTGGGTTTGCCAGTTCTCAGCAATGGCTTTGGTGGCTGGGCTGTGCATGTCATTAACTGTTCCCAAGTAGTGTTCACACCATGCCACTTCCTTTTCATCTTTTTTTACAGTTCTCACTATTTCAGGCCCCAGACTCCCATTGCACAAAGGGCTGCATGAACCTAGAGACAGAAGACAATGCCTACCAACCCTGAGGATTTTTGTACTTGGTCAAATAGTCGAGTTCAGTACTTTGTACCTCAGCATTATTTCAGCTGAGCACAAATATTTATCGTGTTGCTCCAGGTACAACCATGAGGTCTGCAAGCTCAGGCCCTCGAGCATGAAACCTCAGGAGCTTTCCTGTCAAGAAGGCTGGTATAAATATTGAACAGGACCTATTTTTTTGCTGGTGATTTAACAAGGACTGCATGGATGAGGGAAAAGATTTGGCTCAAACCTCTCCCTTTCTTCAGAACAAGTGTAGGAGCTCAGATGTCAGCACTTTCCCTGCAGCCCTTTATAGAAGGGAACATGCTTGGGAACTGGGGCTCAAGGGAGCTTCCCCATGGGTGGAAGGCTCAGTGCTGGACAGAAAAGCAACCCTGCTCCACACACTGCTGGGCAGGGCAGAGGTACTGCTGGAGAACACCCCCTGGGAGAAACCACAGAAGCAGCCATCACACCATTAGGACAGAAGCACACAGAGGCATACACTCCCGTCCTGTCACCTTGTTTGTGGTGCAAACAGGATTTTCAGTGTCCCCAGCAGATGTCATGTCCCCAGCAGATGAGAGGAGAAAGTGACACAGAAATATAAAGGCACAGTCCACCAGCGCCTTAAAAACACGGGCATGTCCTCCCCCATCTTAACTTCGTACTGCAGGTTCTTCCAGTCAACCTTTCCATGGCCAACAAAACAAACGTCACATTTGTGCTAGTTTTTAGAAAACATGCCAAAAACCAAATAAACACAAGGCAGAGCAGCTAGCCAAATGACCAAGTCTTACTACTTAATTATTCTGAAATGAAAATGTTCAATTAAAACCAGCTACAAAACACAAGACATAATGATGACCTCCCTCTCTCCTCACAAGAATTCATGCTTTGGCACAAAAAACTGGCTGGCCTGATTTTAGGTCCAATAAATTTAATCGTATCCAAAAAAGTTTCTCCCTGTACATCAGAGGAAAAGACAAGGTGTTCTGAAAAGAGTTCTTTGGGCATCATGCAACACTACCACTAAAAGGGCAACAGAAGAAAAAGCATAATACAGCTGGCATCAGCACTGGTGAGGTGAGCAGCACATGGGAGCTGACGTAACTTTGAAGCTAACTACAGCTGATCTTTGAGGTGAGCTTGTGAAGGCACTCAACTCACCACTCAAAAGAAAGCCAACTGTTTCTAACATGTGATGGTTTCATGTTACTGCACTGCTTAAGAATTCAGCTTCCTTGAAGTATCTGTGGAAAGTGCTTTTCCATTTGGTAATGGTTGACAACCAATATTTTGGCACGAAGAAAATAGTTCAGTAGTTTTCCCAGGAAGAGACCTGGGCCACAGGGATGCCTGTTGTGTGTCCAGCTGTGCTTGTACAACTGAAGAGGCCAAGACTCCAGTATGTGCCTTCCAGCTGAGTTGCACGCACAAACACAAGCATCTATGACCAGTTTCCAGCTGGGCATCCAGAGACGAAAACATCTCCAAATTAGTGGGCACCACTGAAAAGTAACCAAGCATCCAAACACTTGCACAATCTCTACTTGCTCTCAGCAGCTCTTGATTTCTCAAATGGCATCACCTACTGATTGCAAGCATTTCCCAATGGACACACACCATTGTATTGAAACCCTAAATATTGCACTGACTTAGCTTCTTCCATTCCACTTTATTCAACATGAGTAATTAATCCTTACAACGCCTCAGAGGAGGGACAGAAACATGAACTAACCCAGCCCAATGCCCAGGTAAGAAGCACAAAAAAACCCAAGCAATCCATGTGAAGTCCTCTAGAAAACAGGCCAAGCCCAGCCACTGTGTCACCTTGCTAAAGAAATGTTCATGCCTCCAAATCTCAGCGGTGAGGAAGCGAGAAAAATACCTTTCTCAGTTCCCCCCTTCCTCCCTGGGACCTCCCTGGGTCCTCAACAAGGTCATTAGAGCATGCTTGTCGGGAACAGGTCGCTTGTGGTGAGGTAAAGGCGAGGGATTCCTGGCCTCGCAGGACCACCAGGAGCAGGGCTGGTGTCCTCGGTGGGAGCTTCATCCCGCTCTCCGCAGAGCTGGACACCCATGGGCACCACCGCCACTTTGCATAATGATGGACACGGCACGTCAACAGGAGCTCCCTCTCTGGAACCGGTCACCGGCAGCCGACCGACCGACTTAGGCAATTACCGTGCCTCATTAAGAGGCCGGCGGGGTGGATTTCAAAAGGAGCTGCTGCCTGACTTGGCTCAGTGGCTGCAATTCGCCCCGCTGCCATGGGCTGTGCCACCCTTGGGCGGTGGCGGACGTGGCCCACCAAGGCAGCCACTCGCCCCCGGGGGTCCACGACCCCAAAACACCCCACTCCCGAGGGTCCACGCCGCGGAGGGGAGGAGGATGACAGTTCCTTTTAGGGGAAGGGGGGCGGTGGGTGCTCAGCCATCTCTCCATCTCTGGAGGAGTTACCCAAGATGCCCGTCTCGGCTTCTTCGCTGGGGTATCCAAGCTCAGAAATAAAGGTGCTCCCTGAAATAAGGGGAGCGAGGCTTTTTGTGGCCCCTTACCGGCCCTTCTCCAAGCACTGTTCACCTGCAGGCCCAGGTGAGGGGTCCCTGGGTCCCCGGCAGCTCGGAGACCGCCGGGTCCCTGCCAGGGCCTACCCCGGGCACCGGTGCCCCCTCCCCTCCTGCAGCCGCCCACCCTCAGCGGACCAGGACCGCTGGGCCGGGGTCTCCCCGCTCAGGTCCGGGCCCCGAGGCTCTTTCATCCAGACCCCGCCGCGGGGCACGCTGCGGAGCGAAGGAAGCGGCAGGAGCAGCCCCCGCCCTGCCCAGTTCCCCCCCGGGCCAGGGGCTGGGCTACCCGCCGGGCGAGGCAGAGCCGGCCACCTCCCCTTCTCCTCCACCTCTTCCTCCTCCTCCTCCTCCTCTCCTTCCTACTTCTGCACCGGCTCTTGCTCCCGCTCCGGCTCCGCCGCTGCCCCTCAGCCACCGGGGCTACCGCACAGCCCCATTCCCTCCCTCCCTCTCCTCCTCCCCCTCCAGTCCCCCTCCGCCCCGTCCCCGGCGCCGTCGCTGCTGCCGCTTCCACAAGATGGCGGGGACCGTGGCCGAGCGGGACGCGCTGGTGAGTGCCGCTTTGCCCCCTTCCCGGGGCTCCGGGACGGGGTCCGGGATGGGGCTGGGAAGGAAGGACAGAGCAGGCCCCCCACGCCGGGCACCTGCGGAGTGGAGGGGGGCGGCGGGCGGCCGGGAGGGGCTCCGCCTGCCCCCGCCTCAGCGCTCTCCTTTCTACCTGCAGAAAATAGAGGACGGGCATTTAAACAACTCCCTGGGATCCCCTGTGCAAGCTGATGTGTACTTCCCTCGCCTGGTAAATCACCTTCATTTGTGTTTCTTTGGGATTTTATTTGATTTGGGGTTTTTTGAACACCTTTACCTCCCCTCCTTCCCCCCTCCCCCGGCTGCACAACGGCGGCCGCTGCTGATGCCGAGTTGACCCTCGCCATCCTCCCCCCTGTCCTTTCCAGATCGTCCCCTTCTGTGGGCACATCAAAGGAGGAATGAGGCCGGGAAAGAAGATCTTAGTTATGGGCATAGTGGACCTCAATCCCGAGAGGTAATACCCGGGCAGGGCGGCCCGCCCCGGGGGCGCTGAGCCTGGGGAGGGGGCGAGGGGGGCAGGCCACACACAGGCACACATACACACGGATCCCTCCTTTCTGGAAAGGGATTATTTTTATCATTTTAAATATAGCGTGCTGATTTCTCCTTTGACCCATAGAGGGGGCATTTCTTTAAGGGATCCTGTTTTCCAACATGTCACTGGGGAGTAAAGGAGCATATAGAACATATATATATATATACACATATATATACACATATATGCACAGCGCACATGCACATATATATATTTACATATGTGTGTGTGTGCAATAACTATGTTCTTGTCCCTGATGAGCTCTGGGATCATTCCCTGAGGAAGCTGAGCTGTCACCCCCCCGGTGCTGCTGTACTGCCAATGGCTTTAATAAGCTGAGAAATTGAGACCAGCAGCATTTGGAGCTTATTTGCTTGTTTCTGGCTGAACGAGAGCCTTTTTGTTTGTGTTGCAGCTTTGGCATCAGTCTGACTTGCGGGGAGTCGGAAGATCCTCCTGCAGATGTAGCTATTGAACTGAAAGCTGTGTTTACAGACAGACAGTTTGTCAGAAACTCTTGTGTAGCCGGAGAATGGGGGGAAGAGCAATCGTCTATTCCTTACTTTCCTTTTATACCGGACCAGCCTTTTAGGGTGAGTACCAAGATGACAGCAGCTTGTGCGTTATCTGATAAAGTGTGATATGACCAAAGTTGCAGCAGAAGCTGACTTGCCTCTCATGAAATCACAGTGTAGCCCGCAATTCTGTGGTTGAGACACCGGTTGCCAGATTGTTTCTATCTGTCAGAAGTTATGTGGAAATGCTTCTGCTGCATTCCGATGGGGCTGTGAACACCACACTGGGGTGCTATGACAAGGCAGGGACTGTAATACTGTGTGATGAAGCACTCTTCATGAGCTTAGTTTTATAGCTATAAATTAAAAAGTGTGTTATTAGTGCATTAAAAGTTATTACTGGAGAATGTAAATACTCTGTGGGGCTGCCGTATGTTTTTTTTAATGGACATGGTGTTGGCAGTTTAGTGCAGCTAATAAGGATCTTGTTCATCCTTTGTCTCCAGGGATGTTACACTGAGGTTTACTATAGCCCTTCGTGTTATCAGATTAAACAGCTAAGTAATTGTGGTATTCTTTTCTGAACCCTGGAATTAAATCTCCTGTCAAAGTTAAATCTGTAGTCACTTGAAAATGGTGTACGTGGAAATGCTGTGGTGCAAGGGATGGACTGGATTGACCTAGAAGCATATTCCCATCTGTAGTGTTTATGGTTACGTGAAGATGTCTTTGCAAATCAAGACTAACAAAGTGTGCAGCTGTGGAGGGCTGCTTCTCTCTCAGTGGCCTCACTGCACTGAGGGAAAAAAGGCTGCATGCCTTCTCCTTGCAGCTGACCCAGAAAAAACCCCCTCCTCCTCTTCACCCCTCTTACGAAACCTCGCTGGCCCCTCTGCTAAATGCCAATGCTCTGACCAGCTGCCAAACTCTCTTAATCCTTCTTGCCCCCAAGATAATCTCCCCCAACCCCAAAAGCTCACCATCTCCCCAGATGCTTTGGCTTTGAGAGGGTGCTTATGAATCGTTTTGCTGCGCATTGGTTGCGCTCTACTTGCTTCTTCAAACTCTCACATCAGAACTGGCAACACCCTTTGGTGCATGTGGGAAATGTGCTTGAAAGGGCTTGGAGGCTTGGCCCTGCTCTGACTAGAGAGCGTTATACGCTACCTGCTGCAGTGGGTGGTGGCTGGGCCCTCAGACAAGCCAGACAGATTACCCAGAGCATGTTTCGTGGGTGTCCCACTAATGACAGCTGACAGTATTGCACGCTTGGCATGAAATACTGTGGAAAGGGAAGTATTGCTATTTTTCTTTGGTTTTATGTTCTTCTTCTTTTTCCCCAAATACATAATGGAATTTAGGCTCCCAGTTGACTTTGTACCCTTGATGGTTTCTACTCTCAGTGAATTAATTAGGCTACTAAGTGTTCTTTGCCGATTACTGGTGACCCAGTCCAGTTATTGTTCTGGTGTGGCCCAGGGTGAGCTGAAAAAATGCACGGTAAGCAGGGCTGAGGCTAACCATGTATTTTACATAACCAGGCCTAAGGCTGGATGCACCTGCTGCAGTGACACAGGAGCTGTGCAGCAGCACAGGCACTTCCCCGTGACATGGTATGCTACCTGGTCCCCAGGAGCTTAAGCTCTCCTGGACCGTAGGCTGCCTCCTCTCCCACTGCAACGTGCTGTAAGTCAGTCAGGCTTTGGCTCAGTCAGTCACTGGCCCCGTTCCCATTTTTATATGCTGTAATAGCAGCAGAGTCAAGTGTCTGGAAGCAGCACATTACTCGGGACCACCAGCCTCTTGAAATGATCCTTTATTTATCTGTGGCTTCCCTGCAGATTTTATTCTTAAGCCTGCCCGGACCTGGAGGCCTCAGTGGGCCTATCAGAGAAGCGCTTGTTCTGTGAACTCCTATCCCTGCTTCCTGCTGGGGCAGCTCCAGGGAACTTTAACTACAGGGCACCCTCTCAAGGCACCCCTAACAACAGGAATCTCCCAACCTGTCCAAGCTTGTTCAGCTCCAGGCTTTGTTGCTTTTCCAGAGCATTTCCGCAGGGCTTTAGGAGGAGAGATGAGCTGTGTCCTTCTCTGATCCTGTTTGTGCCTCATGCAAACTGTCTGGTTGAATTCAAGCCATTCTGCACTGCATTTCCCTCTCTGAAGCCCCAGTATGGAGTCTGGTCCAACAGGGACTCCTGGGCTGTCCACAGCCACCACAGTGAAGGCTTTTTAGTTTTGCAGCAGCTCTGCTTCTGTGTGTGGGAGGGGAGGGCAAACCGTACCCTCCTCTCTCGTTCACTCCCTCCCAGTAAATTAACAGAAGCGCAGAAAGTGCTGCAGAGGGAACTACCCCCTCATTTTGCAGCAAGATAGTTCTCAAGCAAGGAATGCAACATTTGGGTTGCAAACACAGGGGGGGGGGTTTCCCCCTGTACCTAACAGTTTGTGTCTGTTTCTGGCATTATTCCAAGAGGCAAAACCTCCCTGATGCCAGTGGGATTGGGTTCTGGAGTCCTTCCTGCCATGACAGGGTGAGATTGGATTAACGCCCCTGTGAAGTAAGAGCAGACCCATTACAGTGTAACTGGAGTCATGGGGGCAAACTGGTCTCAGCCCTGGCTGTTACCTGGCACATAAGTGCCAAAATGTGTAACCTCACCAGCACTACTTAAAGGCTGCTGGCGGCTCTTTGTGTTCTGTGAAATAAGTTCCCAGTTACACCGTGAACAACATGCTTCATTGTTTTGTTTTTTTTTTTTGTACAGGTTGAGATACTTTGCGAGCATCCTCGGTTTAGAATATTTGTGGATGGACATCAGCTCTTTGATTTTTACCATCGTATTGAAACACTGTCAGCAATTGACACGATAAAGATAAATGGAGACCTTCAGCTTACAAAACTTGGCTGACCTTATTAGGACTGCAGATTCCAAACCGGCTCAGGTGCCATCATCCACTTGGAGAAGTGACAGCCGGCTCTGGACACAGCCATGGTAGGAAGGCTGCCCCATTCCTTTTCCGCATGCAGTTCTTCACTCCTGTGCCGAGGGATTGGGCTGTTTATCCTAATGAAGAACATTGTTGGCTAATAGACACTGAACCATTTGTCTTGGATCAAAATAGCCCACCTGGGCTGGATAATCAAATTGGAATGGCTTCAGAAAGACTTGCAGTCTTTTTTCAAATCTCACAGAAAGGCAATTTCTGAAATGCAGCACTAAAACCAGTTACTGAACAGCAGTGACAACAACAACAACAACAACAACAACAAATAAGTCTTTCTTTTGCAAATATTGTTTCTGCACTGAAGTGGAGTAGTGTAGCACAACACAGGGCCACGTGCTGATGTCCTTACCTGGGGCCTGAGCCTGGTTCCATGGAAATCAATGGCAAAGCTCCCACTCACTTTAATGGGGTACAATCAAACTGTCTAGTCCTTAGTCAAGCACAATTCCCACTGGTTTCTATGGGATTTTTGCACATGCCTGGGGTCAGCTCTTCTGCTGGTGTAAATCAGCATTACCTCTGTGGCTTGCAGTGGAATTTGCTGATTGCTCCCAGCTGCTGATTTGGCCCAAGAACTGTGCAAAAAACAAATGAGGGTATGAGGACACAGCCTGTATAGTTTAGTCAGGGTATTTGCATAGAATGTAGATTGTTACGAGTTTTTGCACAATGTAATGTTAATACAATTTTTAAAGCTTATCTGTAGTTTATTTATTTATACTCATTGTATGTATTATTAGTAAAAATGAACAATCTTACTGATGGCTAAGAACAGCAAAGTGTAAACATTTGGAATGTACAGAATGTCTTAGGTTCTCTGGGTAAACTTTACATATCTTTCTTGAAAAATCATGGTTCCTATCAAACATATAGTTACATTTTAATGGAGCCCTCTAGGTCCTGGGAAAATGTGGGCATGGTAGTTGGTGGGGGTGGGGGGGATCTCTGCATATTCACTAGAAACTGTTTTTCAGGGCTTACTAACTTTGCTGCTCGGGATAGGTTTGAGTTAACATCGATGCGTTTTAAAAACTTAAACAGCAAATTTGTAGGTTTAACTGTGCTTTTAGAAGAGAAGAGAAGAAGTTAAATTTGGCAGTCTCTTAGTTCAGAAAGAGAAGCAACCTCTTTCCAGGGGAGCTGGGAGATTTTTTGCACTTGTTTGAGAACACACTCTGCCTTTGATATGACAATTAAAACTTGTCTAGACAGCCAAGTTATTAATGCTTGAAAATCAGCTACTGCACATGAATAATAACTTTTCATGTCGCTTTTTAAATAGTAGGTATAGCTGTATAAACACAGTGATTGCGCTACACTATAAATGAACACAGCCACTTTTCTTAACTTCTTTAGGACTAAATACACTTTTTTCCTTGGCTGCTCACAATAGACTGTAGCAGGTCTTTCTGAGTAGTTACAATCATGATATAAACATATATTTAGGCAATTTTGAAAACATGTAATATAGGGACTTTCTAAGACACAAAATACAAAAACATGCTTTGTAGCAAAGTATTTAAAAAGAAAAAAAAAAAAAAAAAAAAAAAAAAGATGAGAGAGAGAAGAATCTCACAAACAGAATTATGTTAAACCTGCAATAAAGCTGTGGTTTGAAGTAACCAGAACTGGAACATCCAAAGTTGAGGGTAGAATGCCAGTTGCAAAGCCTCATTTTGTGCTAATTTGGCCTGCAGTTAAGAAGCCTTAGACTGCAAGCTGAAATTCCAGCTGTGGCTCTAGTCCAAAGTCTGTTGAGGTCAATCAGAGTCCTCTGAGCATAGAAGCCTGATTCTTATTTCATGCAAGTACAAAGCTCTGTAAAGCCAGGGAGGTCTTGCTGCTGCTGCAGACAAGTTAAGAATCAGGCTGAAACCTATAAAATGCAAGTTAAAAATGGAATTTTTAGCCTTAACATTGACATTCCCTGATTTTTCCTCCTGTTTCCAAATTAAAAGAGAACCTGTTATTTTCCAGATGATCTTTTTATCTGGTGTGTAGCTTTTAAGCTGTACATCAGATTGAATCTTGAAATGAAATGTTCCTGTCTTGCTCTGTTTTTACTCTTTTACATGATGACTGTGTCATTTTCCATTGTAAAAAGAATGCTGACAGTGTTTTGGTACAAAATATATTCTTAAAAATGATGATGATGATGATGATGATGATGATGATGATAATAAAAATCCAAGGGAAAGGTGCTTCTACATGAGGTGTTTGGATTTTTCTCCAGCTTGGAAGTACTCTGTGGTTCCGAAGCACATGACTGATGAATTCTGTTTGCAGAGAGATTTAGCACCCTCCCTGCCAAGCACTTTCTCCAACTAGATATGTAAAACCAATGCAGTGCCATTGCCTGAGGCTGCCCTGCTTGTCCAGCAGGCTGTAAGTGGCAGGGCTGGAAAGAGTAAATAGCACCATGACAGTAGCACAAAACCAAAAGGATCCCTGACAGCACAAGTCCAATTAGAGATTTCTTCTCCATGCCTTTACTGTAGCCCAGAAAAAGCAATTTGTCTGGCTTGAATTTTCAGCCACTTGGGATTCCTGGTAGGTTAACACAGCCCTCAGACTTTTGCTGTCCGACATGGGCTCGGCACAGCTCAGTGCCTATGCCAGAAATACGGAGATGAACTCAATGAACCACTCTGTCAGTGGTGTCTGTCAGGAGCAAGGGCCCAGTGGTAACTGCTTTGCCTCTGCTCCCACCCACTGATCTGGGCACTCCCATTTGTTCCTGCTCCAGTTGTTTTCTGTCTTGGGGAAAACGCTTTTCTGAACCTGATTCTGGTTTTGCCTCTGCATTAATTCTACCAACCGCGGCGCCCACCACCTGATCCTACCCTGTTGTGGTTTCTGAGCCAGGCTTCAAGGCAAGAAGGGCTGTGAACCTGCTTCTGATAGGTTGTGGTTTGGCTGAGAGCTCAGGATAGGGCAGAAAGTCACAGATACATCTTCCACATCTATTTCTCTGTCTAACCCCAGTTTGGAAGCCTTTTTACTTTTCCTTTGCTCTTGAGCAGTACCAGGCTATGGCAGGCAAAGGAAAGATGATGCCTATGTAACCAGGAGCTGTTCCACCCATGTTTGGCTTATGTTGGCTGGACATGTTCAAAAGCAACTGCTGAATGCTTCCACTTCCAGCGTAAGTCTGAGAAAACTGAGGCCTTAAAACTTCTCTGTTCAGTTTGGCTTCGAGCCAGATCCAACTGTTTACGAGGGGAGACAGTGCTGCAAAATTCATACCTGATTTTTTTTTCTTGTCTCTGCAACTTAAGAGTCCTCAGATCTTCGTTTTGGATAAAAGCCCTACCAGACCTGCAATAAAGCTATGTATAAATTTGGCCAGTTTTTCCCAATGTTTTTCAGTAGGGACAAGTGGTTTGTGAGCTTCTTGGAAGCTGCATTTTTTTCAGGAGTAAATGAGCGTGTGAACCAGCTTTTGAAATCTTATGCTAGAATTTATTAATTGAATATTTCCATGGTTTCCTCTGAATGAGGAAATTAATTCTGAAATGAAAGAGACCCTGTGAATGGTTAAAACCCATATGGAGCAGAATCCCTTAAGTTAGCATAGCTTTATTTTTTCCAAGAAGGAAAAAAAAACTAACTCCCCTCCCCCTCCCCGAAAAAAGAAAAACAAACCCAAAAAACCCCACACAGACACAAAAATACACCAAAAAACTGATGACCACATTATTTAGTTATGTTTGGAATTGGCTGTGATAAGGATGATTTTTAAAAGAGGTTATTGCCTACTCAGAAAGAACCTTGAAATATTTCAGTATCATGAGGTACTCTGTGTCTAAACATACTTCACATAAACACTTTTTCACAGCCAAGTTGTTAACAATGTTACAAAACACCTTATTTTTGTGTCACAATTACAAATGTTTCTTCCACCTAGAAAGAACATTTTGTACTAAATATTCATACGTTGTCTATGTGAACTTGCACTAACAGATACTGTATTCTGCCTCCCCTCCTTGACTAGCTAGAGAAGAAATACGTGTAATATTGCTAAACCGGTTGACTGTGACAACTGCTTGAGGCATAGCATCTTTCTCAAGGGCTGTTTTGAGTAAACAGTCTTAAAACCAAAGGGAGAGCTTGATTCACTGTTCTGCTGTGCCAGCTTTCCACCTCTGGTGCTTTCCTGCTGTGAGGCTGTGACTGAAACCCTGAGATTTTCATGTAAGAAAGCAACACTGAGATTTCTGTCTTCTGGGATTTAAAACTTTTCAGTCTGGGGAGTAGACTGAAAAGAGTCTACTCTCAAGAACAGAGTAGCCACAGTGCTCTTTAAGCTTGGTAGTAGTGTTAGGGTAGCATGACATGCTGAAGTCCTCTCCAGAGCAGGACTTCAGAGGGAGGGAGGTGGTGGGCACTTCAGAGCCTACCAACAGCTGTGGAGCTGTGTGACAAGTTTCCCAGGGACAGGCATTTGCCACGTTAGCTGCCACGTTCTGCAACCCCATACTGGGACACAGAGCAAAAAAACCCAGCGTTTGGAAGGCATGAATGGGTTCATGTTCCTACCTGCCTTCTTTGAAAAAGGCTCCCCCCCAAAAAAAATAATAGGAATAGCCATTTCACTTACAGCTTGTTGTTTTTTTTCCCCCCAGACATTCAAGCAGTATAGTTGATGTGGGGGTCATCTCGCTTCCCACCCACGAGAGGTGCTACCCACAGTGACCTTTTCAAGCAGAAAACTGTAGAACCACAACTCTGCTAAGACAGTTAGTGGTGGCTCTATCCCAGCACCTCTGGCACTGATCTGGCAGTATGAGGAACAGGAGTTGGGCTGAGGGCAGCTCACTGTGCTAAGCAGGAAGAAAAGCTACACACATCCAGTGAGATCAGGTTAGTGACCTGGTGAGATCTTCTGTAATAATGAGTATTCCAATTTTCTCACATGGGTCAGAAAACATACAGGTAAAAGTCACTTTGCAATGAATGGTGTGTGGGATTAGAACCAAGGACAACCCAAATGGGGAGAAAAAATGAGCTGCAGACGCTTTATCTGGCTTTGATACGCCCTCCCAGCTCCTCCCAGCAATCACTGCTGTTAGGAACATACACAATTACTACAACAAGGAGATTCAGCAGCATGTGCAAGATCAAAATAATAAACTCATACTTTGCCACAGGTCCTCCCTAGCTTCTGTTGCTAGGCCTCTCCATCTGTCTGTCAACAAAGAACTACATCCTGCTGCTTTGAAAATCCATGGCAAAAACCCCTTTGACTTTCATGGAAATAGGTCCATGAGAAAAGGGGTATTTCTAGCTCTCCCTCTCCAGTTATTTTCAGCCATCCTCTAAAAATCTGTTCGTTCATTCTCCTGAGTTTATTTTTAAGTATGAATAGAGGGCTATTTCTGTCTGTATTATCCATTTGAGTAGATTCAACAGAAAGCACAGCCTCTCTCTGCTGCAGTGACACTGGTTCCACAGTTAACCAATGGGCTGTCTTACATTCGTTACCTCCTGATCTTAAAAGTGAGGGTGTGCGTGAAGCAACCAGACAATAACAGTACTATGTATCATTCACTACAGATCTATTTTTGTGTGCTGTGCCAATTTCATAATGAACTTTTAATAACAATAAAATATGAAATCTACGCCAGGCTGTTCTGTCTTTTATCTGAATTATTAGTGCTCGTTACACACCCTCTTGAATTCTTTAACTTCTGGCTTCTTTTGTTTTCTGACTGTCGTTCACATTATGCTAACTCTTTCCCTCATAAAACTGTATAGTGAAATTTTGGAATGAGATGCTCAGCTTTCGTAGCAGCTTGTGTAGAACTCCTTTAGCTGAAGCACAATCTATACAGAACAATCAAATAACTTCACTAGGGGAAAGAATAGCTTGCTTACTCATGCAGGACTCCTGCTGATGTCACCGGGCAGTGTAAGCCTCAGGAATTAACAGGCACGACTCAGAGCTTAGGGCCAGGCCATGAGACACAGTGGCTGATCACTTTTGCTCAGGATAAAACAGCCCATCAGCAGTGTAACTCACAGACTCTGGTGGGACTGGGTTCAGTGGTGAGGGTTATGTGCAAAACCACCAGATCAGCTCCAGAGGTTATTATGAGATCCGGTGTTTCTCTTGCTGGCCGTGAAGGTCACGTTGTCCTGAAAAAGATACAAGGTCTCAGCTTCTTGCTGTCGGAAAAATTCTGCACCATCCAAACAGGAAAGGATTATGCCCCACATCCAGTTGTGGCTGTACAAAATGAGTGAGGTTTCTGAGGGAAACCTCAAATTCAAACAGGGCTGAAGCAGCAGATAAAGAGGATTTGAATGCAGCTAGGTCTGTGTTTTTTCTCCTGATAAAATTATAATGAATCAGGTGCTCCCCACACAGTTCATCCCAGCTCTAACCCATGAGCACGGGTCTGGGGCCATCCCTGCTCAAAGACAGACAAAAATTGCTCTTTCATTTACTACAGAGGATCCTAAAGGGGATATGCTAATACACCTAGAGATTCCTAGTTAAGACACAGCATTAGGTAACCTAGATGCAAATCAGAAACAAGGAGGCCAGAAGTAAATACACTCAATATTTAGAAGGCTGTAAATGGTGTAAAGGCAGCATAGATTCCTCACCAGATAGTGGAACAACAGCAGCCATGTAAGTACCTGGGATGATTCTCAAAAGGGAGAATATACATATCCATTTTCACCACTTGCATTGGCTAACTCCTATAAAGAGACTTGAAATGCTCTAGTTTGACCTTTAACACTGAGTAACCTACAGGCATGAGTTTTGGAGGGAAGGAAGGGAAGAGGTCACCCACCTGCTCCTGATGTAGCAAGTGCCATGTGTATTTCTCTCCCATTCAGACCAGCACTAAGCATGAGTCACAGCTGGACCTTGTTTTAGAGGAGTGTTTCTGAGCCTGAAGTCAAGCCAATCCATGTTGAGGGATTTACTCACAGAGTACCACAAATACGACTCTTTGCTAGCACTGCACTAGATCTTATTTTTAAATTATGACTTTCACCACTCTTCTAAGAATAGAGGCAGGCTCTGAAACATCACGTCAACGCCAGCATTCTCCAGAGGTTGCACATTTCTCTTCCCGTTCAAGTTTTGAAGCTTCAGTTTCCACACTGGTGCTTTGCTAGACCAGGGTTGTGATGCTGGAGGAATCTACTGCCAGACCCTGAGAAGGAAGTGTTTTTCAGCATCTCTCTTCCCAGCAAGTGGAAAGAGACCCCCAAGTCTCCTTTAGGAGTCAGAAGTGACAGCAAAACAGAACTACAGTGACTCCTGGTTTGTAGAACAGGGCTTCACTGCCACACTGAAAGGTAGGAACAAAAGCCTGGTTAACTACAAAAAAGCTCTCTTGGAGCTGAACAGTAAATCTCAGCAGCAAAGAGAGGGATTTTAGTACGAGGCAATCTGATACTAGCAGCAAAGAGAAGTGCTCCCTGGGCAGCCAGGGGTCATGGGCAGGTGTTGCTTCCATCGAACAGAGAAGCAGAGCTCTGGTGGAGCAGCCTGTTGCCAAGCACTGATGCAGATGCTGGAGGTTTCCAAGAGTGCTCAGTGGCTCTGCTTTTGCCTGGCTCCAAAATCCCTTGTGATGGGAGAAAAGCCAGTGCTGACAGTACAGTAATGTATGACAAGCTACAGTAGCTGCTCCAGCACTGCACGCTTGAGAAGGCAAAGAGGATTCTTTCCTGGCTGCTCTCTAAGAAATTTTCTGTTCAATGGGAAAGATAATCACTGTCTAGAAGAGATCCAGACCAGAAATAAAGAGAGAATATGGCTCTAGGCAGAAGCCATACATGCTACATTCTCTAATGTAACAGATTCCCTAATTTAAAAGCACAAAGGCAGCAATGAGGACAGTGGGGCTCGTTTTACACCCCAGCTTTGGAAGGATACAGTGAGCTGCAATGGCTACCAAAACACACCCAGAGTGGCAAAGCTGCAAGCAGCTCTTGATTATTGCACAGGTGCAGAACTCAGCTTCCACAACCATTCCCCTCCATTTCCACTGCCTTTTTCTCAAGGGTGGCAGATCCTTTCCACAATAGAGAACTTGCTGGAAAGCCCACAGCCAGAGGATTTTTCTGGTTGCTTCAGAGGTTTGGATGTCCTCTACAGACACTAACCAAGGTGCACTTTACTTAGCTCCACTCACTAAAGAACTTCAAAGCACTAACAAACTTTCATTTTGGGTGTTTGCTGCACCTTGTATTCAAAAGTTGATGTGCACACACATTTTCCTAGACAAAATATAGCAGCCACATCCTGAGTGATGCAAACAGGTTTCAGTGGAAAGCTCTCAATCTCAGTGGAAGTACACAGATACATGGCAACTGAGTACCTGCTGGAATATGAAGTGGTTTAGGGTTCCCATGACAAACCTAAGCTCTTGAGCTATTCAAGAAATGCTTCCAGGCAAAATAACAGGATTCTATTTATCAGAGGGAAGCACATGATTGTTTTAATGCATTGTACATCTGAAGCTGTGATAATGCAGGCTACAAGACGATGTTTTTAAGTGACAAGAAAATCAGCTGTAATTGTAATTGTTGTTGTCTTTATGTATTACCAGCTGTATTGATTACCTTCATCCTGTGTGTCTCTGGCAACTAGGGAACATGATACATTATCTTGTGCTTGTGTTGGAGAGCAGCAGAGACTGGTGTATTTTTGGAAACAAGATTCCCGCAGTGTAATTGTAGCAATTGGATGATCATACACATGCATATTAAAATGCCACCAGATGAATTCCTGGACAGTTCCAGCAAACATTTCACTGTTTGGAGTAGAAGGAAAGAGCAAGAATGAGCAGCTCAGAAGTTCAACAACTGACAAGCACAGCCTGTTTCCCTCTAAGAGTGACCTCTGAGAGCTGTGCAGCTCACACTGGCCAGTGTGAAAGGGAAGCTGGTAAAAAGCAGAATCTCACGTTCCAAAATGAAGAGAGGATGCATCTGCAGATCACAATGTCTGTATCTCTCCTCCCCTTACCTGGTCCCACAACACATGAAATTACATCTTTGTAGCAGTAAAGACAACCGATGGCCATCTGTAGATGCCCTTTAAGGCCTCAGTCCTGGGTATCAGCTACCAGCAAGCAGGGTCTGGGGTGCCTGCCGTGCATCATGGGCCACTATGGAAAGGTTCCTGGCTCACCACATCTCTTCAAGATCACAGAAGTGCAAGGCTTATTGCTGGTTACAAAACTGTACAGATGTGGGTACAGAGCTGGTAGGGACAAGTTGCCTGTAACCACAGGTGGCTGGGAGATAACCAGGAGCTGTCTGTGGAGAGCAGATGCACAGCAGCATCCTTTGGAAACTTACATGTCTTGTAAACTCATTTATATGTCTTGTAAAGCAGAAGATGCTGTTTCAGACTCTCTGGGAGTACCAGCCAGGTTAACAGTCCTGTCACTGGGATGCTTTAGACAGAAGCTGTACAGGACCCATTACACAAGGCCTGAACCTTTCCACTAAGAGCCAGCCCAAGTGCCCCAAATCACAGAACAATATGGGTTCACTCGTAGAAGAAATAAGAAAGAAGCATTCAGCAGCCATTCATGTAGGTGTCAGAATGTCAGGTATCTTCCAGTAGGTTGTTGCTGTATTCACTATAAATAAGCTGATGAGCACAGACCACCTGATGACTGTGACTTGATAAAACTCACAGTCCAAATAGTTCAGAGCCTTTGGCTGTGCTAACTGGAATATGTTGTAGAGGACAGCACAAAGGATGCTGTGGCAGACAGCTGTGGTATAATCTGTCACAGATAGATTTTTCTTCCAGTTATCTTTAATTAGAATTGGACTGAAACCTATTCAGTAGTCTTGGGTCTCATGTATTTTCTACTGCATTTGGACATGCTGCTATTGCTAATCTTTCGCAGAATTCTGTTATGTTTATGCAAGCTGACAAGGTTCATGAATGGCAATATACTCCATGCAGAGAAAATTCTTCTCTGTCTGCCTTCAGTGTACCACTCTTCTGTCTCATTATGTGCTCTTTTATCCTTTAATAGGTGGATGAATAAAGAGATGTGTACCTTCTCAGTGTCATTTAGCTTTCTATTAACTTTCATCATGGTGTTTATTATCACCATCTTCAAGGTACACAGGCCTTTTCAACCTAATGACAAAATACCAGACTGGAAACTTTTCTAAAATGCTTTAGCACATAGCTTCAATCCACAATGAAAGAATTAACAGTCACTGAAGTCAAAGTAAATTGCAGGTGGTGGTATATATTGCCTAACATCCTGATGTAAATATAAGATAAAGGCCCACTCCAAGGAGTGTAGTGCAACATGAAATCCAAGTGTACAGACTTTGCATGTCAAGTTATATCTTCATTTCAGAAAAGCCTCTAATTATGCTGAATTGTGTGCTTTCAAGATTTCCTACACCTGGCCTCCAGGAACCCCTCCAGTTAACTGCAGGCAAAGACTCCCTCCATGTCATTCTTTACCCACAAGGGACTTGAGACACTGTCTCTACATAGTCACAGTTCCAGACCAAATGGACCTCCACCTCCTCAGCTTGTTCCCATCTGCCTTTGGCCAGCTTCCAAGTGATTTTTGTTGCTTCCTTTATTTTATGTTCAAGCCATCTTTTTCTACCTGCAGTGCTGAAAGGGAGTAGCCAGATCTGGCTTCTCTGAGCACACCACTCCACAGGGAACATCTTGTTCTGGGGAGGGCATGGCAGGAAGAAATGTCCTTCATGGCATTCACTGTGACGTGAGTCCAGTCTCAAACAGGAAGCCACAACTTTCACTGCCAGAGACCACCACCCATCTCAAGTACGTAGCAGCTCCATTTCCCCCCTTCCAAGCTGCTTGACTTAGACCTCAAACAAATCCAAAGGGAAATTCTGGATACCTTCACAGGTGAACTTCCATATTTGGCCATGAAGCCACGGGCTGTAAGGATTGGCAAGCAGATACACAGAAGCATGCCAAAACTGCCACAGCAACGTGTAACCAGTGTACACAAATACAATTACACATGCATTTATTGGGAGAAGGTGGTAGAGTGACTAACATGTGTCAACAGCTTCCCAGGGTGAGGACTCAAAAGAGCTATTTGGTGCAATAAAGACTGATGCTTAATACAGAGTTTTCTGCTAAGACAGCTTTTTTCGCTTGGGCCAGCTGAGTGGCTACATTAATGGGAAAACTGGAAGGCTTTGGTGGGTGAATGGTAGCTGAAATTGCAGGCGTATTTATGCCATCTTCTGCAGCATCTAATTTCAGCTGTGGTAATTCAGTCTTGTCTCCTTGGGTTCCCTATATAGGCAGTGGAAAGACAGACACTCCTCCAGGAGATGATTTAGTGGAAACAATTTTGATGCCCTGAATGGTCTTCCAGATGCCTGAGCTCCAATGTTTATAAAGGGACCTTAAGGACACTAACCTACTACCAAACACCCAAATATAGATGCCTAATCTCCCCTTCAAAAACACACAAAATCTATGTTTAAAGTTTAAAAACAAACAAACAAACAGCTGGAAAAACCAGGCCACTGGTAGGTAACTCCAAATGTTTCCTTAAGCACCTGGAAGGAAATTACCACCCTAAGAAAGGGAAAAACAGCAAGGCTTAGAGTGCTGAAGGCAGAGGGTTATGCATCATTCACACAACAAAGAAGACACCTGCAATTCTGCTTCCACAGGTGTTCACCTGTCCTGCCAAACGTGTAAAAAGGATCTGAATGAAAAGCCCTGGAAGGACCTGAGGCATTTAGGGCACCTGAACAACAACCCTCTTTAGTATCTCACAGGTGATGCAAACATTTTCCACAAATAGGAGTAAGAAACACAAAACACTTTATCAAATACTAAATGATGTGGAAAGGGCTCTATAAACACGTGACCTTTGTTTAATTTCTTTCCACATTGCTGAAAGCAGAGTTTTCTAATAGCCAGATCCAAAGTAAGTTTTGATTATGGGACTTCGGGTGGCTATCAAGCAGGTCCTGCACTTCCAGAAAGAGGAAAATACTGTGTGCCTCCCCTTCTACCAAAAGTAAAACCAGATAAAGCAGAATCACACTTATCTTTCTGCTTAGACTGAATAGGGCAATTTTTTTGGTCCCTGTTCATTTTGATCTGTTCAGTACCAGTGTACAAAGGAAGACACAGAACAGCACCCTCTCGGAACCCAAGAGGCCAAATAGTTCTTGGCTGGTGGTTTTCTTTGCTAACATCACAGTGAATGCAAAATGTTTCAGCGTTCAGCCCTCATTCCTTCATGGTCTCCTATTCTTGACTGTAGAGGAAACAAATGCTGGGACTCTATCAATGTTGAGGTTAGAGCAGCAAAAAAATCTGTCCTATTTTGGGGAGCCAATTTCATGCATAGGTTACATTTTATGACTCCAAAATGGCTGGATGCCAGAGATGAGTGAATGATCACTGGCTACACAAAGTCCGAGTCACCTGACAGGTGTTTTGGAGTGCTTTACCAAGAGGCAGAAATACCAGGTATTAATTATTAAGTGACCACCTAGGGAGAATGAGACAGAAACACTTTGTTGATCTCAGTCTCAGCTGGCACCAATGCTATGATGTATGTGAATGTGCTCACCCTCCCATAAGGCTGCAGACTCTACAAAGGAGAGGGAATGGGCAGAGTGCCTGAAAGCAGAAAGGGAACGTGCTCGTGTCTCTGCACAGAGATAACAGTCCTTCAGCTGCTGTTTTAGCCTCAGTCAGAATGTGTCCCATTTCGTGAATCTGCCAGCACACAGGAAAAGAAAACATGGGCATGAAACTCCTTACTCAGCAGATGCAGGACAAAGGCTTTTCATTTTCTAAGACAATATTATTTTTACATGTAGTTTTAGTTAAATTCAAGAGTCCTGATGTGTTCTTACTCACTTCAAATTCCTTGTCTACTTTGCCCAAGTAAAGGCCAAGCAAAGGTTTGGGGTTAAGGACTCCAATGGACTGGAGAAACTGAAGGACAATGATATGTTCATCTATTTTGTTAAACCTGAAGACTTCAGAAATACAAGACTTTGCATTTTTAGGCATTTTTTACTGCCAGGGGGGTGAGCTTAGCAAATCTTAGTCTGAATCCTTGGTTTTTTTTTTTTTTTTTTTTTTTTTTTTTTTTTTTTTTTTTTTTTTTTTGTTGTTTTTTTTTGTTTGTCATATTTTTTTGTTTGTTTTTTTATTTATTTTTATCTACTTTATACTCCTAATCTCATAGGAATCCATTTTAATACACCCCAAGGAAATGAGGGGAAAACCCTCAGATTCCTAACTAGGAACACTAAGCCTTCCATGGGCAAAGATCTAGACAAGGGTGGTCCTACTCTGACAGAGTGACAACATTAAGGATGTAATTTAAAAATAATGGAAGTCAAAGAAGGAGATATCAAAGAAGGACTAGGACAAAGTCTTTTGGGTTCTAATTGCAGTTGGCTCCACTGGAGTACCCTCTGAAAGAACTTTGCACAGAAGCACCCCATTAGCTGTAACAGACCATGCACAAAAGCCTCAGAGAAAACCATCTTTGCACAGCAAACAGTATTAATCATAAAGAAAAAAGCAAGTCTTACAGCCTTTTCTTTTTCTTCTTTGCATGAAAAGTGTAAAGACATGCAGGCTATCACACACAGATTTATTCCTGACCTTCAAAACATTTTTAATTCTAATGAATCCAAAGCCTACATCTGTGTGCAAGGTGGATATCATAGCAGCTTGTTGCATTCTACCAATAGAGCCACTTGTAACCTATAATCTCTTGGGTGACTCCACTCTCCTAGCAACCATTGCTTTGGTAAAAGAGTGATTCTCTTTTTTCAAAACTGAGCGATACCAGTACAATGAGCAATGCAAACAGTGCACTGAGGAAAGTCCTGTGGCAGTGATTTTTGCTTCTTGGGATGTGAAAGGGTTGAATCAAGATATTAGATCAGCCAAAAAGAATCACAGCAATAAAACCAGCACTCAAAAGCTCACATGAATGCTATGTATTTTCCACACACTAACACTAGCTGCCAAAATGGCAAAGGTTACTTCCTGTTCTTCATGGGACTCACTCATTCACTAACATATTTAGAATCATAGAATCATAGAATTGGCTGGGTTGGAAGGGACCTCAGAGATCATCAAGTCCAACCCTTGAACCACTGTTGCGGTTGCTAGACCATGGCACTGAGTGCCACATCCAGTCTCTTTTTAAATATCTCCAGGGACGGAGAATCCACTACTTCCCTGGACAGCCCATTCCAATGTCTGATCACCCTCTCCATAAGGAAATTCTTTCTAATGTCCAACCTGAACTTCCCCTGGCACAACTTAAGACCATGCCCTCTTGTCTTGCTGAAAGTCGTCTGGCAAAACAGACCAACCCCCAGCTGGCTACCTCCTCCTTTCAGGGGGCTGTAGAGAGCGATGAGGTCTCCCCTGAGCTGCCTCTTCTCCAGGCTGAACAGCCCCAGCTCCCTCAGCCTCTCCTCATAGGATCTGTGCTCGAGTCCCTTCACCAGCCTAGTTGCCCTCCTTTGGACCCACTCCAGGACCTCAATATCCTTCCTAAACTGAGGGGCCCAGAACTGGACACAGTACTCGAGGTCTGGCCTCACCAGCACTGAGTACAGGGGCAGTGCTTAAGCACTTTATCTCCCATACATCTGTCCCGATGCAGAAAAAGAAAGTTATCTTTCAGCTCAATGTATTAACGGTCCAGCCTACCCCACAAAAAGCCAGGCTTGACACCTTCCATGCATGAAGCTTGCCCACAGGCAAGAATGAGCCTTGAGAAGCTGCAGAGATGTTTATAATGTAAGGATGACTCCTTATACACAACCAGAAGAGAAAAACACACCACGGACACTTTCTATGCCAGGCCCCAGGGCATGCTTGCAGCTGTGCCATGCTACAAGGATACACATTAACAAACAAAGCAATAACAAGGTAATAATTGTGAAGGGGGAAGAAACCTATCTGATGCACTCTTAAACTGAATTAAAGGCACCACAGTAGCTTACATGTAACTGAATCTGACTCAGAAGAAACTGGTCCAGCTCTGTAAAACCAGCCTCGAGGCACAGTGCCTCTTTGTCATGTTTTTTAGGGGGGGTATCACCCTGGGGGGCTTTTTAGGTGTCACAGAGTTGCAGCTCTATCTGCATGCATCTCCGTCAGACTGAGAGAGGGGGACTCTCCAGAGAAGTGGCCTAGCTAGGAAAGGCACATAAACTGTCAGCCAAAACCAGAGATGTGTAAACATGAAGATGCAGCCTATAGGGTAACTTAAGCACATCTTGATGGTGTAGAAGTGCTGAGATGTAAAAATCTTATCTGTGTCATCAGCTGTCAAACTGCATCTGAAGACATTTATATGGGGAAAAAAGACCAGAAGACTCATGGCTCTGCAGCCATGAAGTGGATACACCACCCACCCCTGGCTGGCTGGCTGTGAGCAAGAAAAGAGTAAGTCAGTTTGCAATAGCTTCCACAGCAGATACAGCTTACACCTTCCTCATTCCAGAAGCAACCCTGCAATAGGCCATCTGATAGCAGTTGAGCTCCATCAGCACAATTTAGATAAAATAATCCCAGAAGGTACAAGAGGACATGCTAGAAGGGAACAATCAGGTGCTAAAATGCCTACTTCATTATTGAATGAAAGCTGGTTCCCAATTCACTCTTTGAATAAACAGGGTAAGCATCTGAGTGGGGAGAGATCTCTACAGTGCTCCTGAAACTCCCACCTGCTCCATCATGTGATGATATGCACAGGAGTCTTTGCTCGTTGAAAAATCCATGCTATTGCCAACAGGTTTTATATCAAGAATTAATTGCTGCTCAGAAAACTGTGGACGATCTCATAAGCTGCAATATCTCAGGCAAAAAAATGACACGGGCTGCAGAGAAAACAGAGGTTTGATTTTGGGAGATAGCTGCATTACTAGCAAAGGTCATGCATCTTAGCTCCTCCATAGAGAAGAAATTGTTGGAAACTCAACCCAGGGTACATAGTGAATTACTGAGACTATGCCCTCTGCCCAGGGGATTTCTTACTGAAGGAGACAAGCCTCTTTGCAGAAAAAAAAAAACCAACAAAAAATCCACAAACGAAAAAGGATAAATATGGCAAAATGTGGATTGTGGCCAAATTTGGAAATAATTATATCTGCTTTGCTCACATAACATTCCACAACTGGGCAGTTGGACCCATGCCATTTCCATACAAACAGATTGTAAGTCACCATCACTCTTTTCATTTAACTGCTGACCTGCATTTGACTGAGCAGACAGCAAATACCCTGTGGCCTAAGTTATGAACAACTCTATAAATGCAAGGAAACTGAGACAAAGTTGCTTGTTTGAAACATCTGGCAATCAGCTTGTGTTGGGAAGACAGGTCTTCACACTTCTGATGCTGCTTAAGAGCTGTGCTTCCATCACACTAGCACTGGATGCATGGAAGTACAGGGGTGTGAGAACTCCTCAGCATCTGTGGTTTATCTCAGATTCCTGTTTGGCCACACAAGGGTAAAAAACCCCATCTGGTGCTCTGAAAATAGCCCTCTTTCAGCTGCAGTGGGAACCAAAGCTCACTGCAACAAGGACTAGACTCCGAAAACTAAGAAGTTCATTGTGCTTTTTTGAACTTTTTTCTTCAGTTTGGTGATTAAAATGTGAAGACCATGAGCCAAATTCAACGCTGATGAACATCTCTTGACTTCAACAAGGTTAGACATGGTGTGGCAGCAGCTCACTGCTAAGATTGGCACATTATCTCCCTTGAAATGACACAGGCTGCACTCAGAGTGTACAATTGGTGCAGAGATGCAAAGAATGGCAAGGGGAAATACTCCCTGGCAGAGACTTCTGCAGAGCAACTCAGTGACACCACAAAAGCCTGCTGGGATCATATCTGCTTGCTAGACCCAAGGAGCTGGTTTTGTGGGTGACAACACCTTTTTCCTAGCACTGAAACCCATCTAGACATGATTTAGAGAGGGTTCCTACTTGCAGCCTGGTGAATTTAAACAGATTGCTCAGGCACTTAGATTTACCTTATCTCATCTTTCCTAGCTCTCCTTGGGGCAACAGAGCTGGCTTGCCTGCTTTCAAGAGATCTCTGGCTGATACTGGATACTGAAGGGGTGAGGGTTGGACCTCATCTCATCATCTACCACACTGACTTTGTGCTTACCTTTGTCACCCTGAGCAGCACTCCACACTCCCTTCTGCCTGCTCATTCCCACAGTCTGCCTCTTCCTGGGACAAATTTCAGGGGTTCAAGTCTCACTTCTTTCTGCTTGAGAGATGACAGCAGGGGACCATACAGAAACCAAGAGACACCTCTGTCTTAAGACTCAGCCAAGGGCCATTGCCTGCAGGACTCCAGGGCACCTGGGGCAGACAGTACTTTTGTTAGCATTCAAAAACATTTTGGCTATTTGGAGCATGGCATTTTCTCTCTAGATTCTGTCTTGTTGTTTATAATTTACCTATGACAACAACCCTGGTCAGGTAGTTTAGACCAGATATGGCTGATCTCATATAAGAGCTTTCCAGAAAGCAATCCTGTTTTTCTGAGATCTAACCTTGCTATTTCTCTACTTCCCAGATGCTCTGCATCTCAATGAACATATATAAAGAAAGCAAACCTTTTGCACAAAAGTGAGAGGATAAAATTGACATACGTGGTACTGAAAACAGGCATCATACTTGAATCTGAAAAACAGTGAGGATTTTGACAAACATTTGCAAAAGGAAACACTTTCTTTGTTGCATGGCAGTTTCATTTGAGACTGAATGTGTCACTGATCCAGAGAAACACATACAAAAAATCCACACAAAAAATGCCAAACCAACAACAACAAACAAAACCAAACCAACCCCAAAACCTCTGAAATGCCTTAGAAATTAAAAAGCCCTGAAATAGATATTAATAGAGATTATGGGCATATATATCTTATTACCCTGAATAGTTCTGTTTGCAAGAGACTGCTGTAGTAGTGCCACCACAGTCAATGTGGTAGTAGTTTGTACCTCAAAATTTTCTACTAGCTGATCTACGAAGATGTTTGATCACTCTTCTTGATTCCCATCATCACAGAGAAGTGCTGATGCACAAGGAAGGAGGGTGACTAAGGGAATCAACTCATTTTTGGTCAATAAATGAATTGGGTCATTAAAGTAGAATAAGGGTCTTCAACAATTCTTAGCACTTTGAAATGTAAAAAACTCACTATCTGTGCCTCCTACAGGTAAGGGACTGTGTTTAGATTTTTTTTTTTTCTTATTGGTTTTCTGCATTTAAAGCCTGTATTGGAAAAAACAAAACAAAACCAAACCCACCAAGCCTGTGTCATTCTCAAAAGCTCTGTTCTGCTACTGAGAGAGCCAGAAATCTTGCTTTCCTGCTGACAGTTAAGGTACTCACACAATACTGGGTTCTAGGAGACAGAAGCATTATCACACCTGGAAGGAAATAGTAACTGCACATCATTTTGACTGTACACTTGTCAACTGTTTTTTTAACTCTCATGTTGTCTAAACAGCACAGTTAAATTAGGGATGAAGCCAGATTTTTTTCAGTCTGTGCTCATCCTAAAGCATGTTGTATCTCCTTTCCACCTGAACACACCAGAACTACCAAGAACCAGTTTTTGCCAAATACATTGGTTTGTCTATTGCCTCTTCTGACAAGCTTTGCCATCTTTAAAATGTGCATACACTAAAATACACTTTTCACATGCTGCTGATGAGTTACATATAAAAATACGTTGAGGCCAGGTGTAGGCATAGTGTCACCACACTGAAGTCATTAACTTCTGCCACTTTGAGGATGTGGTTTAGACCATGACAGGAAAAACGGGGCTGTTTTGACATTGGTGAGCTGGTTAATCCACTGGGTAGCCCTCATATGGCAAGAATGTGAGCCTGCATGTTCATTAGAGGCTCCCAATCAGCTGCAAATATGGTTTAGACTCAGAAAGAAGAAAAAAAACAACCAACCAACCAAAACAAACAAAAAACCCCACCTAAGTGTTGAGTATCAGAAACCCTATTCTTGTCCAAATAAGTCTGAGCTCAAAATCAAAGAACCTACATGCTCTTCATATATAGATTTCCAAGATGCACCTAAACTGTTTTCTCTACCTACATGGAGGGGGGGGGAGGGTGTAGTTAACACATTTACGATTGTCCAAGGATAATTCTAGGATTTTTAATGGATTGTGACTCAGAAAAGAACGGGCTGATGATGTGGTAATGCCTTCTAGCCTTCCTAACTGTAGCTCCAGTAAAGTTAGCTAGGGACATCTGCATGCAACAGTAAGAAATTTGCACTCCAAACTCAAGATTTGTATGTTGCATCGAAAATTTGTGTTACATTTTATGTCATCGCAGCTAGAACAGATGGAGACAGCCCCTTCCTTGAAGAGCAAGGAAAACCTAAGACACCTTTGCTGCATCCCCATAACGGGAGAAAACGCTGCCCAGTCATGCTGCACACCCAAAGGCTGGTGCTAAAGGGAACAGCAGAAATGCAGAAGATGGGGGCATTTGAGATGTGCAGAAGAGGCATCTCAGTGCCTTTGAAGAGATTTGAGTGGAAACAGGGACTGCCACACAGGAGTTATTATAACAGCCAACACCTAGCATGGGGAGGTAATTGTCTTGGCAATTTCCTTTCACTGCCAGCAGAGACACATGAAGACCATGGGGAGCAGGAATTATTTCAGACACTGTTAGAACTGCAAGGAATGGGGATCCTCGGGATCTCTGCTGCACAGCCAGCACACAGACCCAGTTGCAGGGCTCTCTGGTGTGGCTGGAGGTTGCCCTGGGGCCAAAAGGCACTCCTGGATCCCCCATCCCTAACGGAGATGAGAGCTCTGCAGTGCCCTGTAGAAGAGCAGGACAGACCATACTGATTCTGGATGGAGCTGAGGGCACCAACCGCTGCTCAAAGAAACGAGCATCAGCCTCTCCAGTTTTACCACCTTGCAATGCCAAAGGACATATCAGTAGGGGATAACAGGGATAACAGTTCATTCTCTGCTCAGCTGCAACTTTGTTTAACTTAGCTAACAGTAACTGCAGAGTTTTTCTCTTACTAACTGCTGCCCCTTTAGAAGCCAGCAGAAAGCACCTATTGTTCACTCAGTCAGCTTGGATAATGCCCACCTGACAAAAACACAGCCACAAACAATTTTCATGCAAAGCTTTTGAGGTCGATTGGCAAATTCAGTCAGACAAGTTCTTTCTGCTAATGCAGTAGTAGAGATTATTTCAGCTATAATGGCATAAGATAAATGCAGTTGTACTGAATTAAAAACATTTCACAGAAAGGTGCACGTTCAGTTTCAAGTCAGGATGGAAAAAAGTCAAAATATTCCGTGAAGATAAATTGCCATCTTTGGATTTCCTGTTTTCAGTTTGCTTTATTTTATTTTTTTTTTAATTTCATTTCCACATAAAAATTTTAATTAGTTAGCATTACATTGACAATGGCACAGATTAAAGCCTTTGGCATTAGTGAAATGAAATCATCTGGTGGGTCCAAAGACCCCTTAAAATTTATACTAAAGATAATTTCAAATCCTCAAATATCTGATTCAATTGTGACTTAAAAACAAATAAAATCAAGCATTACAATTTCTCAGGGAACAGACTACCTGGTTTCTAATCAGAAGCATTGCCAGGCTCAGCAAAGAGGGAAGCAAACTGCCTGAAGTTTGATGATTTATCTGGTCTTGTGATTACAGCAAGTTTCTACCCTGTACACTGAGTGGGGAAGCCTGAAAAAAAATGCACTGCCAGGAGCCATGTTGTAATGTACTTTTTTTTTTTTAATTAAAAAGACCCACAGCACTGAAAAAAACATAAAAACCTGCCCTACCCAATGCTAGCAATCCAACATCTTTCAGAAAATACTCTGTATCACAGTACATAATATATAGTAGAGTTTAGCTGTACCTAAAAGTTAGTCAGGAACCACATTGTAAATGTTAAGATGAGAAAGAAAAAGCTAAATTGTTTCCCTATAAATACTCATTTTTCTTGAGAATTATGAATGAAGAATGAAGAAGAATGAATTTATGAAGGAAGGGATACAGAGCGTAACAAGTTCTCTCTGCCATCCTCCATTCCCAGCCCAGGAGGAGTGTTTAAGCCTCCAGACCATGCGGCTTTTTGAGAGCCAGGCTTTCGGAACCGTCTTGACCCACACATCACGATGGCTTTTCCAACTCGAGACTCCTGGGAAGGCTGCGCCCTCTCCTGCCCGTCCAGGACTCAGCAGCGGTGGCTGATGAAGGCGCTTTGCCGCAAGGATGGACCTCGCAGTGACCGAGATCAATCCCGCTCGACTCAAAACCTCTTTCATATTGAGACAGAGATTTCAAAATTACAACGTTTTTCCACCACGCTGTAAGAAGAATTACTTGGAAGAATTACTTGGAAGTATACACTTAAAAACAAAACAAAACAAAACAAAAGAACCCAAAACCCCCCAAACAAACAAAAAACTCAACCACCACCTTGTGTTTAAAAACAGCTAGAACACCACTCAAGAATAATCTCCAAATAACATACAGTGCTTACAGTCCATGCAATTCTGTAAAGGAAACTTCCATATGTTGAAAATATGAACCTTGAAATCAGGGTTGTAACCCAGGGATTCAATTTCACAGAACTAATAGAGAATATGGGTAATGCTATTACAAAGACCCAGTCTGCCTTCATAAGCAAATGTAATCTCCTTCCACTGTCAAAGCTTTCGCCAGAGCGACTACAGAAATCCCACACATCTTGTCAATCATTCACACTATGCCTGTGAAGATCACCTTCATTTTTTTTTTTTTACATGGAATGCTTGCCTCTCATCTGGTCGTGCATTCAAGTTAAATGAGTTTTACGGACTCATGACTGCGTATTGATTAAAGCTTCTGGTCCAAGGACCTATTGAAAACACCAAGAAAAATAAATTTCCCTCTGCTCATACTGCTAGGGACCACTGCTTGGTGAGATTTTCTGCCTTTCTTTGTAGCTTAGGGTGCGAGTCGCTTCCTCGAATCATCTGGGAATTTTGCTTAAATAATTTCCTTCTTACCTAGGACCCAATTACTGGCACTCTGGCTCTGACAATCTTTTTGGCTCCCTTCTTGTAGTATGTAGTTGTGCTTATGCCTTGGGTTTTTGTTTTTTGTCTTGGGTTTTTTTTTCCCCCATGGTGCTGGGGCTCAGGTTGCTGTCTGGGCAGTATGTTTATTCCACATGTTCATTCAAATAATCAATAGATCAGTTGTGTGAGACAAGATAACCATTAAATTACTTCCTCTAATTACATTATTTACAATGTTACCATAAGGACGATTAACACCCATGGCCAAAGACTATTAGCTGAAATAGGAAAGAATTCTTTATGGACTAGCACTACACCTATTTTGGGCCTCTGGAACCTAACAGTTACTGCCAGGTATGGGAAGAAACCATCTAGTTTGCCTGTTGTTCTACAAGAAAGTGCTTCACTGCTTTTACAGATTCTTCTCTGCACCTTTATGATCGGGTGAAGGTAAGAGAACTATAGTAAGGTGCCCAACCTTCCAGTTCTTTCACTGCTTCTCCTTCTGTACTGCCAAATCAGCACAAGCTTTATGCTGCATTTCTGACACTAAGCTGGGAAAAAGAAAACAGCCACCAGGCGGCGAAACGTAATACTCATGCAGCCTCATTAATAGCCACCTATTATTATCTTCAACTACTGTAACAGGACTCCTAAAGTAACAGAAACATTGTATTAACAATGTAACTTCTCCATGCTTCACAAAGACCTTTTATTGCTTATTAACTTAACAGATTAATTATAATTAAAGATGCATTTGAGGCACTTTTATTCCACAAACTTATGAAAAGTTGTGTAAGTACACTTGTATTAAGCCTTCCTCATCCAAACTACTGTGTGTTTAAACATACACTTAAGACTCTGTAGGAACAAAGCTTTAATATTGCCTTTTGATTGCTACTTTGTTATTGTAATTTGCCAACATGTTGCTGGACAGTGTTCATTTTGCTACTGGCAAAGGATGGATGGCAGACTTTGCATGTTATTTAAAACCATGTTATGCATTTTTAAATAATGTGCTTGAAGTTCTGACAATATTCACCAATACAGCGTGAAAAAGTATTATATAAAGCAGAAAAATAGTTTACAAACACAATCTCACTATTTTACTCAGTGGTCTTGCTGTAAATGTTCTTCTGTCTATGAGGTCAAACCAATGTCTACTTGTGGTCCTTGGGAAAAGGGGAAAGTAAGACATGATATTAAAATTATTTTAAAGAATATATAGAATATTTCCCCACAAGCCCTTTTTACAGTTTACTCCTTTCTACAGAATTTGCACAATCAACAGGCAAACGAAACTGTAAAAAAGCCAGTTCCACTAAATCATGATTTGATTAGTGTCACACAACTAGCTCATGTACAAAGCTTCCCTATGAAGCGTAGGCAGGAAACAATGTCTTTTTCCAGAACCAAACTCATACCAAGCTACTCTTTGAAGGTGGTAACTGGCAGACCCTGATGCTCAGGTTTCAGGGCGATGCAAACAGGCCCTGAGGGTCTCCACCTGGACTAAGAGGTTGGAAAATTCCGAAACCGAAGGAACTTACCCCTTGGTCACAGTGAGACACAAAAGGTGGAATTAGGGGTATGGCAGCTTGTTCCAGGATTGGGTTGTGGGATGGTACATACGGCATTAGACTCGTTCCCTATAAACTTGCAAGGGGCACAACTTCTCAGTAAGCAGTTTCCTACGCAGAAATGCTAGCCTAACCCTCAAGACTTGGAAAAGAAATCTTCAAAACGAGCAGAAACGCCATCGTGTTGGCGGTGGAGAAGCAGGCCGAGGCTCTCCCCCCGCTGCTACTGCGGTACCACAGCCCAGGGCAGCCCCTCCGTCGGGTCGCCCTCCCGCTCCCGCCCTCCAGCTGCCAGAGGGAATTCGCCCCAAATTCCGTACTTCTATTCTAGATGCGTTTTTTTCTGTCACCGCCTGTTTTAGGCGCTTTCCGGCAGCGAAGAGCCTGCCCGGCCGAAGCCTCCCTCACGGGATCCCTGACACCGAGCGCAGGGCTCCACACGAAACCCCTGTAGGGCAAGCATCGCAATACTAATCATAGAAAAATTAAAACGCATCATATTTCCTACGCCAAGGCACGAAAAACACGCCAACCCCGCACTACCCTCTTCCTCCCGAACTCAACATGGCGGCCCCGGCATCCCTCACGGCACCGCCCCATCCCTCGCCCAAGATGTCCGCCCCGCCACGATGGGGGCGGCCTGCCAGCACTAAAGATGGTGGCTGCAAGGCTAAGCCGCTGCCTGCCCGGCCGGGGGTGAGTGGCACCGCAGCAGAGATCGTCGTTCTGCTATTTATTTATGCATTTATTTACGTGCCCGCCCTCCTCCTCCTCTTGCTGCTGCTGCTGCTGGAAGTGACGCGTCTCAGGGGGCGGTAGCGCGGTGCTTGCTGGGGTCCCAAGTGGGCGGTGGCGGGGCGGGAGGCGGTGGCCGCCGGGAGGGGGCCGGGCCGTAGCGACGCGGTTCCTGTCGCCGTGACATGGGTTCCCCCTCGATGGCGGTTGCCGCGGGAGGCCTCAGATAACCGGCCGCGGCCCTTTCTCCCTTTCCCTCCTTCCCTCCCTCCCCCTTCACCGCCCACCGCCATGCCCGCCCGGGTCCCGCCGCCCGCCGCGCAGGCCGCAGGTAAGAAGACGGTGCCGTCACTACCGCCGAGTGGGGGGATGGTTCGTTTCCTCTGGGCCTGGCTGGGAAAGGGCACTCTCTGCCCCGCGGTAGCGGTGCGGGGTTCCCCCTCGGGGCTTCACTGGGGGGGCTGCAGCGGCCGGGGCCTCAGAGGGCATCGCGCTTTCCCTCCTTCCCCCTCCATCCTCGAAGGAGGGCGGCGGGGCTGGGCCGGGCCAGGCCGGCCAGAGAGGGGTGAAGCCCCGCTGCGCTCCCCTTCTCTGAGGCGACTCGTTCGTCTCGCCCCGGCGCGGCTGGAGCGAGGGGACCGGCGGCGGCAGGGCCGGCCTGGCTGCCGGGCGGCTTTGTCCTTCGGCGGAGGGCCCCGGGCCGCTCCTGGCAGCGGCTCCGAGTGGCGAGTGCCCGCGTTTTTGTGGGGTTGGTTCAGCGGGGCCGCAGCTGGAGGAGAGAGCTTGGTTGCTTGCGGTGTGATACAAGAAGTTAAGCCGTCCTGTGTGCTTGGTTTTTCCAGATAAGCTTGCTTTGTGTGAAGGGTTTGAAGCGTTTTGATTGCTACCTGTGTCTGAAGATGACCCCCTGAAGCAGTGTTATGATTTGATTTTTGTTTTGTTTTTTTTTTTTAAAGTAACGCCATTCTGAAATCAGATTAAATTGCTGAAACGCTTATTAGGTCCTGACACTTCAGTTTGTGATCATAAGTTGCAACCTGATGAACTAAGATATCCTTTTTCCTTTGACGTTACCGTAAACCGGGGGTTAAACCTTGGAATTGCTGTAAAGGCTCAGTAAGTTGGCTTCTTGATGCTGACAGCCCCTTCCTCCCAGCTTCAGCACTGAAACTGAAACGTTAAGGAGTTTGACGCTACTTTTAAAGCAAACCTCTGTTCATAAGTGGAGTTCGTAGAAGAGCGTCAGTGACCAGAGTTGTGCTACGTTGGTTGTATAAGTTTTGTTGTTATTTTCCTGGTTTATGGCAGGATGTGCATCCTTAGAACGAATTTGTTCAGCTGTTGAGTTCATGGTAAAGTGAATTTGGTATATGCTGGTTTTTTAACTGTCTGGTCCTTGGAGGTTGAGCAAAATTAAAAGTATTAACTGCTTGTTTTATTCTCTGGTAATATGAACTAGAGTTTGAAGACAAATTAGCCTACTTTAAGCATAAAAAACGTTAGGTTGTTTTGTTGGCATTCAATGAAGTTTGTATGCATGCTCATACAGCTGATGTGCACGTAGGTGTTCCTCTTCCTGAAGTCGGAGGAATATAACATTAATCAAGAGAGCTGGGGGAAAAGATGAAGTACCCGTGGCTACTGGGGGCTTGTGGGTTTTTATTTTATTTTATTTTATTTTATTGAAACATTCCTTTCATATCAAGGAAAAGCAATAGCATACATTTGAGGATATGGGAATTTAAATTTAAAAATGCAAACTAACTGTATAGTACAGGGACTTCAGAAAAGTTAATGTGGCTTCCACATGATGTTTGCATAAAGTATATGTTGTAGGATCTCCTAAGGTCATGTGAAAGTATGACCTTTTAATTTTACTTCCTTAATTTGTAAGTAAGTAAGCAGTTGAAGGATCTGGGCCTCAATAGATCAGTTATCGCAGTCCAATTTATTTTTTTAATGCTCTTATTTTTTACACAGATCATCATTGCACTTAGCAAAGGATTTAATAGTGTGTAAAGCTGAGAGATGTACACAGTGAATTATATTTGTTATATAATTTCTGTTGATGAAGACTGTGTGATCTTCTATTTACACATAAAAATTTGTTCAGCATCTTTCTAAATTAATGCAAGCATTTGAACAGCCTCAATTTGTAAAATAATATGAAAATTTCAGGACTATGTAAAGACTTGTCTTTCACAGTGGAAATAATAGAGCAACTTAGATGGACTCCTGTCAACTCTGCCCTTTCCTCTTGAAATATTCATAGAGCTCCTTGCAGATACGCAGTGGTATCAGTTGGAAACCCCACAGTAAAGAAACTGATGCTTGATCTGTTTTTTTATACTCTACTGAGCAGCAGTCTTCTTTCACATACTCCTTTTTTCTTTTTTTTTTTTCCCGTCAACAAAATGTTCATTTCTTTCCATGTTTTTGTACTGTTTGGCAATATAAACTGTCTTTGTGAGCATTACAGCACAATGACATGTTAACTTTTCATGGATATTCAAAACACTCATAATTTTTCCCAATAATTATCTTAAAAGAAATGTGTCAAATTCTACTCATCACTAGGTTTGAGAAATTTTGTCTATTAAATCTGTTTTTCTTTTGTGCAGGAAACTCTGTGCAAACTGCTCCTATGCACACAAAAGAAGGCCTTGGAATGTGCCTTGTTTTAAAACTGACAGTCTCATTTCCAGTAGACTGTTTTCCAGTCTTTAGCAATTTAAGTTTTAATAGATGCTGAGTGTTTCTGTATTGGTACTGGTTGCAAGGTGATGTAATGTGTCTGCTTCTGTAAGGCAAATAATTTGGATTTTTCAAATCTTAAGAGTCTTGTTCTGGAAGAACCACAAGGAAATTCAAATCTTCTCTTTGTTTTAGTGTGTTTGAAAGTGGGTAGTGGAAGAAGGAAATATGTAACCTCAAGTTTGTATGTCTATTGAAAAGTGATGCAAAATAGATTTTATTATTTGGATTACTAGATGTCCCTCCTGTATTGTGTTTTTGCTATGAGATAATGTCTGTAGGTGGAATGGCTGATGAATAATGTAAGCCTATTCTTGCTAGGTGTGTTTAACTTGCTTCAGTTAGTTTGGCTTTTTTGCTTTTTTTTTCCCCCCTCACCTACTTGTGCTCTGCATGTTGAAGAAAGCATTTCTTTACTTAAGAAGAAGTAAAAGTTTGCAGTAATGGAAGGAAGACCTATGGTTGTTCTTCTTATGCAACTGTATTTCCTCTGCCAAGCTGTAGGAGAACCTTTCATGTAAGCATGCACCTCTGGGCTGTTGTATTCTGCTCTTTACTGTAGTCAATGTGAAGTTTGAAGGGTTTATATGTGATGGAGAAAATACTCTGTAAATAAATCTCTGGGAACAGTTGACCTTAGGTAATCTAGTTCTAATACTTTCTAATCCAGAATCTTTTTGTCTTAATTTAGAACACATTCCCAGCTAGTATATTTCAGAGCCATATCCAGAAAAAAAAATTCACTTAGTTGAAAGCTGTTTTCATTCTTACCATTTCTTAAATTCTTTTTAAAAGACCCTAGTTCTATGTTACTTACATCTGTCTCTACGTATTGTATGGATGCGTGCTGTACATTGGATACAAATACTGTGTTCCTACAGAGCTGGATTTTAAACCTGTTTGACTTTCCTAGTCAGATGTGTTTACCTGTTTGAATTAAAAACATGCTTGTTGTGACATTTTCTACATTGTTTACAGATTTAGGTTCAGAGCTTGTCTTTATCTGCCGCTGTAAAAGCAGATCAGTAGATTTTTAGTTGAAACATTAAAATATTTTTGCTTATAGTAACTTCACGGAAATAACCTGGTCTTTTGGTTTTCAGGAAGTGATGCTATTCTTGCTTTAATAAGGATTTTAATGAACTAATACTGCATTTAAATTCATATTATACAAGTGTTCCTCCAGTTCCACAGCTAAGCCAAAATGAAATGGAGAGAAGTGAAACAGCACAACTACTGAAAGTGTGTGTTTGATTGTGTCTTTACATAATCTAACAAGTTAGATCTGAAGGAAGATACCTATATCTGAAGTGTGTTTAAATCTCACAACTGTGCCACCTAACTTAGTCTTCTTGTATTGTCAATGATGAATGGAAGAGGAGCAGTGTCCTCAAGACAAGGACCTCAAGAGTTTTGAACCTTGTATAGCCTGAAATTTTGGGGGGTGTTTACTACCAGCCTGGGGAGGGCAGGAGAACAGAAGACTGAGCTTCTGGAGATAAGTTCTTGAATAATGATGCAAGTCTCCTAAGTTTTACTTACTTACCTTTACATTACTTTAAGGTTCATTTTGCATGTAACACCTTCTAACAGAAGGTTGTAGATGCTTCTCTAGTAGAAGGTGTAGAGCATATTAGGTGTTTGTTGAAACCACAGTGTTATACAGTGGTATTGATTAATTACAAGTGTTGGGAAGGAGAATCTGGCTTTAGATACATTGGCCTTTTGGGAACAGGAGTACATTGTTTTCTCAGCTCATATATGCCTAAGGTAAAAGAAAAAAAAAAAAGTGCTCTAAAACTCCTGCTTTGGGTAATGGACCTACTGGCTATAAAAGCATTAGATCTGAAATAGCAAATATTGATTTCTAGGAGGGTTTATGAAGTAAATGTTTTCTTGCTGTGTTTTGTTTTCTGGTAACTTATTAAAAAAATAAAAGCAAGCTTATTAAAGCAATTTAAGAACATACTGACTTCAGCCTAGGCAGTGACTCTCTTTCTAGAGCAAATTTGGGTTGTAAGAATGCTGCTCTCGTAGACAAACCCTCCTATTTTACAGTGGTCCTTCTAGAAAAGCTGAATCCATTTTCCGTTGTTCTTAAGCCAAGGAAAAGGTGAAGTTATAACAGAGGAGAACAGATTTTCTTACTGGAAATTAACAATTTGCTGTAATGAGAAGACAAAATCTGGTCCTTAGGGTGGTATTTTTGGTATTTGCTGGAGGAATTCCCTTGCGGTAGAAGAGTTAAATGTTTTCGGAAAGATTAGATGCTAGCAGCTAAAGATTAGAATCTAGAAAAGCTTTTTACTGTAGGGCATGTCATCAACATTGTTTCCATCATGGAGATCTTGATTATGCCATTTCTGAATATTTTCTTTATTCTTGAACTCATGCTTTGCTTAACTCAGCTTTGCTTTCAGCATCATCCACACTAGAGAGGTTATTCATTGCTTTGCTAGCGTTCATCTTATGTTAAAGGGAACATTCTCCTCTACAAGGAGTTCCTTCATTTGAGTTTACATGTCTCAAATATTTCTTTAGAGATAGTCTTTGTTTGGGGCCCCCCAGGTTTTTAGGTCTTATGTAAGAGCCAAACATGCTATTTCAAGATTTGCCTTAGATGATTCGCAGAGAAGGAACTATTTATACCTGCTTTTGTGTCTTGTAATTACATTGTTCTCTTTGCTGCCATGGCTTTGTTAGACTGTTTGTATTATTCTCCAAAAAGGTAACGAACAAGGATGTGATCCATGTATGAGGAAAGCAGATATTGTTCCCTCCTTACTGCAAGCAAATAATAAGATACTCTGGTTTGATAGTAAATACTTTAGAAGCCTAGTTAGTGATTTGAGAGAAATTTGTCTTTCCAAATTCTTGCCCTATCAAAATTTAACTCGACTACTACTGTCATCTTTTCCAGCATTACAGCTTTCTGTTTTCTCTCCTCTTTTGAGTGTTTAAAATTAACCTGAGTGACATTCTTAACTTGTTGTGCCTTAAAAAAAAATTACACAAAGAGCTATAGTAGCAGAATTGAATCTGACCAAAATAATCAACAGTGCTTTTGCTCTTCAGGGTAAAATGTCAATATGTAATCCAGGTGTATTGGTGGATTACATATATAGCATGACTTTGAAGAGTGGTCTTGTATTTAGTATGCTGAAATGTATTTGTGATGTTCCTTCATAGTGAGTATCAAAGTATGAATGTAAAAGACACATTGAAACAAGAAGTTTTCTGGTGTTTTCAGGTTTTAAAAAAAGACACAAACAAGTAAAACACTAGAAAATTGAATATTAAAAATAATAATTCTTTAATTTTTTTTTTCTGGAAAACATGGGACATGGGCATGTCATGAGGAATGGCTAGAAATCCATCGTGGGTCTAATATTAAACTATAAATATTTGTCAACATAAATCTGCAATGGTTGCCTAAACAGTACATTTTGAAGCTGAAAAGTTCAGATTCTCCAAACTGTAAGATCTGCTACGTAAAGCCTGGGTTGTTGCATATTACAAAACATGGAAACAGCTGTGCTTAATATATACATGTAAAAACTGTTATAATTGCCTTCAAAGAAGAGTCTTTAGTATGTAGTGTGCTGAAAAAATTGGTAGCTTCCGTTGGTTTAAATTTACACATGAGCAAATAAATAAGTACAAAAGTACATGTTAACATCTTAGCTGACTTTTCAATTTGGGAGCCAATTTCCAAAAAAATATGGGGAAGATAAATAATCTGCCTTTAGGTCACAGACTCATTCAAGCTCTATTTTGTGAATTAAATAATATTTTGGGTTAATGACATGAAATATGAGTTTAGAAAAGCATGTAGCCTTATGTCTTGACCAAAAGAATGTCTGAGTGTGGTATAAAGTAGCACAAAAGAAGCTACAGTTTGAGCTCTTAGCCCCCATCTGAGATGTCAGACAAAGCAGGGATTAACTAAATGAATTAATGAACAAAGTTGTTGTTCTGTCAGACCTGTGTTTTTTCACCATGGTAATGTTCCAGTAGATGATAATGAGTTTGGTTGAATACTTTGTAGTTGGCAACGCTTTTGAAATTAGAGAAGGTAGATCCTCATGAAATACTTTCTGAAAAAAAAATACAAAAAGCAAAAAACAAAACAAAACAAAAAGAACAATAAAAATTCCCATGCTGTTTTTTGTATTGCAAGGAGAATTAGGGATATGCCCCATTAAAAAAAAAAAAATTAAAAAATCATTAATTAGTCCAGGTGTGGGGGAATACTGGCAAGACTTTTTTCCCTTCTGTTTCACTTTTGAGTTCTCTAAACTCAAATCCACAATTAGTGTTCCTTTCAGATCCTTGTGATGTTTTTAGAAGTGCTTTGAAATGAAAAATTGAAGGAAGTTTATTCTTCTCAATCACAGCAATTGAAAGGGAAAAAAAAATTAAATGGTCAGAGATCTTTGTGTTTGATTTGGCTTAGGCAGTCTGTTTTCACCCATCCCCACTCCCTGTGCAGCCTCTTTGTGTTGTCTTTGTCCTATGCTTGTACCTACTGTTCCTTTTCCTTGCCTTTTTTCATGTCAACTGGGAAGAAAAGGAGTCCTGTAGGTAAATTTCTTTGGACTGTGATGCTTGTTGGTCTTATGTTACTCAGTTTGTGTTCTGAATGCTACATCTTAGGGTTGGGGTTTTTTTTTATATATATCATCCTTGCCTCTCAGGATTTTCTCAACTTTTATTATTTAAATTTGGCTGAGTTTAAGTAATACAGTAAATGGTCAACAAAAAATAAGGGTAGAGTTGTTATGACAGATAATATATGGAAATATGTCCATTGCAGGTTAAGAATTATTTTTGTCAGCTTTGCTTGTATGAGACCTGATGTCAAGTGAATTTAATATTTTTAAATAGCTTGTGACAACCAATTCATACAATCCTATAAATCTGATAAGGTTTAAAAATAAAACAAAGCCTGCATGGTTTTGGTGAAACAAACGAATTTTCATATTAATGGAAAAGTTCAGAAGGGTCTTCAAGGCCTCTCATATATCAGACTACTCAGTTATGATGACTGCAATTTTGTTACTTAGTTGAAATAATACTGGCCTATGTAGCTCATAAATGAGGACAATTGTCAGCATCCTCCTGCAGCTATTTCCTATCTATAAAGCCATGGTAAGCTAGGTAGGCCACTGAGCTGGAGGCACTTCTTAGCCAAGCAAAAGAGTTGCAACTGATCAAAGAGCTTTCCTAGACTTTAGAAAGCTACACTAGTATAATCTGAATTTGGTTTATCACTGAACCAGCAAAACTAAGCTTTGATGTCAGTCTCTGTGTATAGGGCCGTAAGTTTGTGTATTTGCCAGTTGAAAACAAATTTGAGGTTGCTTCTGTCTTCAGCTTTTTCCTCTTCTTGTGATTTTCATCAATAAAAACAAAGTTTCTGAGAGAAGGGAGGTTGTTCTACCTAGATTTCATCTCCTTTTTACTTGAATATAATTGCTTGTATTACTTGATTATACTTAAACTGTTTCAAAAGAATAAAAATTTGTTTTGTATGAATTTTGAGTTATTTTATAGATAGTACAATTCATTTCTTTTAAACTTGATCTTTACTCATGCTGCACAGGCTGGAGGTTGGATCTTGTGGACTTCAGGAATCTCGGTGTCAAAATCAGAAGGATTAACTTCCTACCTTTTGCTGGTGTCATCACACAGTGAGAAGTCAGCATTTGACTTTCCTAAGCATGTAGTGTTTTTTAGACTACCAAATAGCTGAAATGTTTAGTTATAGATTTCTGCTTCTAATTTCTGTGGGCTTAGTTGTATGGTTTTTTTTTTCCATTATAAATCAACATGCTGTGGAACTTTCCAAATTACTTAAAATGTGTTTTAGAGGACTTGTACATCTCTGCCTACTAAAGAATAAAACATCTAATTGTGTGATAAAATTATTGTTGAGGTTGTAGTGTCTTCAGTTGTAGTACTTGTGTCTTGGTCAAGGAGCTGCTTACCCACCCTCCAGTATTATTCCTCAAAAGGTGATTGGGGGTATTTTTTGTAGGACTCTTTTTTCGTGGTTTTTTTTTTTTTTTTTTTACCTTCTGTCTTTCCATCCATTTCATTGTTTCTGTTCAAGATCCTTTTTCTTCTGGGATAATGAAGGTTGCTTGTTTTAAGAAATATTTTCATGGCTTTTACAGTCTCTTCAGCTTTTGTTCCGTGGGGTAAAGTGATAAATACCATGTCAGCTGAATTTTCCAGCTAGTTGTAACAATTCTTGTTAAATGTCAGCAGGCATAATAGTAAATTTATGCTATTGTCTTCTGGGATTCAACTGGAGACCCAGGAACCCAAATTTAGTTTGAAGGGATGATTCCTGTTTTTATTAAAAAAAATAAACTAAAAAATCCTTTCCCTTTTCCCGGAATTAGGAGTCTGGGGGTAAGTCCTGTCCTGGTTGATGCAGTTTTCTGTCCTATCTTCTAAATGTCAGTGTGTTATTAAAGAGCTACTTATTCATGACCCTGGGAGTGATGAATTCCAGACACAATGCCATTTACTGTTGAGCCAGCCCCCCTCTAGTTTTAAATTGTGCTATCCCCAAGATAAGGTGCCTTGAGATGAGCACGGTTAATATATAACAACATCTACCTAACCAGTCTGTTTGCTGCAATAGAACAACCAGAGCTTCCATCTACCAGGTGTATCTTTGTTCATAGTATGTGGGTCTTCCTCTGCAGTAAAACATTCAGAAAGCAGTTGTTGTCTGGATATGCTGGGTGTTTAATCTTAGTGTGGATGGCTGACCGCAGTAGATCTTGTAAATTTGAATGTAAAGAAGGAACAGCTGCTCTGATAGTTACAAAGAAGAAATGCTAGTAATGGATTAAAAACCCAGAAGCTTGGAAGATGAACAGGTTGGCGTAATCTCAGAGGGAACTCAAAGTCACACACTACAGACATCTTGAAATGATCTTTACATTCACGTAAGATAGGAAACAGCAATTGCCCTTGATGTAAAAGGGAGAATGCTCGAGAGATGTGGCCTCTGAGATAGGAGTGAAGCTCTTCTCTCAACTACCTTGTTAGGCAGCTGGTGCTGAGTAAGCCTATGTGGGAGCTTGTTGATAAGTTATTCTTTATTCTAAACAAAATTTCTTTGCAGTCATCTTCAGTTTGCATGTGATGTTACAAATTAGTTCAAGGTTTCATCTGAAAAGCAGGATGTTCTTTTATAACTGCAAAATGCCTTTTTTTAAATGTAGGTATGTTAGTCACCTTAAAGATACCAGACTTCATCCGCAAATACCAAGAGTTGTTTGGCTCAAGTGCTGTGGTATGGTGTGCTTGAGAAGAACTGCAGTACCTTTTTTTTTTCATTGTTACAGCTTTTGTGTGCTGCTGTTCACATGCGTGTGCAAAGTTGTTTGCTAAAAAAGGATGGAGTTAAGGATCGTGTTTTATCTGCCTTGCAGAACTAGAATTGTAAGGTCTCCATTTATTCTGGTGGTTAGAGATTCAGATATTTGCTAACATGTGTAGGGTGCTAGCACTTTTTCTGTTACAATTTATTCGTGACAAATGTCATATAAAATGGAAGGAGCTTGTTTGTAGCTGTCTTAAACTTTAAGGGCTCTAAAGCAGGAGCTGTTAAGTTATGTGTACAGCTGTGAATCTATAAGCAGTACTAGTTTCTGCTTCATTAATTATGCACAATATCGAAAAACCTCAAGATCACTCTTTAGGAAACAAATTTCCATCTATACCTTGCTTGTTACTGTGTGGGGTTTGCAGCATTAAGATGGAGCCCTTTGTTTGTCTCTGTCTACGCCATGGGAATACTTTCTTCTCTTTTTACCCCCTCTGATTTAGTGATTTGCATTTAAATATTTTATGGATAATCTTACTCCATGCTGCTTTTGAGAATAAGCTTTGATGGGGAAGTTTGTTTTGCTGGTGCTTATAATGACATTTCTCAACTAGTGGCTGGTAAGACAAAAGCCAGCTGGCGGTGGCAGCTGTGGGGACGGTACATGTTGGCTTGCAGTTATGAATCCAAAGAACAGGGAGATCTAGCAGGAACACATGAAGTGGTGGAGAAAAACTTAAACAGTAGAGCAGCAGATCCTAGCTAGTGATTATAACAGTGATTCCCCCCTCCACTTCTTCAAAGCTTAAGAAAGATTTCAAAGTCTCTGGAGCTACTGTCTAAAGGTGCCTTTTACAGGACCGTTGAGTCACAGTTCATCAAGTGGTTTAATTTCTGCTGTACAGTCAGCTGAATGCACTAATGACTGGGAAAAGATGGCCCAGGGTCATTGGCTGTTTTACAAATTACTGGTGATGGGAAGTAGAGAACTGATGAGTTTAACTCAATTTAGTGATACTGGTGTGTTGTACAACAGCTCAAGACAAATGGTGTGTTGCACAACAGCTCAAGACGAATGTGTTTTGAATTCTGGTATGTTAGCACTGTCCACTGAGAGTTTGATCATGTAGTTTTACAATTTGACCTGTACCCAGTTCTAAAATTAATTTGCAAAAGATTTTTCAAAATTCCTTTGTTCCAAAACAAAATCATATCTAATATCTGTCATATCTATGGATACTGATCTATACACACTCTCCTAAAATAAAATGTAGAACAATTAAAAGAGAGAGACAAGAGTTAGCCAAATTCTAATATGGTCTTTTCTTTTTGTTTTGTAGAAATACATTAGCTTTGGAGTGGAACTAAACAATGGAACCAGATATTATTCGAATGTACTCCTCATCTCCTCCGCCACTAGACAATGGAGCTGCTGATGATGATGAAGATGAATTTGGAGAATTTGGAGGATTTTCTGGTGTAAGCACTGCTGGTGTAGCTTTTGCTGATTTTGATACACCAGACTATGGTCATCCAAAGGAAGAGTTTATACCCACAAATCACTTCATTCCACTTCATGATTATACAGACAATGTAGCTAGCATTGCAACTTTCACATCTGTTAAAAATGTTAAGGATAAAGACTGCCTTGCAGAGCTCCCTATTCTTACTAAGGAACTTTCTGAAATGTCAGCTACTAGTACCAGCAAAGAAAAGTCTAAGTTTAGAACTTCAGGTACTACTTTAGAAGACGCAAGCAAAAGAGGGGAACAAAGAGACAACACTGGGAAATCTGAGGGGTTTTCTTCTCATGTCGATAGAACTGGTATAGCAGTTGAGAGCCAGGACAAGCAAATAGATGCTTGCAATGGTGAAAAACTTCCATGTCTAGAGATTCTAACAAATGGATTTGCAGCATCAGACCCTGTAAATCCTCAGGGAATAGAAGATCTGGACAGCACCAGTGACTCAAAGGGACTGAAAACTTTTACTACCCATAGTACTGAGAAAAATTTGAACTCAATGCCTAGCTCAGGTGAAGACTTTGCAGATTTTGCTACATTCTCAAACAAAACCCCAATCCATTTAGAGGGAAAAGGACTTACAATATGCAGTGTTCTTAATGAAAGAGACTCTCTGAGCATTCAGGAGAACAACAGAATAAACAGAGTAACTTATATTGAGAAAGAGGTTAGCATTTCAGAAATCAGTTGTGAGCAGGGTTCCTCAGCACTGGAAAATAATGAATTTGCAATTTCTAGTATGCCTCAAACAACTGGAAGTTCAATATGCACTACTGAAAATGGAGAGCACATTGGGAGGAGGAAACAGCACGGCACAGAGAGTGGCAAGGATTTTACGAGGCCTGATGACTCTTTAGAAACAGGGGGCAGCAAGGCTGAGAAGATGCAAAGACTGAGCAGTGATCTGGGAGAAAAAATAAGTGATACTGAAGATCTTAAGAATGGTGGAAGTAGCACTGAAGTTGTAGATTGCAATGATGAATTTGGTGATTTTGGCTCTGTCAGCAGTGCATCTCCCAGCATCATTAATGCTCAAGAATCGATAAATGCTCTGGATTTAGAAGGAACTTCTGAACAGCCCACGTGTATTGGCGAGCCTAATGATGAATTTGATGGATTCAGGGACACAAGTACTGTTTCTCAGCAGCCAGCAAGGTTGGATCAAGCTGAGCTATATCAGACTGCTGACACTTTAGAATGTGATACTAACAGTAAAACTTCAGGCTTAGACTTCCAGCATACTACTGGAGTAGAAAATGGTGATGATAGTGATTTTGGAGACTTTGATTCGGTGCCAAAACCTCAAGATGAGAGTGTTGCTTTTCAGGACTCTGATGACTTTGCTGACTTCAGTTCAGCAGGTTTTAACCAGGCTGCAGACTGGAATGCTTTTGAAGATGAAGAACAAAAAGACAACTCTTCTTGGGCTGCCTTTGGAGATGAGCAAGCTGGTGAATCTCATCACAGAAAAGAGACGTGGCAGACACATAGGACAGATGAATCTGCCAGGATTGATGATCCAGTATTACACAAGACTGACAGTTTTGCTTTAGCGTCTTTCCAAGGACCTACCAGTAAAAATGCTCAAGAGCCAGCACCTTCAGTTCAGGTAAGGGTGTTTTTCATTTTGTTCAGGGTTGTTCTCCTCTTGTGCATACAGGTCTTCCTAGTTCCTGCTTCTGCATACAACCAATGTTTGAATAGTCCTTGTTTGTCTTGTGGGAGAGTTTTAATTTGTTGGGATGGGCTGGTATGAAATAGTATGCTGTGTTTGTGCCTTGTATCTTTTGCATTGTCACTTCCTGCAGAAAAATGAGTGAAGTATGCTAGCACTTGTATGCATTTGTTTTAACAGTTACATATGGTCCTCTACATAAGCAGATCAAAGAAATAAGCCTATCAGATATTTCAGAGCTTTTGGTAGTTCTTCCTTTGCTTCACACTTTATTGCCTTCAGGGAGAGTGGGCACTCTGGTGGTGTCTTTTCATAAAATAGTGGTGTGACTAAAATCCAAGATTACTGGTTCTCAAAATTTTTCATTACCATTCTCTATTGTGTTTTTAAAGTTTGATTTAAAATTATGATTTGTAAATAGCAGGGCTCATTCACTTAGAGCAGAGAGCATGATAAAATAGGACCTATAGAGTTCTATCTGGTATTTCAGTTCCTAGGAAGCTAACCATTTAAACTATTTAAAAATAAGATTCTTTTGTATCTTATTTGTGGGATGCTCCACATTATAGCAACATCACAAATATAATACTGATAATTTCTTACTACTCCAGCTATTTCTGATTAGGAGTTTTGTGGAGGGTGAAGTACATAGGTTTGTTTCTTACCCCCACCCTCTAGATTTTCTGCCTTAGTGGGTAAGTATCCATTAATTTCTAACTAATTCCCTCCTAGGTCTTTCACAAGTCATCTTTGAGATCTGAGCCTGTTTATACATAGATAATATCTTAAGATTACTTTTACAAAATCCAGAACAACAATTTGAGTTTAAAATTTTCTTCAGTGCTTCTTTTCAATCATCTCATTCTGTGTGAGTTAAGAGTCTTTTAGAAGTTTGAAACAATACCAGTGTTAAAGTGTGTCAGTTGTAATATGTGTCTGAAAGGTATGCATCTTCTCTGGCAGTCAAAGGAAATGAGGTAAGTCCCTCCTTCCAGGACATTTTGTAGGCTTGGTGACAGCTCTGCCTCTTTGTCTCCTACCAGTGACAGGTGAAATGGCTTTTCAGAAGAGGGCTGTGGCAACCAGAGCTTTGCAAGCATCAGCAAGTGGAATGGGACTTTTGGGGTTCTGATTTCTTGTCACATTAAAAGATGTGTGCCTCAGCTCCTGCCACTTCCTTCTTGCTGTTTTGTACAGTGACTAACACTAAATCTCAAAGTGGCTTCAAAAGCCAAAAAAGGCTCACAAGTGAACCTGCAGGTGGATTTTTATGCCTGTGCAAAACCTTGCTCATCAAGCCAGTTTTTACATTCCACACCTGAATCTGTGGACCCATTTCTCAAGTTGAAAGCACAAATCTATTGTTACCTTTTCTGTTGGCCATTTGCCTGTAAAATTGGAGAGTGCTAACATCATTAGTGCAATTAATATAAATTGTTTCCAGGTCCACGTGAAAGATTACTTCTTGAAAGAATCTGATAAAGAAATGGAGTGGGGAGATGATCCTAGTAAATTATCATTTTTTCTAGGTAATCAGGTTATTGAGGGGTAGGCTAAAGGTTTCAAACATATTTTTAGTTACAATTTTTCCATAAATTTATGATGGAATTTTAATAGGAAACACTTCTAAATGTAGATGCTTATAAAAGCAGAACCCTCAGAGGTTTTATAAATTTTCTTCCCCCTTCCCCAGGTCTGGTATAGGAAAAGATGAGAAGCCAAGTTCATTGGAAGTTCTTCAGTGATCCATCGTGAAGTCATACAGTGGTCTGGTTAGACTGTAAAGCAAGATTTAAAATTTAAAACATTTTTTTTCATTCCTTTTTTGTACCACAGCTAGTTGTGATGTTCCGCCTCCCCTGCCAATGAGGAAGTACAACTCAAATGTTTTACATAAATAAGCTGTAGAGGAAGTTGAGCTGGAAATGTTTTCTCTGTTGCAATAGTTTTGGCTTGCAATGACTGTTAGATGTTACTTTTTTTTTATCCAGTTGACTCTTAAAGCAATAGTTAATAGTTTTCAAAACTTACTTTATATTCTCTTGCGTACTTTTTAAGTTTTGGAAGGATCAACTGCAACCTTTTTATATTTAAAATGCTTTATTTAATTCTTAAATAGTAATTTTTGTTTTAATCCATTGAGCCACAGTTTAGCAAATTGCAATTAGAAACATTGAGATTAATTGAGTCATCATTAGCCAGCGTAGAGTCAGAGTACTTAGAGTACAGAATCTTAGTAAAATTAAAGTTGGATCTTGATCAGCTTCCTTACTTTCAACTAAGGTGTCACTGAGGTCAAGCCACAAAATACAGCATTTTAAAGTATTTGCTGATCTTCTGGTTCCCATATAATAAAGTTGAGTTCTGGAGCAGTTTGAGGCAAGAGTGGAAGCACTTGCATGATAAATAAAGCTAGAAAGAGGTAAGTGAACAAAGTTTTTTATTACCCCTACCAGAGGAGGATAGGGAAGAGTAGATCACTTGGATTAATGTGTTGCTGTCAGATCTAAAAGGCCCTTTCTGTATCAACTTAAAGGGAGCAGGCTGTGCAAGGGAGAAGTACTGCATGTGTTAGACATTTGAGATAGATGTGAAAATCGAGACTCTGGCTTAAGCTAAAGGTAGACTGGGATCATTTACAAGATACTGTATACACTTGTTCTATAATATTGAGGCTAGCAGAGTCACTGTAATGTGGTAGTGAAATTGAATGGTGCATAAACAGAAAGACTTCAATGTAATTCTTTACTTTTCAGCTTTCAGCCTTTGTATACTTAGCCAGCAGTATTACTATTTAAATGTGGAAATGCTGTATCCAGCATTTTTCATTCATCCAAAATGCAGCACGAAAGTGGAGTGTTTTACCTGTAGCTGAAGTTCCCTTGCCAGTGGTCTCTGTATATTGTCCTTTCTGTTTCCTTAGTTTGTGTTTTCTGGATGCAGAGGCAAAATTTTGAGCTTTCTACATGTGATCTTTTCACCTGTGTCAGGAAAACTGTTTCATAGGTTCCCAATTTGGTATAATTTTTAAGTAAAAATTAGACTTTGCTTGAATTCAACAAATTAATCCAGTTTTAGAAAATACAGAATGTAAAAGCAGTAAGTAGAGAGGTCACAAAAATAACCTCATGATGACATGTAGTGGTAAAAATACTGTCTTTTCTCCTTCACCTTTGCTCTTAGGCTTTCTGAATCCTGCACACAATCTAAAACACAGGATTTGTAACATACTGACCCCTTGTCTTAAGTAGGGCTGTGAGGAGGGGAGAACAAAAAGGGCATGGTGTACAGTATTCAGTCAGAATTATGGGAAGAATTTGCAATCTCTTAGCAAAAAGTTCCCATTTCAAAGGCTGATGGACACAGATACTCAGTGGTATTTGAACCCATCTTAATACTACCATATTCCTTAAACATGTAATGCCTTTCTTCAGATGAAAAATATGTAATATTTCATTTCAGTATAGCTGCATGTTTCTTTTTTAAAGAATAGAATCATTGTATCACAGAATGGTTTGGGTTGGAAGGGACCTTAATGATCATCTAGTCCCAACACCCCTGCATGGGCGGGAATGCCTGACACTAGACCAGGTTGCTCAAGGCCCCATCCAACCTGGCCTTGAATATTTCCAGGCATGAGGCATCCACAGCTTCCTTGGGCAACCTGTGCCCTGTCTCATCACCCTCACATGAAAGATTTCCTTCGTAATGTCGAACTTCCATCTCCCCTTTTCCAGCTTAAAACCATTACACCTTGTCCTGTCACTACACAGCCTTATAAAAAGTCCCTCCCCAGCTTTCCCATAGGTCTCCTTCAGGTACTGGTACAAGGTCTTCCTGCAGCCCTCTTTTCTCCAGGTCTCCAGACCTTTGTGTTCACTAAAACTGATTTAGGATCTCATAGTGGGTGAATTTGTTGATCTAACAAGTTCTGAGCAAACCTGCACAGTGCCATATGCATTGATCCCCTTTGTGTAGTCACATAACACACTACTAAGTTACATTTACAAAGAATATAAGGCTCATAGCACCACTAGCTCTGTGAGATAGTGTTGAACATCAGTCAACTGGGGAGTTACTCTGCTGTATTGTGCATTAAGAAAATGTATAGGACTTAGGGGGCAAAGCACAAGAGCAGCTACTACCTATGGTAATCGTGTGGGTGGGTAATAGGTCTGAGCCTCGCTGTGTTCAGGGAGTGTAGGCATCTCTAGAGGAGGGGAAGGAGATGAGTAATGGCTTGGTTAGAAAGCCAAAACTCTTACCTGATTTACTTGAGAGTTAACAGATTCTGGAAGGGGAGGAAGGGAAACTTGAATAGCCCTCCAAGTGGCTTTTAAGGTACTTTGCTTATTAGAGAGCCTGTGCTCTATCTCTTCGGATGAATCAGACAGTGTGAGTGATAAACTTGTGGCTTAGTAGCTGTACATATCTTGAAGAGTGCTTTTTCTTGGGCAACCAATGAAGTAATCTACTTGGAAAAAATAATTATGACTGTAAAGACTTTAACCTAACCCAGTTCACTGAGATAAATCAAGGTTAATGTTGGCTAAATTAAGTTCAGATAGTTGGGTAACAACTAGCAGTGTAAATATGTCTGTCTGCAAAGAGTTTCTTTTTTGGTTTTTGTTTGCTTGGGGTTTTTTTGTTGCTGTTAAGTCCATAGCACAATTTTTAAATACTTGCAGCAGGATAACAGTAGAAAACAGATGACTAAAAGTAGCCCATAATTGATTACAAATCTTACAAAAAAAGAAAACAGCTAGAGAGGGGCTTGTTTTAGCACTTGTGTTTCTATGTCACAGAACAAAATTGTTTTCTTTCTTGTACACATATATTTCATTTACTTCCTTTCAGAGTCTGACTTAAAAGTGTAATACAACACCAATAGCTAATAATAGCATGAAGGACTGAAATGGGAATTAAGTCTTACATAGTCTAGATAAATAAATGTTAGACTTCACTTTGTCCACATAGAAGATGCAAAGCTTGAAACATTTTTCAGCTGAGGGAGAATAAATGTGCCAGCCTTCCAGCAAGATGGAGGGAGACAACTTCATATTTCTACACTGGAGCTCCCTGTGGTTTGTCAATCTCATATCAAGAGTGAAAAGACAAAAAAAATTTTGTTCTTTTTTCTCAAGCCACTAAATTTTCAGATCTGCTTTGCAGCTGAGCTCACTATCTTTATAGTTACCCCTTAAAAATGTTGTGGGGGATATTTGGAACTATGCCTTCTTAATTCTTTATATTACTGCAAAAGCTTTTGCTCTTTCTTGCTAATTGGTGAGTATTTTTAGCTCTTATGGCATCGTACTTGATGGCATAACTACAGAGCATCCTCTTGCTGGATTATAAATTTCAATATAGGACCAGTGTTTCCATTATAAATTACCTATTTTAATTATAAATTAAAAATAAAATGACTCACTTTTTTACCTCTAAGACATTTAAGTCACCATCTTAAACATTGGGAGGGGGAGAAAAGCCATCACATTTGGATCACAAGATGTTAAATTATTGTTCTTTGTAAGCTTTGCATCTCATCTTTACTTAGGAGGTTTTTTTGCCTGCATCTCTTCTGGGAAGGTGCCCTGCTCTGTTTGCCAACCAGAGCCTGCACATCAGAGAAAGAAGTTAATTATTGCTATAGGGAAGGCAAACTCATTGTTAGTTTAACCAGTCTATAAAACTTCCCAAAGAAAAAACTGCTTACATTTAACTAGGAACCTAGTGATTTTATTTACGTACATTTAATAAACTGTTCAGATTTGTTCCTTCATTTTTGACCCAGAAAGATTTTGAGACCCACTGTTCCCAATGCTGAGTTGCATCCATTGCATTGAAATCGGTTTCCTAGCTCCCCTATGTTAATTTTGTTGTTATTTAGTTTAGCTATTAGAAAAAAGCCAAAACACAGAAAACCACCACAAAAAACCCCACCAAACAAAAAAAAAAAAAAAAAAAAATGAAAAAAACAAGCCCCCTCCCCCCCATGTGCTGAAGGTACATGAACATATGATGACATACAAAGATGTTGCTGGAAAATACAATTTGGTTGTCAGAAAACATAGTAGAGGGCATTTCTGGTTTAACTTTTGTTAAAATGGTGGTAAATACCTGTGATAGGCACTTGCCAGGGCAGTGGGTTTGTGCTTTAAAACAAATAGATAACATTTGTCTTTAGTAATTTCCTTTTCTTGGCTTCTGGCCACTGAGTTTGTTCTCGGTGTTTTTTGAGAGACTTCTCTCAGTTTCAGAATTCTGACTAGAAGCTGGTTATGTCCATATGGACTTTATTCCTTTCCCAAATTATACATTTAGCAGCTTGAGAGCATTCGTGTGCTCATTTTTCTTTATGTTTTTCTGTAAGATAAGATATGAATATCTAAATATTCTCAATAATTTGACTATTATACTAATTTTATTAACTCTTAGGTCTTCCAGTTCTGTGTTCAATAGACACAAGCAACTTGAGTGCTGCTTCCTTTGTAGTCTCTTTTCCTGGAAGCAGTGGAAAGGAAGGCAGAAGATGACTTCTGCTTTCCACTCCCCCCTTTCTTAAAACCCCTCTGAAGGTTGCCAGAGCAGAGGTGCTGCAGGCTGGCATCAAGAGTAGAATGGGGGAACCAAGAGCTTGCACTGAGGGATGGAGCTGTACCTTATGAAAAGTGAGGTGGAAGGAAACACAAGATATCAATTCCACTCTTGAGCCTCCAATATAAGTCTCTGGATGAGCTTTTGAGTCTGCCCTGCTGCTCAGGTGTGGTTGAGATCATGGAGAGAAGCAAGAAGTCTTTCTTTTCCCTGCCTTGCACACAGAGCTCCCTGAAACTTCCCCCAGAGAAGCTTTACAGCAGTGGTATGACGAAAGCTTCAGTTTGTATTAACTATTTCTGTAGTGTAGCCCAAGTATGAGGTATTTATGGCAAGTTGTATTATCTCCTCTTCATAGCTTTGAAGAGAGGCAGTGACCTGTCACTGCTGAGTTTACGTGGAGGTGGCTGGGGAGGATTTAGTGCTCTGGTTGGGCAGTGTAGATAAGCTGTGTTGGGTTTGTTGATTCTGTAGGCGTGTGGTGCAGAGGAGAAATAACAAATTCTGTACAGCAAGTACTTTGGCCTTTCAGCTCTGAGAGCTGGATCTTTACCCCAATTTAAAGAGCCAAGGAGATAAATTCTAATCCTGTGGTTATTATCCCTTGAAAGTCTGTTGCATCTGTAATATTTTTGTTGTTTCAGGTGATGATTACCATGTACCTATCATGTTTATCAAAAACTTGCCTAGGAGCTGTGAGGCAAACTGAGTTTGCCAGTGTTTGGAGAATCGTGGTTAATTTTTAGAACAGCAGCTGTAGCCTTCTTCACATCTTCAGAATGTGCCTTTAAGAACTGCTGTTCTCACATGGCACTGAAGAACACTCGACTACCAAATATTTTTAGTAACCTGAAAAGTGAGAGTTCCTGTTTTCTTTTGTGCCTTGTTTTTTTTCAGGATCTTTCATCCTGAAAGACATGACACTACTGTGTTTGACAGAAGTAACATTTCCTAGCAGTCCACTTTGTACAAACAATAGATTGAGGTTTGTAGAAGATAGACATTTACATTAATTTCAAAATCTTGTTAGTGGCCTTTTACCTGGGGGCTGTGACCACAGGATTTCATTTCTAATTAGAAGAACAAGTTCAGCTGCTTCCTTAGGGACGTTTCCATTGCCCAGGAGATACATGTTTATATGCTCCTCCTTGTGTCCATTTGCACACACAGAATTAATTAGTCTGGTTTGCTATGGTAACCATTCTTCTCTATCCTCTATAAGAGCTAAGCATTTCTGGAAATTTAGAAAGGCTGAAAAGAAGTGTAAAGAATGCTATAATTAAACTGTTCCTGAAATTTTGGCACAGTTCTTAAGCTCAGATTTGAAATGTGTGCTGGCTAAGATGCTGCTTGGTTCTTAGAGTTCTGTTAATTCTTTCATTACTGAAGCAAGCATATTCTGAGTCACTAGCATGTTCTGAAGCATTGATGCTTTTCAAGAAACATGATGCCTTGCAGTTTTCACCATATGATGCTTTTCTTCTGCCTCTTCATTTTCAGTGGGGATATGCGTTCCTGCTGTTTTACAGAAACGAAGTAAGCCTCAACTGTTCATGAAAGATAAGAGCAAGTGATATATTGTAAGCAAAGCTAAGTTTTAGATCTTAAATGAGCATGCTTTTGTATGCTGATTTCTTAGGCTAGAATCTGGAATACTATTTAATTTTACTTCCTAAAAATATTGATCTGTTTCTTAGCTCCAGTCAACAAACACTGAACAGCCTACAAGTAATGTAACAAGTATTATACCTTACTATATGGCCAAAATGATTTGGTATTAAGAGGTGACTAAAAGGGACATTATATACTGTAGAACATGACTCATTATGGCCTCACTGAGGTAATGAGGAGGAAAAGAAAAAAAGTGAGTAAGGTATGCTATGAAATTCAAATCCTTTGATAGTGTAATAATGATAGCATTGTGACATTATGCTTTGCAAATAACTGAACCTGGTGACTGTCCCTGTCAGGCATTTCTTTCACAGGTAGCAAGGCTGAATAACTAATATTCTATGGTGGTTCATTTTCCTGCTTTTTGCAATTAGCTGCTGATGAGAGACAACAGACTGAACAGAAACAGTTCCCAACTCTTCAGCCTGACACCAACATGGAGTCAAGATACTCTGATAACACGGTGTTTGTCTCTGCCTTGCCTCCTGTAACATATTTGCTGTTGTACATGGTCAGTGGTTTGCTTAATTGAGACAAAAGATGAGGCAAATTTTCAGATAAAAATTGAGAAGTGTTGTAGATAACTTATAATTGTGAAGCAGATATTCTGGTGCATAGAGGTTTGTCATAGAATCATAGAATTGGCTGGGTTGGAAGGGACCTCAGAGATCAAGTCCAACGCTTGAACCACCGTTGTGGTTGCTAGACCATGGCACTGAGTGCCACATCCAGTCTCTTTTTAAATATCTCCAGGGACAGAGAATCCACCACTTCCCTGGGCAGCCCATTCCAATGCCTGATCACCCTCTCCGTAAAGAAATTCTTTCTAATATCTAACCTAAACTTCCCCTGGCACAACTTAAGACCATGCCCTCTTGTCTTGTTGAAAGTCGTCTGGCAAAAACTTTATTGATCGTTCTAATTAAAATGTGTATCTTCCCCCTACCAGACGTGCTTCTCTGAACCTTAAGTCGTTTTGATTTCAGCATAAAACCTCTGTCTGAGGTTTGTGCTTGTAGATTCAGCATTGCTGCTGGAATATGCTGCATCTCCACAGGAGGGCTCTGCTGGCATAGCTATGCTAGAACACGCTGTGGGATGCTGGTGAGGCTTTTTGCCTAATCAGTTTATTTTCCATTTCCCCAGTAGAAAAGCTGGATGAGCATGGGAAAGGTGGCTGTTGAGGAGCTCCACTGTAGACAAATGGAAGTGCTCCTTTTGAGTCAGGCTTGCATCACTTTCCCCTAGCAAGAAGACCATTGAGTGCTGCTGTTATAAAGAAGTACATTGGGAAAAGGCTGTAATTTCATTTTTATGAGCATTGCCTTGCAATTGGTACTACTTAATAAATATTAAGATATTGCCAGTTGCCTGTTTTCAGTGGGCTGAACTGGGGGTTGAGGGGGGAGAAGGGGGGAAATGTTCCATGTCAGTGATACAGCTGATTCGCAGAGCTACAATAAAATTGAAAATCTCTATATAGAAATATAATTGAGAGAAAAGAGAGAATGGTTAAGAGAAGAACTTAGAAAGAAGCAAGCATACTATGCTTGTAAAAAAAGGAAAAGGGTTTGTTTGGTTGGTTGGTTTTTTGTTTGTGGGGATGGGAGGTTTGTGGAGAATTTTTTATTTTTGATAGTAAATCCCTTTGCCAATGCCCAAGTGGCAAGAATCAGAGTATTCTCCCATGGATGCTGTGGAATTGAAATGCATGAAAACCATTAGTACCAATTTGTGCTGTTAATATTGCTGAGGCATCATCCTATCCAACAACAGTGACTGTGGCACTGGTAGAAAAGTAGGAGACCATTTGCTGCATCATGAAACTTAAGAACCCAGTCTGCCTTCCTCAGATGCTGAAATGTCCTTTCTCCTAAGGGATGCTGAAGTGATGGTGACATCAAGGCACGGTTGCAACTACTGTGACAAGCAGGAAATCCTGCCTTGTCTCTCAAAAAACCATGGGATATAGATCCATAGTCCTCCTGCAAAACTTCTGAATATTTATATTTACATACTCTTGGTGTGAGTTTATAATGTAAGGCAGCAGAAAGAAGGTCAGATGAAAGTAACATAGATAAAGTGGTTGTGCAAATCCTGCTATCTGGCTGGCTTCTTATTCAACTAAAATAAAACTTGGCAGGGACTTTTGTTGTTTTCCAAGTTATTTGGTTTGGAAAGAAACATTCCCAAGGTTGGCTTTTAACCCTTGCGGGATCAGGCCATTCAGCATCAACTATCTGAATCATGAACAGGAGGAAAGGGAAGTTGTTTGGAGGAAAGTAATTCTTCTATTTAAATTAAACAAACTGTGCACACACTTAGTTTGGGGGCAAGAAATTAAGGCATTAAGTGGTTACTCTTTTTTTCATTAGTTCTTTGGCCTAGAGAAGTACCAAACAAATCTTAAAAATACTCTTGACAAACAATATACTAAGTGCTTTGATCTTGGCTTTTCTGCATTATACCTTAATTGGAGTTTTTAGTTTTCATACATCTGAGACATTGATACTAACCTTTTTTTTTTTTTTTCAGAAGCATGCAGTCTGTGGACTAGAAATAGTTTTTCTTGCTGTTTTTGAACCATGAGCATGTTGCATAGGCTGTTTTGTGAGACCTTTAACTGCATGCAGCTTATGAGAAGTGAGGCTGTCAACTGAATCAACATTGTCTCAAGTTTGTATTGAAGTGCATGATTAAGTGAAATGACACTGTTCAGTGTGAAGCTTGCTGAAAAGAATGCATTCAGTAAAACCCATAATGTGTAGATTTAGAGACTTTAACACATCTTGAGTAAATATAATGTAGGACTTGCTGCTCATATTGTCTGCTAATTTAGAACAAAGAGGGACTCTGGTAAGAACTGTTCTGGACTTTCCTGTAAGAATTAACTTTGGGGAAGACAAGATCCTTCGTGTATCTTAGTAGGTAGCAGCCTGTATTTGGTTCCTATAAAAAGTCTTGTGGTCCTCTGGACAGTTATATATTTTGTGGTAGGTAAAACTTTGTATCAACTACACGTTGTTTTCTATCTTTTATAATTTTAAAGCAGTTACCAAAACTTGCCATAAATATTTTTCTTTTTGATATAGACAACATTGCTAAGTCGTCTGGAACGAGTATTTGAAGTCTGTTTTCCTTCCATGCCTGTTCTTGAAGTTGAAGAAGGAATAAGTTCCTTGAATCATCTGTTGGAAGCAGGTGAAAAACAGATGACAACTGAGGAGACCTTAACAAATACTGGGTAAGGAGCCATGAATGCTGCAAACTTTAAATGAAGTAGAGATGACATGTTTCTTTGGGAAACCTAAAACTCGTTCTTGGGAACTTAAAACAGCAATAATTAAAAATTAATTGTTTGCTTCAAGTATTTTGAAAAACTACTCAGTAAAAATTAGTTGTCTAGCAGAATGTTTGTTTTTAATGGCCACATGTATCAGGAGTATTTCACTTAGTGTATCAACTTAGTCAGCAGTGCATTATCTTTTAAGTGATGTCTCTTGAGTTAATCAGAGTGTGTCTTATTAGTTACACTAGCTATAAGTTGCTGTATTGATTCATGTGACAATGAAGCCTAAGTAGGCCTTGTCCTGTCTACTGTGGACATCATTTTCCAATTATAAGTTTGAATTATAATTGTTCTGAGAACCCTGTGCAATTTTAGTTCCCCTGGGTGTTGTGCTTGGGCGTACACTTAATTGGAATATATAAGTCACTCGTATTAAAAACTAGAATAAATACTCAGGGCTGCTAAGCTGTTATTCCTGTTGCTAACTTGATTTACGATGGATTTTGTAGGGAAGTGATGGACATGTGGACAGAGCTGCAGGATATCCATGATGCATATGGACTGAGATACCAGTGGGGTGGCTCCCACAGCAACAAAAAGCTTTTGTGCTCCTTGGGAATCGACACAAGAAATATTGTGAGTCTGTCAATAAAACTTGCTTTCTAAATAATGGAGGTGCTTTAAAGGTAGAATCAGTTGGTATTCTTTTTGTTTGAATGCTTGTCTCTGAACTGCATAGCTGTGCTCAACTCAGCTCTTCGTGACAGACTGACAGCTTTTTATAAGCCCTTTTAATATTAAAATTGTGTTAGTTTTTAATCATTGTGTTATATTTAAAATTGTATTTGCTCTAATTTTATACAAAATAGATAACATTGAAAAAATACTGTCATTGCTGACACAGAAACTCTTAAGCAAATTTTTTGTTGTTTTGTCAGCTCTTTACAGGCAACAAGAAACAGCCTGTTATAGTACCCATGTATGCAGCAGGACTGGTAAGCTCTTTTTAGTGTTATTCTACAACTTTATATAATGAAATACATTAAATGACCTCAAACACCAGGCATGCTAAAAGGTATTTTTGCAAGTACGGTTGTGGCTTAGGCATCAGTAGAAATATTAGAAAAGAATCATCAAGTATACAGTTTTCATTATATGTGCAAAAAGATTGGGTTTTTTTAGTCAAAAAAGTATTGATTTACTCATTTTATATAGTGAACTATTTAATAAGGTAGGCTAGCCAGTCTAAGCTCAGTTTGTATCATTTTCTTAAAAAATGAAAAAAATTGAGGTAATGTATTAATGGGCATGCAGCAATAAAAAGCAGAAATTTATTAGAAACATCCACTTGCATTAGGAGTAGTGGGAAGCCCTAGTACAAAGAGCAGATGCATCAAAGGAAGGTTAAGAACTGCCAGATAGTTGCCATATTCCATGAAATGGAAGTTTTTTCAGCTCTCTCGAGCATTCCTTTGTGCAACTGTTTCTCTGACAGACACCTATTAATTACTTGACTGCATTTCAATACTCCTAGGTCAATAGAGATGCTTGGTAATGCTTTGCAGTGTTATTGTCATATTAATAAAGGACTCGCATATATGTAATAGGTTATTTGTGCATACAAAAATCATTGTGTAACCAGGATTCTTTTGTTGCCCCAAGTGCTAGACAAAAATAGCAAGCATAATTTAGATTCCTGTAGATTGAGGGGAAACTCAAGTAACCTTAGTGCAGTAAGATGAACTTTTTTCATTTAAGCCAATATTCTGTAATTCCTGTTTGACACTTCAGGCTCTCTGTGATGTCTGTGGTAGTAAAAACATTGACAAGAACCAATTTGCTGGTTTTGCTAGTCTGAATGGAACAAATATATTCTTTTGGGGGTAAACCTATATATAGACACACATAACATACACTTTTAAATTGTCATCCAAAAACTGAATATAAAAGGATTTTGTTTTTCTTTGGTGTATAGTAAACTTATTTAAGCTGCAGGTCAATCTTGTAGAGTGACTTCTGCAATCATTTTCTAGAGATGTTTTCTGATGCATCAGGATCAGTTCATGGATTTCTTTGGTTGTAAGCATGGTATTCTGATACAGACAGATGAAACATCTCATAGCAACTGCTGTTCTCTTCCTGTAGTGTATTTGTGAGCACAGTTGTGTGTACACATCATATGCAGTTATTTTTTGCAAGAGATTGTTGTTGCTGATAAACTATAACCTGAATTTTTTTTTGCACGCAATAAGCTGTATAGAGATGATGGCAGGAGTGAAGTGGCTTTCTGGTTTTTGTTGCCTCACTTCTTCATGTATTTCTCTGCTATCTAAAATAATTTATTTAACTGATGGTTAACTGCTAAACTTCCGTAAAACAGTGAAAAAACATTTGTGGGACAGCTGACCTTGGTGGCTTACTTCCTGAAATTATTTTAAAATACACGAGTTGCACATTTAGTGTGTTTATTTGAGGGTTTCTTTTTTCATACCTGATTGTTCTGAGGTGGTTTTCATGTGTCTGTGCAACCTTGTGTATTTCTGTAGATCTCTTTTTCACCTTCAGTTTAATGAAGAACACTAGAGATTTCAGGCATTCTTCATAGTACTGTATATCTCTGAACCATTTCTTTAAAATTTTAAATGTGGTATAAATTACTTTTAATGCTTTTTAGTGCATTTATTTTTATGTCAACAATTACTGGTCATGGCATAATTCTGGAAACTGATAGTTTTACTTGCTTCTTCCAAATTAATTGTTGAAATGGACTGAATGCCTTTGTACCTTTCTAATGGGTTATTTGATATTTCTGGAATAGTCTACATACAACTTGGAGAAGACATCACCTTATCAAGTAACTGTTTCCTCCAGTTTAAATTACACTGTTGAGAGTTGAAAGCAGGCTCCAGCTAAGCACATGGGTTTCTGTTACTGGCTCTAAAATGTTTCTTAGACCTAAGGAACCAGGGCCATTTTTTCCCCTGCCCTCATCTCCTCCTGTCCCACTGAGGGTGTCCCAGAGATGTATGGTTACCCTCCCCCCCCCAAGGCCATAGTTGAGGATAGTACTACCTAGTGGTGTGTTTTCTACTTTTTTCCATGTGCAGTTCTTGCAATATATGTGTCTGTGTGATATTTTTTTTTTCATTAATATTATTTTAAATTTATTTAGGGTATGTTAGAGCCTACCAAGGAGCCTTTGAAACCAATATCTGCAGCAGAAAAAATAGCATCAATAGGACAGACACCTCCTGTATCACCAGAGATGAACACATGTACATCTGATCAGTTCCAGGTAATAAAATAGATAAGGGGAAGGAGAGGAAAAGAATGAATGAGGGAAACAATGGGAGCCTTGCCTCTTCCTTCATGTTTAAAATATTTAGATGGTGTGTTCACAGGCACCTGTATTTAAATGGCAGGGTTCCTTGTATGAGACTGAAGGCCTCCTCTTGGATCTGTTTTTCATGTGTGACTGGAATGGAGTTCCTATGATAAGACTCTGGTAGTCAGTAGCCAGCATTTGAGAGTCCTGATGATATCTACTGCTATATATCAATTTGCCCTAAAAAGCAGGGTACATTTGCTTGCACAAATTTTGGGTGTAACTTAAGGCTTTTACTTCCTCTGGCTGAGGTTCTTTGTCTTTGCTTTTTCTAGAGATCATTCTACCTGTTGGTTGGCACTTGTTTTTCTGAATTGCCATATTTACATATATACTGTCCATCTTCTTTTCCTTTTTCACTTTCCCATCTTTTTCATAATAACATAAAAAGCAGCCCAGCTGCCTGGAAGGAGATTCTGTGTACAAACATGACTAGCATAAGTGCAAGTCTTTTTTATTGTATGAGTTCTGTTGGCCCTTTATGCTAGATCTTATTTATTAATTAATTTAATTATCTGTTGAGCAGATAGCTGCTTCACTACCTTCTGTCTTTTAAGTCTGATACAAAACAAGTTCAGAGAAATTTAGGAGAGATCTTTTGAATTTAATGAATTCTTGTTTGTTGTTTTTTTCTGATATTGTGATACTAGAAGACCACTTTAATGCCAGGCATGTTACAGTGTGAGTGGCTGTCAACAAGTTAATGGGATATGCAGAAACATTTCATTTTCAGTGGTGCCCAGCACATATTCAGAAAGTCAGCTCTGTCCTTCCTTAGTGAAGGTTGGTCTATCTGCCCACTGTCTTTAGTTACTTGCTATGCTTGTGACTTCTGATGGGAGGTTTTCCAAACTGAATCATCCTTGTTCTAAATCTAACCTTAACACCTTAGGTACTTCTGAGTGGTGATTTTGTTGCACTCTCTGCTCAGCCACAGTACAGAGCTCTGTGACTTCCTTGTAGCAGAAGATTTTTTTTTCATTGTAGAAGAGCAGTATGTCAGTGGGCTCAGATTTGAGGTTGTTTGATGTTGTAATACACATATTTGGTGATGCTTCCTCTGCTGCTTCTTATAAACTCCATAGAGGAACTGAGCAGCTGAACTGGCTGGGTGTTAGGAAAGGTAATAGTAACAATTACTGCAAGGAGTCTGAGCTGAGGAAGTGACCTGTGTGATTTCTCTACATGAACAAAGTAGGAAAACTTCACTGGCTTTCTGCAGCATTCAGAGTACCCTTTTTTACAGAGCTGAAAACAGATCAAACCATATGCTAAACGTAGTGTAGAAAGCTGCAAGAGCCTGAAGCAGCAACTTCTCTCACATGTGCCATTTTCTCAGTTGCTTGGCAGCTGTAGTGCTGAGTGGTGAAAATAACCTCTACTTATCTAAGTATCTTTTTTTCTCTGCAATTACGAACCTGTATTTTTGTATACTCCTGCAGTTGAATTTCCCATTATTTGTCACAGTTTGATAATCTTGTTCTGACAAGGCTGTCTCAGTTCAACAGTTGTGGTCCAGTCATACCTACGAGAAGTTTCTATACCATCTGTCTGCATTTCTGGCCTAAGGTTATTTTTTTCCAAAAAGGCAGATACTAAAATAAGCTTTTGGGGAAGAGATAAGTTAGATCTCTAGCCATTAGGAATGCTAAGAGGCCACAGCTAAGTGACACTCAAAGTTTCAGGGTGTGAATGATCAGTTCTCTACCTCAGAGGTCTTGTTTCTTTCTTGGCCACATCTTCTGTTAATGTTTGGTGGCTCCAGTTTGCCTTTGGGGAACATCCAGCTTCACTTTAAAATGTACAGACTGCCTCTTCGGAATATTCCCAATTTTAGTGCTGTTAAGACAATACACCCAAACTTTGGTAAACATTTTGTAAGGAACTGTGCTATAAACATAGATAAAGATGCAATGGAAATACGGGCAGTTAAAGTGCACTCTAAAACTTTTTATTCTAAACACAGGTACTTTAGGTGCAACAATTTAGATGTCTTTAAGTTTGCGCAGTTAATACGTAATTATTTAGCCAAAACTTCTAAATTTCTCTGGTTTCAGATGGTGATTATGATGGGTCATTATATTTGGAAGCTCCAGAATATTTGTCTTTTTATTGCAGTGTGATGCTCTGGTTCATGGATTCCTATGCTTTGCATAAGGAAAAGGAGGTCTCCTTTGTGAAAGGCTGGCATTTATGGGGCTTGTACATAGATCAGTGTCTCTCTGTGTGTATGATTTCCTGCTGAGGGAATAAGATTTTGGAAGACAGCCTCTGGTGATGCAGAAGTGGGAGTAGGAAGAACATTGGTTAAAAAATACATAAATGTCTCAATTTTTTTGTTGTTGTTGTAGCCAAACAGGAAAGTATGCAGAGGTTTAAAATAGAGAACATTAAAAATCAAGAAAGAGGAAAAAGAACAGCAAAGGAGCTGCAATATTTTTTCCTGGTTATTGTATGAATTCTGTATGTTTTGGCCACACTCTGCTGAGAATCTAGCTGGGTTGAATAGGGTGTGGAAATACAGTGGACAGACTTCCATTTGAGCTATCTAAGCTGTAAGGACAAGGTTTTAAAATTATTATTTTTTCTTCTCCCAGTTAAATTACTGACTGATCTATCACATCAGTTTACTGCATAAAGACTGGCTCTTGTAGACTCATTCAGTTTTATACTTGAAGGTAGTGTCTAAATTCTTCTTTCATCTGTTCTTTATCTGGACAGTCAGGGGGGCTATTTATCTGTTCTGTGCTCATAACTAAGGCCGTAAACAGAAAATTAAATAGTCCCCTGCTTACTGTTGCCTCTACCTATATGTGGTGTCTCAAAGACTTCACAATCTGAACTAAAAGGCTCTATCAAGGCACATTGGGTATTGCTTAAGTGGGCAGTGCTCTCTTTTTTTTTTTTTAGTTTGTTTATTTGGCACTTTTTTTAAAAAGTATATTCCAGTGCTTGTTAAAACAGTTGCTGTGTGGACTTAATATTGACCACTTTCTCTTGGTTTGATACTGGTCTCTGGTTAACATTGTTTTAAAGTTTATGTACCTGCTTCTCTTTGGCTTTCTTGCAAAAAAGTTACCTAGATATTTCTGCTCTTTCTCTATTGCTCCTAAGCATCCTCTTCTCTCTATATGGGACTGTCGTTTCTTTGGTAGGGTCTAGTGGTAGCTTTGGCCCAGCACAGAGGATAATTGTGGGATTTCTCACCCACTTAAGTTTTATGTTGGAATAGAAATATACAGTGACCCAGACCTTTCTAGAAAACAACTGAGTAATTGTATTCTGCAGGTGCCCATTACAGCACATCTGCATGCATGTAAGCCCCTGAATTAGGGATCAGATTATAATAGAAATGTGTATCTTACAGTGCTGGCTATTAGGGACTGAACCTTAATTAAACCCCATGGGGTGACAGTCTTTAAAAACACTTCTAATTGCATAAGGGACCATCAGGACTTCTAACAATGACAGATGCAAACTACCATATTATTGGCCACCAGCCAAAGGCTTTATCATGGAACTGCTCTCCAGTTACACATATGAGAAAGATCCAAGAATATACATAGGTTCTTGTCAAAGTAAGAGAGAAAGATTTGCAGGTAAGAGATAATAGTTTGCTATTCTGTCAGATGTTGCAGTCACTTAAAGGTGGTGTCTGAGAAGAATGATTTTCAGAACTGTTGTAATTTTGCCAGTGAATACAGTGAAATATATTAATTACTTCCTTGTAAACCATTTTATTAAATGTTTATGATGTTTATTTGTGGGATCTATCTAAATATTGATATTATGTTTATATTACAAGCCATTCCATTTTTCCCCCAGCTTTAAGACAGCAAAATTCTTCCTTTTTTTTTTTTTTTTTTTTATTCTCTTTGTTAAGTTTTCCTTGGGTACTTATTGGCACAAACATTTACATTTTACTTCTTAGGATTATAAAAGCTCTTACATAATACCATTCTAAAATTACTGTGTGAAAACATCTCTCGCTTTGAGAAAAGTGAAACACAATGCTGTAAAACCAGCAGGCATTTAAGTTTCCTCTTTCTCACTTCCTTGACATTCAGAGTAGTACCTTGACAGCTGAGTATGCTTTTTAATTTCTGTACTGTGTCCTGAAATCTAAGATGGAGGGGGGAGTGAGAGCAGTTTTCCTAAACTAAATGTTTTTCTAGATTGGGCACTTTTTCTTAAAGCATTTCATTAAAGTAATGGTTGTAAATACAGTAGTCTATCAACCTCAACATCTCCAAAAGACAAAAAATTATGTTTTGCAGAGCATGTTCCCATTTTCTGGGATTTCAGTTCTGTGCTCAGGCATCCCAGTATACTTAGTTTTCTTAGAGCTGAGGTCACTAGTCACAGAATTTTTTTCCATTCTTTTTAATTGGCTTTTGTCTCTGCCCTCTCACTTTGTTTGCTGTTGTATAGACCAGGGCTTGCCAGCATCCTGTATAGATGGGGTCTGCTTTACCCCCAGTCTCCTGGAAGTGACTGCAGTCAGCAGAATGACCTCATCACACAGAGCAGGCAAATATATTTAGTATACTCTTACTGATTTGGAGTCAGCTTAATTTTTTTTTCCCCATTTTAGGAAGAATTCATCACATCCTTTTTCCTCTCCTTAGCAAATCTGAAAATCAAGTCATTATAAGGAAAAGCTTAGACAGCCTTTGGTACCACCTTTTCCATGCAGTTATGTCACACTAATCAGTCCTGACTCAGTCCTTTGAATAAACGATAGTGGGTGTTTTCCTCAGTAAGTGGGAGTTTGTAGGAAGCTACTTTGTTTCAATTTGAGTTCATTTTCCTCAGGGTAAAAAGCTACTAAATTGTCATGCTCACAGCCCTTTTTTTTTTTTTTTTTTTTTTTAAAAGTGACAAACTTTAAAGAAGCTACTGGTGACAGTGCTCATGACTCAAGTGTAGCTTTCACACTGCTAACAATGTTTCCATGCAAATAACTTCTATGACAGTAATTTTGCTACCAAAGCAAAGTAGAAAGTGTAATACAAGCTCTTTAAGCTCCATGGAGACAGTAGTGCTCTAGTCATGCTCAGTACTGGAAATATTTCCAAGTCATTAGGCAGGAAAGATTTTTCTAGGCAAGACATTTACTATAAGTATAGAAATCTCCATCTTCCTTCATTTTTCTTTCTGTAAATATCTATCACATAGCAAAAGCCCCTTTCAGCTAGCCTGACTGTATAGGCTCACTCAGGTTGCTAGTCTTGACTCATGAATCTGCATATTTTTTTCAGTGTTGGTTAGCTGGAAGTTTTAAAAGCTTAAAAAAAAAACAAAACAAACAAACAAACAAACAAACAAAAAAAACCAAACAACCAAACAAACAAAAAACAAGAAGAAACCCCACCAAAAACCTGAGCTTTTACAATAGGAATGAGAAGGGTATGTCTCAGCCACTGGAAACTTGGCAACTAGTGATGCAATTTGGGTTATGCTGAAGAGAACTTCCAGTGGCATTCTCCCATGAGAGTGTCTGTTCTTTTAGAAGTTAAAGGCACATCCTTTCCCAGTGCTTCTTGACAGTGGACGCCACTGGGGAGAGAGCAGAAACGTAATGCACAGAATTAGAAAGATCAGCTTATTTCAGACATTTCTGATACTGCCCCAACAGTTTGTGTCCTGAGAATATGGCAAGGCAGCTCTTGCAGTTTACAGGACACCTGAACACTCTTTCTCCATAAAGCATGGTCCTGCTGTTTGCTTGGTTTCCTGGTGTGTGTGCAAAAGGCTTAACAAGAAGAGATGAAGGGGCAAGGGTTGCCTCCCAGAAGAAGTCAGCATTTCTATGCTTTTCTTGTTCTAGCATTGTTTCCATTGGTTTGCTTATATGCTGGAGTGAGTTAATCATTACAGGATAAATCATGACAGGATTTTTTTTTTTTACTGTTTTTTAAAGGGTGTAAAGTGGAGAGGGTATTGCTAATTTGTTCCTCACATGAAAGAATTGTCTCTTACAAACTAAAAGACTCGGGCTATTTGATGGTAAATAACTGATTGTATATATAATCAGGACAAAGCATGGATGTACAGACAACTTTTGCTAATAACTGTATTCGAAATTTGCCCTAGAATTGTATAAACATAACTTCCTATGCAAAATGCCTCATCTTCCACAAGAATAATAGTAGTTTAATTTTAAACTTTAAGGTTTCTTTTCTTTTTTCAATCAGTTCATATGTTTTAGTTAATTTGCAAATCCTGTTCTAGTTAGAAGTTACCTGATCTCTGCTGTTCAGAATTTAATGAGATTTCCTGTTGTATAACAAATCTACTTTGACTCTTTAGTGCATATTATGAAAATACACGCCTCCCAAAAGTTGGGGCTTGCACATTCAATTGTCTTTTTAGTATTTAGAGGCTAAAGAATCTGTTGTTTGAACTGCTTTGCATTGTTGTAACCTGAACTGACTATAAAATCTGATTTCTGACTTTTCAACTCTAGGAATCTCTACCACCTGTCCAGTTTGACTGGAGTAGCAGTGGCCTTACTAACCCTTTAGATGGTACGTCTCTCCGTAGAGCCTCTAGCACCAGAGCTAGAGATAAGAAAGCTACAAAGTTCAGACAAACATCTATCTGCTGATTACTTTTTTTTAAATATACACACACACACACACATATATATATAAATATATATAATATTTATTTCTTATTCCTAACTTTGGAAATTCAGGCTTTCTTTCTGATTAACTGTGCCCCTATGTGAAGTATTATGTAATCTGAAAAATACTAAGCTAAGTATTCTTTTAGATTCCTGCCATATGCTAATGACACAGTGGCAATATTAACAATTCATTATGTATAACTGTACATTATAACAGAACTCTGATCAAATGAGCATTTTAGATTGACAAATTCTATTTCTTTGAAGTATTTTTCACCAATGAACTGTCTCTTTAGACATCCTTTGAATGACAAACTTGTGTATAGTGGCTACTTCAAAGCACAATATTTTGATTGCAAACTGTTTGCAAAAGCAACACTTCCTGAGCTGAAAGTTTTCAGATTTACAGATAATTTTATATTTCAAAAAATATGACTTCATCTGTCAGCAACTTTGCTTACACTCAAGAGCTAATTATAGCTAATATATTAAAGAGGTAGCTACAAACTTATTTGTAAATGTATATACTTATCACATAAAAGATCCTTCCTCTATGTCTATTTTAATAGCAAAGTGAGTTGTGCCACCGCCTCCAGTCTCAGAAATGTAAGTGCATGCAAAGGAAATAAAACAAGTTTAGGAAACTTGTTTGACTGTAAGGAAACAGATACCTTTATGAGGAACCTGCTAACAGTAATTAATTCATGACACACAAGTTGTTCAAAAGCAGGCTAAAATAAACTGCACCTCTTACTTCACTGGTGTGTCCTCGTGGGGTATTTTCAGAACATGTAGGACATGAAGAGTTTGGATAGCAATATCATGGCGCTGAAGGAAAGCCTGGATGGACCCTTTTGCTGTTGTCTGGTGTCTTACTACTTCAGTCAATCATCATGATTTCTTTTTAACAAACAACTTTAAAATGTGTATTGGTTTGATTTCTGTTTTAGTACTAAAGGGGAACAGTATAATTTACCAGTGAGGAACTGGATATGAGTGGCATTTGTTACCCTGTGTTCACACTAATATAAGATAATTAAAATTAATAGCTGAAAGCTGCTAAATAAAACTTTACAGGTTTTTTGGGGTTTGTTTTTTTTTTTTGTTCTTTGCTATTTGGGGATCTGCTAAGTCTTCCTTATGAAAGAATGGCTTTTAATTTTAGTGAGGGGAGAAAAAGCCTGCTATATTCTGTCAATTGACCTATATATTGTTTCCCTTTAACTGATCACTTCTTTCTCTGGGTCGTGCTGGTTCTCTTTCATTTTAGATCGAAATAAATATATCTATTTTAAAGTTACTAGTGTTTATTTCCTTGCTGCATTGTACATGAGGAAATGTGCACTGAATTAAGTTGTTAACATTTTAGAAGGTACAAACTAATACTGTAAGCATTGTTTTCATGTCAATTTTTAAATTGCCTACTGAGTACTAATTATAACTTGCATGTTCAAGTGTGTGTCTTACCCCTTTTTACACATAAACCCCTCCCTTGGCTTACCTTCTATATGGCTGCCTACCAACACGGTCACTGAATTTCAAGCTAGTGGAGGTTCCACTCTTCTGAACCTTGATTTCTTTGGGCCCGTGGATGACAGTAGCTCTAGCAGCACCACCACAATCCCAGGTCAGCAGAGTGTTAAAACCACAAATGTAATATCGTAACAACTTACTAAAAGCATGAGCACATCACTTGACTTTCCTATAAACAAGGAGAAATTTTACCCTGTGTTTCTCTGAAATGTCTCTCTACTGCATTTTCCTTTTAATCCGTGTTCTGTTTTCTGGTGTTGTGTGTCGAGTGCAAAGTGTTTAAAAGGTACTGTTGGCTCTGTATTTGTCACACGCTGAAGGAATGAATGGCTCTTATGCTCTTGCAAATAAGATGTTAAAACACTTATTTCAAATGAGAGATTTTGAAAGTTAACTTTTTTTAAGCACTCAAGATAGATTGCAGTTTCCTATTGATGTTGCAATTCCAAAAAAATGAGGCTTGTGCTCTCTTCTAAACTTGTCAATAATTTATAAGATTATAATTCCATCTGGAAGTTGTGTATGAATATGAAGTTATGGGGCTTCCATATCACTGCCCTGCTGGTGTTTGCTGCTGTTTTTATGAACTATTAATGATAAAGTGAAAAAAGTGTTCTAACATCATTCATAACAGAAATCAAGGATAGTTGCATGTTCGTGGGGCACTAGAACTTCATGAACATTAATTATGAAACTAGAGCTCTTTTTCTGCAACTTCCTTAAAAAGGAGATGAAAACACCACTTTCCATTGAAAAATGTGTGAAAGGAATTTAATTCATTTATCACGTGATATTGACATGCTCTTAACTATTTTGCATGAGATTGGGAAAACCTACACTTAAAATAAATTTCTGCAGGAGTTTAAGGGAACATTTTGGGGATTTATCTCAGTGCATAGGTTAAGCAGATAAGGCAAATATTTTTTCAAATGCAATGCCTGAAGCCATGGTAATCACTTTGTTCGTAGGGGAGGTCTTTTTCATCTTAGTGGTTTTAATTTTTAAAAATTAATTTTTAAAAGGTTTGAGGTTATCCCACATTTCAAGTAAGTGCTTGTAGTTATTATTATATATTTTTCTTCGTAAGAACCTGCTTTTTTAGTTTTGAAATCTGATCACTGAAGGCAATATGTGGCATTGCAAATGTCTTTTTATTCCGCCCTTGAGAAATGTCATTGTCAGATAAAAAATGGCAGGTTTGTTGTGAAAGCAAATGGTAGCAAATTCAAGATGCTTTTTAAGTGAGTGCAAGTCTTATGGACACAGAAATCATCAGTACCCAGTGCCTGTGCTGCTCATGCAGTCAGGTGTGTGCTGGTATCCTCCTGGTGTGCACACTTGAAGTGGTTACTGGAGGGATACTCAGCCTTTTTATTGCATTTTTTGGTTTGTGCTGTTGTTTCATCAAGTTACAGGTATTATCACCATTCCTGGTATGCCCTGTAGTGACTATTTTTGGGTTTTGGTTTCTTTTTTTGTTTGTTTTGGCTTTTCTTTCCTCCTGACTTGTTTCTGGGAAAGTCATTTATTTCTTGGCTTGCAGCTCGTGTGTTTGTGTGTGTGTTCAGGAGCTTTGTGTGGGGTTTGGATGGCTAACTTCCCTTCAATATCTCATTAAGGTTCTGCAGTGCTTCCCTTAAGTAATGTATAATCATTTGAATTAAATGGAGAATATGCAACTCTTAAAAATTAACTCAAGTCATTGAAAGACAAATTGTATCTTTTGGCTTAAAGAAGAAACTTTTATCAGAACTAGTTGTTCTTTCTCTGAAGACAATTTTACTTAGTACAGATCTATGCTGTATTCTTCTCAGTCGAGTATCATCTGTAGCCAGAAGAATCACTTTTTATGAAAATCTGCATGAACAGGTTACTAATTTCTAGTACGTTCCTACAGATTTAGTATATTGTTTTATTTTTTATTTGGTAGTTTAACATAAATGTAGCTAGGTAAGAGATGCCTAAAGAACAGTAAATTGAGCAGTGACTTTGCACTACAATGAAAATTAAGTCAAGACTATAAATGTGAGTATCTAAATGATGTGACTTACAAGGTTGCATTTCATACTTGTTGCAGAGTTGCATGTCAAAGGACTTCTTCCTTCAGTTAGTTTTACAATTTGTACCTTAATGGGATTTCGCAGGCTTCTGCAAGTCAAAGTGTGTTTCTTCAAGTATTCCTCTCCATGTTTGAAAGTGGATATTTAATGGAATAGCTGGGCTTTTTCCTCTTTTCAACTTCTGTAAACATCTGAAACTACTTAAAGTCTTGGTATACTGGTCTCAGTACAGTATATATTTTGATATTTTGCATGAAATTGGATTACATCAATGTGGAAAGTCCAGACAATTGAAAAATTAAAAAAAAAAAAACAAAAAACAAAAAACCACCACAAACCATTTAGGTTGAAAGAAGAACTGATTAATTTCTAATCAGCTCATTAAATGGGCCACATCTCCCTCCCTCATCCTCCTCCTGCAGCTTTTCTTATTTTTAGCTTTTTGGTCAGCTTATTTTCCTGACAGTGAAAGGGTACTTAACCTGTGCACAAATGACCAGTGGTCAAGACACTGCTTGGCAGAGTTCATGCAAATCAGGCATGAGGGTTATTAACCTCATCTGTTAGCTCACATAGTGCTGCACTTATTGAGTGGAAAAGACCAGACAATAGAGATAGGCTTATTTTTATTTTTTTTATTTTTTTTTCCCATTTAGTAATCTTTTGTTGTTTCAGGATACTTCTCAAAGTGTCTTGATCCAGGCATGTAAACTGGATAAAAGCACCAGCAAATCAGTTTATAAATTCTTCTTTTGTATATTAGGTAGCTACCTGGGACGACTGTGTCCAAATATTTGCAGCATTTGTTTTGTAGTAGTATGAAATGCTTCTGTGTTGTCCAAACCAGGTGAGATTACTGTTACACTTGTTGTTTAATATATTACACACAGGTGGCTATAAAACATGATGTTTCTGTATTTAAAAATCTACACTGTTTTCAAAAAATATGTATAATTGTGGACATTGCACATGCCCACTTCATTTAAACCCAGGAAGCATGAAATAGCTGCAACTAAGTAGGAGAATATCACTGGTTTAAAATGCTTCTGAGCAGAAAGAATGAGCTGTAATAGTCTTTCCTCTAATTTATTTTCATAATTCTAATTTCTAGAAACTTTTTTAAAGAAAGCATTCTTAAAATCTGGAAATGCTAGGGCAACTTCTTACTGAGATGTGATGCTTGATATTAAACAGGAAGGATTTCACCAATTTTTTTTCTTTTTTGGATGCGGGTTTTCCTTGTTTGCATTGTTTTCAAAATTACCTCTTCTAACCTAATTTGAAGACCATTCACAACATATGTGATGATAAAATTTAGCCTCCAAGTTAAGATGCCTGAGAGTAGAAAACCAAGGCTGAAGCATCCAGGTACTTGATACTAAAATACTTGAAAATGGAGCATGGACTAAAATTTTTTGTAGCATTACACATATTAGTAAATAACTATTTTTAATGCCATTCCACTGGTATGTATTACAAAAGCTGCTTCTCCTCACTTGATTTTTATTTTTTTTTTAACACAACCTGTTGTGAAAAGCAAGATAACTAAATGTACTCTGATGCATGCCAGTGTTGTGTGTAATCTCTGGTTAGAGAGTTGCTCCCTGTTAACATGCAGTGTTCCCTTATTACAAAGTTGAGTACATGAAGTAATCCAATTTAACACAGCTAATACTTTGAAAATGTTTCGTTCTAAAAAGTAAATCGAATTTGTTTTGTTTGTTTTTAAACTGAGACCTTGTATGGGAGACTTGATCCAATGTGTGTGTGTTTTGTAGTAGAACTGTAAAAGCTACTGGAAAAGGGTGGAGAGAAGGGACAGTGTCTCTGAAACACAGATGTGTTTGGTCATGCTCTTTTCATGTCTCTTGAAATTATGATTCAGATGTTTACAGAAAACAGTCTCTAGAAAGTTGTTCTGTGGCTAATTATGGCTATACTTGCCTCCAACCATCACTGATTATTGTTTTATACTATAAGGTGTGGACCCCGAGTTGTATGAATTGACAACCTCAAAACTGGAAACTTCCAATGCAAGCAACAGAGTGACTGATGCGTTTGCAAGACTGATGTCCACAGTGGAGAAAGCAAGCACATCCACAAGGTAAATACTCTTTGGTGTGCTTTTTTTAATTCTTTGTCTAAGGGTGTCAAGAAACGTGAGGAGTGTATGTGTGTCAGAAGTTCTCGAATGATCAGGCCTTAAATTTCATAAGTAAATCAAAATATGAAATTGATAGGTACTCTAAACTCTAAAACAAGATGGAAAATGATTCCTGAGCTGAAAGACAATGATCACCAGTCCTGAAGTGGAAAAGCTAGAGTGAAAGTCTGAACTGGAGGAATTGACTTCCTGATGAACAGAGATGTTTCCTGAGAATGTAAGGTTTAACTGAACCACACACCTGGGATGTGGGCAAAAGACTCTTCTAGGTTGTCTTGTATAATTCATAGATATGAAGTGTTCCACAAGTGAAATTATTAGACTGACTAATAATTATGGCAAAATTTGTCCCTTCCTATGTCTATTTTTAGCATCTGTCAAAAAATCAGTGACCAAACATCGTACTCATTTTGGTGTTGGAAGTTAAAGGTTTAGGATATCCCTTCTTTTTCATGGAACTAATACAAAGTTCTGTACTATTTTATAGGTAAAACCTATATAAAGGCTTTATGATGTCAAATGTTTTCCTTGAAGTCTGTCCTGTTGAGTGGGTACAGAACAATCCCTCCAGTTATAAACTTGTATTCTTTAAGATTATTTTTTGAATGTTATTTTCACAGTAGGAGCCTGGACAGTTTTAACATGTAACTAGTGTCTGTGCCCTTTAAAAGAATCTCTGAGTGATTCCCATCAATTAAAACACTTACTTTATTGAGGAAGTGCATACCTCAACATGCAACAAGTATTAGTTGCTTTGCATCTAATAGATAGCAACACATTTTCACTCATCACTGAGCTTTAGAGTTTATTCAGCACTTTAAAACTAGTTGCTTTTCCATGCAGCATAGCACCTGAGGAGGCACATCTGATGAGCTGAAGTAAATGCAGTTACTTGTAGTGGTGGGAGATAGCTGACTTGCCTAAAATGATTAAAATTTTAATATTCAAGAGCTCCTTCAAAACATGTTCTTTCACTGAGAAAACTATCTTGCTAGTTTTCCTGAAGCGAACATGTTCACAGTGAACACTACTAACAAAGATCAACAAACCATGACATTTCAAGGAAGAACCAGTAGAGGGAACTCCACACTTCAATGCTGTTTTTTGTCTCATTGCCTATTTTTCTATCCATGACGTGCATATACTCTTTCTGATGATACTCTAGTGGAAAAGTTTGACTTTCACTGATTAGAAAACATAGCTACTGTTGAAATGATTTTGTAATATGTTCTAATTTAGAAGTAACCACAAATTTACAGCAGGACATACAAACTTGAAGTGTATCTTTATTAATTATTTTATCTCCATCCATAGATTTGTACCTGCTTGCTTGCTTGAAAATGTCTTAGCTTACTTTTTCTTTATAAATGAACAAGGAAGGCTGCTTTGCTTAAATTAGTACTGACCTTCATTTTCCTATATTGTTTTTTGTTGTGAGGGGATTGCTTTTTCCCAGTGCTTCTACAGTGCACTCGAAAGCTCTTACTTGTGCTGCTAAAGCTCTTTATCCAGATGGCAAAGTTCTTCCTCTGTGCCAGAGAGCATTGCTTGCTGATAGGGAGATACTTTAGGTCTGTGATGAGCAATATCAGGCTGTAGAGGGGGGCTGGGGACCTGAGGTTGGACAGTTAAGTTTAGAAGCACATAAGGATTAGCTGCTTTAAAGCATCTGTTTTCACTGTCCCATACATCTTGTATGCTTTTATCAACTAGGAATTTTTAAATTTTTATTCCTCTTTTTATTCCATGCTCTCCAAAAGAAAAGCAGTCTGTTTTTCAAGCTAGAAACCTTCAGAGATATGAGGTCTTATCTCAGCACTATGCCAAATATGTTGCTGTATGCTAGCTTTTTCTAATAAAATTGTTTTGGGTTTTTTATTATTCTTTCTTAATGGAGTGGAGACTTTTAAAATAAGAGTGGCAGGGTTACAGCCAGCTCCACAAGGATGACATTCGTGCACCAATCTAGAAATATGGGCTATTGGCAATTCATCATAACTGATTTAGGGATGATGTGCCAGTGTCAGCTTCAGTTGTGCTATCCTATGTCTGTCTGTAACTTGTCTAAACTCAGGATCTGTAAGGATAAAGTTTAGAGTGAAAACCACCATTTTTTAGATGTGAGAAGCCGTGTGAAGGGTCATCTTTGTCTGAAATAGCATCACCATTTGCTTGCAAACCCACCTCTTGAAGCTGGAAAGTAAGTTTCTCAGGAGAGTGTTGGGAGAGGAGGGGAAACTTGCCCCTCAGCTTGAGCCTGGAACTGTGACCACAGCCGTAGGTGTGGAAAGTCAGGGATCCAGTGCAGCATTCCACTGAGACACTCCTGGTTCCATAGAAATGGCAGAGATCAGTTTATCTGCTGTCTTCTTGAAGGAAAGCCGAGCACTGGTACCTTTCCAAGAAATGGCCAAAACCCTCATTTAAACTGGAAATACTCCTTGTGGGTGGTGTTGAATGGAGCAGGCTAACTCTGAATTACAGAGAGATTTTTTAAAGTGCATTTTTCTAATCAACTCATTGTTGCTGCTAGAGCCTGACCTTGATGGTGCTATCTGCTAAACCCTTTGCACACAAGTGAGGACTGAAGTCCTGAACTACTTGAAAGCTGCAGGGGCTGGAATGCAAAACACAAAACTGAAGCATCAGTGACACATCAACAAAGCATTCTCTGTTTCTTGCTAAATTTTCTTCCAACAACTTTCTTGTCTGTCAGTCTAATTTACATACAGTCTAATACATGTTAAAATGCCTTTGAAAAGGAAATTTGATGCCAACAGGTAGAGAGACTTGTAATTATTTGTTTGGGTAAAGGCATCCCCTTTATCTTGGTAGGAGCTGTAACCTAGTGCAAGAGGAGAGATAGATGTGGGCAAAGTGTTCTGTAAAATGTGCTTTTAATACTTGAATAGGTAGGGACCCTGTTTTGAGCCAGTGTTGGGTCCTTGAATGTTTTAATAATCAAAAGTTCTGGTTCCAAAGCAGATAGAGGCCAGACAGCTGCCACTGAAAAGTCCATTTGGCTCTGTTAGCCTTGGTAGCTAGAAGTAAAAACTGCAGGCGTAGAAGCTCTGCCACGGCTCTCCACTGACCAAAGTTTAGAAAAAGAGTCTCTTGACAATGGGACCATCTTCAGCAAAAGTGGTGACTGAATTTAATGCACCTGAGATTGTTCTTTCTCTTGTCACTGACAAAAGGCATCATAGTTTCTAGGTAATTTGATGAGCTTTAAACAGTCTGCAATGGTGATGCTACTTTGTATTTTAAGTGAAGAGAATTAGTGATTAACTCTTTAGGGTTCTCTGGTAAAATTTGCTGCCAAAGGTGTCTTACACAGAAAGGATACTTGCAGTGTCCAGTTCTACTGTCTTCTGGAGAAACCTGCCCCTGTCCATTGAAAGATGGAGATTCTAGGCTGCATTATCCCTCTCTCATCTATACCTGCAACTTGGTCATAGTTAACAACATTTGCTGTGTAAGTGTGTTAGTTTGTCCTTTACAGATACTTTTTAGAGAGCACATGAAATAGATAACCTATTGCAAAGGCCCCCAACCATGAGGGGAACATTCAGTAATTGGGTGAGATTCACATGTGGCTGCTCACTGCTGTGCATGTTCTCTGGTGATGTTGCAGAGATCAGGTAGTACAGCAAGAGCAATAGTATCATCCTGTGATAAAGGTCCTGCTTAATACCACCAAATAAAATGCAGCACTGCCTCTGGGGCCCAGCATCACAATTTTTTGGCATGCCACACTTGAGCAGAGGAGGAAGAGGCATATAAATAGCAAAGAGTGTGTGAGCTCCATCTTGGTGCCTGATTAACAATTACAGGAACTCCTTTTAATGCAGATGTCTGAGTCAGCCCTCTTCCTTTGGCTTCCTCTGTCAAACACTTCTTTGTTAGCTTGATCACCAGGAGTTTGTACCTTTAAGAGGCTTGTGGTAAGTGATTACTAATAGTGGCACCAGATACTGATAACACAGTGGTGGGTGACAACCACATTTCAACAGCTCAGAGATAGTCCTTCGAGTGCAAACAGAGCTGACTGTGAAGTTGTTAGAGAAGGAGGCACACACACTGGCTCTCCGCTTCTTCCTTCAATAAATCCAGCACACAGCTTTGTTTATGCTCCAGAATTTGGTAATTTGCCTAGTCAGTGGCTCATGAAATTCCACTGCAGCAGAGAAAAGAAAATATTGCTATTCTAGTGAAGGAAAGTCAGATTTAGTATCTAGACTGCCTCATCTAGAGATCTTTCATCAAGCAGAGATTTCAAGTAGCAAACAAAAGCGATAGTTCAGTGTCAACACAAGAATCAGTGATGTCAAGGATGAGTTTGACTCCTTTTGTTTTTTCCTTCTCCTCCTAGCTTAAAAATTTGGAGACTGCTGCTGAAGCAAACACATAGGCTCTTGCTTTCCCTGGATCTCTGATCAGTTTAGGAAACAATCCTGATGGGTGCTGAAAAAAGAAAATACAAGTACATGCTGCTTTGTGATCTGAGTGGTGATTGCCTTCTCATGGGCTTGGTTTAAAGTTTATAGCTAAGACAAGATACAGAAAGGAAATAATCTAAAGTGTTCTAGGGAAAGGCAGTTTATTTGGTTCAAGCCTTTTGACTCAGCTTTTTTGCCCCAAAGATTGGGGAGCTTGTTTAGCTAGGGTATAGGATGTTGTTTCAGAGTATAGCAGGTGCTTTTTTGGAACCAGAATAGTGTTTGATGGAAAACTGAGTATTTCTAGTAATAGGCAGTATTCTACAAATACAAGCCAGGTGTCTGTAAAATATGGATGTCTGTGCAGGGGAGGGGAGTCATCTTCAGGAGTCTGAACCAGTCTTCATTTGGCTTAAGAACTGTGACTTCCTTGCATAATAGTGAGAATCTAGTGACATGGGATTCAGACCTCTCTATTCATTTGCACTCAGTAATTCTTGTGAATAATGCAAAAGGCAAAGTGAACACCAGTGATTCTCAAACTGCTCTATGTATCATTACGACTACACATACTTCAAAGCAAACAGCTTCAAGTTGGGAGCCACCTTTTGCTGCTGCTGAGCCCCAGGGGAAAAGAGGAGCTGTGGATCACCAGGAAGAGTAATATGATGCATGGTCTCATGGGATATGCAGCTCAAGTACCTAAGAATAAGTAGATAAGAAAAATATTTCTTTAAAATTATTAGGAACTTCTTAATGTCCTTTCAAGATTTTTTCCTTGGTTGGTTGCTTTGGCTTGTGGGTTGCGCTTTTTTTTTAAGATTATACTGGATTTAGGTTGTTTAGAAGCAATGCTCCTTTTGTCTTATCCCTAGAATATGGGCATGGTTGTTTCTTGAAGTGAGTAGTCCCAGAACAGCACTGCCCCAGCAAGGAAAAAAATATATACAAATTAGCATCTGAATAGGAAATTAATTTTTTTTTTCTTTGTAACAATATTCAGGAACACTCAGGAACACTTTACTGACTTTCTTTGTTAACATTTTCTTGCTAGGCAGGTAGGTATTATAACATTAGACTACCTTCAAGTAGTTTACAGAAGTGCCTGTCAATGGGAGACACTGTCAGAGCATTACTTTAATCAGCGTTTTTTTCAGTGATCCAAAGTGTATCAGGTACTGGATTAATGCACTTTGTTCTTTTCTTCTCAACAGGAAGCCTAAAAAGGAAGAACATCTTAGTGAAGAGGCTGCCAAGGTGATTTCTAGCCTTCCTGACTTAACTTTCATGCATGCCAAGGTGTTGATGTTCCCAGCCACATTAACACCTTCAACAAGCTGCCAAGAAAAGGTAGACTAAAGTGATGTGAATTGGACGTTTTCTATTGATTTTTTTTTTTCCCTCTGTGGGTCGTAAAAAGCAATCTTGCTTTAATTAAAAAAATCAAGTTCAGATGATTTGTTGGTAAGCAGCACTAGAAAGGTATACATAGTAATGTATATTTATTTACATACAGGAGTCCTAAATTTATATTAGAGAAAAATGTAAATAATTGGGGGTAAATCTTTTTGAAGATCTATTCTTTTTGTTGTGCTGGGGTGTATACATTTATGTCTTTGTGAAATACACTGGTGGTGTCCTTCTTACAAAACTTTAAAAAGGTAAAAAAAAAAACCAATAAAGAAACACATAATGAAAACTTCAATCTTCACAATCAGTGAAGTCCCCCTTAAAGGTTTTTAGATTGCATTGAGCATCTATTTCTTTCCTGCATATATTAAAATACGTGTTGCTGGGAAAAACCAAAAGGTTACGTTGTCCTGTTGTGGGTTTTCAGTTAATGTCATTTCTTTAAAACCCAATAATTTCTTTTATATTTTAACAAGCTTAAGATCTGTTTTTCCTTTTCTTCTCCTCTCTCTCTTCCCTCTGTTTGATTGGTTGGCTGATCAGTTTCTGTGTTCTTAAACTTCAGTAGTGTGACTCTGTCACTATATAGCCTTTTGAAAGGTATGCTGTCAGTAACTTCTTGTTCCAGCTACAGATTACTGTCTAAAAACTTGATTTTTTTTTTCTCTTTTTTATTTTGGTCACTAGAAGGTTGTCTACTTTTAATCAGTTTGATTTGGAAAAGAAGGACCAAAACTAAATGAATGTCTTACAATGAAATTTACCTGTTAAAATTTTTTTTCTGTTGTACCACTATTTCTGTTTGATTTTGCACAGTGTAAAATGACATAATCATAGATTGCTATGGTTTTAGGCTGTATATACAGTAAAAAACTATGGGTTGTAAATGTCTGGGGAAATTCCTATGGAAAAAAGAGAGCTATGTAGAAGAACCTCTGAAAAGGTCAATGTGCATGCCCAAGGTCTTTTGAGATTTAAGTGTGTAAATTTCCTTTTAGCTTACACAAAATAAAATAATTTAAAAGATGTCCACGTTTACAGTCTGCCATCTTTTTATGAAGAATATATGCATTATTCACATTTCTGTTTATGGTAATACTGATGCCTGCATTAGCAGTAGAACCTTCTAATTTGTGTTGTGCAGTTCCACCAAGGACATCTGTCAGGGTCCTGCAGAAGGAGAAGCAGACTTCTCTTTAGTTGTCCTGTATTCCTGTATCTCTGAACGTGTTGTGGCGTAGTCTTTTATTTCTGTCACCATCTTCTGGCTTCTAGGCTGATGTGGCTCAAAACATGTTGGTATTTTGGGTCAGAGACTTCTTCAGAAGAACTGACAGATGAAAAAAAAATTAAAAAACAACAAAACAAAAAGCCCCATGAAAACACACAGGTTCATACAAGTGGTTTTGCCCATTTCTTAGCTAGGAATAAAAATGTAGAAGTAACATTCACTTCAGTATCCTAACATGTTAGCTTGTACCATAGCTCTTCCAGCAACCACTCTTCAAAGGATATCAGTGAACTGCCTGCAGGTAAGGCATGCTCTGGGTACTGATATATCTTGTGGGTGCTTTGCATGGGCACAGGCTCTTCTGTATCTGACCTTTACTATGTACACAGCTCTTTAATGTTTGGTGGTCACCACCAGTTCATCACTTCACATCTAGTCATGAGAAATCTCCAATGTGTTTTCTTACTTCTTCTTTGAACCCTTTATCATCTGACAGTGCTTGGGTCAGAAAAGTTAAAATTTGAGTTTGGAGTCATTAGCTGCTGAGCTGAAATGTTGCCCTTGCAAAAGGAAGCTTTTTTTTTTTTTTTTTTTTTTTTTCAAGGGAGTCCTCTTGAAATGTCCTTGAGAGTTAAGAGATGCGTGATGGAGTTCCACTTACGTGAACACAGAAGTTTCAGTGAGCGTTGGCTACTCAGAATTGAGGGAGCTGCTCCTGCAGTTGTGATAAAGCTAATTTGTAAAGCCTAAACTGGCTTCTTTGCCCCCTAATTAGCACTGCAGCATACAATGATGTGGTACAAAACTGCACCGTGTTGTAGCTGAAAAGGTTGATGCAAAAGCCATCTGCTTTACCATATATCCCCAAAACCACTTACTTCTCTTTGCTCCTCCTGCAGATTTTCCTTACAGCACTGACTTAATGCCTGCTTCAAGTCAAAATTAGCTTTACTAATCTTGCAGGTTTAACATGGTATTCTTTCGTGCATGCTTATTGTATCATTCCCTTCTAGCCTTGTGCTGCTGTAGGTTAAAATCAGTTCTTTTGTTTTCAGAAGTGTGGCGTGTCCCTAGGAGCCAGAGTAGCAGTATAGCTGCAGCAGAGAGCTATAGCTATTGTTTCAAGGAGAATATGTTTAGGAGCTGACTCATGATCCCTGTCTGGCAGCAAGTGGACTGGAGTATTAAGGGGGAGGTGGGGGTGGAAGTGCCAGCTGCAAGTTGATCTTTAGTCTCCTCACAATTGCCTCTAGAGGCAGCTGCCCATTTGTCTTCCAGTCTGCAAGTGCAGTACTGGTGGCCTGCCGTGGCTGGGGGAGGGGGGAAGAAATGGCAGGGGGAAAAGGAGATTTCTATTGTGACTGATGTACCAATCTGAAACTTGTGAAACCTGGTACTACCTAGAGTGTGTTTATGGAGTTTTTATGTTCTTTCTGCCAAACAAACAAAAAATTACATCCCACAAACCTTCACGCTGCTGAAAGGCATAAGTTTTCCATCTAAATTCAGCCCTTTGTGGTGGATACCGCTTGCTTTAAAGCATAATGTTCTTGCTTTTTGTCTCCTCACTTAAGCTCTCTTCTTTCTTGCCAGTTGTGTGGACAGACAAGCTCCTCTACCTCTTCCCTCCTGCCTTATACAGGCAGCTTTGTTTTTATGCAGAAAGTTTTGTCAAGCAGCTCTGGCTGCTCTGGGGTTGCCTTTCCATGCTGTTCCCATTGACACAGCATGCCTTATCTAGTTTAATCTTGCCAGTAGGTTTATGGGCAGGATGGTAATTTATACTTTCTGCACATACATGTTGCTGTGCATTGTCATCAGGGATGTCACTGTGCATCACATCCACTTGAGAATGAGTCCTCTTTAACAGTGAGGAGCTTGTGTGCTCATCCGACAGAAGCAGCAGAGGACACTGGGCTCAGATGCAATTGCCTGAGTTGGAACGTGGCCACGAAGCAAAGTCCAAAACTCCCACTGTGAAGCGAGCTGCAGGCCCCTGAAAGACTGCTAAGAAGGGCTGGACTCTGCTTGTATTATCCACAAGACTGCACTCCAATGCTCAGCAGTTCAGCGCTGTCTTAAGGGGAGCATTGCCACCTGCTGCAGGTGTTAGCAGTGCTGTACTGCTTCCCACAGCACTTGAAATGTTTAAGCCACACCAGAATATCATTAGCTTGACAGATTCAGTTTTGAGATGCCAAAAGTGAAGCTTGCAAATAATGTATGTACATGCAGTTAGCGTATGTCGAAGTTACCCCTTCGTCATATCGGATTGTTTTGCAGAATTTTAGCTGGTAATGAAGTCAGCACGTGGAAGGTTCTGTTGTCGGACTGTGGAGCTGCTGCACTTCAGCTGAATATCCAGTAGTGTCTGTAGGGTGCAAGGGATGCTTATCTGAGTGCATGTCAGATGCCTAGATCAGCCTTGGCCCAACCACTTACATCTAGATGCAGACTTTCAGTACCAGTTCTGAGCCTCTACATCTCTGCATGAATCTCTGCATCTGTGTGAACCTTTTAAATCTCAGAGCAGTCTGAAAATACAGGATTGTTGCAAAATACATTTGAATATAATTTATAGAAGCATATGGCATCTAATAATTACGTAGCACCTGTTGGGAGTGTCTAGAAGTTTAGCACCTTCTGTGCTGAGGAGGGCAGACACTTAACAGCAGAAAGCAGCCTGATCTGCTCCCTTAGGTGAACCTGGAGCATGAAAGGAAATGGGGAGAAACAACATATTCAAATTCAGAGCGCTAAAACAAGGGGAAGAGGAGCCGGAATAAAATATAAAGCAAGAGCTCAGGAGAAGCTCTGAATAGGGAAAATAAGGAGGTGAAGCAGGACTCGGGGTGTGGGCAGCTGGGATAGCTATAGGAAGAGCAGGTGGTGGAGAAAGTGGGATACAAGCATGAGGAGCAGGAGCATTTGGAGAGGAGAGAAAGCCTGGGATAGCTTACAGGCTCACACACTGTGCCCACTGGCTGCTTTTCTCCAAAATCTGGAACAGTCTTGGAGACACAAGTCTCTGTGTTACTACACTGCAGAGAAAATGTGTCAAATCCATCGGGTGACTGCGTGCATTGCAACAGCCAGCTATTGCTATCAATTATTTTTGGTAGAGAATTGGGCTGCAGATGCAAGGAGTTTAAAATGCAGCTGCTGGTGCCTCTTCTACCATTGATACAAGCCCAGATGTTAGAAAAATTTTTTTTAAAAAAAATTACTTTTGAATAAGGAGATACATTATAATTCCAGACTGTAGGTATAAAATCAAATCCTCGAAAGCTAAGCCTCGCTGCCATGATTTGGATCTGCAGCTTCAGTTCTGTCATGCATCTACAATGTGACAGTCATTACTTACACATCATCCTGTCTTCACCCCCTCCATGCCTCCTGCCCTGCACGGATTTATTCTCTGAATCAGTGTAGTGTGTTGAAACTCTTCTCTGCAGGGTCCCTGCTTCATATGGCTGAAGAGAAAGGATGGCCTGATGTGGAAACTATGGAGAAGGCAGAGAGGAGTGTGGTGCTGTCCTGGCTTGAAGCAGCTGTCCATGCTGGCTTTTTTGCTGGAGGTCACTTGTGCATTTCTGTCATTTGGTGCCCAGCGTGAGTTGACTTATTGGGATGTGCAGAAATGCTAATTTCTCTGGGATGTAGCTTAAGCAGTCAGGAGCTTTGCTGGTCTGATAGAGGAACAGGGCTCTGTGACACCAAGGGTCAAATGCATGTGCTAAGCACCTGAAAGTGCTTGAGCTCTTGTTTTCATCTTACCAACCTGTTTTTAAACCTGCAATGAAGGCTGTTAGCCCTGCATTACAGCAGGGTTGCAAAGATCAACCCTGAAATGTCGTGTTCCTCTTTGTAGTTTGTCAGCAATACCTGAGAAGGGCTCAGCAGATACAGGTATCACATACATCTGAAAGGCCCAGGGGAATGCTCACTGTATTACATCTGGATTCGCTATATGGTCACAGAAGAAAAATACATTCCTGATTTAGGAGCTCTGAATCCTCCTCTGCAGATATACTGGGTTTGTCAGGGCTATACTCAGTTAACTAACATTAGGAAGTATGTCTGGAGAGGTTCCTAGTACTATACTCCATTGTATTGGTTTTGGATTGGATGATCTCCAGAGGTCCTTTCCAACCCCTAGCACTCTGCGATACAGGAATTGGACTGTGAGTCTTAAATAGGTTTGGGATTACTTGTAGAATGCAAAGGGGCAAATAAAATACTTGTCATTGAATTAGAAGACACTGTGGTCCTGTGGAAACTGTGAGACTCTGTAACTAATGGCTAATTCAAAGGAGAGCCAAATTAGGTTTTGGGTTTTTGTTTGTTTACTTGGTGATCTTTCTGAAATGGTTTTCTATGTACTTAATGATCTTTTTGGTGTAGTTGATGCTCTGCTGGGCTTCCACTTGTGTCTTCACTTTGTGTGACCACAGTGGTGTTAGCTGCTGACCTGCCAATGTTGGCAGTCATGTTGTTGTGACTGATCCTTGCTTGTTACAGCTGGACTACATGCACAGTCCCATGCTGCAGGCATTTGCATGGTTGACACAAGGTCTAGCAAGCAAATCCCCTTGGAATACAAGTAGGTTTCCTGCTGGGATTGTTGTGTGAGCCTCACCTCCCATATTTAAAGCAGTGAAGTTATTAAATGAGGGGGGGGGGAAGCAGGGAGACAGTTTCAGCTCAGCAGCCTTGTCTGTGCTTTTCCAGTGAAATGTGTCCCTATTGTTTTGAAATCTTTAAGTGATAAAACACTTGGTGTTTGTTTCCCTCAGACAGCAAAGAACTGCAGTGGGGGTAGCTTACTGAAGCCAGGTGTGGTTTTCAAGAAGGCCTTAATCTTATAAATGGCAGGAAATGTGGTCTAGCCTGAGCTGGTCTTCAGGAGGCATTACCACAAGCAGAGAAAAGAAAGTTCTTTGGATCAGACCTTAATCAGTTGGCTGGACTCCAGCTGCTCAGGAGGATGCCTGGTAAGGAAAAGGAGTTGCCCAGCAGACCTCAGGTAGCTGCAGCCTCGTGCCATCATGCAGAGAGCACTGCAAACCTTGCTGCAGTACAAACCATAAAGACCACTGGGGTGTTCTGCTCTGTCCTAATGAGCCGAGCTGTCAGAACTGGCCTGGCTCTGCAGATGGTTAGACCTTTTGGACCCGTATCCCGGGTAGAACAAACCCTCCTGTCCCACCTCAGCCACTTTTCATGCCTCTTCAGGGAATTTCTCTAACAGAGACCAGCATTAGTCATAAAAGAAACAGGCAAACTGGCTTCTCCAGTGCTAGTCTCTTGACCTGCTCATATAAATGATCAAAAGAACAACAGGATCTGCCCTGTTGATTGGGATAGCAGTAAGTGCTGGCCACAGAAATACAAACCTGCTGCTTCTGCCACATAACTTCATCCCAGCATGCTTTTCTGAAGTCAGCAGAGATCTGTATGGTCAGAGCAGCAGGTTAATGTGTGGTGGGATGTGCAGAAGATGTTTGTGTGGTCATGGCAGAACTGGCTTTGTCTCGTGTCCCCTTGAGCTGTCACTTAGGTCTGCAGAGCTGTGGTATATCAACTGAATTGTAATTTTTGCTTGTGTGGTTGAAGCTGGTTTTTCAGGTCTCTTTCAACTGGGGAAAAGAAGCTTGGAAAGTACAAGTGGACTCTGGCAGCTGTGTGCAGGCACACCAGGAGTAGTTGGACTGCAGAGATCCAGCAAAACTTGTTGCCTCATCTTCTGTAACTCTTGGGACTGCTTATTTCCTATTCCTTCATGCTCACCAGTCCAAGCAGTTTACAGTAGACAAGGCAACAAGTTTTGCTGGATCTCTGCCTAAGGTCCTTCAGTTTCTCACAGCAGCCTCGGAGCAGCTTCCACAGGAGTTCAGAGCAGAATTATCTAGAAGGCTCTGTCAAACATGTAAAGGCTGGCTCTGGGTCCATTGGGCCTTCCCGTATCACATTTGGGCTTTTAAGCTACAGGGAGCTTTAGCCCAAATACAAAATTGTGTCTGTTTTGGAAACAACCCACACCTTCAAACCCTCTCTTTCCTCTCCCTCCCCAGCCCCAAATCTCATCAAACGTTTCGTCCCAATCTTAGCAACTTGGACTTGAAACCTGTTTGCACAGGAATGCTACTAGCAAGAGGGCTTTTTGTAGTAACACATGTAACAGACGGCTGTGTTATTTTACTGAGTGCAGGGACTGTGTTTTCATTAGGAGCACTAAAGCCTTTTGTCACTCAGTTAATGCTGAAGCGAGTTAAGAATCAACACGCAGCTGGTGACGGGTGTTTTGCAGCTGTTGGGACTGTTGCAGGTTACTTACTCTGCTTTCTCTTGGACTGAGCTGCTTCCCCCTGACAATGGAAAAATGAGCAGTTGTATAGCTGCTTTGTGCTCTTAAAGGTATAATTTTCCCTCCTTTTCCATTCTGAAGGGATGTCTTCTTCTTTTCTCTCTACCCTTGACCACCTAGATGAAGCCTGTTCTGGCAAGTTTCCTGCTCCTTTGGCCAGGGAGGCAGAAGCAGGGTTGAAAGGGAGGGGAAAACAGCTGTCCTTTAGGTTTCAAATCAATGTAGCTCCTTAGCAGGCTGGCAGTGTGAGCTCAGTCATTAGGAAAGCTGCTCTTTCATTCAGGAGGTGGCCTGAGCCAATTCAGGCTCAGGCTGGGACCAAAGAGGTAGGAAGTTCAGTCCTTTCCAGCTTGTAGGATGATTGCAGCTGGCACAGGCTTCTGTTCCCAGTGTTTCATTCATACAGAGCACTGGAGGACCACGTTGGCACTTCAGAGGTTAGCCTGTCTCAGAAAACCAGTGGCATATTTTTCTGTGCGTGCTTGAATTCCCTCCTCTTCGTGAAAGCCACCTTCCCTGGAGATGAGGAGTGCCTGCAGGAAGGAGATCAGGATGCTCAAATTGAGTTAAATGGCTGCATTGAGCAGGTTTTAAGAAAATGAGATGGATGGGGGTCAGCCCTCTGATGCTTTTAGCACCAGAGTACCCCAGTGCTACTACTTCTGTAGCAGCTCCTGCATTCAGTGATGATGAATACCTGAAGCTCTGAGTGATACCTGGAGGACTTGCAGGCCCCACCTCTGTGCTAGCAGGAAAAATGGTATTTGCCTCCTGAAACATGTGCTGATCCCTTTGCTGAAAACTGCATGTGGATTGTGGCTCTGCTAAGCTGCTGTGTTGTATCTTGGGTTGTATTGTGTCATTTATACGTGCTGAAAAACACACTGAACCCCCAGGAAAAAATAGTCAGACCTGAGTTGGAGCGATGCTAGACCCTAACTAGCACTGGTGAGGTGTAGCCCTACCCAGGCCAGCCTGATGTCACCATCAAAGCATTAGGGGAGATAGTTCAGGGTTTGCTGTCAACCATTTTCTGAGAATTCTGATCTCTGAAGTGTGTTTTGATCTTAGGAGATAGCAGTGGGGTGCATAGCAGCTGAAATCTCATTAGCAAATAATAGGCCTTACATGGAGAATCTGCCTCGCTGGCATCTTGATCTTACTCCATCACTTCTGATCAGCAGGGTTGAAAATTCATTCTTGTTTTGCAAGTGTGAACACAGTATCACTGCTCTGGTTTACAAGTGACAGTGTAAAGAGCCCCGGTGTGCAGTGGCAAGGGGGATTTTAGCATGTTTAAAGGAGGAGTTTCACAGATTTCCCAGTGCTGCTGCTAGGGAAGTTCATTTTTTGAGGGATACAGAAAATACTGCCTACAGCTATGGAATTTGAAGGACAAATACCCCCCTAGTAAGGCAGCAGTTCTCGTTTAACTGCAGAAAGATTGGTTAGAAGGAAAAATACTTCTTTCTCAGGTGCTCTGTTGTTTTCTCCATGAATTTGGTTGGCCAATACACTTCTTCCACCTGGCACACTGCAAAGTGGTCCCTAAATCAGTAACAGTCCTCGAATCTGAGAGCTCACAGGGTGATGACATCGCTGGTGGCAACAGGTGAAAAATGAAGTAATGCAATACTATACTAGGGAATAGTTCCACCTTCAACAGAATGGCCCTACTAATTTTAAAGAAACCTTTCAAGTTGCTGTTGTGCCACAGGGAGGGAAGTCTGCAGTGTGCTCAAGCAGCACAAAGCAAGCAAGGAACTCCAGACTATACCTTACTTAGTGTCCCCAGTGCAAAGTGGAAGGAAAAGGTGTCCAGCCATGGGATTGCATCATGCTGCATACAGGCACCTGATTTTCTGGCCTTGCAAGCCTCCTGATCATCTAGGCTTGGAAGAGTTACACTGCTGAAAGGCAGGTACCAATAATGCTGTTAGCTCTGAGTAGGCTTTCCCTTGGGTTTTCAGGATTTTAAGTGAAGGTGGACTCTGCAGGCACTGAGGTTAGCAGGACGGTTTTGATTGCAAAGAACTTCTCTCAGCAGCTGCCCTGAACATTTTTTTTATAAGAAAGAAAAACGACATGCCAAAAAAAAAAAGAAAAGGGGAGCCTGTTGTTTTTTTTTTTTTTTCCTCTGCAAGGGCTGGGTTGGTTCTGCAGTGACAACAGTGTGACAAGCAGAACACAGCAAAGCTGCACTAAGGGTTTCTTTCAGCCTGCTTCCCTGCAGCGAGCTCAGCTCTGACTTCCTTGGAGCCAGAAGCATTAGGGTACAGCTAAAGCATTGGGAGGCTGGGGAGGACTTTGATTTATGCACTGGTAGGGTCTGTTCAGTCTTTGGTCTGCCTTGTTCTCTTATTTTCTGTCTGCGTTGCTTATTTTTGTATCCCTGGGTACCTCTCCCAAGATTTCGTAGCTCGTTTGTGTTTAATCTTCCCGATTTGTCTACAGCCTCAGTTGCTCTCATCTCTGCAGGTCACTGTGCAGTTTGCATGTTTGTTACTCTTTGGCTGTTTGCTGCCATCAGCACATTTGATCATGGCTGAATTTACATCAAAGAAGCACCTGACAAAGAAGCAGGCCTGATAATAGACTCTAGTTTCTTCTCAGCAACCCAGACAGGTAGAGGTGGACGAGGGAACGCTGGCGGGACCACAAGGGAGTTCGTGCTCTACTTTCAGCACCACGTCCTCTTCTCTCCTGCCTGATGGAGCACTGCAGACCCCTCTGCTGCTGTGAGTTCCCCAAAAATAGAGCTGCCACTGGAAAAGAGGCAAACAAGACAGAAGTAGGCCTTGCTCTTCTGCAAAACAAACCCATGAGGGGCTTGAGGGGAAGGAAGAGGCTCTCCTGCAGCTGCTGTTGTAACTGCAGAATTACAAATGCCCTTTTCCTGCAAAGAGTGTTGGCTCAAATGCCAGGGTTGAGAGAGAGGCTATGGTTCCAGTGTGATTCCTGCTTCTCTGTAGCTGGCCAAAGAAGAAGCTAATAAATCCAAGACCCGTAGCAAAAACACTTAACTTAAGTGTCTAAATAGGGATTTTGCATTCGTTTTTCTTTGTGTAATTTATGCTGCCCAGACCATTTTCCCTGTCTAGAGTTTGCTGTTAGAAGCTGATTTTACATAGTCATAAACAGTTATATATGGTTATAAACACACGGAGTGATACATAGAAATAGATGTATGTGACATTTGGTGCAGTTGCTGTGATCCTGTGTGATATCAGATGCTGTTTAGGTTGGTGCCATGGTCCACTACACAGGCACCTCATGAGTGCACTGCTTGGGGGTTTGCAGAACATGGGAGATGCTCAGTTTCAGTGTTGCAGTAGTGTTTGGGGTGCTTACCCCAAACCACAGCCTTCTTCCTCTGCTGAAAGGAAAACCAGTGGCACCACATCACCTTTTCTCCTGTAGATTTTACCTGGTGTGGTGTTCAGAAGGTGGTAGTCTCAAAGCTTGCAATTTTCCAAGATATGAGACAGTCTTGAGGCTCTGGTCAATCCCAGGGGATTGTGTGTGTTTGCCCTGGGCTGGAAACCTCTGACAAGGGGAAACCTCAGCTTCCAAAAGGCTGTGATGAAAGATTTGGAGCCAAGGACATGTCTTTGTTCCTCCAGCACAGCATGCAGCAGCTTTACAATAGGAGTTGTGAAACCAGGAGTAAACGCAAACCTGTCTGAAGGGGCAGAAGTCTTGTGTGCCGGGAGCTTCCTGCAACTTCTCCTGGGACATGGCCAAGGACCGCAGAGATCCCGGTGTGCAGAAACCCCACCTCCTCGTACCCTTCTGTACAGAATCAAGCCTTGTTCTTTCATTTAACTCAAGCTAGGAAGCCACCTGTTTTGGTTTTTTTTTTTTGTGGGTAAACTGGGCAGGGATGAGATCCTGTCTTTGGCTGCAGAAGTGGTAGCTAGAGCTGTGTGGTGCTTGAGCTCCCTGGGCTTCCAGTCTTGAGCGTGCAATGCTAAAAGCAACATCCCCCTGGGAGGGATTTCCAGCTCCTTTCATTCAGAGCAGTGTCAGAGGTGGCTGATTCCTTCCTGCTTCCCAGGAGGGCTGAGGATAGAAGAGCAGAACAGCCCTTGGCACCTCACACACTGGAAATAACATTGCCCAGTGGTCCAGAGGGGCTGTGCTGCCCAGCTGCTTGCCTCTAACCCCGCTGTGCCCCTGTAGTGCTGATAGCAGCCCTTCAAGGGTTAAAGGTGCTAGTTAAAAAATAATAATAATAAATCAAGCCTGCTTGCTGTGTTATGTAGGGGCTGTGGTATTCAAATGAACTCATGATAAATGGAGGTGCTGGCTCATTAGATATTGCGCTGGAGTTTGTCCTTGGAAAGCTACAGTTTCATCGTGTAGTTGTGATTTGAGATGGTCCAAGTTCTGTTTTGTTTTGTTGGGGTTTTTTCTTCCAAGGATTCTCTGGGTTCAAAGCCACTTGCAGTCGCGAGCTGTTAAAAAAATTTCCCAGCAATCTCTTGCTGCCTGTCCTTGTATGCTTATGAAATAGAAAAAACACTTTTATTTTGCTTTTTACTCTTCTAAACCCAGGCTTGGGTGTGACATTTGGAATATCTGCTCTTTGCTTTCTGCCGTTTCCACCAAGGAGCGTGGTGAGGCGCCTGGAAGCTGCAAATTACGAAGGGAGGCTGTGCTGAAGCCTGGCTTAACTTTGAGATAAAGCAGCTAGAAAAACACATCTCCTCACTCCCACTTCTTCCCTGGCATGTGAAGCAGCCGCATGCTGAATGAAAATGGGGATAAATCCCATCTATTTCGTTGGGGCCCCATGGCAGGCACTGTTCCTTCTGTCCCAGCCAGCCAGCCTGAGTCCACCTTTGAGGCATCGGAGCCATGGAGTGGTCTGTATTAATCTCCCAGCAAAAGGCAAAACCCAGGGGGGAGAGGGAGGGAAAGGGACGAGGCCATCCTACTTTCTGGAAAAGTGTATGGATGGATGCCTTTTCTTCCTTTGTTACCCCATGGGTTTAAGTCCTGGCTGCCCCAGGTCCTACCTTTGCCTGCTGCATAGGTAGATGCAACTACAGAGTACAGAGTAGCAGAAGCTTCAAATTAAACAAAGTAGGGAAATGAGAGCCTCGCCGTGGTGTGGCATGAAATCCTTGAATGGCATTAGTCTGGGTGGAAACTTGCATCCCAAGATTAAAAATAACTCCACCTTTATTAGAACAGTGAGAGTGCCCGCTCTAATTGTTGGTTTGCAGGAGAAAAGCAGAAATGCACTGAAAAATTGGCTCACAATAGCAGCTGCTGTATCATAATCTCCTGGTTCCTTTCTTGCCTTGCTAATAAGTAAGACTAATTTAATTTTTACAGCGTCCCAAATCTGTGGCTATATGATTGAGAGACTTAATAAGATTCTTCTGCCAAGCCAAGAAAAAGCTTAGTAGTTTTTAGCTTACTTTCTTCTGGATTTCAATTTTGGGACATTTGTACAGTGGCTGAGACTTTTTTTTTTTTTTTAAATGCCTGTATTTCATCAGGATTAATAGTGTCTCCCTGAGTTATGATAGGTGTAAATTGGTAGTGCTGGAGCTGTGTAAAATCTTGAGGGAAAGAAAAAAAGAGAAATTTCTGGCAAAAGGAAAATACCTTGAGTTGTTTTGATTTGCCAAACTTTTTTTTTTTTTTTCCCCTGAGAAAAAAGGAAAAAAAACCTAGTCAGGTTCAGCATTTTTCCAAATTAAAGGCTTTTGAGTTTTTTCCATCTGAAACAACTTTTCACTTTGAATGATCTTCAGAGCTAACTTTTATAAAGGGCTGAAGAGTCAAAGCGAAACGTTTGTTTCAGCCGACCCCAAGTGATTATTTTTTCTTTAAAAACAAAACAAAACAAAACAACTTTTTTCAGGATTGCCAGTGAACCGAAAAATCAGTTATTCACCCAGCTTTATATCCCATATACTGACAGAAACTTCAGAGCACCCCAGTGACTGTTTATGTAGTGCAGCTGCCGCTAAGCCCCCCATTTGTATGTTGGTAAATTATTCTGCTTCTCGGGGTTGCGTGAGACAGTAAACCCATCAGTAAGCGCCTGGTTTTTCTCCCTAGGGTTAAGAAGGAGGCAACTGTGTTATAAAATACATTCCTAACTTTTTTCTTCTTGCATGGCAGGTATTAGCTTTGCTGGCTGATGTACAGTTGCGGGACCTGTTTTAAGCAGGAAGCACGTGTTAATAATCCCTTTGGAGACTCAGCTGTGTCAGGAGAAGGATTCAGGTTAGGAGCAGTTGTAAAGCAGCAGAGTTGGGTTTGGCTTCAGGGGGTAGCTGTACTTCAAAAAGATGAGGGCAATAATCAAGGAAAAAATCCCCAATTTTAGAGTTAACCACCGTCAAAAACCGCAGTTAAAATATGCTTGTCTTATGGTTACTGTGTGCAATGGATTTTATATAACGTGCAGCTATTTATTTAAAACAGGTTGTTGTAACCCTTTTCAGTAGGGCGCCTTTTCCTTGTGTAAAGAGTTGTCTGCAGATAGCAGATATTGAAGATGGTAGGAAAAAAGTTTAAATTTATTCCTGCAGCAGAGAGATGCACTGTAACCAGAAGCTGTCTACCCTGCTCACCTGGTAGGGATTGCACTGTCTGCAGGAGAGAAAGAAATCACACAGCACATGTTCATTTATCTTAATTGAAGCTCAAATCTTGATGCCTCTCTGGTGAAGGCCTTAAGCATTTAGAGCAGCACAATGCTCCATGTTCCCAGTGCTCCTGAAGCTGCAGTTTCCCCAGTGTGCCACTGTCCCCCAGGGATGTCCCCAGCCAGCTGGGATGCATCCCAGTGCATCCAGCCAAGTGTGCCAGGATGTGGGTGCTGAAGCCTCCATGCAGGCTCTGAACCTGGCAAGCAGGACCAGGAAGGGACCAGTTGGGCTGGGATTAACCAGAAAGGGGTGTTCTTTATTTTTAAATTGAATTTTTTTTTTCAATCCTTGCCTTTGGAGAGCTGATCCTGGCTCGGGGATAGACCTGAAGGTGGTGGGAGCCAAGCAGATCTGCTCCCCCTCCAGGAGCAGCCCATGAACCATGGAAAGGTCACTTTTCCTCCCATTCCTTCTAAGGACAATTCAGTTCAGCAAATCCTGATCCCTTGGAGCCCTTTTCCTTCCCCAGTCTCATTCACTTTATCCCCTGCACCTCCACTCCCCGCAGGGACCTGTTTTCTAGGTTCCAGTTTGATCTCCAGGTGCCAGCTCCTGCCTGGAGGGAGCAGCCGTGCCAGGAGGAAGGTCGTGGCAGGAGCACAGGGCGTGGGAGGAGAGGCAGGAATAAAAGTTTCTGGCAGGAGGGAGCAGGGTGGGACTTGCCACCTTTCCAAATTCGTCCCCAGGGACACATCAGAGAGCCGTCCCTCCTGCCCAGCACGTTTCTCTCCCTTTCTCCTCCACTCTTTTACCAGGGATTACACAGTCCTAGGGTGTCTTTGCTTTCGGGTGTGGGACCTCAGACTGGTTGAACCAATTCGTAGCAGATGATTCACTGAATGCGTTTCGGCCCTCACTTTGTTCCCTTGTCTGTCAGCAGTTTGCAGTTTTTGGAGACGTGCTGCCTCGTCCTCCTGTATCCCTGCTGTCCTGGGAGCCCCTGCCACGCATCAGGGATGTAACAATTGTAGTTGGGCTCCATTCTGCAAGTAATTCTGGGTACCCTGGTGATCTCTGACCTACCAAGTCGAGGCTTTTCAGTAAGCAAATCTCAGTGGTGAGGGTGATTGGGTGATTTATTATTAATTTTTCAGTTTCATTAGTTGTTCACATAGACTGGACAAATGTAACCACCCAGAATTCGGTTTGTTACAAGTAGTGAGACTGGTGAGGCCACACAGGTTTTGAGGAGTGATCTGTAGGGCTGGAAGGATGGAGGTGTTGGTTTAAACTCTGCTTAGGTCTGCTCTCTGAGGCTGTTGCCACAGGGTGGTGGTGTCATCTACACAGGGGTGGCCTCGCTGCCAGCATCACTTCTGCCAGAGCTGTAGCCTGCATCAGAGCTGTCAAAAAAAGAGCAAACTGCAAGCTCAGCTCTTCCCCAGCTCCCCTGCCCTATTGCTTCCCTGAATCCTTTTCCTTGCCAGGGTGGGAGCAACCTGGCTCCCAGAGCAGCAAAATCCGGTCTTCCCTCCCCAGCTAAGGCAGCGGTGAGTCAGTGTGCTTGCAAGGTTTGTCAGCAGGAGGAACTGAGGAACAGTGACCATGATGCTGTTGGAGCACAGCCAGCTCGAGTCTGTGCTGGTGGTGTAGCCTGGGCTTTGCTTTCTCCACGATTAACAGCACTGGAGGGCAGGAGACAGAGCAGCTGCTGCTTGTCAAGGCCACCAGGACCCACAGGTAACCTCCAAAGGCTTTTATGACCCTGGAGTTGAGCTGCTCCTGTCCTAGCACCTACAGCCTTTCTCTAGATGAAATCTCCACAGCTGGGATCAAGTCTTGCTGCTGAAACTGGGTTACCTCTGGCCTGCACTGCTGTGGTTTTTTGGGTATTGCTTTTGTTTCCATTTGTACGTGTTTCCTCCTGGGTGATATGATCCGGGTCCAGACCCTGTTCTTGCTTTCATCCACTGGGGTCTTGCAGCTCAGCTCACCAGACCTTCCTCAAACCCTGATGCCCCCTAAAGCTATGTCCTGGCAGCCATTTTCAGAGGTCAGTGCCCATATCCTGGAGGCAAGGAAGATGTTCTGGTGTACCCACATGAGGTGGTCTGCTGCTTTAAAGATAGTTACATACAGCACAGACGTTCTCCAAACAGAATGGGTGCTCCTCAGCCCTGAAATTACCTACATCATTACCTTGTCTGTCTTCTCTAGCTGAGGGCAGCCATCAGTGACTAAAGTGACCCTCAGTACCATTCAGGGCAGCAGAAGCAGCTCCTTTACATTTTCTGGAAGGGAGAGGTGGGAAACCAAAGGACTGTGCTTAAAAATGTCTGTCTTGAAATTAATAGCCCCCTACATTCACCCTCTGAACCAACTGGAGAACACTTACTGGAGAACACTGCCATCTACTAAACCAATCAGGACTCGAAACCCCCCTCATCCACCACCACCACCACCAGGTCTGTAGCCCCTAATCCTGAAGTTTCCCTCTGGATTTTTCCCAGTGGGATCTCTTGCTTTTTCCCACCCTCTTAATTTAAAGTCATATTAGACAGATCTACTTCCACCAGGCTTTCCCATCAAACAGGACAGGCAGGGGAAGAGATGCAGACCACCAAGTGTCACCATGCTGAGGGATTTCGGAGGAAACCTTTGGCTGAAGCGAGGTGACACCTTGGCTGCAACAGCATTAACCCCTGGCAGACCTGAGGCAGAGAAAAGGCCCTGGTGGCTGATGACATTGCAGAGGAAGGAAGGGGAGGGGCTCATCCCTCTGTGTCTCCCACCCCAGTGCAGATCCCCCGCAGCAGGCAGGAGCAGGCAGCAGGAGCTGGGTGCCTGCACTAGTTCTGCTGAGGGATTGGAAGCAGTGCAGAAAGCTCCATTTGCAGCAGCCCAAATAATCCCTTCCCTGTGCAAGCACTAAGGCAGCTTTCAGGGACAAGAAGACTGGTGTTACCCTGCCCAAGTATTGTCTTCTAGCAAACTTCCAGGGTTTTGTGGCTTTTTCTTGGTTTTGTGGTTGGTTTGTTGGGTTTTTTTGTTGGTTGTTGGGGGTTTTTTTCCCCCTCTCTAATAAATGCAGAGCTTGGCACGAACACAAACCCTGTGTCAATCCTGCTCACACCAGGAAGGGAGATGTAAAGGCAGGGAGTAAGGAAGGGGGGTGTAGGCCACACTGTGCAGGGGAGAGAAAGCAGGGGGAGGAACAGGGGGAGAGGGAGGAAGCCCAGTGAATAGGTGGAAAAGGAGAGGAAATGGGAGAGGAAATAGTTTGGGGAGAGTAGCATGAGGTGGGTAAGGCAGAGCCAGCAGAATGGAAGGAAATCCACGCAGAACTGGCCATTTGAAACCAGTTCCCTCTGTGCCCTGTGATGTGCCTTCTTGTGGCAGATGCTCCAGATCTGGAGATATTAGGGGAGGGATTGGTTGGCTTCTGGGGACATGTTGGTTGTAAAAGGGAGAGGGAAGGAGGATTAGAACAGAATGTCCCTGCCCATCACCCCAGAGCACCTAGGAAACCTGTAGCATCAGTCCCAGAGGATGAGTTTTGGAAGTCAGTAGGTGTGTCCAGCCCACTGCCATGCATGAGGTCTTACGGCTCCTTCCCTGTCCCTGGCCATCTCGTTATTTGGAGGAGAAGGAGGAGTGGGAGGAAAAACCCATGATCTTGCTGGCCTGCTGCCAGTTGCTAAGGCAATTTCTTCAAAAGGGAGAGGAGCTGTGGAAGGAGGGAGATGCCTGGAGAGGAGGGAGATGATGCACGCAGGAACCAGGCGGAGAGAGGAGCCTGCAGCCACCAGTGAGTGATGGAGGCAAGTGGGACTGGGGGCTCGGTGGGAGCAGAGGTGAAGGAGCCCAGAGGAAAGGGGCAAAGTGGAAAGAGGCTGGGGGGACCAGGGAGAAACAGCTCTGTGTGCAGCTCTGCTGTGGAGCCAGCATCCCTACAGACCTGTCTCATCTGATCGATTAGCTGTGGTTCAGAGCAGATCTACGAAGTGTTGCCTGTGGCTGGAGGGATTTTTTTTTTCCCCCAATGGCTTTTCCCTTCTGTGGTTTCTCTGGTGAGTACAGGATCAGTGTGGTCCAGGGAAGCTGGCTCTGCTGTGCAGGCAGGGCTGGGAGCAAATCTCACTCCTGTAGCCAGCAGTGGGAGGGACACGAATCCCCCTGGGCCTGGGTCGGTTGTGTAGGGTAGAGGGGGGGGAGGGAGCATTATCCCTCCTGGGCAAGGACACCAGGAGCATGATGGGATGAGGGTGCCTTTTACTGATCCCTCCTTGTCTCAGTGCTGTATTTGAGTGTGCTTCTGCCAACATGGCATATACTTGAGCGAGGTTTGTGAAACTGGTGACTGCCTGGCCACAACACCCTAGTCTTTCAATTACTTGAGCTTAGTGGCTGTTGTCAGCTGTGATGTTGCTGCTCTGGCTTGTGGTGATATTGAGCAGCAGCAGAGCTGAATTCAGCCCTGGGCCAGCCCTGGGCCACCACTGTCTTCTGCAAAGAGCCTCTGCTCAGTGCTGAGGTGCCTGGAAACCCCACTCCTGGGGTTTGCATGTCAGCAAATGCATCTCCAAGAGGAGGGGACTGTCCTTCAGAGGGCATCCTGGATTCCTGTCACCCCAAGAAAGTGTCTTAGTCCTCTAGTGTGTTGTCAGTGCCAGATAACTCAGACCTGCCCCTGGTCCCCAGCAGGTCCATTCCTGTGCTGAACCCCAAACCTGCTTTCTGCTGCCTTCTGTGTAGGTGAGACCATTGGGGAGGGGGGGATGCTGGTAGTGGGGAAGTGTCTGTCAGATGCCAGGGAGCCCTCTCGAGGGTACAGGCACTAGAGGGAGATGCAGCTCACCAGCTCCCTACACGGGTACCTCGTTTTAAAAGCCCACAGCAGTGGTTTACCCTAAAAATCTAAAAGGCTGGAGTGTGGGGGAAGGGGCTAAAGGTAAGTAGGGCTCTGCACGGAGCCTTGGCCCTTTGGGCTCGAGGCATCTCTTGCCAACAAGTCACCAGTGAGAAGAAAGCGAGCTCTTAAAAGGTGGGTGATGACAAAACCGGAGCAACTTTGGGCATCTCCCCGTGTCCCGCATCAGGGCTGGAAATGCCTGTGCGGGAGCCAGCAGCCCCTTGGAGCCGGGAAGGGAGCGGGAGCCGCTGGGGGTGAGGGAAAGCGTTCGCACCCTCGTCTTGGGTGCGTTTCACCGCTTTGAGCACGGCTCTCGCTGAGCAGACAGAAATTCAATCCCTGGGCTGGCTTTAATTCTTCTATTTCTCCTTTCTTCGCGTTTCCCCTGTCCCCGCAGCCATTTGTCCCCCAGCGAGCGGCAGCTGGTGCGCAGGGCCCGGTGCCCCTTGCTAGGGGGAGGAGGGTGGGGGGGGTTCTGGCTGCCGCCCCGGTAACACGAGCCGGTTCGGTGCAGCTGAGATGCTATGTGCGGCACGTCGGGACGGGGAAAAAACTCCCTGCTTTTCTGTCTGGGTTTTTGGCCCGCTGTAACTCCAAAATGGAGCACGGGTGTTCCTGGGGGTGTAGGAGGCCAGGAGAAGCGTTTGCCGGGGGAAGGGAGGGGAGGGTGTGACTCGTTTGCAGTGCAGCCCAGCCAGGTCCAGCCCAAACGGTGCTTCTGGGCCAGGCTGGTGGCTCTGTGGCCACAAAAGGCTTGAGGCAAAGACGGGGGCGAGCTCTCCCTCCTGGCTGGCCCTGAAAACAAACACCAGGCACCTAACGGGGAGCGGGGGGAGGAGGGCACTGATAAATGAAGCAGTGGATTAAGGTATCAGATGTTTCCCGCTGCGATTTAATGCCCTAAAGGACAGTGCATTATATGTATTAAAACTGAGGGGATTCGGCTGCTGGCTGGCCCGGCTGTGCCCCTGGTAAGCTGCTGGCACTGCAGGGGCCAGCTCAGAGCTGCAGCTCACACCACAGCAGACCTGAGCATCCCTTGGTGCTCACAGTCCGAGAAAAGCCACGGGCACCAAAGGCACCTGTGTTGGAAACAAAAGCCTCGAACAAGGTGACATTTCTCTTGTTCTGCAATGTAGTGGCAGGGTGAGACCGGGCTGTCCCCCCCCTTGTCCCCTGCCACCTCCCTCTGAGGTCCTCTCCCACAGCCCTCGCACGCTGCTGACCTGTGGGGTCTGTCTCCCGCTCACTGTCCTATTTTGTGGAGGGGAAGAACGAAGCCAGAATTTATTTTTAATTGTTTATTGTATAATATAAAACTACAAAAGTAAGACTGCTCATTTCCATGTACATTTGTCCAATTGTTTTTTTTTTTCTTTTTTTGATTACAGCCCATACCTACATGTGAATACAGTAATCTGGTTTCAGATGTATATGTCTGTAATATTGCATAGAAAAGGCACAGCTCTAAGGTCTGTGGGAGGGGAAGGGGAAATACAGCCTTTTTTTTTCTTTTTTTTCTTTTTTCTTTTTTTCTTTTCTTTTTTTTTTTTTTTTTTTTTTTTTTTTGACAATAACAAGCCCTGTTCAAACAACCATGCACTGAACATGTCACACTATTTACACCTTTTCCAGAATCTTGGCCTTTACAGGCCATATGGATTACACTCAGAACTAGATAGGAGTTGGGGTTGGGATTTTTATCTGCAGTTTGTGTTTTTTAAAGAGGTTCCAGAACTTGCATTAGGCTTATTTTCAGAAAAAAAGAAAAAGTGCTTAAAAAAAAGAACTAATTTCTTTTAAAATGTTCAGTCTCATTAATTAATAGAAGCACCGAAAGCAACTTGCACAGAGCAGGATACCGAAAACCTGATGGGGGTGGGGGTAAAACCCTAAAAAGAAACCCTGTAGCAAGAACAAAAATATATTCCCAATACGCTGGAGGAATCAAACCGTTTGTCAGGCAGGACCCATTGTGATTTACTCAATTTAATGGTGATAAAAGTGTAAACTTTAGATCCAAAACACTGGTTTTAAACATCCCAGGCTCTTAACCACACGGCACTGAGTAATAACCAAATTACCTTCCACAAAGTCCAAATTTATTCTTAACAGTGATTGCTCCAGACAGCAGCTTTACTGCCTTGCCCTTCTAGATGGCTGTAAGGAAGGTGCCAGATTGATGCGTTTACACACGGCATGGCTTGACTGTGTTCTCATTAAGAGGGACATCCCCCTTCCTTTGCTTTTAAGGCTGTGTGGTCCCGGTGGGCCCTGGAGGAGAGCTGTGGATCCCAAGGACTCTCTGGTTGGACGCACAAAACAAGGTGGGAAGTCTGAACTTGAGCAAGCAAACCCTCTGCCCCCCGTGCAGCGTGCGGTCCTGACTTCTGGTCTGGCCTTACCTTCTGGCAATGAGGTGATGCCACCTCTGTCACAACTTCTGGGGCTGGAGGTAACATCTGGCCAACCCTCTTTAGTCCTCCAGCCCTGGGGATTTCAGCTGGGCTTCTTGTGTGTGGTTTTCTTTTTTTTAAAAAAAAAAAAAAAAATCACCTTTTTTGAATAACTACCAGGCCAGCACGATGGAGGTGATTGCGTTTGTAGATTCCATCGGAGTGCTGAGGAGGCTGATGGGGTAGGAGCCTGACTAGGACTAATTTTGAACATAAAACTGTCCCTCATCCATATATTTTTTTTGCATATTTCAAACAACCAGACCCATATTAGAAGAGTAGGGGGGGAAAAAAAGTCATGTGAACCATGCATATCCTGACTGGAACTCAATTAATTTTCTCTGAATCTGACTCCCATACCCTTTTTCATACAGATTTACATTCCTACAAAAGAATACATTCCTACCATACATTCTGTACATGTTACAATCCAGATGTTGTTAGCTTCACAATAAAATAAATATATTTACAGAAGGAAAAAAAAAAAAAAAAAAAAAAAAAGAATAAATAATTTATGAAAAACAAAACAAAAAAATCACTTCAAATCCAAAGCTCTTTTATTCTGCTCCCATCTTGTCACTTCATTGCACATTAATGTCAATCTCCATCCCTGGTGTAGGTCTCACCACATGTGGCTGCTCTTAGGACCATGGCAAAGGCCATGCTAGAGACAGCAAGTGACCGTGTGGGGAGGAAGCCACAGCTGAGCCCTTCCCTCCCCGGCCTGCCGTGGTTACAGCGCAGCACCAGCCTTGCCAAACCGTGCCCAGTCCTGCAGGTCAGCTATGTTTCTGTCCTAGGGGTTTCCCATAAGGTCTCTGCCATAGGACGTGCACTTCAGCACCAAGGATACACAGACGTTGTTTTCCGAGTGGTAAAATGGATTTAGAGCTCCCCTCTCCTCTTCTCTGGTTGCAAAAACTAAACTCCCCCCCCCTTCTCCCCCCACTCCCCTTAGACAACAGCACAGCGCTCCAAAAATGGTATCAGTGTGAACTTTTGCCTAGCATATGGTATTTGTTTAATGCATTAATAATCACAAAAATAATTTTTTTTTAAAAAAAGGGCAGCTCTAGCATACTGCATACAGTTTTTAACCATGGTAAGGCAAGTGCTTGCCCAGTTACTGTGTGATACCCACTGTGATAACACGTGTGTGCACACACACACACACACACACACACACCAACCATTGCATGGCTAATGCTTTCCCAGGTACAAAAGGTGCAGAATCCAGCACCAGGGCTGTTTGTTTTCCTACATGGGCCAGGAGTGCAGCTGAACAAGGTCCAGTCACTGCTGGGGTTGATGAGAGTGAGCTGCCCCCCCTCCTCCCCCCTTTGCCTTCCCCCCCGCTTCTGGTGGTCCCTAATGCTGGGCTGGGCTTGGTCAATGGTTTTCTGTTTTGAAGCAGTAACTTTTTCTTTTCTTTTTTTTTTTTTTTTTTTTTTTTTTTTTTTTTTTTTTTTTTTTTTTTTTAATTCCATGTAAGGAAACAACTGCAAATCCATCAGCATCCTGCTGCTTCACTGAGTTCAGCTTGGAAAAAGGAAGAAAGCAAACCCACCCCCTCAGCCAGTTCCTCCCTTCTCCCCTCCCTCTCCCCCCCGCCTCGCTCCCCCATCTCACCCTGGCAGATGAATTAGGAGCCAGAAGCACGTTTCGTAATTGTAAGTGATGCATTTTCATTTTGATTAAAAGTTCCTTCATTGCAAAATGTATTGGCTTTTATACTGTGTCTGTGTGCATATCTCTGTTACATCTACCTATTTATCTATCTATATACTAATAAATATATATGGCCTGTTTTAAAGTGCCAATTTATAAAAAGCCACCTCCTTAAAAGGCAGACAAGACCCAATTTCATCCATGACAAGAAGGGAGCAGAATCGACTGAATATTGCCAAATGACGTAAAACATAATTTAAAATTTCTTAAATAAATATAAAAGTTATTCCTAAAGAAGCCATAGGCATGTCAACAATATAGGTTGTAACCGGCGCTCAACAGCTAAAGTACCATTGAAAAACTAAAATGCCATAGCAACTTCAGCAATAGGCATGATACATTGCAAACATTATTCTTTTTTTTTTTTTAAATTAAATGTACACCACGATGAGCTTTTAAAAAAAAAAAACAAAACGCTATTGGTGCAGTAATGAGAAGACTTCTCAGGTGTTACGGGGAACAGGACCATGCATAGAAAGCTGTGTCTATATTCGTTGTAAAACGGGTCTATAAAGTGTAAAGCAGGTAACGCAGTTGGATAGAAGAAACCAACCCTATACGAGATGCCAAGTGATGTCAGACGACTGGCTCCAGTTTCAACAGCAATGGATATTAAAGCAAGTCCATCCAGTGCAGGTTAAGAGATGAGCTTCACTGCAGTAATACTGAAGTTGCCTTTTTCAGCACTTAGCACAGTGAGGTGGGGAGAGGGAAGGAGAAATGCTCCAAGAAAGGGTGAGCGGAGGCTGCCAACGCCAGTCTTCTGCCCGCTCCGCTCTGCTCCGTCACACCCGCACCCTGTCGGTCAGGAAGGTTGCAGGAAGGTTGCCACCAAAGGTTGGCTTCCAGTGGGCAACGGGCATGTTCCCCCCTCAAAACCATTCCCAGGAGCTTCGGGTGAGGAAACGCTTGATCCGCCGCAGTGTTAAGGCGCTCTGCATCCCATGGGATGGATGGAGGCCCTGGGTGGGGGGGCTCAGGGGCTGCAGCCGCCGTGGTGCTCGGGACCTCTTGGGGTGAAGTTCCACAACTGTTTCCTGCCAACTGCTTCACATACGTGTTGGAAAAGGACATGGCTCTAAGTTTCAGGAATCACAGTAGTGCGCAGTGGGTACAGCAGGGAGCAAACACTTGTGAAACTCCTACGGAAGCAGCTCCCAGCCCTTTCTTAAAGCACTTTTTTTTTTTTTTTTTCTTTGCATTCAGGGAAACCGACTGCAGGCTTATTTGATCCAATTTTCTCTTTGCACCATACACATATAAAACATTACAACTCTGTATAAAAGTACAAGTGGTTCTTGTACATCTGAATTATGCAGGAACTATGTGAGCAAATCCTATCAAAATAGCTATTTTTTTTTGTGTGTGTATAAACAGCATTTGTTTTTTAGAAAAAACAATATCATAAACTGCAGAATCTGTACAAAAATAGAAAATAAATTTGGGCAGCAGTTTCTAAACAGCCATGTAAATGCGACACTTAAAGAGGAGCAGGTTAATGCCTCCAAAAGGCTGAATTGCTAAGTCAACCTATACAGGGCTAAAATGGTATTGAGATTATCTAAATAATAAAATTTTTTACCTCTTGCAATAAAACTTATAGAAAAAATAGACAAATATGCACATGCAATTTACAGCTTTCCCCAACATAATCCTTGTGCTTAGCTTTTACAATTTTTTTTCTTTTTTTTCTTTTTTGTAGTAACATAACATTGTCTACAATACATATTCTTCCCTATACCAGGATATTCGGTCTTTCTTGAGGAACCACTTTAAAAAAAAAATACATTAGAAGTGGTCATACATAGATGAAGGCACTCCAACTCTGCTTGAAGCAAAAAACTAGTGTGATCCTTTTCTTTTCAAAAAAGGCAAGCAAGAACGCATGCACAGTGCTGTGAATCGGGCAGTGGGAGGGACTATGGAAATACTACTGAGTGTATATACTGGTACTTAAAATTTAAAGGAAAAAAAAAAAGAATAAAAGAAAAAAAGAAAAAAAAAAAAGGAAATTTGCTAGATTTTTATAGTTTAAGACCCAACAAGCACCTCCATGATGTGATCCAGTTCTGTGAGGTCCATTTTGAAAGGCTGATTTGGAGTTACTGGTTGACTGCTGTACGGAGCAAGAGTTTTTAGGAGCTCGTCTGCCGAGACAGGAGCCATTTTCGAAGCAGCCCCCGTGGCAGACGTGCAGGGGTCAAAATCATACATGGACGTATCAATGTCAGCAAAGAGGATATCATCCAGGGTCAAGTCTGTGAGGAAACCCGTGGAAGTTGTTATCTCGAAGTTGCCGGGTAGGGAGTCCATGAGTTTCGATTCGGCCGTTCTGCTCTCTGAGAGGCCCTCGGGCTTCTGAGCGCCGGACTCGCTGGGGTGGTCTCTGGAGTCACCGGCTCCTGTTTCGGCTGCTACTGCCTCTGCGGAGGTAGGTGCTGGACAAAGCTCCTCGATTTCGTCCAAGGCTGAGGAGAAGCTGTCCTTTACTGGTTGGAGAGCGGGAGGCGGCGGTTTCGTCGGACCATCGTGCTGGACAGTCGGGGAAGTGCAAAAAGTGTCGTCCTCGAGCAAAGAGGCTGGGGTGAGGCAAGACTCCAGGGGCGTAGTGCTTACCAAGTCTGTGGGGAGAAGGGGCTGGGAGGAGAGGTGGCTGAAGGCTGGCGGGGCCTCGCGGAAGTTGTCGCTGAGAGGGTCGGCGGGCTGTGAAGCGGTCATGAACATGGGCCTCAAGCTGCCTTCTTGCTTGAGTTCTTCCTGGATTCGCCTCAACATGTTGTTAATTAAAACTGTCTTTTGCAAGCTCGGCTCGGTTAATGGCCTGTGGTTATAAAGTTTCATAAGGGAAATGTTGAAGATAGTCTGACGCTGTAAGGTGTAAGACACCTTAGAGGGACCGTCAGTAGGAGACACCACTTTGCCTTCCAACCCATCTTCATGCTCGTCAAACTTCCGCTTTCCTCCTTTCCCCAACATATATCTGAAAGGAAAAAGAAGAGACCGATGAAGGCACCAAAGCTTGAAGCCACCAGAACCAATACCCCAGCCCACCTACTCCCTTGGGGCAGGTGGTGTGGGCAGCCTGGCTGCTCCTCGCTTGCCCCCGAGAGTCACAAGTGGAAATCTGTCCACAAAAATAACTCGCTTGCCGCCCACAGTGGCGCGAGGAGGAAGCAGAAGCCTCCTTAACACCGAGCTCTGGTCCATCATGTTTAAGCACAACCACGCTGGTAAATTCCAAGCAGGAATCCAAAGAGCATCTATAAAATCAAGCCCTTGCGCACTTGGCAGCAAATCTGCCTTTTGCATATGTTAAGCGTATGGTCCCCAAATATCTGTACACAGGTGCACAAGCTACACACACTCTACTGAATGTTAACTTTTAAATTTCCTGACTGGTGCAGTGCTAGGCCTGGGAATACAAACATAACACACCGAGGCTCTTACAATGAATTTCCCTTTTATTTAGAAGTGTGTTCATGTGGTGGGGGGGAGGAGACGAGTGAGGCTCAAGCAATGGTATGCTGAGAGAAACCTTCCCAGTGAAGTCAGGAGAGTCAATCCTTCAGACACCAGGAGATACGCATATCTGACCTCGTGGGTTTGTTTAACTGATCGCGTAAGGGCTAAACTACTAGAGCAGGAAATCCTGTAATTACACTCAGAATTAGATAAATTGCAGATGAGGAAGATGATCTGTCATGTCTCTTATTCTAATCCCCAAGACCATTCTCTGCACTGCACTCTGGGACTGCTGCAGCCAGGCCCTTCAGTTCCAATGGTGCCAGCGTCCCAGTTTGAGGACAGAGCCATCTGCCCCAGACAGCTTTGAAGGGGTTTAATGCCTCCTGAAGTGCTGAGCATACCCCTCCTGGAGCCAGGCCCCTAGGGAGCACCCCCAGTCCCATACTCTGGGCCCAGGTGGGGGGACGTCTCTTGCAGTCAAGGGATGTGCTGTGTCCCCACCTAAGCTCTGACCCGGGGCTGGGGTGGGCTGCACTCTCACCCCCTGCCCGGCTCTTCTGGGCACAGGAGCTTTTCACATGGCAGCACTGGAAATCTTCACAGCTTCTGCCTGGCAACACCAGCAACCTTTGCTTCCTCCAGTAAGCCTTTAAGGCTTGCTAGCCACAGGCAGAATAGCTTCTGCACCAAAGCAAGGATGCATGGCTCCAGATGCACCATTTGTCTTCACTTCTCCCCCATCAAAGCGTGTCCCCCACTCAGGGCTACGTCCATGTCAGGTTTCATTTGAGAACAAAAGAATGCCGTACAGCTTTCTAAAGAACAAAAAATCAGCATAAACGCACGTGCTTTTCTCCTGGTCAGATGGCAGATTTTGAAGAAAAAAACAAAGGGAATTTTACCAAACTTGCCCTGCATCATAAATCATTTCTGAGCTAAGAGTAAGTAGGGCAGTTCATTCCCCAATGCTGTCTCTTCCAGGGTGCTTCAGAGCACCTGGGAACGCTCCTCTATACAGCACAGTCCCAGCCTCATTTTATCACCATTATTTTTGTGACATGAAGATCCCCCCAAACACAGAGGAATGAAGGAACCACTGTGCTTTGACAGGCATGACCTTATGTTATGTGCCTGAAAGTGGAGAGTGTTAGGGTCAGAAACCCTCTGCCTCACACCATCACCCATTTCATAGTGTAGCCAGGGTTTAGTTTAAAGAAAAATCCAAGATTACTTGGGTGAAACAGCACGGTCCCTGTGACAGGCGCTTCTTGCAGTGCTTGTGAGATGGCAAGTTCCCTCTGACTCTCTCCCCCACTACCCGCATGAACCCAGCTTACCAAACAAGCTGTTTTATCATATCTCAAGCTAGAATGAGCAGAGGCTGTCACTAAACTTCACTTGCCTGTCCCATGGGCTGCATCAAATCAGCCAAGAGAAAGTCCTGAGGAGGTGAGGTAGGACTGCAGGCGTTGCAAAGGAGCACCCTGTGCTCCACCTGCTTCCACATCTCAGGGCAAATGTTTTGCTTTCCTCTCATTTTCCTGGGTAGCACGGTGAGGTGCTGGAGCACCAACCCAGCTGCCCTTTTTAGTAGGCTCACAGAAAGCCCTGTCTTCATCCCTTCGTCCATTTCACAGAACACTAACAGAATGGCATGAAGATTTCTGCCTTTTAAAAGGAAAAAAGAAAAAAAAAGATGCTTTCCACCACCCAGAGAGAAGCTGAAACAAGCATGTAAACAGATTTTTTAACCCCAAAACCTGACTCCCCTCATACAAGCTTTATTATGCAGCTATTGCCTAGATATCGTCTAGGAGACAAAACTTGCCTTCCTTATTTGAGTATAATTCCTACTTCCCCCAACGGGATCCACGCCTGCAAAATGACTGCACCAGGCAGATCTAATACCCATTTGATCATCACACACTGGCCCTGCAGTAGCTAAGGACTTGCAAACATCCCCAAGAATGTCTGAAAAACATTTAAAAGCAAAGAGTCCTTGTGAAGAGGGGGGGGGGGGCGAAAGAAGTCAGGGTTTCAATGCAAAAAGAAAAGAGCTTCAGGAAGTGTTTGCTGGATGTTAAATCCAAAATCAGATTGGGTGAAGTGAGCCTCCTCTGGTTAAAAATAAGTCCCAAATCCAGATCATTTTCTAGCATATTATGCAATTAAAAAAAGAAAGGCAGAGGGGGGAGGGAGAGAGCTGAGGAACGGGTAGGCTGCCATCCAAGCTCCTTGGCCAGCTACCAGCGATCCCCGCGCCTGGAATCTCGGGTGAACAAAACCTCTGAAATTTAGCACTACTGCCTAAGTCTGGTTTTTCTCTGCTCCCTAGTGTCATTTCCATGGACTACTCCAGAGCTGTGCACGTGGGCTTGGGGTGTGAGAGGGGGGCTTTCCTGTTCAAATGTTCATGACAGACAAACTTCCTTACACTTTGGACAGGGCAAAAAAAAAAGGGAGGACTGAGCTAGCAAGAATGGAAACCCCTGCCCAATTCCAGCATGGTTTCAAAGCAGTGACGGGCTAGGAGGAGAGCTGGAAGCCTTCTGTCTCTTCCTACTATCTCCTCCCCCAGAAAAAAAGACAGGCTCTGTCTTAAAGACATACTCATGCTCCTTCCACAATGCTCTATTTAAATGAGAAATTTTTAAATGGCTTGGGGATGAGGAGAGTTTTGAAGCTTGTCAAACACTGCCAGGAATATATAAAAATATTCACTGCACAAAGCAAACCTCTTTCCCCAGGATAAAGAAAACAGACCATTTGTGTGGCCATGCTCTGTTCCCCCCACTCAGTTATTAATTACCATTGTCAGGAGACATGGGCAAGCATTTCCAATGAACCCAACTGAGCCCATTTGCATCCAAGACTGAGGTGCTGGTAGTTAAGACTTTTTTTAAGCTGATCAGTAAGAGCTACGGGATTATCATAGTAAACACAACTATAACCTTACTACGTCATTTTCCAGGAAGCTTAGAAATGATTCAAGGTTTCCTGTATGCATGACTGTCAAGCTTTCACATCTCACTTGATCCTCACATAGCTTGGTTCAGAGTGGGTCCTTTTAAAAGAGAAAATTGATCAGGCAATTCCCAATTTCACCTTTTCAGCACAGCTTTCAGTTTCCTTTTCCCCAGAAATGCTCTCTGGAGGGGGCTTAGCCATTAAAGCAGGATGCCAGTCTAAGCAAGAGGGTATGATTCCCCTCAAACAGGGTGCTCAAATGAACACCACTAGTCTCAGCTGTATAACATTTTATTTTATTCTGTTCTCCCCTAGCAAGCAAGTGAGAATTGTAAAAGCATTTTTCTCCAGTTTCCACAAATAATTTTATTCATCCTAAGCAAAGCAAGACAGTGGTATCTTTTTAGACAAAAACTAGACATGCTTTTGGGTTTGCAAGGCTTTCTCTGGATCTCCATAAATTTTTCAGTTTTTGACCACCAGAGCTTAAAACAATGTTGCCTGTTTGTTCTTTAGAGTTGAAACCATCTCTTCCTTCCTTCAACAAAAAGTTTCATGCCTATATTAAAGAGATCAATGCTGTATGTCTTAAGATACTGAACAACATGAGAAATAAAAAAAGTAAAAAAACAAGCCGAACAATGTCAGTATTTGATCTGAAATCAAATCTCAAAAACTTTGCTCCTAGCCTTTCCAGTCAAAGCTCCTGCTGGGAAAATGAAAATGCCAAACTTAGAGATTGGGTTGGCCAAAGATGAGTGCAGAATGAGACACTTGGGACCCACACCCTCCCAAGTGTCAGAGTTGTCCTACCAAGTCATATGGCCATAGTGGCAACAGCCAGACAACAGCAACCCACCAAAATGCAAGACTGGACAAGCAGTGACAAAGGGTCACATCCATGGAGGGTCTTTTGTGCATCTATTTTGGCTGAGCACCAATCCCAGCCAGATGTATTCCTGCTTCATTTCCACCCATCTGCCAGCAAACATAATTCTGGGGCCAAGCATTGAAAGGTTGAGATGGGATGTCGCTTTGTTGTTGCTGTTTTAATAAAGGGTGTTGCAGGGTTTTGGTATTCAAGTTACTTTTCAGTGTTTCTTAGGGTCTAAGGAAGCAGAAAACTAGAGGAAAACAATGGAAAAACTATTTATCCAGGAGTGTCTTGGAGATCTTCCCCAATATTATCCACTAGTTGGCTCCAGCTCTGGAAGACCCAGACCCAAAGCTGAACCACTGTTACTGAGAAAGATTCAACTTTCTTTTCTGCCCACTTAAGGTGATTGCACACACCTATGAGACAGAGAAACCCTAGCATTGTTTGGGAGATGGCTTTTCTTAATTGAAAAACAAAAGTAATATATATTTTTTTTTTTTTCATTTGCATTTCATCTAGCTTCTTTTTATTAGCTCTGCATGCTCTTCAGAATGAGCTGGAAAAAAAGCAGTTGGAGCTCAGTAGAAGAGATAATCAGCGGGTGGTTCTCTGGAGTCAACCATCATCGATTAAACACAGAAAAGCTTATGCAATGCCTGACTATGTCTCTGAGCCCACTTAGTGACGAATCCTTTGCTCTCCAGAGGACAGAGGTACGTGCACATCGTGAGAGAAGTATTTATTGATTGTACTTAGGATGTTATACCTTGTCACTGCTGGACTATTTTCTTTTAATAATTGGGCATTTGGAATAGGGTAGTACTGGACGTATGAAAATGGAGGGGAATGAGTGATTGGGTTATCACACCAATAATAAAAATACCCTTTAATGTTAATTCTCAAAGTCTTTTAACAGTTTAGTTTGAAATGTCTCTCAAGACTGAGGGCTTTTCTTGGAAATCGATTCTACAACCCACTAGTCCCTCCCTGCTCATCAAGGCAGACAGGAAGGAAACACAGAAAGAGGAACTAAACACTAACAGGGAGATGGAGAAGGATCTTTAAGAAGTCACATTGCCACTCATGTATTTATACCAACCTATCAGCTGGGCTAGAGGATGAACAGCTTAATACAATGGGTTCACCTTTGGAACAAACACCACCTTGCCCAAAAAGGTAAAAGCACCAAACCCCAGAGTCCGCAGGCAACCCCATTCCAGCCCAAAGAAATGTGACAGCAGGGGCATGGGCAATAACTGGACCAGTTGCTTTCTGAAATCTTGGGTAATTAGAACAGCAGGGAGTGAAAAAATTACAAAAAATAAAAAAGAGAGAGAGAGAAAAAAAAGGCAAGTTGAGAGAATTAAAACATTACTTCACACATAGATGCGCAGAAAAAAATTTACAAAAGCCCCTCCTATAAAAGCCCCTTGAACCACAAAGATGGAAATGGATTTGCATTTTTCACTCCCAAAACAAAGTTTCCCAGACCTCAGGTGTAAATGAACCTCACTGGGGTTTCTCAGCTACTTTATCCAGTAAAATTATGGAAGCACTTTCTGTGTTGCTTCTGGTGCATGAAATATTATTTTCCTCTCCTCCATCCCTCAGTCCTCATCCTTGAGGGCTTCATTGGCTGTATCCTGGCCCAACGGTATCAATGAGTGTTTGTTACTGACTTCAGCAGGGATCAGGATTGGCATAGATAGCTGGAGGACCCAAAATAAAAAAGGCCTTTTGTGCCAACTGGTTCAACTGGTAAGACGAGGCTCGATCCCTCTGAACCAGCAGAGCAGGCTGAGCTGCACAAGGCATTTCAGGGCTGCCAGATCCAGCCGAGGGACCACCTGAACTTGTAACCAGTCCCCACGACTTCAAAGCATCTGTTCCCTAAAGCTAGGGAGGCAAACAGGTTAAAACTCCCTCTCCTGCTCCCCATTTCCACATCCACAAGGACACCACAGAGAGAGAGAGAGAGGGGAGAGCAGCTGCGTCTCGGGAAGACCCTGCCTCAGGACATGACCACAGGGATCACCCATGGCAAAATGATGTTCCTTCAACTGGAGGGTCCGGGCAAGCAGAGCAAACCTCCCCAGCAGCTGGGAGCCAGCCCACTCTCCAAGAGCACAGGAATCATCCTCCAATTCAAAGCTAGAAAGGAAGGAAAACAGTGGAGGGGAATGCCAGTATAAACCTGGCCCCCTCTCCCAGCCTTGCTAAAAACAAGGAAGAAAGCTGAACAGCCCAGGTGTCGAGGTTTAACTCCAGGACTGGGGCAAATAAGCAAAATGACTTCAGAAGACTTTCAGAGCTGTGTGATGAAAATCATCCCTCCTTGAAGATTTCATCTGTTGACACCAGGGTCTTTAAATCCTGGCACGGCAGCATCCCTGGGAGCTAGTACAGCTTGTACCACACTCAGCTACGTTCAATATGCTGCAGCTGGCTGGCAAGTTGTACACTGAGGGGTAGTGTAGGGGGGGGTTTGTTGTTGTTGGGTGGTTTTTTTTTGTTTGTTTGCTTTTTTGTTTTGGGTTTTTTGTTTGTTGATTGGTTTTGTTGTTGTTTTTATTTTTGGGGTTCTTTTTTTTTTTCTGCAAGGCTGTCCCTCAGGATCTGATGCAGATTTTAGTTGTTTTAGTGTACTGTGTCCATGTTGCCTGGCTAGAAAGAACTCCTGACAACTGCTGCCTGGTAAGAATTGGGTCTCACATCCCCCATGAATTAGAAAACAAAACCCCCAGCTGCAGACAAGAGGTGCAGTGAATGGAGCTGTGCTGGGGTTTCTGTCCTCACTAGACTCAGTGCTCAAACATTCCCCATTTACAAGATTTGGTTTTCCCTGACACTTAAGATTTTACATTAACTCTGGCCATCTTGTTTATTCATTGGTGTTTTTTTGGTTTTGTTGTTGTTTTTTTTTTAAACCGAGTGAGGTTCAATAAACACTTACAAAACTTTCCTTTAGAGCTATATCAAAAATTGTCCTCCTAGGTAGCTCTGTGCTTCCAGAGAGTACAGGGAATTGTTTTTACATCTGCAAGCTTTTGCTGAAAGGCTGTCAGTGCCAGCAGGAACTGTAAGTAGCAGGTATTTTTGATGTGTATTTTATAGGGACCTAGCTTTTCCCATCTCCTGTGGTGGATGGGTGAATCTCAGCTCTTCCAGAAGAAGCAGAGAGGCAAGCAAAGCTGCTCAGCACCCCAGCAAGAAGCATCCCCCCTTCTGCATATAACAAGAAAGGCAGGCCCCTCTCCCTAGAGAAATGCAGCCTTAGCCCTACCCCCAACTTCAGGCACTCAGGAGTGAGGGCAATTAGCAAGATAAGTGACAGTGGTCTTTTCTAGTCTCAAGCTAAAATTGAAGTAGGAAGGAAAACCACAATGGATGACTTTTGCAGACTACTCTAAGCAGGTATTAGCCAGGGACCAGTCGAGGAAACCTCCTGGCAGACAGGAGATGTCAGAGGAAGCTGAGACTGTCACCTGAGGAGCATCTGAAGTCACGCAGCTCTCGTGGGTCTTGACTTCGGTACCCAGAGGCTGGAGGAGCCCCCAGGTCCCCCAAGAGGCGTCCACGTTAATCACAAAGTAAGGTGAAGCCTTCCCCAGCAAATAAGCAATGCAATTATAAAGCCAGTCAATAGTGTAACACCAGCCAACGTGTTCCAGCGATATTTTGAAACTGTAATCTGATCCTACTGTTTCCATCCTCGTGCCTTGCCTGCTCTCCCTTGTTGCATACTGTACTATTTGAGGCCCAGAGGGCAAAGCAAGCTCTTGCTGCTCCTTAATGATCAGAAACTGCGTTTTCAGTGAGAGCTCTCCCTGCGCCGCCCACACGACTTTCTTGGTACTTTCTTAAACTTGCAGCCCATCAAAGCCCGGTGAGAAGGCTCTCTGAAAACTAAAAGCGAGCGCAAGAACCGAAAGCACAGCTACAAAATCCACTCCTGCCTTCAGCCTCCAGCTCCTCTTTAACCAGGCTAAAAAAAGGCAAAGCCACAGACTAAGGCAATCTCCGACTCGAGTGTGTTAAGTCTTGCAGGAAACATATGCTTCTATTAAATTGGAAACAGTTTCTAATGCTGTCAGTTTGCTAAATGTAACATGTTCCCTTGGAAGCAAGGGAGCAGTTTTAATGTTTTTTGACTTAACACACCAAACAGAGCCACGTCTGATAAAGCTGGAATGGGCTCCAATAAATACCGCCTAGAATAAATTACAGCCTCATTAAGTAATTGTTTGGAAAAAGGAGAGCAGGTTTTCTAGATTATAGCCATGTTATTAAGGGTGTTTATAATATTAGGAATTCTATCAGGGTAGCAGAATGCAATGCAACTCTAAATCAGACGAGCCCTTGTTAACTTGTTAAACCATTAAAGACTGCCCTGGCAGAATTAGAAGCTGAACAAGACAGCACAGGTTCTGTGCATGGAAAGCTAGGTAGGTGTATTTCAAACTGGCTGCCAGGCTAAAGTCAAGAGCAAAAGCTCTGAGCAACTTCACAGTACAAAGCAAGAGGAGGGATATAGCTTTGGAACATACATGGGGCTGGAAAACATTTATTCAAAAGAAGTTTTGTTCATGTGCAGGAAGGCACTCGGGAAAAAAAAGAACAGAAATGACTTCTGCTGGGCAGTCCAAACCTATCGCAAACGTCTCACACAGCCAGAATGTCAATTCTCACATGTTGTGATTCAGACAGGACTTCCCATCAGCATCCTTGCAACAGCACCCAGCAGATGCAAACAAGACCCCAGCCTGCCCTTTTTTTCTTGTTAAGTTTCATCATTTTCCTACGATTGCTAATGCTGCCTCAGCCCTTGACAAGCCTGGTGCAGGCACAGCCCCGCTGACCACCAACCTCAACAGTACCTGCTTTGAGCAGGGCAGAGGATTTTCCCCCTCTTCCCACAACAGAAGCTGTTTCGTTAGGGTTAGTCACTGCAGGAAGAGGTATTTTCAGTGAGATGGCAAAGCTGCCCTCTCCTCGGGTCACCTCTGTGTTAAATCCTCTTTACATCCTTCCCCAGGATGGCTGCAAGCACCATCTACTCACAGCATTGCCCGTGCCACTACGGAGGAGCCTCCTGACCAGAGATCAGCTTGGCTGAGACTCGGTGCCCCACAGACCCACCCACCCACCCCAAAGAGCTGCTGGGGCAGAGGTTATTCTGAAATTCGGGTCTCCACCAGGGTGCATTAAGGAAGCAGCCAGGCCTGCCAAGCACAAATCAAATTATCCTGTGCTGCGTACACAGAGGCTGAGCAATGCTGCTGCCAGTATCAAAAGCTCAGGGACTGGGAGCTGTGTTACACACCTGGGCATCAGTTGTAGGAAATCAGAGCTGCAGTAAATAAAACAAGGCACAGCACTAAGCCAGATCCTCTGACTTTACTGTGTGATTAGCTGATTATTCAGCAGGCTCTGCTTGTTGTCACCAGAAAAGTATGTGAGGGCTTCTACACACAAGCTTCCCCAGGATCAGCCAAAAAGCTTCCCCTGCTCCACATCACGGTTTCTTCTCACAAACTCTGGGCCTCCTTGCACGAGAGCAGGAGGTGCTGGTCCCACAGGAGGGACCACGTCACGATGAAATCTCCCCACCAGTGGGCAAGGAGCAACGTTGGAGCCGGTGCAAACAGCCCCGTGCTGGGAGAACCAGAGCCGTAATCTCTTCAAGTGGTGGAGCAGCAGCAATTAAGAGGGCTGTGTACTGCTTCAGGGCCCAATTCTGCCGAGGGCTGACTGCCTTCCATTTCTTCCCACTGCAGAGCCAGCAGGCATCAGTACAGCGAGAGCACTGGCTAAAGAAAAGAGCACCTTACTTGTAAATTAAATTCAAAACAATCTGCGAGAGGTAGCACGGCCACCAGAAAGTGGCACAGGCCAGCAAACACACGCTCCCTTTTCACTGCTAAAATTACATGCCTGTAATGACAAGATGCTCCTGGGTAAGACTCTAAGGGAGCATGATGAAATAGCAAGACTGGCTATACATCCCTCCTCCCTGGCAACATTGCTCTGAACAATAGATTACAGTAACATTGTCTTCAATTGTACAAGACATCTCTATTGGCACAGGCACGCTCCGGCCTAGCTGATATTTTTAGTGTACGTAGGGACTGTGTATTGCAGGCCCATCTTCACTGGATTTGTGTAATTCCTACAAAGGTTAATGAGAATTGTGCGTGCATCCAAGAGAGACGAGACCCCTTTGTGTATAATAAGAGTTTTTTCTCACTTATATATAATTACTTGGATTGAGCCCTGGCTTTCAAGCGTATCGTAGCATCTTTTCCCCAAAGATACCTTGTTTTTCCCCCTTGTAGAAGACCCTTAATAAACACATGGGGGAAATAAAATACTCACACTACTGTGGAAAGAACTGAATGGTTTGCCTAAAAGTAGGTTATTGCTCTGAAAACAGTGTTGAATAAATTATCACAGTCAAACTGAAATGCAGCAAATGGCAGGGGGGGGGCGGGGCGGGGGGGAGAAAAACCCAAACAAAACAAAAACCTGAAGAAATATTTACTGCAAAATGCAACATACATCCTAGCAATGACAAGTCATTTTAGTTTCTGGCCTGCAGGTTTTATTTGCTAACCATTTTCTCGCTACTGAGAGTTAAAAGAGGAGAAGAGAAAGGTGTTTCCCTGGCATTTTTTAAAGCAGCTACAAGGCATACGAGTAGTTTTCAACATTTTTGCTTAAATGAAAGAAACTCGGCTCTACAAACAAGTATTCTCTGTGAAAAAAAAGCACCCACTCAACCCCTGGTTTCTCTTAAAGAGGTGGAAAAGCTCTTGGACATTTCTCTAACACCAGTGAAAACAAACAAGAAAAAAAAAGTAGTTAAAGTTTGACATAAAAGTTTGCTAAGACGGTGTTAAGTGATGTTAGACAAGATGATAATTGTTGGCCTTTCAGTCCGGTGTGCTAAAGCTCTTGCATTTGTTGAAATCCAGCATGTGTTTTTACATCCAATGGAGAAACCTCCTGAGAACTGATAAAGGGAATTCTGGCCAGGCTTCACAATCTGCAACAGGCTACAAATTAGAGACAAAAAGATCCCATTTTCCATGGCACCCCGCTTGATTTGATAATAAAAATTGTTATACCAAAGTAACTCTTTAACAGCCACTACAGAATCCATGTAATTTGCATTTAGAAATTTAAACATTCTCAAATAACTGATTTAAATAATTTATAAGACACCTTTTTAATGATGTATTTTAACAAGATATGTATCGAGCCCATATTTCAAAGCATGCTTAGTACAGGTCAATTAACACAGAACAAACAAACTTAACCACAAACTAAATCTGGAAACAGGAGTGGAAAATACAGAAGAGATCAAGGAAACTGAAACTAAATGGTCCTAAGTTTCATTTCACATTCAGTCAGGCACAACCCATCCACCTCACCCAAGACAGTATTACACTGACTTTCCCCACAATTAGGAAAAAACCTCCATCAGAAACACGTATGTATCACACATGTTCCACTGCCAGCTACAGGAAGGCAGGGCACCAAGAGGAAGCTTTACACCGAACACTACACACACAGAAAATATACTCACTCTCCTATTCATTCGCAAGTTATTTCTGGAATACTTAAGTTAGGGGAGGAAAGGGGAGTGTTGTTTAGAAGAACCACTTTGGCCAAACAGATGGAGTAGGAGGGCAAGGGAGATTGGTGAGCTAGATCACAGGAGGGTAATCCTAAGCAGGTTATTGTACCCCTGGGACAGCCAGCATGGAAATAGTCCTGGTAGAAAATCCCTCCAACTGCAGCACAGACTAATAAAGTACAAGTCTCTCCTCCTACGACAGTGACAGGCAAAGGCACAAGAACTGACTGGCAACAAATCAGGGCTATTAAAAAAAAAAATTGCTTAAAAAGCGTGGCTTCTCTCTCCTGTGCGCACACATTACAGACACACAGAGCAATAACAAAGCAAAAAAGTTGCCACTGTTTAAAAAAACACTGTGGTTTGTGCATGAACGCCAGTCTCCTATCTTGATGAAATGGGTATTTTAAAAACATTCAAACTATATGCATACACGAGTGTGTTTATCTATTAAACACTTCTTCCAAGGGTGAAAGACTGCCTGTAAAAACACGTGAAAAGTAAAGAGTTTGTGGAGGCACCGGAAGATGGTGATGTATTTCTGAATTAGGTTTTAAAACTTCATTTTGCAGCTACCTGAAGTTAAGACAAAGCTGCCTTAAGGCATCTCAAACTAGTCAGACCTGCTGTAGCAGTTGCACAGTCTGCTTCAAATATGCCCTCCACGCTCCTTTCAACCTCCACCCCAACATATATCCGCATAGTTTACCTCCAGTCATGGGTGGTTCTTTCTATAGTGCAGTTCACTCAACTTCATTGCCTGCCTGGCACAACAGGAGTTTTAAAAACACTAATGTTACCAGCTACTAGAAGAAACTGTAAGACAAGAGCTGTGAATTTTATTTCCATTAAAGGTGAGCATGGCTCAAACAGCACAAGGGTTTCCTGGGAGAATTTAAGACCTGGGATCAAGAAAACAGTTTTATTCATTGCAGATCACCTGAGAAAGTTTTGGGGTGAGTTTAGACCTCTCCACCAATTCAGGGTTCCTTTGAAAAGGGAACTTCTACTTCCATATATTCCACTCGGTTTTAAAAATAAAGAAAACAACATGTACTTGCACTTTCCTCTACGGTTTTAAAAATAAAAAGAAAACAACATGTACTTGCACTTTCCTCTTTGTATTCTACTATATTCAGAATACAATTTTTAGTCTAACTTCACTGGAAGCAGAAGCTGTCAGATGAAATCCAATACATCTTACTAGTGTGAAAGCAAAGTAAACAGGCTTTGGTTTCTGATAATTACACAGACTGAGACTCATGTCATTCAACACCACTTAAAACTCAATTCCAGAGTGATATTAGTGAGAAATTCCCCTTTAAGCCCACTGCTCCCCAAAACACTGATGACATTATATAGGTGGGGACTTCAGATGTTACATGGCATCACCTACAGTTTTACAGAGTACCAAACCCATCCCCATAGCTGGAAGAACAATGGTCTGAACCTGCCTAATGCAGGACTGTGAGCATGGTTTTAATATCACTGCAGCAGTCTGAATCCACAGTCACTCTGATGTGGTGGTGGCTGCTGTCTCACTTGAGACAGCTCAGCCTCCTCCCTCAAAGGAGCGACTCGTGAAAACCAAAACTTGCTCTCTGGTGACTTGACAATTTCTTTGGTCCTTTCAAGCCATCTTGCTCCTTTTCACGACTTACAGTCATTTCTGAAGACAAATGTGGCTCTACCACCCAGCTGCCCACTGCCCCTGGAGACGGGCCCTGTTCTCCCTTGGAAATGCCCCTCAAATCAGCTCTTCACCACCCAGGAATTCCCCTTTGTGCCAGAGCAATCTCCCAGCTGCAGGTCCAGTTTGTCTCCACAGCTCCCCCCGGCCACTTTGTAATGACACTGAGCATCTGACACTTTCATTCGTAGCCATCAGTGAAGCAAAGGCTGCTTGTGCAGTTTCTTTTCTGCACAGTGACACCACAGCTGAATACCCCACGCAGATGAAGGTAAGGGTGATGGCTGCTGTTACAGACAAGGACGTACAGGCCTCGTTATTCCACAACATCCCAGAAACACATTTGCTTTGGGACCTGTTTTGCTCAACTTCAGCTGAATACAGTGCAGAACTTCCCAACAGCAGAGTTAGCACTGCATTTACAGGGCTAGCTTTCCCCCACTGTGCTGAACAGCAGCACTGTCATCTTATTTTTGTTACAGTGTTTGCACTGGTAATGCTGAACAAACCTGAAGCCTCAACTACAGCAACACAAAAATTTTAAACTTTGTTTATAAAAGAATTAAAAATCAACACATGTTTGAGGGGTCTCTCCCCATTTACTGAAAACAAGCACTTCATACAGCACCCTTTCTCTGACAAGATTAAAGTTTTGAAATAAAGCAAGTGGCACAAAACATGCAATTGTATCCCCCCCCTCCCCTGAAGAGTCCTGTTCTCGGATTGGCAAATTCAATTTTTTACAAACCATTAATTAGCAAGAGATTCATCTATGCTGAAGATCTGTGCTTACTGCCAACCTGCTTACATTTAAGCTGGACCTTGCTCTCTCCTCTGGAACACTCCTGATCTTTGGACTTAGGAGCTGAAAGCTGCCATTTCTGGCACTGATTTGTGTGCGTGCTAAGGAATCGCTGCAACTGGAGCTGTCTCCTCCCGAGCCAGTTACACATATAAAGCTGAGTTAAAAAAAGGTGTCTCTCTTGCTACCCAGCCTTTACAAAAAAGTAGATCACCAGAAGACTACTCACACTTTCAAAGCACTGCATTCTCCTTGCTTGACAGATTACAGTTTAAGATGTTACATAAAAGCAAAAATAGTCACAAGTATTTTGGATCACCTGTCTAGTGCTAGCATTGCTGGAGATGAACTGTGCCAGGAGTGTTTTATATCAGTGTGAAAAAAGTCAAGAGTACCTAAAAAAATTTTTTTTTTTCCTATGAATTATTTATTGGAAAAATAAAAGCAGCTTGTGTAAATGATAGCATAATCCTTCAAACTAGATGTTGCATAAGATCCGTTGTACTTCGTGGAAGCTAAAGAAAATTTAGAATATGAAATGTGAGGTTTTCCTTGATATTAGGACATTATCTCAAACTCCTTGTTGCCTCTCAGGCAGACAGTTTGAGCATCTGGATTATTTATATTATTATTCCACAACACTGAGAAACTGTCATTATTTCATCTTTCTCATTAAAAAGAGCAGGTGTATAAAGGAAATCAATTACAATTCTTAACTAATCAGTACCTACAGACGTATTTAATGCTCTTTAGGACTGTTTCATCTGCAGAGAGAACCTGAAGCACCTATGGCTAGCAAGTTTCTTTTTTGTTTGTTTTTAATCAGCTTCAGAAAAAAAAAGAAATCAGCTTGACAGAAAAATCAAAGCGATGTTTTAATATGCACAAAGTCTACCTTCATTCTACAGCAGTCCAATCCAGTTCCTGCAGAAAAGGAGTGGGTGGTTTTTGCTAACCAACTTAAATGGAAGTAGATCAGTCAAGAAAGGTTAGGTTAGATGCTGCAATACTTGCCTGGACAATGGAAGTATTCCTTAGGACACGCTCTCAGATACCTGTCAGGCAGAACAAACTGCTAATCCTCCTGCTATCTCTACCACCACCACTAGCTCGCTACGTTAAATCAGATTCCAAAGATACCATCTTATTATGTAAAAATGTATGCATTTTAACTTCAAGCAGAAAGGGCTAGTTTCAATTTAGCCTGCTTAGTCAACTGCTTAATTTCTTAAAGAAATACAGGTACAAGCAGCAGTAACTTCTAAGAAAATGCAATTCATTTCTACAGTTTGTTTTACCACCAGAAAGTTTCCCTTGCACTTAAATGGAAACTGAGGCATCCCTCAATTTTGTACCTTGTGAGAAGACACAGGCACCTTCATTTGTGCAGGTGAATCCTTAAAAAAAAATTTAAAAATCAGAATAAAAAGACAGGAAGCGTCATTTTAACTCACACAAATAGGAATCTGGTTACTCCATTGGAGAGACACAAGCATAACGCTGATGTTAGGGGGCAGCCAAGCCCTCTACCACCATTGTTTGAGCAACAGCATAATCTACGGTGGCCAAACCTAGTACCCACTGAGAGCCACCCTGCTGACTTCACCGGGCATAGCTGAAAAAGCCTGGACTTTCCCGAGCCGGAGAGCTTTGGACTTGTCCGAACACACGCAACAGCTATGGTTTGCAGCACTGAACTTCGGGTAAATGAGCTGACAACCACCCCCCCCCCAGTGGAGATGAAATGGGCAGACTCGCTTTATTTTACACTGCCAGCTGACCCACAGCTGTAAATCAGCCACCAAGGGTCCCGGGAGACGGCACACGAACTCCTCCAGAGATTTGCAACAAAAGTGGCCCTGGGTTTTCCAGCTGTGCTCCACAAAATGTAAAAAAAAAAAAAAAAAAAAAAAAAGGCAGCAGGTAACCGCACTCTTTTTTTTTCACGCTTAAGGAGAACTTCTCTTTCCAGATCCTGACACACTGACATAAGCAAAGCAGGAAACGCTGTAAATGAAAGAGGCATCGCAAAAGGATTTTTTTCAAGCATTCCCCCACCCTGAAGGAAATCCCAATAAACAGGTTTTTCGCCATTGCTTCCCAAAGATTGAACCAGCCTGCCCACAAAAGCCCCCCGGATGCCTGCTTTTCACCGCTGGTAGTGCTCCCAAGGAAGACCCAAGTGCGCTATTGCTCAGGGAAAAGACACACTAATCCCCTGCCCTGCTGCCGCCCTAACATCAGCCCCTGGAAAGGTCCAGCCAGCCGGGTCCTGCCCAGCCATATGTCAGCTTTGCTACAGCGGAGTGAAAGTCCCCCCCCCAGGCCCTTTTCGCTCTCCTGGCACTACATCACGCGTTCCTAGGGCTGGTACCCTTAAGTCCCCGCTCTTATGGGGAACAGGGAGCGAGGCTCAAGGGGCTCCCCAGCGCACACGGGAACTTACCGGGGCAAAGCCGGTTTCTTCAAGTCGGACGAAGCAAACGCCCGCGCTATCGGGGTCGGCACAGCAGCCTCGATTAAAAGTGTATTCCCAACTACACGCACGCACCTGCTCTGGACAGGGATCACCGTGCACCGACGGCGAGGAAGAGGTATTTGAAGAGCAACTCCGTCGCTCTCCCTCCCCTGCTCATCTCAGCACGATCACCCCCGGAGGAGAGGGGAAGGACACCCACTCCGAGGTTCTCCTGCCGGGCTCAAATTTAAAGGTAGCGATAAAACGAACCCCGATGACTCGCAAAGCCGGGGCGGGGGAGTGGGCGAAGTGGCTGTCGCGGCCCCCTCCGCTCCCCCCACGCCGCTGCCCCCCAGCCCCACTCACCACATGCAGCTCCACCTGAGAACTAACGCATGGACGGGGTGGGGGGGGGAGGTCGCAAAACTCTCGCCTTAGAGCAGCTCCATATGTCGCTCCCTCGCCGCTCCGGGGAGGGGCCGGGTGGGATGCGGAGGAGGAGGAGAAGGAGGAGGCAGGCGCAGGCGGCGTGAGGATTTAAGCCTCCGCTCTGCCCCAGAGGCTGCGATCACGCAGCATTATACAATGGAGGAGGAGGAGGAGAGGGAGGAGGCACCAGCCCCAGCTCCAGCACTTGCCGCCAGCACTGACGACAGGGGCGGCTCCGGCGAGCTCCTCGCCCTCTGGCCCGCGTCAAAGCTCCGCCTCAGCCCCGGCCTTCCTCCCCCTCCCCCCAGCACCCCCTTTCTCTTCCTCCCCCCACCCCCGTCCTCCCACGCCGCTCCTCCCCCACGGCTCCGCGGCTCCTGCTCTGCCCACGCCGTCCCCTGCCCGGGGCGGGCGGCGCAGCCCCCGCAGCGCGGCCGCCGCTGCTTCCCCGGGGAGCGCCGGGCCCCGCGCCGGGACAAAGGCGGGAGCCAACGCGCCCCGACCGCAAATATGACAAGTATCCCGGCTATCCGGCGGCCAGGACCCGGCCGGGGGACGAAGGCTCGGCTGCCCCTGGCCAGCTCGGCTCCCCCGCAGGGATGGACACCGGGTCGTCCCGGTCCTTCCCCCCCGCGCTCAGCTCCCGGCAGAGTTGGGGGTGGGCGACTGGAGGAAAGCCGGAGCACCGCCGGCCGCCCCTTGCCCTGAGACATCACCTGGGAGCCGCGGTGTCCCCCCCCCCTCCATGGGATCCTCGCTGCTAATTTGGGCTGTACAGACACCAACGAAGGAAAAAAAAAAAAGAAAAGAGAGAGGCCAAACAGAGATGCTCGAAGACTTTGGGGAAGGGGGGACAGAGCTCGGCCCCAGGCTCTGTCTGGAAAGAAGACGATTTTTTAAAGTTACCTCCATGACTGTGTTTCGAAAGGGACCGAAATCCCAGCCGGCGCTGTAAAAGGCGACTCAAAACACCTCACAGTTCTGGCTGCAGCTCCGGTGGCATCTCGGATCATTCCGGCCTTTCATGTTTAACTAAACCGGTTGTACTTAGGGACAATAAAGCTTTAAGACCTAACATAAAGGCGATTATTAGTCATTAATATCACGACTCGTTCAGGTATTACACTCAAAATGGTCTGTAATGATTTGTGATCAATCAAGCTGATGGGATTGTTAGAAATTTAAGTTCAATTTTCAGCTAGAAAACCAAAAAAGGAAAAGTATACTTTTAGAGGGAAGATTTCTTTAGCCTGGAAATTCTGTCAAAAATCCTCAATGGAAAGAAAACCAACAACAAACCAATTAAAAAAAGTGAGTCTGCCAAAATGGAAGGAAATTAAGTGATGATTTTATAGCTTCTTAACATCATAATTGAAAAGACCCCATCTAATTGAGGTTTAAACACCAAGACTGGAATTTTTGATAATACTCTGCTGAAGTTGTTAAATGGGAAGAAAGAGCTCTGGAGGCCTCAGCACACCTTTCCCCTTCCACTTCTGCTACCGGCCATTCCTTGGAGGAGATTCCCACTCTCTCATCCATGGCTTGTGGCACAGAGGTAGCCCTGACCCAGATCCATGAAGCAGTTCACAAACTGTTTACTGAATTTTGACGAATGACTTGCAAATTGCTTAGGAGCTGGCAAAAATTAAAACCAGAATTTCCCCTGGCTGGCCACTTTCCAGCAGCCTGGCACTGATATTTGGTTCTCTCACTCAAGAAAACAGGCCTCTTCTTGAAATTGCAATAATAACAATAATAATAATAAAAATATTAAATAAAAGGAAAAGCATCATTTTCTTTATGGCATGAATGGATTGGTTTCTACATGTTTGGAGGGCTTTGGTTTGGAGACCACTCAAAACCCAGCCAGAATATTTTGTACATTTTTCAACTGTTTTGTTGGGGTTTTTTTGCATGCCAGATCCACCAAATTTCCAGGCCTCCTTCACACTGGGTTTGTCAAATGGCAGGATCTGGCCTTGCGTAATCCCCCAGTGGATGCACCCAGCTGAGCAGTGCCTGCCTTATGGGGCTCAAAGTCCACAGCAGGTTTACAGTCCCCATGCCTGGGTGTGTGCACGCTATCACCGGCACCATGGGCAGAACCACATGTATTTGCTAAACAAGCAGCTGGGGTCCAGTTTGATACTCATGGCCCTGATCTTGCCATGTTACACTGGGCAGTAAAAAGCCTAAGTCCGTTTTGTGTGTTTTGAACGCTTTTGACTTTGTTAGGTTGCTCCAATTTTACACTAGCATAAGAGAAGTGTCACCGCCCTTCTGCTTCCTACTGTAACTCCCCTGGGCCTTTCTTGGCAGCAGTTTATAGTCACGCTGTAGCTCAGGCTGTTCCTCCGAACACAACTAGTACAACCTGCATCCACACTTGAGAAGCACTCTCAGCTGAGCACAGGTCACGGTATGAATCGATACGAGTACAGCTCCTTCCCACACTTTTTGCCTACAGCAGCGGCTCCGTTGCGGAGGGACTAGATGAGGCTAGGCAAGGAGCACGATCCTACCTCTGACTGCTCCTCACATTCCCTCCTGCCTGATTTAACGAGACCTTTCTGGACAAGAAACTCTGCTCTGCAGCTCCAGAGCAATCTGACCAGAAGGTGTCTGCGAGGCCTGAACGCAGTTTGCCTGAACATGTTGGGAAGCGTGGAGAAACAGCCTGTGACTGAGCCGCCAAATGCTGCGCAAGGAAGTGTCTCAGCACAAGTTTCCAGAGCCTGCAGGAGTGGAGGGATAAATCTGTTTGTCTGCGAGGAGGAGCCACCCAAAACGCATCCCATTTTGGAACAGTGCAGCCAAGGGCTTCCCAAGCAGCAGTAGCATGGATGTAATTGTGCAACCGTAGCTGTGACACAGGCCCTCGAAACGCTCACACAAGGAGATGACATGCTATATGAGAAGGAACAGAGCTGCATTTTTCTGCAGTGGTGCTGACCTGCCCGAAGTCACAGGCATAGTCTAGTCGCAGCCTTGTCTTTGAGCAAGGATGGTCAAAGCTTGTCTCATTGAGTCCAGGTCACCAGATCATTAAAAAACCCTCCTGTGTTGAAGATAAACAAATGAACAAAACAGAAATCAAAGATTGCAAAGATCGGTGCAGGAGGAAACACATGCCGGACTTCAGAAGGCAATTCATTAAAAATACTATGAACTGCTAGATAATCTCTGCCTATCAACACGTGTGCTAATTAGGAAAGATCAGCATCGTCTGGTGTGCTGGAACGCCAGCATCCCTCCCATTTTTCACAAAAAGAGGCAGTGAACTGCTTCCTATGTTTGTAATTGCATCCTTGGCCTTTTTCTTTCTAATTGCAGTTCATGTTGATACGGTGAGATCTCATCAGGTAATTGTACAACACATCTTCATTTTCTCCCCAGATGTTTTTGCTTCAGTGCATGCAGAAACTGACAGGCAAATACCTAGTACTGACCCCAGAGCACACAACTTTTTTTTTCAAAGAAAGACCCTGTCAGCACTGATAACTCGGGAAAAGCTAAACAAAGGGCCTGCCTGTCACCAAGGATGCTCGTTCCACTAGAGCAGCGCACCCCACGGAGCAACGTGGGTCTCGTGGGTAAGAAGCAAGCACACTACTGGCAAAGGTGTGATGAAACACCACTAAGACCTCATGCCATCTCCATTCAGGCCAACTCAGGGGTCCATAATGACCTTCCAGAGCAGGGCCCTTCTCATGCAAGGCTCAGCCACAAATAAAAGCAAGACCCTCAAAAAATATTGGGGGGCTGCATTACTGCGGTCTGCACCTATATGTTAGCAAGGAGAGAGCTGCACCTGAGAGCTGGGCTGCTTTCATGGAGATTTCAACTGCTTTTTTTCCTTTTTTTGCTGTTGCCAACTCTTCCACTGTAACGAGGCTGCCACACATCCCAAGGCACAGAGGAATCGGTTAAAACCAAAGGAAGGAATGCTCCCTCCATCTCACTCCAGTTTTAGCTCTGTTTTCCCTTCATTTTCTGCTTTATTTCATGTTTTTCTGCTTTAATGTTTTCGTGGCAGTAGGAGAAACACCATTCCCTAGAATGCATAATATGCTTAATTATAATTCTCCGTTAGTTCTCTAGGAAAAAAAAAAAAAAAGAAAGAAAAAAAAAGCTACAGGAGAAATCCGTTTAATTAATGAGTATGACCAAACACAGCCCTTGTTCTAATGCAGTATCATATATTATATGTCCATTTGGGCAGTTGATCTTGGGTAAAATGAACAGAGATGCAAAAATACTGAGGAGCTCATGAATCAATATTCTGAGTGCAACTAACCTCTTTTGTACAGTTATTCTAAGCCTTCCTACAGATTTCAGTGCCAACGTCTGTTCCCAAATTCTGCTTTTGGCTTCAGTAATGCAGGATCAGGCCCGTACAGTCTAGTAATAGAAAGCTGTTGCTTGGCAGTACCAAGGGTTGTACCACATGGTAAATTCATTAAGTAATTAAGGGGAATAAGAAAGAAGGAAAAAAAAAAACAAAAAACCAATCTTAACTCCAAGTGAGCACTCAAACAGTCATACTCACTGAAAATCCCTGGTGTTTGTCAAGGACAAGGACGGAAAGGTTTCATCTGAAAGTCAGACCTGGTGATTTAGACGCTTTTCAAAAGGGATACTCTTCACATACTAAATTATTAAGGAAATATTATGGAACAGGATTATCAGGAAAGAAAAAAAAACACAGCGTGCATTAGCTGGCTTAGTCAGAGGAGGTTTTGCTGCATTCCTCGTGCACAGAGATGACTCCCTCCCTCTGTAATTCCCTGTGCACTCCCAGTCCTCTGGAGACTGCTGGTGTGCATCATCCTCTCTCCAGCTGAAACACTCTGTCCTCTGCCAGAGGTTCATGCTGCCTACATTCTCATATCTTTCTGCCTTTTCATAAACATCCCTGTTCTTTCCCAAATCCCATCCAGGCTGAATCACCTGCAAAATGGGCTTCAATTTTGACCCAAGTCAGACTGTTCATACTGATCCTGCCTGTACAGCACACAGGGCTCCTAAAACACTCTCCCCTAACCACTTGTGCTTCTCGAGACACAGTGGATTGTATTTCACATTGAGCTGAGCTTTAAACAATTTTAGGCTGCTTTTCTTTCCCTTTCAGTGCTCACTCTGCAGTGTCTTTCAAAAGCACAAGTCATTCTTTTCTGGAACACTTGGTTACATTTTTTAAAGAGAGACTATGCTGGTGTCCTGATATTCATCTCATGCTGGGGCCAGTGGATTAAGACGGAAAAAAATCTGCAGATAAAAGCAAAGGCTGTTTTACCATCAAGGAGGGAATATTTCCATAAAGAAAAAACACAGAAACAGTGGGGGAAAATACACAGAGATGGCCAGTCTTCAGGCCTAATTAACCACTGGTGTAAACAGATGTCACTGCAATCAAGTCAGAAGACTTTGGCCACCCACCAGTCTTGAGCACAATCCCGACACGAGCCTGAAAATCCTAACAACATGGGGCTGTCAAACATGTGAGCCACACACATGCCACTGTCTTCCTTACGCTGATGGACTACCTGGTCCTGGTTCAGCTGGGGAGAGAAGCTCTACAGAGCTACCTTTTCCAAGTGTGCTGCATATCCTGCAACCCTTTTCTGAAGCCAAGATACTCCAAGAGAGCTCTACACGGAACCTTACATTTCTGGAGCACAGATGCCCCCTGATTCATGAAACCTGGAAGAGACCTGGCTGCATAGGCAAGTTGGAATATGTTTGGCATGGCTGAGATGCCCAAGGCTTGAGAAACCAAACAGGACCAGAAGCAGGGTGACTAGAGGTGGATGTTCCTTCTCAGATTTGTTGAATGAAAGCTTTGTACAACAGCAGCAATGTGTTTGAGGCTGGGAGGGCAAAACCAAAACAGTGTTGTGGCTACAGTGTTGATGTAGGGTGTTACATAGCATTGCAATATGTTATATAACACTTAAAATCATGACACTGGAGTTTAAAGTATTCAGATACCAGAGGTAAAAAAAAGCCATTGCAATCCTTATTTACATGAAGACATCACTTAATACACCAACATCCAAATGAACGCACAACCTCTTGCTGCTTCTGCTCACTGGAATACAACCTGTAAAACATTAAAACTCCTACACCATGTTGGGGGCTAGGACACTAAATTCAAACAATGCTTACCAAGTAACATAGTGGCATTTTCAAGAGAATTTAAATTTGTAATTATAAATCCTTCCCCTGACTGTCTCAGGTGCAAAATTCTTTACAGATGATGTTTATCTGTACTTTTTTTTTTTAGAGACAGTGGTTTCTGAGGGGCTAACTTTAAGTAAACAGTGAGTGAACAGCCACCAAACCCCAATAAAACAGAAGGTGGATCTGAGGGGCCAAATTTAGGAGAGTTTAAAAAAAAAAAATCTGGCAAAAAACCTAGCACAAGAACATCAAATGTAGCATAAACTCCCACTGCCGTTCTGTTCTACTACATATAAATGAAGATCATATAGAACTGAACTCATTGAGTCAATGAGGTGAATGCACAAGCCTTCCCATTTTAACTCTTCACGAAATGTGTGATTTCTTAGATTATGTGCAAAGAAGGGATTAAAGAGTGAATGAGTACATCAGCTGCTTTTACTGACTATGCCTGTGGCAATGATTCATTTTGGCTCTCTACATTCTCTTGTGCTAGCACAGCTAAGAGTCAGCAAAAGCTCATACAGAATATGCAGGTAAACAGACTGTGGATGGAGTATGTATTTCTTAACCTAAAACCTCCCCTGTAACTGACAACAATCCATTTTAGCTTTCTGAAGGAAAAGGGAACTGCACAAATTATTTTAGACTCTCCTCTAATCTTTTTTTGTGCTTTCTCACTTTAAAGGAAGCTGTTCATTGATAGTGACCATTAGCTAAAGGCTAAAAGAAGTTTACACCTCATTAGCAAAGATGAAACACCCAATCACTGCAAACCCACCCACTACTTAGGATCTACCTCCAGGAAAAAGAACGAAGCTGAGAATCCTCATTTATTATCACAGTTCATCTTACCCTTCCTTTCACACTTCTTATCCTATCTTTCTTCCTCCCACGGTGTTTTTGGGGTGCTAATGGTGACCTTGAAATGTGGCAGGGGGTCTGGAAGAGGGGAGAGGGAGCTCTCCTATCTGGTCACCCCCATCTCACACAGCATATGCCAGAATTCACAGCAAAAAAAAACCCCAAAAAACAAAACCCAAAACGGAGATTGTGGGCAGGGTTGCACATACGGCATGCATTATACTGCTCCCTAAAGCCAGTAGTGGGTTTCTGAGGCAGTCATAAGCAGTAATAATTCTCCCTTTTTAAAATTTTAGCCTTGGTGGGGGATTAAAGTGGAGACATCATGAGAGTACAGAGGGGAACAAGCTAAGGTGACAACATAGACCGAAGAACCAAGATCTGCACCCCCATCGAAGGTGCTGGTACTGTGTCCAGGGCATCCCCTGGTTTGACCTCTGGACAGCAGCAGGAGAAAATACCACAAGGAATATCACTGAGGCTCTCCCTGCTTCTTCAACCACGGACTTCCCCAGCACAAAGAGGTGGGCAGAAGGCTCTCAAACCCTTCTCTCTTTCACAGAGATCGATCACCTTTCCTGCACGGATTCAGGTTGTACCAGCTTTATCTGTAGAAGGAAAGATGAGAATGGCTGTCCTGAGCCATAACTGTTTCACAACCTGCCTGCAAGAGCAGCCAGGTACTTCACAGAAAGGCAGCAGCCTGCTTGCAATAGCTGGGCAGAAACAGGAACCCCTTGGGAGTGGCTCACAGCCACGGCTGGTCAAGTCAAGGACTGATGATTGTCCATCTGCTATAACTCATGCCCCAGGATATTTTCTAATCGTCCACATCTAAGGGACATTCCCAGTGTAATTCCTGCTAAATAAAAAAGTAATTTTAAAAAAACAGTTGCACTCCTTGCTTTCCCACATCTTGTGTCCAGTTGTGTTAGCTTTCAAGTGATTTTTTTTTTCTTTACCCTACCCAACATAATCTTCTAACTTTTAACTGGATGTTCAGCTCCTGCTGTAACAGCAAAAGAGTTGTTAAGCAGATGTCAAACTGCTGACAATGTGACTCAATACACATACACAAATACTATCCCCATGCAGGTTAGCAGACAGAAATCTCCTTTTGCTGGCAGGGCTCTTCAAAAGAAACCTTTTCTCATCTGAGCATCTGGGAAAGTGCAAGTGACCACTCCTACTCTAGTTGTGAAAGATCTGCCCCCCTCCAAACACCAGTGTGTTACCCTTACTAGTGAGAAGAGAGAACTGGAATCTGATGGATTTGCTTTCATTTTAAAACAAGAACAACCTAAAAAAACACACCTCATTGTTTTCCCCTGAGATGTTCAGGTGAAAGACTTCAGCCTTCCAACATATTTTTGCTAGCCATCAGGGCTGATGTGGGCAAAACAATGAGAAGGAAATACATTTGTTGGTTTGAACTTTTTTTTTTCTTTCTTTCATTTAGCAAAGATTCCCCTTAAATAAATGGAAGTGAGGAGATCTTGAAATAAGCCTTCTCAAGTTTTAATCACACTTTTTCTTCTTGCAAGCAAGCCGTCATTCAGTAGCTAGGTGGTTCTAAATAAAGAACTCTAGTCAACAACAGGAAATAACTCCCACAGAAAAAAAAAGGCAGAATACAAACTCTCAGCAACTCTTGTACATAGCTCACAACGGCCTTTTGTTCCATGTTCCATGCACATTAAGTCTAAAATCTTTACTTTTCAGAACATGTTCTTGCTCTAAGTAATTAAAACTATTTTGTTGTCACAAGTGCGGATCCCTTCCTTGCCTTTCTTCCAAAACAGTCACATCTAAGAGTCAGAAAAAACACAAACTATTCCCATTTCATTTAATAAGTAAGGATGTTCTAGGAACACCATGTATTACCAGGATTTTTAAAAGTTTTTGATGGTGGGGTGGGTTGATTTGGTTTGTTTTTGTATTTTTGTGGGGGGGGAGTTTTGGTTTGGTTTGGTTTGGCTTTTTTCAGGGTTGAGGTACACCGTTGTATCCTCAGCTGTGAACAGTTTACATCCTTCTTAACGTTCAGAAACCACTTTGTCTTCAGAAAGTTCAGAGCACCTGGCCTGTGGGGATGGGGAATAAAGGAGAAACCACACATCTCTAGCCACTTAAAAAAAAAAAAAAAATTCAAGCTAGTGTCTACAATCACCAGCTTCTAAATTATACAAGATGTCATAGGTCAGTGCCTGCAAAGCATTACCAGCAAAGACCACCTGTCTTCTTCTGCACATATCTTCCCAAATTCAGCAGAACAGCCTGGCACTGGGATCTGACCCTGCTGTAAGACAAGTGGCACACACGGGAAGCACCAGCCATGCTTTGCAGAAGAAACATTTTTAAGCAGGACCTCAGGATTTCTGGAGTTTTGACAGTTCAGATTAACCTGCCTGGGTTGACGGGCTACTCCTGCCTTCACTGCACAGGTTAGGAGGATAGGACCACAGCATTCTCTTTCTCCTCATAGCCTATGTTTCATCTTCTCAGTAGGAAAATGGCAATAATCCCTGTTTATGGAAGAGAGCTGAGCTGTTAGCAAAGCTGGTTGGAGCTGAATCTATTCAGCCTCTCCAGGCTGCACTTCATTCAGCTCAAGACAAGGCGCTTTGACACACTCTAGAAGGAAATATTATCTAGTATGGATTCAGGCAGAAGGGTGTGTAGGATGAAAGCCTTTTGGAAAAACTGGAAGGCAGACTGGGGACAAAAGCAGCACAGACAAACCTAGAACAGAACATGAAACTCCAATTAACAAGATCCTTAGCCCCAAACCAGCACTGATGGATGAGAAATCCAGAGAATATAAACAGGAGGAGAAAACAAAACAAAGCAAAAAACCCCAAAAACACAAAAGCCTGGTCTGGTTAAACTTCAGGCCATGAAATGGCACCTAAAACTGCCTCTCTGGTCTCTAATACCCCCAATAGCTACACAAACAATTCTATATTCTTTTAACACAGTATTCAGGCAAAACAGCATTAACATTAACAATCTGTTGGTTTTGTTGGCTTTTTGGTTTGTTTACTTTTAAAAATTCCTTAAAGTTTTCACTTGTATTCTGGTACTATCAACAACCAAGCTCTTCTATGAGGGGTCATTTGGGAACATAGCTTAGTCCTACCAAAGCTTCTAGTTTATGCTGAGCAAAGATGATCCCAGGTTTCAGGAAAGGGGATAAATTTCCCTTTCACCCTCAAAGAAACTTAATTTGCAGTCCCTCTTAGAGAGGTAAGAATGCCCCCTCACTGGAGAAAACATGCATATCACATACTTCAGACTTGGGCCAGATTCTCTTATCCCTGCTTGGATGCAGCAGCCACACCTTAGTTTGTAAGAAAAAGGAGAAGATTATTTCCAAACAAAACTGGCAGTATCAGACCATAAGACAGAAACACCTAGCAATCTGTCTTCAAATGAGTCTCTGCTTTGCTAGAGAAGTAACCAGGTTAAGGCTACATAGAAAAAATAATAATAATTAAAAAAGCAGACTGCAGGACTGAGCACAACACACAAAAATGCACAACCAAAGAATACGCTGGTTGACTCCATCTGGCTTCAAAAAAGTGTAGGTTTGGTGTGCAGGGAGGAGTTAAGTGCTGTTTGTTAGCTGCTATGGATAGGTCTCTACAGGAGGTGGAAGAGCTTCCTTAGGAACCTTGCTGTCATTTGTTGCAAGTATCTTCTGGAGTACAAACATGTATATAGCACATGCTAGTGATCGGCTGATTCCAGCATCTCTCCACCAAATCACCTAATGTGGCTTTGTCACATTACAACCTAATTGTAAAACAAATTTCCATTTTAGAAATAAGTCCCAGTTTAACTATACAGTTGCAGGAACCAAGGTTACAGATCTAGACTGGATTTTTGCAGCTGAAATAGGTGAAGTAGCTCAGTGTGCACGTGTGCATACCCGTGTGTTTGTGTGCACATGCACCATCAAATGTTTATAGGAAGAGCAAATCAAATTTGCTTCCTAATGCAAAATGAACACACAGGCTGAAGCAACTCCACACTCAAATCTAGCCCAGAATAAGTTCTGGCTGTTGTATAATAAAGCCCTTGAATCCAAACCTGAAAAAAATCGATATAGCAAAGTACCCTAGAGCAGCTGTCCCCCCATTTCCCAGCTCTCACCCATTAGCTAAATACTGCAACATTTTCAGTGGGACCAGCACACTTCAAAAGATGCAGTCTCTCTGTCTTTTTCTCTCTCTCACTGAATGATATTTCTGCCCACATGCACTGACACATACAGTGTCTAACAAGGCTGTGATTCATTTTCAGTTCTAGTCATGCTCACAAGTGATGTAGCACACTCGCTGTGCCTTCAGGATCTGCGTAATTTAAGCTTCATTTTCTCTGCCCCCACCCTGAATTAAGTGAAGTTCCAACAAAGCCAAGTCATCTCCCACCAACTCACCCTCCCACCTGCTTGGGGATGTGTACAGCAGGACTCTGAATAATAACAATAATAATAACAACATTAAATCAATTTTTAAAAGAGAGAGACGAGGATGAGAGCTTGAGAGATAGCGTGATTTGTTAGAAAGCTTTCTAACATCTAGAGGGAGTGAATAATAATAATAATAATAGTGGGATGCATACTGCCAGATCACTGAAGCTGTATCAATCCTGAATCATCTCCCCTAACTTGTTAAAAGCTTCAATGTGTCTTGTGTTGTATCATGCACATTCATGTTAATAAATGATTGGCTGCAAATCAGAATTCCTGATTTACAGAGGCAAACACCTCTCTTTTCCACCTCAGTGGTAACCTCAGTGACCATTCGCTTGTCCTCTGTCCTGTGGCAGTGACTTTGACCAAGAACAAATGTCAGCAAAAGCTGTTAGTATGTCCCAAACATCTTGTATCCAGTGGCTACCACTCATCATTGTGGTTTTGTGATACAAATTACAAGCTGCTTCAGAGCTAAACTCCATGTATTTGAGGCACGAGGCCACGCTTGAAACAAAGTGAAAGATGCGCATTTTATTTGATAAATCTCATTTTCTCACTGGCATTCAAAATTCATCTTAGACACAGACATGCATCACAAAATAGTTCTCTAGTTACTTGGGAGAGCCAAGATGCTTTAACATGTAACTTAAAAGGTGTTTACACCCCCATCACACTAATGTTTCTAGCCCTCCCCCACCCTCAACCTGGAACTATGTTTTGATGGAAGAGAAATCTTGACTTTCAAAAGAAAAACAAGTCAACTGCATTTCTTAAGCAAAGGTCCCTAGACAAAAGTGAGTCACTGCAGACTCCTTTAAGCAGATCTCAGTGATCTGCATGATTTCCTTAATCCCTAACCAAAGACACACAGAAAGAAAAATAGCACCAGAAGCTAGAAGGTCCTTCAACATTACAGTTTCTATCTGTACTGAGAGGGTTACTGTCACCACAGAGCTACAGAGAACTAAGGGGACTCATGCAGTCTTTCTTCTTTTACATTAAATGTTTGCAAGACTCCCCATCTCATAAGACACATACATCCCCAGCTATGCAGCCTCTCCTACTGCTGATCCACACCCTTGACCAAGCCAGAGCAGAAATTAAACTCCCTGTTTTCTGTAGGGATTCATCTACACCTGCTCCCCACTCAGTAAATGCTCACTCAGTTTGGCCAAGCAGCTCACCAACTCACTCACTATCATGTCCCTGGCTTGGGCATATTTAACCATCCTGCAAAGGCAGAGCACAAGAGGACACCAGAGTTTTGGGCCATGCCTGGCCTACCCAAGCCTAATGGTTGGAGGAAATGGAGTTCCAATCTCTGCCTTCTCACCATCCTCCTCTTTTCAAACAGGACAAGCCTGGGCTGACCAGAAGCTGAAAAAATACACTGAAATTTCCTGATGGTTATTTGTTCCTGATCCCTTCTTCTCCTCAGAAGCTCTCAACTCTATGAAAAAAGAAGGAAGAGTGACAACAGACAGAAAGGGGTTGATGTACCTTTCTGAGGTATACTGTGTATATACTAGGAAAGAACTGGATCATCCAATGAGGCAGATATCATGAAGGGCTCTAGGAGCTCTGAAACATCTGGAGGAGGATAGTTTCTGGGGCTGGATACTCCCCTTAGAGTAACGGGTCAGACAAAGAAAGCAGCGGACTGTCATTTCAGCAGACAGGCTACTGCCTCATTTTGCAAATTGAAGAAATGAAGCACAAGGAAACTACAGGATGGCTTATTGTGGAAATGAAAGTCAAGCCCGTGTGTTTTGATTTCCAGAGCACTCAACACAAGTCCAGCCTTCCTCATCCACGAAGTCACTTTGTAAACATCCTCGGGGCAGGGCCTGCACCTCTCATTTGCTTTACGTCTGTGGCTTCCAATATTTCCTGGTTTGCAGATCCCTTCACGCTTTCCAATAGGGCTGAGCATTTAAACCTGCTGACAACAGGCTTGCTTTCCCTGGCTTTCCTGCACATCTTACACGTAGCCTGTGGATCCCTCTGAGACAAAAACCACAGTCTGTTTACCCTCGCTGTGTGTCCCTCTCTTCCCACCGACCCTGGCACATTGCAAGAGTCAGCAGCATGAATTTTCAAAGTAGCCCTAACTCAGTCTAGTTGCCCTAATTCAAGACCAAAGTGCAGATCTTCACTGTCGTTTCAGTGTTTCCCATCTCAAGGTATGGGAGCTGTTGATCTCCCACATGAAAATGCATTATGCTGTCAGCCCAGCCTAAGGGCTGTTATTTAATTTACTTGAGGAGGTAAGTGAAAGCCCCTTCATGCAAATGCTTACAATGTGATCTGGAAAACAGCAGGCGTAATTAGATAAAATGGCAGCAAAGCCCACCAGGGAAATAATGTTAATTCATGAGGATTTTCCTCTCTACCTCCCTCTTAGCAAGACTTGAAGCCAAGGAGGAAAAAAAACAAAAAAACAAGAAAAAAAAATCTGAATGCACTTCAATGATGTATATCTTGGAGAAGTAGAAAAACAGAACAGCAACCAGTGGGGTCATCTAGAAGATGCCTCAACATAGCACCTCTGGTAGGACTGGCAGCCCAAGCTCCCAAGCAATGGAGCACTGAAAGCAAAAATTGCTCTGTCCTAAGTTACTCTGTGTAGCGACATAATGAGCCAAGATCCCTAAACTTCACACCATCTCCTGACAGAGGCCTAACCAAGCAGTAGAGAAGATTTGTCACGTGGTAACATCATCACTGCAACCCCCTGCTCCCAGTAGTAATAATAAAACCAGAGCTCTTTCACAAGTCTTGAGAGCAGATCTGGCATTTCCAACCCACTGACAAATTCTTACCCTCAGAAGCATCCAGGAAAGGGTTTGGACCAACCTATGTCACAGCATCATGGGATAAAGGAGAGCTCTAAGGCACGATGCTCTCAGCACCCTGGATTCAGCAGCAAAGCTCTCAAACAGCAGCAATGCTCTCGCAGGGGCCTTGGGAAGCCATAGCTCTAAGCTTCTGTAGGCTTTTCCTGGATCCCACCCAGAAGTCAGCCAGGGAAGTCACCTCCTGATTGCTGACCTGCCACTACCAAAATGGATTCCAATTAGCCAACTCACTCACAGCTATTAGGAAAGAGGCATTTTTTGTTGTTGAGTAATTACTCCTCATGAAATGGTTTACATCCCTAGTTGATTAGGTCACAACACACTGTGAACAAACTGATGTAACAGAGATATCTTTAACCTGCTAAATTAAGGCATACTTCCTTGATATAGACAGCTTAATTGAAGCCATGCATAGGGTACTTAACACAGGCATCTAGACACCGAATTGTAACATTCAGAAGCAACAGTTCAGACTGAAAGACAACCCATACACATCCAACTTCCCTATTAATTGGGGGAGGAGGGCGGAGAGCTGGTTTGTTTGGTTACTCTGAGAATAGTAAAAGACTCAAAGTGAACAGTAGTTTGACATCAGCAGTTAAATATGTAATGGCGATATTCAGGTGGCAAATATGGAAGAAAATAAGATTTTTGTTTCCCTATAAAACTTTCCTGCAACTAACAGGAAGCAAGCCTCTCTCTCCCGTCAGGGATTCACTTGTTAAAGCAAACAGAAATATGCAAAGTTATTTTTCATACAGAGCCCAAATAACCACAAAGTGCCATCCCTGCCACGGCAAAGATTCCCAAAACACAGTCCATGAAGCCCCTCAGAAGAATCTTTAACCACAGTCAGCCTGTGTTCCATTGCAAATAAGTTTGAATACATTTTCTCCCCTTTCACAAAATCCCAACCTTCAGTGTCTCTCCACAAATAAACCTTCAGTTGCCTGGAGAAAAGCAGCTCTACCATCATATCTATCAAGTCATCCATCGCAGTACACTGTTTTACTTAAAACCAAACCCAGCTCCCCAAGCTTGTAAATGCCAGTGGCTTCCTGATTTTGGGACTTGCCCATCCATTAAAAAGAAAGCTGTTCACTTCACAGATTGTGGCCCTAATCTTTCAAACAGTTATGCCTGTGCTTAGCAGGAGCACACGAGCACTTCAGTCCAATGTAAGCATTTGTTGAAGAGAGGCCAATATTTCCTGTTGCAGTTAAAAACACATTATACAGTTAGGATGGAAAAATATGACTGTGACACAAAATCAACCCTTCTCTTCCCATTTCAGGGTGGGGGGAGTCGGGGAAGCATGGGCAATGTAAATATATGTGAGAAGGGCCTGCACAGAGCGAGTGCCATGAACAGCTTTATACCGTGCTGGCTTTCTAAGTCGGGAAACCGACTGGGTGTCATTTAATCTCCTAGATTAAAATCACTTAGAGAATATTGTATTGTTTCACTGTTCTTGCTGTCATTTCAGCGTCCAGGGCCTCACTGGAGCTCTGCTGTTGGCTAACGCGCCGCTAATGAAACCTCGCACAGGAGCAGCTGCCGGAATCTGTGTCAAACTGCATCTGGCACCCATCTATCTTCCAGCCATCTAAATTCACCTCTGAAATCATACAAAAGCAGCCGCAGAGCTCCCTGCAGCCACTCCAACACACTAGTCTTTGTCTCATCAAGCCTGTTAAGCAATTTAAAGCAATTTATTTTTTTAATTTGCCGTGTATTTTACAGCAGCAGCTTTTTTCAAAATAAGAGAAGAAGTTAAGAAAAAAAAATTGGGGTGGGGGGGAGAAGAGAAGAAAGTGCCCTCCCCCCCCCCCCCCCCTTTTTTTTTTTTTTTAAAGCCTGTCAAGCTCTCAGTAGACTATCATTAAACCAGTTTTGGCTGAAACTGTATGTTTAGGGGTTTTCCAATGGAGACACTCTGGTGCCTACACCACTCAGACAGGGAGGGGAGGCTGCTATACAATTGTTGAATTGTTGTCATGGCTATTAAATATGCTGTAGCACAAATACCCAACAGGGCTGAAGGTTTGCCGTGTATTGGCTCTGGAGAGGTATCAAAAATACTGGTATTAACTAGCAGATAACTGAGTTATACAAACACTGAATAAAAGATTAAGTCAAAAGTTGTAAAAGGTTTATTAACTTCACTCCAATCCTTTACCCCCTCTCTCCCCCTCGTCCCCCACTTGGGGTTTAAAGTTTTCCATAAATTAAAAATATTTGACATTTACCGTAGTGTTAATTTGACCAAGGCTCCTCTAAGGTTTGGGGTAAAACTGCCTCTTCTCTCTTTGCATTTTCTGCAGAGGACAGGAGTTTTGCTCCACCATCTCGTGAGGCTCACAAGTGGCAGCTTGAAAGAGTGGCAACAGTAAAGCCAGGACTTGCTGACTAAAACAGGTTAATGAAAAACAGGCTAGTGACCGAAATTGAAACTTCTCATTTCTCTCAAGAAAATGGTGTACTGTCAAGATAAAGCAGAGTCTAGCGTGCCTATGAAGCAACTTTCAGAGTGAAGTGCTGCTCAAAACAGCAGCTCCACAGTGTGAGAGGAGGGGACACAGCCCCCGGCGCCAGCGCCCAGCCAGACCTTGCCGAAAGAGACGCCCTACCTCTCCCCACCAAACCCCAGCCAGGTGCTGGGAAGAAGCATTGAAGCTTTGAAGAACATGGTGTGTGGAGGGCACGGGATGTGCTGGGCTCCCCTCCCAGGGCGAGGTTGTCCATCCAGACAAACAGGTCACGAGCCGGGTCGTGGTGACATCCAGCGGAGGGCTCTGGGTGAGTGTGCCAGGCACTGGTGGGCGAATTCAGGAGGCGTTTCCTAGACTGAACGCTGCTAAGTGTGGAAGGAGCAGGAGAAACAGGATCCGTCACCCCACCTAATTACGGTGCATTTTCCTTGCACAGACTCATACACGTCTCTCCAGGCTATAGGGCCCTCATTTCTTGCTTCAGCCCAAAACAGACTGAACGTATTTTGCATTGCCATGATAATTTGTTCTCAGCAAGAAGAAGCTCGACATACATGTCCTACAAATCATAAACACAGAATTTTAGAGGTTGGAAGGGACCTCTGGAGATCATCTAGTCCAACCTCCTGCCAGGGCAGGTTCAAAATGAGCGTTTGCATGCTCACACATCCCTTTGTCTCTGCTACTAATGGTGTTGTGTCCATCCCGTTTGCAGCAAATCTGTTGCAGCAAGTGCCCCTGTTACTCTGCACTAGCCCCACTTGGTAAAAACCTGAAAGTGTGCTTCTCCCCTGCATGCTTTCCAGAGTAACCATGCAAATGAGAAAGCACATTCTTGTGCTACAAGCCGACTCTAAGTACAGCTGCTGGCATTGCTGCTCTTCTACCCACTAAGTAAAAAGGAGATTTATGTCCTGTGTTGGGTCTTCTTGTAAGGATGCTTAAAATGAAATCATCAGCGCTGAGAGGCTAAGTGAGTACGCCAGGTGGTTTCCCTCCAGCCCCCATCTGAGCTCTGCAGCAGGACTGACGATGGTCCCTGTACCGTGGCCACTAGGAAAAGCAACACAGATCAACAACTAATTTTTTACAGGCCAGCTGGCTGACCTCTGGGCAGCATTGGAACAAGTCAGCATAAAGGTGACAAAGCTCCATATACCATTATAAATCACCCAAACCTGCCAGCAGAAAATCTGTGCGCTGATGGAGTTAGCTTGAACTTTTTTTTTTTTTTTTCTTTGTAAACAGAGTTCTCCCTTCCCATCATCTCTGAACACCCATATGGCAGGTATCACGAGGAGTGCTGTCACATTCCACTCTCTGAGGAAGCCAGTCCTGCTCACCCAGCACTCGCACTGCGTGCCCTGCGTCCCGCCAGACGTCACACCAACAGATGACGCAAGCAGTGCCTGTTGCCCAGGTGGTGGTGTGTGACCTATTTCTGGGTTACAGAAGTTTGGTTTGGGAGGAATGTACAACCGAGTGACAGAGAGGGGAGGAACCTTAAGTCCTCTGTGCTGTCTCTGCGTTTTCAGAGGCCAAAATGCATGCACACAAAGTCGCAGCTTCAGGACCTCACCATCAATCTCGAATGGAAATAAGGAGGAGAAAGCACTCCCACCATGGCACGAGAAACTTTTGCTACTTCCAGCACCAATATTCCCAGCATATGATTTCCTTAAGAGCACATGGAATCACAAAGGAGAAATACTTCAAACAAACAGGAAATTCCCTCCTCCCCTGCCTTCCAAGGAGCCCACTCATCCAAAAACTATCTTGCTTCCCCACCTGGCCATTAGCAGACAGTACCTGCTCAGCATCACAGCCAGATGTCTCAGGTTTTATGCAAATACACACTGTCCTATAATGGTCACTGCTCATTTATCAGGTGGAATATTTCTTCTGTCATTCCTCTCTCACGTTATATACAACCAATGAAGTAAATTTCCATAACTAACTCTCCCTCTTGCAGGATTTTCTTTGGCATGGGCTTACACCATTGGTTTTCTTGTCACTTGATGATTTTGCCTTATTTTAGGGAAAGTCCTCTGACCCATAAGGAAGCCAGCACTGTCCTACACATACAAACAGTATTTCAAAATTTCCACCACTCAAGTTGCAATCCAGAGGGCATCCCACAGAGGTATTAAAGAAAAGGGAAACAAAAGATGTTGATTTACACAAGGCATAGTACTCCTTTAATTAAAGGAGTCTGTCAGTTGGTCTGCATGCAATTTCTTGAAATCTTTAGGGACTTCCAACCCTCCCAACCTGCAGATCTCCTCAGACATAGGGAAGACTGCAGATCCCTGTAGATAAGCTGTCCTGGCACTTCTATCTGCATACAAAAACCCTACAGAGCTGCGGTTGGTCTGTGTCATGTGGCATGTGCACACTGCCTATTCAGAAAAAAATAATACAACAAACAAACAGACAAACTCTCTCCAAAGTACCCCATATCCTCTGTTGATTATGGAAATCTCCCCATTTCCAGTTTCCAGAAACTCCTGGAAAAGCAGGCAAGCCTTTGTGCCTGCATCCCTTACAATATAATTTGAGAGAAAATACTGTTTAAATAATAAAGGGAAGCTTTTTTTTTTTCTTTAATGGGAAAAAACAGAAAACTGAATGGAGCTGGTTTTGTATCAAGTGATGTGTTCATTTAATGAGTTTGTCTGTAGTGTAACACTTTTCAAAACAGGGCAGCCAAGAATTCCCTTCTCCAGTTATCTGTAAATCAGGGCTGGAGGGAGAAGAAACAGTCCCAGAGTGTGGCATGCATCAGTCTGAGCAATGGCTCCATTAAGTCATGCAGGTAAACAGCTACACAGCTCCCGTTAGCAAAAAAAATGCCATTTACAAACCAAATGAAATAAAAAAAAAGTTTACAACTCCATCAACCAGCCATGGTTATCTCTGCCTAAAGATAGGGAAAGACAGCTACCTCCTTGACTCCAGGAGACATGGCCTAAGACAGGCTGAGAGACCAGGTTCCACTCTGAGGAGTTTAAACCATGGAAAGAGCACCAGACACGGGGACAAAACCATTTAGAAAGGCAGGCATCATGTCCTGACTGCACTCCTCCATTAGCTCCACAAGTGACCTGTGTGGATGCTCTGGCTGACAGGCAGAGGGGCAGTCACAAGGACAGCAGCTTAATGGTACACTTGAGCCGTGCCTCAAATTGTGGGGATCACCAGAAGGCACTAAGATCAGAGCACAGAGCAGTATGGACAGAGCAAGGGAGGAAAGTAGCTGAATAGAGAGAGAAATAAGGGCTAGAAAATGGGCAGGGGGCTTGCAGAGTAAAATACGAGATAAAACAAATACATATATTCACAGCTGGAAAGTGGCACGGGAAGAGGTCCAAAGCAAGGAGGTGGAGAGGGAAAGGTAAAGGGGAGAGGGGGATCTAGACTTGACTGTGGTAGCAGGGAACAGTTTTGGGGGGGGTGTGTGTATCCCACATTTGCATAAAAATAATAAGGACTGAGGTGTGAGTCCTAGAGGCCAAGGAGGGGAAAATTTGCTACATAGAAGAAAAAGCTGACCGATTTTGGAGAAGAGGTTTAAGCAGAGAGAAACCAAGAGAAGAGAAGGAAGTTTGGAAACTTGCATAGAGGAGATAACAGCAGGATTCAGCAACCATAAGGAATAGGGAGGGGGATGGGTAAGAAGAGGGGAGTTAAACACAACTGAGTTGCAAACTATGTTTCATGGCACTAATTCAGCAAAGAAACAGCTTCAAATGAATGTAAACAATGGAGTATTCATTAGGAGTTTCATTCCCTGCAACCCAGCAAACTATTGTCTGCAAGTTTTAAGTACTCCCTTCACACACACACACACACACACACTAAATTACAGAAAATGTGAAACATCAGATAATCTCAACAACTTGCCTTAAAATCATGGCCCTAAAGAATGCACCATACTCAGCAGGCTCCTCTTCTGACCATCTGCCAACACGTGTAGGAAAGTAAGTGATTAGGACCCAAAGCAGCAGTTCTGTAGGGGTCTGAAACCGCTCTACAAACATCTGAACAATGCACATAATGTTTGGGAAGCTTAAAATGCAATTCCACTCTTGCCTGCTCCTGCCCATCTCTCCCTCACGTTTAAAGAAAGAGGTGGCTGTTCTGTGTGCCCTATCTGATGGTCACACCACAGCCAGCAATCTTGGCAGGATTATAGCTGGTCAGCTTCTCACAGCTGTGCCCCATGCACCCTCATGCCATCTCCAGCACAGCTGATCAGTCTCCAAAGTGCCATATAGAGCTTTAACATTGCCTGAGACACTGGGGCCAAGGGAGAAACAAAACCTGTCCTGCTGAGCCTGTGAGCCAGGCTCAGGGCTAGAGAAAGACACTGCTGTGCTTAGGCAGCTGATGGTTGCTTGCAGCAGCAGACACGTCCTAAGTAGTTAGTATCAGGGTTTTAAGCTTGTAAGCCAAGTACTGCTGGTGCAGAAATCATCAAGATGTAGCACAGAGGAAATCTGATGGTGCTACTTCCATTTGGCTGTGACAAGGCAAGCCTTGCACATCTGGGGCCAAACTGTGAGCCACAGCAGCCAGCCTGGAACACACGCAGCTTTATATGAGTAAAGGACAGGCAGTGACCAACAGCAGAGGAGGATGACCTCTGTGGAGCCTTTTTAAGCTGTCCCACCCCACGCATCCTTTCTACCTTGCAACAGGAGCCTCCCATGCTGATAGAAGGTGATGTGTGCTGGTACCCCACACTACCCATCTGACACAGGTGCTGGTTTGGGGCTACATTTTCAGTTGCAGAAGGTAAAGATGCACATTTCCTTCTGTCGCCCCTATTACAGTCAGGGGCAGCTTGAATAACTAGAAAATACATTTGATATCTGTATTTGCTCAGCTGAGCTTTGTCTGTTAGAGCTCTTCAGTAATATCCTTTCCTGAGCACCAGGGTGCATGACAGGGCATGCCAGTATCATCCCTATATCCTCCATTTTGTTCTCAAAGGTGACTTAGCTCTTGAGGCTGCCCTAGTGCAAGCAGTCACTGCCTCCGATCCAGTCCCAGAGGGAAGGGTCTTGTGCTTCCCTGCAATGAGCTGGCAACTGTGGGAGATACTTGTAGGGCAGGATGGAAGAACAGGCAGGTTCCTTCGGCTTCCTTTTTCTTCACCTATACGAAAGGTGCACCTTTATGCACCTCCTGCATGAAGGACCTTTCATAGTCCTTCTTTCCTGTATTTCTGGTCAAGGGCTTAAAAGATCTATCTAGTCTGCAGACCTGCAGAGCACAGGCTGTACAGCTTCACTCAGTGTCTCTCATGTCTGGCAGGATATGACCTGTCTTTCAGGAATACAGCCAGCCTGTCTGGAGGGCAGCAGGGAAAAGCTCCTGACAAGAGGCTGTCTCACAGCATTTCTTCCTCTCGTCCAGGTCCAAAGTTGCACAAGCACAGTGTCTCTGCTCAGTCTTACGTCACATTTGCCCTCGCCATGAATTACAGAGATGCAAGAACCATGTTGCCTCCCTTGAGCCTTTCACTCAACTTCTTCAAACTCCTTGTGCTTAAGGTCTGTGGAGAAGAGGGAGTGAAGAGAAGTCTTTTCTTATCCTTAGACTTGGGCATATGGGTAACAACAAAGCACCTAATTCCGTTTTGTCTGCTATCCAGAAGTGCTGCACGTTTCATTGAGCCTTGGAAGCACACAAGCAACACAGCCCACACAGGAAAAAAATCAGCCTGGAAAAGTGGCAGGAGGAGCTTCACAGTTTTAATTCAATTTTTGCCTTCAATTTTGCATCAACACTCTTTGTTCACGTTACACAGTGCACAAGTGGCAAACAAAATAAATCACTGGGAAAAATAAAGACAGATAGGCTGAAAATAAACAGATTAATTTATGTTTCCCCTCTCATCTCGGCATGCTTTTTACACACTTGAGTCACATTTAGAGTTCACAGAGTACCTCAGTGTAGCAAGGACACAGTAACAACTACTACAGCTTAGGGACCCCTTCAAAACTGCCACATAAGCAGCAGAAAGCAAAGCGCTTGTGTTCAAAGACTGAAATTCCCTTTTTCAGCTCTCTGAAAAGCCCCCAAGTTGAGGGGGCCTCTGGGTTCGTAGATGAGTCCCAGAGCTTCTGCAGCTCTGTACGTGTTTGATTTTAACCAAAGCTTTCTGTGTGAAAGGGAGTATAATTTCTACCTCTTTTCATGGTGAAGATGGCCATCAGAATGTGAACTGAAGGTTGAAGAGAAAAACTGAGGAAGCACAGGGAGTGGGCGTTTTAAGTCACACGTGGTCTCCAGCATACGGGTAACAGTCACACCTAAATAAGGAAATCAGATTTCAGCCCTATTACTACCCTTTCCAAAATGAAGCTTTCTACTGACCCCAAGAATATCCAGCTTCAAAGACTGAGTTCCTCACAGGGACAGGCAGACAGTAGAAAATACACACAGGAAAAGAACTTGAATTTGTTCTTGTCTTCTCTCAGCCTACGTCCTTTTCATTAAGCATTTTTCACTGACAAATACAAGAAAGAGAAGCAGGAGTTGAAGGGGGTGGTAGGAGGATGAAGGGGGGAAATGCGGCATTTCCCATCAGCTCTACTGGAGGAAGGGCACAGTGGGGAAGTTCTAGAGGAGCTGGCTGCAGATTGCTTCCAGCCAGGCAAGTGCAACTAACAAATAAAAAGCAGTAAGACATGGAGAACAAGGGAAGGAAAACCAGCACTCAGGGGAAAGACCAAGAGAATACATAGGAAAGGAAAAGAGGGTGAGTAGGCTCTGTGTTTTGGTGGGACAAGCTGCTGAGGAAACAGCCAAACACATACACTGGTTTAAGAAACAAAAGAGAAGGTGAAGGTTTGAAAAATGTATCTAAATACAGAAGAGAATAGGCTCTGTCTGAGGAATAACCATAGTCTGGAAAACACCTACAATAAAATAAATGCTAGCAAATAGGTGGAAAACAGGTAATGAGAAGGGAAAAAACAGAATACAGGGGTTTGGCTTTCTTTTACATGCTGAAATCTTCACTCAAGTATGTGTCTAATTTCAAGAGTCTCAGATCTCAATTTCAGCAGTAAAGACCCAAGTTTGAATCATTCATCCTATAAAGGATATTTCACCACTACCTCTAAACAGCCTCCTGTCACAACCAAGGACATGCCAAATATCTGAAGTAGTCTTGTTTTAAGAAGCTAAACGAGTACCAGTAATAGTAACAATTCCTGGCTGAGTCACATTTTCATTTTAAGATATACACACTACCCATTCAAAGGATTTAATTTGAGAATTGTTATTGTTGAAACTTGCTGGGTTTGGTTTTTTTTTTAGTAGCTCAGGTGAGTAGGAACATTTCCTGTACAATGGATGAGATGCTTTCCTGAACATAACAGAGTTTTTTCTTCCTCCTCTTCCCAGTCTTCACATACCTCTATTGGTGGGAACTTCCCTTGCAGACACTGTCCTTCTCAAGGACAGACTTGGGGAAAAGATGTTGTCTCTTACACAGTTTTAATATTGACTTGGAAGCTGATGAAAATGGTCACTTGGGTACACTGTGTGAGCTGATGAAGCTGCAACCAAATGTCTCCACTCTTTCTCTTGTAATTTGACACCTGGCTTTAGCGATCCCTCCAGCTCTTGAATTAGGAATGGAAAATATGAGAGCTCTGTTTCACAGCAAAGGTTTAGAGACAGGGAAGAAAAAAAAAAAAAAAAAAAGACATCTGAGGGCTACTTGCAAATGCTATTTACTTTATATTGGACTTAAACACCTGACAGAAACAACCCATGCAGGCTGTATACCTACACATACATACCAATGTCCATGTTACAAAGCCCTGTCAGAGTTGCTAGCTTGAAGCCTAAACCTGAATAAGGCCCAAAGCCTAATTTTTAAAATCATTCCCTTTACTTTGTACCTTTCGATTCCAACTTCTGTAGGTGCAAATAATGACATTTAAAAGCAAACAGCTACTACTAGCTGCTGAGGGAATGAGACATTAAAGTGCCAATAGCTGCTTTCTGCAGAACAGCAGCTTTTTGCAAGAGGAAAGCAGGATGCCGAACTGAAGACTTTATAAAAACGCTGCTCCTAACCATGAGGCTCATCTAGGTTCCTTGAAAAAATATTTTTAAAGCGTCCCTCCAGTTACATGTCTTGTTTCATGTTGTCAGCCGGCAAATTCCAAATTCAAATTTCAATCCAGAGTTATAAGAACCCCCCCCACAAACTGGTGGCAGAGCTTGCAGCAGAACTGGGGCTCCCTGACTGCCCTCCTGCACCAGGGAAGGGCACAGTGCATTCGCAGGCTCACAAGGCAAAACCTTCTCCCTGAGCATTGTGGCTCAGCCATTCCAGCGACACAATTACAGCATTTGCCAAGTAGCTTGCATCATGTAACATGCTGTGAGGCTTTTCATGGCAACACGACTCACAAGCTTTCCTTCAGGGGCCCATCCCCAAAAGCCCTGCTGCAAAACGCTGTAACTCCCGACACCCGTAAGCTTCCCCCCTCCTCGGAGTAAACAGAAGCAGGAATTCTGCACCTCTTTTGCTCCTTTTTGTAGGAGGGTCAGCTCTGCCAAGCTCAGTTTAACACTGGCTTCCAGTGTTTACAGGGAAAGATAACTCTGTCACCTTTCAGAATATCACCAGACTCATCCCCCCAAAAAGATTTTGATGTAAACCAGGTGGGAAAGCAACAGGGAACCAGTGAAAATACTTCTGCATCCTCAGGAATATGAGCTTGTGGTACCACTGGTTGTTTGACAGAGGTCAAGTTTTAGTTAATACTGTGCTTAGAGCTATATGATGATATTGGCAGGTAACGCTGAAGATCCAGGTAGAAACAAAAATTAACTTTTCCTTCTTCCACTATAGCATAAAGAGCTATATTCCACATACAGCATAAAGAGCAGTTGCTCTTACAGACTGGCTAGAAGATTCTGAAAACGGTGTGCTATAGCTGTGAGATGCCAGATATCAATAAAGCCATAGCTTTGTCTGGATGGTGAGAAACAGGCAGTGTGCAGTGCAAACTAAATAAACCAAAAACACAGCGAATGAAGCAGTTGGTTCCTGAGCTGAGGTTTGTAGAGATCTGGTGAGCTGCAGGATATTGGCTCTCCATCTTGCTTCCAGCTGCTTCTACAGATGTCTGGGCTCCTCATTGCCAAGAAGAGCTAGGAGGCTAGTGAAAGCAGCTGGAAGAGAGGGACGCGGAGGAGGAGTCAGGGTGGCTGCCTCTGCAGGGCATGAAGAGGAGGGGAGGGAAGCAGGCACTGCCTACATATGCTCCACAACTTTGGATGAAGGTGCAGACCACTAAGAAAAAGGCATAATATCCAGAGAGAGAGGAATGAGTCACTGGGCACTTTAGTGTGCTTCTTCCTTTTCTCATTTTTTTTTCCTTTCTTTTCTTTTTCCCTTTTTTTTCAAGGGAGTTAGGGGAGGGAATCAGGTAATTGAGTAGCATCTTCACAAGAAACTGGGAGCAAGGAGAGCTGAGACTCAAGAAAGAACCAACAACGAGAGGGAGTGCGACAGAGAAAATGACAGAGAGAGGAAATAAAAGGATCAAATATTAGTGGTGTATGCAAGAGCAAGAGAATCACTGAGCAGATGGGAGGAGGGAAGAAGAAATGATTAATAGAGTATGTGAAGCCCTTCCCCCTTCCTCAAGCAGGACTAATCACGTGGAAGACAGCTAAAATGTTACTTCCTAATATTGCTTTGCTGCAGAAGCTGCCACATAGGGTAGGAGAGAGAGCCTGTCCCCAAGACAAAAATCTCCCTAAAAGATGGGAAGAAACCCCTCGCAGCAATGTGATTGCCACCTTTTGCCTGCTGGTGCCAAAGGATCATCTGTCAGGACACATCTGTCATATCCTGAGAGTTTGTATCTCTGTGCTGTTACCACCAAGTCCTGCAGCAAGTTTAAAGCAGCATTCTTGCTTTCCCCCTGGTCACCTCCCCTGCCTTCAGAATTCGGAGAAAAACAACTGGCCTTCTTCTGCAAGCCAAACCCAAACATCCAACTGCCCTGCATCAGAAGCCGAAAATCTCATTGCTTGATGTCAGAGCACACCTCTGACCAAGTGTTTGGGGAGCTGCACCTGGATACTGACCCGCTGCCTTCTCAGCATGAAAGCAGAGGGTGAGCTTTGCCATTACCCGCATTGATCAGAGGTGCAGGTCAGCTCTGCAGCTGGACTGCCCTCCTCATCTTGCAGGCTCAGAGACAGCTCTCCTGGGCACCAGGGAGGCACCAGCTTCCCTGCCACTGCGTGTTTCTCAGGCTGCCACCACCAAACACGAGAGATGAAGGGATGCTGCCACGGGAACACAGGCTCAGACAAACACCTTTGATTTAAATACTACAAAACCGAGAGGCTCCCATGGTTGTCTGAGGGCAACTGCCACCAAGACTGCCCTGCACTCAGCTCCTACAAGACACAAGTATGCAGTCCTGTTCCCAAAAGTGCCGAACAGTATATTCCTCCCTACATTTTGACAGGTGCCATTATGTCCGTCCATCCATCCATGCATCTCCTCTGTTTTTTCTTTCATCAACTGAACAACCCAAATACCTTCATTTTCTCCTTATAGGTCATGTCTGCTAAGTCACCCATTTATTATTTTCCTCTAGATTTTTTCATTCTGGCCCACTTTGAGTTGTTTTGCTGTTTTCGAATGCAGTGAGCAGAAAACTGGTTGAAAATTCCACCTGGGACCTCACCGAGCTGAGCTGAGAGGAAGGATTGCTGCACTCTTAAACCCCAGCTTGCCCTTTTCACAACTGTACGAGGCCACTGACTCACAGTCAGCCTGGAATACACCATCAGCTCCAGACCCTTTCTGCAGAGCTGCTGCTCAGCCAGCCATCTCTGGTTTTCTATCTGGGATGCCCATCAGTCTTACCTAAGTTTACAGCTTCATGCTCCTGAATTTTCTGAATTGACTCTTATTTTTTCTAGGTGGTATCTCTACTTGGTCAACATTTTGAATCCTAACCCTGCTCTTCAGAAAGCTCAGAGGTCCTCACATGTCAGTATAATTTGCAAGTGCAGTTAGCATCCACAGCAGAAAAATCCCCTCTGCATGTCACTTCTGGGAAGGACATGCAGAAATTGACCACTGTGGATGCAGACTGGTCCTATAGCATTTGTGACACTGCACCCCACAACAGCCAGTCCCTGGAAGTTCCTCTGGAAGTAACATGAGAGACATGATCAAGAATGGAAGATGAAGGTGCCAAGGATATCATGCAAACATGCTCTGCTCACGAGAGACCACAGTGCCCTGCCACATGACACAATACAAATCATTCAGATCAAGTGCCATGTTGCAATTCCACCCAGTGTGAGGGAGATAACCACAGTAGACTGGGAAAAAAAAAAAAAAAAAAAAAGGCATAAGAGCTTGAACAGGACAAAAAGTGGAGTATTTGCTTGATCATGATAGTAGAGTATCCAGAAGAACTAACTTGTGATGTCCCCTGCCAAGAAACAGACAGCATCCTCTAAAAGTTCTCACCAGCAAGCATCATTACTTCTATACTAATCAATTTAAATCCACACAAGACATCTTTTCTACCAGGCACTGTTTCTTTGTAGGGCTTTGACACTACACTGTGAAGGAAGGTATCCTTAAACTGATAAAAAGTGAGCAAAAATTCAACTGTGGCTACATGCAAGGAGGCAGAGGTAGGAAGGGGTGACTAGTTTTGCATCAGATAACTGGTATGGAAGAAAGGACCTCAGGGCATTTTACACACAAGTTATCCCACTCAGCCTTCTTCTCCTTCCTGTGAAGGAACAGAAAATTTGCCCCAGGCTGCAAGAGCATCTGGTCACCATCCATAGCTCATGGCAGAAGGGTGCTTTGATCCCAAGCAGTGTTTTGGGGCAGCAAATTGTAGGCATCCTAAAGGACACTACTTATTAATCCTGTAGCACATCGTGCTGGGCTATAAATTCCATCAGTTGCCCACTGTTTAAGTAAATTAGTTCTCTTACAAACAGGAGTGTGCTGGGACCAGTTATAAACACATCTGACTCAAATATATCTGATCCCTCTCCCACTTACGCAGGTGAAAAGACCTTGACTTTACACTGGGAAAACCAATGCTCAAAATTTGATATGTCCTTTTACCCCGGTGTCCACTGGGGGACACAATGGGGAAACAAAACTTTTATGATTTGAATTAGCAGACACATTGGATGAGCCCAAATGCCAGGCAAGTAAGGAATTCCTGCATCTCAGCGATCTCCAGCAGAAAAGGAGCTTCTCATAATGCCAGCAGGGTCTCCAATTTTTTCCTTATGAAGAAAAAACCCCTGTCATTTAGCCTGGTATATGTCTGTAAGAATGCCAAGAGAGTACCCTAATCGCTGGCCTTGCAAACCTTTGCACCTTGGGCTGTTTCAGCCCCTGAATGACCAATTCCTCCCTCAGAGGCTCATGGCATTTCTTACAATGATGATGACAGTCTAGAAGAGCACCATGAGTGGACCACTTATAGCAGTAAGAATGTATTTATTGCTTTATGCCAGATCATTTAATAATTGCTGCAGAAGAGTACAGACAAACTAAGATTTTTGGGTTTGGTTTGTACTTTGGGCAGAACAGCCTCACCAAACAAAGTTTACACAGTATAGGGAAAAAAAAAAAAAAAGACAAAAGGGAAAAAATAGAGTTCAATGCTTTTAATAACTTTATTAGGCTTTCTATCCTAAGCTCAACAAAGCTTTGTAGTTTTTCTTGCTCCTTACACTGTATGAGTGCCCCGATCAGCAAGATTTACTGCATTCGGAAGTTCTGGGTGGAGTGCTCCAGAACTGGACCACTGCTACAGAAGGATTTAAAATAAAAGTGATGTCAGGAAATGGGTGGGGGCAGGGAAGGGGAGCATAGCAAATGACATAGCCTACAATCAGGAAACTCACTTGGCAAGATGTGTGGAAAACCGGAGGTATACAGGAGTAAAGCCCCATAAAGCAGTGCTCCGGCTGCTCCCACCACTAATCTGTTCCCCTTATCAGAGCTCAAAGAAAAAAGGACAGTTGCCAGCTCTGGAGAATTGGGAAGGGTGCCAGCTGACGACACGCTGTGATAGGCAGTCGCTTGGATCTGGGTGAGGCCTGTTATCATGTGATATGCACTTGATAGCAAGGGAACAGGAGGAAAGCACCAACTAGAGAAAGCACCTACTCTCTAGTTGTTGAATAAAGAAAGGCAAGAAGGATGCAGTAGGAAGAAAATAATTAAAGAAATGGGGGAAAAAAACCAAACAAAACCAAGTAGTCTGCAGCTGTAAATCAGATAAAGCAGACCTACTATTACAGAGGTAGTTTGTCCAGAGATGGCAAAAGCCAGGAGGCTTCACGGCAGCAGATGAGGCAACGCCACCCTGAGCCAGATGCAGCTGCGGTGCTACAATTTATTCAGGGGGATATCTACTGGGACAGAGAAGTGAAGTAGCAAGGCTTTTTACACCAGCAGAGAGGCCAGCAAATGCCCTAAACCTCATCAGAAGAGGGGTGACAACAAAGTCACCCTGCTGGGCCTGTTTAATGGAGTTCGAGGTTCCTGGATAACCAGCAGAGCATGTCCTCGGAGGACAAGTGTAGCATGGGGAAAGAGAGGACTGGATGTGGCAGGATGCTCCTGGTTATATGTGTTGCAGTAACTTGCAGAGGAGTATGTTTTTCTTGTTCCTACACTGAGGAGATACCTGGAGACAAGCAACCTCAAATACAGGAGCTCCCAAGATGGGAATATAATCACAGCAGATGCAGGATATGGTAATATTGTCACTGCTGTCTTCTCCCTGAGCTGGGGGATTCACTGGGGTCTTGCTCTGCATATACATCATGCCTGGACACACAGATCAGTGGCACACATCTTAATAGCTAGCCATAATACGCCAGAGGGGTGGGAAAAAGAACTATAATAACCAGGAATAAAACAGAGCAAAAATAAAAAGCAAATGCAATACAGCAAAGGAAATGCTTCAGGGCTGGGCACTCGACTCAGGTCTCCTGCATTGCCTTCCCATCCTGCACACCCCTCGTTCTCCTCTCTGGTATTCCAGTCAACTGGAAAACACCTGTTTGAGGAGAATTAAAAAATATTCTGCAAAGCACCTACACTAGCAGGTAGGTTAAGTATTAACAAAAAATTTTCCTCTTCAAAAAAAAAAACAGTAAACCCAAAGTGAAAAAGCAACATAAGTCAGCTGTGAAAGCCAAAAAACCAAAAGGTATTAACATAGCATAATCATGACAAATTTGAGGCAGCAGAGAAAAGACAGAAGTACATATAACACAGGCAAGAGTTAAAGCACATACATGCAAAAAGAGAATAATTCAAAGGGACAAAAGTCTCTAAAGTCAATCGATATTCTCACACCAGTTTGCAGTCATAAAACATAAGTTGCCAAACAATTAAAATTAGGTGTTTAATTTAAGAGCACCTCAGCCTTACAAGATAATTCTGTCAGCACCAACTGTTTTATGATGAACGAACAGGAGTGACCAAAAAAAAAAAAATTACATTGATCATATTGCACATGCACAGTACCCCCCAAAACTGAATGCTTTCATTACTTCATTTCCCTACCAAGTAGTTATTCACTAAAAACATAGGGCTGAGCCTCCTAATGTTATTTCCTCCATTATACTCACACAGAGAACTGGAAGGTTTGCTTTCCATAGCTGTTTTTTCTCATACACTCACACAGACATGCACATCCAAGAAGTGAGGGCCCAATTAACACTTTGGTCCAAGTACTTGTTGATAAGCCATAGAAATTTCTCCTTCCAAGCCAGCCATGCTAGGCAGCCATCCAGCTTGCTAACAGGACAGCCCAGTCCTGCACACTCATGGCAGATACCACTTAAAGCTTGGTGGTCCCATGTGAGGCAGGCATGATTTTACACCATGGATCTGACTTTCCAAGAGACAGAAAAATACTTGGATATGGTCAGTGAAAACTCAGCTAATGCTGGGATTGTGTTCTCTTTAAGAGTGTTTAATTAGGTCATGAGTCACACATGATACAGCTCCCAATGCACTTTGGAGAGAACCAGGCTTTATTTGCAACTGCAAGACAGTGGGGTTTGGTCCCTTAGCCTTGAAGAGTCTGTTTTTTGCACTGATCAAAAGAAATCAAAATTAGAGAAGAAAAATCAATCAATTGTGGCTGTCTATGTGGTACTTGGAAAGCTATTGTTGGCACTATAACCCACCACTCCTTGTGTACACTGTCTCTTCCATGCAAAAACAGTACAGTCACTACTTGAAACTAGAATCACCAGTTTGGTTTAATTTTGTATGTCTAGTTATTGGTAATTCTCTTTCTCTCTTTAGGTGTCCGTGCTTCTGCTTAATTACCCCAAGTCTACGCCTCTGGGCAGTGGCAGCTTTCCTAGTCACACACCCATATCTTCAGTTACAGGAAGGAAAGTATCTTGCACCCCCTTTACACACCAAGTTTAAACCCTTTTAAAGAAAGGGTCAGCAGGTGACACTGACTCCATTATAGTCAGTAGCAGCTGACTTCCCAGGGTCCAAGTTTCATACCAACTGTTCAGCTGACTCCTCAAACCACGATCATCTCCTTGGAGTAATCAGCTTGGTTTAATGGCTAGCAGCTTAAAGAGCTGCTGTAACTTCAGCAGCATCAGAAGAACTAGACTTTCTTTTTGCTTTGCTTTGCAACTTGACCTGTCTTCAGATCTGGAAATAAATCTTCTTACCTCTGTTTAGCTTTAGTTTTTAAATCATGCGCAGACACTAAATTTTGTGACGTTCATGTCTAACTTCTGTCCCTGGCTCATTTAAAAAAAACGGCTGAATTTTGCCCACTTCACCCCAGGAAATGTTAAGGTAACAGAAAATTTATGGACAAGAAAACCTAAAGTCAAACAGTGTTTAACCAGGCAGTTTCTAGAACACAAATAGAAAAACAGAAGACGAAGCATTTTTAGCATATACAAAAAACCAAACACAATGCTTTAAGAAGAACATTCACCTCTCAAGTGGGAACACTTGCCACTAAACATATTTTTGTGCTTATACATACATAAACACAAAGGATCACATTATACCTTGACTTATATCCCAAAATTAGCCCATCAGCACTGTCTAATCATAAGGAAAAAATCAAACCCATCACACAAAATCAAATCAACTGGAAAAAAAAAAGCTGAAATGTGAATTTACTGTCACAGAGTGGCAGCTCAAAGGATCAGACTGAAACTACACACCAGAACCCTAACAGAAATAACCAAAATCCAAAGGCATCCTCTTCTTGGAACCTACACACACAGCTTCCCTTTGGTAGATTCTGGGAAACTTTTGTCCCTGCAAGCTTTTTTGGTACATCACACACTGAAAATCTTGCTAACAGCAGAGAAATCAGCAGCAGCCATGGCAAGAAATTACTCAGAGCCTGAGCTCCTTGCATCCCTCCAGAATGCAGTCACTTCATTTTAAGGCTGAATGACACTGTCAGAAAACCATGAGGGTATTCTGCCCAAGTTCACATCCATCCTGAATGCTTTGGAAATGGTTTGATTAGGGAGTTTTGGCCTTTCTTTAAATCAGGTAATTTCCAACAACTGTTAAATATGATCTACTGATAACAGATGAAAAGAGAACTTTGTGAATGTTTTGGCTTCAGCAGTCATTAAGAATAGGTAGAGCAGTATAAGGCTTCCTGCTCATTGATACAATCAGTGTCAGAACTTACACTTTGGTGCCTACAGCTGTGCCTTTAGCTGTGATCTAGGCAGTTCCTGCAAGGCAAGCAGGGTCAGGTTGGGTCAATACACAAAGGAGGGGCCCCCAGGGAAAAATTCAAGCGCTGCAGATACTAGAACTGGTAGTGATGTAGCAGCACTTCTCTCTCATGCACTGCCTACCCCCAGGGAAGCTGCTCTACAGTCACCCTGGCTTGGTATCTGCAGCAGGGTAGCTTACAGCCTAACAACTCTCTGTGTAGATATCAAAGGAGGCATAAGATGCTCTTATGCAGCACCTAACTCCACTTTCAAAGCAGTTACCACAGTATCCATACAGGAAGGGATAAGGCAGAGCACCTTGTGCATCACCTTGCATCCCCTGTGCCTTGGCTCACTAACTGCCCTATCACCAAACCTGGAGTAAGCAAAGTTGAACCAAACAATAAGCAGGTTTTCATACCTCAGGGGTGGGGGGAAACAAACCAACAGTATACACTTTGCAGAGAAATGAAACTTCTCAATCAGCCAGTGTTAAACCCTCATGTCCTGCTGGTCAGCTTCCATTCTGGGTTACCTTAAATTCTTCATAGTTTCTACAGGACACAGTGGTGTTCTCCTACTTCTCATCCCAATGCCTCATGTGCTGTTGTGCTGTCAAACAGCTGCTGCGTTCCACCCCACGCCAGGCTGTGTGTCAGAGGAGAGAGGAAAAGTTCCCATGTTCAAGTATGTATCATTTGCAAAGTCTGTTAAGTTCTTCTGTGATCAAGTCTAATAGACATATGCATTACTGAATTACTTTTGGTAGCATTACTAATGCAGCATGGGGAAAAAGGTGTCAGGAAAGCACAGAAAAGCATTTCTTTGTGAATAAGCTCTAAAATCCATTGGAAAAACTTCAAGAGAATGTTTATCATCAGTTTGTAACATGATAGGGATTTATACGCCTAGAATACATCTGTTAATTCCTGCCACTCCAGTCAATTTAGTTTTATTGAAGAGGATATAAACTCTGAGGGACATGTTTTGCAAAGAACTTTGCAATTAAAGGAGACCGTAAGAGTCAGATGAGGAAAATCCCCAGAACTCTCCAACACCTACCCCTCAGAGTCAAGGTGATTTCATAGTCATACAGCTTTAATAATGGGACTCTCTCAGGGACACAGTATAATACATTTAGAGAAAGCATCTGAAAGAGAAACTGTATTATCAACTTGATTTCTAATTTCTTCACTTTCAGCTATTAGAGGTACTTGAGGGTTACTCCTAAATGATGAAAAGTGACTACGTGTGGGGAGCAGGGTTAGGGGGGCAGACATACTCGTCCTCTCTCTCAGTAATATTTCCTACAGATAAAAGTTCAGATTTCCATTTTTATTGACTGACATTTTTAATTTTTCAGTCCACTGCGTTGTTTTTAATATTAAGAACAGTGCATTTGATAGAGTGATGCAATACGAAAACCAAAAGGATTAACAAAGTGCCCCAAAACACTGTTTCACTTTCCACTGACACTGCAATAAGTAGTCCATCAGAAATGCAGCCTTCTAAAAAACATATATGAAAATGGAGGGGACAGGAAGAGAAAGCAAAAGCAAACCACAAAAGTCCTTTTCTCCTGCAGCTGCCTGCAGGCACCAGGATCATTGCTGCACACAGTCAGGGTGTACTTAGGAGGGAGAAACAACTGGATTATTGTATAAGGCTGATTTGAGTGAAGTATAGGCTAGTAAAACTTCAATCGGCCTCTTGATCTTGTTAGAAGAAAATCTTCTGATAAATCATTACAAGAGTCTTAAAAATTTATCTCATCAGGAAATTACACATAAAATAATCTCAGAAACTCCCCGCCCTCCCCCTTCCAAAATGTATCTGAAGCACAGTATCACATATTTGCCTCTTTTTTTACTTTGTATATCACTGGCTCCGTACAACCTGAGACCTAGTAAGATCACAACTTACTGGGAGTTGACAAGCCTGCAATAAATTTTACTCCTGGATGCACATCACCTTTTTTCATCTACTTCATATGTGACATAAAATAGACCAACTCTCCATATATTCCTTTAGTTTGTTGTTTGTTTTTTTTTTTTTTAATTACATGAAGAAATTAAAAGTAAACAACTAACCAGTCTTAGGAGGCAACAGAGAAACCTATGCCTTACTTTCAAAATGCAAAACAAACCAAAATACTTTTTGTCCCTTCCATCCGAAGGGAAACCTAGCCAACTCCAGAGCAAACAACTACAAAATAAATAAAGCAGGGTCTGCATGTGTTTTTGCAGCACGCTAATTTTCTTGTAACTTTACAAATGCCATGTCCCTGTTAAAATATATACAGATACACTTTCCTTTTTAATTGCTGTGGAAAATAGTGCCACCATCACGGAAAGCTGGCAGAGCAAAGAAAGTAAAAAAACTAGTGACCTGATAAAACATTTTTGGAAGACAGAAACAAGATAAAGAATGGACTGTGAGTGAAAAGTGTTCTCTGTAATGTCTGTCATTTGTAGTCACTCCCTAAGTCAAAACTACTAGAAAATGCTTTCAGATTCACATGTTGATCTGTTTATCCCCCTTGGCTCTTTTGCTCAAAATAACATTCATTATTTAAAAAAGGAAAGAAAGAAACCAAACGACCAAAACCAACAACCTGCCACTTGTTAAAAGTTAGGGCCCAAGAAACTTCCAGGAGATAAGCAGAGCCCTGCCAGTCACACCAAGTCTCCACTGCTGCTATTGCAGACACAGTTCTGCTGAAGGCTTTGGTTGGCAAAGACACGCTGGGTGCCTGGCGCTGGGTGCTTGGCACAGGGTGCCCACAACTCCTGGCTCCTGCTGCAGGAGGAAGCAAGCTTGGGCCAGCAGATATTACCAGCACTTACATCTGTCACTAACAGAAAGGACAACAAAAATCTTGAAGAGGCAGCAGCATGTTTTCCTCATCAAGAAAGGGGAGATGAGACTGGGGAAAGGAGCAGGATGGCACCCCTCAGGACCACTACTTATTCAAAGCTGTCTCTGTCAGCATGCCATTGCTTGACTATTATTGCTATTAAAGCAAAAAATTAAAAAAAAAATAATTAAAAATCAGTATTATAATTAAGGTCTTCAGCAGTTTTAATTCAGCATAATGTTGTAGTAATGAGAAAATTTAGTTTTTAGTGGTAGAAACAGGCACTACAACTCCATGACTTTGCATTTGCATAGGTGAAACTGGGGGGCCTCAACAGGGAGCAGCAGTATAGAGAGCTGCATACTCTACCTGACCAAATAGCACACAAATCCCTGGTTTTCTGTATGTAGGTCCATAAGAGTCCAATTCCTCCTGCTCATCAGTTTTCTCCACTCTCTCCCATTGGTTGCTTGATTTCTTCTTCCCTGTTGGGCCCTCAAGCATTGCAAAAAGAATAAATCAATAATTTTAGTGTGCTTCATACAACCCTTAAAGAGGCCAAATATGAAGGACAATCTTTTGAGTCTAACAAAAAGGCTGTGGGGAACTTTGGGATCCCTCTGGTTGGGGCTCATTTCTGTTCAGTGACACATGAGCATGGGGCATCACATGCTCTCTACGACCTGCACCCACTGAAGGAAAAAAAACCATAAGGAAAAAGAAAAACAAGGAAAAAAAAAAAAAGGAAGGAGCAGGCCATGGTGGCTATCGTTAAGTCTTTAAGCTATGAAACAAGATGACTGTGGCTTCTTTCCTTTTTGTTCTTGCTGGTCTCCTTTGGTTGGACACCAGCCTTTATACCAATAAGTTGTGAGGACCTGGACCAATGGAACCAAGATACAGAGTTACTCTGCTCCTTCACTTTTTTTTTTTTTTTTTTTTTTTTTTTTTTTTTTTTTTTTTGTCTTAAAACAAACAAGAAAACCCAAAATTCTCAACATCTACTTGGGAATGTTTTCCATCTCATTAAACTTGCTGATGTTCATACTGCAGCAGACACAGACAACAGGTCAGGAAGCAACTCTTGCCTTATAAAGTAGCAAAGCTCCAGTGGTAAATGTTGGTTAAAAAACCCTCCCTCGGTCTTGCCCAGAGCCGTTTGTGCAGTCTGCTCCCATCTCACACTGTGATCAAGTATGGAAGGAGGTCATCTCTGTGATGATTCTTTACTACTCAGAAAAGCTGTAACCATTGCAGAAGCACAGAAGGGGCAAAGCCAGGAGCATGAAGTGTTGCCAAGTACTCCAAAGTAATTAAATAAGAACCTGTGTTTCACTTTCTTTTGTGTTTTAGCTGCTTATGCTACACAGAAATCTTGAAAGTATCAATCTGCAAAGACCAAAAAATTATCAGGGAGCAAAGAGGAGTAACCAGCAAAATTTCCTTAAAAGTCTTGCAATATTACATCAAAGGGGCTGCCCACAAGATTGTGCTGAATCTTTGAGAAAGGAGAGTTCCTCTCATGATGCATGACAAAATCATACCAGAATTACACCTTGATAACAGACCAGCCTATTTGGGACCCTTTTCAGGACTATCTCCGTAAAATCAACAGCAAATTCAAGATTTTTTGCAACTGGTAAAATTCCATATTATTGGATTCCTTGCCACATTAAAGCTCAAGGTAATGTTTTGCTCAATACAAAGTGAACCATAACCTCAGCAGCCATCCGGTAAACTTTGTTACGTGGAAAAAAGAGCCAAGCAGGGCTGGCTATCCAAAAGGCCACTCTGCAGGTTCCCAACAAGAAGAAACATGCTGCAACCTGCCTCTGACTTGTGGTTTAGGTCAAAACTAGTGTGAGCAGTTCTGGCTGCAAATGCAAATGTTACTCACTTGGAGGGAGAGGCAAAGTGCAGAGGCCTTTCCCACCAGTTCATCTACCTATTTAGAGCAGTAGCAGGCTGGTTGGATAAGATTAGAGACAGGACAAAAGGGAAAAAAAAAAGAAGAAGAAGAAGAAGAAAAAAAAGACCACAAACAAAAAAACAAGGAACATAAAGGAACTTTTCTACTGCATGTCTCCTCCTACTCATGGCGTAACATCTTCAGTGAGGCTGCAGCTGAGAGAGTGACTGCTTCTGCTAGTTGCTGGTACAGTTTTTGGAAGGAGAAGTTCTGCTGGGGGTTGTGACAAGCCCTGTGCAAAGCACAGTTCTGCTTGAAGTGACCTAGGACTTCATGCCTACCCAGCTAAGTCTGCTGTAGGAGTTTTGCAGTCCTACAAGTCACAATTTCACATTCCCAGAAAAGGCAGGAGGGTGTCAGGAACGCACTGACAGTCTAGCAGCTTGCCAGAAGACCATGGAGAAGGAGAGATAATAAAGAGACCTATGCCAACCTGCTCCAAACTTTGTACACAGGTAACACTGCCCAGCTGATATCATACCAGCCTGGGAAGGACAAGGGAAGAGGACTCTCTCCTACACATGGGCAAGTTCTGGTCGTGATGCTGGAATTGTCAGCAGACCCTGAGGTGTAAGAAGTCTGCAGGTGAGGAAAGGTCACCTCACCATGCTGATGCAGCTTCAGGGATCTCACTGCCTACCTTGCATGTCTCCAGCACCACAAAAGAGCTCCAGTTCTGCCCACAGCCAGCCATCAGCTTATCTGTGGGCACCCTGTCTACTTAAGCCTGAGATTTTGGAAAGTTTGTTGTTTGTTTGTTTTTTAAAGTTTTGCTCTAGCTAATTACCCTTGAACAAATTCCTCACCTGAGCTGTCAGCTTACTGCAAGCTCTCCAGCTTAAGCTTTCTGGTGATTTGGCTCCTGGTGTCTTCTAAAATAGTCCTGGGCTTTTATCACAAAAAAAAAAAAAAAGAATGGTCAGGCCCTGCTACAGGTGAGCTCCTCTGGGAAGAAGGATGTCAAGCAAGCTACACGAGTCTCCAAAGATGGACAGACTCAAAGCAAGGCAGGACTTCCCCAGTTCTGAAGGGGCTCTTGGTCACACTTTCCTTCCCCTCTGTGAGATCAGCAATCCCAGTTGAATCATTCGCTTAACAAGATGCACAGATCTGTGCCACACTTGCTTTTGATTTCTATGAATTAAGAGAGAATTAAGGGCTCAGACAGATCCTAACTTTCTTGCCCACTTTCACAGAAGTTGTGAAACTCTGAGGCATGTACATCTCCATCAGATTTGGTGAAAAGGCTCAAAAGCTACTGACAGGATAGACACCATTCTAGAAAAAGTCTAATTTTTCTTTCCCCCTCTTACATTCTTGTTCTTCCCTACTAAGGCAGATTTTATGATTAGCCCAGTCTGAATATACCCTAAAAGCAGATGTAAAAACTTGTACGTTAGAAAATGTTAATATTGGCAGTTATGCACATTCCCTTCCAGGATTTCACAAAACTATAAATCCCTTGTGACAGGACCTAGATGGAATAGGAACTTTTTGCTATCTTTGTAGCAGTACAAGAAACAAAGCAGAAGTCAATACACTGTTCTTTATGTCCTTGAAATACTTGTTTGGAAGTGTCATTGATTCAAGAATAGCCCATAAAATAGTTATTTTGGTATGCTTATCAACTTTTCTTACTTTAATATTCTGATTTTCTGTCACACAACACAATGATTTTCGTGTTTGTTTTGTCTTGTTACCAGAGCAAACCATTCATTTTTAACTGTTGGTTTTGGCATAAGAGTACTGTAAGTTCATAATGGAAATGTGTTTTCAGTGGTAGTAGTGAACAATAGAAAAGTCTCTTTCAACTGTCGGGTTATGAGGAGAACCATCTGTTATTAAATTTAAGTCACAGTGGCTCTGTTTCAAAAACACAACAGAGGCTTTGCTAACTTTGCAGTCAAGCATTTGTAGAATTGCAGGAAAACAGCCACTTTATTCTGAAGGCTGTATCTGAAACCAGCACCACAAAACACTGCCTTTATTCCAGCCTAATTTGTTAATGATGAGTAACCAAGTATCCTCCACACAGGCCTTTTCTGGGTGTTGTGGTTGCAATTTGGGGCCTCAATAACTTACATACTTACATCCCAGTAACAGAGACCAAATACAGAGAAACTAGTAAAAAGCCTAGGATTGCCAGGCTCCGTTCTTTCAGCTATATCTACAACTGAATAAAGCAAACATCAGGAACTAAAACCATCGTGAAAGTGCTTAATTCAACACAATAGAAAAGTCAAATTTCATCATCTGCTTGGTTGACTGTTACAAGGTACTTTAATTGTTGTCTGGCTTCCAACACAGAACAAATGTGAATTCTACAGAGCAGCCAGGATCTCAGAAACCTGGAATAACACTGGAAAGAACGACTACAGCTGACGAGGAGGGAATCAAAACTCCCTTTGGCGCAGGACTTAAAAATCACCTCTCCAGCCCGTATGAAGTTATCAGGAATTACTCTATTAGTTCTGTCATTAACTAACCGTGCTTCCCCCCCACCTTTCCACCGATTCCTCTCAAGTGCAGCCAGAGATTTATCAGACCCGGCGATAGCCTTTCAACAGCTTGGCCAGTTGAAAAATCTCTCGAGTTATACCGCTATCACCGCCGCATGAGCTGACGTCAGGCTGTTGTTTACTGGGGGTGGGATGGTGCCAATTTCCACTGAGCTGAAGACAGCAGCGTCCGGCCTCTCTTGGCTGTGCACAAGCAAGAACAAACTCCTCGTGTCTGTTTGCATGCATATGTGCACACGTGGGAGAGAACGAGCGTGCGTGGTCGTGGGCACACACAGCGGTGGAGGGGAAGAGCGACTGGCTTTTATTTTTTCACTCAGATACCAGAAATAAAAACCAGGCTCCGGCTTCTCTGAGAAACTGAAAACCAGAAACTGAAAAACACTGAGAGTTTTCTTGCAAGGACTGCCACAGAGGGGATTACAATACCAGTGAAAACAAAACAGAGTAAAAGAAAGCATGGGATACCCCTGAAATCTCTGCAGTAAAGCTTACACAATTAAATCACATAAAACCCAATGCCTATCTATCAATAAAAGGACTGAGGTGAAAATTTGAATACTTGACAGGATAGAAGAAATAACTAAGTTTTATAAGACTATTTAAACTTTCAGAGTAACTGCAATGCCTTCCTCTTCTAAGACTAGGAAAGCCCCAGGTCAGTGTTAAGTAAAACTACTTAATTAAAATTTCCTGTGTGAAGTATGCTAAAGCATATTAACAGTCCACAGGAAAAAAAAAAAAAAAAAAAAAGAAAAGAAACCATATGAAGTCTGACTTTCCCATAACATTTGTTAATTTTCTTTATTCCCTGTAAAGGGCAGACTTCATTTCTGAGTGAACATGTGCAGGTGGGAAACAACAGAAGATACATGATAGCATCCAGTCTTGTTTTCACACACAACTTTTATACTTTACAAATGTAATTATCTCAATAGCTGTAAGGATCCATTTGAAGTTTTAAGTGCTAAACTACCATTTCTGCCTGGAAGAACACTCCAGTGTATTTGAATTACAGGAATACAAAATGCAATTAATTGCACCTCAAGTGAAATTTTCAGTATTCACACCCAAGCATTGGCTGCCCCTGTCATCTGAGTGAAAGGAGTAACTGTACTGAAGATTTTTGGTTCCACTTACTGCCTTCTGTCCCCTCAGCACCTAAACACACACTGCCCTGATTTCCTGCTTCCCATGAATGCATCACAAGAAGATCTTCATATGCACACACCAACTCACTCTTCTGATGATTTTAACTCCATCTTATCCCATCTTCTCACGAAAGTTCTTTTTCAAGATTAAGTATTTTCTCAGAAGTTTCTGTTGAGCAAACTAACTGAAGAGGTTTTACAGACCATTAATACTGCTCTGTAGGTTAACCACAAACAACATAAAAAATGGTTTTCCACCTCATTTAGGGAACTGCTGAGTTTGAGATCCTACCCTTTCAACATCAGTAGCACAGTGCACATAGAACATATGCAAATCAGAGGGAACTTAATTTGAACTATGAGAATAATGAACTTAGCTCCTTAAGTTCTATATTTACATTGATCAAGTCACCTATCAAAAAAACTGGGAATCAGCACATCCTTCCCAATCCTCAAAACAGCTAAAACACGAAAGAAGTCAAGATTATAACCCTTATCTTAAAATTAATTAAGAAGGCACTTGGGCTAAGCATGCAAGTTGGTCAAGACCTTGCAAACTGCCTTCACAGGAACACAATCCATCACTGCTGTGCGGTGGTGCTATTAAATTGATACTCTACCAGACAATAAAATACATTCTACCTTTCTCATCTGTGACAAAATCTGAGGTGACAATTTTCACTACGAAAAAATTGGAAACTTTTACTCTGAAATGATAGATGGAATCTCCTTATGTTACTGCTTCCCTCTCTCAGTCAATTATTTCTCCTCCATAGAGGTATCAGACAGGATATCACCTAAAACAAAACTAAGAACTCGCATTTTGAAGTCTAGACATGATTTCCTCTTCTGGAAGTCTTCTCATCTCTGTACCTTCCTCATGTGACCACAATGGGGTAAAGAGTTCTCAAGGTGGCCTCATTTGGATCTTCTGAATACAAACAGTTCAAAATAGCATTTATTTCCTTAAAACAGAACCCTAAGCTAATAACCTGGTCAATTACTATGTTGAATCAGCAACGTCTCTTTTTAACACTTTCACCTTTTTCTTCATGTCTCAGGAACAAGGAGGACTCAGCATGGATCACACACACCGTTGGGATGCAAGGACCTACATCAATATCTCACACAATTTCTTTAATCCACTATTCCTTGGAATTCCGCTTGGATTCTTTAAAAATACTGCTCAGCACACACACGTTTGTCAAGGGTTGCATTTGCAGAGGGTTCCAGTCAGGCTCATGAGACTTTCTGTTCCATAGCAAAGCACTACTGAATGGTTTTGAACTTTATATAGACATACCAACACAGGCTTTGCCACATGGGCTGATCTTTTGCCCAGCGGGTGAATCTGAGGGGGCTTGTTTTTTTGCTTTTATAAAGCTGGCATCAATTCTTTCTGCAATCATGCACTTTAAATTTCACTGTACCTAGCTCCAGCACCTACTTGGAAATTCACTTTCTGTGAATTTGCTTGCTAGTGCATTGTAGAGCCTTAAAAGGTTGCTTTAAACAAAGTGACCCCCCAAGAAACACTGTTTCTGTGGTTATCTTGGTATTATGTTCCCAAGCTATGGCTTTTTGAACTCCTGTGTGTTCTGTGCTTTGCAATTTGTTCTGATGACAGGCTTTCAGAATATATGATTGCATATATTATCTACATATATATGTATTATCTATGAATGGTAATAGTCCTTGGGCTGGCCACCTTCATTTGATACTGCACTCTATGTTATTGCAAATAGGTTTGGCCTCTATCTGCATTCAGTTTACATCCTTTGACCTTTGTTTAGCTGTTAACTCTTAACTCTTTTATTGCTTTTTCATTAGGGTACAATTTTCACTTGCCTTCCACAAGAGAACAAAAAATAAAATAAAATAAAATACCAAAATAATAATAATAATAAAAAAACCCACCAACCAAACAGCTCTATTTCTCATTGTGACTGACCTGCAGTTTTATCTGTCTGTTAGAGGTGTTGGGAAGTTTTTTGGTCTGCAGAACTATTTCAAGGGTGCAGCACTGTTCTGAATAAGGGAGCTGAGCAGTTGTGATCACACTCCCATGACAGAGGAGAGATTTTGTCTGTTAGTGCTGTGAGCAGCTGCAGGGCTGACAGCTCTCTATCACTCTGCAGGTGAATCTGTCCCATGTTATTGTTCAGCAAAATGTAGATTCAAGAGGACTGAAATCAAGCTGAATTCAATGAGCAGCCTTAAGATTCCTGTTTCTCTAAAACTAGAAAACTGTTCTCAGTCACTCTTTAACCTAAAGGAGTTCGGACAATCCAAAACACTTGGCTTCAAGAATACTGAAAAACCTTGATTTTTCACATTAGCAGGAGAAATTTTTCATCTTTCAGTTCAACCTACATTTTTGGTTAAGCCACAAAATCAAAAGCAACACAGTTAATCACAGCTTTAATTGCTTCTATCAGTACTCTCCAATTTGCTAACTTTCAAAAATAAAAATCTCATGACTGTTTTACACTAGAGCTAGAGCAAATGGTCTCAGCTGATCTCTAGTTCCTTCTAAAGTAGTAATACCTCTTTTCCCAGGAGGTATTCCTCACACAAGTACACACAGCATTCAAACAACCTTCTGGGAATTTGCAGTCTTCTCCATTTCTCCCACTGGAGCCTCGATTATCACATATGCCAGATTCAGAACTATCATAGAGGATTTCAGCTTCTCCAATTTCCTGACACAACATCACTTAGGCCAGGAAGATATGCAATGCTGCAGCCAGCACCTCCTTTGCCAGGCTCTGTTCCACACACTAAACAAGTCTAGTGGCTTCATTTACTCAGTTTATTTTTTCCTGGTCTAAGACGCAGTTTGCTCCCAGCTCCAGCCATTGAATGTCAGTCCCCTAGATGCTCTTGTAGGAGGCTGTTTCCAGCATCCTGCCACCTGACATACTATTTCCTCCTCTTCATGTAAACAGAAGACTAAAAGGCAAGCCAGCAGCAAACAGAAAATCCACACCGGTACAACGTGTGAATGTCACAGCAATTGGCTGTGATCTAAGACCTGCAATCATAAGGTCAAGTTAATGAAGTTGTTGGTTGCGTATTCCCTTTTTCAATGAATCCAACTTGATATCTTTCCTTTATTTTTTTTCCTCTTCTCTCTTTTGTTCAGTAGTTGGCAACCTTTAGCATAAGAAGAGAAATCCAGCCCCAGATCTCCAAAGTCTCAGGAGATATGGATCACTGTTGTGATCTCCTGTGTGAGAGAGCCTTGGTGCTGCCAGAGGTACAATTTACCTACTCGGTCTTCTTCAAGATTCCAAGGTTTTGAGATTCACAGGTTTCCTTTTGTTTTGTCTGGCAGAATGTATTTCAGAATGGCTTCTACCAATATCAGAGAAGCAAAAGAAACACTTCCAGTGAGTGAGTATACCAGCTGTATCCACTGATACGAAGTCAGCACACAAGAGCACGGGGCCCTAAGTGATGGGTGACAATACAGTACATCAAAGTCTATACTACTGCCCCACATAGAGCTATATAAAAATTGATAGCTAAGTGAGCCTGAGAATGCAGGGCCTCAGATCTCAGCTGCTGACCTCTGATTTCAACCAGGATATCCCAGGTTAGGTTAGATTCTACTTTGATACCAAAGAAACCTCTTTCCAAAGACACAAGGCATGGGAGAGAGACCACTGGCTGCATTGTCCAGCCCGCACACAGCCTTGGTGTCATTTCAGGTCAGGAAAGCTAAGCTGACTTTTTTTTTTTCTTTTCAGTCAGCAACACAAGCCAGAAAATTACTCCCACTGCCAACTTTTCTTTTCACAGGCATCAAAACACCAAAGGGACTCTATGGACTTGTTGACTACTTAGGCAGAAGCTTGTCAGGGCTTCCTGGAACAGGGAGGACACAAAGTGGCTTTGCACCTTCAGTGATTCTTGGTTAAATCAGAAAAACACATCATGAAGACACTGTGGTGGAGTTGCACAACAAAACGAAACATTGTACGGAATACCCAGTCTCCTCCCTATCATGCCCTCTCTGGGCACACACACACACAGAGTGGAAAAACCAAATCCAACCAGAGATCCCTCACGAACCCAAGTCTTTGGTTCTCCACTAAGAAGGAAAGGCTTTTATCTTCAGGGACAAGAGGCTCAAGGTCAGTGCAGGCCAGAAGGCCTGAAGTCAGAACAGCAAAACTTGTCCTTCCACAGGCCACTCAGCTTGGTGCACTGTGCCCAGGCTGGAGGGAGACAGAGGCAGAGCCGGGGAGGCTGTAGGGAGCAGACACAGCACTGGCCCCACACACAGTTTCTGCTGCTTGTGCTCGTAAAAGGCGCCAGGGCTGGGTACTGTCAAATACCCCAGGGTGGGAGAAAGCCTCAGGGATTTTCAAGCCACAGCTGCTACACCATTTGTACAGTGGAGAAAAGCCTTAGTGGGTGGGGAGGTGCAGAAGGAGCTGGTGCAGGGTTGCAGGTTTTCCTTTGCTCTCCCTTTTCTAGGCGGCCGTGCGTGATTTTGCTGTGGAGTCTCAGGTGTGCTGAACAATAGGAGGGGAGCCAGTGCTTATTTTGGTGATAAAAAAGAAACTGGGGTTCTGGGCAGAGACAGGGACAAGTCAGGCCAGTTCCAGACTGTCATTTTCCCTACTGGCTCATGCTGCTCAAATCACAAGCTGGAAAAACTGGAAAGGTAAGCAGTCAAAATTAATGGGAACATTGAGTGAACTGTTTTTTATATTGGTTTAACTGGAATAGGGAGCACAACTCCAGCTTTGGGCACCAGCATTCCCTTGCTTTACCTCCTACCTGAGAAAGCTATGTGTAGGCCTGAACTATTCCTGGTCTGTCCTCAAAACACATCCCAGTCCCTTGAAGCTTCATGCTTGCAGGGCATCCATGACTACAACTTTTATTATGGGATGGCAACATTCATATCCTACCAGCTCATTCTTCCAACTCCGTGTCATCAGGAAGGAAAAAAAAAAAAGACAAAAACCAAAGCATCAGGAACAACACAGAGCAGGAAGCTGTCATTTTCCTCACACCATTCCTCATGCATTATTGCGGCCACATCTCATCCATAGCACAGCATTTGCTCACCAAACTGGTATTTTTTCTTACGGAAGGAGAAAATGCAGTTTTTAGGAGTCCTACAACTGACAGGAAATAATAAATTTAAACCCAATGATTAAAAAATCCCCAGATATATATTTATAGTCAATTTCTACCATAGAGCAGACTTCACCAGATGCTCAAGTGTGTTTCATTCTTAAGAGCAAACCAGGGCTCCTGCAGATTAGACCTTTCCAGCAGAGATGCTGCAGATGGGCAGACTGCAGTGTCCTGCTAACTATCACCGAGACCACAGTGCTACAATGCTTCTACTTACTAAAAGCAGTAAGTTAAAAATAAACACCACAAGGAAAGTGGCATGGATCTTGTACATCATTCCTCTTAAAAGTCCTTATAAACTGCAGGACAGACCTATGGTATGCAGACAGGAAAATTTGAGCTTAGTAGCTTTGTCACAAAACTCAGTGGAAGAGCGAGTGCCCTGTGCATCAGGATGGGCCACCCATACAATCAGCAGTTCCAGAAACTACCTTCTTCTGTGAGCACATTAAGACCTGAATAAATGAGTCTCGCACAGTTTAAAACTACAGCATGGCATAACTACAAGTCATTGCCATTAAATGGAGACCAAAAAAGAGAGAAAGAGAGAGAGAGAGAGAGAGAGAGAAAAAAAAAGTCTACCATCTGCCAAATATAGCTCCATTGTCCACTGCTGAGTTTTAATGACAACTGCTGCATCTTGGATAGGTATTGAATAATAAAACACCACATTTCCCCTCCAGGACCAGGAGTCATGTACTGTCACTTATCTACATAAAAGGCACACAGAGCAAATATCCCACAGCCATGTGGCTTGCACTGCAATAAAAATCTTGGACATCCTCTGCACACAGAAAATTGTTCTTATTACAATATATTCCAGTTGGCCATCATGCTAAAAATCTCCACTCAAGATTTCTGGCTTTTGTAATTAACCTTCTAGACAAAATGTTGTTTTTTTTTTTTTCCTTGACATTGCCATTTCTTGCAAAGCTATGATGAGTTCTTATCTCATTGTGGTGCCCCATGATAACCCATTACCCACTGAACTTCCGCTTTTGATGTATGAGAAACATCAACATATACTTAAATAGCCCTATTTAAACTGGCCCTATAGTTGAAACAAGTCATTCCATGAACAGCACCACATTACAGTCAGAACTGCTCCAAAACTTAGGATATGATCTTCAGAATTCACAAAGCTTAATATCTTCAAACAGAAATTACTCAAGCTGATGTATCTCCCATTATTATTAAGTCAAAGTTCTTCCAAATGAGAAGAGAATGATTGATTGGCAGAGATTACCAGGGCCAACATAGTGAGAAGATCATATTCTTTATGGCCACAAGCAAGGCTGAGAGGGATCATTTTCCCACAGCCAAGTGCACTGGGAACACCACAAGCACCCTCAGCACCCCTTGTCCAGGAGCCCAAGCATCTCCTTCATTCAACACCAGATCTGTCTGGTGCTGATGTGTAACAGAAGATTGCCAAGCCCTTTTAGGCCAAAGGAAGCCACAAAAAACAACAACAAAAAAAAACCCCACACCCAGAAAACAACATATGCACCAGCACAGTCTCCAGGACTCTTCCCCACTCACCAGTTACAGAGAAATGATAAATGCTGTGAGATATCAGAACAAGAGGTAATGGAACACAAACCTGAACACAAAGTTCCACCTAAACATGAGGATGAACGTTGCTACTTTGAGCATCTTCGAGCACTGGAACAGATTGGCCAGAGAGGTGGTGAAGCCTCCATCTCTGGAGACATTCAAAACCCACCTGGGCACCATCATTTGCAATCTGCTCCAGGTGAACCTGCTCTGTCAGGAGGGTTGGACTAGATAATTTCCAGAGGTCCCTTCCAACCACTAACACTCTGTGATTGGGTTACCTTTCCAGGAATAAGTAGCACTGTTTGGATCATGTCCTTTGCTCTGCCTAACACTGATGGGATAAGAATTCAAATTGGGACTGGTTTAGAGGTGAGAACTCCAGTTTTATTATGTCCAGGAACACTTTGGAAAATGAAAATAAGGTCATTGGCCTGGTCTGTTCACTATTAGCTTCCTACATGAGATGCTTATAGCACACTGGTATTGCAGGAGAGAAAACAGATTCACACGCCCTAAGTTGCACCTATGTCCCTATATCTTTTATTTACTTCCAGCTGACTCCAGGCCTTCAAACACAGAGCCTTACATGAAATGTAAGCCATAAAAACCCACTCTTCAGTCTCTCAGCAAGTGGAAATACCCACAGCTGACTTTGACTTGTTACATAAAGAAAAGAAGAGCTTTATTTATATGCATGGAGCATATTGCAACTGGACATAGAAGATGAAATGTACTATGTGAACAACCTTTGTCTGCTGACCATGCTCTGCAGGATCCAGAAGCTTGTTTTCCAAAGATGTACACATCATCCCTCATCCCTATCACCGCTGTACTGCTTACCAAAGTCAAGCTACCAAAATGTTTCCAAGACCATGGAGAGCACTATTTCCTTTTCCAGAGCTGTTGTGTATCAGGAAAGATCACAAGCAGGCATAATCTCAGGCACATGTAAGAAAGACGGCAGAGTTAGCATATCGAAATCTTTTTCACACGCAAGCCTGAAATAAACCAAAAATGCTAATCAGGTTTATTATGCTATAGCATAAACAACAGTCTTGAAGCTAAAGAAAGTAACAAAGCATCCTGGCCTGAAGGGTCTTCTCCAGGTTATTATGTATCAGAGAAAGATAAAAGCAGAAACTTGAGGCATAGAAGTCCAGCACTGAGCCCTAATGTTCAGGAGAATTTCAGGGTTCAGGGCAGAGTGCCTGCCTACAACATTGTTTCACATCCCAGCTCCAGAGCACCCTCCCCAGGGGGGTATAGAGGGGTATATAGGGGGGTATAGAGGCAGCATTCACCTTCAGCTTTCAGCCACACAGGAAGGTTTCACAGTCCCTGCCTCCTCTCCCAACAGCTCCAAAGAAAAGAGCCGCAACTGTTCTCACCTCAGAACAGGAACTCAACTGCAGAAAGCCTACAGATCCCATCAGCCACCTCCTTCTCCTCCTAAACCAAAGGATGCTACGGAACAGGATAGTACTTCACACCCCAGAGCTCATCATTTTGCTGCCTGGAGTCAGCTATAAGAGACGTTAAGATATCGGCTGTATCTTGAACCCCCCCATCACAGAAAAACAGAAAGAAGCTTCCTGCAGCCACACACTTAGACAGGAACCTGTTCTTCAGAAAGCCCAAGTTCCTCACTTCATGTACACACGAGGAACTAGCAGCAGTGGTCACAACTCTGTATCCTTCAAGCAGCAGAGCAGGACTTAGGTCCCTCAGTTGAGCTACACTGAAGATTTCCTCACTGCCATTCCCACACCCCTATCAAAGTTAGCCAGAGTCTTGCAGAAGCAGTGCCCTAAGTCTCTGGACTATACTGTGCAAGAGATAGCTTTCAGCTCCTGCAGCAGAAATGAACCTGCCTGGCAGAACAGACACTGCTTAAAATGCAGAGCAGGAATGGAGAGCAGAGAGGCTCTTCCTGTTTGCACAGGCACTCTCCAGGAAGAAAGAATCACTGGTCCCAGCTCTGAGAACAACTGGTCCAAACACCAGCTCATTAAATGCACCACAAGCCCTGAGGCCAGGCAGCATATCCTGGACTCTCCTCTACCTCATCTCCAGCTGTCCTTCAAAAGAAGGAAGCTGTGAAGACAGGCCCAATCACATAAACCTGTGTTGGGTGAGTTTCAAGAGTGCCTCAAGGAGCTTCAGCAGAACATCCAGCTTCTACACAGAGAAATGTTTGAACTGCATATTCAGATGGTCACTGTTGCAAGATGAGGATGTTACTAATCATGCTCAGCAACAGAGAATGATAGCAATAGATTTATTAAAGCACACTACAGAGATTAAGGGGCCCTTCTTCTTACTGCCTATTCTGACACCACGTCTGACACCTCTATGTAAAGTTGGCCAATAAAATTATTTCTTGACATCACAGGAACAACTGAGACTCAGTCAATCGAGTCAGGACCTTGGTCTTCTTGCAGATCAAGAGAAGGACAGAACATATACAGAGTAGAAAGTTTGCATGAGTGTAATTTTTTTTAAAAAAATCAGACATTTTTTCCTTGTGCATTCAATACTACTAAATCTTGCCCAATACTGCTTGCCTTGTCCACTGCAACACATACAAGGTTAGAAGCAAAACAAGGTGTTCTCCCATGTATGATGTTACGCTAGCAGTGCTAGATGCTCATCTGCTCACGTTTGGAGATGTTCCATGAGTACCCCACTGTTTCGAGTCACTCCATGTCACACTCTAATAAAGAAAACCAGCTCATCACTTGTTACTCCCACTTCCCAGTTCTTGGGCTTCTAAGGAGGCACCACAAAAAAAAGTGAACATGCTACTCTTCGGTTCGTGTGTCCTGAGGACTGGAGTTGCACATTGGTGCCTGAAGAACAAGCACACTGCAAAAGCATTGTGTTTCCAGTGGCAAGATGGATGGGAAAAGTGCCAGCCACTAGCTGTAACCCTTTTGTCATGCCAATTGCTGGCTGCTATAAGGATGAACATTAGATACCTCTTTAGAAAAAGTCCTGCATCTCATAATTCCAGATGGAGGAGGAATGATTCATACCCACATAAGCAATGCTAGAATGATGACTGAAGAGAAAACATTTTCTTTTTGTTTTGTTTTCTGTTTCAGACATGCTCAGGGGGCCCTAAGCACAGCAAAAATTGAAGACCATATGCCCCAAGGTTTTGCATGTGCAAAACCCCAATGCTAATTCTCACCGGCCCTGTCAAGCCTCATGTTGAATTCACACACACCACATGCCTCATTCCCCTGCTTTCTCATTTTCACAGCATTTCTCCACACAGAACATGACAGAATAACCCCACTTACACCACATCACACAATGACAAATACAGGGGAAAGCATCCAAGAGACGGATCAGGTGTCAGGAGCTCCAAACTGACCAGGGACTGACTTGTAATGCAGAAGCAAAGCAAAGGATCTCTTTTCTTTCCAGACACACCAGGGACCAAACCTCACACATTTACTAGGCCTAGATGGCTGATAAATGCAGAACAGACAGAAGGCTCAGCAGTCAGAGCACTTGTCTGCATGGTGCCCATTTCTTTCATGGAAGCCACTGCACACATCCTTCTCCCCAGCTCACCTGTACATATCTTCACCACACACTAGCACTCCTCTCAAGGGCCCTGCACCCTGGGAATCTCATCCTGTTTCTCAGTGCTAACCTGTAAATTCCCACCTATTTACTGTCCTTTGGCCTGTCTCATTTCTGAATCTTTGGAGCAGAGATTATCCATAACCATCTGGAAAGTACCTGGAATATCCTGAATCCTAATGAAAGTAAATAAACAGCAATACATAAGCATGCAATACATATTCAGCCAAGCATATAGCAGTCATCTGACAACAAAAGCAAGGGCAGTACCTTCTTCCTACAGATAGAGGTAGGAAAATCTACACTTTGGTTTACATTCACTGCCTAGGAAAACATTCAGATTTGCCTTTCCTGCCACCTACTTCCCACCTTCCCCCATCACATTATCCATTTCTGAAATCCATGCCCCACTTTTTATTGTAAATTATTCTCATTAGTTATGTAGCATGGCAGAAAACCTTTAGAAACATGCAGGCACACACTGCCTATGTAGCTTCTTCATTTCATAGGAGCCTTTCACAACAGCCTGGTGCAGAGGCTGGGAGAATCTGGTAACCTTTCTTAGCAGGACTCCCATGGTGGTGACCCTTTCCTAAAGGGTGCAAGATGCATTCACCTAATGCTACTTCCTCTCTTTGTAAAAGAAGGATTTTTTTCCTTTATCTCTCATTAAAGCCAGGAAAAAGTCTGTAAGTGGGAATTCTTCCTCTGCCATTTTCCAGCCTGAAGAAATGTGACTTGGGGGTGGTGAAGGGGCTTGAGGGAGCATCTGCAGCCCAATGCAGACTTTCTTTCCCACCCTGTTAAGATGTAATATAGGCTGGTAATTGCCCCAGCTTCTTCAGAATCAAGGTTCAAGTGAGGAAGAAAGGGAAAGGAAAAAGAAAATAATAAAACATACAATATAGACAAGCCCCAGATATAGTAAGGTTTCTTAACTTTTCTTGGGTAAGGAGCACAGGTTGCTTTTGTAGCTCTTGCAAGTCAAGTCCTACATGGTTTGTTCACTCATGCTGCAACAGCTCCAAGAAGGAATCTGGATCTGTGGCTTTGCCATAAAACTAGTAAGGTCTGAACTCCACACTGGGGTGGGAGAATAAAAACAAAACCAAAAAAACCCCAATGCAACAACAAGCAATTTAAACATGGAGTACTACCATCTTGTTAAATAGTATGTTAAGAACTCATCTGGAAGTCTGTCATGGCCAGTGAGGGAAATAAATCAGGAAGATACAGTAATACTCACTAGCATGCAATTAGTCACTGCTGTAAGCACTTTAGCTCTGGATTTTTTGGATTATAACATTTCAAACACTGTTGTTTTATAGGAATGATATGACAGTTGTCCAAACACCACAATCAAATTATGCTGCCAGGACATTTGGGCAATGGATTATCACAGCAAAGGAAATGGATTATCACAGTTTTTATTCTTAACAAAGGAAGACTATCTCATATTGAATATGGCAGGGGGGAGAGTAAAAGATTATACCTGAGATTTTTGTTTTTTTCCTTTGCTTTTGGACTTTCTAAGATAGGAAACGCCACAAAAATCTGCCAATCAAAAGGACAAATTGCCTTTCCCTGGAATTTGAACAGAAATATCTAAAAACAGGGAATGAATTAAAAATATTGCAAATCAAAGGGCAGTTAAAACAGCCACCTTGTGTTGGCTGAATGCTGGAAGGATGTCCTATTCCTGGTCATTCTCTCACTGCATATCTGGCTGCTCTCTCTTTCACTCGATGTCAGGAAACAACCATCATTGCCACCAGGCCTAGAGAACTCAGCTCTTTACTATCAGGTATGTTATATTCCCTCTGACAGGAAGGGTGACTGCTTATCTTCCATAACCTTCAAATTAGTAGGTTCAGCAAAGGATTGTTGTGTTCACCTTAAGGTTTTCCTTTAAAGGGGTTTAACAGTTTAAAGATTCTCTTAAAAAGGCTGCATCTTTTACCTGTACATCACCACAGAAAACCTATCTCATTTTATACCTTTGTTCTCACATTGCATCACTAACCAAATATTAGCTTTTTTAACAAATCTTGTTTGGTTGGGTTTTTTTTTTGTTTGTTTGATTGGGATTTTTTAGGGAGTATTTTGGTACCTTCAACACATACATACATTTAGTGAATAGTACTCAGGAGACGCCAATTCTGACCTCATTTTCTTCAACAATTACTAAATATTCCAGCACAGGATGAGGGAAAACCCACTAAGTCTTAATAATATCCCTGCAATGTAGTCTGAGGGGCTGTTTGTAGCCATGACATATTAAAGATACGAAAAGACTAAAGGAGAGAAGACAGATGAATAAATAGAATCAGAAGAACCAAAAAAAATTATAAAACCAAGCTCTACAAAGCAAAGCAGAAGCAAAAAACCTGCTTTGCTACAGGAGAGGGAATGCATCTGTAGCTGGTCACACCTAAGTATTACTCCTGGCTGTGGTCCTGACTCCAGGATGACAGCACCAACTTGTGTCACACCTCCAACTAGCTCACCCTTCATGTTTTTCTTTCAGACTATGGGTCAGTGGTGGTGAACCTTTTCCTTGCCAAGGGCAGAGGACACTAAATATTACTGGCATCAAATACCTCAACATGTGCCTTAGCACTGCAGGACAGCAGCACAGCCACTCACCATACCAAATCCAAAAGTATGGGTCACAAAAACCAGGAGATGTATGCCTGTCCTCCAGATTTCACATTCCCACTATAAGGCTTTTAAGGAAGTTATGACAGTGAATTATGAAATTATGAAAGAAATTATGACAGAGAAGGAATTCAATAGGATAGAACAAAGAAAAGTAAATAATAAAAAAGATATTTAGAAGAAAGGAAATAAAAGAGACAAAAAGTGAAAAAAGCATTCACAGGAATACCTGATGTCTTTTTTTTTAAATAAGAATGTTGAATTTGGATAATCAAACAAGCAGTATCTTCTTTTGCCCCACAGCAAGTATATTAATATAGACTTGTAAAGAGGAAGATTCCAAGCTCTCAATGCACTTGTTCACAGAACTAATGCTTTAATCATATTAGTAACAGCTTATGAAAAGACAGCAAAAGGACTACAATTCCTTCTCCATCTAGAAGCTACTTCTAGATAGTCACCATCACTACTATAATTTTACAGTTATGAAAGACTTTATCCTTGTTATTTCTTAGGACTTTCTTCCTTATTTCACACAGTAGGAGCTAAAAAGGTTTTGTTCAAGTTCAGATGAGACCTCTTCATCCCTGTTGGTTTGCTTTTTTATTTTCATTTCTGTGTTCTTGAAGTGTCCTTAACTGGATATCCATGGCAATGCCAGAGATACAAAGTACTGTGTAACTCTACAGCTACAGGCAAATATGTTAGAGAATCAGGAATTTACTTGCATACTACATTACTCCAACTCCCCCACCCTTCCTGTGACTTCACCTGCTCATAATCATTAGGAAAGCAGAGTGTCATTTCTAAGCTGTAGCTTAGCACTAGAAGCACCACGCTGGCCCTCGCTGGCTCAATTTAATGAGAGATTAGCAGAAACAATAAAGCATAGGGAGAACATAAACATAATGTTGCCAGTTTCTCTGTTAAAAAAGGTTTGGGTTACCAAAGAGATAAGAGGAAGGCTGCCTATTTTATCTGTGCAGCCGGACAGACAAGTTTACATTCGCTGGAACCACGCCCCCATCAGAATTCCCTCTGAAATGTCAACACGAACCATATTATTAATTTTCCAAGTTGCTGACCTTTACTGTTGCCAGCATCATAAATCTGGCATTTTGAACTGTTTCTATTCATACAAGAACATGCTCCGCACGCCTCACCACATCCAAACTCTGTACAAACGCTGCTCACATGTCACAAAACAGATGCTTGCTGCAGCGTCCCTGAAGAGCTGCTGAGTTGGACCTTCCTAGTTCCAGAAAGTCCACCAGATTACCATCACTTATGCTATCCACCACAAAAGCAGGCAGGCCTCCTAGGTTTCCCCAAAGCCCTTAACGTATCTTTGTTTTTCAGAGTATTTTATCAAGGGTCATAGAAGGCAGATATTTTGAAAGAAAATAAATTGATTATGAAGTTTACTCTCAAACAAGAGGGGAAAATACCCAACAAACATAAAGTCCTTGGATTAGAAGACAGCAGTTCCCATGATTAGAAGACAGCAGTTCCCATTTACTGTTCCTCCCAATTAAAATGTTTTTTTACAGACCATCAGAACTTAATGCATCATACATGATACACAAGTAATCGAGATAAGGCTGTCGATCTGCCATTTCTCTGTAAGCACTTAATGTGATGAATGATCTGGTTACTTGTCTTTCTGGTATAACAGTAGGAGAAGCTTTGAGACAAAGAAATAAAGGCCAATGCATATTACAAATCTTACAGTGATTAATATTAGCCCTCCTGACTCACATCTCTAAAAACAGTTAAGGTCACTATTTCGTTTTTATTTTTACTGTGGATTGCAGCACATCTCCTCAGAACCCTGCAAACAGTTGAGATAATTTAATTAAGAGCAGAAAAGAGCATGTCAGGAACATACAGCGTGTAGGTGACAACAAACAATGCCACACTACCATGTCATAAGAAAAATAAATGACCTTCACTCTTGCCTCTGCTGAGAAACCGACACACTTGAAGCCACATGCAGGCCAGGACACCAGTGTGATTTCTGAAAGACAATCTAATAAATAAAGATTTAAAAGAGTTTTTAAAAAAATTAAATCTGACTACTTATTGTCTGAACTGAAAAATCTGCCTTTCCAAATCAAGTAATGGTTTGGCAAGCTTGCACAAAAAGCAGACAAACAAAAAGCATCTTTTCCTTTAAACATGGAATCTGCAATAAGAAATCAGCATTTTATTGATTTCCATAATACCATCTCCACAGCTTAACAAACTCACTCAGCTGCTAATGCTAATTCACTGATGCTATGGAGCCTCCCCATATAATTACATACCCTCCACTTTGCTGAGCCCCAGGGCACTGTTTCCAACTTTCCAGAGGACCACTGCACCCAAAGTAGAAACAAAAACCCTTCTTTTATTACCAAAAGCAAACTGCAAACAAAATTTTGCTTTTCTCCACGGGAAATTAGAGAGACTTCATTTTAAAGACTAATCTGCCAGTCTGGATATATTTTCAGATTTTATATTATGACAACAAACTCTCATTTGAACATTTCTCTCCATCCCTTTTTTTGCCTCCCAGGGAGTACACAACATATAAATATTTCAACAATTACAATTTCTAGGGAGAGACTCTACAGTCCTCAGCTCAGAGTTTTTCATTGGGGTGATTCAGAATCAGACATCGAGACTTTTGTGAATGTCACTATAATTAACATTATTTAAAAATCGTAGAATGTTGTCAATACTGAAGAGAATGTTTTATAAATTAATGTATATTTCAAAGATATTTCAGTAAGTTTTGCTTTAAAAAAACAACAACAAACAAAACACTGGTACACCTTCTAAACCAAACTAAAGAAGGATACATTCTCTGAATCTAAAATCCAAAATATCCTAAATAATTAAGTGAACTTTGCCATTTTTCTCCATCTCTAGAACAAATTCAGCAATCCCCAACCAACCAGACAACTCCAGTATACTTCAGTGAGAGTTTTGCTCAATTACGGACTGCAGAATTTAGCCCAATTAATCTAATACTGTCTCTGGGGAAAGAATGTGGTGGAATTCTGCAGTGTAAATACTCTCCCCCCAATGGCTGTCCCTAGTCCACTTTTTTGCTCTCCCTTTTCAATCTGATATTTCAGATCTAACTGTACTGTATTCACCATCTCCGTGAAGATCCAATGTGCCATTTAAGCTAAAATAGCTTGATTTTGTTATAGCTTCCCATGCACATATTAATTTGGAACTGGTGAATGTCTTTTCTCTGAGAATGGTGAAATGTGTGGATTTTTGTTCAACAAACAAGTTGACAGTATCAATACAGAGTTGGAGAGCCTCTAAAAACAATCTAGTTTGCATAATTAATGTTAATTACAATGACATCTCAATCAGTGACAAAAGCTTAGCAATGAACACAGTCATATGAGGAAGTGAAAACATGAAACAAACATGAAAGCATTGTGTGTTGTTCTGAAAGAATATCAAGCAAACTTTCAAGAGATTTATAAATAAGAACATAAAGGCAGAAGACAGTTCTGCTTTGTTAGACATGTTTTCTTTACAGGCTGCTCAGTACGGAGCTTTCTTTTGAGATTGTAGTAAGACAGTGGATCTGAGCTGTGGACATACCAGATAATACTATCTTTCTACAACATCACATCCAAGCCATTACCAACTTCTTTAAAGAAAAACAACTGAGGGCCCGATCCTGCTGCCAGTGATTTCAATAGCAAACATTTAAACAATGCAGCGTGAATGTCTGAAGGGGGGGGGGGGAAGGGGAGGGTATCTGGAGAAGGAGGGGAAGAAAAAAAACAACCCCAACTTGAACACCGCATGTAAGCATAGAGGAATTTCAGGACAAGATAATGAATTCTTCAACAATCTTTTCCCTGCTTTCCATAGCAACAAGGGAAAGCTAAACAAACAGAAAACTTACCTGCCTGGTAGCACAGAAGTCTTAAGGTTTGTTTTTGGTTTTTTTTTTTTTTGGTAAGGTGGCTTAACAGAGCAGCTTTACATTTAATCCTCAGAAGTTTCCCCGGAAAAAATAGTTATCCAATATATTCTTATTTCAAAGGAAGGGGGAAAAAAAAAAGAAAAAAAAAAAAAGAGATAAGTGCCACTCTACCTCACCCAGATTGGTACTGTAGTACACAAGTAGTCATACAAGCATCGCAGGGAGTACTTGCGCAGTAAAGTACCACTCAGCGTTGAGTCAGGGTGGTGTAATTGGGTCTGATGAGAGAAGGAATCGGAGCTTCTCACGTCACTTCTATTGGGGCCTTTCTGAAAACACGAGTTTCTTGATTACTTCTCACATTAATGCAGATCTGCTTCGTTAAAGTTAATGAAGTCAGACGGGTGCTAAACTAGTACCAGAGGAGAAGCTGGCACACTTCGTATTGATTTAAGAGATGATAACTCAAAGACCTCTCACAAAGGAAAAATAATAGACATTTAGGAAGTTTTTGGGTTATGCTGAGAGAGTTACTCCTTGGGATAAGGACCAATCTATCTATTTGGTATCAATCTCAGGGCTGATTGTTTGTTTGTTTGTTTCCCCTACCTCTCTTTATAGACAGAAGCAAGACAAGACTTGTTAATGGCTTCATTTCCTCTAGAAATTTAATGATTTTAAAGCATACTTAAGGCTACATTTAACTAGTAGCTGACTATAATCATAGTTTACTACCTCTTATTTACAAGAGTGCTTGCCTTAAAAAAAGAAACTTCACACGGAGGATTCTCAGAATGATGCTGGCCTTTCCTCTTTACAAAAGTTCAGTAGATTTATTTTTCAGATGCCTGAGAAAGATGATTTTGGAGTGCTATGAGGTTTGGTAAGCCTTCAGTTCAGCAATTAAGTTTCCATATGATATGAATTACAAAGATCGAGCAATTAATATTGATAACTAAACCCAGCAAATTACTAAGGCTTCAGACACCCTGTGTATGGAAATGCTACTGTACTTGCTGGGGTTTTCCATGTACCTGTTTTATTTTAGCTGCTCTGAACGTACAGCACACAAGAATGTACACCACATTCTCGTTTCTAAAAATACATTAAGGAAGAAAAAGAGAGAAAAAAAATCAATACCAATGAAACAGACATAACCATTTTACATTAAGTACTCCCAGCATCATTCTAAGCCACCAGAACTCCCCACTGCGGCTTCACCCTACGATACACCCATTTTCCTGCCTCGCCAAGTCGAGCCTCGGTAATACCGAAACATCCAGGCACGACAGGGTGGGGAGGAGGCTGGTGCACCTGGAAATAAAAAAAGAAAGGATGGGTTTCCCTGCTTTTCCAAGAAGGACAGCAGCCAGAACTCGGACGGGAGGGGTCTCGACCCCGGGCGGCTTTCGGGAGCCCCCTGCCCCCTCATCAACCTTTGCTCAACCTCAACCGCGGTCTCAATCGAGGCGGGGGAGGGGGGTTGGGGGGGGGGGAATAAAATAAAATAAAAATTACAATGCAATGTGTCATCGGCAGCATGACACACATTTGTAGCTGGCAACGAAGACGGGCTTTTTAATATAATTTTATTTCTCTCCCTACCCCCCTCCCCCCCCGACTTCTTTTCCAGTCCGAGGGGGAAAGTACCTCCCCGGCCGGTGCCAGCCTGCGCTGCGAGGCGAATGCCCCCAACTTTCTAATAGTTGGCAGCCAGCGGAGGCGCCCGCACCGACGGACAACCGGGGGCTGCCCCTGCACAGCACCCCCCCACACACACAAAATTCCTCCCTCCTCCCCCAACACCTCCCACCCACCCCCCCAAGCCCCGGCAAGGCAGAAAGGAGCGAGCCCGGGAGGGCCGTGCAGGGACTCACCCGCTCCGGGGGTCTCCGCGGCGAGGGCCGTTGAGAATCGTTGCGGGGAAGCGCTGAGGGGAGCGAGGGGCAGCCAAATTTGGGGAGGGGGGGGGAGGAGGAGTTGTCCACGGAAAGATGGGACGCGGCGGCGGGGGGCTAAGAGACAGCGGAGGGGCACACACGGGTAAAGAATTTAAACCGGAGAGGGAGAGCGAGGGGGAAAACGAATTTAAAATGAGCGTGCGGCGAGGCGCCGGGATGCGCGACGGAGGCGGCGGCCGGGCGCTGAGGCGGCTGTGCTCTATCCCATGCCGCTGCGGTGGCCCCGGGCGGCGGCGGCAGCCGAGCTGGTGGGGAAGTTGGGGCCGCAGCCGGCGGGGAGGATGTGACACCGTGACAAGTACGGCCCGCCAGCCATGTACCGGGGGAGGAGGCGGGGGAGGCGGCCGCCCGCGCGTAGGGGGCCGGGGCAGCCCAGGCAGCGCCGCCCGCCCGCACACGGCATTTAACGGCGCTGACGGGCCGCGCCGTGACTCACACACGGGAGTTAGTCACAGGGCGGGACCGGGGAGAGGTGGTGGTGGTGGTGGCGGTGGTGGCGGTGGGGAGGCCGCCCCGCCCCCCGGGCGCCCCGCCAGCCTACGGGATGCCGCGTCCCGAGTGACTGACGCGTCGGGCGGCCAATGAGCGCGCGTGCTTGCCGCCAGCGCTGGAGCGGCCCCCTTCGGCCCAGTGAGTCTTCTGAGGACACTGCCGCGAAGTGTTAGGGAGGGCTGGAGGAACCCCCGCGGGGCGGGAGCTGCGCCCTGAGCCTGCTGCGGCGGCCAACCGGGATTGGGGATTGGGTTGATGGGCGGTCCGGTTCGGTCCAATCAGAAGGGTGCGGGAGAAGGAGAAGGAGAGGGAATGGGGGGGGGGGGGGGGGGGGGGAAGAGGTGCCTTCTCCCGCCCCCTCCCCGGGAGATGGTCACGCAGGGAGCGGAGGGCGGGGGAGGGAGCGTGACTCGAGCCGGCGGGCGTCCCGGCCCGGGGGAGGGGCGAGGGCCGGGGGCTGAGGGCGCCCAGCCGGCCCGGAGGGCGATGGGTGGGAGCGCCGAGGCGACTCCGGTGTGAGGGCGTGGGTTACCCCAGTGAGCGGTGGGGGTGGTCACTGAGCGTACCGAGATGTGGGTTACCTCAGCGAGATGGGGGGGACCGAGCTGTCCGGGTGGGGGTTACCTCAATCAGCGAGGTGGGGTCGGAGTGGGCGGGGGCGGAAAGAGCGGGCTCGGAGCCTCTGAGACCCCGGGGGAGGGGAAGAGTTCGCCCCCCGGGGCTGCCTGTGGAGCGGGGCGGGCGGGCGGGAGACGTTCGGGGCGGAAAATGGGCTCGGCCCCCGGGGCAGCGCGGCGCAGCCAAGGTCGTTTCTCGCGGGAGGAAGGAGCCGTGAGCCGGGGCCTGCTCCGGGGGAAGCCGGTGCAGCCCCGCTGGGCGTGGAAGGACTGGCTGGGCATCGGGTGGGAGGTAAAAAGCCTGAGGTGGTGCGGGGCTCTGACTGCTGTGAAAGCCTCAGCTTCCCTCGCCCCAAGGGACCCCGGCGTTTGGAAGCGGCTCGGCTTGTGTTTGACAGGTGTCACAGCTCAAGGGATGAGTATTTCCCCCTTGCCTCCCCCATGTTTCCAGCTTATTTAGTTCTGGCGTTTTTAGGTAACTAAGTGCATGTCGGTTTCTGCTGTGATGTCAAAAATTTGACCAGATGAAAAATCATAGCATTGGCGGCTGTGTTACAAAGTGCAGTTCCTCTTGTGCTGTGGAGGGCAATTGACAGGAGCAGTACCAGTGGTGTAAAAGAGTGGTGTAAGAAAAGCAGCGCTGTTCTCACAAATGATTAATATTGGGGGAATTTTATCTTGTGTAGAGTGAGGAAGTAATGCCCGCTAGGAGTTTCCAACAAATACTGGAGCCTTACCAAAATTTAATCCCGTGAAGGAAATGAAGATACTCAAATTGTATTACTCAAATTGTGTTTCAGCTCTTCATCTGTACAAACTAAGACCTGTTTTGTGGAGTAAAGGAGTAAAATATCTGATAGACTTCCGTAAGATGATGAGATAGCGCTATCAGAATAAGGGACTACATTGGCATCTTCCCAGGCTGCAAAAATACACAGTTCTGTTTGCTTTAAAAACTCATTCCCTGGGGAGAATGCTATAAATACAGATTTTTTTTTTTTTTTCCTTATTTTGGCATCCTCAGCAATTGAAGAGCTGAAAAACTTTAACCTGCACTTTTTTTTTTTTTTTTCTCACTTTAGAAATAATGGGACTAATTACTGGGGTTTCTTCCTACTTGCTTTTATTGAGATACAAGGGAGCTGGACTAAAGATTTCACAGCTCTGCATTTGAAGCAGCAATGTTAAATCGCACGACAAAAAAAATGGCCCTCAGAGTCATCTCTGAGCATCTAAGGTCTCATCCTGCCAGCTCTGCTATAGTCCATTCCATGTTGTGAGAAATCCAGGATGGACAGTACTCAAATTGCTTTGATATGAAGGCTGAAGAAAAATAAGACCTGTAGGGTCAGCATGTCAGGGGAAAAAAAAAAAAAAAGGTGTCATACTGACTGAGGAGGGTTTGAATGGGATTTTTAATTTATCGAGGAAAAAGCAGAAGTGAGGTCCTGTGCATTCCTGAGCATCTAGTGTTGTCACACAATAAATTTGGAGAAATTAGCTATAATATTTTATCTTACAGTTTTACCCCCCAAATGCTGTGATTCATACCTGGCTCTTTAGTGCCAGGTATGCCTCTTCCAACACCATCCACATCATCCTGAAGGTCCCAGGAGTTTCTTACATGTGGAATCGGTAGTGGCACTGCTCTGCTCATCAGCTGCACAAAGCCTGCATATGTCTTTCATTTCTAACATAATATTGGGAAAATAACATTGTTCCATAACTACCCCATCTTGGTTGAGGGATTAATTTCAGCTAATCATTGGGAATAAAGGATTTTTATAAATGACTCTCATAATTTGGTAGCAAAATCTGAGAATTGAAGATCTGTGAGGGTTTTGGTTGTTTTCTCCCTGCCATAGGAAGAGGTTAAAGTACTTGCAGGGTTCTGCAACCTTCAGCACTGTTCACACACTGATTCAATGCACAGTGGCTTCCAAACACTGCACAGAAAGAGGGCTTTGCATGAGATTCTGTGCAAGTTGACAAGTAAAGTGAAGAGCAGAGCCTTTACCATTCAGTGGTAGAGAGATAAATACATATCTACACGTGAAACACACCCCCCCCCCTTCAGAGACCCAAAAGGGGTGGAAATTTCAGGGTAGATTGTCTTTTTTTTTTTTTTTTTTTTTTTTTTTTGTAGTTGCATCTTCTTCAACAGCAATATTCTGACAGAACTGAGACAGAAATTGAGCTCGTGAATATGGGCACGATTGCTTCTGGAGGGTGAAAGTCTGTAAGCAATCATCCCGTTCTGCTGCTACAACCTTCTACGGGGGCTCCGCGCGTGCGCAGTGCCAGAGACAGTCACCGAGGTAATATTTCATATAATCCTGGTGCTGCAGTTTTTCTTCAGGGCCAGTGCTGGCGAGGAAGCAATTATATGAAGATCTCAGCTTTGACTTTTAAAATCTCAATTTCACAGTTACAGAGAAAAGTCTGAAAACATGTCCTGCTGCCGAAGGTGGTTTCAGTTTGAGGTGGGTTTTTTTATTTTTTTTTTATGAGTTTGGTTCTTTGGAGTCACTTTAGGAGCTCGTTTGCTTCAGCTGAACTGAGGTGAGCTACTCTGCAGTTAGACTGGGTTTAGAAATTACAGTGTTTCTTCAAGCTGCTTACAATTAAACTGGTGCCTCTTGGACACGGATCAGCTCAGCAGGGAGAGTTGTCCCTGGCCTGGAAATTCGGTATCTTACCCTCCATAATTTGTGTGTGGTGCAAAACTCTGGAGGAAGGTCCGTGCGTCTTGTGTTTGGCTCTGGCTTTACCTGGAAGTTTCCACAGCTACTGCTACAGAAGTCATTAGAGAGAAAAAAAATGAGCCACAAAACTCAAAGTAAAAGGAACTCTGTCAACTAGGTCTGCTCAAGGTGCACAGTGTGCCTGTATCCAGGGTGGGTCCTGAAAGCTTGGTGCAGCTCTCCCACTCCTGTGAATGGGAAGGTAATTCCTCTGATGACCATGAATTTGAGGTTTCAAAGCCCAATATGAATTGGGGTCTGTCAGGAGGGGCCTGGTTCCTCTCCACTTGCATCCATGCACATCTCAAGCAGTCAGGAATCTCTGATCCCCATGCAGGTGCCCTGGTGACATAAACTTCACTTTCAGCTCCATCACTCAGGTAGTCTCAGGAAGCATGTATCGTATTCAAAGGAACAGTTGCTAAAAATATTTGTTCTTCAGAGTGTAACTGAGATGGTTTGGTAGATGGTTTCGCACAATGACCCCAGAGGCTGGATTTTCTACTGCATGATAGCTGTTTACAAAATATGGTTGTTTAGTTAGTTGTTTGCCTCAGGGAATACCTTTAAAAACCTTCAAATATGCACTTATAGGTGAATAAAAGCAGTGAATTTCCTTCAGCTGTGTTTTCTTTTTGAAAACATTCCAGTCAGTTAGATTAGCAGCGAGAAATGTTTATGGAAAGAATTTTAAGCCCATTTTAGAGGGTATTCATGGAAAGCAAAATTTTATCTCAAAAACACAGTCATCTTACTCGGTGTTAATTTATGTTCATCAACTCAGGAAATAAAAAAACCAGTATTATATGTCTGATTTGTTCAGGATGTGTAGCTCTCCTGTTTATCCTGTCTCGTCTCTTTTTCTGCCGTGCTGCTGCCTATTCCTCTGTTGTGCCAGGGATGGAAAACTTAACATTTTATTTGTTCGCTTCACACCTTCTGCATTTCCCTCTGAACACAGGGCTCCTTTCTTGAGCAGCAGTGAAAGAAAATTGCTATCACAAAGCAAACTTGGGGCCCTGGAATATAAAACCACTCCCTGCAATATTTGGATTCCTTTGAAAACCATCTTCTGCCATATGTCTATAAACACTGTCCAGCTGCAACGGGCTTATAGAATCTCAGAGACCATCTGAATTTAGCAAAGAAATAACAATACTGTGTGTGCTGAGATACAGGCGATTTCTGTTTTAAACAATTCACTTAGATCTTCAGATACTACTTCTAATTCTTTCTCTGTCAGCGATTGTTCGGTAGAACTGGGAACAAAGGTGCACCAGTATAATACACCTGCATTCTTAAATGTAGTTAATCTTTCTAAATAGTTACATGCAAATTATTTGGTTTAATAGAGGACATACAGTGGTGTCATTTAAAAGACTGAGATTTAAGTTTAATGTCATTACTACCAACATAATCAGGCTAATGTGTAGGCTTCAGCAGTTTAGCATCACATTCCCGATCCCCTTACTTAGCAAAGAACCAAGAGAGAAGACCCAGAGCTCTTGTTGCAAGAAGACAATCCTTCCTTCATCTAAAGGAAAAAAGATCTGTAATGTTTTTTCTCCTGCAAAGCATGCCATCTACATGCCTGTTTGTAAACTGCTCCTATACCTTATTGCCTCTGTTGGTTAATGCTTTTGTCTGTCTAGTGTCTCCATGTCCCCACACAACACTGTCAAACACCAACTTTTTAGGTAGTTTTCAAACTCTGATTACTTTTCTAATAGCTTGTAAGCACTTCTGCTCAAACAGCTTTATTGCCTGGTTTACAAACATTTCTTGTGTAATACCTGAATGCATAATGCTCTGAGTTGCTTGTATTTTTCCACTACCAGAAATCACGTGACATTTATTATATTGAATTACAATTCTGAACACTTCGCTTTTAAGTCCAAAGTCCAAACCACAGTTTAAATATAGTCTTAGCAGCTAGAAGAACTTTTACCTGGGCCTCTGAAATGCCTAATGGGTAATTGTTTGCAGGCTTCCACAGCCAAGTGTGCTGGAAGCACGAGGATTACCTGTAGAACACTGGTATTGCTGGTTGTCATCTGACTGCAGCCTGTGTAAGGCAAAGCCCATATGGTTTTTTCTGGAGTGGTAGAACTGGAACACTAGCAAAAATACCATCAGTAATAACAATGAACCAAGCACAATTCCTCCATCAAATGCCAAGTACCTGCAGGAGGGATGCTTTGACCCATGAGAGCAAGATTTGATTGTAGCAAATACCTGGTGAGAAAATTCTAAACATTAAAGAAAACTAAGCTGCACATGGCCAAGCATGCTGAATTCAATTTATTGTTAGCCACCACCACCATTCCTTACATGTTGGTGCTGGCAAAAAGTGGGGTGTAAATGAAAGGAACGATTTTGGTCATATGGTAATCTGGCAAAGCACTTTTGAATTTTAATTATGCTGCAGATAGGTCAAAGCTGGATCCACATCAGTGAAGGGGTGTCCTGGTTTGAGGTGAGTGGTATCCAGTAACTTTCTTGAGGTAGATATCTGTAATCTGGAGCCTATGGATGTGAACTTTCATACCTGACTGAGAGACTGCTATGAAAGATGGAAATCTGCACTCTTGAAATTGATGAACTTTTGTGCAGGAAGATGGACTAAGAATCTGTCTGTCTATCTATAGATTTGGAGACAAAAAGCATGACCTGAACATGTCAGAAATGGTATGGTGTGAGGGGTAGAGTGTCCTGGTTTGAGGCAGGACAGAACCAATATTCTTTTTAGAAATTTCACTTTCCCATTAAGTCTCTTTTAAGTGAATGCACTTTCTGAAATCAACAGCACGTTTTCCAGTCAGTGTCTGCTTCTAGCACTGATAATACTCAATATTTACAGTTACTACGAGGGAATGGTATGCAGAACCAAGGTCACTTCTTGGGTCTGCTAAACTTCTTATGTGCCAGAAACAAAAGGGCAGGGTAGACAAGTGACACAGAATTCACCAAATGTGAGATTCCATCCCATCTGCATCATACAAAGCTGAAGAGCCATAAAGGTCAAGCTCTCTTCATCCATGGCCAGCATCCTGGGAGAGCTCCATCAGTTCTGCTTTTCACCCCAATCCATGCATTCCTGAAGGTGTGTGTTCCTGAATCCAGTTCCCATCTGCTGGTGAGTCCAGGAGTCAAGTCTGGGACTTTATCAAGGCCTCAAGTGTTGATGTCAGTGTTATCGGGGGGGGAGTGTTATATTGGATTTGTATATATTGGTAGATATTTCATTATTTTATTGTACATCATTACCATTTCGGTAAAGCTGTGTGGCTTAGTTCCAAGCCCCTAAGTCTCTCTCCCTTATTCTCTTTCCCTTTCTGGGAAGAGAGAGGGGTTAAAAGTATCTGTCATTCATTTAATTGCCAGCCCAGTGTTAAACCTTGACAAGGGATAATTTGTTTTCATGGTTTATGAATGTGCCTCTCCAAAACTGGAGTGCTAGAAATTGGAGAATAAACCAAAATATTCCTGTCTGTTCTGATCTACTTTTAAAACAGCCTTCCAGAGGCATCCTGAAATATTACTGGCTTATCCCACATTTCCAGGGTGACCATGCAGTTCTCCAGGCAGGGCTGGAGCACGGCCAAGTTGAGAAGGATGCAAAACCCAAATGTCCTGGCTGCCAGTTGTGGCACAGTATGCAGCGTGCCAAGAAGAATCTGGATGTGCAGGAGGGAAACCAAGGGGAATCCGTATGTGCTGATCTGCCTCTGGAGAAGGGTCTGTAGGTTTCCAGCTATGCAGAAGAGTGGTGTGAGGAGGAAGGATGGCGGGTTACGTGGCTTTTCAGTATCACACCATACAGCCTCTGGCATGGTCAGATGAGAAGGGCTGCTTTCCTTCTGCCAGCACACTTCTCATCCCCATCTCAGCAACTTGTTTTTAACCAGTGGCAGCCTGCTCACCTTAGCAGGGACAGCAAACACTATTTTGTGAGGCTTCTAAAGCAGCTGCATATCAATAAGAATTTTGAATAAGAACTCAGTTGTCTGACTTACAGAGCCCATAAGGTAGGGTGATGACACTGCTCCCGGACAGTTGTCTTTAGCACGAGCCTCGTGCACATCAAGGTTTAAAAACAATATCAGAAAATTGTGAAGGGATGGGCTTGTCAAGAGAAGGTGACATGCTTTTGTTTTGAGGCCAAATGTTAAGCACCATCCCTAAGTGCAGCTATAGATCTTGAATTATTGGTATCCTTTTCCAGGGAGGTACTTTCTAAAAATAAAAATAACTATAAAAGAGCATAATACATTAGCTGTGGGACTATCTGTTTGCAGTTGGGCATGCAGTTCCTCTCTAAGGAGAAAGGCCCAGGCCTTGTTTGTTTGCTTGCATCCCTGCAAGCCTCAAATTCCCCAGGAGATACGGCTGGGGTTGGGGCTGTACACCCCTCCCCAGCAGCAGTCAGAGACAGCTGTGGAGCTTGCAAGTTGAACTAGATAAGCGTAAGCACAGTGCCATACAAAAACAGAGAGGTGAAGCGATTTACTTAAAGATAAGACCCATCTCTGCTGAGAAGGCACCTCCACCCATTGATTGCCTTATGTCTGTGGTGCTGATAGAGCTGCAAGGAACTCCAGTCTGTCAGGTATGGTAATGGTTAATTCAGCGAGAAAGCAGAAGGAAAATGGCTTGCTACAGATTTAATTCCCACAGTTGTCTTTTCCTACCTCTGCTGTAAACTGAGGGCCTGCATGCAGGCAGGAGTATTTCTGTTAGAAATGCTTCTGACAATAAATATTGTGAAAATCAGCATTGTTTTTTTAAAAAAATAAAGAAAGAATGGATGTACGCCTCCGGTGACCTCTATTTTTCACTTCACTGAACTGATTACAAATGGCTTTACTTGTCCATCAATACCTTTGCTGTGCACACATTTTATTGTTTTTACCTCACTACCTGTATCCTGGTGTACTGAATTTTTTCCTTCACATTTCCAAATGCTGCCTTTGACCCAAGCTGTGCTCCTGCAACAACAGATTCAAAATTTATTGCTGTGGTTATCCATGCTTGAAAGACCACCCAGGTTCGAAGCACAGGTACCTCTTCCATCTGCAGCTCAGCTTGGTCCTCATCAACTCATCCAACAACCCAGGAACAGGGTAGGGGCTGGAGACACACGTGAGGCTGACAAGGCTGCTGGACTGGTATGTGTCTGTCCTTCAGACAGGGTGCGGGACTGGTGTGTCTGTCTGTCCTTCAGACAGGGAGCGTGGGAGCTGGAGCCTGGCCCTGCTGCAGTCAGGAGAGCATCTGAAGATACTGTGGGCAGAAATAAGGGTCAGGGCACAGCTTGGGGATTGGGAAGAGACGTGGGGACGGGCGTGGTAGGAAGGGGGGAAAATCTAAGCTCAATAGACAGGTCTCCCCTTCTCTGGATTTTATCCAGCCCTGCCGAGGAATAGTCGAGCCAATGCCAGGAACTGGGAAGTGAAACTGCACGGAGACAGAGTAGGAAGAAAAAAAAAAAAATCCAAGCTGAAAAGCTGAGAGGAAAGAACACCAGAGCAGTACTGATACTATTTTGTTCAGACTGGATCTGGTGGGTGATTTCGATAGCAGAGGGGCTGAAACTTTGCTGTGCACGGGAACATCAAGCGTGGACCCCCGGGTTTATTTACAGCATTTCTGCTCCCCCTCCTGCTCTGAGCTCAAGCCAGTGAGCGAGAAGGAGGAAAGAGGGGCCGAGAGCCTTCTGCGGTCGGCAGGGCCCTATAAATAGCTGGTGAAGTCTTCTAATACCAATAGGGTGCGTCACGATGGCCTCCCCGTCTGGGTTCGGCAGCAGCAGCCGTGCCGGCGGGAGCGGGAGCTGCAGCAGCACCCGGAGCCGAGCAGCTGGGCTTGGCCGGGAGGGAGCCCGGAGGCTGGGAGAGGGGGGCCGGGAGGTGGAAGGGGGGATGCATGTTGTCTGCCGCAGGCTGTCTCGGGAGGAAGGGAGGGGGAAAATGAGCCACACATCACATCCCTGCGAGCCGCCACGCCTGGGCGTTGGAAAAGTGTATTCCAATCCCTGCTCTCTCCGCTGCCCAGCTGGCACCGCTGAAACGCCTCTTCCCAGAATAAATGGCTTGTCCGAGGTCTGCGTCTCTGCCTGACCTGGGTGCTGGGGGGGTTTCTGAAGTTCTGCCGTGCCGTCTGCTCCCCCACCTCTCTCCTCCTCGGGTCAGAGGAAGAAGAAGATGTGACAGGGTAAGTTCGGCAACACAGGCAGGCTGATTCAGTGCCACCAGCCAGTGATCCCATCTGCACAGATTTAAATATTGCTCTCAAAGGTGACTAAAGGCAAAAAGTGTGAGAGATGCTGCAGGGGCCTGCCAGCCCAGATTTCCCCTCCTTGCTACCACCACCCCACACTACTGGATATAACCCTCTTATTAATAAGGCTGCTGTTCCTGACAGGTTTTTTTAAACCATTGCTGTCTAATCCTGATTTCAGGGCTGGAGTGCTAGAGGACCTGGTGCCTTCACTTTCTGAGCACCCGCTATCAGCTGCATAGCAGCAAGCTATAGTAAAGCACTTCTTGCAAATAATACTTCTGGTATTTGAGACTGCAGGAAAAGCTCATATATATATAGGGAAAGCTTTTTATGCTAATTAAAATAAGACATCAGTCAGTTTCCCTTTTTTTGCAACACTGCTATATTTCTTTGAGCATCCTGATCTGCTTTATTTCAGCTACTTCTCTTCTCCATCTGCTTTTTACTCCTTCATTACTTTTTGGAAGGTTTTGAAAATTCAGATGCGATTTGATGTATATTTCCAGGAGTGAAGTTAATGAAGATCTCCTTATCAGGCACCAGTTTCAATGGCTTCTGATACCACTGATAAAAGGATGAGGACAGACTCAGCAAATCTCACTGGTTTTAACCACCTTCCAAAAGAAATTTTTCATTGTGGAAACTGCTCACATCAACCTGACAGAAAGAAATCTACTTGTTAAACAAAAAGATGCCAGGCTGACACAGGCAGGTCTCTCTGCCAAGCCAGTGCCATGAGAAATGCTCCTTTCCAGCTAAGATGGTAAGTTCTCCTAGATTTGGGGCTTTCTGTGGTTTCCACCAGTGCCACAATGTCGAGCAGAGGAACCATCTCTCCTCAAAATCACACCACATCCAGCAACTGGAGGCTCCTCCAGGCAGCCTAATTTCCCAAATTTCCTGAAGAAGTTGATGCTCTGGAGCAGCTTTCAGTTGGCCAGGAGCAGCCCTTGCAACAGGAGGCACAGCACTCTGTGGATATTTGAACACCTGATGAGCTTATCAGTACGAAACCCAGCAAAGAGAGAGGGGGATGAGGGTGGTGATTGATCTGTTTGAGTATTGATGGAGGTCAGTGGCACTAAAGGAACAACATGTGGCTCTACTGTGTCAGGGGAGACTGCAGTGCTTGCAACAAGTGATAAAATGCCACCGAGGGAGGAAAAGACAATCCCCATGAAGGAACAACCTGATTCCAAGCATCACTTAGTTTTTCTCAGTGTCTGAAAAGTTTAAGCTTCTAAACATTTGGGTTTTTTGAGCATTTCAAAAGCACAGATGCAGAAAGAACTGGCTATCCTGCCTTCTCCAAAAAAGCCACTCTAAAATACAGTGAATAAAATTCTTGATGTGAAACTTCTGTCTAGGCTGACTTTTAAGAGAAGAGAGTGGATTTGGGAATAATCAATAAATTACTAAAATATAATAACATTATATGGTTATTATAAACTGAGCTCTGAATGTGGGAGCCAGGCTCATCCTTGGAGATGTGGTCTTCTGCATCCCTTTGCACTCAAACCAAGGTCTATATAGGTTGCAGGAGGCTGAGATGGAGCCAGTTGTTCCCTTCCTTCTGATCTCCACACAAAACAAACCCCATTTCTGAGGACATGGAGTCTCAGATGCCAATGCCCCACTGTCCACTTGCATTTTTTCATCATGCTGGAAATGTCTTCATCCCACTGATTTGATTCCCAGCTTTGTACTCAGCAAAACACAACAGGAGCAAGAGCAGCATCCTCTGGGACTCTTCAGTCCAAGGGAAACATCAAACCCTTTTTTTCCATCTCACAGCAGCCTCCTCCATGTCCTTGTTAGTCTAAAATTGAGTGTGCACATCTTTTCACAGAGAAAAATAAAATGTGTGACTTAAAAGAGATTCAAAACATTTTTTTTTCCTATCAATGAGGTCTACACTGGCAACAGGCTTGATACCAGCTGTGATCTACCTTTCTGGAATGAAATAATGAGGATTACTCACAAGTTTAAAAATAAGCCCTTGTTGAAATTCTCTTGTTGGATTAAGACCTGTAATTGCCACTTTTCCCATAGGAGGAAAGTGCCAGTGGCTTAACTAAACACACCATCCACATCATGGCCTGCCTTTTCTAAGTTGTTTCTCTTTCCCATTTTACTGGAATTCCTCCACATTTCTGAAAGTTTATTTAACTTTTTGGTAGGTTGGCTATTTTTTTTTTCACTAATTCATCACTTTCCTGCTACATCCCCTTTCCCTGAGCCACATGTGATCTCTCATCCTGTCCTGTCTTCCTCCATCTTTCTCTGGCTGTTTGCCACCAGCAAACCCCAACTAGAAGTGGTGGACAAAATACAGCCAAATTCACCCCAGATTTGTGTCTCTTCTGTGTATGCACACAGAAGATTTGTGTCTCTTCTTATATGCAGGTGCTGACAAAAAAATTTTCCAGTGTTGGGCAATGTGCTGTTAGGGATTCTCTGCTGTCTAATAAGGGTTGTGCTGACATGCAGCCATTTCCAGGACCAGTCACTGAGATGGAAAAAAACAGGGTTGCGATTTTGCCATATGCAAAGAAAAAATTAGGAGCAAAAAACAGGAAAAGTTTTACTGTGTTTGTTTTGCTTTGAAATGAAAAATATTAATGAGCAACATTTTAAGCATTTTTTTGTTTATTCACCTGGTCTGGCCTCTTTCCCCTTCTGCAGTTTTCCTTGCTGGCAAAGAAAAGAAGATGCTAAGTAAATAAAACCAAAACTTTTTTTTTGAAAGGAGGATAATTGATTATTTTTGAGAAAAGCTTCGTAGCAAACTGGAATACTTCCATTAAATCAGAAGCATAGCAAGGACCAGCCCCCCTGCTTCCCATATAGTGATGACACTCCTTTCAGATGTCATTTCCAGGCACAAGCTGAATGCCCACAGGGTGTGCTTTGCCTGTGGACTTGTTCAGGGACCTGGCTAGACCCAGAAGCTTAGCTCTGGCCCTCACCATCCATGGGAGGTGCTCAATTAGGAGCATCACCAAAGGCAGCTTTTGCCTTGGATGCCAGCCAGCCCTCAGCTTGTTAGTCCGAATTCAAGGAGCTTGGGGAGCTCACAGGCTCTCTGGATCCCAGGGACCTCCCTCAAATGCTGCTCTGCTGGTTGAACCAAGGCTGCCCATGCACCCACCACTTCTGCTCTGCTGTTGCTTGGGTTGCAATGGTGCCAAAAATGCAGAAAAAGAAGCATGCAGCATTTTGCTGATTACCTAAACATCTGCCACAGGAAAAAACCCAGCCATGCCCGAGTCACTCCAGACACAGGCACAACTCCATGGCACTCCCCTAAGAGACAGGAAGATGCAGGCTCATTAGCTTTCTGGCCTTCTACCCAGAACCCTGGGGGAAAAGCCTTTTCTGTGCATTTGTCTTATATATTGCTAAAGAAGAGAGCCTGAGAGCAGCCTCCATCCCCAAAGCCAAACACCAGGCTGGCTGCATGCTCCCCATGCAGCACCCCATGAAGTGCAAAGCCATTCTTGCTATTTTTCGAGTGCTTTTTTTCCCAGTATTTAAAGCATTGTGAGCTCCCTGTTGCAGACTGCTAGCAAAAGGTTTTCATGGCATCATCCGAAAGGTGATTTTGCAAATCCCCAGGGGTAGCGTGAGGGTGTTCAGGATGCAGTACTTCACTGAGATAATATGGGAGGATGAGGGCCAGAGGTGCAAGGGATGAGCTCGTCCCTGGTCCTGCTGTGGAGAGCATCCACAGCATCTGAGCAGGGGAGGCAGCTGTGACCCAGGTAGTGCTGTCAGGCAGTCATCTCATCACTGTTCCTCTTTTATTTTGTGGCATAGGCACAGCTGCTGAATGCAGTTTCTGCTGGGGAGGTAGGACTGAGGGAAGAGAGGGAGATGTCAGGAGAGAGATGTACACTTGAAGACCTTTGCCTTTCTCTAGAAAAATTTCCTGAAAAAGCTCAATAATTACCAAGGTAGTTGACACCAAAGGTGGCTGGCAGTTTTTCAGATTAATTTATCACCTTATTTTACAAGACATGTCCTTCCTTAACACACTCACCCACCCCACATGTCTGAATTAACCCCATAGTGTTACTAAAAATAGCCTCTCTTTACTTACTTACTAGTACTAGTTTGCTGATCACTAGCAATGTTATGCTTCTCCTCAACTCCCACTAATTCCCAGCTGCAGCTCTCCCAGCATGTCCCTCTCCATCCAACAGTATTGCAGTCCAGGATAGAGCAGGGTACAGCCCAGAGCTTGCACATCACTCAAACATTACTGACCACACTGAAGCTAGATCCATCCTACACCCTGAAGAGTTGATTTTACCCGTGCTACTTCAAAGACATTTCCCACCGTACTGCTATTTATTTTTGCCAAAACCAAGGGGTCACAGGAGTTCCTGACAATTCCCTTAGAACCTGCATTCTCAGCCCCCCAGAACTGCTTTCTACAAAGCAAGGGAGTCTTTGTGTTAACAACCCTCATGTGCTGGTAGCTCAGTAAATATTTTGGTAGCTTTAGACAGCACCCTTACATTTTGACAAGTGTCCTGATGTGATAGGCCCCTCTCCCCAGCTGCTGAGAGCCAGCTGATGAGATAAGGTGAGGCTCCATACTTTTCTGACCATCTCTTTCCACAGTCCACTTGCAAGGTCTTAATTTTTTCATCATCACAGCCCAGTTGCCCACTGGGACAGTATGGCAATGACTGGGATTTGATTGCTTCTCTGTTTCTGTGGTGTTAGCTTCATTAAGAACCCAGAATTTAAGAGCATATCCGCATGCAAGGATGATGTCAAATGCTCTCGAAGTGTGATTACTTCTACAGGCACCTTGCCTGGGTGCAAACCCTGGTCTTGGATAGGAAAAGTCAAGACACAAAGATAATTTATCATAGTGCAACCAAAGCTGCCCCAATCTCTGTTTACAATAAATAGCTCTCTCTTGCCAGGAGGAAATAATTTTCCCTCTCTGAGCTGCTTTTTTCCCTTCCTGGCCTTCCTGGCCACTGCATTGATCGGTGTCTCAAAGAGGCCTTATTTTGAGTATTTCCTAACACACAATGTGTGAGAGATTAAGCTCTTTTCCCCAAGAATTTGCTGATACAAAAGAAATGTGTTTCACAACGAGGAGAACAATTGCCATTATAAATATCAAAGCATGATGATACCCACTTTCTAGTTACATTCCAAAGGACACTTTTAATTCAAATTCCCTCTTTTTAGGAGCTTCCCCTTCTTAAATTTCTTGCTGTTGTTAAGTAGCCCAAAGGGAGAGTTTTTTTCTTTGTGTGTGTGTGTGTGTATGAGAAGTTGGGCATAATTCATTCAGGATATGGTGGTAATGGGGTTATTCGAAGCATGAAACAAGATAATTTTCTTGCCTTTTGGAAGCCATTCTCCCATTTGCCTAATTTCAAATGGTTTCCTTCTTGACGTGTTACTCCTGTACATTGTGGCTGATGCAATCCATGTGTCCCAGACACCCTGTCAATGTGTCTGAACAGCTGGGACTGATTCAGACATGGGCACCAGGCTCTTCTCCATCACCTGGGATAAGCCCCATCAGTGTGAGGCAGAGTCATGTATAGGGCCAAGGGGAAACTGGCCTCTGATCTTGTTCGCTCCTCTCAGCAAGCCTATTCCATCACCTGGAGGTCTGGGATTACCCCCAAAATAGGTAGGGATATTGTGCAAATTTAGGAGGTGCTGGAAGAAATCTTTCTGAGCTTGCTTCCTCACCAGGCTGGAAGAGATATGATTTTATGGAGTATACTCAGATCCTTGTCTTCTTGCCAGAAAGAGAAGGCAAGCAGACAGTGCCTGCTCTTCCTAGGGACATATTCTCCACTCCATCCCATCCCCCTTATGTTAGCCCCTGTTAATCACAGGTTAGATGCTTTGATTCTATTTAGGGGCCTAGTGGTGCAAATAGATGCCTAAAATTCCACTGACAGCATGGGGAGTGAGATGCTGAACTCTTAGATACTTTTGGACCTTCCAATTCCTCTGTGAACTGCTGAGCTCCTTGCTGCATCTTTAGGGATGAAATAGCCTTGGGAATTTGACTCAGGAGCACACAGATCATGCATATGTGCTTTGCTGAATTAGAGCCTAGGGGTCTAAGCCTTTGAAATGCCTTCGTTCCGTTTGATAAGACAACAATTAACAACTGATTTTTGCCGTGTCTCAGAACTTCTCCCCATTATCCTGGAAGGATAATAGCAGTGTGCGTGCGTCTGATGATGGTGATTTGTAAGACTTGCAAACGCTGCCGTTGGTGCAGCTAAACCCTTCATCTCTCCCCTCGGTACATATGATGCTGTTATTACAGATATATAAAACACACATGGCAAGTGAAACTCAGTGATTTTGGGAGTCCAGACCCCCCCCATGCTCCAGCGTGATGGCACTGCCCGTTGTGCCAGGCAGAGGAGGGATGCAGGCTTGCCAATGAAGGCTTTATATCATCCCAGGGCTGCCCCCATGCTGCAGCTGGCAGGGGACCAGCGTGGCTCCTGGCACCCTTTTTCACCATCTCAGGGTGCCTCTGATTTATGCCTGGCTCTGATGGCCCTCCAGGGGCTGTTCCAGCCAAGACATCGAGCACTTCCCTTATCTCCCAGCCATCTCCCGTGATTTTTACCCCAGTCCTGGTTCTGAGCAGAGAGGTAAGGATTGCTATGCTTATGCATACATCAGGCTGTAATCTTTATGGCAGACAAAATACTTGTGTGAAGCACAGATTAATCAATAAAAAGGTTTTCTGGTGCTCAAACTGAGCGTGTCTTTGCTTGCCATAGAAGAAAGGGGCATTCTCAGCCACTGAAGCTTACAAGTAACATACTACTGAAATTTTAACACCGAGCTGTGAAATGACAACTAGAAGAAAGGCTTTTGTTGTCCCTCTCCTTTTTTCTTGAGCTGAACAGTACCTAACTGTTTAACTTGCGGCTAAGGATTATTTATGTAGGGCTCTTGTGTAGGTAAAGCACCACGTCCTTGGCCCTCTGCCCACCTAGCACAGCGCAGGATCTCTCATTACAAATTGCAGCTGTATAACATAACAGGAAACGTGGGGCTTTAAGTTATTCCACTGGAAAGATTAATTATTTGGAAAATAGTTATGCAGCAGCTTTGTGTATTTTTGGAGCAAAGGTGACTAGCACCATCTTAAATTTGAAGAAAGAAAGTCACTGGGAAGGAGGGGGAAAAAGGCTCTTTAGAGAGTGGAATTATTATGGAACAATCTTTCTATTTTTTATTTTTCATAATGTTTGAATCATCTGCTGTCATGGGAGGAGCAAAGCCAAGTTCCACAAAGCACTGGCAGGTTGAGGGTGGTAGAGGAACAAGAACCACTGAATTCAGCTGGGTCTTGACTCTTCTCATCCAAAATGCCATCCACCTGCTTGAGGGGAAGATGCAGTCAGGCCTGGCAATAAAGCAGAAAAACACGGTGTCTGGAGGCAATCTTTTCCCATCAGACAGAGGATGGGGTGACAAGTGATACCTCCTTTTCATGTCAGTCCATCCAGCCTTGTCCACTCAGCCATGAGCTTCTTTATATAGCCAAGCTCATGGGATTTTAATTTGCTCCTCCTCATCCAATCACCCCAATTAAAGGAAACCACTAAAGCAGCAAACTCACTGCTGCAGTGCATAGGCATGGGTGACAGCCAACTTCTCCCATCGCCTCTGCAGATGCTTCCCAGAGAGGTCTGTGGCCAAAGCAAAATGTCTCACTGATTAGGATTCCTCTAAGCATCCAAATGTGCTTAAATACTCTGGAGCTCTCTGGAGAGATGTGGTTTGGATAAAGGAGCAGTGGTTATTTTTAGGCAGCACAATGTGCCTTTTAGTACAGTTTTTCTACTCAGATATTTAACCCGTGGCCATTTGGAGAGAGCAGCTCTCCCACATCTAGTTTTGCACTATCTTGGTCTCCTGGGGTTTTTGCTGTGACAGGGACCCTGTGATCCCTCTCTGCTCATCTAGAGCTGCATAAATGATAGCCCTGAGAGAGAAACCCTCCTGCATGAGACTTGGTGGCTTTTGGGAGGAACCCAGCGTAGCCTCTGATTTCTGGTCTGGCAGTCATGCTCCTGCAGGCAGGTGGGTCAAGCAGGAGGTATCCCAGGGGACAACAAGATTTAGACCCCAGCAAACCATGTCTTCCTCTCATCAATACACAGGGGAAGCCTGTTTTCAAAACAGCCCAGTCTTCCTGATCCATACTGGGAAAATGATGATTAATAGTAGCAACAGGCTGCATTCAGGGTGGAAATGTCTCATAATTGATGCAGGACATCTCATAATTGATGTAAAAATTTTCAATTTTTACATTGCAACTCTGGGTGAAGAACGTAGCAGATAAAGGAGAGGTGTAAAGAACATTTCTTATAAAATCAAGAATGGATAATCAAGAATTAAGAATGCCTCCTACATAAGCAGCAAACCAAACAGAGAGAGTAGTCTCTTAACTTTCCAAGTTTTTTATTTCTGCTTCATTTGCTGCTACCTCAGACTAACAAAACTCCATGTTTGTCTAATATAAAGCAAGTAATTTCACAAAACTCTTCAAGCCACAGTAGTTTAGCTCTACCACAATAATTCACCAGAGGAGGAAATTATTTAATTTAATTCAATGCCTCTAATTTTCGGTGCATTTGGTAGAAGACAGAAGGCATACTTTTCATCAGACAAAAAATAACATTAGTGGATAGCTACTTCCTTTGCTGCATCACACCCCACGTTTCTGTTGTCTCTCAAGCTGAGCCCCACATGTACCACTAAACTGAGTGGAATTTTATACCCACAATACTTCCCACAAGCAGATATTCACAGCATCCTTTTGGAGTGGGGCTTGGGGAAACCCTACCCTATCCTATAGCCTAGCTCTTAGTTCCTGTCATTTTGCATACCTGTGTGTTTCCTGGCCAAGGTCTGGACAAAGCATCCCTTGTGTTATCACATCACTAGGCTGATCAAGGAAGGACTACAGTCAAGGCCTCATCTAGACTCAGTGAAAAGGGGGACCCTGTAGAGGAAAATCTTGCCTAGCTATAACTCCTGTTGGGAGAAATCTCTCTTGCATCTTCTGGGCCTCCCAGGACAACAAAACTCCCTATTTGTTTTGTTTTTTGGTTTTGTTTCTAGAGAACTGCTTGGTATTGGGTGAGGCGAATACAAGGCAAATGGGAGGCATATGGGGAAAAATCAGTAAATCTCGGTGTCATACATAATATAAAACTTTTACAAGGAAAGAAGAGGCCACTTTAAATAGCAAAAGGGTGGTTAGGTCTGATGCTAGCAGAAAAGTTCAGCTGAGAAACAAGGATAGTGTTGATAATCTGAGCTTCCGAGAAACCAGGGCTCCTGGGCAAAGCAATGGATATATATGCAAAAACCACCTGAAGACAGAAGATGCCTGGAAGAGCAAAATTTTACTGCCAGCTCATGTACAACCCCCATGTACAACCAAAAGCAAAGCTGGAGAGGTTGGCCAGCATGATGGTCTTTCGAGTTTGCCAAAGAGCCAGATGTTCCTTGCCATGGGGAAATTATCTTCCTCACCTTGGCATCTGGTTCCTATAGCTGCCAGTAAAAGAACAGGACAGGCATGTTGTGTGGAGGGGCAGGTGGCATATTGCAACAGCTTTTTCAAATAATTACCGAGGAGAAGTATTACGACAATTTTTGGCTGAAGTGATACAGACAAATGCTGTGAACAAGCTCTGTGAATGCGGCTTGGGGAATCGCTGAAATTAGCATTCATCTCTTGATATTTCAGAGTGCTGGGGTAGAGCGTTTCAAGAATGAAGGATTATTTGGCAATAAAACCCTTTTCCTGGTGCTATGTGCACCAGCAAGCAGATCTTGAAGCCAACAGCCAGGCAGGCAGGCGATGGGATATCATCTCCTCACTCACCTGTACTCCAGGGAGTGAACTCCAAGACCTTGCTAACCTTCCTGCAGGGTTGGGTATTTCCAAAACTAATCTAAGAGCAAGCAATGAGCTTGAAAAATAAGGTAGAAAAATAGCACTTCTCTTTATGCTTTGCTCAAGAGATGAACAAAATGCTTCGGAGGCTTTTGCAAATCCATCATCTCAGTTGTCTGCTGGGGCTGGACTAATGCCTTTATAAAGCTCTGTGAGGACCTTCTCTCAAAGGAGGTATTCTCCAGGTGAGAAAAGTGGTATGAGCACAGGAACAATGGCTCCAGGAGCAAATCCTCTGCTTATGGGAGAGGGTTTTCCATTGCAGACCTCCTCTGGGCCAAAGTTACACCAGCTTCAGTACTCCTCATCCTGGGCCCAGCCATTCCCTCCTACCTTTCTCTGGACGCTGCTCTGCCACCACCCCACTTTGGATGATATCCGTGAGGCTAAAGAAAAGGTCATGGCAAGGTCTGAAGAAGAGAATTCTGGAAAAATCGGGAATGCTTTCTAAAATCCTGGCTTGTGTGACATCCATCTGCTCAGAGTACACATTAGCAGGTTGTTTCTTCTAAATTAAAAACTGTGATAAACTCAGCTGCTCCCAGATCCGTCACCATCTTTATCCTCTGAGATAATTTCATGCTCCCACCTCCTAGATAACTACTTGCTTGAGTTGCCTGCATGCTGATGCAGACCTCTGCATCCCACTGTAGCAGATTGTGTGTCTTTTTTGCTTGTCCCAGAGCTGCCAATGGTACAGGGTGGTGGTGCAAGTGGCAATCTGCATCTTCAGGATGCAGCTTGGACCATGCGCAGTGGACTTGCTCAGCTCTGAGCGCCGTCACTGTAATCATGGTGGAGCCTGGCAGACATCTGAGCCACCAACACTACCAATTAAGTGTAATTATCTAAGGGGGGGAAGTGCATGTGATATGGAAACACAGCCCTGCTACGAGTGCTCATGTTAAGAGGTAAACATGGAGCTGAATGGAGAAATATAAGTAAACTCTGAATTTTTACAGATTTTTTTTACAGAGCCGAGACTTCGTGGTTGGTTTTTTTTCCTTTTTTAAAAGAAACCCCTTCAGCTGGATGAACACCGTGCTCCTCCCCAAATACCACAGAGGGATGAGGACCTGGACACATCCTCCTTGCAGAATTACTGCACAGATCCTACCCATAGGGGGCATCCATGAGACAGTGCCATGAGGGAGCAAGTAATCTTGTGAGCTCTCAGCCTGATGGGAAATAGGATGGAGAAGGTGAGGTGAAGATGTTCTCCCAAACTGGGATCTCCTGGTCTTATTGCTTATATGTGTTTTTGGGTTACCTTGAGTGGGGCTGAGCAAGAAAAGCGGAACAATGACCCAGATAACATTCTTGGTCAAAACAAAGGAGGTGGTGTTTACTGGGGAGTAGATCCTGATGGCTCCTGCTGGGTGGTGAAGAGTTTACTCTTCTACATGTTATACCTGAGATCAAAAGGAAGACCTCAATTATAAGAGGACCCTGGGCCCCAGCCAGGACTTGGGGAGAAGGGGAATGGAGAAGCTATGGAGCCTTGCCCGCTGCCAGTGGCAGAGGAGAGCAGACACATCTTTAAAATAATTAAAAATGGACTGGGCCAGTTGATCAACCGGCTGGACGGGCTTGCAAGCCTCCAGACCAAAGCAGGCACAAAATCCTAGGCAGATGTGCCATGGCCCCCTGGGAGGGCTGTCCCCCTGATTTGGGAGACCAGTAGACCACCTCACTTTGGCTTTCATGTGGCTGACAACGTGCAACATCTTGAGAAGATGGTAGCACCTCCCTGCCCCAAAAAAGGACATCCTCAAGAAGAAAAACACATATTTCAAGGAAAAAACAACTTTGCAGAACATCTTTCTTTGGGCCAAGGATCCTTGAGTGGTATCAGGAAAGATTTTTTTAAAAAGCAGTTTATAATTACAAAACAAGAAGCCGTGGGTCTGTGCTGAATTCTGAAGATAGTGTGGTGACCTTGCATCTGGCACAATGGGAGTTCAAGGGGATAGTATCTTATATCCCCTCAACTTTAAATAACAAATGCCTGAGGACAGCAGGGCTTTTTCACATAGCGTGCAGAGTACTTGATAAGAGGCTTTGAGGTAGTAATGGCAGCCTTTTTTTTTTTTTTTGAGCACCCCAGAAATGTATCAAGGCCAGAGGGAATGTTAATATATTTTATTGGACAAGCCACTAGAGCTGGAAACAGCTTGTCAGCTGTTGGGCACACAACAGCTTCCAGAATAAAAATAAAAACACCTTGAAAGATTTTTAGAAGTGCCCAGAAATACCTCATGTGGTAACAACACCTTTAATAATATGTCAAAAGCAGCCAGTCAAAAACTAGAAATATCCCCAGAAACCAAAGAGGTGAATGTGGATCAGTTTGGGGGAAATTATAGCTAGTTTGATTGAAAGACAAAATTTTTTCCTCCAAAATTCTCCTAGAGAGTGTACTCAGTCCTGCTCTCTTTTCTTTCAAAACTGGAAAATTTAATGAAAAGATTGATTAAAAACAAGCCAGGCTTTTCACAAATGGAACACTGGCCTAAGTGTTTTTTCTTCTATTCTTAGTCTTTTAAATTTTTTTCTAAAAATAGTTCCATAGGAAATCCCTGTGTATTGGCAAGATAGTCTTGTGGTTGCTGGGAGAGCCTCAGCAACCCAGGCATCTTGAACGATCAAGACCTGAGGGCAGGAAAAATATTAATATTATGAATGAACCTGAACTAGAGAATTCTGGTGCTGGAACCTCATCCCATTTTTGTGTTTAATCCTATTCAGTGTCCAGGACCAGGTAGCTCGTGAGGCTGAAGCTCTCCCAGTCACTGGGGTAGTTCAAGATTTGGATTTCAGAGAAATTCAGTTGAAGAGGCAAGATGAAAGTCAAGACAAAATGGAGTATTTCTTATTCTCTGTATTCTTTTGTGCTTCTTGCTTTCCTACTTCCCTTGTTTTATGAGTTAGTAGGAAGATTTTAAAAAGATTAAAAAAAACCAACAGTGGTTTTGCTCAACTAAGAGCCTGAATAACGCTTTGACATTACTTATTAATATTCAAAATCTGTCATGTTGGGTCAAGCTGGGGAGTTTATCCTTGAATCCTTTCTCCCTCTGAGCACTTCTCCGCCCGAAAAAAAGGGAGAATGTTACAAGCAAAGTCCACCGGGGGTGTTTCTTCTATTGCTATGCAAAAGGCACTTGAAGGGAGGTTGACATCAAAGCACCACCAAGCATAATAAGCGCCAAGGAAGCACTGCCACGGTTCATACATCAGGAGAGAAGCAGTGACTGCAGGACAGCATTTCCCTCTCTTTGGGCTCCTTATTGTGGTGAGGTTCTTGTCAAAGGCACAAAAAACCCAGCCCCTTGCAGTATCAGACATTTGTTTAAGTCGTGGTGGCTGCCAGAAGATAATAGCCGTCAGTGTAAAATTACAAATCACTCTGCATAATGCTGCACTGATTACCATGAAAGCAATGGCAGTATTTGAATTTTATTCCATTTCCTTTTTTTTTTTGTTGCCTGGCTGTGTTGCCATGCTTAGCTGAAGAGCTTGAGGCAGCAGCCTCACGAAGGCAGCATTTTGTACTCAGGTCTGCACAGCCGGCCCAACATTTGCTGCTTTGCCACCCAACAAAAAGGTTCAGCAGGTACCTTAGGGCAGGTGGAGGATACTAATTGCATGGCATCCTTGCAGAGAGACTCCGTGGGCTCCTCCTTGGGTCTCTTTCAGCATCCTCATCGTATTGGCTCTCCTGGGACAGGGAAAGTGATTTTCTCCTTCCTTTCCAATCTGAAGGAGAGCACAAAAGGCTGATGTCGTTTGCCTGTGTTCACAATGCAAGTGGCAAAAAATGGGTTTTGCACCTGGATGTCTGGAGGAATGACTTACCCAGCTGCTTGCCCAGGCATCCTTCCAGTGCCTCTAGCAGCACCAATACCAGAGTGCTGCCATGAAACATCTCAGCTAAACATTTTCCCAACTCCACCTTGAATATTTACCCTGATTGTTTCTCTCTGTAGCTGTGGCTATGCTTCCCACAAAACCTGAGCTATGTTGTTTAAGATGAGCTCGGGTTAGCATGACATCAGTGTCACAGTGTTTTGCAGTAGGAAGGTCCTGGCTGTCTTGATCAGGGGGATAATTAATGAGAGATGCTTGGGAAGGTACTATTTTGTGATGAGTCATTATCCAGAGGGAATCCTCTGCTGAGAGAGGAGAATGTTTTGTAGCCATGGCAAAAGCTGGCACTTAGTTCTGTGTGATGTGAAGAAAGAAAAGATCATCATCAACATTTCTCTGTGCTCCTGGATGAGGAAATTCTTGATTCAGGGATGTTGCTACAGGGAGTCTAGTGGAGTAAAAAAATTATTAATTAAAAGAGATGTAGGAATAAAGTAGTGCAAGGAGGATAATCATGAAACAAGGAGCAGAAGAAGGGCTGATGTTTTCACCTTAGAAATCAGGAAATCAAATCATGGCAGCTGTTTGCAGCCAGGTGTTTCTGTGCCCTGCCTTGGCCAGAAAAGGTTTGCCAAGACGTTGCAGAGATGGAGGTGCCACACTTCGCCCATTCATGCAGCCAGACTCTCACACAGATTAATTAATTAATAATTAGATACATGTTCCACTTCATAAAATATAGGTGTCTCCTTCCTTCTGTCCTGTAGCTCTTCAGCTGGTAAAATTGCAAGTCATGTGGCCTGTACTTGAGTATCAGGCTCTGCTGCATCCAGTTCTGTTCATCCAGGGCTGTGTCTGAAGGGGGTGCATGTAAATGAGGTTTAGGGTGATGCTCTGGTGCTTTCCTGTGCCCCACTCCCACCACTTCCTCACAAAGGAGTCTGAAGGGTTTTTATGAGGAGCTTGTGGATGGGATTTTGGGGCTGTGAGAGGGATTATGGGTCACAAAAGCACGTGGAAAACATGTCCTCTGAAGCATGGGGTCCTATCAGAAAACAAAACAAAACAAAACAAAAAAAAGGTATCATACCGTCAGAGGAGCCAACATTTTCCTTTCCATGCAAAACCTTGCTCCTCTTACAGCTGAATCCACATTTAGTTCACAGTCAGGCTTTCCAAAGCTCAAGAAATCACTTTAAATGAGGCTTTCCACCTTTTAACCCACCTTTGAAAAAGCTGTTTCCCCTCTTCCTGGCATCACAAAATTGCCAGCAGTACAATTTCAGAGAACAGGGAAGAGTTGTTCATCTTCTTTAACACCTTCAGTTTTTGCTTAGGTCAAGACATGTTCATTTTCTGGTGATTCACAAGCCAGAAAAAAAGATGCACGAAGCCCTCAGTCACTGTGAGTCACTTCTCTGCCAAATACTTATTTTGCATCAGAAGCATGTTTTACTGGTATTTTGGGAGGACTTTTAAAATTGCTTTTTATTGTGGTTTTTTTCCTTTTTTCTTCTCAGTTCTGTCATTTGAGGATGCACCCTACCTGGCAGGTCATGAGCGCCCAAAAATCCTGGGAAACTTGTGGGTGCCAGAGCCTCTTAAGCAGTATTTTGGACTAGAGCTTCTAGGGATGTTAATTACTGTAGACCTCCTGATTTTGGAGAAGCAACTTTATCAACTGCATAGTCAGCATGGTGGTCTAATTAGAAAAATGAAGCTTCACAGAGGGTCCTGCAGGAGGAAGATTCCTTAGATCTTTTGTTCCTTTTTTGGTCTATTTGCTGCCATCATACTTAATAAACTGTATTACTCAATGGTAGAAATAGGGAAGTCTGTTGGACATTTTCAGGGCTTTTTCTCTCTAACTATCTGTGTCTTTGATCTTTAGTTATGTCATTCTCCCTTTCTTTTCCTTAATTTTATCATGTCAAATCATTTGGTTATTAGCTGCCATGGTAAATGTAATGATGCAATGACAACGATCCTGAGTTAAGAGGAAATAGAGCAGTTGTTACTATTGTGTGCTTCCCTTCTTGTTGCAGACAAAACGTGGTAGGTCTTGTTGGATACACAGATGCTGTCACCTTGCAGTGTTCAAACAGTGGCCTTTGGTGGCCAGAGCCTCAGTATTTTTCAGCGAAGATGGAGCTTGCAAAGGACATCCCTCCTCAGTAATGAAGTCAGTGAGGATGCTGGAGATTTAAGTCTCTATTCCCCAGAAAACATGGTCCAGGCTGTCCTGCAAGAAACCACATGGAAGTTTCTTGGTTTTCTTCCTTTTCCATTTAACTGAAGGTCAGAGGTTTCTACCTAATCAAATGTTAGAGTAGAGGCCACAGATAGATGACAACCCGCAGAGCTGTGATCTGAGATGTCCTTGCTTGGCTGGGTAGAGTTGCTCTGCAGAAGCAGACACTGGGGCCAAGATGAGAAGAGGTAGACAGGAAAAAGAAGGAAGAGAGAAAGCAGAAGCTGGAAAATTCCTTTCTGATCCCCTTCCCACCCCATGCGTAATCACTGTGCCAGTGAAACAGTCTGAAGTACCAAAAAAACACAGGCCATAGCCCAGAAGCAGTAGAAAGACTAAAGAAAGCCAAACATTAGCTATCCTCTAGGAGATCTGGGATTTCAGGGAAATGCAGGGAAAACTGCTCTGTCTTGTGTGATATATGCCCAAGCAACATCTTCAGGGCTTGTATCTGAATGAGGGCTTCTGGTTATTTATCACATCTGCAATTGTCTCTGCTTGATGTTCATACATCTGTGTGTACTGTTGATGCTCACTAGTGAGGGATGGGAAAGCCCTATTAAATCATTAAGCTTCTTCCCTGAAGTGTGAGCTGCATGCCCTCAATCTGATAGAAAGAGATACTGCTGTTTATCTCTGTCAGAAGTGCTGTGAACACTTAGTGTCTGTCTCTTAATCTCATCCTTTTCTTAAAATGCCACATCATTGGGCTCTGCTGTTATTTCAGCAGAAAAAGGGAAATGTGAAGGGGAGAGTGTGATTAACCAACCTGGCCACCTTCTGCAAGTAGGTGACAGGGTGGGTATTGGGAGAGGTTCCAGTGGATGCTGTTTACCACAACTTTAGCTAGACTTTTGCCAGTATCTCCAATAGCATCCTCATAAACCAGGTGACAATGTACAAGTTAGATGAGTGGATGGTGCAGGGACCACAGATCCAGCCGGCTATAGCTAGTGGCAGAAAATCCTCCTGGAGCCAAGTGGTGTACCCCAGGGGTTGACATTGTGGCTAATGCCATTCCATATCTTCGTTAATTACCTCAATGATGGAACAGGATGCATCCACAGTTAATTTACAGACAGTACAAAACTAGGAGGATTGGCTGATACACCAAGTGGTTGGGCTGCCATCCAGAGGGACTCCAATTGGCTGGAGAACCGAGCTGTCATGAAGTTCAACATAGGAAATGCAAAGTGCTGCCCCTGGGGAGGAATAATCCCAGGCACCCGTACACACTGGGTTCTGACTGGCTGGAAAGCACCTCTGCACAGCAGAACCTGGGGGTCCAGGTTCAAGTTGCACACGAGTCAGCAATGCATCTTTGTGTCAAATAAGGCCAACAAATTGGACAGGAGGAGGCAACCCTTCATCTGGAGAGGTGTTCCCAGACAGTGGAGGGAGGTGGATGCTTCCCTACTGTTCAGCATTGGTGAGGCACCCTCTGGGAGTACTGGGTGTGGTTCTGGGCTTCTCAGGATGAGAGGTATGGACATACCAGCAGGAGTCCAGTGAAGGGCCAGTAAAATGAGGAAGGGACCGGAGCATCTTTCATATGAAGAAGGGCTGAGAGAGCTAGGACTGTGTAGCCTGGAGAAGAAAAGTCTCAGGGAGGATCTTGTCAGTGTGTGCGAATACTGGAAGGGAAGGTGTAGAGAAGTCAGAGCCAGGCTCTTTGCAGTGGTGTCCTGTGACAGTATCAGAGGCAATGAGCACAAACTGAAACACAGAGGATTCCTCCTTAGCAGGGGGAAACACTTTTTCACTGTGAGGGTGACTGAGCACAAGTACAGCTTTCCCAGGAAGGTTGTGGAGTCTCCATCTCTGGGAATATTCAAAGGGTGCTCCCCTGGGCAGCCATCTTTAGGTGGTCCTACTTGAGCAGGAAGGCTGGACCAGATGATCTCTGGAGGTCTCTTCCAACCTCAACCATTCTGTGACTCTCCCATTCCCTTTCTGATTGGTTTTTTTCCCAACTGAGGAAGCCTTCTCTGCATCACATTGCCACTATTTTTCTAGGCATCAGTCAAGATTTCCAGTATGGGGAAAATGAATCCTATTCCTGGGAGTTCAAAGATAGATATTAAGCAACAAAAGTTGACTTTCATCCCAAATTTCACTGTTCTTCTCCAGGGGATGGTAACATAATCATAACCCCCAGTGGATATCAGCAGCTATGGGATTTTTTTAATCCAGCAAACCAGGGCTGTGTTACAGCACTGTGATATTAGCAGAATATTCCTCCATTATTTCTTGCCTGCAAGTTATATTTCAACAGGGGAAACAATTTGTACACTGCCATCTCCTGAGCTGGCCAAACATCCACAAGCCTATTGCTAGTCTGCTTTCTCTAATGAAAGCATCAATTCCTAGCAGTTATAGTTGTCATTAAATCAATAAGACACGTAACCTGTTCTTCTGCTGCCTCACACAAACACTTGAGCATCTTGTTAAAGAGATTTGCTTATGCTGAGGTCCCTCAGCCCAGATGTTTCTCACCCATGCTGCAAAACAATGGTATTTGTCTTATGGAAGAAATTTCACAATTTTTTGTTGTTCTCCTAAATACTTTAGCCCTGTTTTCCCTCTGATTTTTCAGTATTTGAAACCTGTGGAGTAATTTTGCTTGGGTGGAGTCAGTTCAGGGTTGAACAAAGCACTAACAGCAAACGTCAGACATCATTTTCTGCAGGTAGTCAGACACTGCCACAGGGACAGTCAGTTCTTGGTTTGCTCAGCACTTTATTTTTCCCCAAGGGAAGCACTAAGATAACTCCAAGTCACCTCTCAAGATTTTCCTTCTTTGGGATTTATTGGGATTTATCTATGGGACTTATTCCTGATTTTATTTTTTTTAAATGGTGGCCTCTTATAGTCTCCAAACATTCTTCTGGCTGTTAAAAAAACCACAACCTGTTCCTGGAAATCTGTTTTAAAGATGAAGAGCTGACCACGAGGCTGGCACCTTTGCCTCCAAAATATTCTCTGATGTTAAAGTGTAGCTGATGTGGCTTTTCTCTCAATCACCAGGAGCAGACTGTGCTGACAAGGGAGTGCTTCTATGCTGTGAACCAGCCTTTTAAAAATGTTTTTACAGGCTTTTGGTCGCTGGGTCTGACCATCTTCCCAAAAGACCTTCACTCTTTCTCCACGCAAGTTTGTGCATGCATTGATAGAGAGTGGGACTGAGGGTCTCAAGAATAAGGATCACAGAGCTGACTGCTGGCTCATAGACTGTAGTTAGTTTGTGTCTAAGAAGCACAGCAGAAGCAAAGTGTTTCATGTGTGTCTGCTCAGAGGGACAGCAGGGAGGCAAGGAGGGTGATGATGCTAGAGGAAGAGAAGAAGAAATATAAAAGGAATGAACAATCTAGCAAAGAGAAGGCCAGAGGTGCTCAAGGATGGAGATGCAAGAAGTCAAGTTGATTATGAGAAGAAGAGGCTGTGTTTCCAAACACAAAGGGGAGCTGCACAGCGAGAGGTGAAAAAGCAGTAATAGCAGGGAGATGGATCGGATGGGCGAGCCTTGGATTGAAGGTGAAGGCACAAAAGGGCAAAGACAGACACGTACGGCTTTGCAATTAGTGGCTGTGATTTATGTTTGCTTCTTTGTCTTACCATCCTCCCCTGACAGGTGTCCTGCAAGAGTAGCAGTCAGGGGGTATCTGGGGAGGGGAAAGAGAGGGGATTTTAAATAGCCAGACTAACTCTGAGGTATGGAAGGGACTTTATAGTAGTCTGTACAACCTACCCAGACAATTCTCATGAGAAATATATTTCAAATTAAGTAGTAGCTGTCCATTTTCCAATAATTTTAAGAGATCCCTTCAGCCTTTACCCCAACACCTGTGCTTCTCATGGCAGCTTTCTGTTCCCTCAGACAGATTCTGATCTCCCAAAGCTGTTTTGGGGCTCAGCTGGTGGCTTGCAAGGGGTTGGGAGGAGGGAAGCAAAACTTTCATTAATGGAACAAATCTGCTGTACTGCTCACCTTTCTCTGCACCTTTCCTCTGTATTCACACATACAAGAAAAGGGTTTTTTCCCATTCATTGTGCCAAAACTTGCAGCAACATTTTTAATGGAAAACCATTAGCCTGTGAGGCTAATGGAGAAGCTTTAAATCAGGAATAAAGGGCTTAGGTATATAACTTATATTTATTTATTTTTTCAGTGATTTTTTTTCCCAGAGCTGCTCACATAGCCAGATTTATTGCAGGAGTAAGGAGCAATGGGCTAAATGTAACCCAGGGACAATGGAGTAGGGAGCTCCATCATCTCCAGTCCTGGCCAAGAAGGCGGCAACTGAAGGATGAACTGCAGCTGCATGGGAAGAGAAGCTGGGTGCAACTAGGGTGAATTTGGGAAAGGAGGGGTGCATTCCCTTGGGAGCAGAGGTCAGAGAAGCTTGGCTCTTTGTTGGAGCTGCAGCCACAGCAAAGGCAAGTAGCAGGGCAGGAGGGATGTGCCGATGACCGCGAGCTCCTCTCCCGGGTGTCCCTCAAGGAGTGAGTCAGGACATGTGGGCTCACCCTTTCCTATAATAGTTGGGGCTAAGGGTGTTTACTCTGTCTGCTTGGGCAGCCTGAGCACAGGCACCCTTTGTCGTCCTCCCACCTCCAATGAAAACCACCTGCAGCTCCAGGCTGATGGGCTTTGTGCCCAGGGCACCTCAGAACTCATGTTCCTCCCAGGGGAATCGAGGAGGAAAACCTTCTGGGATCAACTGTGCTAATAATAACACAATAAACCCCTATATAAATGCAACTACATTAAAGTGTTAACCTTAAAAAAAGCTGACGTTTGCAGTGAGCACACCCAGTAAGTCACCTTAAATAGTTAATTTGTTGGCTTGGCAGGCCTCACACCATGACAGCCTGGAAATTAAACTGTAAATATATTCCTTCCCCACTCCCCCTGCCCCCCCCAGCCACTATATTTTTCTTTTGAAATGTCTTTTGCTGCTTTTGTCTCATCCGTAAGTCCTTCCAGTGAGTATCTGGTAACTGCTGGCCCAGCTCGGCTGCTTTTTTGTGATATCCCAGACTTTTCCTGGTCTTCCTTGCAGGCTGTGGCAGCTTCTCTGCCTTTAGTGGAGCTCAGGAGGAGCTTTGCCCAGGAAAGGGGGTTTGCTGTCTCTTATGCCAAGCAAGAGCACATACTGGTGGTAGTAAAGCATTGAATCTCCTCTGGTGGTACACACAGGAGGTGCAAGTCCCTGGTTTTCTGTCTGGGAGGGGGAATGGGCATTCCTGGTTTTCCTCTAAGGGAGTCTGGGAACAGCAATTGAGAAACACAAGCCAAGTAAAATACAAGGATCCCCATTTCCACTGTTGACTTTTAAGGGAGTCTGTATGCCCTAAAAAGGCTGGAAAGAGCCATGGGGAAGAGTGGCCCCCAAACTTTTTCCCTGTGCTTGGAGGTGACTTTCCTCCCAGCTATCTCCTGCTTTCCCCTGGAACCAACCCCCTGCAGCAAGCTCTTGTAAAAGGTGCTTTGTTAAAGTTGGCTTAGTCGAGCATCTGTGGATCCCAAATAAAAGGATAAAGTGGAATCACTTTAAGAAGTGAATCCATTTCTATCCTGGAAAGCAAAGGTTACTGCCCCAGCCTGCCTTGATAGGGTGCTTCAGGTTCTCCAGTGGAGAGCTGAGGTTTCCCCCTTCCTTGATTAGAGCAGCTTCTGGGAGGGAGGGAAGCAGTGGGAAAGGATAGAAATTAATAAAATAAAGCCAGGGGAGAGAGAACTTTCTAATATTAATATTCACTGCCCCCTTGCACAAAGGGAAAAAAAAAGCTTGGACATTCCTTTCACTTCCAAAACCAAATAGAAGTGAAAGCACATAAACTGTTTAAAACCAACAAGCATTAAGTAGCATTTACCTGCCAAAACTGAAGGGGGGAAAAAAAAAGACATCAGCTGGAGGAAGAGTAGAAAGTATCTTGATTGAGAAATGTCAACAAGCTCTCCTAGAAGCAACAACAAGCAACAGTGATTGTGTTTGTATAAAACAAGCCTTTCTTCCCTACGTAGAAATTGCTTTTATATTTTCAGTTTCAGATCACCTGCATTTCCCATAAAAAAAAGCTGAATAACCCTCCTCAGACATCCCAACTCCCTCTGTTGAACTCTCCAGAAAGCTTTGAGTAACAGAGAGGGAAAAAGAAAAAAAAAAAAAAAAAAAAAAGACCTCAGAAACCAAACATCTGAGAGCAAAATCCAGTCCTCAAATACCTAAAAATAGCTCTGAGGACTGGGTTCTGCGTTGGCAATGTTTCAGTGGAGAAGCTCTCCCTGCACAATTCTGGCTCTGAGCCCAAATCCGGGCATGGGAAGGGATTTTCTAGGTGTTTGGGTTGTTGCAGGTTTAGTGGCTCGCCAATGACTTCTAGGGTTTTTTTATTCCCTAATCCTACGTGAGTGTGGTGGGCTGAGAGAGACATAATCCAGGCTCCTTGAATGAATCTCACAGAGTTTTGTTCTTAGACAGAAAATGAATTAGGTTAAGCAGGGATTAGAAGAGACACACCACATGCCCACTTGGCCCCATGCAGTCACAATTGTTTACATGTGAGCTGGGGGAAAAAAAAAAAAAAAGGTTTGGGAGAAAATAGTTGTAAAAATTAGAGGGTTTTCCAACGTGAAAGAAAGTAATAACAAAATGGAACCTTGGAGGGTTGGGGAGAATTTTCAAAATGGAAATGCCATGGTGCTGAACAGCCCTGGGGGTGCAGGGAAGAAATATCATCTAGAATGGAGCTGCATCCATGGAAAGATGGAAGTACAATGTCTGTGGGTGGGTCTAAGAATACCGAGGCAAAGCTTTGTTGAGCAAAGAAGGGCTGGTAGGGAGAGGGTTCCTTTAGACTGCAAAGATCATGAAGATTCAGGAGGTGTTTTAAAAACTGCAGTCACAGTGGGTGGGCGATGATGGCCCCTGGGTTGTCCTCCTTATCCCCAGCATTTCTCCATCCCCTGGAGGACAGATCCTGCCCTGCCTGGTGTGCTGGAGCCAGGCTTGCAAAGCAGAGAGCCTGATGCCCGTTTTGTGGATATTCTATTTTTGGCAGCTTCCGTCAGAGGTGAGGAGTTGAAAGTTGCCATGCCGACAAGGAAATTTCAGGCCCTAAAATAGTCAAAACTTGCTCCTGCATCATGCAAACGTGCGTATGCTTCCTGCGAGGGAGGTGAGGACCAAGCAAGGAGGATGTGGGGAGGTTCTAAGCATCCTCCCTATTCAGGGGCAAAATGACTCCCTGGAGAAAGCATCTATCAGATGTTTTCAGACTCCTTCACTGGGTAAGTTAGGCAGCAACAGGCAACAAACAGCAGCAGCAATGGGGGGATCCCAGTGTTCATGGCATTAAAAAAAGACCTGATTTAAAAAAAAACCCAGTTTTACTATTATATTCAGTGCTAGAGATCTTAGCTTCCTGACCCTAATAAGGAATCCAGTACTCAGTGTAAGGCTTCGAGAGCAGAGGAAAAGAAACCAGGTGGTTTAGGAGGGAATATGAATTTCTCAAAGAGGTCTTGCACTATGCTCATGGAGCTATAGTGATCCATGGCAGTGTAAAAGATTTACAGCTACATGATGGAGATGCCTGAGGGCTGCACCAAACTGTGTCCTGCTGATCACGGACCTGAAGCCTCCCAAAGTGCAGGACTGAATGGGCTTGATTTTGTGTTTTCCCATGCTTTTCAATACAATTTGACCAAAGATCACAAAATACGGGTTTCTTGGTTAGTTTTTTAAAGTTCTTTTAAACTGAGGTAGGCCCTGCAGAGAGGCCCAAACCACTCAAGCCAGTGACACAGATCTGCTGGAGGTAAAGTTTTGCCTCCTGTGCGTGCTCGGGTGAAGTTATCCTCCAGCCTCACAGAAGCACAAATGCCATTTAACCATCCCTGAGTGAGAAGAAAATCAATTTGCTTCATATACTCAGATCCAGCTGTGCTCCTGACTCCAACAAGCACTGGAGTATCTCTGTGGCCACCAGGAATCATCCCATGCAGAGCCCGGCTATCTCCCTGCTGCAGTGAGATTCAACGTGCATTTTGGCAGGGGAAATCACAGCTCACCTTTTGTTTCCCAGATTCTGCCTTTTTTCCCCCTCCCTCTCTCCTATATGATTCTGTTGTTTTTCCTCACTTGCCCCTCCAGCCTGTTGTCACTCTGAAATCCACGTTTACGAATGTAGTTTCTTCTGATGCATGAATATTTCACAAGTGCTCCCTCCCCAGGGATGGTGCCTGCCGAGGAGGAGGCAGCCTCTGCAGGGATGGGAATGGTAGCAAATGTCAGTTTTAATGAAAGATCACTGAGGGCATCTCTGCAAAAGAGTACACCACACTGCAAGAGCTTCCAGCTCTTGAGTACACCCTGTTGTCTGACTGTTTGACTTGCCTTTGGCCACGGGTGGTGGATGTATAAAAAAATACAATATGGTCTGCTCTCAAGGTACTCCATTTCACAGATTTGGAGATCCATCAAGATGATCTGGTTTGAGCTCTTCTTAAGACTATTGGAAATATCATCCCTACAACAGAATAGACCAGAATGTGACATAATGCTTCAGGTGAATTTTTTTTCCACCTGATATCCAGACAGAGGAAATTTATTACATAATTCCCTCCATCCTGACACCTGTAAGTAGCTGATAATCAAAGCACATATCAGATCCAAACAACAAACTAAGCATCTTCTCCAAAGAAACATGCTCATGGGCTATTGTTTCCCTGTACCTCCATATCTCAATCCCCTCCCAATCTCCTTGCTTGTCTCTTCTACATCTGCAAGCCACCTGCTGACACCCAAAGAACATGTTCTCCCAGGTTTCCAGGACCCTCAGACCCACCGAAAGCTTTTCCAGCAAGGCCTCCTCCCTGATGGATCCCCTTTGCTCTATAACACTTCAGCTTTCTCTGCCCCATCCCAACTCAGGATGGCCATACGCATGAGTATTTGCATCAGCCTAACCCCAGCAGTACCTATATCGCTGTGTGTATATATCCCAGTGTATGTATAGAGCTGCCTTATGGCGATCCTAGCTGTCTTAGGCATCTGATTGATTTATCTCAGTTATTTATCCATTCAGCAAGCACAGTCCACACTTTAGCAGCGGCTGTGGTGCTGTCTGTCCCTCCGACAGTGGGTGGCACTATGCAATCAGAATAGCTTTGTTTCCCCTTATTCCACTAATCCTTTTTTCTTTTTGTAAGTGTGGGGAAGAGTTTGAGCCCTGCAGTTTCAGAGGGGCCAGGAGTGTGTCTTCCACACTCACAGCATCTTGAAGCCGAGGTTCATCAAAAGAACTCATACCTCAACCTGAGGGCTTCCTGGAGGGTTCTTCCCTAGGAAAAGCAGAAATTACAAAGTTGTTCTAAAGGCTGAGCCTGGTTTGAGCCATGCTCTTCATCACCTGTTTTTGGAAAAATTGAGTGGGATTGCTACTTCATTGTCTTTTTCTTTTCTTGTAAAACACAGTGGATAGTTGTGGATCCACGTTTCCATGATGGTGTTAAGTTGTGACACTCTCTCTTCTAAACTGAACTAAAATATTGAAACTCAGTGTTATGACTTGCTCTTGATAACAAGACCTGTGGAACTTGATTTGTATCTGTTGCAATAATTTGTGTTTCTCTTCTGGTACAGATGCAAGGGAGATACTTGGATCAGGCTTTTTTATCTGCCCTAGGACTTTTTCATGAGCTGTCTCTCCCTAATTATTTCCCATTGCAAAGCTACTGCTGTATTGAACTGACAACAAGTGAATGGCAGCAAAATGTGCAGTCTCTGTGTCCATGAACGACAGGTTCATCACCAAGAGAGAGGACACAGAAATGCTTGCCCAGATTGTTAGGCTTGGCAGGAGGGAAAATTCCTCAAATCTGTATGAAAAATATGTTCTCAAATAAATTAATAATGTTTATGTGGTATTAGCAAACACTGAGATTTATGACAAACTGTAGTAAAGAGTTGAATGTTTCTCTTGATAGGGGAAAAATGGGATGCTAAAGAAATAATGCGAAAAGCCCCACGTGTTCATTATAAAAATGCAGAACCTCCTGACATCTCAAAACCAGACTCAGGGTCAATCAAGGTGGACTAAGCATCAGAGCAAAATCCAGTGTGCTCTTTCTCCCAAACCGGAGTTTCTTAGGTGACGTCTGGTGAATCATTTCCAAGTGACACATTCTACCAGGAGGTGTCAGTGTCTCCTGCCTCTGCTCTGTGGTCTTGCGAAGCGTTCAAGGTAGGAGCTGCTCAGAATTTGCAGCTGGGTCTCCTGCTGGTGCCTTGATTTATGCCATAGAAAGTTGCCCCATCCTCAAGCAGAGGAATAGGACTGGCCCTGCTTGGTCCATGAAGAAAAGCAGCCGTGTTTAAAGAGGTCAGGAAGGGCATTATGACTTCTCTTTGCCTCTTCAAATAGGACAGGGGTATATCCAGCTTGGTACAAATCCTTGTTTCACACTGCATGAAAATAACCCCTAGACAGGGTGCTAGGAGCTAAACCGTGTTCACATTTGGCTCAGGCAGCCCAAGCCCAAGTGGTACCCGGCTGAAGTCAGGGGGGTGGAGAGTCTGTAAAATGACAACACAGCATCTCCCTGGAGGGTTCTTTATCCAAGTGTCCTCCACTCTGTCACATCTTAGCCCAACTTCCCTGAGACAGATGAAGACCTAAGTGAGGAAACTGGAAGACAAACATCTTCAGGGCCAAAAGCACTGTGTGACCCTGGGAGCTGCTGGTTGTGCCTGCAGCACCTCAGGTTCAGTTTGGAGGACAAAGCACACTGACTGGGTGGACAGACCCATCAGCAGGGACAGAAGTAATATCTGGGAAATAAAATGCAAACCAAGCAAAACTGTGAACTGGAAATGCTCAATGTCACACGATAGGATCTGCGCTGGCAACCTGGAGGGCTTAGGGTGACCCTCCTTATGGTGGTGACATTGGGACCAAGCTTCCCTCTATAAAGAGCATTCCCAAGACCTCAGAAAGGTGTAATTTACCTTGGAATTGTGCAGGAGGTAATCCTTCATTCTCTTAGATGTTTGGAGAAAGTTTCTGGGAGAATAATTATAACTATTTTGCAGGCCCAGACTAGAAAAAAAGGCCTTTGCAGCACTCAGAAATCTCGTCCCTACAAGCAGGGAGAGTAGTGATGGGCATGAAATCCCCACAAAGCGCAGTGAGAGGCTGGCCAAGTGTACATGGGGCTCATGTAACATGGTGGACAACCACTGCAGATCACAAAAGTTACACCAGCAAAGGACACAACCATTTTAGGGGCCTTCTTCCACTTCCAGAGGATACCTCTTTGGCAATTACAAAGCACACTCCAGTTTCACAGAATGGGTGATTGGTGTGTCTGGGCACCACTATGTCCAGCTCAGGGGATGATGACTCCTATGGCACCGGTCCATGAACAATTCCAAACAAATTGTGCTAACAGTATATATGTGTGTGTATATTTAGTGTAGCTCCAGCAAGGTTCATCTTACTGGGACCAGACAGGAAAACAAGGGGGTCTTATCCCAGGGGAGATGTCTGAGTATGAAAAAACACCAACTTCCCTGGACCAGGCTGCCATTGTACACCTCAGCACCTGAACCAGCAGAAGACATCCATGTGTCAGCCTCCCTGATTCCTTTTTGCAGGGGACCTGGGGGCTCAGGGGTACCAAATACATGGGCTAGACCTTCACAACCTCCTTCACAGCATCTGCTTCTGCTCTGCGTTTTTGGGGCAGTGCTCAGTAGCAGGGGGGCACAAAATTGCAGTGTCTATTGCTGTGGGAGTTGATGCTGGAGTGGTGTGAAGCTTCCTGTTTTCTGGTATAAAAGCCCAGAGTCTTCCCTAGCAGTGAAATCTGTGTGGTTTTATGGAAAATCAGTGTCATGGTTTGGGCTAGGTTAGAGTTAATTTTCTGTCTTGTAATCTTGCTTTCAGATAAGTCTTTTGTAAGTAGCTGCACTTGCTGAAATTAACATCAAGTTTCTCCGTCAGTGTCTGGTCCTAGGACTGATAACGCTCAATGTTTATAGCTACTGCTAGAGAAGGGTATGCAGAACCAAGGACGCTGCTCAGATCTGAGGAACATTTTGTGCTCTGGAAAGAGAAAAGGAGTAAAGAGGACACCTGCAACCCTCCTTTAGGGAGGAGCAGACAAGATAAATGACCGAAAATTGACCAAACTGAGTATTCCACCCCATACGCGTCATACTCAGTATAAATTTGAGGGATCAAGAGGGTCAGACCTCTTCCCCTTCTTCTTTTGCCCTCTTCCTTCTTCCTTCCTTCATCTTTTTGCCTTCCCCTATCCCTGTTTGCTTCAGCATCCTGGGAGGATTCCATCTGCCTCTGGTCCTGATCCGTGCCAGCTTGAGTCTGTGTTGTCTTTAAGGACTTAGCATCAACAAGATGACCTTTGTGAAACAATTTCTGCCAGGGTCATTTAATAAGTGTTTTGCCATGTTTTATCTTGGTTGGATGCTTCAGTGGGACTGGTGGGAGACTTGCTTCAGTCAGACTAGAGTCTCCTTGCCCATGACCTCAGAGCCTCTCAGGAGTGGCTTTGGCTTTTCTCAAGTTACGCTGCTTGTGTCTCACAAACTTGTGTCTTGCTTTCCGATGAGAGGGAGAGATAGAGGACAGATGGGTAAATGGGCAGACTGGTGCAGGCTTCATCTCAGGCTCTGCAAATTGCTTCAGCTAAATCAGAGATGTTGCTAGTGGCTTTTCCTCAAGCAACTCCTGCCTGCTCCTCAGTTAACCCTCCCCTGGGGGCAGAAAAAGAGGGAATCAAATTTCCTCACCAGGCCCAAAGCACGGTGCTAAAAAGGTGAATGGACCCCTTCCTACTTGTGTGCAGTGAGGGCCTGACAAGCAGCACGACCACATTTTGTGTCCAGGGCTCCATCATGGCTCTCCATGTGGCTAGGGGACCTCTGGGTTCCTCCAGAAACTCTTCACCAAAATCTGTAACCTTTACAACCACCCATCCTGCCTGCCTGAAGTCTGGAGGAGGAAGCTCTTCATAGAGTTACTAAGCCCATTGAGGGCAAAGGAAGGAACCAGCAAGATGAAGCTGGGTAAAATTGTCCCCTTCATGCTGGAAAACTGCTTCACACACATGATGGGTGATAAGCTCCCAGGCAATTGTTTCTGAGCATGCACAAGGCTAAATGGGAATTGCTGCAATCCTGCTGGCTACGAGAGGGCCAAGAGGACAGCTGCATACCTGGTTGCAAAAGTTAAATTATTAGAAACTTGAATTTCACCAGATGTATTCAGAAATAAAAGCTCCATTTGTTGGTGCAGCTTCTGGCATGGAGATAAAAGGAGCTCCTAAGATAATTAGTGGGGGTTTCACTTTTTGTATTCAGTTTATCTGGTGTTAGTGAAACTCTAGGCAAGCATTTAGGAGTTCTTCTTCTGTCAGTCAGAATTGCTTTCTGGGTCCTGGGGAAGGGCTCAGAGTCCTGAATACAGTATTTCCCTGTTTGTGTTGGAGCTGTGTACCCTAAGTGTGTGTGTGTGCCCTCACACAAACTAACACAGCTCTTCTTATTTACCCAGTTCAGTCTCTTGTGAAATACTTCTACCAGATTCTGTACGTTTTCAGCTCAATTGCTCTAAATGTAATTACCCAATCTTGCTAAAACTGTTTAAATGTGATTAGCCAATGCAATTATCCAATAATAGAGCTGATCCAAAAATTAAAATAGCAGAAGAAAAAATGGAGAGGAGAGAAAAAGGAAAATGGAGGCATTTGCAACAGATTTCTTTTTAGTTATTTTTCTTATTTGACAGTATGGAAGGAATAACAAAAAGAAGCTAAAGCAAGCTGTTTTGAAGTGGGAAAAAAAAAGCCCTGCCTTATCATCAGAATTCATTCCTCAAAAATATTTTTCTGTCTAAAAATGCTGACCCAGGGAAAATTTTTTTCTGCCTTCTCTGGGGTCCTCTTTGGTCACCTGGAGGCACATGAGAAATGGTGTTGCCTTGTTCTACATGAGCAGAATCAACAGTGATCAATGTCCCGTGAAGAAAATTGTGTCTCTGGAACCTTCTGGAGCTCGCTGGTGATGCTCTCCTGTGAAAGATGCTAAACCCCTGTGACTTCCTAGTGTTCCTGGGGGAATTGTACAGGGCTGAAGTGGGAATCTTGCTCTGGTTCTGCAGGCAAATGCTGTGTTGTGCACAGCAGCATCTCAAAAGCTCACATTTTTCTTTGCCCAAAATAATCCTTTCAAGAACATCCTGTCATCACTGCTGAGAGGCCCTGAGGTTGAAGGCTATTGAAAAACTCAGTCCTTTCCTTTGTGTTAGGTTCTTTTTCGTTTTCTGTCCCATGTGAACAAGCATATTAAGCCTTCAGACATCAAATCCACACAACTCCCCCAGCTCAGTAATGGAGGTTATAAGCCAGCTGAACAAGTCAAGACTTACTTTGATGCATTCACTTTTCATTAGTCATCTGAATAATTAAGCAAGAAACCTGGGTACTAAATTAATATGATTAAAACAAATGAAGCAGCATAGAGTACACCTTTAACTGTGCAGATCATAGGTCACTCCAACTGTATTTGCTTGCTTAGCCCACTCTGGACAAAGTCCTAGCAGATTTTTAGCATTTAATTGTCAACACTTAATTTTTCATGGTTCACGGCTGGCAAGCCCACAGGTCACGCAGACATTGGGAAAAAAAGGGACCAAATCCTGCCCCATCCTGCCCCACTGGGAATGAATAGCACCAATAACATGGGCAAGTGTTCCATGTAGGACATGGGGTGGGACATGGCCATGTCTGGCTGTTCATGCAGCATTTCTAGTTAAGCAGAAGTAGAAGGCAGCTGTGTTTTCTGGTGGAGGAAATTTCTACCTTGGTACATCCATGGTACTGACCTCCTGTCCCCATTAGTTTCATGTTTTCAGCTCAGACTGTATCTCACAATTTGCCCTGAACCCTTTCTCAGGCTGTTTCCAGCTGGAGGCAAGGGGTGGACAGTCTCCTGTCTTGTGTCCAGAGCTCATCCTTTTGCAGGTATTGGGGTACCCTGGATATCTTTCTGCTCAGCACCAGATGATGAGAGGACCAAGTACGACCCAGCCATCCCTTGTATAAATGTGCTGCAGCACTGGAGGTATCCGTGTTCTCCCTGGCACCACACAGGTTGGCCTGGAGCAGAATTGATGAAAACCCAATCATTTAATTTCAGGGAGAGAAGTCAAAGAGATCTGCACTCCTGTCTCAGCCACAGGTCTCCTGGCCATGCTGTACTGAAAATGCCCCAAGGCTTTTGCAGGCAGATCTCCAAGCCTTTTGTTAGAAGGGCCCAGCTGAACATCTCCTTTCATGCCTTTTTGGGACCTTTTAGAAGCTAGCTGGATGCAGAGAAGGGCAAACTCCAAGCACAGTAATTTTCTGTGTCCCCAGGACATAGGTGAGACAGTGCATCTGCTGACTTGAAGTGAATATTGTTCCTGGTATTTAGGATTCCTTTCAGATTAAGCATCATGCAGCACTCACAAGGCTCTGCTTAAGCTACATGTCTGAGCTCTGCCTGAAAATCTGATTTCCCTGTCATTACTTCTAAAGCTCTGTTTGTGTCTCCTTTCTTTTTTGATCTTTTTCATCCTGACCAGCTGTAGCATGCAACTCCCTGTTATGTTCTTCAGATGTACTGCTGTGGTTTTACTTGAATTAAATAATTCCCTCTGCTTTTTCTCCCCCTTTCCTAGTACTGGCTCTTTCCCCTAATTCCTGGCACAGACAATCTGTTTTCTATGGTTTTGATTCTGCTGAGGCTGGTTTTTGAATGTGCTTTCTTCTTTCCAGAGACACTCCTGGACCAGCCCCTAGGCTGTTTTTCCAACACATTAAGTGCTTCCATCTCTTTCCTATCCAAGAAGATTTAGTTTTATCCTTTATAAAAGTAGCAATAACCTTTTACATCTCTATTTCTGGCCCATTTTTCTAAATAAACAAGGTGGTTTTAATGGTGCTGTGTGTGGGTATGTATATGTCTACCTGTTGATTCCCTCATAACTTGAATTCATTGGCCAAATTTAATGAAGGTGGACAGAGGGTTACAGGAGTCAAAGACTTGAGGTTGTGAAAAATCTCATGCATGTAGGTGAGAGAGCAGATAAGGAAGATGCTCTGTATTCTCCAACCAAAGTGCAGAAAAAATACTGTGATTCTTGGGGGAAAAGCTCAAAAGTATCACCCACGGACTAGAGATTCAAAGGCAAATGAAGGACATGCCCTTCTTTTTTTTTTAACCCCGTGCTTTTTAAACCATAAGGTCTCATGATTTTGAAGGGACCAGACTCATGACTTTTAAACCCTTGGGTATGAAGGCAGGGATGGTGGAGTCTCCTTGTGGCCGAGAGTAATCAATCGACCATCACAACCCCATGAGGCTACCACCTCCCTTCCTCCTTCATTCTGGTTCCCTGCCAAGCTGTTCCTGGAGGCAATAAAGTAACACTGCAAGATGAGCTCTGCTGTTGCCTCTGATAAGTGGTACAGGTCCAGGAAGGGGACAGAATGAGACCAAGCAGATCAAAATGCTGGATGTACTGGGTAACCTTGGACAAGTCACTATACCTCCCAGTGCCTCTGCTCCCCTTCTCACCCCATAGAAACCCTTGATGGAAGGACTTCTCTCTGAGGTGTCTGTACAGTACCTACCACTGCAGGGTTCCCACCAGGCTGTACCCTGCAGGGAGGGAGACACCTAAAAAGTAATAGGTCCTAAAAAGTAATAGGTATGGGCACAGCAATCTCACTCAAGAGCCATGGGTTCAGCATCATCATAGAGAGCAAAGGGGACAGTATGGCCTATAGGAGGCCTATTGAGGCCTCCTATTGAGGAGCTTTGTTCCTTGGATGGGTGCCTTTTGGCTAGGATTGGTCTCACAAGCACTCTTCCCAAATAGGTTCAAGAAGGTAATAAGCTGAGAAGGGAAGAGCAGGCAGGAAAGGAAGAGAGAAATTGGGAGATAGAAAGCAGGAGTCAGCTCTCTTGTCTCATTTGAAAACTGAAAATCTTCCCTAGCCCCAGCCTCCTGCATGCACAGACCTCACATGCACATGGCTGGCATGGGGTAGTAGGTTGGAACTGCTCCCCACTTAGGAGTGCAGCTCAAAACAGCCACAGTTTTGCTTCCTTTAGGACTCCAAGTCACTCCCCATAAGGTCTGATCATTCAGAGAGAACTTCCCCCATCTGCCTGCCTTCTTAACCACATTTGGCTGCGATTTGGGTGTTTCACCTACAGTTCCCACACGAAGAAACCCCCTTAGCTGTAAGCCAGCTTCTCCCTCCCTGCAGACAGCTATTTACAGGATTTCAATGGGTAGGTCTGAAATGACTCCATGTCCAGAATTGCCACTGCCAAAGGAAGGAGATGGGGGTCTTTGCAAAGGGCTTTAATAATCTTCCCGTTGCTCTGGCTGGCAGCTTTCGGCACACGTCCCACATTCCTCAGTAGCCCTTTCCTTAGCAATGAATAGGCTTTTAGCACTCTCTCATAATTACTTCTCTTCCTGTGGCACTCAGAAGAAGCTTTCAGCCTGCTCCAGCTGCCTCCTCTCCTGAGCCACCAGAAAGATGGGGTGGCTCTGCTCAGCAAATCCTCTGCCGCTAAAAGAGCCACTCTGTCACCTCTGCAGAGATGTGGCAAGGGGTGGAGGATGCCTTTGCCTCTGTATATTTTCCTTAAAGCCCCTTTGCAGGCTGGGGTTACCAGGCTGAGTGGGCAGCCTCAAGAAGCAATGAGCCCTGTGGGTCAGCAGTGCCCATGGAGGGTCAGGGGCCTTCATCCTGGGGCTCCTCTCTTGCACTGAGCTTGCCCTGCCCCAGAGACTGAACTTGTACTCCCTGATGCAGGAGGTCTGGGCTCTGATTTAAGGCAGGTGGAAAGTGCATACTTCTCCCTCCTTGCTAGGACTCTTACATAGTAGTGTGTAATCCGCATGAGTATTTTGCTCTTTGTTTTGTTTTTTTGTTTTTTTTTCTCACAGATTTGATAATGATGCTACTTAATAAGGGAACCAAAATTGCTTTAGTTCAGGCTAATAAAAGGGCTCCCAGCAGTTATCTCAGATATCTACTTTAGCAGGAACTTTAGACAGCTTTGAATACAAACAGATACAGGTACAACAGATAACAGAAGCTCAGGATCTCATAGGCTTTGAGATCAATGAGAACCACAAACACCAGAAAAACGTTGGGTAACTACGTGCTTTTCTAGGACTGGTTTAGAAATGTGTCTGAACCTGTGGACTTCAGCAGCAAAAAGCTCATTTTCCATGCTGCAAACATGATGGGAGGACTTTCCTAAGGCTGTATTTCCTGGATGTAGCAAACAGAACAAATTTATAGTGGTTTGATGCTTTACACAGGTGGTTAATACCCCCACTTGGTGAACCAACCAAGTCAGAATACATTGCTGGCCAGATGCCGTCTTCTACAATGGGTCAGATGTAGCCCTGGTAGCTACTTGCCTCTCACTGCCTTGAAAGAGGTCTTGGCATACATGACCAAGTACTTCTTTTCTTCAACAGTCTCTATTTCTTACAGCAATCAGGTACAAACTTAAATTTTCAGGGAGGAGGGAAGGGTTCTACACTGCATAAGTGTTATTTCAGATACCCTTGAGGATGAGGCATAGCTGCCACAGTTACACCATATCTGACAATCTCAGGCCAAGTGGTGCAGTGCTAAAATAGCAGTCTGAAAAATGGAAGCACCTGCTTTCTGCTAGTCACTTTTTACTCCTGTTACAGCATTACAGCAACATGCACAAACATACACACTGAGCAATTTGCTCTTTGCTCCAGGCTGGTTACTTTACTGTCTAATCCATGCACAGCCATCAGGGGCCCTGTAAATGCTGGCTCTGCTTGAATCTGTGGATACAGACCTTGGCAGCAGTACATGGAGCAGTGTTACTGCTGAAGAGCAGCATCAAGTAGAGAAGCAACTTCTGTAATGGGCTGCCTTCTTTAGTTTTGCCTGATGGATCTGCTGCCTTGGCTGTAGCTGTCAGGGAAGAAAGGAGTTTCCACCTGTCATCAATCCATGCCACATTCTTGTGCTCTGGTCTCAAGGGGTACAGAAGATCTATGAAAGGTTCAGAGGGTGGCAAAAGAATGCAGCAATCTCTGTGATGGGGCTCAAAAAGCTCCACAAGAGGAAAAGAATGGAAGGCTTTTAAATCCAAAGGTCTGCACCTGGAAACATCTGAGCCGCAGGTTGTTGGGTACTTGGAAAGTATAATCAGAAAATATCACATCCTTGCTTTGCTTATTCTTATGTTCTTCTTTTCCAGTATGACTCTTCTTACAATATTTTCCTGCTCGGTTTGCTTGGGGATCTCTAAAGCTTCTCAGACACCCGTTCAATCTCCATGTTTGCTCCCACAGCCACATTGTGTGGCCACTGTCACCCTCCTGCAGCAAGCTGTGGCTATGGGAAGACATCCTTACAGGCCAGTGAGTAAGGGGCATCTGCACAGTCCACAGGCTTCCCTGGCAGAAGTTTTACCACTCCTGTTCACTGTCATCCCAGTTTACTGTCACTCATAATCAGGGATACAGGATTCATTGTCATGCCATAACCAGGTATAAAACATGTAAGGATAGAGATTCCCCTTGCTGCTTCTAGCCACTGAATCACAACAACCAATGTTCAGAAATTGCTTGTGCTTTTTTCTCTCTCTAAAGTAGCTTTTTATAGCATATTCCATCCAGCTGATGTAAATCTAGGCACACGCTGCTTGTGAATTAATCCTTGAATGCCAAGCAAATCCTCAGCTGTCCAATTTACCCTCCCCCTACCACCAGCAAGGCCATGGCAGAAACACAACAGCCACGGCAGAAACCAGCAGGCACTCCTACTTGGAGCACTCACAAGTTCTTCCTACAAGCACATTTTCCATAGCTGAAACCCTTCTTCCTGTCATTTCCCTTGCTTTTTTGGTAGCAAAGCTTACCCATGATATCACACAGCTTGCTTGTTTGGAAAAGCCTGACCCTGCATTTCCCCTGACTGCAAGAGGCAATGTCCCCTGCTAGGAGAGGATGTTACACATCCAAGATCTTGAGCGTCTGCACTTGTTCTTGCCTTTTTTTCCTGTTCTCCCCCACTTAACTCTCAAAGAAAAATCTTGGTGAGACTCTACAAAAGAGAAAATGACATTACCCTTTGGGATGCAAGTCAGAGCCCTTCTTTTGCAGCACATACAGATTTAATTTTCTTCATGATTGTACATTATCATAGTTTGGAAAACAGGGATAGCTCAGTTTTAACTTTACTCCTATCTCAATTCAACTTTGTTTCCAGAACCACTTGAAGGATCTTTAGAGTAAACAACATGTGTGTGGAGATATTTTTCTATATTTTTCATCTTCCTGATGGTAAAACTACATGCACATTTAGAGGATGAAGTTAAATATTTACCCTAGGTCAACCATCCCTGTCTGCAGAGTGTATATTTTGTTGGCGTTTGGGCAACCAAGTGGTATATGCAGAAATGTCTTGCCTGTCTCTGCTACTAGAAAATGCACTCCCAAAGGCCTTTTACTTTTCCCCTCAGAATATTTTTTGTCAGGCATGAGAACTTACCTAGGCTGGAGACATAGTGAATCCATGTGTGACACTGTGGTAGAATTGTGTTTTGGGACCGAGTTATTTCTGGTTGCTAGCCAGGAACTTTTGTGCAGCAGGACCTGAACAATATTCTTGGGATCTGGCACCACTGAAGGCCAAGGGGGTTTCTTTCTATGCATTTGGATGCCTGGAAATCAGGCTCATTCGAATAAGTCCAAGTGGCTGCCTGTGTGTTGCTGATCCTGCATCCAGCTTGCAATGGGGTGAGCAGATCTATGGCACTGGGAAGAGCTGAGGACCACATTTCATGTTCCTCCCAGGGGCAGGCAGAGAGAATTTCTGTGATGGGGCTGGAGTCTGTCCAAATTACTTGGCATCCCAGACCCAACAAGGTCCTGTTGCCAAGCTAAAGTCTGCATACCAAGGAAGTACTCTAGGCCTTCCTGCCTCAGCCAGCGTGCTGTGGCTCTTCTGAGGACTTCATTTTGTCTGGTGAAAACAAGCTTTCCCCCACATCCTTTTATGTATTCTCCTCAGAGAAAGGCCACTCTATAATACAGCCCCTTGGGACACTGCAGGCTGCCCAGAATACTTCCATTCTTCCATTCTTCTATCTCCATATCTTCTCTTGAAAAACACAAATATAAATCCCAACCCCTTCCTGACCTCTTCCCTTTCATCTTGATCCCTCCTCTCCCCCCATGACTTTTTAGGCAGCAGTCTTCAAACTACTTCAAACACCATCAGTCACAGGAGATAGGCTGATTAATGATGCCTTTCATCTTTCACACAGACATTTTTATTAGGTCTTCCAAGAACAGAGGGTAAAAATTGCCCAACCCATGGAAGCTCCTGAAAGCTGCAGGTTGCCTTCCCAGTCTTATGAGGAGGGAGACAGCAGCAGGAAGAGGAGGGAATTGGAGGTGGCACGATGAGATGAATGCTCAGTGCACTCCCCTTGCATGGCTGTTATGCAGTTTTGTAGGAATTGTGGCCTGAGGGATACTCCAGCCTGTGCCAAGAGGGCATGTGTCAGGTGTAAGACTCAAGGAGCTGCAAACAGCTTTTTGAAAGTTGCTTTCTCCTTCCCTAGCAATGAAACTCAAGTTTCATTTCTTTCAGGCTTTGTGTTGACCTTCCTCAGGTGTGGAAAACCTTCTCCTCTGTTTCTTACGGGTTTTTCCACCCTCTGACAATGATGCCATTGGAGCCCTTTTGGGCCAGCTGGGCTTAGTATGTGTTGATGTGACCCTATCAGTGATGGAAAAAACACCAACCAGATGGGTTTATTGTCATCATAGGTTATCAAAGGGTAAGGGTATAGCAATTGCTACTTGGTTCCCTGGGTTTGCTCTTTCAAAACTGTTACATACAGTCTGCTATGCTTGTCCTTCCCAGTGGTACATAATTATATCTGACATATTCTATAGGACAGATAGATACTATGTAGTAACACAGGCTGGATTCCATTTTTTCCCTTCCCCAAAAACATAAATCACAAGGCAGAAGCTGTCTTTCCTACCTCCCTTTCTGTCTGAGATGAGCAGCACTGTGCAGTTAATGGCCAAATCTGGCTTTCCCCATAGATCACAGCTGTTGCTATCCAGAGGTCTGATTTTATTACAGAGGCCACCATGCAGTTTAGAGCTAGCTCCAGATGTGAACATCCTCAGGGCTAGGACACATTTATATTTTTTGGAGGCTGGTGCAGAGAAAAAGGAGGATGCAGGTCAGAGACCATGCCATTTTTCCTCTGAGGAACACAAAATCATCTGGGGTTTGTATTGTTATGTCAATATAATACATGCAGAAGTCAGTGATGGAAGAAAATAATGATTTTCTGTGATATTGTTGCACAGTCTGGTTTTACCTACCTTGTAAATCAGGGACAGGGAGGGTCACCTAACAGCAACTACCTGAAAGCTAGGTAACCTCAACCACTTTTTTAAGTCTTTTCTATATTCAGTGGAGCAGGGTAGAAACCCCCATGGGAATTTCATCTCATCTGCTTCAGACACATCTTTTAAAACAGTCTGACCCTTCCTGTGTCTCTACTGACTAGAGAAAAAGCAAGAATTTGGGATGAAACTCCTAGGCTGCAACAGCTAAATTACATGGGTCCCATCCTAAGTGTCCATCCCACCGATATCAGCAGGGTTGTGGTAAAGGTTAACAGTGGGAATAGATGAGGAGTAGAAAAAAGGAATTAGGAGCCTTTCCTCAGAGAGGTGTCACAATCAACTTCCCTCAACAAAGTGGGGCCTTTTCTGAGGGTAACATCTCAAAATACGTCCTGTCCATTCTTGCTTGGTGCTGAAATATAGAAGGGAAGGACTTGATTCCCTCACAGCCCTTGAGATTTTTTTCATTACCTTCACTGAAGATGGAATTTCAAATACCCACCGTCAAAAAATGATATCAAGCAGAATTTCCTGGGAAATCAGGTGGACCTCTGCCTTCCAGGGCCAGTGGTGACAGCTATGTTGGCTGTGTCCACACCAAAAGAGGAAGGATTTTTAAAAATTTATTTTAAAATATCTGTATTTTTTTCCTGGATTTTTATTTGTTTATTTGTTGTTGCCTCTTTATGATCCCTCTGATGATACCTGGAGGAAGCACTCTAGCCCTGTGCAGGTGAAAGCCATATAAGAAAAAGAAATTCTTCAAGTCGCAAACAGGGCAAGTCAAAAAACCTAATTTAGAAGCACTAGCAGGGTGGACATCATAAACATGCAGACTCATTCACTGGAAAGCTCCCAAGATCTACAAGGACTGAAATGAAAACATGACACAACGCATCAGTCAACAATTACTACTGAATAAGTCAGCAGGCTTCAGAGTTAATCACTGCAGCCATCCATGAACTCTCACAGGGTGCAGAAAAACAGTTAGCTTTGCCTAGAATGTCTTTGAGATGATGTCCATTCACATGGTGGGAGGTCCACATGCTCTCCTGTCTTCGTCTTCTTGGCAAAAGCCTTGTCATCTGAAGATACAATAAGAGAAGGATAACTGTTTGGATGCTTTTAGCAGGGCTTAAAAAACATGCAGTATGATCTAAAATTTTGGAGGTGTGTCTTCCTGCATGTCACCTGGGTGCCCTCGTGACACTGCTCTGAGTGATGTCAACCCTGAAGGGGCATAGGGAAAGCCTCCAGGAGAGAAGGAGCCTACAACTGATTGCTAGGGGGGAAAGGGCTCTATTTTAACCCTTGCACTGGTATCATACATGTCCTGCTAAGGATGAATGTTCAAATTTAATTCATTCTTTCTGTTCACATTCCCCAGAATTTATCATAGATTTTTTAGGGTTGGAAAGGACCTTTAAGATCATCCAGTTCCAACCCCCCTGTCATGGGCAGGGACACCTCCCACTAGATCAGGTTGCTCAGAACTCCATCCAGCCTGGCCTTAAAAAGCTTCCAGGGATGAGGCTTCCACCCCCTCTCTGGGCAACCTGTTCCAGTGTCTCGCCACCCTCCTGGTGAAGAACTTCTTCCTAACATCTAATCTAAATTTGCTCTCCTCTAGTTTGAATCCATTCCCACTAGTCCTATCACTACCTGACATCCTAAAAAGTTCCTCACTGTCTTTCTTGTAGCCCCCCTTCAGATACTGGAAGGCTCCAACAAGGTCCCCTTGGAGTCTTCTCCTCTCCAGACTGAATAACCCCAACTCTCTCAGTCTGTCCTCATAGGAGAGGTGCTCCAGCCCTCTAAGCATCCTTGAGGCCCTTCTCTGGACATGCTCCAGCACATCCATGTCCCTCCTGTAAAAGGGGCTTCAGAACTGGATGCAGTACTCCAGGTGGGGTCTCATGAGAGCAGAGTGGAGAGGGAGAATCACTTCCCTCGACCTGCTGACCACACTTCTCTTGATGTAGCCAAGGATCTGGTTGGCTTTCTGGGCTGCAAGTATACACTGACAGCTCATGTTGAACTTCTCATCCACCAGCACTCCCAAGTCCTTTTCCTCAGGGCTGCTCTCAAGCCAGTCACTGCTCAGCCTGTATGAGTGTTTGGGATTGCCTCCACCCAGACACAGGACCTTGCAATTGGTCTTGTTGAACTTCATGAGCTTGGCATGTGCCCACCTCTCCAGCCTGTCAAAGTCCCTCTGGATGGCATCCCTTCCCTCCAGGGTGTCAGCTGCACCACACAGTTTGGTGTCATCGGCAAATTTGCTGAGGGTGCACTGAATGCCATCATCCATGTCGCCAACAAAGATAAAAAAGGACCGTCCCAGCATTGATCCTTGAGGGACTCCACTTGTCACTGGCCTCCACTTGGACACAGACCCACTCACAGCCACTCTTTGGGTGTGGCCATCAAGCCAGTTCTTAATCCACTTAGTGGCCCATCCATCAAACCCATGTTTCACCAGCTTGGAGACCAGGATGTCCTGTGGGACAGTGTCAAAGGCTTTGCTCAGGTCCAGGTAAATGATGTCCCTTGCTCTTGGTCTTCAGTTTGCATCTGGGAGCAGCATTTCTGCTTATTGTTTGGCTTTAGAACCTTTCCTCATCTTTTAGAACCTTTCCTCATCTGAAACAGAGAATAAAAACTTAGATATTTTATATCAATTGTATAAATGTTTTTTCTTCTTTATTTTCTCCTTTTCCTCTTTTCACAGGTAAATGTAAAGAAAAAAGGGCCAGAAGGAGAGAGAATGGCACGGAAAAATGAAGCATGATATTTTCACTAGAAATACTCTCAAAATACTAACTAAAAATCTCAGATGGGAAAGAAAAAACTTGTTTTAGAGGGTTAATTTTTTATTATTCACAAACCTATTCATGAAATTTTTTCAAAACTGGTTTTAAAAGATCCACATATCTTTTGGTTCTTTTTGAGGTTGGTGATGTCTTTCAAAGTGTTTGTAGATACTTGCTGTCTTGTTTTGTCTCTGTTTCTTGGTAATTTGGTGGAACATTCATGCTCAGACTTCCACAAAGCAAGTGTTCCTCAAAGGACAAGTCTTCAGGAAAAAAAAACCCCAACAAACTCACAACATAAAATCAGTAAGAATATGTTTGTTTTGTTGCATCAAATTTTGGGGTTAAGACCTTGCCTCAAGCTCTGAGGTGCGTAGTGTGTACGCAGTTGCTCATGAGAGGTGTCATTCTCTCTTTAGATGGAGACAATGCACAGGAGTTCCAGTGATGGTGTGGGGATCTTTGGGTCTATCAAAGAGGTTGTAAAGCAGAAAAGAGTCTTATTAAGTCGGGATTATTGCCCCATCACACCCTGTCAGCCTCTTTCATCAGTCTTGTCTACTCAAAAAGAAAATGTGCGGCTGGTTGTTTTCACAGCACATTTTCTGCTAGGCTGTGCTTTGCTGATGTCAAGGGAACAAGCTGAAACGAAGCCCCTTCTAAAACCCAAACATGGGCTGGAGCTCGGGTGCCGTGAGCAAGTGGGTCAGTACCTTGCCATCGAGGCCCCTGCAGATTTGAAAACCCCAGGGGTGCTTTATCAGCCCCTCATACCACCAGAGACATTGCCTGCTTCTCAGGCTTCATCACTGCTGTGTGATCAGTTGTGGGTTTCAGCCTGGGTCCTCAAGGAAGCATAATTGGACCCCACTTCTCGGGGGAACAGAGGGAACAGCCACAACCTGTCCTGGTGCAGAGGAGAACCTTCCAAGAGGTTCCTTGAGAGAGGGTGACAAAGTGCAGGGGACATGTGTGAAGCGTGAGACACTGAGAGGACTTGTGAAAGCCATGGGGACACTGAGTGGGACACCAAGGAGATGTGTGAGCTGTGGGGATGATGATGGGGAATGTGTGTAAACCATAGGGACACTGAGGGGTCATGGGGGGGACATATGTGAACCGTGGGGACAATGATGGGGATGTGGGAACATTGATGAGGAAATCAATTGAGGAAATGGGCTGAAGTTGCACCAGGGGAGGTTTAGATTAGATATTACAAAGAATTTATTTACTGAGTGATTATTTAGAAGCTGGAATGGGCTGCCCAGAGAGGTGGTGGAATCACCATCCCTGGAAGTATTTAAAAACTGCGCGGGTGAGGCACTTCAGGACATGCTCCAGTGGCCACAGTGACACAGGTATAGATAAATTTATTTTATTTTATTTTATTTTATTTTATTTTATTTTATTTTATTTTATTTTATTTTATTTTATTGGGGAGGGCGTGGGATGTTGACAATTGGACACAGCGATCTTAAGAGGTCTTTTCCAACCATGACAATTCCGCGATTCTGTGAGTGGGTATGTGTGAGCCATGGGGACACCGAGGAAGCGAGTCGTGGGGACACTGAGGGGCTATGTGTGAGCTGTGTGGACCCTGAGGGGGGTTCAGAGGGGAGATGATGAACCACGGGAAGACTGAGAGGACACGTATGGTAACATGAGGAGACTGAGACACTGAGGTGAGGCACTGCGTGAACCTTCGGGACACTGAGGGGGGCACCACCGAGGGCACACGTGTGATCCATGAAGGACATGGAGGATCCCAGCGCAACCCGAAGTCCGCTGAGGGCCCGCGGGGGGGGTTTGTGTGCGTGTGAAAGGAGGTGCTCGCCCCCGTCCCGCTCGCCCCCTGCAAACACCGCTGGCGCTGGGCAGACCCGAGCAGCCGGGCGGGCGGGGCCGGTGCGGTGCCACCTCCCCTCGGGCGGGGCCGGTGCTGCGACGGGGGCGGGGACGGCGACGAGGCCGGTTCGTCAGTCAGTCAGGAGAGCGGCGGGCGGCGGCGGAGCACGAGGTTCCGCGGAGGCCGACGGGGAGCGGGGAGAACGGCGGCGGCGGCGGCGCCGCTGCGGGCAGCATGGAGGCGGATGAAGAGAAGGCGGGCGGCGGGCGCAATGGCCACGCCGAGGGCCCGGCGGCGGCGGCGGCTGAGCGGGGCGGCGGCGGGAGGCGGCTGCGGGGTTGCCGGGGCTTCCTGCGGCGTAACGCGCTGGTGCTGCTGACCGTGTCGGGGGTAGTGGCCGGCGTGGCGTTGGGCACCGCGGTGCGGGGAGCCGGGCTTGGGCCGGCGCAGGTGGCTTACCTGGCCTTCCCGGGAGAGATGCTGCTGCGGATGCTGCGCATGGTGATCTTGCCCCTGGTGGTCTGCAGCCTGGTGTCGGGAGCCGCCAGCCTGGACACCCGCTCGCTCGGCCGCCTGGGTGGCATCGCCCTCGCCTATTTTCTCGGCACCACGCTGCTGGCCTCCGGGCTCGCCGTCGCCCTCGGCTTTATCGTCCGCCCCGGAGCCGGCGCCTCCGGCCTCAGCGCACCCGGGCTGGGGCTGTCCGGCGCCGTGCCCACCAGCAAGGAGACGGTGGACTCCTTCCTTGACCTCGTCAGGTGAGGATACCCCGCTCCCCCACACTTCCCGCCCTCCCCGCCGGAGGATGATGACACCCCCGGCGATGTTGCGTGCTGCAGCCGGAGAAACCCCCTCCCCCTTCCTCCGGTTTCTTCTCTTTCATCTTATCCTCCCCCTTCTTACTCTCATCATCATCATCCTTCTGATCATCATCATCCTCCTCCTCCTTATCCTCCTTATCCTACTCTTTCTTCCTCTTGACCTCATCATCATCCTCATCCTGTCTTCTCCAGGGGCGCTGCTTTCAGCTCAGGTACCCACAGCTCAGTCAGGCTTAGGGCTGCATGGTGCTCTACCTCTCCTCCTTTTATTTTTAATTTTGGCAGGGTGGGTGTGAGGATGAGTCGAGGCTCGCTGGGGCTTTGGGTGCCTGGGCCTGGTTTTGGTCCCACCTGGAGGGAGATTGGCTCATGGATGCTGCCTGTAGGGCAGGCATGGCCTTGCCTGGCTTTCTCCTGCCCCTCTGCCTGTTGTGTCCCATCTCTTGCAGGCAGGACTGGGCAGCATTCCCTATCCCTCACCCACACCTTTTTATTTTATTCTCCAGCTCTTTACTCAGTCTCCTCACACAAATACCAACCTGTAGGTGCAGGCATGGAAATGCAACCCCGTATTTCCACCACAGACATACCCTAAAGATAGTCTGGCATGTTCGTGAGCTTCCCATCCCACCTGTGCACCTTGCAAAGACAAGACTCACAATCCCCAAAACTACCTGGATCAAAGCTTCCACTTCTACACAGATCTTTTAATTTTATCCTTATTGCTCCTTACAAAGTTGGAGACTTCACCTTTACTTTTTTTCCTTAGAGCCCATGTCTTGTTGAGATCTGTCCATCTCTTTAAATAAGAGAAGACCAGTTCCACAAGTGAGGCAGACATCCAGCCAGATTTTTGAGTACTGAATTTCCAATGGCAGCTCTCTGTGCTTTGATGGATCTTGGTTACAGAACCCCAGATGTGAACAGCTGATACCTTTTGCTATCCCAGGGGTGGCTCTACCACTTTTTCACACCTGAGTAGTGTAGAGCTCACATGGAAAAAAGTGCTGGAGTAAAGGAAAGCTGAGGAGTGGCAGCTAGGCCTCTCCTAGTGAGTGAGCCGTGATGCTGAAGTAGTGATGGGAAGGGATAGCATATTAATGGGAAGCATGGAGGTTTCCTGAAATATGGGAAAATGAACAGCTTTGGAGGTGGTGGATGTTGTTAGCAGGATTCAAACAGAAGAGTAAGAGAAGTGATCTGCATACCAGAGAAGTGGCTGGAGAGTTGGGCTTGGTGGGTATTTTGGTAATTACAAAGCCCGGTGTGGGATTTTTTTTTAGACAGTTTTCTTTGCTTTTATTAATTCCGTTTTTAAGCTGAGGGATGTTTTTGCTGTGTAAATGGATGTGGCAACAAAGAGAGAGAGTCTGTAAAAGAAAAAACATACTCTGTTTACAAATCCATGTTAATGTCTTTTCCTCCCCCAGAAACAAATATGTTCCCTCTGGACAAAAAGTAAATCTGGATTGTCCCACTGGCAGTCATGTACTTCATGTCCTTAGGTCACCTGGTCCCTCTTCCTGACAGAGCACATTAGGAAGCGATAAAGGGACAGTGGGAGTAGGCGGGCTGTGAAAGTCACATGGAGTTAAATGTAAGTGCAGGCAGGTGAAGGAAAATTACAAAAAAAAAGGAGTCAGTACAACTGGGGGAGCTGGGAAGACAAAAGTGTAGCAGTGGCTGCTGTGAGTGCATCCTGGCATGGATGCTGTAGCTTATGTTTCATTCCTCTGTCATCATGCAGCACAGACTAGGATGTAACTGAGAAACAGAGCAGTAAAGCTCCAGTGAGCTTCAGGCAGTAACATCTGTGTAGCTGGGAGCAGAAAGGTGCTTCTTGATCTGGTCTGTAAATGCAGGTGGAGAGCTCAGCTTCAAAGATGTTGCAGTGGTGGTGGGCTTGAGGCCTAACTCCAAAGTAGCCCTCATAATGGTGAGATTTGGGTCAAGCAGGAGGGTTTCCTTCTGGGAAATGAGAGTCCAGGAACATTCTCCCAGTGCCTGTGCAGTGGGGTAATGAATTGAGCTTTCTCTTAGAGGGGCTGTTGCAGGCATGTTATTGGGCAGCCCAATTGTCACAGCAGAAACAACAAAACAAAGTCAAGAAAAGATGCATTTGGACACAGCAATCACTAAAACTACTGGTATTAGCAGAAATTCCCCAGCAGGGGAATACCCCCACCCAGGTATAGGGTGAGTTATATGATTTTTCTGAAAATATTATATATCTCTCTCTGCCTTTAATTTTTTTTAGATGCTGTTCATGAAAATGTGGGTGTCCTAATTTGATTATTGGACTTGGCCCGTGCTGTGGTGGAAGATAGATTTTCAGTTAATGAGACTTTGAGGGGCTGGGGGACTGAAGCTGTTGCTTTCAGCACAGATGGGTCTTGCTGCATCCCACTCTTTGTTTTTCCCTTTCTCTCTTTTTGCTGTAACTTCCAAGGCTTCACTCAGTTTCTGATAAAAGGTAAAAATGATGCACAAATGGGTAAACTGAGTCCCCTTACAGCACTGAAAGCAGATGTAAAGAAGAGGAAATGGCAGCTGTGTGTCAGGACTTGCCATGGCTTTTGCAGGGTGTCCTTTCCCAGGGTTCAGATCCCTTCTGTTGTTGGGAAGCTTATTAGTTCGTGACCAAAGGCGTTGCCTTCCGTTGTCACAGCCGTGTCTGGAGGGCAGCTTAATTCTTGGTTGTGGTTTTTCTGTTTCCCTGTTGAAAGCTTCCGCACAAACGTGCACCTATGCGTGTAGACATGACCTCTGGAAAAGAGATTTGTCCTATGCTTTAGTAGCAAATGACAGATGACTCACTAGTGAGTGAGCCTTAAGGCTGTCTCTGTTTTGTTCTATCCACTGACTATAACCTCCAGGTCTAATTTGTCTGCCCTCCTCTGACTGGAGGTGTCAGAGCATGCTTCTAGTTTCCCTTCTGGCAAGTGCAGGAGGTAATCCTCAAGTGTTCCTGGCCAGGGTGTGGGCACAATTTCCTCTGCCCCAGGACCTGGGTTGAGGTGCCTTTGTGCCCCATAGCAGGGATACTGATGGCTCGTCTCACCTCAGGTCTGCCATGCAGAAAGCTCTTAGGAGATCCCTCAAAGATCAGCACAGCCAAAGGCAGGGAGGTGTTGCAGCACAGTGAACTTGGGAGGGAGATAGTAAGAGATGAGAGGTGCTTCCACAAGGCTGATGGATTAAAAAAAACAAAGCAAAGCAAACAAAAAAACCTCAAACCAAACCAAAAAGCAGGGTGTGCTCTGAACCCAAGGGGAGACCTTGGATTTCCTTAATTCTGTCCCACATCAATGAAGAAAGACAGGCACCCGGTTCAGGCTCTTACATTCAGCCAGACTCCAGAGCACTCTTACTCCAGGTGGTCTTAGCTGAAGGTGGACCTTCTGGATATCTCTGGAGTATCTGGCAGGGACAGCAGCGCACTTGTGCTGAATAGGTGCCAGCAGATGAGAGCAAAAGGAAATTTTAGGATTTCTTGTTCTGTCCCTTACTTATCAGCTTGGCGGAGAAGGCAAAGCAATGGATAACAAAGGGGACTTGTCAGCTTGGCTATGAAGTGGGTATCAGGTGGAGGAAGAAGCTAACTGTGTTACAGTGGGCTCTGGGTCCCACCACCCAGTGGGGAGGGGATATTGCAAAGAGCCAGCTTGGCTCTGGTCACACTTGGGCATCCAACCAGGGAGAAACAGGTGAGCAGGATAGAGGAGGTGACTCCAGCTAACACAGCCTACCTGTAGCCTGTTGGAAAGTGGTTCAAACAGCAGGATCAAGTGTTTTGCAAGAATCTATTGATTTGTTAACACTTTTGACGGGCAATTGTCAAGACTGCATGTTTCAGTAAGGTCAGAGATTTGTTTTAGCTCTGATTTTATATTTGCTGATTCAACAAAATTGAGCAGTTTCGCAGGAACCTATTGATTCCCCTCACAGTTTCCAGCAGTGGGTGAGCCTGGCGTTTCATTTCAGTGAGGTCAGTGTTTTGCTATAATTTTAAAAAAAGGCCTAAGAAGAAAATGTCACTCATCAAAAAGGAGCATTTCAACAAAATACAATTTTTTTATAACTGGAAAAAATGGTCTGGGACAGGCTTTCTTCGCCCAATTTTGGGATGAAAACATGTTTTTAAACTGTGGAGTTGGCTTTGGGAAAGAAATTCTGTTTTTCATCCTGCTCCAGCTGCAACAATCTGTGGAGGGAAGGAGGTAGTAGCATCATCAGCTTTTTATAGGAAGGCTATGGAGAGGTCCAGGTGTCTGCCCTGGGGAATAAGGTCAGAGTTTCTCAGTCTGCCAGGCAAGTCTGCAAAAGCAGTTTAAATTGTATTACTCTTCACTGCCCTCTCTGTCTCTCTGCCCGAGGCTGCCAAAGGGAGTACCCAGAGTGCTGTCAGCAAGTGTTGGCTCTGAGCACCTCTGGAGCTGGAGGGAAGGCAGGCATGAGCTTGAGCACAGGGAGAAGCATTGGCCATGTTTTGCTGGCTGGGCAGCAGAGCAGATGGCCAAGGTGGACTGTGGGATCCAGGGTGCCAATGACCCTCACTTGGGCATTTTTTTCTTATAGTCTTCTTGGTAGGTCACCCAAAAGCATCAACCATGAAGGCTGTCTCTGAAATCCTAGTGTGGAAAGAGCAAAGCTTGGCTGTTAAGAGAGGAGGGAGAGATGCCACCTTTGTAGTGATAAATAGAATAAGAGGCCAGGAAACAGCTAGAGTTAGACCAACTGGGGTACCCTCAGAAAAAAGGGCAGTGGTTAATGTTACTGTGCATTTTTGCTTGTGACATTTTCTGAGCCTGGATCCTCTCTTGAAGTATAGGGATCACTGGCTGATTTTTGTAGGAGGAACTCAGCATTTTCATTCATGTGCCTGCACTGTCTGGTGGGTTTTGTTTTAGGAGACCTCTGAACACTTCTGCTCCTTTCTTTTATTCTTTGTATTCATCACCTTTTACAACTGACTCCCTCCAGTTATGTTTTATTTTCCAAGCAACAAAGACGCAGACTGCACCACTCAAGCAAAACAGTACCAGATATCTGCTATAAGTAAATGCATTTTTGGGTTTCTCTGTGTTAAAGCAAATGCACACACTCATAAATATGTATATGTGCAGGGCAAGTATAGTGGATCCACATAAATGACTAAAAGCAAATGAGAAAAATGGTTGGATGAAAATCTTGGGACAGAAGGAAAAATAAGGGCACTGGAGCAATCCAGACTAGTCTCTGGCAGGTTGCCACAGATGACAATAAAGTTGATGTCAGGGGACTCCTAGCATTGAAAATACTTCATTGAAGAAAAAAAAAAAAAAAAAAAGCAAACCAAACCAGGAGATAAGGCAACACAGTATTTTTTCTAGGCTTCCTCTCAGAAATATTTTTCCAATGGCAAGGTTTTTGGCCTCAGAAGTGGAACCTTTTTGTAAGAAGCAGTGCTAGAGGAATGCATAGTATTTTAGGGTTTCGTTCTGCTTCCCTAAATTTCCCTTCATGCTTTTGCTGCCAGAACAAAGTTGTTTGCAGCTCTAGCAAAATAATTGTTTAGAAACAGTTAATAATCCTTTACACGTGCAATAGAGGAATTCCTGTGCCATTCTTACTCCGCTGCTGTGAAGATAGAGAGTAAGGAAGAGAGAAATTTGTTCATAATACAAATACTGAGAAGAATGGGAGCTACAGCCCCTTTTTGCTCCCTTTACAGCTCCAGGTTTCCTCAGTCACCTGTCTAGGGTTCCCAGTAGCAGATGCTGCAGCTGAACTAAGAGCAAAAATAGTGAGACCTTCCTGCTAAATTTGTTTAGAGGAGCAATGGTCCCTTCTTGACTGATGGGAGCAGCTTTTCACTGGAGTAAAGCAAAAAACCTGCATTTATCTAGCTGTGCATGGGATGACAGTGTAATGAGCACAGTATTCAAGCAGAAAATATTCAGACTTGAAAACTTGAAACTACAATCCTTGCTGCTGCCACTTTCTGGTTCCTATTTTAAGAGGATCTGAGATGGGTGCTCTCTCACTTTGTGTGTCGTTCAGGTACCTGGAGGTTTTGTGGCTCAGCCCAGCTCCCTCTCCAGCCCCAGGAAACATCTGTTACCCTTGAGAGCTGTCTGATGGGTTTCTGGTGTGTCTGCATTGCTGGCTTGTCTCATTCTTGCCAAATTCTGCAAGTTTCATCTCTTTCATTGTCAAGGGGGCAAAGGCTGCCTGATACCAGACCCCTGTGCCAGGCTCCTTATCACTCAGGGTTTCCTCAGCTGTGCTCTTCCTCGTCTGCTTTCAAAAGACACCCCTGTTTTCTAGCACAGGGGCCACAGCAGTTAGGACACAGCAGCAATAGCCAGCAATCCAGTGATAAAAATGTGATGATTTCTTTAAGATCTACATTTACATTTGGTGATAAAAATGTGATGATTTCTTTAAGATCTGCATTTACATTTGGGCTTTCAGAGCGAAAAAGCCACCCTAGAGATATGGTCTGTGTGGAAAGACTGACTGTCGACACCCATTTTTAATTTGCATACCCAGTTACCCAGCTCACCAGTTTTCCTGTTCACTGGGTCACCTGGACAGGAGGGGTGCTTGCACTTCCCTGTGCAACTCCTACACTTGGGCTTGGGGACGTGGCAAATGAAGAGAGACCTGGGTCTGGATTTTTGTGGTGGGTGAACTTTGCCTCCCCATGCACGGTGAGCAAAGCCTGAAGGCACAAGCACATGATGAGCCCAGGCAGGTCACCATCCAGCTTTTGCCTCTCCCTGAAGCATGTAGCATCCCTTTTTATTTGTTTGTTTTTTTTTGTTTTTAAGCGTGTAGGGGTTTTTTTTTTGTGGTTTGGTGGTTTGTTTTTTTCTTTTTTTAAAAAAAGGCACTGGGATGGTGTTCTTGCACAAATCCATCTTAAGTTAATAATCTGTGGTCTGACCCACCCATAATTAAAGCTTAAATTAATTCACATACTGAATGATCTTAGGTGAACAATGCATGTAGTCTGTAGACAGCTTGTGCCTTTTAAATAAGCCATTTTTTTCTTGATTGCTTTTTATGACCCAACATGCTATTAAACTTCAGAATTTGAAACAAAGGCAGGCAAAACATTTTTTTACATGTTGTTGGGCAGCCAGGTGCCAGGTATACTTCAAAGTTGGATTGTACAAAACGCACAGCTCCTTCTGAGCTGTTGAGTTGAGATCCAAATTTTTTTACTTGGTAGATTGTAAAAAATGCTCTTCCCTGTCCTCAGAGTTGAGTCCTTCAACCAGTGCTCCAGGAATAAAGAATGACTGTAGTATGCTCAGATTTGAATAGCTTTAGTGCTACTCACACTTGAAGCCAGAACTTACCCCTTGCCTTGTTGTAGCGGGGCTGCTGGCATCACTCAAGTATGTGCTTTAAATATATGCTTGGAGTTAAGTTAGCATTTAATTACTGAGGCCCATGCCTGATAGACTGTATAAATTATGGAGGGCTTGGTTTCTCAGCTACTTTGAAACACTGGAGAAATGCATTGTTTAGGCTTTAGGATTTCTTCCTGTGGTTTTGTTTTGTCAGGATGGAAAAACTGATTAAAAAAAGAGAATCTTATTTCTGATGTGTTTTGAGTCTTTATTCATCTCTCATTCTTCAAAATCCAGTCAATACTACTTTTTTAAAAAAACAGTCATCCGGCTATGGAAAGCTGAAATGAAATATCCTGATTTTCTCAACTGCACGTTTTCTTTTTATTTTTGTTAAAACTGCACACTGATCTGGGCCCATTTGTGTATGTGGTGTTTTACTCCTGATAAAATTGTTTGCTTTTACTGTACACAAGGTTTTTATCCACCGGAGAGTTCCAGCTGTGCAAGCATTGATGCTTGTTAGCTGTTGCATTGATCTTATTTGACCAATTCTTAAGCATCTTTAATGAGCTTGCTGTCTGACTTTCATCCAGGCAGCTGTATTGTTAAATTTTAAGGAAAAAAACGTTGCTTTTTTCTTTCATGCTCAGTGGAATGTGGACTCCAGAAGCCAAATTATTCTTACAGTATTTTGGCCTTTGCAGTTGCCTCCTAATACACTTGTAACACATCAGAGAGAAAGACTGAGTTAGTTCACAGCAGCCACTTGTTTGATAAAGGTCCATGTACTTTACATTGCTGTCAAGGCTGTGGGAAGGCCTCACTTTCTGGCAGGATAACTGAGCTATGCAGTGGAAAAGACCAAAGTCCTTACCTGTGCTCTATCTTAATCTCACTTTTGTTTTCAAAGATTTGAGCCTGCTGCTGTGTTTCTTGCTGTGGTTTGGATTAGTGCTTTCTGTGTGATTTATGGAAAGCCTGGTATGAAATTATGTTTGCCAGGGTAACTATGGCAAAAAGTGTGGGGAGATTAGTAGGGCACAGCCTGGAGGTAGCTCAGGCTTCCTCAGAGCAGTGCAAGGAGCAAAAGATGGGGAGCAGTTACCCAAATAATTTTTTCTGCACTTAACTGGCTCTGAGTAAGGTTATTTTTTTTTTCTTTACCATAAGAATTGCTGTGTCTCCTTGATGCATTTGGCTGGCAGTGTTTTCAGTTCCATACCCTTATCTTCCCTGCCCTTGCCAGCTAGGGTCCTGTAATAATCCCAGAGATGAGCTTTTATCCCTATTTTGCTTTCTGACTCAGCAATAAACCCCTGCCATTTGGCTAGGGGACCACATTCTCTTTGCTCACCGTAAGCAGAGAAAGGAAGTGCAGCATTAAAAACAACTACAAAATACACCAAGAAGCAACTTTTTCCTGACAGGGTCCACTTAACTATTTTTCCTGTCCTTGTTGCTGCAGAGATGCATGAACACACTGGTTGCCCGACGGAAGTGTACCTCACTTTGCACGCTGTCCTCCCTGCACAAACCTCTGATGCTGGATTTTCATTTCTGTATGAAAGCACTAAAAAATTCAGATGCTGCAGCATTCCACAGGAGTTGCCCCTTCTTTCTTCTGTGCTGCTTAACCCTTTAAGCTCTTGCAGCCCACTCTGGCCTGTGACGTGTTTCTGTTCTACCTCAGTGTTCAGGGAAGCTGACCTTGTTTTGTTGAAGAGTTAAGCTGCTCTCTTAAGTGGATTGTGCTGATTGGATTGTCCTTCATGTTGATGCTGTGAGCAAAATATAATAGCATGAATGATGTTAAAAATCTGCCTGAACTTCGAGGTCATAAGCTAATGGTGCTGCTGCTGGCTTGGCCCAGCCAGTTTCTGTAGCCACTGGCTAATGGGTGTGTATAACTAGCATCAGGTCTCATTGCCCTTGGTGTCCCTCCCTGAGTAGTTAAGTGTGGCAGACAAGCAGGGACCTTTTGATGTGAGCAAAAGAAGAGGGCAATTCACACCTCTGCAGATGTAGCAAGTTGTCTTCTGTAGTACGTTCCTCACTACTGCCAAAGTGCTTGCCTTTGCAAAATGAATTCAGTTTCTGAGTAAGACACCCTAGTGTTCTTGCTTTAGAAGTCGTACAAGAAATAGTTAAACTTTCTGTTTGTGTTTTGCAGAAACCTGTTTCCTTCAAATCTTGTTGCTGCAGCTTTCCAAACGGTAAGATATATGTGGACTTTGGACATGAGCACGGGCAGGCAAAGTGGCTTCTCCTTTTTGAAAAAGGACTAGAAAGATGGTGTAAAAAATACCAAAGATTAATTTATTTATAGTGACATTTTTACAGTACCTGACATAACCAGACATACAACTTCCATGGCAAATGGTTTCATTTTGGAAGGTACTATTCAAACAAAAGCATATTCATAGCCTGTGTTTTGTACCTCCACCAAAAATGTTCTTGAAAATTTTATACTTTGGATGTCATGGTGCACAGCAAAGGCAACTCCACTTTGTGGCACACTACTTATCACTTTGGAGGAGCCAGCTGGGAAACCCTTAGGTACAGAGTTTGGAGCTGGACTCAGAACAGACAGAGACTTTCAGGCTCTCTCAGGTAACAGCGTTACCTGTTGCCTGATGCTTTTATTCAGTATTTTCCATTGTTTCCCTTGCTGGATAATTGCTCAGCCTGACTTCTATTCCAGCAGAGGACTAGGTGTTGTAGGACAATAACTGGCACCTGAATATAGTGTGGTTTAAACTAGTGGACAGGAGCCATGGGGCTCCAGGAAGATTTTGATATAGACCTTATTGCTAATTTTAGATGTCAGGATAGACACAGCTGAGAACATTGCTGTTGAGCAGAGTGATTCTTTATGATACAGGAGCAGAATAATAGGTTTTACCCTCATGGTATTCTCTGTGTTTGTTTTTGTCAGAAAAGGTAAATTCTTAAAATCAAGTTATGTTTTGAGTCTATATATAATACAGTACAAGTCAACATACTATATACAAAAATAGGAGCAGTACAAAAATAGCATTTAGAAAAAGATATTCTGTGATACCTCAAGTGTCAGGGTTCTGTATGTTCAGGAGTGAAAATAAAAATGCTTTTCTCTGTACTGCTGTTGTCCCAGGTAACTGGCGGGTACATAAGCTTTTCTTTCCCCTATTTTATACCTAAAGAAAGCAAGCCCAAAGAAGTCCTGCTTTTGCAACCTGTCTGCCTCATTTATCAAAGTAAACTGTTGCCCTAGATTTTAGATATTTTATCGACAATTTTAATGCCTGCCTCACCATTTCTAGCAGTGTAACCACACGAGCTCCACTTGCTTTCTGCAGGAGTCGGTGCAAGAGTATGGTGTGTGAGCAGCAGCAGGGTGGAGGAAAGGGCAATTCCTCAGCTGCTGCCCAGACCTGGGAGCTCAGGGGATCACAGAGCACATCTCTGGTGCCACATGGGGAAGGAGCTGCGTATCCTGTCAGTTCCTTTTCTTGCACTGGACAGGCTTGTGAGTCTCCACAGTGTGGTCTCCAGAAAAAGTCTTCCTGGCAGCAATCTCCTTGTGAAATACTAGATTATATGGTTATATGGATGATCTGATCAGCAGACATTGTAGTTTTGTTTCTTTTTTCTTACCTGCAGTATGCGACAGATTATAAGATGGTGCTCAGAAACACTACCTCTGGAAATGTCACACTAGAAAAGGTAAGGTCGCTTCTCAGGTTTTTATACAAACCCTTGTTGACTGTAATATTTGACTACTTTAATCCTGAAAGAAACAAATACTTTTCTTTGCCTGGAACAGAGGAACACACTAGCTAGATGAGTTACCCATAGCCAGACAAGAAAGCTACAGTGGATGGGAGTGTTGGGTTCAACTGATCTGACCTTTGAGACCTTATTTTTAGGGCATGCTTTCTTAGACCTGATCTCACTTGATCTAAATTTTGATTAGTCACTCTGACCAATATTTCCAAGTAACTTTCTGTAGACTTGGGGTTAAATAGCAATCAGGCTATCTGAATAGACCTTACTCTTCCATTTGGAAAGCATGAGCTTTTTTCCACTACCCAAGACTCTTTAAAAAAAACAAGTTGGGAATTTTTCTTGTTGCCATGCTTCTGAAATTCTGTTTGAAGCAGTAATGAGTGGTCTGAAGGAGTAAAAGTTGTAGATGGAACTTAACAAATAGGCTGCTATTGTAAGGGTATCAAAAAGGAAACTAATTTGCATGTGTAGTTGAACTAGAGAGTTATATCTTCCATATGGTGCTAGCAGGACTTCCAGAGGTGCTCAGTGTTGCATTGAGTGGCATCTCTTCTACAGCACAGAGCTATCAAGTATCTTTATTATTGTCCAGAGTCAACATATTGCAGGTCCAGCTATAATTACTGTTGTCTTACAGGCAGCATGCTGTGAAACATTCAGTATCCCAGCCTGCAATGGGGGAGATAGGTCTGGGACTGGAAGTTACTTCCAGGGGGTATTTTCTGTTTCGCAGGCTTGTTTTGACTATATGAGATTAGTACTGGATGTTGGGTTACTATATTTTTAATATGATTTGGATGCTCCTAGGGCAAGGGGCTTATAACATTTGTATTTGTCATGGGAGGGCTGAGCTGGGGCTTGCCCACCAGTTTGTAAAACTCATCAAGGAAAAAGCAGTTTATGCTTATCCAGAGGGATTTCCAAGTGTATCCATGAATGCAGGGAGCACTGGCCTCATTACCTTCTCCTCACCATGGTGTTGAGCAGAACAGTGTGATTCTGAACTCTGCTTTCAGCTGATGGGCTGAACTTTCACCAGCCCCAGAGGCAGGGTGACGTGTGACTTAGATGGCACAGAACTGAGCCTGGGAAAAATCAGCCCTTGCCTAAAGGTTGGGTATCAGAGGGTGAGTGGGTTTCACTGGGGGGAGAAGGCAGCCCCACCTGTCTGGGCTCTGCCAGTGCCTGTGGGATTGCCTTAGCCCAGCTCTGCACACACCCCACGGGTGCTTGCAGTGTCTGTGGAAGGGCCACATGATCCTGAAAGAGCACTTGTGCTTCTCATGCCATGGAACCCCCAGGGAGTGTGTGCCTGTGCAGCCTCGTGCTGCAAAAAGACAAGTTCGATATGAAAGGCTGTGGCAATGTGCACTTAGACATGTATGTTTGCTTACAGAGTGTAGGTTATTCTTCATTTAAGCAGGGGTAAATAGAAGGTGAGTAAGGCTTCTTAGTCATCTTCAGTATAAAGTTTGATAGGGGCTTCTTGGCAACCAAGCGTGGATTAAGGCCAGCCGTATTGACTGGACATAGGCTTGGCTATCAAGTACTTCCTTAATGTGTGCTCAAAGCCATCTTTTATCTCTTCTTCAAGAGATAAGAATGTATCTTCTGGCAATTTAAAATGTGCGGTTCTTTTTCACTTTTCTTCTTTCCCTTTCCCACTTATCAGATTTCTGTTTGATGCAATGTCAGAAAAAATATTCTCACTTTGTCACCAGTTCCTGTTTTTGCCAGCGGTTATGATGTAAAGGTTATTTCTGCTATTACTTTTCCAAAACTTTTCTCCAGTTGCTGGAGCAAAACCATAGCTGAGCTTCTTTAATTCCAGAAGACGCCCTGCTGTCTCTAGGGAAGAGCAGACCAAATGAAAAGAAAGCATGGTCTTAGTTTTGTTAGCTCAGTTTCAGTACTGGTCTTACCTTATTATTTATGGATAGATGGAGGTTAAGTTTGGAAAGGAAGAGTATGATTTTTGGATAATGTATAATAGTTTCCATTGGTTATGTTTTTTCCCCACCACTGGTTAATAAGCCCTGTCTTCTCTCGCTGATGATATGAATACTGGGGCACTTAGATGTCCACTCAGCCACATCCTTTCTGTTGTTTCACAAGCTCTCACATGTTTACCTAGCTTTTATAGCTACATCCTCTCTGTCTTCAGCAGGAAGGCTTCCTGGGGCACTGGCTATCTCAGTTCCCCATCTGCAGCACAAGGAAGGCCATGGGGCACTGGTTGCTCTTCTTCCTCACTTCACATGGCTGCATTTTCTTTTCAGCCTCTTACTATTTGGACAGCTCAATGTCAGCAGTTGTTTCCTTGATAAGCATTTTGTTTCAAGAGCTACAAAGCAATAGGGATCTTCAGAGAGGTTCAAGGACCAGAAGAGAGCTCCATTAATCTTTCTACCAGAACACAGAATTTCAAGCAAACAATAACACATCCCATAGTTTATCCAGGAACAAAGCTCTCATTAAAGCTACTTTTGTTTGCTGTCCAGAGTGCTGCTTGGTTTGGCAGCTCCTTTGGGGTGATGGACTCTTCTGTTAGAGTACAAAAAGGCTGTTCAGTATCTGCCAGTTTTAGAGGCTGGGATTGAGAGGATCTTCCACTAAGGATTTATTGCTGGACTCTTTCCTGCTGCAAGGAGGTGAAATTCCCTGACTGCTGCAGATTGCCCCCTTGATTTGAGGGGAGCAATTTCTTGCAGTAAGTTACTGCTCTGTGCAGATGATGCTCCTTCTGCCTGCATCTGCAGTGATGGGAAGTGGTGGTGAATGTTGTGTATTGTAAAGAAATTGACTCAAGAGGGAGAGAGAGAGAGAAGGACCTGGAAGGGGTGGCAGGATCTCAGAGGGAAACAGCTGAGAGGTTTTGGGTGCCTGTGCACAGAGTTCTCCCTCCAGTCACCAGGAATTGAGAGGTCTGCAGATCACGAGAGTTGGGCTTGAAGGACTATTGAGTGTGAGCACTTCAAGAACTGCAGCAGCAGCAGTGATCACAATGCCAGGAGCAAGGTGGAGAGAGTCATCGTCACAGGAGAAGGAAGGCCAAACTCCATGTATTGTCATTCCAGAGGAGTATAGGGGAGTCTGAGGAGAATTAGCCAACTTACAAAGAGTAGACCAATGTGAAGGTTAAGATGAAAGCTGAGAAGCAACCTGTGTTCTGGCTGTAGCTTCTGACACTTCTGTCTCTTGCCCTCCTCTAGCTTCCCAAGAACAAAATTTGGCAAGCCTTTGGCACCTGTGGCTCTCTAGAAGGTGGAGAGGCTGATGCTTGTGGCGACTGAATGACCTAGGACTTCTCTAGCCAGGGAAGCAACCTTCCAAGAGAAGCACTAGGAGCTCTGGCTCCAGTTCTCCTGTGTGCTTCTCAAGCTCTTGTCTGCTCTGTGACCCTGTGTGCCCTACACAGCTGATGGGAAGCTGAGCAATCCTCTTGCAGATTCAATACACTTCTGCCTTGTTTCTGGAACTAGATCTTTTAGAAGCCCAAAAGGTAGGGGGTTGCTGGGCTTCAGGCTACACTGCTGCATTTAACGAGTTGAGAAGCAAATCTCCAGTTGGAGTTAAAAGGGCAGAGATGTTTTGCAAAACTTCAGTCTAATGTAGTGTGATAAAATTCCCTCCCAATAACATCCAGGTCAGGATGCTGGGAACTTTCAGCAGCTTGAAACACTGAGGTTTTGTTCTGTAGCAAAATTTCACATCTGTTGGTTTTTTTGGTTGGTTTGGGTTTTTGTGTTTGTTTGGTTTTTTTGGTTGGTTTGTTTTGGGTTTTTTTGTTTTGGATTGTTTTTGTTGTTTTTTTTTTTTTTTTTTTTTTTCTGAATGAGAACCAAAACAAAAAGAGCATTCAGTGTTTTTAGGATTTTTTGTTTGTTTGTTGGTTTAAAAAAGTTTGGGCCCATTATGGTAAAATTCCTGGCATTGTGATCACTGCTGCTGCTGCAGTTCTTGAAGTGCTCACGCTCACTAGTCCTTCAAGCCCATGTTTTCATATTAGCCTTGTATCAAGTGAAACTGATATAGGATTATATATTATAAAATAATATATTATATATAATATATTATAAAATAATAAGTTGAAAAAACCAAGGTGAAAACTGAAAGTGTGTTTCATTCATTGCATATGAATGACACAAATATAGCACAGAAGTGTAAAAATGTTGACAGGTTGCCCAAACAGACATTTCCCAGAGAAAGCTTTGGGTTTGATGAAATGATATAGCAGCATTATTTTACTACACATTTACTTTCTTCCTGCTAATAAGTTAGTCATAAAATCTGAGACTGGTACATTGATTTGTAGATTGTTGCTGATAAATTTGCTCAGAAATTGTGTTAGATTCTTCTCAGCCTTATGATAAACCTTATCTCCTGCCCTAGAGTTATGTTTTACCAACAGAAGTGAAAAATAGTAAAGTCTGTGCATGCCTGGTACATGGGCAGTTTATTCAATTATTAGGAGGGTGTAATGTTTTTAGACCTAAATTTTCTAACCACAGAAGAACCTAAAGCTTTCAGGCACACAAAGCAGAATATAGACAAAACTGCAGACAGGGAAATGTTACTGTGTGTGGAGAAAACAGCACATTTTTTCAGACCTGTGTGGCAACATGCTGTGCCCCATTTTTAATATCCTGTCTGTGTTTTGGATTCTTTTTAAGCTGAAATCAAACTGACAAATTTGCCCTGAACAAGCAACTATCATACAAGATTGCTGATCCTATATCTGACAGTGTAACTATGAAAAAAACAAAAAATGGCCAGAACTGTCCTTGTTTGTTAACACTTCTGTTAACAGCACTTTAACCTTTATGCTTTTGTGTATAATTTATGTTTTATCCCCTTTTTTTCCACCTGCCACTAAGAGAGAGTCCCATTCAGCTGTAAACTTCCAGCAAAAATATCTCAAGCAGGCTCATTTTAACAGCTTTAGCAGATAAGTATCCTAAGTTCCTTAGTCAATAATAATTTCAAGCTTTTAGCTCAGGATATATTTCTCTTTCTTAATGTTGAGCTAGTGTCTACTTTAACTAGCCAGAAGGCCAAAACTTGTACACAAACCTAGTCTGCTTTAGAAGCTCTTCCAAATAAAACAACAATTTGACATATTGAGCTTGTACTGCCAAGTTTGGGGAAAAAAAAACCCAAAACCAACACTTCATCAAAACAATTGCATTTTTATGTAGCCACAAGAACCCTCTTTCAGTTCCTATGATCCTACACTACCAAACAATCTCCAGCTCTCTTCGGGAAGCAAACTGTGGAGGACCAGCAGAGGAGACTTGTGAGCAGATTAGTGTTTGTCAATAGGTGGATACTCTTTTTAGCCTTTTGCTGTGCAGCCACATGATTTCTGAGAAGGGGAAAAGGTATTTCTCCTGTTCTCTCTGTGTCTCCCTGGGCTGACTTGGACACATGAATGAGTAGTTTTCCATCCTTTGATACCTTTCTCTGCCCCTCTTTTTGTTTCATAACATTGATTGTTTTCTCATGTTTTTCACTGTGGTATAAACACTTCCCTGAAGTGATGGAGCTGGCAGTTTCTGAGAGCAGATTCCTGTCAGAGGTGTGGGGAAATAAAAGCATATTAGGGGCCAGACTACTGCAAGCCTCTTGCAGGTATGATTTGTTTAGGCTCTTGGTTATCCTGGTGCCAACAGTGAATGATGCTTCATGGAATAAGCAGAGCTAGGAAGTCAGCATCACCAGTCTTTGCCATTTACATATGCAGTCTTTCTCCCACCCATCATCCCTCACAGGAGGACAAAGAGAAAACTTTCAGTCTTTTAACTGCACATGTGTGAGTGACGTCCATGCTGGTTTGCATCTGCAGTGGAGCTTGTCCTGGGGGAGGTTTCCTCTTCAGGTTGCTGAGAGCACATGTATGGTATTGAAGGATGTGAGGGGAGGTAGTGGCACACCCTTTCCTTCACCAGTCAATCCATGCCAGCTTGTAACTAGGGTCCAGATCTTGTTGGTTTCTCTTCAACAAAATATGTTTTTTCTTCCCCAGATACATTCTACTTGTTAATTTCAGATTGATCTGGCAGCAACAAAATGAAATGACCCTTTTGTTGGGTTTTGTGCTTGTCTCCCATCTAACTTTTTTTTTTGTCTTACTTTTTTACCTCTACAGATCCCTGTCGGTACTGAGATTGAAGGGATGAACATCCTGGGACTGGTGCTGTTTGCTCTGGTTTTAGGAGTAGCACTGAAAAAGCTTGGTCAGGAAGGGGAAGATCTGATTCGCTTCTTTAATTCATTCAATGAAGCAACTATGGTCTTGGTTTCCTGGATTATGTGGTAAGTGTATGACTGCAGGTACATCTGCAGGGCAATACTATGCTCTGTTCAGGAATCTCATCCTTTACCCATCTCTCTAGGTTTTTCCTACCAGATCTCTCATCACTGCAAAAGTGAATGTTATGGTGTCACATGATGGCATCTTTCCTTCTTGCTTGTGCCCTGTGCTTAGACAATCACACATAGTTTATGGTATCAGCCTGAAACACTTCAGAGGGCTTCTTAAAAATCTTGTCCAGGACTCCTTTTTTAGTAATTAGTGGAAAAAAGGCTTTCTGTTTCAAAGCAACATAAGCCCATGGCTAGCTGCCATCATGTACCAAAAGCCACTGGCCTGGAATGAATGAAGCAGATCTGAGGAATACTGTCACATGAAGTCCAGGAATGTTTGTGCCTGCAGTGCACTCACAAATGTAGTGCAATCACTTTGCTTCATGCCTTGATTTTTCTGTTAATTGTGTGAAAAGTATCTGAGGAGATCAGACAGTAGCCCACTCACTGGTATCAGTTATAGAGAAAACCTGTTGAGTCCATGAATACAGATCTCCATCTGTTCACTTGGATCAAAGTGTGATGCAAATGTCCTTTTGTATAGAAGGAACAGTCTTTAGGGCTGTGCACTCTGCCCTAAAGCAGTGCTGGCTGTTGAGTGTTTTATCATTGTTATCAGCAGGTCCTAAGTTATACCATGGATCTTTAAATCTCTGTTCCTCTTCCAAGTCCTCCTTAACTTTGTTGAGTGAAGCAGGAACTGTTACTAGCAAAGTGACTGACTGTTTCTTGTTTGTGCTAGCTTCTCCAGAGATGAAACTTTTCCATTTCACACCCCTGAGAGTAGGTATTTCCTAGGGTTGATTGTTTATTTGGTCTCATGCATATTAATGAACAAATCTGGGTTTTTTTTCACTTCCTTCTATGGAGTCCAGAAGTGTTTATGGGGTGAATGTTGTTCTGACCAAACTCACAAAGCTTTTGGCACCAAAAAAAATCAGCATGTTAGGAACTGGAGCACAGTAAACTTTCCCACTAGTCAAGACACCAGCACTGAAGGAGTCAAGCACCTCTAGAGAGCACTTCAGGCCATCTAAGCTGGGGTAGGACCAGCCTCCTGACAACACTGAATCTGGGCCTGGGAGAAGTATTGTGGCTGTTCTTGTGCAGCTGGATAGGTCCCAGCTGCTTCTGTAAACCCAACAGTACTAATACTTCACACACAAACCAAAAAGTATTCATGAGGATAGCTAGCTAACAAATTAACAGTGGGACATTGCTCAATTTCTTCTCAAAGCTGTGGGAAAAGCTATAAGCTTACCCTGAGAGATATTTTTCGTCCCTTCTGCGTTTTTCATTTTCCTCCCTCTAAGAAGTAGAAAGGTCTTAACAAAACACCTGATTTTACACAGGCAGTTCTATGTGTTAGTTGCTGTCATAAGGGATCAAAAAATTCGAAGTCTCAAAGCAGCTTAACTCTTTTACTCTTGAGTATAATTCCTTGGACACTGAATACTGATAAGAGGCAGTTCTTGTATTCAGCTGATTACAGTGCTAACACTTCAAGCCAATCAGTTGGTATATAATCCCTTACGTTGTGGATTATCAGGACCACAGCTGACTCTTAGCACTGCAGTGCACTGTAGCCCTAACTTGTTCCCTTTCCATCCTTAAGGCTCTTGTGTCGTGCTGGTATTTATTAAAAAGTGGCAGTCTCCATATGCTTCCCAAAGGGTACTTTGCAATGGGTGAAATGATACCAGCAGGACAAAAGGCAGTTTGAGCTCATGTCCAGTCCCAGTTAGCAGCTGCTCTTGTGTTTAGGAGCACTTGGGTTTCAACTTTCAGTTCTTTCCTCTTCAACAGCAGGGATCCAGTCCCAGCTCTGAGTCCAGTGTTCATGCTTGCAAAGCTTGTGCAGGAGCAGGGCTCAGGTCAGGTCTGGTTAATCAGGGTGCTCAGAAACATAGTTCAAAGACAGTATGTGGCAGAATTGGCAGAGGCTAAGTGGGGAAGGTTCAACAGGACCCCCTAGAGATTTGGCCAAGGGTGATCAGAGAGAGGATGCTCACATTGACCTGGGACATTAGGAAGTGCTCTCTGCACAGAACAGAGGACCTGCAGAACCCCCGAGGGAGAGGCATGCTAAGAAGGAAGTGATTTGGGCAACCTTAAGGCTTGCCCATTTTTCCAAACCTTTGCATGCTTAACCAAGCCTGAAGTTTGTTCTGACTCTGCAGATCAGCTTCTCTGAACAGTGGCATTGGATAAAAGGGGAGAGTGAGAGAGAAAACTTTCTTTATTCCTGAGATGTACAGCCAGATCACAGGTGTGCCTGGGGCATGGTTCTGGAGAGCAGGGGTCATCTTTTGGTATTTCTTAATCTTAGAAGCAGCAATGGATGAAGCATGGACAGAGGTACTCGGACACAGACATCTGAAGTAGAGCTCTGGAGGAACTGACCCTAGGGCCTGAAGTGACTCCTGCAGTTCATTTGGTAGCTGTTTGTGCTGTGGGTGCAAGGGCAACTCTGCCTTTCCAGGGCTGTTCTCAGCTGCACTCTTGAGAGGAGAGGTGTGGCTGTGGCCTGCATGTAGCAGGAGCAGTTCCCCTGGAGCAGTTCCAAGTGTTCCTGATGAAGGAAACCTCAAACAAATGCTGACATACGAAGACGTGGCGTATTTATAGATGACAGGCAAGGGGATGTATGTACGTGGCTGTTGCCCTGAGAAGCTCTGAAAGGCTGATCACGAAACTTAGTCTTTCGTAGGCAAATAGGAGACTTAATTGTTGCCTTTGGCACCTGCGTCAGCAGTCTTTAGCTGAGCTGTCTGGTACGGGCATAGCTTTTTGATTCCTACAGAAAAGATGTTGGCACACAGTATGTCTACCATTTTAATGACCTAACTTCATACTTTTGCTGGTAGTCACCCCAGGTGTAAGGTCCTACTCTTCCACCCATCTCTGTGCTCCAGTGACATGAGACTGCTCCTTTTTCTTCCCTGCCTTCATCAGAGACTTTAGCTTTAGGTCTTCGCCTGCCTTCCTCCCTGATGAACTAAAACTCCACACCAGTGTCTTGTCCCGATAGCTTCTGCCAGCATTTCTTGCTTCCTGCTTGGCATCCCTTCAGCACTCTCCTATCTCTGTCTTTGAGGGCCTAGGTGAAGTTTTTTTGACTGCTTGCCTTCCACCCAGTGAGAGTGTTAGAGAGGACTTCTGAATTTGCTTAACCTGAGTGTGTTGTGAATAAGATGCTACCCTTCAGTAGGAACTGCATATTCTTTAGAAGCAGGTTATCCCCAGGACAGAAAATGCCATGTTTTTCAAGGCTTTTTGTTTTAACTTAATGACAGGCAATATTTCTTTACACAGGTATGTACCTATTGGCATTATGTTCCTTGTTGGGAGCAAGATCGTGGAAATGGAAGATATTGTGCTTCTGGTGACCAGTCTGGGAAAATACATCTTTGCCTCTATTCTGGGCCACTTCATCCATGGAGGAATCATTCTGCCACTTATTTATTTTGCATCCACACGTCAAAATCCCTATCGGTTTCTCTTAGGCCTTATCACACCTTTTGCCACTGCTTTTGCCACTTGCTCCAGGTGGGTTTCTGTGCTTCTTTTGGGATTATAGCCTGGTTATATTTGTAAGCTGGTTATATCCTGGCACCAAAGTGTGCTAAGTTTTAGGTATGAATATTGTTCCTGATTTGCAAAAAGAAACTTCTGAGCAGATAGAGTTTCAATGCTGTCAGCAGCCTGCCACACAGCACATACTGAGAGCTGAAAACTTAGCAGTTGAAAACAGTTCCTCAAAATATTGGGGGTGCAGCATGATGCTGAGTTAGAATTGTTTTTTTGGGAAAAGGTGGAAGTATTTTTACCTTAAAAAGATTCTGCCAGCTGTCCCTTCAGTTTTAAGTAAAGTGAGGATCACTAACGAGAGACTTTGTCCTGAGAAATTTAGTTTTCCAAGGTCAAAAGTATCTGGAACAAGTTCAGATTAATTTTGCCGGAGCAAAGCAGACTTGACTTTTTAGCTAGTGTAAAGGGGCTTAGTTGTTGATCTCAAAGATTTGACCTGATCAGCTTTTTTTTCTCATAACCAAACTATCAAGCACGTCATTTACACTTTTCTCAAGGGGCAAAGACCTGATCAAGTATCATAGCTATATAAAAAACATTCAGGTCATCTCCTAAAGCAGATACATGTCTGTCACAGGAGCTAAAGTATACGAAGTAAGAGAAGGTTTATGAAACAAACCATGTAATTTCATAATGCAAAGAATAAATCTACCAATGTTTTTGTAATTATTGCTACCTATCTTTTCATTTGAGAAGGTACTAGTACAGCGTAAAAGAGAAGGTTGTTGCATCTGTTGTATTTATATTGGCATTTTTTGGTGTATTTTTGTGGCTTGAGACTTGATCATTCCACAGCCCTGTTAGGCTTCATACCATGTTAAATCGTGAGTTTTTGCTTCTGGGAGATTGGAGTCTTTATCAGCCATTTATGGATGGAAGCATTATTAAATACTGATGCTTGAGACCGACAAGGGGAGTCCCTGATTGCTGTCATGACAGAGAGTGACTACAAAATGGCATAATTGTCTTGTCCTGTCTTCAGCATGTTGGAAATATGAAAGCCATAAGACGGTGACTTTCCATTCAGTGCACCCTGATCCTTTGTGTTTGATTTTCCCCAATTCTCTATTTCTAGCTCGGCCACTCTCCCATCAATGATCAAGTGTATTGAGGAGAACAATGGAGTAGACAAAAGGATCAGCAGGTTTATCCTTCCCATCGGGGCAACTGTAAACATGGATGGAGCTGCTATTTTTCAGTGCATGGCAGCTGTGTTTATTGCTCAGCTGAATAATGTCGACCTCAACCCTGGGCAGATCTTCACAATTCTGTAAGTTGCTTGCTGTTGTGACCACATCCTTCTGGCCCCCAGACACATTCAAGCCTGTGGTCTCTCTGCTAATAGCTAGCAGTTTGCATTCCACGTCTCTGACCTAAAGCCTGCAAACTTCTACGAAGCATAATTATAGGGTGATTAAAGGATGGAGTCTTTCAAGATTTGTAAGATTTGCCAGAATCTCAATTTAATAAAAGGTGGAGCTTGGGAGTTGTAATTGAATTCTGAAACAGACTTTGAGCTGTTTAAAGCTGTTTCTCACATGGAATTCCTTCCTCAAGCATATCACTCTCCCACCCTCCACTCACCATTAAGCTGGGTAATTGAAGCATGCTGCTCTACCCAGAAAGCTGCCCGTGGATGCCTTAGAAAATCCTCCTGCCAGCTCCTCAGTTCTTTATAGATCAATTTCATACTAAAGACTGCTTCTGCTTACCTCTGCCCTTCCTGCTATTGCATCGCTGGCTTCACAGGACAGATGCATTATCATTCCCTTCCTGACTGCTTTGCTCCATTATCCCCTCCACCACCTCAGTCCTGCCTCTTTCACTAGGACTGTCTCCCCTCCACACCTGGAATATCCTTCCACATTCCATATGCCATGAAGTGTCATTCTTTTCATTTACCTCCTAAAAACTCTTTAGCTGAGGATCCTTCAAGGAGTTCTAGCCCCTCACTGTGCCAAGAAGTCACAGCTATATTCATCAAATGCTTCCTAGGGCTTGTTCGTGGCATTTTTTACTCTCCCTGGCCACGTTTTATTTCCTTTCTTATTACGTTTCCCAGTATATTGTTTGTCTAGTTAAGGCAAGGCTGGGGCATTTTTTTCTTTGCAGATTAACCTTTCAGGTACTCTTAGCAAATCAGATGTTAACACAGGCCTAAGGATTATCCAGTTGTAGCCCAAGGGAAGCTCAGGTGTGTGGTCCATGTCCATAGCACATGCTCCACAGGTTTCCAGCTCCTGATTCAGGGTCTGTCTTTAAATACAAACAAGACAGAGAGAAGGGACAATCACCTGCATGGCTGGGTTTGCTTTTATACATTTTGGGCCAGGAGATGCAATGTGCTCAGCATGTTGAAACTGGCACACAACTGGTAAGGCAGTAAAACATAGTTGTGTTGGCTTGGTGTTGTGCTTGGGTTTTTTTTTTTGGTTTTTTCCCCAAAGAGGCAGTTGTGGTGTTAAACACAGAGTCATTGCCTTGGGAGCTGCTGTGGATGCCTGCTGAGCAACTGCACTCTGTGCCCATTACTTTGCATCAGCAGGCAGGAAAAGGGGATGCCCAGGAAGCAAATGCTCCATATGTCCTGTGCTGTAGGGTTTACTTACAATTCACCTAATGGGGAACTGTGTGAGGTGAGTGTAGGAGGGGAGGGAGTGCTGTGGAGCCCCTGCTAACTGGGTGTACACGTTGTTTTGCAGTGTGACAGCTACAGCATCCAGCGTGGGTGCAGCCGGGATCCCAGCCGGAGGAGTCCTCACCATCGCCATCATCTTGGAGGCCATTGGACTTCCCACCAATGATCTCTCCTTGATATTAGCAGTGGACTGGATTGTGTAAGTTCTTTAGGCCACACGTAGCTGCTGTTGCATGGTGTGTAGTATGTTCAGGTGGAAACATGGGGCAGGGTAGTCAAAATAGTGCAGAATAAAATAAAACCCTACAGATATGGCTGCCCACAGGACAGATAACAACAGATACTGAAAAAGGTGATCCTTTCTCAGTTAAAGCAGTATGCTGAAATTCCTCTTCAGCTTTTTAACTCAGCCTTTATTTAAGTGTATACCTTCCTGATTTCAGTACCCTTTATAGAAGGATTGTTGAAAGTTTCTTCAAGAAGGTGTTGATGTTGCTGGAATTCAGTTGGACACTAGGAGGAAAGGATGGGGAAAGAAAATTGAGTCTGAGTAGCAGTGGAAAGCTTTCTTGGTCACATGTGTGAACTATCAGATGCTTTTGTCAGCTATTGTTTGAACTATTTTTACAGTTCAAGAAAGGTCAAAGCACCAACACAAGGATCACAGAGGCTTGCCATCCATTGGCAGGGCAGGGGCACAGAAGGCTTATGGAAATCACACAGCTATGGGCAGTATCATGCCTGGAACATGCTACTGGGAGTCACAAGTGTAGTACACAGTACTATTGCATTTCCTTTCCACCTCTGGGAAGATCAGACCTTTGCTCAGCTCCTGCTATTCTTCCCAAGAACGACTCACCTCCTTGAAACATGAGAGATTCTCTCCTTGCCCAGCTTTCTTTAGAAGAACTTATCTCACCATTTAGCAAAGTCACGTCCTTGTTAAGACTTATATTTACCTTCTGTAGTACCTAAATTAGATTAAGGAAAGTCTCAATTTTTTTTTGCTCTAACGACTGGGGAATCACCCAGAAGTGCTTAAATGTAAATGCCACATGCAGATGATTTCTTAAAACTTGGACAGACCCCTTGGGGAAAGGGTGTCTCGGTATTCCCTCAAACAAGCATCTGAGAACTCATGAGTTACAGCATGCTTAGACTTTAAATGCTAGTGAAGTAAGAACGAGCTGATAATTTAAAAGCATAATCTGCTTTCCAGCCATCTGGTTGAGGTTGGGTAGTGAGCTGAAATCACTTGTCAGTATGGGTCAAGCAATCTGAATCCCATTGAGGTATTTTTCCAGCTGAAGGGTTTCTGGGCAGTTCCTGGTTTAGGCTGCACATAATCCCTGTGCATTGGTTTTTGGAAGTACTGGCTTCACTCTATAGATGCTGTACTTCCACAGTAGTTGTGGAAATGAGAATGCCCAGGGACAGTCTTGAATTTCAGAGGCTGAGGAAGAAGGCAGCTGTATTACCTCCTTCCCTTCCCACAACACATGTTTCTATGGAGCATAATCACATTCCCATGGCTTCATTAGGGCCATTGAACTCCTTTTTGCTGCCACCTTTTGGGGATTAGCCACCTCCAAAGGCCAGGAGAGACGGGCAAATCAATGGCTAGACCTTTATAACCTATCTTCCCAAGGGACTGCAGTAGTAGCTATGTGTTCCACAGGCTGTACTTGCAAGTGCTTGGAGGCAAGAGTGAAAAGCTTAGCCTTCCTTTCACTCAGGCTGCCTGGGTCACACTGGCTGCCTTTGTTTCAAAGTATGTAGCATCAGAAAGAAACTCAGCCTTGTGAGCAAAAGGGGAAAGGAGAGAGAGGGAAGAGCTCTGTGTCTTGTTTTAATGCCTGCCATTTAATTACCAGGGAAGACCAGAGCTATAAACTGAGTACATGCTGAAGTAAGGCTACAGAATGACTAAGAGAAGTTTTAGAAGGCACATGAATAAATTGGTCATCTTTATGACCCATAAACCTCCTCTGTTAGACCCTGGGACACAGCAGTTTTGTGTTGTGGGAACAAAAATTAGGAGAGGTGCTACTAGCAGGAGATCCAGGGAACACAGTCATTCTGCTAGCTTTTGGAAAGATATTTCAAGTCAGTGTTTGGGTTAAGATGCGAGTCTCTATAGTTAAAAAAGAGCTCTGGGTGCTCTGTGTCACCTTCTGCATAAGCCCAAATTAAGTTCCTGCTCTGAACTTGCATTTGAGAAATGCAGGCCTTGGGGGAGGGCAAGAAGAAGGAGGTGGGCTGGGAAAGGATTGATACCTAAGAAAGAGTAGCACAGTTGGTGTAACGCACTGAAAGAACAAAACCAGTTGATACAAATGACTGAGCTGACCCTAAACCAGGTCTGATGCACATTTTTAGTTCTGAAATGGTGATGATACATCTGTTGAAAATAACCTATGTTAAAATAATCTTCCTTGTTTAGCTCCACTGATGTGGAGCAGGGGTGGATCACCTGCCCTTATTGTACTTATTGTAACACTCAAAGCCTTCTGCTTTGTTTTTTGTTTCTGCTCTTAACCAGGGACCGAACCACCACAGTTGTTAACGTGGAAGGGGATGCCCTAGGAGCGGGCATCCTTAATTACCTGAATGAAAAAGAAAAGAAAGGAAAAGAGCAGGAGCTAAAGGAAGTCAACGTGGAAGCAGTTGCTAACAGCAAGTCTGAAGGGGAAACATCACCTTTGGTAACCCACAAAAACCCTGTCTCCAACACAACCAGTACTGCAGATCCTGAATCCAAGGAATCAGTATTGTGAACTAGAGGCCGTTCATCAACGCCTGTCCTAGAGGTGGACCAGGGACTTGTTAACACACCTAGACATCTGCAGTACTAGCAAGGGCTGCATGGCTCTTGAAAGTTTTTAATTCCAGTCTGTTTTGAAATACGCTGGGGAAAGGGAGGGAGAGGGAGGTGGGGTGGGCAGAGAAAGGGGTGTTGATAACACTCACTTTATAAGAGTATTTTGATAATTTGTATGTATATGTGTATGTGTGTTGCACGTGCACACACACGTATACGAGTATATGAAAACAATCCCATTGAGACTTCTGGTTTAACAAGACTTCTGTTAGTAAAGGCACATATGGGCTGGAGATGAGGAAAATTACAAACCCAGTATGTGCTTTTTGTAGGGAACAATTAGTAAGCTTTTTGTGCTGCTGTTCAAATGGAGATGCAGTCTAGAAACTCCAGAGTGAGTGAAAATGAAAATGTTGCTTAAATTTAGTTTCTGTCCTGGAAACACCTACAGCCATTAGAGAAATGATATGCAGCAACATTTTGCTTCCACTCCCCTTCCCCTCCTGTTCTCTGATCTCTTAAAACCATCAGCTATATCCTGAAAACTAGCTTTTTCTTTCTAAAAAAAATTTTGTTTCGTATCTGAATTAATAGCTTATTTAGGGGGACAACCCATGTTCCATTCCCTCACTGCATTGCAGCTCATTGCAGCTTTCCTTCCTTTTGGTGAATAACTCCCGAATTTGGGACCAAACATAGGAGATCATGCAGATTAAGGACTGGTTTGTTTTTTTTTCTTTTCCTTTCTGCTAACCAAGCTGTTCAGGAAAAAATCCAGAGGAAACACAGATTTTGTTAAAGTAATCCCTCTAGGGTTGAAAAAAATACAGAGTCTGTTCCAGCATAAATATGCCTGAGAGAGGCTTGCCTGTGGCAACATGAAGAAATCAAGACGTCAGTTCCCTTCATGAAAACACGCATGCTCCTCTGCTGGCACGCCACGTCCTGCTCCTGTTTATTTAATGAGTCAGTCCAAATCAGCAAAGTTGAACAGGGGAGAAAAAAGTCTGAACACCTACAATGTGGGAACTGACGACAGGCATGTATGAGTTTTAGCTTGCAAGGGCAAGAGAAGAGCTGAGTTTATGACCTCATGTAGTCCAAGTGATGTCTGTGTGTGCTGGGACAGCTGCCTACCTGTTCCTGCAAGGAATTTGATCCTGCTGTAAATGTCCTTCTGGCAGTAGCCTATGTTTAAGTGGTTTGGGGTGGTGCTGGGCCAGGGTAATGCTTAGTGGCAGATGGAAACTTTGCTTAAGGCTGAGTCAAATGCTTCTGGGTTCTGACTCCACCTTTTTTGCTTTACAACATACTTCCTGAATTTGCACCCCAAACCTGAACAAAGTCCAGCAAACTCATTGCAAAGATCCTGTCGATTTCTCTTGGCTTTTTGGACAGCAAATAGTTTAAAAATTATGGCTGTGCATATGCCAAGATTTGCCTGGACTTTGCTTTTCCCATGTGATTGCATACGGTCAGTCTCCACACTGTTATTTCAGCATTATATATTTACACTTAGCTTTGATATAAACTAATACCAAGTGTCCCTTTTTCTTTTTCCTCTCTTGCTTCAGAGGAAGCTGTCTTGGAGAGATACCCGTTTGCTGATTATTATGTTCATGACACTAGGAAAATGCAGCTCCAGTTTCATAGCAGCAGCAGCAGCTTCATTTGCTAAGCATCCCTCCTGGTAAAGGGCACGATGACTTTTGCAAAAAGACGTTCAGAAAGAGATGTGGCTACCTCTGAGGGAAGGCGCAGTGAGTGCATCACCACTGGCCATTGAATGGTGTGCAGCAGGGCTATGCAAACAATTGAAGTAGGAAAGGATTAGTCAGAGAAACTGAGAAACTGCAGGTGGGGTTTCTTTTTTAAAACCATGTCCACAAAATGTGGTCATTCCTTGGCTCGATCTTCAAAATGGAAGGAGACAAACAAAATTCTCTAGGGACATCCTTTGCCCAGTATTTATTATTTCGTTTTTAGCAGATCAAGACTCGCTGAAACTTCGTGTTTCCTCCCATTAGAATCATCCCAACTCCTTTCAACTCAGGAAACCGATAGCGCACTTTGTAGCTAATGATGAAAGTCAACAAATAAGAGGGGTTTGGAAAAACGTTGGAGGTTTTGAAAAATGCTTCTTGACAAAACATTATTTTTTTTAATTATCAAGTCTCAATATTTCTTTGAAAATGCTGAATGCAGTAGAACCCCAGATACTTTGATTTTTAAAGCAGTATATGGATGTCTCAAGGAAGCTGAAAATCCTGGCTGTTACCTATGGGCTGGGTTCTTTAGTTTCGTTGTATTTTCACATTTAGTTCCTATGATTCTCTCCCTCACCATGACACATGCAGCTGGCGTCAGGACATGAGAGCAAGTGGCACTCAAATGACAATTCCAGTGTAGCATCACAGCACCATTTTGGGCTAGAACATTTCTCAATTACTTTTTTTCACCCTGAAGCTGTTGCCCACAGATAATAAGTACTCACCTTGGCAAGTCCAAGGCTGGCCTTCAGCATCAGCAGCACATTGCCATTGCTGTATGGATATTTCTTCCATGGTGCTGCAGCTTGGTTGTGCCTCCTCTTTGTAGCAGCATGCCATGGGCTATGGTGCATTCTCTCTGATGTTAGATCCCAGGAAATGGTAAATTAAAGCCAGTACCTCAGAGTCTTCCTAGTATTTGCCAATAGCAATCGAGAAGCTCATAATCTTCCCTGAAAAATGTCTCTAATAGTCCTCACTAGTGGATTGCCATGTCTGCATCGATGTGAATGTCTAGTCCCATATAAAGCTTGTTAAAGCAGACAGATTTTAGGAGGTCAAGTCGTTCTCGTAGCGGGAATTTAACCAAGGAAATCTAACACTCCTTTTCCTGGAAGCAGGTGCCATAGGATTTATGTAAACCATGAATATTCACATCTCAACCTGCCAGAAGTCTGTAATCTTACAGAGCACAGCTTTAGACTTACAAAGGTGCCAGTTCTTTCGTTGTTTGTGCACAGCAGGAAGGATCCCAGAGCTTTCCATGGAAGCAGGAATGCTTGTCAGAATGCCTTGGTCTTTTCTGTATCATCTGTGTCAGAGATTACATTTCTTGATTTACTGCGATGTTCCCATTCCTCATAATGGCCATTTGGCACCTTCTGGAACTCTTCACCCCACTTTGGATTTTTTTCGTAAGTTACAGATGTAAAAGATCCAATATTACATTCTCTAAGACTGTAAAAAAATTGGCACATTCTATCAAGCACCCTTGTGACAACATAAATCCTAATCGAAAGCCTGATGAGATAGAAGACTTGCCATTTGCTTCAAGTGGTCAAAGTCTTCAGGTAGGGCCACTGAAAGAAAGGGCTGCTAAAGGATGTGCATTTTAGAGGCTGTCCTTGACCTGCAGAGGGAACTTCCTATGTCAAGTCCCTGTGCAGTGTCACTCCAAGAGGCTTTGAACTGAGAAGGTGCTCAGCAGCCGTGTAGGTGCAGCTGGTGGTACCTGCTCTGCTCTTTCCCAGGCACTCCGTGAATCTGGTGCCAGTGTGGTACTTAACTCCAGTGTCTCTTGACCAGACATCCATTTATATTCTCCCAACGTGACTGTAAATTGGAAAGCTTTAGTCAGTTGCGTTTTCTTTTGGGAGGAATTAAATTCCATCTAGAAAACACTGTTTTTCTTTTGTTTTGGTTTTAGTCTTGCCTCTGGGATATGAGGTCCCACCTTGTCTCTGATGCCTCTGTGTTCTTCCACTTTTACTTCCACTTCTTTTTCAGTGAAGTTTCTTTTAATGTTTTAGACCATCTAATTTCTTCTTCTGCAGGACTGTCTTTCCACTCCACACTTTATCTGTCACTGCCTGATCTCATCCCATTTCCTGGAATGCCCTGTGCTGTTTTTATGTATTGGTGGTCCAAGTACAAATGGGATAGTGGACAAAGTTTTGAGGGCTCCAGCTGGTCCTTGGGAAAATAGTATGTATTCTGCCTTGCTCCTGTCCTTAACTCACCAGAGGCTCGTGAGACAGTAATTTAAAGAGTTGCTCTGAGAATTCAAAGCAGTATCTGTCTCATCCTGAGAAAGATGCTTGTTCTGTGCTGTGAGATGTGGCTATGGATGCCTGAAAAGATGCAGGGAACTGTGGACAGTGCCAGCACTTGGCTGCTATTGGGATATTTTCAGTAAAGACCCATTATTCCCAGGAGCTGAGCTTTAGCTGATGCTGGTGTGTTGGTAATTGCACTACAAGAGTCAGTAATTGCAAAGGAATTTAAAGGCTTCTGGTGATGCCTCTTACAATCAGCATGGCTTTTGTGTTGGAAACAGTCTAGGGCCAAACCCAGGGCTTCACTTGCAGGGATGTGACGAACAGGATTATGTCCTTTGGACGCAACAGATATGTGAAGCCAGCCAAAGTACCAAACCAGTTGGTGAAACAACCTCTGCTTTGTCTTTTCTGGGAAGCCTTTTTTGTGCCTGAACAGGCGATGTTGTGGGCTGGTAGAGGTGAGAGGTTGGGGGGACAGTATGAGGGGCAGGAAGGTTTCACATATGCTTGCTCTGTTCCTATACTCTTCCCAGGATATTTGCTGTGGTCAGTGCTGGATATGCACATGACAACAGTGTCAACATTTTTAGACTCGTTCTCTTGTGGTTCCTCCATATTTTACAGCAGGAATAATGAAAACTGAGGCACTTGGGCAGTTCCTCTTTCAGTCAGGTCAAAGGCTCTGGAATCTGACCACCCTGTCTTATGTTCTAGGTTATATCCTCAAGAGTTTGCAAAAGGTACAAAAGCACTACCTCCTGCAAAGATTTGCAGCGTTTGGTCAACAGTCTGAGCTGAATCTTCACTCTGGTCCTCTGCTAGCACAGAACATTTTAACAGCGAATGGAAAATATCCTCCTATTTGAAATCCTCGTTTTTAATCCTGACTCTGCCTCAGGCAGGAAGTGAAAGGACCAAAAGACAAACTCTCACCAAAGAAAAAATGTCACATCTTAATTGCTTTTACCTGGGCCATGGCAGTTCACTCACAGACTGGCCTCTGAAGACTGATGCTGTGACTGATGAACAGCACAGAATTAAGCCATGTAAATCCTCTGGCTGTGCTTTCTCTTCTGTAAATTAAGCTTACAGATACTTACCTGTCTCTCACAAGCAGTGATGTGGAAGATAATCATTTGCAGACTTTGGAAAGCACTCTTAAGACACAGAGACCTAAATCTTAAATGATCATGACCTTTTCAAAAATCTGAAAGGAATCAAATATAAAGTACGCATCATGAAGTCAGAGATGCGTTGTGCTAAAGTATGAATGACTGTGACAGAAAGGAGGTCCAGTGTATGCATTTAACTGGGCAAACTCAGGAGAAGCAGGGGAGCTAGTGTCTGTGAGTTGCATGTCAAAAAGTGGACGTGATATAGTCAAAAGAGGCAAAATGCCCTGTTATATCTGCCTCCTTCCATCTCCATCTAGGATGCCATGAAAGCTTAGGTTCAGATAAAATAACAGACCTCACCATGGATTCAAGTTTAAATTAGGAGCCTTGACAGCTTCATTGCTGTCTGGTTTCAATGGAGGAAAGCTTTTCACCTAAAAAGCAAGTCATCTGAGCAGTGTGAGCAAAAAGGGACAGGGTAAGCAGGTGGATAAAGAATCTAAGACAATCACAGAATTATTAAGGCTGGAAACGACCTCTGAGATCATCGAGTCCAGCCTATGACCTAACACAACTCCATCAGCTAGACCATGGCACTACGTGCCACATCCAGCCTTTTCTTAAACACCTCCAGGGATGGACAGTGACTCCACCACTTCCCTGGGCAGTCCATTCCAATGCCTGATCACCCTCTCCGTAAGGAAGTGCTTCCTGATATCCAACCTAAACCTCCCCTGGCGCAGCTTCAGGCCGTGCCCTCTCATCCTTGTCACTGTTTGCCTGGGAGAAGAGCCTAATAAGTCTCTACAAGTGCCTGAGGAAGGCTGTAGTCAGGTAGTGATAAGGTTCCCCCTAGGCTAAATAACCCTGGCTCCCTCTGCTTCTCCTTTTAAGACTTTTCCCTTGGTCCCTTCACCGTCCTCCTTGCTCTCTTAACGTGACGCTGGAGGAAGCCATCTTTTCCTTGGTGTTTTGGTACAGATAGCATCAAAAAGACTGCAGACACCTGTCCAGCACAGAGCAGAGACGATGCAAATCCCTGCCCTCTGACTGCCCAAGGTTTGAGGGGAGAGGCAGAGGCCAAGCGCTGACGTTTCTGGCGCGCTCTGACACTGCGCAACAAGGAAGCGTGCAGCGTGCCAGCGTGGAGCTCTGATAAGCTGCTCCTGGCTGCCAGCCAGGACCGCAGGGAAACAACGGTACAGTCCTGGATCTGGGATTGACCCACATTCCTCCTTGCAGGATAGCTAGTACAAATGCTCCTCAGATAAACGCCTGGTAGCCATTATCCTCCAGGGACAAAGACCTCGTTTATCTATGCGAGTGCATCGGTGGAAACCACGTCCACTTGCTGCTTCGGTTTTGGGGAGGAGGGTACGAGGAATGATCTAAAACTTTCTCCGGGCATTAAGCAACGTGTTGAGGCATTTGCCACTTAAAATACTCGGTCTGGTGAGAAGTGATAAAGAGCCTGATTTGGATCCTGGAGCTCTGGGTCTTCATGTGTGTGCACCAGCTAGGGAAATAATGTTCACACGGTGTTCGTTCTCCGCATGGGCTCTTTACATACATTTGTGACCAGCTAGCACCGTTTCACCACTGCAGATGTGAATGCATGCAGAAGAAGCTGGAAGAATGCTTTATTGAGCGACATGAAGAATCATTAAGCAGGCTAGGAGCTCAACCTCAAATCCTGAAGCCAAGTTCATTGTTAGCTAACAACTATCACCTACATAAACTAAGTTAATGTCAAGGGTTTATAAATATACTTGAGTATTGATATCAGAGCTTTGATACCATGTCAGTGCAAGGTGATCACTTCTCTTTTTTGAGGAATGGAAGGGGAGAAGTAGGAGTTATCTTCCCTCTGGGATGGATTTTTTAATAGAAAAGGAAAAAAAATATCTTTCATTGAAGACATCACAGTACGGTTACTTAACATACTTAGTGTCAGCAGATGTATTATCCTCAGCAGTGATGAAATCTCATTTGGATTTAACCACTGATCTTGGTGCCAGCAGGAGGTGAGGACTGTGGACATCTCAGCAGGCCAGCTGCTCTCACTTGAAGTCTTGATCAAGAAACATTTATACTCCTCTTTCCCAAGGCCACAGATGCTGTTTGCAAGGCAGGCAGGCTTACAACAGGAACCAGTGCCAGGAAATGGATTTTGAGCCAGCCCTGTTGTAATGCAAAGTCAACAGTGTGGTTTTAAAGCCACGGAGACCAAGAAATTTGGTATTAGATGTTCTTTGGGATAGCTTTTGCTTGCTCCTTCTGATAACAATGCTGAGAAAATAATAGACTTCTTTTGCAAGCATGTATTTAGTAACTGAAGCTAAAATGTACGTGGCACATCAGTGCAGCTTAAGTTAATTGTAGTTACATGTTGCAGAAAGAAATCACCAAGGGAAATCTCTCAAGGAAACTGTTTACACATGCTTGGATCCCCCTGGATTACATTTCCACAGAAAAAGTTGTGCTTAACCATGAAAAGTACTCCAAATACTGATTTTTGGATTTTAGTTTTCTTAAGAACAAGAAGATGGGCCAGGGCCTTCACCGGTGTGTGTTAATGTAATTTCCTGATCTTTGAGAGGCCCGTGGACTTCTGATGGAGATGATGCATCCTTAGCAGCATAGGCATTTGGTCTGATCCTCTAAAGATTATCATGTTTAGTAGAAGAGCAATAAAGGAATATTTTTAAATCTTGTTATATAACAGAGATATATATATATGAGATATGCCTCTGTTATATATAACAGAGGCATTTTATGTGCTCACGGTATTATTATGACATGGTGCCTCCTACAAAAAAATGTTTTCTAGCTGGTCAGTGTTGATGCAGAAGCAAAGCTTCCTCATTTTTTGGTCAGTTTTCCTTCTCTATATCCTTCTTGCAGAGTCTGCTGTGGTTCTTCAAGTCTCCCAAGACCCCAGCAGGACCAGGCTCTTGTAGTGGATAGATTTAACTTAACGATATTCTAGTCCTATGTGAGGACATAGGCTGTCTGGCATCCTGTTGTGAGGGGCTGACAACATAGTGTCAGCTTTGGAGGGGTGTCTGGGCTGAGGAAAACCCCATTTCATGAAGGCATTTGTGACCTTTTACACATAGTAATTCAAATACATGTGACCAAGCTAGCCCAGCTCTCTCTGCCTCCCTGCACTGTCCCACAATAGGTGCTCCATTGCCATTACTTTCCTGAGGACCAGCGTGGAGGTAATGTGTTTGCCATCCCTGAATATTGCAGTCTTTGGAGAATATAGTCTTATTTAGACTTCCTGTGTCACTCTCCTGGCTCCACTTTTGTAAGGTCACCCAGAAAGCACCTGCTGTACAGGATAGAGCCCATGAGTAGCACTACAGTTAGGTGAGCATAACTCTGCTAATGCACCTTGAGCCTCTTTTTCTGAATTGCTGCTTCTATATTGCCCAAGGAAGTTGTGGCTACCCCCTCCCTGGAAGTGTTCAAGGCCAGGTTGGATGGGGCTTTGAGCAACCTGGTCTAGTGGGTGGTGTCCCTGCCCATGCAAGGGAGTTGGAACTAGGATGACCTTTAAAGTCCCTTCCAACCCAAACCAGTCTCTGATTCTGTGATATGGCAATCTGAGGCTGACTCACTCACCACTTTGTGAGGGTGAAGATTTTGATAAGTCCCTCTAGATTCAGGGACAGCAGGACCACTCCTAAGTCATGAGGAGTCTGCAGCCGAGGTACACAATCTGCCTTATTATCCACTTAAAGGTGCCTTGTCCTGGTTCCTTTCAGGACAACTCCAAGTTGCTGTTTGGCTTTCAAATATAACTATGCACCAAAGGTGAGAGACTACATTATCCCTGAAGACAGGAGGGAGAACGTGATGTCCTGGTGTGTGATGGGGACAGTGAGTTTCTTTTTTTTATTCTTTCAGCAATCTCTCCTCTTATGCGTGTCTATGTGCTTTTATTTCTACATGAACACAAATTGCTCTAATTAGGAGGGAGGATTCTTGTATTTTTATATGCTAAGCCATTTGATTAATTACTTTAATAAAAAGACAGACAGATGAACTCTGAAATTCACTGCCGTCTGCTCCAGTACAATCCAATATCACTAACACAACGGTATCTGTCTTCAGATAAAACCTTAGTTTAGTGGTTACTCTGCCTTGGAGTAACTATTCCACTGAATGAGTACGTGTGCCATATGAGTGTGTTGATCTTTGTGAACGTCTGTAACTGTGCCTGTTTTAAAATGATGGATTTGATCCATGTGACTCTGTATCAGCCTTTTCATTATCTACCAAGAACAGATGTATGTGCACATGTGAGGGAAAAAAAAAAAAAAAAAAAAGATCATATTGCTGTGTCTGAGGGTGTGTGACCCTGGGGTAGATATTACAGATGTTTACGGTGTAAGTGCACTCTGGTGCAAAAACTCTCCCTGCCTGCCTGGGGAGAAAAATCCTGTGGCTCATGTTGAGATGGTTGGTTGTATTAGGAGGGGAACAAAACAGGATGCTCTCTCTTTTTCCCTTCTATCCTGGCAATGTATATTTGTTCTTTCTTTGTGTAGCTTTTCAATCTGAAATAAAAATCACCCTATATAGAACTCACATTTTCATCTTGTTTTGCAAAGACCTAACCTTTTTGCTGGATCAGCCTTGCCTAAGCAGCTGGCAAGCTCCCTGAGACTCCTTTGGAGACTCCCCTAAATGAGAATCGTGTCACTTGGTATTTGGGTCTGCTTTCCCAGGTTGTGTCCTGGGAAATACCACTGATCATGGGAATATCACTCCATTTAGCCCCATCCCCTGGAGGCCAGGGCAAGCCTGACACAGGGCAGGACTTCTCCAGGCCCTCTGCACAGGTACTCAGCTCTAACGGGGCTCTGGGTGAGCCCAGATCAGTGGGCATTTTTTTTCTTGATGCCTGCCAAAGTGGAGTACAAGAGCTGACAGAGCTGCTACCTATTCTGCCAAGCAACAGACTTTGTTCCTGGGAGGAGGATAGAGGAATGAGATAAATCATCCAGCAAATCCTTTTCTGGACTGGTAAGTTTAGGGTAATTCTGCATTTAAAGTGTGCAGTCTGTCAGAGCAGTATGTGGGTTCCAGAACTGAGAGCCTGGGTTTGCTGTCAAAGTAGTGTTGATAATGCTTTTAAAAGCTCATACCCCTCCAGAGGGAAGGTTTCATCCTGAGATGCACAGTGCAGAGTATCAAAAAGCCTGGAAAGAAGTCTGCTACATAAGTGTAGTTTGGTTTGTTTCAAGCATTAAATTCTGGTCTCAGAACTAATAAACAGTGGTGCAAAATTTGCAAGAATCGCAAGCAGTGGAAGACAGAAATATAATTAGAAGGTCCTGCCTGTGTGTGACTGAAAAATTGCAACTGGTGGTGTGTCTTGGCATGTGAATTTCACAAAACCATCAATGTGATGGGTTCCAAAAAGCCTTTCTGACCTTGTGGTTATGTCTTTGTCTTTTTGTTTCCTTAGATGAAACCTCAAGGCAGTCCCTGGAGGAATGCTAGATCAGTGGGTTAGCAGGGAATTCTCCTTGCCACCTTAGCACCTAACCATTTAAATGTCAGCTTTGGATACAGGGACAGCTGCTGCCTGAAACAGGCAGGTTTTCTGAAATCTTCCAAGGTAAGTGCTGGTTGTCACAGTTGTAGTGCCACTCCACTTGAAATGCATGAAGCTTTGTGAGACCTGTGGAAAAACATGGAATTAGAGCTTGCTAGGCATCATTGTATATAAATATATAGAATTTCTTATTCTATTTCAGCAGAGATAAAAGTTGGAAGAAGTTCTGATTGAAGTTTAATTACTTTATTCTGGTTTTCTCCCACAGCCTACCAATCTGGCCACAAGCTTTCCAATTTCTTCACAATTTCATCTTTTTTTTTTTTTTTTCAAGGGGAAAAGGCTCCCCCCTTCTTCCTTCCAAAAAGCTCTAAGCAAGCTAGAGCTTGCTTACACATTTGTCTAGTTCACGTAAGGAAAAGATTTTAAAATAAATTCCTAACAAAAGGCTTTGCTCCTGGGTAAATTTAATTATGGCCAAGGACCAGAATAGTCTTTTTTTTTTTTTTTTTTTTTTTTTTTTAATCCACCATTTGTCTGATAACTATAACTATAGAAGTGCTTTGTGAGTTAAACAGAGGACAGCACAACACCATTTTGTTCTGCTGTGAAATGAATGGTCTGGGTCAAACAGGTCGTGTCATACAGCTGTGCTAGCGGGTCACCTTCCAAATTAGCTTGTTGAAAATCACTTCTGCTGTCTTCCCATTCTGAAGGTTGAAGTGGACAAGAATGTTGTACCTCTCAGAAGTCTCATGAGCTGTGATGCACAGGAAAACAGCTTGGTGAGCTTACAGCTGACTTGCTGCTTTTGCAAGTTCTTGCATCTTGGATGTCAACAGCTGAGCCATCATGATACAGAAGATACCTGTGGCTTTAGACTGGGTGAGTAGGATAGCAGCTGGTGTTTATTTCCACATTTTGAAAGTTATTCTCATGATCCTAAGGGCTGTGTTTGTCGAAATACATGTTAGGGACAGAGCAAATTACAAACTGGCTTTGAAACTGGGTACCAGTGATGCAACACAAAGCCACTGCACAGGCTGGAGTAACAGGACTTCACCCTCTCCACAGGATAGTCCTCAGCAAAGTGATGTAAATTACTGTAATTACTGGGTCACCAAAACATGTACACAGCCAGGCAGACCTGGGTTGTCTTCATTGTGCTGTACTAGAGTGTAACTAGGTGGGGATGCCTACAGCTATTAGTCTGAATGAGGCCTACAAACATTTGCAGCTCAGATCTCACAAACCAAGTAGGTTCCAACCAACAGCAGCCAAAGTGTTAAGATTATGCCTCCCTGGTACTACATCATTAATTGATTCCAGTAATTTGACTCAGTGAGCATCCTGAAGGCAGCAATTTTTGTCTTTATAGAAGTACCATTCTTGCTGAGGTAGGAAACCAGCAAGGCCAAACTCAGTATAGATCTTAGAGAAGGAGATCACAGTATTTACATTTTAAGCTGGTTTTACCCACCCACACTTGTCCTCTGACAGATTTCATTCACTCATGTTCGTGAGCAATGAGACATGGCTGCTCAAGGGGCCTGGTTCCCATCATTTGAGTGTGACATACAGAACAAGGAATGACAGCCATCAACTTGTCACTAAACCTCCCAGTTTTGGCACAGATATTTAATAATCTTTAGGAACCGACAGGGGGCTTGGGGTGGTTCTTTTCTGCAGTCTCTCTTCCTGGTCGGCGGCCAGGAGAAGGAATGGGAGATGTGATATGCAGCCATCCTCCTATTATCAGAGAGGAGGGTCTTTCATGGGTAAGTTGTGTGTGCTATGGTCTTATCAGTGTGCAGACCTTCAGGGCTGGACCAAAATAACATAGTGGCTGTCTCAAACTTTTTGGGGGGAATGGTGTCATTTGTTATGAATACACAAAGTTCTTAACCCCTCTGCTCTGCTATTTCTTCTGATGTTTACATAAACAGATATTCATTCATACCAGTCCCAGTATTTCTTTTACAAATCCCTGTGCTGACAACTGGTTCCTGCAGATCCCAGCTCTGGTTTTGAAGAGCCTCTGAGTCCAGCTCTGGACAATGTGCAAATGGCAAAGGGCCAAGACATCCCAGGAATTAGAGTAAAAAAGAAATCCCTCACATTCCCCACTGAAAGCATCAGCAAAATCTCACATGTAAAAAGTAAAATTAATACAAATTAATCAATGGCCGTTACAATTCACATGGACCAAAAGCCACTGCCACTCGACCAACTGGCTCATATTTTTTTATATCAGAGCAACACATCCAACAAAAGGAAAAGTGAAGCTTCTCGACTACACCAGCTCCATCCCTTTCATCCCTCTCTGCACCACAGGACCCAGCCCTGATCTTCAGTTTTGGGGGTGTTTTAGAGGACCTGGAGAGAGGTAAGGGAATCCTTTGGGGGACAAAGGAAACTTGAAACACCTGCCTTTACGGCTGCGTCTCCTCTTGCTGGCCGACTGGCCAGGCTTTTCGTGGTGTGATGGGTACATCGTGTGGCCAGGAAGGAGAAGTGCAATTTCTATGACCTTTTCTTGGGCTAAATCCTGCCACTCAGTCCAGCTGAGCAACCAAGTGGTGAAGAAGTGAAATTGCCCAGCTGCTAGCACTGACATTAAAATAGATGTCACACTTGTTTTTTTCTGTTCTTCATTAATCCTGCCTTACGTATTTCATTTGTTAGCTGCCCTGGATGTACTTGGGTCATGTTTTCAGGTACTTCTCCAGAATCAGAAAGAAAAAAGAAGACTGAGGGAAAATGTGTAGGCTTTCCATGAGGCTTCTCATGACTTTATAAAGAAGCTAAAGCAGCATGGCTGAGTTAAAACCTTCTTATTTAGACATTACTAGAGTGGCTGTCCAGCTGAATGACTGGATTCCTCAGGGGCCTGACATATGTCCAGGACGGTAAGTAGTTGATAAGTGACACAAATGTTGGAACAGAGAAAAATCTGCAAGTCCCACCCGGAGGAGAAGTTCTGGGAACATGGAAAAAAAACAGGGCTGAAATTCACAACAACACTGGACTTCAGAGAAGGTCTGGGCAACATAGGCTGCAAAGAATTAATCTAGATGAGAGTAATTAACTGCACTAATACTGATGGAAATGGTAGATTAAGGAGCAGGATCAGAAAGTTACAGGCAGTAAGAAGCATGAGTGAAATGCCCTGTGCTCTGAATAAGACAGATACCATACTGGAATGTGTAAGCAGGAATGCAGCCTGAACTACTGTACAAGTTTTTGCTTAATCATAGCCAAGCCTGCACAGGAGTTTTGGACTAGGTTTAGATGTTGATCTTCAAAGAAAAACATCCCAAAGAGTGACTATCAAGAAGAGAAAAGGGGAATGGTCCAAGACGTGGAAAACCTGATCTCTGGGGAAAAGAATAGGGTTGTTAGCCTCAAGAAGAGAAGGACCTCTCCCTGCAACCACCTTTCGGAGAGGGGTCAGGCAGAGTGAGTACACTGAGAGTGAAGATCCAAGCAGTTTGTATGAAGATGGCTCCTGCCTTGGAACCATGGGTGAGAGCATTTGCCACCCAGCCTGTCTTTATGGAGCAAGGAATGCAGCACTGCTGGGTTGCAGCATAGATGCTTTTATAAATCAGTGCCTGAGCTATTTCAGCAGGAGAGGAAGAATGCCAGTCACTGGTGTAGCCAACAGGAGCAAAGGCAGCTTGTGGCAGCTCCTTCCCACCTTGATGACAGCACTGGAAGATAGGCAGGTGTACTAATGGGTTACATGTAATATTAACTCTCTGGCTGTCTGAGGTAGAGTGTAAGAAATGGAATAGTTTTCCAAATGCAGGCAAATCCTTCCCACGTATTGTAGTGAAATGAGACAACCAGGTGCCACCAATTGCCAGATAGTGGGCATGAGCTACCTTTTATTGGCCCCCTAATCCTGCTCATGCCCATTTGGGGCCCGCCCTAATTAGGCACAGGTGGGCTTAACACAAGCTCATGCCCACTACCCGGTGATTAGTGGCACCTGGTTGCCTCATTTCACTACACATGTATAATGCTATACTGCTGGCCAAAAGATAGCAAAGTGATTACAATCAGTTTTTCTTTTCACTAAAGTGCTTGTTACTAATATTGCTAGCAGTGCTCTGGGAACAAATAGGCCAAGTCCAAGCCCTGCATTTGCTGACATCTCATCCATCCCAAACATTTGCATTGTGAGACTGAAACTGGATGCTGAAGGTAGTGCAGGTGCTATGCAAGAGCATATGGTGCACATCCAGGCTTCAGGTTTCATTGCAGAGTGCTGTCTGTCTGGCTTGTGGTGTAAGACTGTTCAAGGTAGAAGGAAATCACAAACTGATATGCCAAACCTCTGGATAGCCACACATCATTCATTATGGGCATACTACAACTCAGGATACATATAGCTGGTGCTGTACAAAAATATGGATATTCCCACCAAGAAAGTAGGAATATTTGAAGAACATGTAGTGCTCCTAATCCAGCTTCTCATGTACTAGAAATTCATCATCTTCAAATCCAACCATCATAAGCAAACTCTACTTCATGTTATAGATATGGAGATTACTGTGGAAGTGCTTTCATCTGCAGACTGGGTGAAATAATTTGCCTTTGCTCAAGAATCTTCATGCTGAAAAACACAAATCAGAAGGAATTCTGAGGTCTCAAATCAGCAAGAAAACATCCATTTTAGTCTTTTCCAGCCTTGAGTGACCTTGGGTGGGAGTTTGTCTGGATTTGGCCTCACATTATAGATCAAATAAACTAGTTTCTTTTCAGCAAAGTTCCAAACAAAGAGGGCCAGCTGTCAGCGGATGAAAACTGGTATCATTTCCCTGTAGTTCTGAAGTGATCTCACCTTTAGATCACCATTTTATTCCTCCCTTGTTTATTGACACCCTCTCAGCATGAGCCCAAGGAGAAGGAAAAGATTTCTGTGGTGCTCTGGCCGTTCTTGTAGACATCCTGGCACTTGTTTGATCGGAGGCGGAACAGGACGTGAACCTTTCCTGCCGGGGCTGAGACCGCAGCAGAACTCTATTCAACTCCAAGAACAATGTCTGGCAGCTTGCAAGTAATTTAAACCATCTAAAAACAGCCGAGCCTGGCAATGAATCATGGCCCATCCGTATTTGTTGCAGCCTTTTGACTCGTCTGAAATCAGCACGGCCTCTACTGGCAGGCAGCTGGCTCCCTGGAGAATAAGCAATAAACAACATACTAAAAGGACTTTTCTTTCATGGAGGGCTTTGCCTGCATGAATTCCAACGAAAAGCTGACTCCCGAATGAGTGCATTCAAGGCAGGGGGGTGTGCATCCCTCTGGAAGAATTGCTGTAACATTCATCAAAGAAATCCTAAATATAGAAATACTACATGGGAACAGAGATGATGTGGGCTTTTTCTTGGCTGTGAGTTCATCCAAGAGCTCCATACCATGTTATACCTCAGCATTACAGCTCCACTTTTTGAAGCAGCACTGAAAAAGATACTCCCACTCCATTTCTCTGGAGAGAAAAAGTAAGGTCCTCCAGGATAGAAAATGGGGACGGTTCCATTGAGGTCAGTAGGATAAACTGGGTTATAGCAGCTGGGAATTGGGACTATAATATATAGGGTGGCAGAGATGGAGCAGAGTGTGTGTCTGAGGAGAGGAGCCAGTGGATCAAAGCCCCATCCAGCCTGGATTTCCTGGATTTCCAGAGACATGGCATTCACAGCTTCTCTGGGCAACCTGTTCCAGTGTCTCACCACAATCACAGGCAAGAATTTCTTCCTAATATCTAATCTAAATCTACTCTCTTTCAGTTTAAAACCATTGTCATCACCCAGCACGCCCAAGTCTTTCTTCTCAGGGCTGCTCTCAATCTATCCTCCACCCAGCCTGATTTTGTGTTTGGGATTGCCTGACCCACGTGAAAGACCTTGCACTTGACACGGTCGAACTTCATGAGGTTGGCCCCATCTCTCAAGGCTGTCAAGGTGCCCATGGATGGCATCCATTCCCTCCAGTGTGAGGACCACACCGCATGGCTCGGTGTCAGCCAGCAAATTTGCTGAGAGTGCACTCAAGCCCACCCACCACCCACGTTGCCAGCAAAGGTGTGATATAGCGCCAGTCCCAGTGCCACCGCCTGAGGATAACCACTTGGACACGGAGCCACGTTGCCCTTCTAGGATGCTAAAATCCATCTGCTGCTACATCAACACTCATCGCTCACGCAGCAGCATTTTTTAGCTGGTTTTCCACCCATGAAAAGCCCAGAAGAAGCTAGGGGTGCCCAGCTTAGCCACGGGAAGGTCCTTCATGCACAGGAAGAAAAGCAAACACCCCGAAACTCCAACCACCTCCTCAAGGGCACCGGAGGTGACGCCTCTCCACCAACACCCGCGCCCGCTGGGGGAGGCGGCTGATTTGCTCCACCCCGTTCTCAGCCAAGGGCAAGGAGCGGAGTCAGAGCTGAGCGGAGGCGGGACAAAGGCCGGGAGCGGGGCTGGGAGCCGGACCGGGAGCCGGGCTGGGATCGGGACCTGGGGCGGGGCGGCCGCTTCCCTGCCCAGCGCCGGCTCAGTGAGGGCCGAGCTGCAGGGGCCCAGCGCCACGCTCCGCTCCCATTGGCTGCCGGGCCGCAAGGGCGCCCTGGCCGCCCTAGCAACCGCGCTGCCATTGGCTGACAGCGGGACGGGGGCGGGGCGGAGGGGGCGGTGGCGGCCGCCGCTCGGTAGGTGCGGGCCGGGCCGGGCCGAGCCGGGTTCGGGGCCGGGCGCGGAGCAAGCACCGGAGGGGAATGTGGGGGGGTCGGGGAGCAGCCGTGGTGCTGCCGGGGACGCTCGGGGGACGCGGCGGGGGCGGGATTGAGAGGGAGGCGAGCGGTTTTGGCGTGAGGAGCCCGTCCCCGTTATTTGTGGCGCGTTGTAGCCGTTCGGGGCATCTTCAGGGCGCGGTGCCTCCTCCGCTTTGTTGTCTTTATTTTTGGGGAGTTTTTTGGTTTTTGTTAATCTGCCATTTTTTCAGCCGCGAAAAGGGTTTTTTTCGGGCGGAGAGCATGCAAGAAAAGAGGCAAAAAGGTATCAAAACTCAGGTCCTGCGGGCCCGAAAGGCAGGAGCGGTGTGTTTTTTCCCCAAAAAAAGGATTAAAAAAAACCCCTTCCCAGCAAAACCAGAGCTGGTGAGAAATGGAAACTTTATCGGCGTCAGCTGATCTCGTTGGTCCACCCTCCAAGTGATACCCAGGGGCGTCAGGATGGCCCTGGCTGGGACAGAGCTCCTCTTGTCCGGGGTGGTTTGTGCAGTTCTTTGGCAGGCTGCTGCCTCTTCACCAGATAAAAAAGTTCAGGGATCCCATTCCCAAGAGCTCCCCATGGACCTACCCCTCTTGAAATGGATGAAACAGCCACTGTCTTCATCTGTTATCTAAAATAAATTCAGCCACCGGTACTGTGCCTGTGTCGACCCATTGCTGGGGAGACAATGGAGGGCTTGAGTGTAGCTGAGATTTCTGGCCACTTTTGCGTATTTTTAAGGCCAGTGGAAAGTCTCTGCTGTGCCTAAAGCTGTGATCGTACATCTCTCTTCAGAGCCGTGTCAGTCCTGCCCAAGGATTTGGGCTGGTTTCTTCCTGTCTTGAAGTTTAATCTTGATGCAACCCCACCAGCATCAGCCTGACTTCTGAATTTTTGCATTTTTGCTGGAAAATGGTGAGAAGTTTTATTTTCTAGATGTTCTTGTAGCTGGGGTTTGCTCTTTGTGGCATTAGCATTTTCAGTCTGTTTTTAAATACGGAATTTTGCCTGATTGTTCTGTGATTGGGTTGTACATGACTTCCCCATCTAGTGGGATCCAAGTATGGTGGGATGTCCAGCTCCTTCCAAATTAATTGAAATTAGGTGCCCAAATGAAAGGCTTTTGAAAATGGAGCACAACCTCTGGCATCCCTTTGAATATCCTTATAGATTCTGAAATAAGCAGATTTACTCTCACTGATGTGTACTGGCAGGTTTCCTGGTTTTTCTTTAGCTGCCAAGTAGCTTCTGGAGATTTAATGAACCTACGAACTAGTATTTGCTCTTTTTAAAAAGACTGATGGCATCACAGAAATGTGTATCACTGCATGCTGCATCCATAAGGTCAACAGATAATCTTGAAAGCTCAGAATAGTTGACAGACTTCACCCCTGTTCTCCTGCATAAAGCTGCCAAAATAACAGATAATTTGTGATCTGTATTTTTTTTTTAATGTTGTCGTACGTATGCTTTTAAGATTTAAGGTCAAGCTGATATGTTTGGGGTTTTTTTTTTTCTGTGCTGACACATGATTCGAGTCACTAAATCTGATGGAGATAATGATGTTCAACATTACTTTGAATTTAACATGACATCTTAAAAGTGAAGAGGCATTGAGGCTGATGATTAATTACTGCATGTTCATTTTAACACTTTAAAGTCTACTTCGGTGCTTTGTTGAGTGTTTTCCTTCTTTTATATATTTTTCAAAATCACTACCCAACACAATGATTGCTGAGGCATTTGTGTCCTAAGATGTGGGTGTCCAGCACCCTCCTTTCTGCTAAGCTCTATATGTACTGGATCATTTTTCGACATCCAGCGCTGTGGGATACATGGAAGGTGGGGTGAGATGCTCATTGTGGTAACTTGTGATGTTCTCTGTTGAATCACCTGCAGCCAACACTGTCAGCTTGAAGTAGGCTGTATGTCTGAGAAATGGATTGTGGAACTTAATACAGGGTACTTAATGATTTGTCACCCAGGCAGCTTTTTGCTCATTAGGTTTTGGTTGGAAGAGGAAGAATCCAGCCAGTAAGCATCAATTCTCCTTGTGGCCAAGGCCCTGGCTTTCAAAGCCAGTGGACAAATATATCTCAGGGGATTTTGCTGGCCTTTTTAATCACCTCTAAGTTGGATTTCACCTTTTGGAATTTGGTTTGGTAACACTTGCTTGTGTAACTGTCTAAACAAAAAAAAATGAGAGGGACTGAATGGGTGGCAGCTGGCAGGTACCAGGGAGCTGCTTCCTGGGGCTCAAAGGCCACTGGCCTTCAAAATCTTTATGATGGATACATAAAGAATCCATACACATGATGTGTGTGAAACACACATGGGTTCCTGAGTGATTTGGGACACTTCCCACTAGCATCAGAAATCTACCTTGAGTTAAACAAGATACATATGTGTATGTTTCTTTTAATATATTGTTTTATCGTATGTAGGGAATTTAGCAGAGGTAGGTTTATTAATCACATTCATTGCAATTACCACGCCTTTTTGTTTGGATATGCAGCCTTTTTAAGGGGGAAGAAAGAGCACAGTACCATTGACTTCAGGATAACAGGGTTGTGTTTGGGTAGCAACTTAAGAAACCAAATGGGTGAGTCCAGGTGGCAGGCAGGGGACATGACTTGTGTGGAGAGCTGGGAAAGCCCAGCTTGTACTTTCCCTCTTAGCTGCTGTGCTGAGTACATGTATGCATGTGTGTATATATATATATATCTGCTCAGCATTTGCAGGGGCTGCTGGGTCTCAGGGTGGAGGTAGGCAGCTGCAGTGTCTGCCACGAGTTGTGCCTGGGATTCGGTCTCCCCTGGAGACCCGGCGCGTTGTGCCGCCGCCTCTTTGTTCCTGCATGGGCTCTGCCCGTGGGAAAGCCCTGTCGGGTGGATCATAAAACCAGATCATGACAAAAGAGCTGACGGACAGAGGGTGTGAGTATCCACTTGTTTCCCACTTCCAAGCATTGTTGGGGAACTCTTTCTTTCCTGTTTTTTTTTGTTTTGTTTTGTTTTTTTTAGTTTGCTACTGTTGCTGCTCCCTTGGCTGGCCTCTCCATGGCTAACGTAGTGCTAGCTGGGTGTGTACCAGCAAAAGCATTCTGGTGGTGTTTTTTCCTAAGTTTCAGGCTGGAAGAGGCTTTGGTATTGCCAAGGCTCTGGAGATGCCCATCAGTGACTGAGCAGTGCAGAGCCTGTGAGTGGGGATTTTGGCAGCCCTGGATTCCATGCCCTGCGGAGAGCCCACAGGGTGTCATTTGAGTGGAGAGTATTTTTGAGTCCTGCTAGCCTGGCAGACACAAGCAGAGGCGCTTGGCTCTGGCTGCTGTTTGCAAAACAAGATCTCCTGTGTGCTGTATTTGGTCTTCTTGACTTGGCCCATTGATTGTCCTGCTGCAATGTCCAGCACAGGCAGCGAGAGGGTAGTGGTGGAGCATCCATGTGTGGGCACCTGGGGCTGCAGCTTCGAGAATAACATCTCATGTTCGAAGGATTTGCAGCAAGATGCAGTAGGCTTGGTCACACAGTACACTTGATAATGTGTAATCAGTTGAGCAAGTATTTCTACTAATTAATTTCACTAAGACTTTAATTTCATTAATTGAGGTGGAAGCTGCAGAGCTGAGCACCAAGTTTGATTCTTACAAACTCCTACTTCCTTACCTAGATTTTTATATATACTTCTCACTTCTGGGTGACTTCCGTCTCAAGGTTATGAGTTTCTCTCTTAAAAAAACTTGACTTTCCACCCGAATGGCCTTCAGGGCTCAGCCATGCTCATAGGTGCTTTACGTCCTAGTTTAGGGTGTCTTGTTTTGGGCCCAGTAACATCATGGTATATTAATTCAGGAGACAGTTGCAATGTGCCAGCAAGGTATAAAGCACAGGTTTGTTCTTGGTGCTGCCAGAGCTTTAATTAGATTTTCCCTGTGTGTCATGTCCTCAAAACCAGAAAAAGCTGCTGAGACACGATGGTTTGCTCTGTCTCACTTGATGCGTCGAGATGCAACTTAATGATTTTTTTTTTCCAGTACCTGAAGGGACTAATGGAAAGCTGGAGAGGGAGTTTTTACGAGGGCACATAATGATAAGACAAGGAGTAAAGTTTTTAAGCCAGAAGAAGGTAGATTTATCTTAGATGTTAGGAAGAAACTCTTCACTGTGAGCATGATGAAACACTGGCACAAGTTGCCCAGAGAAGGAGTGGGTGCCCCATCTCTGGAAGAGTTCAAGGCTAGGTTGGATGAGGCTGTGAGCAACCCAGCTCACAGCTGGGAGGTGTTGGAGAGTTTGGAAATAGGTGGTCTTTTAAGATCCCTTCCAATCCAAACTGTTCTAGGATTCTACGGTACTATGATTTTTGGGGTGTGACCTAGAAAACGCTTAAGCTCCTTGTTATTTAGACATACCCAGTTTCTTTACCTGGCATGGAGATGAGGTGGGATGGCGAGTTGCCATTGCCATGTGTTGTGTATTTCAGACAGCCCGAGGCTTGGCATCCTCTTGCGAAAGAAGTTCTGTTCCAATGGCCTTGGATGTGGGAAAAACACTTCCTGAAGCCTCACTGAGCAAGAAGGATGAGGGTGATGGCAGGTGGGACTGTGCAGAGGTGGAGATGGACTTCCCAGAGCTAGTGGGCAGCCTGCGCCAGTGTTTAGGGGTAGAGGAAGCCAAGCCCTGCCTGCAAGGAACAGAGAGTGCGGCAATGAGTGGACACAGTCGCTTGGCCTCAGATGTTACCCAGGGAGGCTCGAGCTGTCACCAAGAAGTGTCTTCAGCATCCACATCCAGATTTCCTGGAGCAAGAGCAAGCCTCTCAGAGACAGAGACTTTAATTTATAGAGCCCACGATGGTGGTGATGTGCCTCGTCATGTTAGCCACCGGTTCCTCTCCTCAGAAGAGCAGCAGGTGAGAGGGTTGTACATACAGGTGATGCTTCATCACTGAGAGCTCCTAGGTGAGGTGGGGACTTGTTTGTCTGGGCTGCCCTAGCAAGGGCTTTTCATCTCCTCCAGCCAGACAGAGCTTGCCCACCCCAGCCCTGGGCTAAGGTGTGTGGTGGGGAAGGGCTTGGGCTACAACACCTGAGCCATTGCCTCCATTCCTGTATTACTGCTGTGGAGCTGCAGAGTCACTTGGGATGGGACTTCTTGAATAAGTGCCTCTTGCTGACAATGGCTCCTGCAATTTCCCAAGCCTTTGGGATGTCTTTCTTTAAAAATAAGCCCCACTCCAGGTCCAGGCAGCTGTGTGCCATCCTGCAGGTGGAACAAAGTCTCCCCTTCCTGCCTCTTCTCGGGGCAGGTCCAGGGCTGGACTTTTATCTCCATGTCCTGGCAGAAAGGAGCCTTTTGTGTAGATGTTGTGCTTCATATTGTGTGTGTGTGTCTCTCTCTCCCTTTTTCCCCATCCTCCAGCAGGTGAAGGCATCAGGCTGTTGGGAGCCAATGTCCATCCCTCCCAGCCAGCGCAGCTCTGCAGAGGAGACCATCCTTGATGGCAGCTGCCACGATGCCCGTCCCGGCCGGCGGAGACGAAGTCTAGGAGCTCAATCCTCATTTTCCTCCACCTCGGAGCTCCTGCGGCCCCAAACCCCCTTCAGCCTCGAGAGCACCCTGCAGAGCCGCTCCGTATCGAGCTTCTCCGCTCCCTCTTCAGAAGACAATGGCCTCTCCGAAGAGCTATCCCAAAGTTTACCAGCCAGCACGGATGTGCCTTTTTCTGCAGCTTCTGCTACCCGGGACATCTGCTGTCGGCGAGGTTCAGCAGAAGCCAGGATGCTGCGGGCACACAAGCCCTTCAGTCCTCTGCTGGATGACCGTCCCACTGGGGAGCGCATCCGGGAGATGTCATCCTACCAAGCTGATTACTGGGCGTGTGCCATTCCAGATTCCTTACCCCCGTCTCCAGACCGTTACTCACCCCACTGGAACCCAAATAAAGAGTACGAAGACTTGCTGGATTATGCTTATCCCCTGAAGCCAAGATACAAGCTGAGAAAGATGCCAGAGCCTTTCTTCCACGACTCAGGAATAGGTTTGGACAGCTTTTCTGTTTCCCCCGAGGGCACTTTGAGGTCTGCCAGCATCTATGGCCATAGTGGGCAGGCTCGGGAAAGCGGAAGAAATGGCCGTCGGAGGCTCGTGGCCTCAGCAGAGAGGTTCTCCACTGTGGGGCCTGGAAAAAGAAGCAGCTCAGGGGCTGGCTCATACTATGAATCTTCACCTATGGCAACGGCATCCTTTGCAAAGAGTGCTTCCTCTCATCTTTATGGAGGTTTGGCTAAGGATGTAATGACAGAGTCAGCGGGGCTGAGTTCCTCTGGCCACCCTGCTGCAGATGGGAGAAGCTGGGGTACCAGAGGGAGCCCCTTCCCAAACTACAAAGGGCAGATGAAAAGCACAAATAGGTTTTTACCTACAACACAAGTGCTGCCCCTGAGGAGAGAGTGGGAGGGTGATGAAGAATTTCTCTCCCTGCCTCCCAGACTGCGGGAGCTGGAGAGGCTGGCTCAGTTTTTGTCCAATCTTTCCTTAACTGTAAGGACGCCCGGGCAGGACCACCGTAACCTTCCACGTCACAGTGACAGCAGACAGCCCCTTCCATCCAAGCTGGCTCCTTTCAGAGAAGCGGGTGTCAGGGACGAAAGAGGGAACATTGAGGATTATGCTGGGCAGTGGCATCCCTGCAGCTCTCGAAAGCTCAGCTGGGAAAACACTGAATCGTGTGACCAGATCCACAGGGATCCTCTGCCAGGGCTCCATTTACTGACCAGGCTCAGGGACACACTGGATGGAATGTACCTCAATGAACCACGGGTCAAGGGGCGGACGAAGAAGAACCAGCAGAGCCAGTCCCTTGCCCAGTGTGTAAAGGTAGGCTGAGATGAGAAATCAAGTTTATTATGGGAAGATCTTGCATCAATTATGCCTATATTTATGGCACCATTAAGGCTTCCCCTTCTGCATGATGTATGGTGCCTGGCAGCTGGGGTAATTAATGCAGGGGGGCTCACCAGAGCAGATAATTTCTTCTGATGGAGCTTTCCTGGATCTCAGCACTAAGGGACTGGGCATAGTGGAAATGTGGTTCTCAGCTTCCCCCAGACAGCCCATCCTGCAGCACCATGGCACCCAGAGAGTCAAGAAAGCTGCGCTTGGGGCTGGATCAGGGCGAAATCTGGCATTTTGCTGCCCACCCCCTCACTCTGGCTCTGTCATGCAACCTGGCCAGCCTTGCCCTTCCGCCTGGCCTCACTCATGGTCCCCACACTGGGTCCTACTTCAGGGTATAATAAGGCCTGGAAGAACTGGAAGGGTTTCTCTGAAGGGTTTCCTCAATTTTATGAATGTTATTTTTTTCTGGTGACTGCCTTGTGGCCATCCTGTCACTGGTGCTATTCTCCCTGGCTAGCATGAATTGCTCGCCACCTTCCCCTTCATCTTCCTCCCCACCTCAGCCCTAGACCAAATTTGGAAGCACTGCTGGGCTGTTTGCAAGAGTAATGTCATTATCATGCACAGCTTCAAACACCAGTGCAATTTATTCCCCCTTTTGCATGAGAATAGCTGTCAGTTTAAAAGGGTCAGCATTTGGGTGTGTCTTGTTGCCCCAAATCACAGTGAGAAGCTTTATGTATTAAAACCCCAACTTCTTAGGAGCAGGAGCAGGGCTGCGGTCTGGTTTTGGTGAGAGCAGAGGCTCCTAGGTTTTGTTCAGCATCTTACAGAAATAATCCCTTACGGAGACACTTTAAAAATAAATGAAAGCACTTAATTGAACGAGACAAACCCTTGGGGAAAAGCAACTGCAAATTAACTGCACTGATGCTCTGGTGAGGACAAGGGTGTCTCTTCAGCTGGGAGGTGGTGTAGGCAAACTCCTTCCTTCACAGCCCCAGTGTCACTGGCTTTGGACAGCCCTCTGTAGCAGCCATTTCATGGTGACCCACAATTCTAGCCACACGGTGGTTTTGGGGTCTGTTTAGGGACTTCAGTGGGTTTTTGCTTTTTTTTTTTTTTTTTTTCTGTTGACCTTTGGTTTCCCAAGCTTCAGGATGTTTTTGTGTGGCCTGGAGTGCAGGAGAGGAGCAGGGACAGGCACTGACCCAAACACAGCTGGCTCACCTATTTCTGTCCCTGCTGTGTCTTTGCTGCAGGAATAGCTCAGTAACCCCTTTTTTTATGCTTCGTTAAGTAGATGTTTTGCTGCCAGCTGGAAGAGCTAATTCATTGGCTGTACAACGTTGCAGACATCACTGACAACTGGATCCCAGCCTCGCTGGACACTGAGAGCATGAAGAAATCACTGCACCGCTGCTTGGTAGGTACCACCGCTGGCTTTTCTTCTCCCTCTTCAGTCCTACAGGCAGACAGCAGCAGCACGAAGCAGGACACCTCTGGCATGGTCCAGGTGGGTGATTCAGGGTGCACTGGGTGTGCAAAGCCAAATTTGGGAGCACTGGGAACGTGCTCGGAGAAACTGCTCCCCTGACAACCTGCTGCAGATGTATCTTGTCTTAAAAAAATAAACTTCTAAGCAGCACACTGCTTCTCCTTGCCTTCCCAGGAGTTCAAGAAAGATGTGGCTGACCACCGGTGCCTGACAGAGAGCGTGTTGGAGAGGGGAGAAGCTCTGCTTGACTGCATGGCATCAAATTCACCAGGTGAGGAGGAACATTTTAGCAGGTCCTGGACACAGCTGTGACGCTGGTCATAGCATCAGACCCCATAATCCCTGGCCCCAGGTGTAGGAGCGGTAGTCAGAGTTTGCCATTTGGTAGCTGTGTGGAAATGAAAAGGGTTTTACATCTCCATTGCTGATCAAAGACTTGGAGGTGAGGTGATTTGGAGGCTGGAAGCAAATTATCTCAAGTACTTTCAACTGCACCATGCCTTGGCCCTTGCCTTGGTTCATGCAAGGCAAAGGATGGATGTTTTTCTGCCTCTTAAGGGTCTCTTCTCAGATTTTTATCTTAAATGCAGCATGGTCGGCTTTTGCTGGGCTGCAGAATGCTGTTGGCCTGCAGCTGGGATGAGATGCATTTCTCCTGCACAGGAGGAGGCCATTTTCACTCCCTGCTTACACTTGGTGCATCACGGGGCAGGTGTTAGCAGCCCAGTCTGGGTAGAGACAGCCTCACCTGGCTGGTGGCATGACACAGCTGGGGCAGTCACCCCACTGACTTGGTGCATCCTGCACAAGGGATTTCTGAGCAGCTGTCACCAAAGGGACTTCAGTAGTGGAGTGCTGCATTATGGTTGAGCTTTCTTACACAGTCCCAAAGGTTTCCTTTGGGAGCTGCTGTTTCTGTATCTTCATGCTTAACCTGGAGCCTCCTAGGTAGCTTCCTATCCCCTCCAAACTCTGCATCACAACTTGGATGGCATTAAGAACAGATTATGGATTTCTAGCACACTTCCTTCCTTCCTTCCAAAGTCTGTCCGTGCATGTGGAGCTCACTCTCCCTGCTCTTGAAGACATTGAATTGTCGCATTGCTACACCTCCATCATATGTTTGGTTTTCCAGCTCTGAAAGACACGCTGGGTTTGATCGCGAAACAGTCAGAAGAGCTGGAGACCCACGCGGAGCACTTGTATAAGACTGTTCTAGCTGCTGTGGGTCCCCTGCAGGGAGAGGACAGGATGGAAGATGAGGGTCTGTAGCAGACAGCTGCTCAGTGGTGGTAAGCAGGACTCAAACCAGCCTTCCTGCGGTGGGGAGGGAAGCGTGGGAAGGTGGAACGCTTAAATTAGCAAACAGTATGTATCAGGTTTTATTATTAATTCTTTTAATGTGCTGTTTGAAAATCCTAAACGGAGGAGAAAGGGAGGGTGATCTCAAAATGGAAGCCTCTTTGTCTTTAAATGTGTGTCAGGGGAAGAGCAGTGTGATGAAACCCAAGATGAGGGCGCTGGCAGCTCCTTGGAGGGAGTAGGGAGGCTGCAGGCAGGTCACTGTCAGTCAGGGCAGAGGGGATGTCAGCAGTCAGGCACAGGCAGCTGCTGCCAAAATCATTTGGGCAGCAGTGGGGAGACAAGGAAGGGGTATATTTTTGGCTCTTTATCATCTCGGTTTGCTTGGCCTATAATGGTGGGGAAGGGGAGCAAGTGAATTCAGGTGTAAAATAGGAACTAGAAAACTTGTGTGCCTGTTTCTTGACCATTTTCCTGCAATTGAAGCTGCAGAGACAAACATGGCGGGAGGTGTTTGAGAGTGGGGACACAGCAGCATAAATGGGGGTCAGCTGTGTGCTGCCACAGCCCTCACCCATCATGCTGTGATGGGAGCCACTGTAAAACTGTGTCTTTACAAAACCATTATGGGTGTTAACAGGGTGCTGGGTCCAGAGATGCTGTAAGGCTCTTACAGGCTTCTGAGCACCAAGAGGTAGGAATTTAGGAACTGCAGGATAACCCTGGCTTCCCCCTCACCACCCTTCTAACCTCATCAACTCACATTGTTGACGTCCCCACAGCCCACACTACAGCACACCTTAAAATTTGGAGCTGCAAAGGGAAAACATTAGAGGCCAGTAACAGTAGGAGAGGTTTGGGGGTTTTTTTGTTGGTTTGTTTTGTTGTTTGTTTTTTTTTTCACTGCTACATATACATAATTATATCCTATAGACTATCAAGGTTATGTTGAGGTGATTTAAATACAGCACAGGGGCTTGGTTTGTTTGTTGGCTTGCAGCCAAAGCACAATACCAAACTTAAATCTATTTTATTTCAGGTGCTGCTGCCTCTACGAGACCTGAGATTTGTTAACCATTATCAGGAGGGATGGAAAAAAACCAAAACCCAATACAGTGCACTGGAAAACACCTCTACTACTTCTTGCAGATGCCAAATGCATCTGATCACTGTGTTTGGAGTTAGCCAACCCAGGCTGACTTCAGTGTGTTGGGTTTTATACCATGGCTTGAGAAAGCAGGTACCTGGCTGCTGGGATATTTGGTTAATAGTGCTGATTACATTGAGGAGGCTTGTGAGTGAGCAGTATACAGCTGGCCTTTTTTGGGGGAGGTATTTTTTTAATGTAGCTTTCCTTTTTTTATTGAAATGGTCTGTTCCATGTTAGCAAAACTTCAGGAACATGCTGTTTGTTTTTTGGGTTTGTTTTTTTTTTTTAAACTAAGTAATCTTTAGTGTGCTGTGCAACTCACTTCTAAGTAAAACCGTGTGATTTTAATAGCTGTGTTCTGTTTTGTTTATGCTCTTCAAAAATAGGTGCTAGAAGCCAAGAAATAGCAGCTCCTCCTGGTTCTTGCGAGCAAACTGACCTCTTTGTTTATGAGCACCATTCCCTGCTGAAGCAGAGCCTGGTTAATTTTCAGTTTTCTTATGCATAAGCACAAAGAGCCAATTTGCTCTGTGATGCACAATAAAATCATAAGCAGGTGAGCACACTCGGGGAAGAAGCAGTTTTTTATATAAACTGCTGTTACTTGTTATTTGTAGTGGTTGTTAGTGCTGTGCTGGTTTTCCTGGGTGAGGAGTTGTGCCTTTCCCTTCTTAAAGCTTGTACAGCTCATCACTGTTCACAAAACACCCATAAAGGGTTTTCAGACCCTTCCTGCAACAGAGAAGGGCATCTCTGAAACAGTGTAAGAAAGCAAGTGGCCATAAAATTACAGCCAGCTACAGAATGTTGGTACTTAGCTTTAATTAACCTTTAAACTAAATGATGCTCATTATGTTCTTGTGCAGAATACATCATTTCCTCCCATTCTTGGGAACAGAACAAAGTGGTGTGTCTGTCCTGTGCAAGTTAGAAGGTGAAAGAACAGTGAAACTGCAGCAGTTATGAATAGCACCAGGTTTTATGGTTTGTTTTTTTTTTATATACTCTCCCACCTTCCACCTAATTATTGAGGGAGGTAGAAAATTGTACCTTAAATGGCTTTTTTTTCTTGCCAAGTTGTAGGTGACAATTCAACAACAAAAAAGGAACCCACAAATGATTACAGTGAAAGTGATCTCACCAGCTTTACTGACACCAGGTCCTATACCTATGGACATTCAGGGTGACACTTAAACAAAGCCAGTGACAGGGCAGGATGGGAGTCATGTGTGACAAAAGGCTACAGCTGTCTGTCTGCTACCACTTCCAAGGCTTGAGCCTGAGCCATTATGTCAAAGGTATTTACTGCTTCAGCTCACAGATAAGAAGCTATAGTGCCCTAGTCCAGGATTTTTAGGCCTGCTCTACCCTCTTCCACAGGCTCCAACAGCACCAGCACAGTAACACAGTAAGGACTTGGGGGAGGGAAAAAAAAAAATCACCACCAAACAACTGGTGTAGCCCAAGTTGGTTTTGCAATGCTTTTATTACTGTATATATTAACATTGTTTTGGATAGTATGTAGCAGGCATCTCAACATTTAAGTTCATTTGTGCACTTCTCTGCAGGGAAGATGTTTTACCCTCAAATACACCTCCTTCAGGTTTGCTTCCTGATCTTAGCAGCACTCACTAGTCCTACTGCTCCTGCTCCCCAGGAGGAGCAGGTCACATTATATAATGAATTATACCAACAAGCACATCTCTAATAGAAAGCACATCACTTTATTGTGAAGGTTTTAAGTGGAAGAGTTCAACTTAACCATGACAATACTTTATGTATTACAATTGCCTGTTGATTGATGCAACTATGTTGAAGAAAGCTGTTAGCCAAAGTCATCCCCCCTCCCCCCCAAAAAAAGAGGATATTTGCACCAATTTTAGTTTATACCTCACAACATACCTAGGCTATATTTTTACTATCACAGGGTGTATTTACTACTAGGGGAATGTTACATGGTCTTTCAAACATGAGACTATTTACAGAATAGGCTGAACATTTGAGTTTAGATAAAGCTGAACAATTTTACACGTATAGGAAGTGTTATAGGCTAGCTTTCCTGTGGCTTTTAGCTAGACATCAGGCACTAATGATTTGATTAGCTCTGTACAAAGAATCACACACTGTTCAAAAACCTCTTGGCTGCTGGTTAGTTCCAAATTGTTTAAGATCGCGCCTACGTTGAGCAACAGTCTGTGGTGGGGCCTTACTGTCCCCGTTTCATCCTTCTGATGCCTCTGTGCATAACAGAATAGAAGCTAAGCTGTTGCACTAACTCAGAAGAGTACTGATTAAAAGAGGATGGAATTAACAGTATATAGAAAAAAACCCATAATATTGGTAGAAAGTTATACCACCTCAAGGTTACACTGAAGCCACTGATGTGAGGGAAATACTGCTCTCTCCCCTACCACAGCCAAAGCAGACAGGAATTCCCTACATCGAGTCCTTGAGAAATAAATTAAGTTCCAAGACTAAGTTAGGGAACTGTTGTACATTCAGAGCGCATTATGCCTCCTCCAACCTTGGCTGGGTGTTTGTGGTACAGCATTTGTGCCTTAAGCACCATGACAACTCAGGCTTTTGAGCCATAATCACTAGTTTTAGTAGACCAGAGACCTTCCCTGCAACTAGAAGGTCTGAGAGCCATGGCTGCACACAGATACTTTTTGTGCACAATGCAAGCCTGATTTCCCCCTTAGCCATACAAATTAAGACAATATTTATCACCATACAGTTTGATATTACTTCCAATAAGTACAATATTTATTAAACATTTCTTCAGTTTTGTTACATATTGTGCAACAAATTACAATATTCTGCAGCCACAAATTATATGCAGAGTATGAAGAAACTATTAATCAGATAGTGTGATCTTTCCATTTATAATTCTACAAGAAGGAACTAGCAAATCAGATCTTACATATATCTTACTAAATTTTATGCATGGAAAGTGACAGACACTGTTGTGCTGTTTGATACAAAATGGCTAAACTTCATCTTCAGAAGACTAAACCTGACATCTAAACATGCCAATAGAAACATCAAAACAAAAATACATCCTAACCAACCACAGGAAACAGTCTGGTATCAGGAAAAGCAACAAGGATTACACGTTTATAAACCAGCACACAAAGGTTTAAAACAGTTCTGAAAATGAAGTTAGCTGTCTTGAGTCAAGGGAATAAAAAAAGTCAGTATTGACCATTTACAATCTCTGACCTTTGTGGAGACGGTAAGAATCTGTTGTAGTGCAGCTACATACAGTACAATTCAGGCAATTTTTATTTATTTTTTTTTTTCACTTGGGTTCAGATTGCAAATTCATTGTTGTGAGACAAAAGGGGGGAGGCAGGTTTTAGCAGCAACCTCCACTAGACTGCTTGACTGGAGTGCTCTGAATTTTAACATTGGACTTCTCCACACCACCAGCTGTCGCTCCCGGACCCATTCGCTTTTTAATCTCAGCAGCCATGGTCATGAAAGACTGTTCTACATTTGTGGCATTCTTTGCACTGGTTTCCAAAAACGGTATTCCAAGAGAATCTGCAAATTCCTGCAAATTAAGAAACAGTGAACAGTAAGCTCATATACCTCACCCTGTTTCCTGACGCACTGCTGGATGAGTTGCAAGCTCCTCCACCCCACTTCCCAAACTCCAGTCTGAGGATGACCTTCACTGCAGGGGGTTGTAACACTTCTTGCATTTATGGCACCTTAACACCAAGACACTTACGTGCACCACAACTGGAGGACTCCTCTGCGTTATGACCCAGGCCTAGGTGCTCAACCAAAGCAAACACACATCAATACCAACATACCTTTGCTGTTGTATAGTCTACTACTTTCTTTGTGGTCAGATCACATTTGTTCCCCACCAACAACTTGTTGACGTTTTCACTGGCATAACGGTCTATCTCCTGCAGCCACTGCTTTACATTATTGAAAGACTCCTAGGAGATAAAATAACTGTAAGCAAGACCCTTAACCAAGAGGAAATTGTTCAGTAATTGCCAGGAAAGAACACCAAGCAGTGTACTTACAGCGTGGTTCACGACCACTGGAGAGTGCTACAGCACACCCCTGACTGCCTGAGGAGGGGAGAGTCAGCACAGGGTTTGTAAGGCTCCCCAGTCCATGCTCCAAGCCCTACAAATCTGCCCTTCCTCCCTTCCTGCTCTCTCCTTCCCCTCCTCCCACTTATTTTTCTCTGCTGTCTCTTGAAAAGTCAAGAACTTTTACCACCTGGGACTCTTCCTCCTCCAGCAGCAGAGATAAAAAGCACAGCACACAGCTGAAATCAGAAGAGTCACAGACATTTACAAAGCATCATATATTGGGTGCAAACCACATTGTTGTAGAGATGCTAGAACCACCTTTGATTCCAGAAATACAGAACTGCTATGCCTTAGCAACAGTTCTTTTTCAGGAAGCTACACTTCCTGGGAACCCTTCAAACCAGACAACTGCACCAGTAATCTTCAGAGATCCTTTCACAGAAACACTGGCTCAGTTGTATCCTGCATAGGTGCTGATAATTTTCAGTTTCAAATGCCAGTTTTTACTGTAGACCAAAGTTCAAGGACATTCAGAAATCCTTCAGCAACTTCCATCAGTAACTCAGACTTCCTGCTACCAAAGAAAGCTGAGAAGTGTTCACATAGAACAATCAGTTACCCACCCACCCAGTTTTAGGCTAACCCTAAGATACAACTGCTTCAGAGCCACAGATCCCAACACTTTATTTCTGTTCAGCACCAAACCGGACCAGCACACACACTGAGCTTGATAAACATTCACACAGCTTGAGGAACATCATCACTGTGTCCTTAAGAGCTGAGTTGTTAAATTCTCTTTTTACTTATCAGCCTAACGTACTTCAGATGTGAGAAACTCTCCATGCACAGGTTTAACACTTACCTGATCTGTAACATCATACACAACTATGATGCCATGAGCGCCTCTATAGTAACTGGAAGTGATAGTGCGAAACCTCTCCTGTCCTGCTGTGTCCCACTGCAAGGCAAATGGTAAGATCAGTTGCTGCAATGCAGCTGTGCCAGTGTCACACACCAGTTTGCAGAAATGCAGCTCAGCTGACTCCCCATCCAACTATGAGCATATCCAAGCCACGGCTACAGAAGTGGCTCCGAAGCTGTGGGCATCACAAGGGATCTGAGAAGACCAAGACATTTTAACTGAGGAGAATTACACTTCAGTAGGTGCTTTTCTAGAAGCACACATTTGTTTGGTTTCAGACAAGTGCAGTCAAGAGATCTCACTTTGTTTGGTTTCAGACAAGTGCAGTCAAGAGATCTCACTGAGAAAAACAATAAGCAGTTTTGACCCGTGAAGAAGCAATGGTTCAGTGGTCAGAATAAATGTGCACCAGGGCTTGAAAACCTGTTAAGGAAAAGGTCAGAGATATGTGGGTCTTTAGCATGACCACTCCCTTCAGCTCCTTTGCTACACCAGTTGCAGGAAAAGTATTTAAAAGCAACATGCTCTTCAGGGGATGAAGACCAACAATTCAAACCAAACCCTTCTCCTGCCAAGTTAATGAAGTGCTTGATCTCATGTCCCAGCAGGACAGGACCAGCACTCACCCAGACATTTCTCTCCCTAGAGCCATGTCAATAAAAGGGCTACCTGCACATTAAGAATCATCAGACTTAAGAGACGGACTTCAGCAGTGGCAGCATTTCCTAGTGGGCTGCTCTGGACTCAGAGCATACATTAGAGTCTGGAGGCTCAGATTCAGGCTTAGGCTTCTGGCCACAACCTGGACTCCTGCTTCACAACACAGTCTGGAATCCCTGAGTCATTGCCTTCAAGTCCTGAGAGCCTCTGCTTGAGCTGGAAGCAGTGGCTGACAAGGATTGTGTGACCTTGCATAGGTATTAGATTTCATTACACCAGTCACCCTTTTAGAGTGCTTCAAGATTAGAGGAAAGAACTGCCAACTTCCCTGCTTATTCCAAGCAAAAGGCCAAAAGCAGAGCAAGAAAACACTACCCAGTGCTAAGGCAGGCAGGCCAGCATGTTGGTGTTTATGTCAGTTTTTCCATTCAGGTCAACAAAAGTAGAGTTTCCAGCAGCAGCAGCCAGTGCAGCCTGGTACTAAGCAGCTGCTGCAGAATTCAGGCATCTTAGACAACTATGTGCTTTCACACTTGCACAGATCCTTGCCAAATACTGCAGAACTACACCAGTTCTGTTATTGGAGACCTCCAGCACAGGATTCTACCCTTATTCAGCTTGCAGCCTATAGTGCCTTTTAAATACTTAAGCTTTCTTTTTTTCCCAGGAAAATACATTTCCAAGTCTTTTCCTCTTCCAGGCTGACAGCCCTGATAACCATCCTTCTTTAAGGACAGGTCACAGGAAATTTTAGAAAAACAGCCTAGCCTCTTGTAACTGGGAAGATACTGCTTAAATTTTAATGATTACACTTGAAAGACAACTACCAGTAGTTGTGAATGTCATTCGGTGCTTCGACAGATTAAAGTACCCAGGAGTTGAGAAACACTACTTACTATCTGAAGCTTGATTGTTTTCCCATCTAATTCTATAGTTCTGATTTTGAAGTCCACACCAATCGTGCTGATGTAACTTTCTGTGTACGTGTCATCCTAGAAAAAAGAGCAAACAGGAGTCAAGACAGCTGCACTTCTTCTACAGTCACCTACACTTTATTATGCCACAGGCAGGCACCAGGCAGACAAAGGTACTTAATTCCCTACCAAAAAGTCTGATCGTTCATGGCAAAGTCCAATACGTCACTAGGCACTTTCACTGAGTATTTACTCTTCAAAATTTCAGCAGTTTTTTTAAAGGCACCTCACATAACACGGTTTATGTTCCAAAAACTACTCAGAAAACCTCTTTTCTAGAAATCCTGTAGTGTTAAGTCCTTCTGAACTGTAGCTTAAAACAGACTTTGCTTGTGCTGGCAGACTAAAGAGCTAATTAGAGTAACTATGGTTATTAAAATGCCTCAGATTTTTACTTTGCTTTGATGGCTTCTCATCTGTATTACACAGCAAACTATCTACAACAGGTCAGAGGCTGTGCCTCAGTGGCACTCACATCTCAGTTCCAGATCCTCTGTTGCCACAGCTGGTTGCTAAGGGAGTTTAGAGTTACAGCTTGGGTACTTGTGTTAAGTACTCTGCACTGCTGTCTGTGTTAATACAGGAAGGAAAACCAGCACTGGTTTAACAGCTTGCATGGACCTAACTGCAGAGTCTCCAGCAGGCCTTAAGGCACACATGAAACCCTGGATCAGTCTATGCTACCTTCTGGCTGCTAGCATGAAGGAAATTTTTATTCCCAAAGTAACCAGTAGGCTAGAACTTCATGTAATATACATCACAAAAGGCTTCATATCTATGTTTTTATAAATCACAAAAGCAACGTTTTTCTTTTAGTTATGAAGACACCTTAGGTGTTACTCCTGCAAGGAAGCATAAAGCATTAAGCCTTTTAGAATGACATGACATTTATTTCCTTAACATTTCAATACTCAATAGGTTATGTTTAAAAAGCCTGATGCTGTTTAACCTGCAGCAGAAAGAACACAGGTAAGTGAATGCTGTGATAATTCTCTACCTAGAAGTAAAATAGATTTGTTAGAATGCCAGCCTTCTAAAGAAGAAAGTTACTTAATTGAAGAAATATCAAAACTAAGCACAAACTTAAGCTGGCTATCAAAAAAGAAAAGTTGGGTTACTCACATGAAGCCAAAATTAATTCAAAAGTATCTGCAAGTGAAGCAGGCTAGACTGCTCTGGGAGTACTCCTCCAGCTCTGGTGTCACCTCCATTCCACTGCTTCCAGTTCCATGAGCAGAGCAGGTAACGTTTTCCTAGTGTTCATACTGGGTTTAGTGTCTCCCTGTCCTAATACTGCACAAACAGCGGTGGTAATAGCTTTAACTTCAGTGATGCTGTTTGCATTCACCAGACCACTATTTCTTATTAAACATGAAACACAAGCAGCTCTTTCCAGGGGTGCTCAGAGCAACTGCTGAGGCTGTGAAACTGCTGCCATCATCTTGCAGTAGTTTAGAAACTCGAGTTTCTAAACTAATGCCCCAGATTCTCCCTTCCTTCCTCTCCTCCCATGGCAACATAAAGCTGCCCTTTGGCACGGGCACAGATAAGGAGTTCACCAGACTCCAGCTTTTTATACTCACAGCTATCAAACCAGTTTTAAATTTTCCAGAAAACTAGAGCTTTTTGCCTCAAATTTCAGCCATAGCAGCCCACCAGCCATCTCAACATTTATTTAGACACTCATTCACTAAAGGAACCATAAGGTCTTATTATTACTAGAGTATTATTTAAATTACTACTTCCTCTGGCTAAGCAATCAGTGGGCCTTCTTAGTGAAGATTTCAGACTTAATCTGACTGAAAATATTCAGATCAAGTAGTAACTGATCAAGATCAAGATCAGCCCTGACACATTTGTACTCTTCATGCCTGAAGGCACACATCCCAGAATTGAAGTATGGTCTTTAGTGTTCTGCCACTAGGGTAATGATGGAAGTCAAATTAGGATATCTTGTTCTCAAAGTAACAGGAAAATGAGAATTTAAAATAATGTCAAGACTATGTCCACTTAAGTCATTCTGTATTAAACAAATAAATCTGCTAGGAAAGAATGCAGGAGACAGGAGGGTTTTGCAATACTTCAGTCATTGCTTGGTATACCAGACCTGACAGACAGCAGTGCTTTCAAGTAGTTCTTGTAGCAGAGAAGTTCTTGCCAAGTAGCTGGTGCTTTTTTACATAAAGTTTTAAAGCATGATCACTTACTGCAAATCTAAGTAGAAGGCAAGATTTCCCAACACCGGAGTCTCCAATCAGAAGTAGCTTGAATAAATAGTCACTGCAGAAGGGAAAAAAAAAAGTCACTTAATGAAGAACACTATCACAAACCAAGTTCCTTTTATCTAGTATACTATGATGTTTGAGAAAGTTAAATTATTTCACTGCTAGGGAAGTCACCTGCAACTCCAAACTTCTCTATCCAGTTTACATATTGTAACAATTTACTTAATTTACTTGATAAGGGAAGTGTAGGTGCTCTGAACACAGCATTTTTGTGTATGATTGTGCTTTTGTAGGAAGTTACTCTGGGGATATTAGTGTGACTACCACCAAGACAAACACAGTCCTACTTCAGCCCTTTGTGGTCTAGCTAAGATTAAAACAATGTTTCACAATTAAGTGCAAGCCTTAAGTTTGGTTGAGTGACTCCAGTAAGATGCAGATGGTAGTAATACCCTGCTGTCCCCAGTTAAGCAATTGAGCCATTATCTTTGCAAAATCTTTAAAGTCAAAGGCTTAGGTCCACTGCCCAGTTTCACAAGTACTATGTAGCTGCCCAAAACCACCCAATTCCGTCCCCTGTTTAAGTAATGCAAATTGAAGTTCATCAGAATCCAACAGCACAATATGCAATTTAAGTATACAAACTATGAGCACCAAGTTTACTGCCCTGCAAAATGAATGTCCAGCTTCCACAACAAACTGTTAACAGCTGACAGTAACCACATACTCCACTTGCCTTTCAGGAACTATAATAAAGCTAAAGCCATTGCCAGATGAAGATACATTCATTTACTAGAGGGTATCAGGTGATATATTAGTAATTCTCAAGTCACTTTGGAAGAGGCAATAATTTTTTTGTTGTTGTTTAATGTTGAGTCATTCCAACTCTGAGGGAACAAGCATCAATGATCAGCCTAGTCATACACTTGGAAGAGTAGTGAAGATTTCATTCTTAGAAAAACATCAGATTTTGTGTTAGTCAGATGAGTAATGGGCAGTTTAATACTAGAGATCAAGCATCAGAGAAAAAGCAACAAACCATCACTTCGAAAAGTTATTTTGCTTTGCAAGTATTAGACTAACCCACTGTAGGTTTACAACTCTTCAGTACCTGCAGTATACAGGATTAAGTCCTGTTCTAATTCAACCAGATGAGTTTAGGTATTTCTATGCCTGCTTAACCAAACTGAGAAGGTAAAGCACATGCAAATGCCTGAAGTCAACTGTCCCCACCTATTATTCCCCAACATTGGCATGGACCCTGCCTGGCAGGAATCCAGCCAGGAAACTGCATCCCTCCTCATCTGGTAACAGCCAAGCAGATGGTCAACTGCTGGGCTTTGGACTACTCCTCTGCTCCAGTGCCCAAATGCCCATCATCCTGGCTGGTGCCTGGCTGCAAGAACAGGCTCAACTGAAACCTTCATGAGCTTCTGCATTGCTTCTGTCAAGGCTAGAGAAATGAGAAGTGGTGAATGTAGCAACTAGTAAGCTGATCCTTAGAAATGCAACTTTCCCTGTCAATGAACAGCTAAAAACACTCAAGGTATTTTAAAAAAAGTCAATATCTTAGCAGTTTATGGCCACAGAATTCACTACTCCACCTGTCAAGTCATGCACTGAAGAGAAGATGGCTTTCACAGAATGAGTTATCAACCCAAAATGTTCAGTGGAGGTAAGTTACATCACAACCCACAGAGCTTAATAGTTTCAAGACAGCTGAAGCATTATTACTGACCCAGAAGCAGTACTATTGCCTGAACACTTGCAAGTGTTCATAGACAAAATATGTTTCTTGAAGTTTGGACCCACCCATAAGGTGACAAAAAAATCACCTCACAACCTGGAGGCCTGAGTGCTGCTTCCCTGTGTGCCTTGCTCAGGCTCCACCTGAAGAAAATCCACCACATTTACACTGACAGCCTAGTGGTGGAAGATACACAGCTGTGCTTTTTTTCTGATAAAAGTGTTTAAAGCCCAAGGATCACTGAAGTGGGGCGGCACTGAGCAGTGTTAATTGTTACCCTCTGCTGCCTTAAAACCACCACCATCACCCAGGAACAGTAGGCAAGAGGTTACCCAATAACTTTAGTAAGAGACATTTAAACTTTTTACCCCTACTAATAATTTTATTCCCCAAGAGTAGCAGAGTAATTCTACCTAACCTGGAGACAAAGGTAAAGTGCATCAGAGACCTGGTCCACTGTTAAACCTATTCCTTCTTCCCCAGAATTAGCATAAACTGAAGTCACAGTTGCCTGAGCCTTCAAACAGCTCCTTCCTACTTAAGCAGGAATTTTTGGTTGTTTAGCTCACTGCAAAACCAGAATTTTCAGCAATCCTGAAGTTAAATTATTATTTACAGTAAGCACAAATACACTTTAAAGTATTAGAGCTTGCAGCATGTTATAATCCCCTTAAGAATGGCAACACATGAATATTGCCATATATTGTTTTCCCTAAAATTAGTGGGGAGAAAAAAATTAATTCCTGGTGTAGGTAAGGCTTCAGCTACAAGTCTGAAATATTCATTTAAGAGCCTGCCTTTTCTTCTAAGGGGAATTCAGCTCTTCCCAGCTCTCAAACATCAGGTAATATGTCTGCCTCTGTTACTCTTAGTGCTGAAAAGCAGCTCCCAAACATATCTTAATCTTCTATTAAATTTTGACTATTCAGAAGCAAACGAGAATGATAAGGGTTAATACACAGCACTATTCTTAATGTGAAAATAACCCAGAAGCCTTAAATACTGGGTTTGACATTTTTGCTATTAAGACCTTCACTCAATTTGGTACTTCCAGAAGCAAGTGACAACCACAGAACATTGATCAAGATTAATTCCCGATACCACTTGGCTGTTAGTTCACTCACCAGGGTGTTTATACTAGTCAGCCTACTCTATGCAAGCTGAAAAAAGGGGTAGGAACAGTGACTTTAGCCATCTGCCTCACCCCCACCAGCAACACCTGTGCCAGTCAGGCTGTAGCATGGCTTAAAACAGCCTTGACTGAGTTAGCTCTGTCTCTGGCCCTAGAAATGGGTATTTCATCACAAAACCCCAGTGTTGCCTGGTAAGCAAGACTGACCTTAGACCTGAATCAATTCAGAGATAATTCAGGTAGGAGCTTACTACTTTTTTTTTAATATTTTAAAATATTAAGATAATTCCATATTCCGTATGATATAGTACCTTCCTTTCTAGGTCCCGTTGTTTTAGGACCTTCTAAAATACACCAGGTACCTGTATCAGGGCCTTGAGAACCAAATGAGACATATGACAATTTTAGAGACAGCTCGCAGGGTACACCAACAGTTCAAATCAACCAAAAATGATCACAAGATATAAAAATTTACACAAGTCTATTTCTAGACTGAACTACACCGACAGGATTATTTGTGTTGATGGGTTCAACTATAGCAGTGTGTCCAACAAGCCATGCAGGTTATTAATATTTGCTCCTGAAGAGCCACAGATTCATTTCTGAAGGCACTGAATTTTGCTCTTCAAATATGAAGACATCAGCTCTTCCAGCTCAGGCAGCCTTCATAAAGCAGGCTGAGCTATGCAGTATAGCCTTCTCCACACTTCTTGAAGATGGTGTGAATTCAGATTTATCATTCATCTAATTCTCACCGATTCCACAAGCAGCTATAATAAAGAACAGACTGGAAGAATGCATGTAGGTACTGTCAGTAAGAGTGAGGCTTTCAAATCCTCCCCATCTAGAAGAGGATATGATAACTTCCTCTTGACAAAAAGATAAAGAATAGATATGCACATTTAAATAAGTCTTGCAAAAAAACCCAAACATCTCCAAAACAACCTTGACATCTTTGCAGCATCCTCTTGAGTTCTCCATGCAATAGGCAGCAAGTTCGGCAGAAGACCAAGAAGTCAACTGAGGACAGACCTGGGCAAAGCTGCATGGAACAAGGGACCTGTGGGCCCCTACAATACTGTTGGTTTATACAGGTAGACACATGAGGACTTTTTTCTAAATGCCAAGATTTTATGCTAAAATAGAGAAGACTGGGTAGTCATCCATCTCTAACAAGGAACTGCTGGAATCAGCTTTTATCACTGATGTCAGCTGCAAGTTTACTGTAAACAGGTACTCACAGCAGCCTCAAATCCACAGACTTTGTTCCACCACCCAAGAAATTCTGAGGAGGAACATGACTGTCACTGATTACACACTGCCTGTGTAAGTAAAAAGACTGCAGAAGACACAATGCCACTGTGCACTGCAGACTGCCATTTAGAAAGGTTAGAACACAAACAGTTTGGGGTGATTCCAGTAACTTGGAAGCTGTCACTCAATCATTACCTACTGAACACCCTCACACAAGACTGAAAAATCCCTACACAAGTATTCTCCAACACTGAAGAATGAAAAACAAAAAAGAGATTTACTCCCAAACCCATATGATTTCCCCAACTCCCCCTTGAAGAAGGCAGCTAGAACAAGACACAGACTACAGAGCATTGATCAAGATTAATTCCCGGTATCACTTGGCTGTTATTTCACTCACCAGTGTGTTTATACTAGTCAGCCTACTGTATGCAAGCTGAAAAAAGGGGTAGGAAGCACTGAACCTGACCTATCCAGTCACAACAGTGTCAATATTGACATTTTGCTCACTTAAACACCATAAGGGAGGGGAGGAATACAGAAGAAATATACCCCAGTGATAGGTGGGCAGATGTTTTGAGAATTCAGCTTCCAGATGCCAGCACTAATATCTTATCCAGCCCTCTTCAGCTCCTTTGCTAAAATGAGCAAGTGTATTAACTACTCCACTAGGCTGTTCTACAGCTCTGAAGTTTCATGGAAGCTCACACACCACCCATGCACCACACCACCCTTCAAACCCTCACACCCATAGCTTCTAATCCTGTAGCTTTACCAGGAAAATAGAAGGTGACAGATCTTTAAGGAGACAAATATTTTTATTAATAAATTTTCTCTAGCTATCCCACTGACCTCAGATAGTTCTGGCATGCCCCAGAGAAAGGATTCGGGGCTACAGCCTGATCTGAAGCTGTGATAAAGTGAGAATGTGTCACATTATATACAAGGCACTTCTGAAAGGACATCTGTACCTGAATCTGTTACACATTAATGTCATAATCCTGTAAACCTTATTCCTGGTTTAACATTGATCCATATTACAGCAACAGATATTTTCTGTCCATCTCACCACACCCTTCCCATGTCCAATCCTCATCCTGCAGACACAACTCCATCAGGAAGTGGCAATTTAATACTACAAATTAAACCTCAGCTTCTCCTCTTTGTTTCACTTTCAAGAACTCAGCTGTCCTCTCTACCAGGAATGAGCGCTCTTCATGGAGAACAAGTTTCCTTCCAAACGTCTTTCCTGTCTTCAGAGCAGCATTTAGTATCAATGCAGGGAACTCCTCCCTGCATCTCTCTAGAGAGGCTAAGAGACTTCCAAAAAGGTAAAAAACCACAGAAAAAAACTTCTTCATGTTTCTGCACAGACAGTGTCAGCAGCCTAGCACTTTGCAGGCAGCTTTTCACTACAAACCTCACCAATCTGCAAGGTAAACCTGAGTTTAACCCAGAGTCATTATAAGCAAAGAGGCACCAACCAACTTGTTGGTCTTTCACCCACTGACTACCTACAGCTGCTCTTTTAGTGTTTTCCGAGGCCACAAGGGCAAGCTAGCTATGAAATCTTGCCAAGATGTAACTTGAGTTCCTGGCTGTATCTCTTAGTTTTCACCAATGCCTACTTTGCCTTCTACTCGTATTTGCTCTCCAGGTGACTTTAAAGGGCCCAGAGGGCCTGCAATATGTTGCCACAAGCCAAGAGCACAAAAGAGATCACAAGTCAGTAGCTTCAGCTTTGTGTAAAAGCATGTTTGGAGGACAAAAGTTTTTCAGAATGTCATCCACAGACAATGGGTATTTAGACCAGCAACATCACACCATGCCCGCATCTCAATACCATAACCACTTCAGTTACATTAGAGGGCACAGTGGCTTCATCATCCCAAACTGGAGTGCCAGCAAAGCCAGTGTCAGTGAGAGAATCCTAAAAACACTCTCCAATACTTAAGTACTGAGAGTGCAGCAGCTGATTTATAAAACACTTTTTAACTAATCCCAAGTCTCTCCTGTTTTTTACTCAAAAAAAGTCCATGAGGTAAAGGAGGTTTATTGTCCTCAACATCCTGGTGGGCAAACCACAGCTCTTACAGTTGCCAGGATACAGACAACTGCTGACCATAGAGCTCGGACATCTTTACTTTGGGCACTCCCATTAGAAAAAAGGGCCATGTTCACCCGAGGAACACCAATGCTCCGGCAAAAAAACACCAATACAAACACAACAAAAAAACCCAAACCCAACAAATGTGCCATCACCAAGCTTTCTAGGCAAGTGTTATTTCAGCTCAAGACAGCCCCACGAGCATTTCATTATCAAGTCACAGCGTTGCAAAATCTACATAGGCAAGAAGTGTTTTGCAAGAGCCATGTGACACACACATGACTTGCAGCTAAAGTGAAGGGTGGACCTCTGACTACTAAGCTGGCAGCAGCAACCGGTCAGGAAGATCGGCTTTCACAAAGAGCTGGTTTTCCTCCCTCACTTGTTGGAGCCCGGGCTCCGATGCGCATTTTCGAAGGCCAGAAAATTCGCCATCCGCTGCGCCCATACTTACTTGGCCACCGACATCGCTCCCGGGGAGGGAGGCGAGATGCCGAAGGCGCCCGGATCACCGGGCCCATCGCGCCGGTTGTTAGCAGGAACATCATTAACTTTTCATGGCCCACCATCCGGCAGCACCACCCATCCCCACTCGCCGCCCTGGTGCCCGTAACCCAAACCCCGGGGGACGGTACCAGCAGGCCCAACACCTGCTCTCCGCCGCCGCACGGCCTCCGGGGCACGGTTCCCTCGGTGATCGGGGGCAGGCGACTGGCTGACAAGAGTCGCTCAGGCCCGAAGGCTCGGCCCTTCCTTCTCTCTCTCTCCCAGGTCCCTTCCCCTCCCCCCCCCACCTTCGCCAGGCCCGGCGGCGGCCTCCCTGCCCGCCCGCCCTCCCTCCCTCCCCTCCCGCGGCCCACCCATCGCGTCCCCCTCGGCGCGGGGCAGTTGCACCCCGGGCCGCGACAAGCCCCCTTCCCCCTCCTCCTCCCCGGCCCGCACTCACTATTCGGGATTCATGCTGGACATGTCCGTGGGGCCCGCGGCCCGAGGGACGGCGAGCGCGCTCTAAGGTGGGGTGTTCGCGGCCTGGCACCTCCCGCCGCCGAGGTGGGCGCTCCGCGGATGCAGACGTCCAACGGCTCCCGCCTTCTCCCGGCGCTCGGCTGCCCCTCCGCGGCCTCCGCGGCCTCCGCTCTCGCTCCTCAGCCCAAAATGGCTGCCAGAGCCCAACCAGGAAACGGGGCGGCCTTTCGCCGAGCAGCGCTTACATGGCCGGGGGGCTGTGGCGGGGCATGCCGGGAAACCGAGTCCTAGCGGCCGAAGAAGATCCGCGCCTCCGGGCGGCCGCGCCCGACCATTGGGAACTCGCTTTCCCGGCGGCCTTTGCGGCGGCGGCAGCGCATGCGCCCCGGCCGGCCTTTCTTCCCTCGGCCCCGTCGGCTCGGCGCGGCACTTGGCGCTGCCGATTGGCCGGGGAGGAGCCGGCTCAGGGTGACGTCGGCGGGCAGACGTGGCAGCTCTGACGAGTCACCGCGCGGGCAGCTGGGGGGCGGGGCCTTGCCGGGCGGGGCCGGGCCGGGCACCCTCATGGCGGGAGGGGGCGAGCGGGCGACCTGGGACCCGCCCAGCCTCACCACCGCCCGGGTTGCCCTCCCGTCTCAGGAGGTGGCCCCCCCCGGCACGGCCCAGCCAGAGGCTTATTTTACCCGTCGGTTAGGTTTCCTCCTCTATAAAGACGGGGGAGGAGGAGGGTGTGCCGGGGCCTGGCAGCCACCTACACGTCGGGATTTAAATCTCTGAAAGGGAAGGAGTTAAAAGTATTTCGCCTTTAAAAAGAGGAGAGAGAGAGCGGCCTGAGCGGAGGGGGTCGGACTGCCTGCCCGACTCCTTGTTCTGCCCCTCACCTTGGTGCCGGGTGAGGCGAAAATGGAGGCGTTGTCACCAAAACCAGGAACAAGGGTGGCTGGCAGCGCCACGACATCGGTCAGAGAGCGGGGCACCTGCTGGAGTTCAGACCTTTCTCTTCTCCACATGCGTTAATCAGATACAATCCCTATTTTGTTACAATCCCTATTTTCTTGTCTTGTCCTCGCATCTTTTATCAAAAGCAGTCATGTTGGGTAACATTCCATGGGCACAACACATACTGCTGTGCTGATCTTACTGCTGGGAAACAGGCCAGGAGAGATTGCCACACACCTGGCATCTCGGAGAAAACCACTTGTTAACACCGGGTGAATTCTGTATACAGGCACCTAGTCTTCTGGTCAACCACGCAAAACAAATTCTTACAGAATATCAGATTTTTAGTTGTTTATGCTTTTGTATTTATTCTGAACCTTTCCAATGCTATCAGAAAGAGCACACTGCTGCCCCGCTATATACATCGTTCTAGATTCATACACAGAGCACTGCTAAACCCTGCAAATCTTAACAGCTCCTTGTAATCAGCTCGGGAATTTAAATCCCTACTAACTACATATTATCTGACATTATTTCATTACAAAGGGCATAGTATAATACATTGGCCAAGGGTTATCTTCTAACCAGCTCAAAGGACAGGAGGAACAAACCACAAATGGATTACGAGACCATCAAAACATCCCATGCAGGTAAGTGTGTGTAGGACTTCAGCTTCCTAGGCCAAGCTGGGGAGTGTTACTGCAGCCATGTAGCTGTTAATTGGTTCATGAACTGACTTCCACTGAGCTGCAACTCATCAGCCATGGCACTACACCAAGGGACAGCCAAAATAACCAACGGGAACAGTCGTCATCCCATTGAACGGTAACAGAGAGAGCTGAGTCCCAGAGGAACTGAAACTGCACAGTCTTGTCCTTTTTTCCCTCACAGTAAGATCGTGAAAAGTCACCCACACTTCACACGTCTTCATGGTTTTAATACAGTTCTGTTCAGTTCCTTAAAAAAAGGCAGTAAACTGTGACGACTGTCGTAAAAAAATACGTTTAAAAAGGTTTTGGGTTACCTTGGTTTTCTCGCATTGCTTGTTAGGCAACATAATCTACAGATGAATCTACCACAAAATGACTGCACATTCTGCTTCTGCAGTGGCTGTTGTTGAAGATTCTACTTCCCTTTCCCTATTACTTTGTGTCTTTGTGAAACAATACCAATTTTATTTGACATTTGTAAATTGTTTGAAAGTCTTTGTTTGTACAGCCTGGCTCCTGAAATGCTCTGTGGAAGGTGACTAGATATGCAGGAATACCCCAGATGACAAACTCCATTTATCACACAGCACATCATTCTCTGTTGAATACAAAAATTGTTTATGCAGGGACATTTTTAACATTTGTGCTTTCACTTGTCTCTTCCCCAGTGAAACAAAAAGCTCCAACCACCCCAATTCCTTATTCCTGTGTGAGGAATAATGCTAACAAGTCACAGGAAATAGGGCTCTGCCACATTTGGCACTACATTAATGAATCCAGCAAAGTCAGAGCAGACACAGGGACAAACCAACTCCAGCAGCACCAGCTAACTATGAAAGCTGCCAATTAGATTTACTTCTGAAGTAAGGCACAGGTTAACAAGCACGTGGGATGCAGTTTCATCTCAGAGAAATAATAGCTTCCGTGTCTGAGGAGATCATACTTAATCTGTATGACTGAACCAGCAGCACAGCAACCCCGGGCTCTTGGCTGGGTGTGAGTGACATGCAAAAAGTGGGTCTCCTTCAGCTCTCCAAAGAGGAGCAGGGAGGGCCTTCTGCTGCCCATGTTGCAGGCTGAGGTCATCTGCTGCTGTGATGTCATCTGCAACTGAGTGTCTGCACTTGTCTAACTGGATGAACAGGTTCAGGACCCCTGCCTGGTTTCTAGCAGGGTTCAGAGTGATGATTTATAACCTGTAGATCACGCTCCACTCTGTTCCTCCTCGTTCCTGAAGTGGCTATTCACAGTTTATCCTGAATGTCACCAACCACTGAGTGGTTACAGAAGTCGTGCTTGTCTTCTCACTAACAGGAGTGCGATGCAAGGAGCAGGGTAAGATGCCAGTTAGGGAAACATTATTCATATACCTTCAGGGCTGACTTCTGCCTGTGCCAATGGAGGATTATTTTATCCTGCTGGTGAAATCAGCTGCAGAATTTCCCCTGCTTCAGCTACAGAGCTCTACTGGAGCAGCCTAGGAGAAAGGAAGAGCCATGAGCACAGATACCTTGTAGTGTCATCACCTGCCCCAGTCCTGTCCACCTCAGGGCAGTATCCTGACCCACTAACTTGTGTTTTTGAAGTTGACACCTGCTGGTTTCTGCTTCCAGTCAGGTGAACTGCCATCCCCTGCTCCCTTCTCTCTTTTCCCTAGGCCACGAAAGGTGTGTGACAGAGGAGGTTCTGAGAAAAGAAGGGCAGGGGATGGGACTGAAGGAGAGAGAGAGAAAGCAAACTACAGTGGCTGCAGGCAGGTGCAAGAAGGAAGACAGAGAAGGAAAAACAGCACAGATGATGAAGGAAAAAATGTTACAGCTGCATGAGTTCAGCTTTTGCATTGCAGTATGGAGCCCATGTGCCTGCTCTGCCACAGGGCTGTCACTGGGACTGTCAGGGTATTGCAGCCTGTGGAAAGCAACAGTTTTCTGCGAGCATAGGATTTGTTCTACCTTCCTCTTCCACCCTTGTATCATATGAAACAGTCAATATTTTTTGCTATATAACCACGCCACACAGTCACAGAGCAAGGGCAGGGTTCAAGTCTGCTCTCTACCACAGTTTTTACCCTGAAAATGTCTTTATTTTCCCTTTGTAGCAGTTCTTGAACCAAAGGTAAAGGGGAATCAGGTTTCTTAACCACTACTGCCTCCCCATAAAGCTGACATGTTAGCACAGCAGTGTTCAGGTATAATATGGTTCCTGCCTGTGTCCTTCTTCCTCAGCTATGTATAAAATTTAGAAAAAACCCCAAACCAAACCAGAACCAATTTAGGTATTTATTTCCACTCCTGCCTTGCTCTGCTCTTCCTTTCCCCTTCCCCTTCTCAGTGTCTGATCTGTGTAGTGGGAAGCTGGCAGGCTAATAGAGGCACAACAGCCATGCAGAGAAGGTCAGGTGCCAGGAATGCACAACAGTGAGCTGAGATATTGCAACTAATTCTAAATATAAGGAGTGCTGGGGAACAAACACTGATTTTAGCTTATCAATAGCAGCATGTCTCTCTCATATTGCTCACAGTCCTCCCTTGTATGTAATCTCTCTGCAGGACTTGCCAGCTACCAATGTTTTTCTGACAATATAACCACTCCATTTCTGATGTGCTGGCAGCACACCTAAAATGGTGTTACCAAATTCTTCTCTGTATTAATTCTTGTTTTAGGAAGTAAAAGGGCAAAGTTGCTGATGGACCTGTGGTACCACTGGGAGGGATAGAACAAAATAACCCATAATCAGGTGTACTCTGATGTCAGAAAAACAGAAGTAGAGGGAAAAATGTATTCTGGAACTGTTGAGAAGTGCTGATCCAGTATCACATATTATTTCTCACAAGAGGGAGAGAACCAAGGAGTGTAATGGATATTACCAGTCTGAAAATCAACAGGAAACAGCTGATGTACAGCTCTACCTCTTGTTTTTGCCTCATATGGCCTGTGCATTTCTATCCTCTAGTGAGAGGAAAGCAGGCAGAGGTTTCACATTGGTTCCAGTCACAGGCAGATACAGGCAGGGTAAAGTGTCAAGAGCACTTGGTGGATGTGAAGGTGTAGCAGGATGCTCAAAGAGCAGATATCCAACACTGTTGAGCTAAATTTCCTTTGGGAAACTCCTAAGAGGAGATCCAGAACCTTGCTCCAGCTCCTGTCTTCAGAATGCAGGCCCAATTTGCTTCAGTTGTGAGCATGTGAGTTTTTGTGACAACTGTCACCCAAATTTGACATAGAAATTATACTGGGCAGGACAGGAACCACTGTAACAAGCTGGCTACCTATTAACTTTGATATATTCCTTTACTTTCTACTTTAGATGGTGATTTCTCAATCTTCTGCAAAACTGACAATTTGCATTGCAGGAGTAGCCATGGAGGAAGCAGAGGGGTTTGGTAGTTGGGGCTTTGTGTTACGCAAGCCTAGTGGAAGCATCGTAACATTGAAAGCTTAGGAAAGTAACTGAATGCTTTTGGTAAAATAATTAGAAAAAATTAGGTTGGAAGAGACAGCAATAGATGACACAGTCAGTTCCTCTGTTTCAGTTGCAGCTATTTCAATCCCAATAGGGATATATTTGAAAACACCCAGAAATGACAATTCCACTGCTCCCACAGGCCATTTATGATAGCACCCACAAGAAAGGTAAAAAAGCTCAGTGGTAAAATAAATAAAAATAAATTAAGCAGCCTAGGCTTTTACTTAAGGTTGCTGATGAATTCTGTACACTTTACTTCATCTGTTATACCCTGGCCATCTTTTTAATCATAATCTTCAGTGCCACAAGAGATAAAGATGACTTTATACATCAGCATATGCCAATATCTTGAGCTTCTGTAGCTCAGTGCCAGATGAGGGCCTGGCATGTTTGTTGTTTTTATAATGACAGCTCAGGCTCTGGCCTGCAGCTGTGCAACAGGAGATTGGACTCTGAGGCTGCCACCTCCTGAGCACCTGATGTCTTGCTTACAGCACCCATTTCCTTATGGTAAATGAATGCCTCCTTACTGGTGCAGACTTTGGCTGACTGCCACACAGACATTGGGGCAGAAAACACACTTTAAAAGGTCCCAGAAACATCGTGAAGTAAGAACACTTAGGGTGTTCTTACTGAAGGGGTTGCTTAAGTAGGGATCATAGTACTCTCCACAGATGCTGCCAAGGGCTATCTTCTATGTCTGACTCACTCATTTTGCAACCCAGAAGAGATAGCAGGGTTGCACACCATGGAATTTGGTCGCTCTACTCTTTGCCTAGGTATCTATTTGCCTAAGTGTTCAATTCATCAGAGCACTTATCATCTAAATGCTCTGGCATGTAATCATCCTGCTGGACTGGCACCTCCCTGTTTGGCCCGGGATGTTGTTTAACACTGACATTGATTTAATATTGGAGGGCTTTTTTACTGGGTTTTGCCAGTGGTTTTGATGCCAGGGTTCTGGAAGGGAGTTTCACCCAGTTAAGCTGAAAAGCTTATATTTTCTTATACATGTGTAAAGCATCCAGAAGCAGCAAAAGGATACATTTTAAAATGAAAAACAGCAAATCAAATCAATGTCTGTATATTCTTTCATTTTTCCTTCTAGCCCTTTTCTTCAAAACCAGCTTTTGTTCCACTATTCTCTCTTCTGACATTTTTTTTCGAAAACTTTCTTCTCTATTTTCCTTTGTTTATGATCCTCCTTCTTCTTCCTTATCCTTTTTGCACTGCTGCCTTGCACAGCACCTTCCATACTTAGAGTGTTGCACACTTATGGGGGCCTGCAACATGTTATTCAACAACACAATGCCTCCCTTGTTTCATGGCCTGACACCAATTATACCATTTTACACTTTCCTTGATCTATATTTGGAATTTCTTTCTCACTGTTCGTTGTGCTTTTTCATCTTTCTTGCCTCTTGGTCTTCTGTTCTCTCCCCACTCACCCCTGGTAAGCTCCACCTAACTTGGTCAGGGCATTCATTAGCAGGCTTATGAAACTGCTTGCACATGCGTGTACAATTTAGCTGTTTGTCAGGAGAGAGAGGCTCAGACCTCCACAATGACATTTGGGCCTGCAATTGCATATTACACTGTCTTCTAGCATTCTCTCTTTTCACGGTGGCTACAAAAGCAGAGAGAAAGGAGGAGCCATTTCCCACACTAGCCAGTAATGAATGTGCATCTTCCAAAGGACAAGCTGGTCTTGCCAAGTCCCACACGCACTTTTCCTGCACATAGTCAATCCCCACATAGTCAATCTGGAGTCCTGCCAAGGCTATGGTAGTTGCACAGTTTGAGAAATACTGTTATAGGTCAAAGATGCACCACTATCTAGACCCACACAGCATATCCTGACCTTTTCAATGCTCAGGCCTTCACAGTCTTTTAAGCACAAAAGTCTTAAAACTCTCAGAAGTGTTTGTGTTTTTCTTGTCCATACTTTCTTTGCAGTTTCTGCTATATTTCATCCCTAAAAATGGCAGCAAAGAATCAGTCAACAAGGACATTTGAGTCTACCCAAAGCTCTAAATGCACCCTTTGATGCTGCATCTTTCTGTAAACAGGTGCATTTCAACACAAGAATTCTTAAGTATTCTTTCTTAAGTATTATGGGATTTAGGGAGATTCGAAAGTAACACAACTGCTTTTTCCTATCAGTAAAGTTGATAACTGCATACCTCCCTTGTCTGTTAGACTAAACTTTGTGTAGTCATACACTAAATTAAACTAACAACCAACAGAAAACCAGATGGGATCTATCTTTTATTGTTATTCAGTACAAATCTTTAAATGTAACAAAAGTTCAAGGAACAAAGCTCAGACACTGGATCAGTAAAGTCAAACACTTTCATTTTCCTTCTAAACACAGAACCTTCTAAACCAGAACTGAGGCTGGCTTACAGACTCAATTTCCAATTGATAATTTTAAATTAAAATCCCTTGGATTAAAATTAGACATAATCTCTATTATTTCAGACAGAAGTTTGTAATTTGTACCATTTGTATCACACAAGGCCTCTGCAGTCCAGTACAGATCAGTTCAAAAGTCTTTGAAGAAGCAAAGATTTTTGGTAGCTGATTTTGAAAAAAGAAAATTAGGAAAGGCTTCATTCTGCTTAAAACATTAATCAGTGAATTTAAGTGGTAAAACTCTCCATAGTAGTAATGCCAGTATGAGAAGCAAGTATTCTTTATCTGGATTATACAAACACAAAATTAGGAAATTACACTCAGGATTCAGCCAAGTGTGAAAAAATTTCCATGCAGCTCAAAGTTTTGAGTATTGGGGGAATTTATTTTCCTTCTCTCAATTTCTTGCTCTCTACTTCCTCTCCCTTTTCTTTTTGTCCCTTTAATTTTTTAAGATTGCACTGCCTCTGCAATGACCCAGTACACCTAAGCATACTGTTTAGACACACAACCTAAATATAGTGAAAAACTCTTAAACTCCATAGAGGTTTTTATTTTTTAAGCAATGTTTAATTACTAGCAGGCTAATCCTGCAACCATTTTTCACTGGAAACACTCTATGCAATGGAAGGGTGCTAAGGTGATTCTAAATTAAATTGTGTAATGACTGACAAACTTTAAAAAAAACAACTTAACAAACATGAAAGCAAAGGTATAAAGATACTGGACACATTGCTAAAATGTGGTAGAAAAAACATTATTCAAAACTAAAATATCCACAGTGGAAATAAATTTCTCTTTTTTGTTTTTGTTCATAAGGCAGGCACATCATGTTAAATTCCAAATTCTGTATTTAGATGCTTAATTTAATTTAATTTTAGATTTATACTGATTTCCAGGTATAACAAAACGTTTCTCCCAGATCTCAAAAGACTGCTTACCAATGACCAATCTGTCCTGATGGTCACCTACAGATTTTCCTGTATGATGTATTCTTCTGTGGGGGTTGCTGCCCCTTCCTAGGGGGGTTGCTGCACTTATTCACCAATGCAATCCTTTTCCTGAGACCAACTTCAGTATACAAATGGCACTGATGAAACAGCTCCGGTTTTTCCCTAAAAGCAAACAAAAGGAGAGATAACAGGTATATAATTACAAGAGCTATGCATTCACCACTAAGAAATTTTTTAAAACTATACATTCCACTGGCTACTGTGGTGAAAAATAATTAGGAAGAATGTTATTCAAGATAGGGTACTGAAATTATTTGGTCCCTTTACCTTAAAGGAAAAAAAAAGCTATCAAAAAAAAATCAAGTAATTCACAGTTAAATGCAGTAATGCACAGTCAAATCAAGTAATGCACAGTTAAATTCACAGTCACTCCCTATACAGTGCATGCACTCCCTGTGTTCATTGACTAATGAGATTCTTTTTGTACTGTGGAAAAAAAAAAGGACATGTTTTGAATACATGAGATTAACTATTAAAATTCAGCTGTTATCTAACATAATATTTTTCCCATGTAATACTCATTCCATAGTTGGGGGTTTATATCCAAATACAAAATCTGCTTAAATACATGGTTCAAAAGACATGGTAATATCATATCTAAATCAAGACCTTAAAAAAGCGAGGTGAGGCAGAAAGCCACAGAGGCTCACTATGTGATATAGCATTTGAAAAAAAAAATTGGACAACTACATTTTACTTCCACAACAGATGCTTTCCTGTCTGTTATTCACAGGAGAACCTCATGGAAGAAATACAGCAGTGACAGCTTCCACCGTGATAATTTTTCATTGTTTTTCATTATAAAGGTGTAGTTCAGAAAGACCAATGGACTACTCTGAATATAACCAACACATAATTAACATTATCAGAGATCCCAGTCTCCCTCATTAATTTCACACAGTCCACCTGATCTTTTCTAGAGTAAATTTAACATCTGGCAAACTGAATGACAACCCCACTCAAGAGCAGCAGTTCTGCAAAGCTATGAGGTCGTGCTCTCCTCCAACTCCTGCTTTGAGTGGTCGTTCAGAATTGTGTAATAAAAAGATCCACACTATTTTATTGGTTACACTTTATGTTCTATATCATAAAGCAGAAAGAAACACAGCCTTGCTAAAATTAAGAGAACAAGGGAAAACTGTGCTGCGGTAACATGTAATGTTGCAAGGTACACTTCAACCAAAAGAGCAGGAAAAAAATCCTCTGTAACTACATGCTGTTGGAGTGAGTCCAGAAGGAGGGATACAAAGATGAGGAGAGGATAGAGCACCTCTCCCCTGCAGACAGACAGAGAGTTGGGATTGTTCATCCAGTTAAAAGAAGGCTCTGGGGAAACTTCAGAGCACAGTTCCAGTACCTGAAAGGGCTACAGGATAGCTGGGGAGGGACTTTTTCCAAGGGCATGGAGTCATAGGATGAGGGGTAACAGTTCTAAGCTGAAAGAGGGTAGATTTATCGTAGATATTAGGCAGAAATTATTTCCTGTGAGGATGGTGAGGTAGTGGAACAGGTTTCCCAGTGAAGTTGTGGATGTCCATCTCTGGAAGCATTCAAGGACAGGTTGGATGGGGCTTTGAGCAGCCTGGCCTGGTGGGAGATGTCCCTGCCTATGCAGGAGTTTGGAACTGGATGATCTTTAAGGTTCCTCCCAAGCCAAACCATTCTGTGATCGTATGAATCTCCTCATGGATACTACAACACCTGTTACAGATTTTCTTATAAAGGCTGGAAGTGATGCATCTTCGTTTTCTTTTGGTGGACTGTCACTGTACATGATAAAAAGAGCTACATAAGATGAGCTGTAGATACAGCATTTAGTCCAGCTATAGCTTTTTCAGTCTCAATAAATCCATTAAACTGAGACAGAAGTGACTTAGTCTTCTTGATAACAGTGCCTCAAAGAAATTGACTGCAGAGAATCCAGGTACTGGACTAAGATAACAAGGCAGAAGAGAGTGTCCCAAGGAAGTTCCAACTATACCTTTACGTTCACTGCAATTATGCCAACTTCAAACACATTTTTTCTTCTACTTCCTGGACTATATCCTGATTCACAGTCTGGCATGCATACAATGAGAGACAGATCCTGAAAAAAAATATAATGGGACACATGTAGTTTGTCTATGAAATGCCTGCTAAATGTTTAAATTGAGGTTGATCTTAATATTCACCGCTTGCTTGATAATGACTGAAACTGATAAAAGAAAATGACAGGATAAAAATGCTGCACTTTGCCCTTCACTGTATCTAGACATTTATGAAAGTCACCCAGTACTTTAGACTCCTTCCCACAGCTGAGCCAACAGCTAAGTGTGTAAAGTAGAGCTGAACTGTAGGGAATGATCCACAGTTTTTATCAGAAGATTCCTGTTGGCCTCTCCATTTTTTTCAGTTAGAGTCCACACATATACAGCCTATTTGGTGTTCTGAAAAATCCATTTACATTTTTAATTAATTTATTGTAAAGTTGAATTATTATAGTAAACTCTTTTTTTAACAAAAAAAAAAAGATATGAAAATGGAAATTAAACTAATATCACACACAGTAAGTTTCATGTTCACTGAAAGAAGAATAATGTCTCCTTGTGCCTACAACCAGCACAGATACAGACATTCCCTTCCACTATAGAGGCACTTGTGGGGGCACTGTAATACTTACAGAAATGTTGGTTTAGCAGCAATTTGCCACCTAAAGAAGGAAAATTTTTTTGTATAATATATACTATATATATAATAGGTCATGTCTTAGTTTCACTTTTGTTTCATAGTTCTGACATTGCAATTGTGAAGCTGCAATCTGAAAAGACTCCATCTTGCCTGTGTATAGATGTCTCTGTGGCTAAGCTTGCAAAACAGGTGTCCCAGGACGAAAGATCTCTTCTGATCAAGAAAGGAAGAAAAATGATACCTAGATGGGCTATTCATTTAACCAGATCAGCACAAATATCACACCTCAGAGAAGTCATAGAATCATAGAGTCATAGAATTGGCTGGGTTGGAAGGGACCTCAGAGATCATCAAGTCTAACCCTTGAACTACCATTGCGGTTACCAGACCATGGCACTGAGTGCCACATCCAGTCTCTTTTTAAATATCTCCAGGGATGGAGAATCCACTACTTCCCTGGGCAGCCCATTCCAATGCCTGATCACTCTCTCCATAAAGAAATTTTTTCTAATATCCAACCTAAACTTCCCCTGGCACAACTTAAGACCATGCCCTCTTGTCTTGTTGAAAGTCATCTGGGAAAAGAGACCAACCCCCACCTGGCTACACCCTCCTTTCAGGTAGTTGTAGAGAGCGATGAGGTCTCTCGTGAGCCTCCTCTTCTCCAGGCTGAACAGCCCCAGCTCCCTCAGCCTCTCCTCATAGGGTCTGTGCTCGAGTCCCTTCACCAGCCTGGTTGCCCTCCTTTGGACCTGCTCCAGGACCTCGATATCCTTCCTGAAGTCAACTCATTTTAACCAGCAATTTAAATACCAGGGATTTTGAAAAAGTGTGGCTGTTAAAAAAAAAAAAAATCTTTATCATAGGAAAAGTTACCAAACAAAAAGGAGACATTTAAAGCTAGATTTTTTTTTTAACATGAGCAAAAGGTATGTATGAAGGTGAGTAAGGACAGGAAAGGAACTTCCAAATTTTGTAGGGTGTTCAGGATCTTTTGGGAGACTGCCATCTGCTTCCTTGGTAAGCTAAATCCTGAAAAAAAAGTTGGCTTGAAAGGTCCATGTTTCTTCCACACGGTAGAAAAGCAGAGAGCAAATTCTACTCTTTTAAAAAGGTATTAAAGCAACTGCTTTAGTGTGTGCAGGAAGAGAGTGACTTACACTTTCCTGTCAGGCTGCAATCACATGCCACCCCTCCAACACTACAGAAACAACTCACATACTGAATAAACCTTAACTCATCTAGTTCAAGATAAATGGTCTTCTGCATGTAAAAAGCCATTCCTAGCAACAGCTGGGGAGAAAGAAGGGGAAAAGGAAACTTTCACTGGTTTGATTTGATCTAATGTACATAAAAAACCCCCACCTTTGCTTTCTAAAGAACACTGTTCTACAACAAGACAGCAATGGATTGTAAATTACTGGATGTAAAGTCAAAATTGATATTATACTTTTAATCTTTGCTTCTTGTATAAAATAACAAAAAAATGCATCTTTTAGCTGATTTTTATACAGAATATTATCACATTCTGGTGGAAGAAAGCACATCTGCTGATAAATTGTCTCACAGTGTGGGATGCCTAGTATCTCTGCCAATATTAGCTTTATGGACTAACTAATAATATTATGTTAATAACCACTGATTGCTATTTGTGTACCAGACTGTTCCAATACCATGGTGATGAGCGTGCTGTTGGTGTCTGGAACAAATGGACAGAACACAAGAGATATTTGCTTTGATTTTAAGACAAATAGGGTTACCTGTTTCATTAATAACACGACATGAAGGAACAGACAAAACACTGGATGCAAGAAACAATTTACCCCAACATTTAAGGAGAGTAATTCTCTGAATCACTTGTAAAGCTAATGCAGCTGCTTTATGCTGTTAAGAACAGAAATAAACTCACCACCTTCCTATCAGCAACATATCTCCTTTGCAGCTCTTCAAAAAGGTGGTACTTGAGGGTGATGAGTCAGTTTCCTGTGTCCTGCCCAATGCCACTAATTTAATTTAAATACCTGCTGATTTAAACACAGCTTACAAAGTTGCAACAGCTTTCCATAATTTCTGGAGAAGAGATCTGAAAGAACAATGAATACCACTTCATCTCATCTTTTTGATATGAGAAAGAAATAGAGAGAAAAGTACTCTTCAGTTCCATTATGTTGTTTCTGAAGCTCTACCACCATATAGCCATTATTCTGCACTGTCTTTCATAGAAATTAGGAAGAAAGACCAAGTGACAAAAGAAGAAGGACATATTTTCATCTTAAGTTGTGCCATTCTGTTTAGCATTAGGCCCCTGATCCTAGGAAAAGAATGACCTCAAGGCAATCCAATACACAGTACAAGATATGATGCTGTATACTATTGACACACTCGTTTTGACTGCAAAAGCAGCTATCTGGGGAGGAAAGCTCTAACACAGAGCACCGAGAGCAATAACAGTAACAATTCCTCTCCTATCGCAGTGAAAAGCCAAAAGAGGAAAATGGAAACTATTGCTTTCATGTAAGAGCTGCCAATTTCCCACTGGTATCAGAAGACAATTGTGTTTGGGAAGGAAATGCTGTATTGCTGCATGGCAATCCTCCCCAGTGCAGATGGCACGTGAACGCATTTCCCAATCACTGATCTAACAAGGTCGCAAAACAGAAAGTACAAATGGTTTTAAGGACAATCATTTAGCTCCTGCCAGGTCATCCACAGACTCTGAAAGCTTTTTATTCAGTATGGCATCGAAAAAGATTTGAAATAAGGCCCCCAAGCGCAGGTGACCTGGCAGATGACTGCAGTAATACAGTCCCCCCTCCAAACACACACACACAACAAAATTCTGTAAATTCTGTATGTCAACAAACACAAGTGTACACTGAAGCACTACAATCAAGCAAATGAACACAATGTCAATGCCTTTTCTTTAATTTTAATCACCTGCTAATACAGCAGGAAAAGTGTCTGCTTCTCCTGCAGCACTGTCTGGCCAGCAGGTAACTCCACATAGTCAGACTGCAGCCAACACTGAAAGGAGCTGCTAAAGGTCACTGCCAACGCTACAAAAGTGAACCTGGATGGTTGGCCATGCAAAACCTGCCTCAGGATGAAAGGCTCAACAATCATGCAAAGTGCTGAAAGTCTTAGAAAATGTAATTTAGCATGCAGCCTCTGCTGAACATGTCAAGCAAGGTCAGCACTGGGGAAGGCTGCTAACTGTGGTGTGTCAGAGGCAAATCCTCAAAACTAAAATGATAAAAGTTCCTGCCATGCTTTTGCTTTCCATTCCCTTTTTATTGGCAAATGTTACCCATCTACCTCTGTCTCAGGAATTGTGTCATACCACTACAAACATAAATGAGGTTTCGAAGAGGTCCCAGTTCACATCTGACATACACAGTGTGAGAAAGTAACAGGAAATGGCAGAGCAAAGGCAGTTTCCCAGAACTACAGAGCCAAATCAGCACTTTGTTCTTAGTGGGTAAATTAAAAAATCTTCTCTGCCGAAATATTGTAGAACAACTTCTCTTTCTGCAGAGTTATGCATTTGCAAACCTGACTGCATTTTCACTTGCCTCTAGTAACAAAAACAGGTTGGATAGGCTACTTAAGAGTGGAATTAATTTGAAAGCTAAGCAATCATATCTGCGCACACAAGACAGCATCCTTCCTCCTCCTTCTATCCTGGATTTGGTATCAAAGATAGATGGAACAAATAATTTTCTGAATTGCCCATTTCTCTTTATTGACTATTGACCATTTGTTATGACAAGCTGGCTGGAATTTAGGGTGTGATTAATTTTAATTTGTCAGTTCTGAGCTCTGTTCAACAAGAACACCATTGTGGGACTGAACTTTATTGGCTCAATAATTCAGTGCATTCATTTCCACTGGGGAAAAAAGCAGATTTTCCATGCATTGGCACTAAAATTTTAGCCTAGGTTCTAGAAGTTAAATTACATGCTTTTTGTTAACTTTAATATCCCCATATCTGGCAGAGATACCACTAAATGACTACCACAAATTGGTATGGAATGATAAGCTCATATTTCAGGGCATGATGCCAGAGAATAAAAATCCCTCTACGCAAGGCTTTTCCAGCTTCAATGAGATAAAAATATGAGGAACAGGACAGGAAATGAAATTAAAGTCTGTCCTGTTTGTGAACTGTAGCTCTCAGATTTTCTTAGATATTCTCCAAAGGAATTAGTGAAATATTCTTGAGCAACAGTTAAGTTTTAGGATAATATTAAAACTACTACCCAGAGAACACTGAAAGTGGTACTGGAAAATGTGATTTGAGATGCTGGGACTTATACTGAGCATGTTAAGAGGAAGACAATTTGTCCCTCCTGCAGCTATCAGCACATACACCCATGTCTGCTGCCAAGGCCACAACAAAAAACACCTCTTCCTTCCAAATCAAACACTCCCAAATCACAAAGGCCATTTTGTCCACATACTGCATTCAGTACAAAGAGCACCCAAAACTACTCATTTCAACTCAGGTTGTACATGAGGCATTGATATAAACAGAAAGAGGGCACTTGACTCTCATGATAACCAAAGGAGGCATCAAGTTGGAACACAGCTCTTGTTTACCATATGGTCCCAGCAAACTCAGAGATGATAACCAAGGCTCAGCTCTAACCTGCAGGCAAATACCATGTTCAGTGTTGGAGTGTGGTGTAAGGAGCCTAAAACCCCACTTCTATCACCTCAGCTTATGTGAGCACAGATCTGAACAGACAAGATGACTGTTCTAGTTTAGAACAGCCCTGGCACTGCTCAGGCAGGAGTTATTTGAACACACTGGTCATGCCACCTCTATTGGAGTGTTGTCAAAGAGTTATTTGGCAGGTTTGACACCACCCTGGAATCCTTAAAGAGGGGGATCCTAATCAACCTACCTCAGTAGTGTTCAATACCATAAACTGCAGCTTTTTAAAGTAGAGCAGAAGCCCTGCTGTGAGATGACTGCTTATTAGAATTCAAAAAAGTAAGGCTTGGAAGGTGGGAACTGAATATACAAGTCTACTGTCTCACGGAATAGTATATAAAAATATATTAAAAGCAGGGAATAGAAATCAACTTCCTTAGATTTAAAAAGAACTTATCCCTGGATAAGAGATGGGTTGCTAGACAATAATATCTGAGGGTCTAGTCTACACATATACTTCTAGTAGAAGCATTACTACTTTCTAGAAGCATGAATTATAGTTCGTTTAACTGAAAAAAAAAAAAAAGCAGAGAAGGCTTTTTATCACACCTATGACACTGTCCTGTCCTAGTTAACTCAACAGGTATTTTGTACTTGGTAGAATAGCCTTCACACTTGGATAACCACCTAGATAAGGCATTTTGGTTTTGTGCTTGTTTTTTTTTTCACACACAGTGACATAAGCTACATGAAACTTACTTTTTTTTCTTACTAAGTCTGGTACAAGGTATACAGCACTCTGTAGAGAATACATTTTTAGCTGGTGTTAGCAAACATGAGGGAGTTTATTCAAACCCATGCCTGGCGCTAAATTGTTTTCAGAGGCAGGGGCAAAAAGCATTCAGCTGTTTATTCTGAACAGTTCTTCTGATAGTTTCCTCTTTCATTTTCCATTTAAGCTTTTATTTTTTTTTCATAGGACAAAAGCATATCCTACCACTACCACATATTTCAGTTACAGGTTCTCAAACAGTCCAAGGAGGGTTATTTTTCAAGTCAGCCAAAGCACTAGCAAAAGAATAGAGTTCTGACCTACTGGGATGAAGATTTGATTAAACTATTGATAAAAGCTATAGAAAAATGTTCCAGTTCACAAAATGTGCCTATTAAAATTTATCTAGATATGTGTTCAGGTAGATTGTTCTATGCACCTGTTACTGGATTTTGTGTTCTCATTCATACCCACTGCAGTTCCCAGCTAGAAATACCCATTACTTTGGAATGACTAACAGGTTAAGAAAAAATTAATCATGCCAGTAACACCTGCCTAACAAATAGTAAAAAAAAAGTAATCTACATATAGGTTGAGACCAACCCCTGGAATTCTAATTATACATATTTTCAGCTAATAAATAAACAAGCTCCAAATAAATGCCAACAAACCCACCGCACAAGTACAGTGTTCTAAAGCACAGCTATCTCTGAAACAGCTTAAAGGGCTGCAACATTAAAGCAGATTTTAGTCCTACTTCCATTTACCCTTTCTATGCCCCAATTTGAGATGACCTTGCCAGTACTGGAAATAAGCAAATTTGGAGGAAGTGCCTTATCCAACCATTCCAGTTTCCTAAGGAAAAAAGGCCTTTGTCATCATATTTTGTGTTTGAGTGCCTCTTCCACTGTCTTCACTTCCTCTTCAAGTAACTTTTGAATCCAGCGTCTGCTTTTCAACTGAATTTGACAATTAATCCCAGATTTCAAGATACAAAGTTGTCACAAGTTTAGTGGAAGTGGACAGCCAGCTAGAAAGAAGAGGAGATCCAAACAATGCCTTCAGCCATGGAAAAGGATTTAGCAAAACTCCCATTCTCAGCAGACATCTAGGACAGATACAGACCATCAAGGATAGGGGAAAAACTTGCATGAGACACAGATCCATTGGAAACCAGGCTTCACTGATTCCATTGGTCACGGACTTACTTGCTCATTTCTCATAGACTTTCCTACCACACAGAGAGCAAGGTTTCCCTAAATATCTGCTCATGCCATTCAAGTTCAAGATTATCCCTCATACTCCAACTACATCTTCTTCTTAAAAACTCCAATATATATTCAATTAGGACTTTTTTTCCACACACAATAATCTCTTCAGTGTCCTAAATCATTAAACACGTCTACAAATACACTGTTTCCACCAATCTACAATTTTTCTCAGTGAAAGAAACCATTTTCACATGTTGTTTTAAATGGGATTCTGCTCATTGGCATTAGTTTGTGGGGGTATGAGACAGTCTTTTTTTCTTCTGTTTCTTGAGCTTAGATATTCAAGTCCCCAAAGGAGAGTAATTTATTTTGTGTGCAGGCAGAAGTCTTGCCTGTGATGCCACATGCTTAGGAATTATCAACAGGGCTTCTGGTTATGTACAGATGGTTTCTTCTAATCCAGTGGATAGGATTAACAATGACACAAGTTCCTCACCACTCTTCAGAAGTGCTAACAGAAAAGTTTATGGGAGTACTGCTAATTCAGGTGAGGTAAAGCCAGTTGCCATATCTCAGACCAGGATTTAAAACCGCTTAAAATAATCTACCTTATTTTACTTAATAGGAATTATAGAGGACTCTCAAAACCTCCTTTGCCACAGGTCAATATGTGGCAATTGGAAGGACCCATACTGCTGTATAGGGAAAATCTCTTTCCTCTGCACATCTGGATCTAGAATAAAACTTCTGTCAATATTCTAAACTAGCCAAGTTTGCAGCTATTGTTGTCCAAAGAAAATCAAGAAACAGAAACAGTCTTTAGGACTCCAAAAACACAAACATAAAAAAAGAAAACTGTATTTCTCTAGCCACACAGACATTATAAAGCCCAAGTTGATTGCACTTTTTCATAGAAGAAAATGCCTCTTAGCACATCCTCCAATCCCATAAACATTACTGTGAAGGAGTGAAAATTAAACTAATACACAGAACAACTGTTAATACTGAGACTTCAACCTAAGAGTATGGGTCAGTACTGATCAGCCATATGAAGCAAATTTTGCACATTCTTTACAGTTTCAGTGGCCTTATTTAAAAAAAAAAACAAAAAACCACAAACACAAAAAAGATGAGTGCTCATGTTGACCCTAAATAAATCTAAAATTGCACCATTTGGGTATTTGAAACTTTGCATGTATCTTCTAAGTGAACAATCAGCTTGTTTGGATGCAGACACAAGAATTGCATGCATTTCATACTTCAGCATCAAGTACATTCCACCTTCAGAAGGATACAGGAATGTTTAAAGACTGTTATCTGAAAAAAGCATCATGACAACCATACCCAGGCACCCCATCTATACATAAGAGGCACAGCCTCATATCCACTGTGAAGGAGAGGCATGTGCTAGCTATCATCTCCCTGCAGAACTCCCCCAGACCCAAAGTACAAGTACTGCTTTTGCCTTGTCTTGCTAGTGTCCACTGGAGTGAGATGTGCTATCCCCATGCAAATCAACAGTGAGCAATGCAACTGGTGCCAACTGGCACCTCAGGGATCCATGCCTCATAGGAGAGCCTGAGAGAATTTTCAGTTGTCTGGAAAGAAATTAGTTCACACTGTAAGTTTTCCATTACTACAAGGTTATAGGAGGATCTCTTTCCTCCTCCCAGCAACCCATTTTCATAAAATTGCTGGGAAGATGGAAAACTGGAATCCTCTGTCTCTCTTCCATATGAAAAGAAATGGCCAAAGGGGTTGCATGTTGTTAGTGCTGAATGTTGGGACAGACAGGCTATGATCATGTAAGCCTTATTTCTTTAGGGAATCGGGCTCAATGAACTGTCCCCCACTCTCTTTTTGCACTAAGAAGACAGCTATTAACTCACTGATCTATCTCTGACAGATGAAGGGGGTGAAGAAACAAAGCAAGCAAGTGATGATGTTAACTGAGGAATAAATTACTCTTTGGTAGTCATATGGAGGAAAAGTCTCTGAGGAAATGTAATCACCACACCCTGCCAGTTATTAAGGGACTGTGTGGAAGCCATGGCTGGGTGACTGCCTATGCAAACTTAGCAAAATGTTTGTTTAATAAAAAGATTAAACAGAAAGTTTCATGACAATGTCTGCTGTGTCTAACAGGACTGGATTGCTACAGAAAACCGGATCTTGCAGTCAGATCCATCCAGGTAGACTCTCATGTCTGTATGGAGCAGACAGATTTGTTCATGCAAAGGCTAACTGAAGGATTCAAGCCACAGGGAAAGAAGAAAAGACTGTATTTTTTTAATGTAGGCTGTGAGAAAAAACAAGCTTAGAAACTTAGTTCTGTTATGGATCAAGGCTTACATTCATGTATACTTTCTAGGTAGAGCAGAATTGCAAGTTATTCTATTATTTGAAAGATCTGTTGTTTTGCAGAGTTTTAAAGGAAGACTTTTCATGTGCATCTTAATGAAAAAAACTGTAAATAGAGATTTACATAAAATACATATTTTTTAAAATATGAGGCCCTAGGGAAACCCAATTGATAAGTATACAAAATTTACAATAAAATCTACAAGAAAAATCCCTATTGTGAATACCCAGCAGAAATAAGCAAAGCTGCAGAACTTTCTTGGTTACATTCTGATTGTCCCAGTGAGTGATAGTGCTCACGTTCTTCAAAAAGATTAGAAGTAGGATGTTGCACGGAGCTACTGTGATTCATATAATCTTTTTTTGTCTTTTCCCAACTAAGCATTTTCACAGAGGAAAAACAACGGTGTCATCAAGTTCCCCTCTCTGCTGAGACTTAGTAATTGCAAGGTTTTATGCTGATTTGTCGATAAAAAAGTTTCAGTCAGTGATATTAATAATAAAAGTAGGTTCTCTTACCATTACTTTGTGGTAGTTCATGAGGAAGACATAATTACCTCATGACCTGCTTTTAGGCCCCAGTCAGGGGATGAAGGATCACCCAGCCTTCCAGGATACTTTAAAGTGTGACTAGAATTAGGCACACCTCTTATTTAAATAAAGCAATACTTTTGTGGGCATTAATCTTGTTTGCAAATGATTTTCCTAGTTAGAAGACACAAATCCAGATGAGAATAAAACAGATTAAATTCTGCCTTTCCACTGTGCAGCAGTCTTTCCCTTAGCATATTTTGAACCAAATATTGAAAAAAAAAAACCAGGAAAAATTATACAACCCCACATTAAAATTATTAAATAATTTTGCCACATTTTAAATTATCAGGTAAAAATCTAGTTGTTGCCACCTTTAATATCTAAGATTTTTTGTCATTACAATGTTTAAGAAAAAGGGTTCAGATCCTGAGTTATTTTTGCCCAGCTCTGACTCCAATTGGGATCCGAGCTTAACAAAGCAGTGACAGCAGAGTTGCTACTCAAGACTGCCATCTCCTGTCTCAAATCCCCAGTCACTCAAGGGCTGATTAGTAACCTGATCAGGATGCTTTTCCTAGTGCTCCCTTTGCTCGTAAAGCTAGTTCTATGTAGAAAGGATGTTTCTTCAAAACTAATCAGGCACAAATATTTACATAAGTTAAAGGAAGTAGAGCAACTGTCCAATACTTTTTATTCGTCTTGCAAAGAGGTGTGTTTCCCTGGATATCCAAAGCTAGTAGACCTAATGAAAATCCAGAAAGGAGATGATTTGCTCCTTTAGCAGCACTATGATGCTGTATCTCATTGTTCTGTGTTTGAACAGACAGGCTTATCTCTATTATTATGCACATTAATCGATTGCCAGATAAAAATATATTACCTACATCTGAAATGTGATATGGCATTTATAAACTAACTATTTACTATTTATAAACTATTTAACATTTATAGACTAACAGGAGAAAGACTAACGGTAGAAAGTTTGTATTTTTTTCCCAGTGATTGATATTAACTTTAAGAACAAGTGGAATCAAACCTGACAAAATAGAGAAATTACAGGACAGTCTTAGGCTTTACACACTTCAAATGCCTGACTGTTCTTTGCTTGTAATCAATTACACAACAACCTTTCAGTCTTTCATTCACACCTGAGATGTTCTCTTCAGAAGTCTAGCTACTGGAATCCAAGTAAATGCACAATCCTCTGTTATTACCTAGTTTGATACCTCAGTATCCTCACAGTAAGGAAGCATGCAAATTGTCAGGCAGTACTTTTGACTACACCCAGTCTTCACATACAATTTACAAAAAACCCCCAAACTTTTATTTCCTCTCCTTTCTGTTTTGCCTTATTTCACTTCAACTACAGGACAAACAATCTCTGCAAAACTGCTAATTTAATGTTTCAGATATTTATCAGTGTAACAAGATAAAACAGGTTTTGCTTTTTTTAAGTTAGTGGTACATCCACTTTTTTGAGCTATTTCCCCATTTTCATTCTCAACATTACTAAGTTTTTGGCCTTTGTTTAATCAGGGTTGCTTCCAGAGTGCTGCAGTTAGGAATTTCAAGGTTAGTACTCACTGGTTCTCACTTCAACAATTAGTGTATCATTTCTCATATGCCATGGAAGTAAGAAGGAAAAAAAATTTTAAAAAGGAAAAAAAAGCAAGCACACCATTCTTAGCACTAAATAGAGAGTACAGTAAAAAAGAAATTGTACTGAGCATATGCACTGCACATAAATCAAGCAACTTTGCAAATATCCATCATTTCTGAAAAAAACGTTTGGTCTTTGTTAAAAACAAAAGGGTAAAAAAAAGCAAGAGGTACAATGCAAATCACGTAGCAATATCAGATATTGACAATTCTTAATGCCTTCTTGAAAAGCTACTTAGTGAAAGACACTGTACTTCATTCTGAGGTGTTTCATTTCGGCAGGCTTCCCTGTCTTCAAAGTACTATACAGAGCTCTCCAAGCACTGCAGACCCAGCATTATCAGGCAGAAGACCTGGAAAAAACCCTGCACCACAGCAGCATAGTAGGCTTCCCTGCATCCCTGCAAACCAAGGTGCAGATGCTTTCATCTCCTAATTTCCTCCATACTGCATGCTTGCAGGATTGAGTCAATCTGGATTGCATCTCTCCAGTATCCTTGCACAGGGCATATTTACTAAACCCATGTGTCCTGCTTCCATGGCGCACCATGCTCTGCAACTTCTGGTACACCTCATCCTGCTTCAACCCCTGAAACTCATAAAATCATAGAATAACAGAATGGTGTGGCTTGGAAGAGACTTTAGAAGACCATTTAGTTCCAACCCCCCTGCAAAGGCATGGACACTTCTCAGTAGATCAGGCTGCTCAAAGCCCCATCCAACCTGGCCTTGAACACTTCCAGGGAGGGGGCAGCCACAACCTTCTTGGACAACCTGTGCCAGTGTCACATCACTCTCACAACAAAAAATGTCCTCCTTACATCCAATCTGAATCTATTGTCTTTAATTTAAAAATCATTACCTGTTACTACAGGCTCTCATAAAAAGCCTTTCTCTACCCTCCTTTATAAGCCCCCTTTGTATACTGAAAGACTGCTCTAAGGGTTCCCTGGAGCCTTCTCTTCTCCAGGATGAACAACACCCAACTGTCTCAGTCTAGAAAAGGAAAGACTGACTGCTTTCTAGTTTCTAGTCTGTACAGAACACTTTTACTTCAAATTAATTAAAATAACAGATCCTTATAACACACTTCACCTCTACCTTTAATTTACTCTCCCCTTAACTCCTCCTCCTATGGAGCTAGACTCCATGAAATCCTGCATATGTCCTAGAATTTATAATGGATCTTGAATCACTTACATCTGTGAAATATTGCAAGATGTCATCTCTATGAAAACTAAATGAGCTCCTAAGTACGTAAGAATCTATCGCAGTAGTGTGCCAAAGGTAACTTCTGATCACAAATTCAGTCTCCTATTGTCACATATGCATGTACACAAATGGAATCCAGCTCTGTTACCAGTGACTTCATTTTGTTCAGGTCACACTTTTTCAGAAAGTAATTACTACAAGTAAATACAGACTAGTTAAATATTGCATCTAAATTACTGTTACCTCAGGTGTCATGTTCTCCGGAACTTTTTTTATTATCCAAGTATTCCTATTACAAAGAATATAGTAAGGGCTGTTCTTAAAATGGTATTTTCTTTCTAAACAAGAGTATTCCATCATTGTGTTTTTACACTAACCATGCCTATATCCATGTAAAAATATTCTGTGAAAAACAGACTTGAAATTGTAGAAAACAGATAAAGGATGATAAAAAAGCCATTAATGAATCTGTTAAATGTAACATTCACTCATATGGAGCTTAACTTCACAGCAACAAATAATTAATTATTTGCAACCACATATTTTGAAAATTTGATGTGCTGAATAGATTTCAGCCATCAGAATTCTGAACAAATTCTGTGAATCACGACAAAACACTATTTTGCATATCCTGTGGATGAGTTTTGAAAACTGCATGTATTATTTACCAAGTCAGTATTTAAGCTCATGGTATTAAAAACTCAGTGCTATGTTTAATGCTGGGTATCAGATTATTTAGATTCTAGTCTTGGCTCTGTCTCAGACTTCCCCTATGAGATAATCACACTTATGTTTTTAGAAGTGGCATCTGATTTTGGATACTCAGCTTTGCCTCCTGCACTTCAATATCTGGAACTGAATTTTCAGAAAACGGTTTCATTGACTTCAGCTGGTATAAAAAGAACTTAAAATCTCTGCAAATCAGATTTCTGATGAAATTTCCACTGGTTACCATTTATATCTCTGCAAAGTGTCCACAAAATACTACCAGTGACGTAAGTGGAGAATTCAGATTTATTAATACTTTGCATCTGCTGCACATGCCTGATCAACCACAAAACATCCAGAGTAATGGACAGCAAGGTCCAGAGCATCCAGAGGCTTGTGGTGAGTGAGGTGTCCAATGTCCAATGTACCTCATCTGCATGGTTTCAGTGCTTCATCTTAGGCCATCAGAAATTAAAGTGGTTCAAATAAGAAGCCATAGCTGAAAAGGCAGATTTTCTTAACTAAAAGGCATGTGAGGTCCCTTACTTTCAGTGAAGTCAATATAAGCTTTTGTCCTGCAGGGATCTGGATCTTTGTGGCAAAGCATCATCACATACACAGTGACCAAAATTCATTATGGTTTGCAATGTCTGAACTCCATAAAATAACTTTGCTTGAACTTGTGTTTTAAAAATTTTGAATGGCAGATGCAATACACAGTAGAGATGCTACATGGAATTGAGTTTGAATTGAATTTAAAAAAACAATGTGGCCTTTATAGTGTGTTATGTTTACCTGGAAATGAGTCAGCAAAAATAAAAGTTCATTCTCTATAACCCTGTCACACTAAGGGAAAATCACTGAAAAATCCCCAAAAGTAAAAACCCATCCTCATCACATTTTTAATCATAAGCCAAATTTTAATTTTAAGCCAAATATTTCACTCAATAAACCTAGTCTAATGTACACTGGATCATACCATCCCTGTGAAGATGTTTTGCAATTCTGCCAGTACTTCGAGATCAGATGACTCAGAATGGGTGGTGCTTTTAAGGGAGGAGAATCAGTGCTTACAGGGCAGTGAATCTCCGGCCTGTCCGAGAAACCCAGGCCTCTTGAGCACTCGTCTGACACAGTTCAACACCAGAGGTGTCTTTTCTTAGCAGGAAAATTATCCTGCATAGGCTACCATGACCATGCTGCTTCTGACTACTGAGCAAGGCTGGGTTTGATAACCAGGATATGCAAGTTTAGGTAAAGATCAGAGTCCCTGTAGGCTAAATAGGTAGTTATACAATGTTAGTGTGTGTCTGTTAAGGGATTATCTGCCCTTTAAAGCATGATCTATTAGAAGCCCTCAGACTCCCTCAATGTTTTTAACTTTTTATATCCACTGTGCCATAAGACCAGCAAATGATACCCAGTGTTCAGTCAACTCTAGTGGATGCTTTCTGTGAATATTTCTGTGAATATGGTAAAGTAATGAAATAATACTGAGTCAAAAATAAAAATGCCTCAATAAGAAACAAAACATTAATGAAAAGATTAATACTTAGGTAGAATGTCTTTACCCTGTTCTGCCAAAACAACATTGGACCTGGCCTCGAAAATATAGGCACTGGCCTCAGTTTACCCAGATAGCATAGAGGTGGCACATGCAAATTCTACACACCTACACTGAGAGAGAGGGCTCTGGAGGAAGAATATAAGAGGGATTAAGAAACACAGTGTTTGCTGTGCTGTGTATCTGATGTCATCTGTTCCCCCCAGACCCTCCTTCCTCTGCTATACTGGGCAGAGCTGTAGGACAGCTACCCCTCTAATTAATTTTCCCTCTCTGTTTTGTGTGTTTCCTGTCTCTGTTCCTGTAGTTTGTCTATGCCTGCACATTTGGATAAGCACATAGCACTTAACTGGCAAGTTCATCAAAATCTATTAAGTTCAGTATCTGATAAGCTTCAGGATTCCATGTAGTCATCACATTTTTATCTTCTATCACGAAGACTTGCTGTCTTGCAAAAGTCACAGCCAGTCACCACACCATCTCATCCTAAGAAACTGTGGGTAGTTCTCTCTATTACTTTACAAACAGCAGCAACTGGACACTAGCTTTTTGGAAGGTATATCTTCTATTTACACAATGCAAAGGTTACTTTTCAACATAATGCAAAAAAAGCCTAAGCTATGAAGTATATATATACAATTACCCTGGAAACAGCAATCACTGCTTATTTCTTTACAACATTCTGAGCAAGTTGCACTAGCTGGACTATAAACAGAATGTAATACGTGCAATATATACACAAAGGAGATAATTCAAATGTATATGGTACCCTATACTGATTTTTAAACATTTCCAATTCGGGATTCTTTGCAGCATATGACTGACCTACAAAAGAAATACCAGCTCCTGTGTATTTTGGGTGTAGTGAAATGAGGCAGCCAGGTGCCACTAATTGCCAGGGAGTGAGCATGAGCTTGTGTCAAGCCCACCTGTGCCTAATTAGGGTGGGCCCCCACTGCACATGAGCAGGACCGGGGGGCCAATAAAAGGTAAGACCTAAGACACAGGCTCAGCTCATACTGGAACTCACAATCTCGGCATGCTTGGCTTTAAGTGCTGCTTTCAGCACTGCACTACCTTTATTGCTCCATTTGGGTGTAGTTAAATCAGATGTCTGTGGCTATTATTGGCACAGTTCAAGTACTTCACAAATACTGACACTCCACAGGATCTCTGGGGTGTTATGCCTCAACACCACTCATGTGGACAAAAGATCTCCTCTAGTGACACACCAGTGGATGCACTGGCATGAAGAAGACTTTCTCCGTTATCCTGCTTGCAGCAAATGACACTGACAACAAAACTTTCCTCCTAACAATGTTGCTTCTGCGCTCTGCAACTTTCTTCGCACAGACACTTTTTTTCTTGTTCTCTTTAGAACAAGAAGTAGTATCTTAGTTTAAAGAAATAAGTTTTAAAATAGATTTCCATTCAAACCACATTATATTTCCTCTCCTGCTTTGCACATGACCCTCAGTGAAACACCATCAGCTTTTAAGGCTACCCAACAACTGACAAAAAAAGTTGATAGCAAGAACAGCAATGGTTTTACTGACTATACCATACAGTACATCAATTGCTCCTTAACAGGACAAATTCCTGTTCAGAACTTGCATCTCATTTATATCTAATCTTATATGCTATGCTGGAGGCAGCAAAATAATTTATTTTGCAGTGACTGGCAGGCTTCAATGTCAGTATTTCTTGAGTGACTTTAATTACACTGTAATTTATGACTGCAGGTCTCAAACTAGCCCTTTGTCATATAGCTTTTTCTGTAACTAGCATTTAACTAAATATTTGACTAATTCTTTAACTAAATTCCTGTTAGGAAAAGGCTTATGTAATGAAAGTTACAAGGGATGTATGTTAATGTAATAAAATAAAAATCTTAAACTTATATAAGTATCTAGCAAATATCATAAATCAGAAAATCTAGTGAAGGCAGTTTGCTCTTTAGTTTGATATATTTTTTCCTTTTTAAGGTCTGCCAAATTAAAACATAGTTTGCCTCAGAGCAGAGTAAATTTTGCCGTGACTGTGCATGAGGAGGCACAGCTGAAGCATTCTGTCTGGCAACTGAACAGATTATTTGAACCCAAAATGCAACATTTCTCATTCAGAGACTGCAGATGTTTTATTCATGAGCGTTTGCATGATACGGCATGATACCACATTCAGCTTGTTGGAACTAAGATATAGGCAGGTTAAGTGATGTGTCCAGAAAGCATAACAGAGCAGGAGACAGCCTGTAGTTCCTCTGTCTGAGCCCTCTGTGCTGGCTTCAACAAGCAGATTTCAGATACACAAATTAACTAATTTTTTCTAGACAAAGAGCGGGCTTTTAAGGCAATTGCTTTTAGCATCTGGCTTCAACCCTTAAGTTCTATAAATATGAAAATGCCATGCCCTGAAAAATAGATTAAAGTATGAATATTAAACATACCTACATTAGAAAGCAATTCATACCCAGGTAAAGCTGTTACTGCTCCAGAGTGATCAGGGTGTCTGTCCTTCCACTAGAGCTGCAAGGACTGAATTTGTTTGCACAGCTTCTTCATCCTGCTAGGTAATGCCCTGTCTTTCTCGGTACCTGGATGTGACTAAAAAAAAAAAAAAAATTAAAAAAAAAAATCAAATGCTATAGCCTATATTCTCATATTATTAAAGCTTCTGATTGTTCCCACCAGTCTGTAAAACCGAAGACAGAAAAAGTCATCACAACCACTGTCATTTATACGTAACTCATGTATATACAACTGTATAAAAACCTTGCCGTATTATCATTTGTGCTATGCCTAATTGTAACAGGCTGCTGCTCATAGTGGACTGACATAGGGCACAAAAGTGGGGCCTTGTTCCTGACTTCTCGAGTCTCATGGAAGTCAGTGGAATTTGGGAGCAATACAAGAAAAGCACACTAGGTTGTCAAAGGCATACCAGGAGATTGTATTTATTGTTTCCTTTATCTAGAGACCATGGGGACAAATGCAACCTGTGTGCCAAGCAGGCCTTGGGGAAAAGTAAAGCTCCTCGAGCTGTTAAACAGCACAGTATTAATGATAAATAGTTCTTCAACAGCTGCCTAATTTCTCTTTGAGGGGAGAGAGCTGGCAAACAAACCCACTGCGGTGCAGGTTGCTGGGGAGGGGGACAGGTCAGAAAGGAGAGGGCGGGCAGCCCCTCACCCCGAAGGCAGGCGGGCAGGCAGGCAGCATGTCTCACAGCGGAAGCAGACGGGCGGGTAGACCCCGAGGGTGCGGCCCGCTCTCCTCAGCAGGCGGAGGGCGCTGGCCCCGCCCGGCCGGCTCTCTGGCACGGCTCCCCAGTCCGTACATGCTTCACGTTGCGGTCCTGCGGCGGCAGTGGGAGAGTCAATCTGTCTGTCACGACGGCACGAAGCACCATCCCCGAGTCGGCATCGGGGAAACGCGAAAATGAAAATAAACGCGTTGTTTCGGCTTGCGTTTCGGGCCTTTCTCCCCTCCGGCTGCGGCGCGGCCTCCCGTGGTCGGTGCAGGCCGCGGGGCGCGGGGCCGCCGCCATGGCAACGGGGGAAGGCGGGGCTGGGGCGTCGCCGGGCTGATTGGGCGGTGGCGGGCGCTGACGGCTTCCGGCGTGCGCGCGCGACCGGCGGCAGGGCGGGCGAGCGGGCAGGGGCGGGGGGGGCGCCCCTGTGGCAGTTGGGGCGGTGGCGGCGGCGGCGGCCCGGTTCGGTCCGGTCCGGGTCCGTTCTGTGTCGGTGAGGGGCGGCGGCGCGCAGCGATGGACACGCTGGGCAGGAAGGTGGTGGTGTGCGACAACGGCACTGGGGTGAGTCGCTTCGGGATCCGCCCTGCCGCCGGTTGGAGGGGGGGGGGAAGGGGAAGCAAGGCGACTTCCCCCCGACCCGAACGGACCCGACTCGGCTTCCTGCCGGCACGCCCGTGGGCCGCGCCCGGCCTGCCGCCGCTACCGAACCCTACCGCTTCCCCCGTGTCCCCCCGCCAAGGCGCTTCCTGGCGCTGGAAAGGGCCCCGCTGCTTTCCGCCAGCCCCGGCCCGTGGCGGCGCGGGCCTGCGGAATGAATGGGCGGGGGGAGGTCGGGGCGGAGAACCGGCGGTCCGGGCCCTGTGCTGGTTGTTCGCTTATTTCTAAACCGAATGAATAAAACTTGACGGCGGGGGCGAGGTCTCCGGTGCTGTGCCTGCTGCGTGGATGTTGTGCTCTGCTCCCCCGTACCCTCAAACTCCCCCGCCCCCCTCCCGGCTCCTCTGTTTTACCGGGTGTCTTTCTCTGCATATCCTGAGCAAATCTCTCCGTAGCAACGAATACTTAACCGAAAATACCGATTTTTAGAATTTTTTCTTTGAATTATTGTTAATTCCCTGTGAGCACATTACACGTTGAGCAACCAGGGATCGCCCCTCTGCGTGTGCAGGGTTACTGGTTTTAGAGAAATGGTTGTGGGGTTTTCTTTCACCTACGTGTCAAAATGGAGCATCATGCTTTCACTGAGACCTTCCTTCATCTGCAGGGTATTCAAAATTGCTATTTTTTTTAATCGAGAGATATCCCCACACCCCTTCTCTCCTCCTTTCACCTTCTCTGCTCGGGATCAGCGTGCAGACGCCCACTAGAAATTCACTTTTTTCTCAGGGGGTTGCAGGCTTTGGGGCGCCTCGACAGGAAGTGAAAAAAGCCCCAACCTTCTATAGGAAGCGGATAAGATGCTTGAGGGGATTTTCCCCCCTCGGTAATTTTGTTTCAAAATCTAAGTTTTCCCCGACTGAAAAATACTATGTGGAGAGTTTACACAGCTGACAACACGAAAAGATCTCTTAAATAGGAAAAAAGAAAAAAAAGGAATTTATTATTTTTTTATAAAACTTTGGAATAAAGATTTTTTTTCTCTTTTTTTTTGTTAAAACCCAATGGGGAATAGCTGAGACAAAGGAGATTGTTGTTATACATTTAATTAGAGGGGTAGTTTCAATTAGCACCTGAAATAATTAGAATGATTCAGGAATAAAAATGCGGTATTTGTCAGTTCTGCTATCTTCTGCTTTTTCCTCCTATAGCAAAAATTATCTTTAAAACGATTGGGTTCCAGAGCTTTTGGGCTCTTTTTATGCTATAGTTTGGAAAAACAAAAGGAAAAAATAAAGTTTTTTCCATTTTCTTCTTACAAAAGGATGAGGAGGCTTCTTTTTTTTTTCTTTCCCTCATTGTTCAATACTCTTATTGTCATGCCCGTATATAAAAAAAGAAAATTAGACTTTCATCCTGTAGCGTGGTCCTTTACATGGCAATAAATCATTAAGATATAAAATGTTTAGTATACCAATAGTGACAGCAGTGTTGTGTCATGGCCAATGTGAGGCATGGGGTAGAAGCCATTATTTTTACCTATTTTCCCAAGTTGGGTTTGCAAGATGGATTTTGTAGAGTGCAACATGTCTGTGTGTGCTTTGAAATCATCTTGGAATGATGCATTTTTTTCCTCTGTGAGTTGTACCAGCAGGATATAAATAACTGTAGGAGCAGAAGGTGCCTTTATAGTGCCGAGAGGAGGGGCCTGTGTCACTTGGGCTTGTGTTGCTCTGGGTTATGCTCAGCCTCTGAGCAGAACAGTGTGTGTATGGAAGTACCCTGGCCCCAGCATTCTTTGTGTGGGAGAGCCAAGTATCAAGAAACAATTGTTAAATCAGTAAGCTCAGAATATTTAGCTTGGTTTGGGATGATTAAATTAGAATTGGAATAATTAAAGTGAAAGAAAATTTAATTCAGTAGATCTTTCAAGGCTTAACTGCATATTGAGATTATCAAGTAGTTCTATATTGTCAAACAAGCACCTTTATAATGGTTTTTTTCTGGATGTCAGAATGATTTCAGTATGATTTCTGATATGCTATGATATGTGATACTTAAAATGAAGATTGAAATTAAATTTCTTGCCAGGTACCAGAAATATTGCACAAAAACGGAGAATATCTTTAGTAAAATCAGATGCAATTTTAACTTTAGGCATGCCTCTGAAGATTACTGTTTTTGTATGCTTCTGATGTATCTGGCTGCAACCAATCTTTGAGGAAGAGGTGGTGAGAAGGAAGTTCTTGCAACATGTAGTGTATCAGAGAGGCAGGCAATGACCACCCAGAGGTCTGAAATATTAGAGATAGATGTGGGTTTTTTTGTTGTAGGACAAACTAAGTTACTTAGTGGCATGCAAGATTGCTCTAATTGTATTTAGGGTTTTTTGGTTTTGTGTTTTGTTTTTTTTTTTGAGTTGCATCAATGCAAAGAATCACTAACAGAGACCTGATAAGAATTATATTATTCATTTTAAAATTTGTCATGTGACCTGTTGGAGAGCTTCCTCATTCTTTTAGCTTGAAAGAATACTTATACATACAGGTTCTTACTTTTGATGACTCAGTAGGAAGTGAAAGAGTCTGTATCAACCACAGTGAAATGGAGAAGAAACTATATATGGTAAAACTTCTTACAGCTCAGTAGCTGTTCTGAAAACCTTCTGAGTGTATAGCAAATGTGTGCAAAAATGAATGATGGTTAACCTTACGGGGATGTGTAAATTCATTGAGTGCTATTGTTGAGACATGTTGTATACTGAGGATTGCACTGAAATGATTTGATAATTGTTCCAAGAGGTGTGCGCAGTAAGGGAGTGGTGTGTTGTTTGTTTGTTTTTTTAATTTGGGCACTATTACTTGGACTTGGGTCAGTCCTTCAAAATGTCTCATATGTTTGCTCTGGTATAAAATGTCTGGTAAAATCTGGTGCATTCAGGTAGTGTGATCCAGAAATGCCTGTGACTGCTCTTTGCTTATTCATAGCAGCACAGCATTCTTGAATACACAGATAACATCTATGTAACTCCTAGGTACTTTTGGGCTTAATACAAGCAAGAGTTGATAAATACTTGTCTATTCAGAGAACAGGGATTGAAACAGAATGGGCAAAGTTTATTGTGTACACAGTGTCATTCTTTAGGGTCTGTTTCAAACAGCTCTGCCTTTGGAGACAGCAGGCACTGAAAGGGTGAAAAAAATCAGGTTACATAAACAAAAAAATCCTTCCCCTTTATATTAAGCAACTGTTAATTAAACATCTCTTGCCTCTTTCTGTAACTAGCTTTATAGTTTTCTTTCTAAAGCAGGTACCCGTAATGCTGCAGTAAGGTGAATAATTTAGAGCAAACAAAAGTTTTCATGTAACTGTTATGGTAAGGGCGGAATTCCCCATCAGCTGCAATTAGCTGTACTCTTGCTCTGCTGTGATAATTATTTCAGTGGCAGTCTTCAGACCTTGCTTCAGAAAACTCGTTGAACGTTTTGGAAATTCTAGCAGATGACTTTTAATGAAACCTGTAATGGATTATTAAGCTTTCAGACAAGGTCTCAGGGAAGCTGTCTTTTTTTTTTTGTCCTTGGGGGCTTCCAACACCCTACAGGTCAAAGCTCTGGACTGAATTCAGTGTTGACTGCTTTGACCTCAGGGTTGGACAAAACGTCTCCTGAGGTTCCCTCCAACCTGAATGATCCTGTGATGCTATCTTATTGCTTATGCCTAGATGGTTGAGTAATTTTGCAGCTGAAAATGGGTAATGTTTGGGACTGCAGAATGTTCTGGCAGGTTGATGTAGTGCAGTATGTAGATTCCAAGTATGCATCAGAGAGAAGCCTGCTCTGTATGAACTGCAGGCAGAAAATCAGCATGTGATGTATGAATAGGACAGCTAAAGAGCATAAATTGCTGGTCCTCATTAGCTAAAACTGTAACTTTTTAAGTTCTTGTTTTACAACTGAATTTCCCCTGGTGACTGTGTGGTTTTTTAATGCTCACTGTTCTCTTAGTGTGTATACTACCCTGGGACCCATCAATGTAAAGCTTTCTTTCATACGTGTATGGGGAACAAACACTTTCCTGTTTGGTGTGAACTACCCACAGCTGAGGTTTTGGTTGTGCTGTAGGTTTTAGAAGTGCTTACTGCAAACTTTTATCATTTTCTGTAAAAGAAACCCGGAAAATAATAAAAATGAATGAAATCCATCTGAATTCCACAAACTGTCTGCTAGTTCATTATCACTTGTTATAACAGCATAAGATCTGAATTTGCAAGGTTTTGGATTTAATTTGTTCTTTTTGTGTACTCATAGGAAGGTGTGGACCATTACAAAATTATGAATTTCAGATTTCTTGACCTTTTTTATGGTGTGGTGGGAAATCCAAATTCAAACACTGTACTCTTGTACACCTCTCAATATGCTTAGTAATTTTAATAGTGTCTGTTAAAAATCTGACAGTCTGATTCAGAAAAGATTCTGGAAAATACTTAATTCAGTTTTACTGATCTGTGCATCATGTGAAATGCATAAAGTTTATCTGAAAATATAAATCCAGTTGGTTTCCAGTGGGACCAATGCTCTTAAATTTGAACTTTCAATTTTTTACTTCAAACCAGGTTTCTATTGGTTAAAAAACGCATATTCTAATAAAAGTCTTTCTTTCTTTTCAGTTTGTGAAATGTGGCTATGCAGGTTCAAATTTTCCAGAGCATATTTTCCCAGCTTTGGTTGGAAGACCCATTATAAGATCAACTGCTAAAGTGGGAAACATTGAAATCAAGGTAATTTTTTTTCATTACTATTCCTTTCTGACTGATTATAATATTTAGGGTCGCGTTTGACTTATGTAATGTTTGGAAGTGCTTTTTCATTAATTCCCCTTTATGCTGTTTCAGTATCTCAATTTATTTCCATGTTGGGTTTTTGCCTGTAACAAGCTACAAGGTTATTAAAAGAATAATCTAAAGCACTGGAGGTAGTACAACTAATAAAGTAGCAGGTAGGGCTCAAGTGTTTCTGGGCAAAAAGGGGCTTCAAATGCCAGTACATAATTCTGTCAAGATTAGAAGGCAGAAACCAAACAGAAGTGGTTGATGTTTGTCACAGAGCTGTAATGCAAGATTCTGAGACAGTGCTGAAGAACTGCTGGAGCTTCCAGGTCTTTGTATGCTGCTTGCTTTCAGCTCACAGTTGATCTCTGTGATCTTGTATGAGATGTTTAACCATGGTTGTGTTTGCATTTCTTTGTTTCTATTGTTTTTGTTTTCTTTTCTTTTTGCTGTTGGTAGATGTTAGGTGCTTCACACTAGTTAGACATGTAGAGGCTGTGTTCAGGCTGCTTCATCTTGGGATGTTATTCCAAACTTGGAATGGGGTGGTAAAACTGTTTGTGAATCTTTTTCTGATGTCTGGGGAGCTATAATTTCTCATTTTATTTTGTAATTACAGTGATGCTTGAAATCTTAGTAGTTGCTTCTTCAGTACATGCTTCAGTAAATGTCTTGGCCCTGCTGTGTTTGCATCCTCCCTTGCTTAGAGCCACACGTTCTAACCTTGTGCCACTTTAGTGATCTGAGCAAGCTGAAAAAGAATGATTTCCTTGTCAGGTAAAGTTTTGACTGCCTCACTAAACAATTGTGGAGGCTTCAATTTGAGAGCAAGGCAGAAGCAGGAACTTGAGAAAGAAGCGGGAGGCAATGCAGAGCTGTAGAAGCCAATGCAGAGCTGTAGAAGCCCTCATTTAGGCCAGTGAAAATCAAGTTAGAACCACATATGTACAGCCTTTCAATTTTGCTTTCCCTGTGGCTTGTGAGCAGCAGCTTAGTAAAAAGGAAAAAAAAAAATAAATTTACCCAATCTCGTTCCTTATTTTGTGAACCCTATAGGCAACAAGGAGGACTTCAGTTACCTGATTTCTTCTGCTGCCTGTAAAAAGTTAATATCAGGAGAAAATCATAATAGGAAGTCAAAAGGATGAAAGGCATCACACCTTTCCAAAATGCCTTTTTTTATTTTAAATATTGCAGTACCACATATCTTGTGTCAGTTTGCTTGAAAGGATGGAGATCTTTCCCTTACACAGTAGACAAGAGTTTTTGTAAGGAGAGGGAAAACATTTTCCTTTCTCTTCTAAGACTTAGAGAAGTTTTTCTTTGAGTATCTACTTAAACTTAGCATGAAAATTTCTTCAAGGAAGTCCTGGTAAACTTTTATGCAGTGATTTACAAGTCTTAAGTCCTAGAAAAGTTCTCTTGTGTGAAATCTTGGTATTAAAGTAATGTTTTCTTTCCAGCTGATCTGATACAGCCTGTCCTGCCAGTTTTGGTATCCTGTGATTATCTGATAAGTTAGTTCAGTATTATTATGCAATTCATCATTGGATTGGAAAGATAGGAGGTAGTAGTGGGTAGTTGCTATGGGATTAGTGTAAAAGAACCAGTAAACTATAATTTCATATGTATTGCCCATATTCTGTTTCAATATGGTTCACATGGGTGTATTTTGGAGACTATAAAGTGTGTCTAGATTCTTCCTAGAAGTTTTATAGCATCTGCCTATAATAGCTTGTCAATCTCTCTTAAGGAAACAGTGTATCAAGAGAAGAAATCCCCCTCACAGATACTGTGGGTATTCCAGTAGAATAATACAGTTGGAAGACTTGTTAATTACAAGTGCTGTTTTAGTTTGTGAGATTCTTGCATATTTCCTGAAAAAAAAAATAAATTAGCAGATTAGCTTTATGCCAAAAATTACTTCTAGCCATTTGTTGCAAGTTCTTAGGGGATAAGTTAAAAACTGAATAAAGGAAACTGGGAAGATGATAAATTTGAGTTTTCAAACCTATCCAGAAAAGCTGTCATTCCTGTGAAATTCAGAAACTCTCCTGTTCTGGTTTGGTTTAAACTGTGTCACTCTCCAAAAAGAGTCTGGAAGTTTATCAAAACAGTGATTATCTTCCATCTTTTGAGTTACCAAATTCAGGTGGCTTCGTTCTCATTTCAACCAGCAGGAGGGATATAGCTTTTTCTTCTACTTGGAGTCCTCTGTTTAGGACATAAGCACTTAAATTCAGTTATTACTGGGATTATTTTGCTTAAAATTGCAACCTTAAAACTCTTAAGATGCCACTCTTCACTTTTACTGACTTAACTAATCTTTGAAGCAGGGCATTAATAACCCTCTTAGGAAGGCAGGACAAATAAGTAGCTTTGACTAGTGAAAACAATTAGGATTTTAGGGCAGATCAAGTTTCAGTTTCTGTCGAAGACAGCCTAGAGAAGGTCATTCTCTGGATTTGAGGAAGATGCCCACATTCTGACCAGCCTCTTTGTACTGCCTGTCCAAAGGCAGATGCCAGAAACTGTGCACTTTTCCTCTGACACCATTATCAGAATAAGTAGAATAAGTAGATGCACCTTACTGGTGCTGACAGTTATTCTATGACTTTGGACACTTCAGGTGGCTCAAGTTATATTTAATCAAATAACAAAAAAATTGTAATAAGTTTGAAAATGGCTGTAGTATAGTTTTGTACAATATTTGTATGCTTCAAATATCTTGTAGTGTTCCCCAGCTGCTTTAATTTATCTTTCTACCTCCATAGTTTGCTATACAGAAAGAACTTTGAGATGCTGCTCTTACTACTGCACTTCATGACTGCTTATTCCCATTCTGACAGTAGATATCATAATTTAAGTAAATATTACTCATTTGTGTGAATATTGGTGCAATAATATATGAACAGGTTAGTCTGCTTATTGGTGACTACCTTTATGTTATTAGGTATTTAAAGCATAGTATTTAAAACAAAATTTAAATCAAGCATTTTTCAGAGCTAGTTATGGTCAAATGCCTCCTGCAGAATCTTGTCTAATTCATATAAATGCCTTGCCCAGGGTAAAATGTCAGTGTTACAGAATATTTATGCACAGAATCCTGTTTATGAGAGAGAGGCAGATAGATATTGATCTTGTTTGCAATGTAAGATGAATAAACTTGACATGCCAGTGACATGTAACAGTAGATCCCTTTAAAGAGGCACTTGATTCTGAGATCCTGTGAGTATTAGCTTGGCCCTAACAGAACTAATTGGGATAATTTCCCGCTGTACATGCATCTCTTTTCAGCCTGTTTCTACTGTGTACTTAAAATAATTTGAGAATTTCATTTAGGCCTTTTCTGACTTTCTTGCTTCTACCTTCTTTCTTCACCTTTCTTGACCTGTTGAAGTAGAATAACAAAAAGATGGTAAGTGAGGTGCCCCTGTGGTGTTTGTTTACCATTTTTGCTTGGTGGGACCGTAGTAGCTGTTATGTTATATTTTTTGATTTTGTTTTGTCTTGTCCTACATTTTACATTTGAATACATACTTATTTTGGACACTGTTCATTGCTTTGGTTTACTAGCAACTAATTCATGAGAATATTTTGTGCATTGCTTCTAAATGCTACATAGCCTGTAGTTTTCAAGAGGTAAGAATAACTTTTAAATATCCTCCTGAGCTCAGTATCTTTAACAGTGTAAGCTGCTATATTTAAGATTACAAACTGAATAAACTTTCAGATTTCAGTTAGACGAGTGTTACTGAATAGCAGAGGTGGAAGTATGGAATGTCATGATACAGTTTCCTCTGCAAGTTCGGTTGTGCTGCCCTTCCTCCTCTTCACCTGCCAATTGCGCATGTTTGTTACCTACTCTTGAGAACAATTGTTCTGCCCTTTAACTTTGTTTTTAAAGGATGTGAAAGTTTTGTTCAACTTGCTTTGCATATTTGAATAGTGGCTTTTCCTGGGCTGTCCTGTTCAGTAGCGTTGGAGTGTCGAAGAACAGTGCGCAAAAAATTTGCTTCTGGTTCTTCTAAATGGTGGAGTTTCTGCTGTCTTAAATTCTCAGGAGTAACGAGGTTGTGTGGTGGAGTTCTCATAGTGTGGTTTCACCAGAATACATTAGTTTTAAAATGTTAGAGGCTTGATTTTTATTTTCCTGTGTAGCTGAGATAAATAAAGTGTGATCTACTGCACAAGGGAAAATAAAGCGCCTTGTCATTAAGAGGGGGTGGAAGAGGATGAATTGATTTTAAACTGTTTTCAGTTACCTCCCTTTATATATAGTCAACAGCAACTCTTTATAAAAGAAGGCATTATAAACCTGACACTGGAGTTTTTGATGAGCATCTTTTCTCCCTAGCAGTGAATAGTAGGTTGAGTAACCTTCACCTCCAAGTTTTCTGTGCCACAGCAACTGCAAACTGCGGTGGCATATTTTTGTATGAAGCAGCTGTGGGGTGTTTTTTCATTCTGAAATCAATATAATAATAGTATGGAAACAGTGCTGTTGGTACCTTGAAATCTGTTCTTACAGGCTAAATATGAGCAAGTGAGTTAAGGCTTCTTTAGAAAAGTATAGGAATTAGTAGGGAGCAAAGATAAATGTTACTGTGCATACTTCCTCTGGGAAATACGTGGGAAAGCAGAAGATATGATGCTACTAATTTGAATGTGTGATGTTTGCATAACTAACTTTAATAAACAGATTGCTTAATCAGTATAAAATGACTATACAAACTATGCTTTAGTTGGTTGCATTTATGTAAGAATGAATTACTGGGGGTTTTGGCTTGGTATTTTTGGCATGGAACAGCCAAGGGTATATTTTATATTTAGATGTCTCTCTTAACACCTTACTGACATAGGCAATATGTAAACCATTATTTCTTTTAATGTCTAGTGTGAAACTTCTGATCTCTTATTTGCTTTTGCTACTGTTGGGTATGCTTATTCACCACTCATTATTCCTTTTTTGGTATTGTGCACAGAAATTTGCAACATGCATGGAAAAATATTCTGCCAATCCCACCTACTACCTGTATGTGCTATTTGCATCTCAGCCTTTTGAAATTAGTGTTTGATAAAAGAATTTTGGAGGTGGCAGTGAGAGAAGCATCATACTTACAAAGCTTGTTGTGATGTCTAGCTGTAGCAAAGTGTATTGGTTTGTTTTGGGTTAATTGGAGAATGGAATTAACAAAGTTTATTTTGGAAAAGGTATGAGGTGGGTAACAACCAAATTTAAATACTATGCGAAATATATTCTACTTGCCTCCTAAGTACCTGAAAAGGATTCTAAAATGTGGACATTAAGAACACAGTTGGACACAGGCTGCTGCAGTTCACTGTCATTCTTGAGGATTTTGGTGTTGAGAAAATTTGCAAGCACTGACATGTTTCTGTATTAAAATTTTACAGGATCTCATGGTTGGTGATGAAGCAAGTGAGTTGCGCTCAATGCTGGAAGTCAATTATCCAATGGAGAATGGCATAGTTCGGAACTGGGATGATATGAAGCACCTCTGGGACTACACATTTGGACCAGAAAAGCTTAATATTGACACAAAAAATTGTAAAATACTACTCACAGAACCTCCCATGAATCCAACTAAAAATAGGGAGAAGATCGTGGAGGTAAGTCTCTCTAGTGGAAACTGTTATATACAGTCAGTGAAACATTGCTAAGAGATTTGAACTTCTTGGAACACCTGGTAAATGTCTGAGGCTAAGCAGTTCTCCTGTTTTGTGACCAAAATTCATGCTTAACTGTGGTCATGAAGGCCACTGTGGTTAAATTCAAGCAAGCTGGTATCATTCAAAAGTTATTAGAAGGCTTCTTGTGTCAAGCCGTGTTACCATTAAAACACAGAATTGGAAATACATGGTTATCTTCATCTATCCAAGATACTGGATGAATGTTAATTACTGTAAATGACTTGGACTTCTGTAAGCCAGTAAATCTTCAGAGGAGTTTTGAGGTTTGAGCAAGATTATGATTACCAGGTGGAGCATTGTTGATGGAGGTAGTTAACACAAAGGTGTAAGGTGTTATGACAGTCAATTCACTAATCTTTGATTAATGCTAGGGGATTATCAATGGAAGCCTTCTAAGGAAAGCCTGGATCCAGAGTACTGGCCTGGGTGATCCTACCTGAACCTTGTGTTAATGTAGGTTGTCAGATGTATATTCTTTAGCTGTAGTACCAAATCACAAAGACTCAATTTTGCAGAGCAGTTATGTTCTGAGGAGAACAAAAAGTTTAGTTTCCTGTTACGTTTTTTCTCAAGCATCATAAGTATTTTCAGTTACAGTGAGTATTCATTGTAACTGAAAGTGTAATTTAAAGAAAGTGTCATTGGAGTAGATGCTTGGGCTGGGAAAATGTATTCTGTCTGGAACTGTCCATTTATCAGAACTTTGAATAAGAAAGCTTGTGTGTATTTTTTTTTCCCAAATTTGTTGCTTCATCCAATAAGAATTTCCTTTTATCATTACCTGCTGACCTTTAAAATCCTTTTGTTGTGACAGCTACAGTAGTGCTTTCTGCAATGTGGCAGTTAATATATTTGTGCTAATGTTGCCTTTCAGTGACTTGAAAGCAAGTGAAGTGTAGCAAAACTGGAAAAACTTAAGTGAAAAAAAACTGTACAATCTAAATTCAGCATTTCTTAGCAACTGGGGACATTAGTGACGTATTACCCAAGTACTATATAATGCAACATTAACAATACTGTCTATTGTATATCAGTCAGCTGTAGTGTGATAGATGTAGCAAATTATTCTTTGTGACCTTCATGTAGCAAGAATGGTTGAATTTCCTGTTCAGGCTTCTTGCTTTTCAGCAGCCTACAATAATGTTCTTGATTCTGTTTTCCTCCTAGACACAAAAGGCTGAATTTTAGTTATTCAGAGACTGAGTAATTTTATACCATAAATTGAAAAGTCACTAGTGGCTTCTGAACTCTAATAAAATATTTGTAGTGCTCCATTTGCTTTTTTAAACCACAGAGATTGTAGATCTTTAATCATGATCCAGAGAACTGGAGAGAACTAGAATCCATTTTTCTAAATTTAAATTTGAGTTAGAGAAGCTCACTGTTTGTATTAATATTTTTAATGGCTCACAGTGTTAAGAGGACTAGTGGTTGTTTAGGTTTTTAACTGTAACTTATTTATACTCTTTCCATTTTTGACATGGATTCCTCCTTGTCAGGGAGGCTAGCTCCATATCAAGCAGAGGACTGAATTAACAGTTTTCCTAAAGCCTGCAGTAAATACAATAATGTCTTTGCATTTTGTGATATATTGCAGTAGCATTTTAAAAGAAAAGCTTAGTCATCTGGATCATATCAAGATGATAGATAATTATATGTGCTGTTCTTCATTCTGCTTCCAGTAATTCTCTCTCACCCCATGGCCCCATCAACCAACTCGGCTACATAGTAACAGCACCAAGTGTTCTCTACAGCTGCATTGTTAAGTGTATTTTGAAAGTACTGTTTCTTGAAAGTACTCAGCATCTACAAGGCACTGGGCACTGGTTGCTCCTCAGTTTAATTGAGTGTTTGCCATGTTTTTGTCCCTCATCATCTGCCGCATTCTTATTCTGTAATAACTTCAAGAGCAGTCAGACTGTAATGGCATATCATTTAACTGAAGAGATATTCTAGTGTAGTCCTTATGCTAGTCTCAAACTACTGTTCTTCATTTTTTTTCCCCAATTTTTGGTTCCTCCTTTCTGTGCTCAGTTAGAAGATCACCTGTGGTTAATCCAAAAGCTTCTGTCACATGAAGAATCTTTTCAGGAGAACATTCTCCTCAGTGTTCCCATCCTAAGATTTGCTAACGTATGTCCTATGTCAAGGCATTTTTCATGTCAAACAGAGCAGACCTAGATGTCTTGGAAAAAAAAATAACAAACCCCCCAAAAGCCTGCAAATAGGTTATAAAATGGTTTTGCAGTGGCTTCTAGAGTTTAGTACAACATGCGAATGCAGTAACTGATGCCATTTATTCATTTTGTTTTATGAAGATAATTTAGATTTTTCTTGAGTGCTTACATAATGAAAAACTTGAGTTGTTTAAAAGACACATCTTTGGATTAGTGCTTATTGTAGATAATGGCTATTCAAACTGGAACTCTTTTTGAGTTGCTGCCCTCTTAACTATTTCTTTTGTGGCAGACATTTCTGCTTCTTGGTTCTGAAGACATTGGGTATGTGCTGAATTGTGGCCATTATGGAAGTTGCTAGCCAGCCTTGTGATGTCTTGCTTGTTCTCAGCTCATGCACCTGACTGCTGTATTAAATTTCCTTTTATATTACCTAGTTCACACTGGTGGGTTTATAAAAACCCACAGCATGGTGCTCTCTTGGCAGGGTACTCTGCAGCTAACTCCCTCTGTATTCCTTTCTACTTCTGCAATACTGTGTGCTCAAAGCAGATATCCTGAGAAAAGCACCATCAGTCTTCCCAGGGGTTTTGCATTCTGCTTGATACAGCTATGAAATAATTAACTTGACTTTACAAGGATCAGGTTTTTGATATGGGCCACCTGTTTAAAATCATGTTATTCTAACAGAGGAGGTGCTACAAATAGTTCTAAAATTGTCATCCATCAGCTGGTTTTCTTCAAAAATATTTAGATATCTTTTACTTGAGTTGTGGGAGTACTTAGGATTTAATTAGTTTCTAATCCTAGAAGTTGCAGAAATGCTCGGGAGGCTGCAGAATAGCAGAAGCAAAACTTTTTGTGTGTGCTGGAATAATAGGAGTTCATCTGTTTTTTTATGGTAGAGCATTTTGAGGGGAAAACTACTGTACAGTATGAGTTATTTACTTGCCCTTTTTGTCTTTATAAAGAAGACAAGGTCCTATAAACTCTATGGCATTTAATCTTAGGCTGTTTCTTCACTGAAACCAGCTTAATGGTTAGGGGAACATAGTCTGCAAGACAGGCAGTTACTTTTCATGTTTCAGTAAGAGTTCTGCATACCTGTGGTTATCTGTATGTGATATCAGACTGTGCCCTACCTATATCAGTAGTAGTGGATTGTGCAGTAATTCTAGAAGCTTGTCATCAGTTGCCCTTTAAAAGAAGGGAAGAAGGTGGCCCAGATGCAGAGAATAACCTGTGACACTGGGCTTGTTCTAGACCCACATGTGTAGGAGTCTTGTGTTTACTTGACACAGTCTGAGGTTGTACGAAGTCTGAAGACCTTAATATGAAGTATAAAAAAAAAACAACAAAAAACCCAAACAAAACCTGAACTTCATTAGATTTAAAGCATACGCCTTTAACAGACATTTCATTCCCAAGTCACACTTCAGTAATGAAGTACTTGGCTGGTCTACAAGTACTGCCTCCCACTCATTAAGCACCATGGAAAATGGCTTAGTAAATTGGCAGAAATTGGTGTGTGGGTTTCTTGTAGGTATTCACTTATGCTACTAAATGGATATGGAGTATTTCATATGGCTCATCTTGTGTGAACGGGTAAGTTACAGAACTGAATGTACTACTGACAGCCATAAAGCAAGTAGGTTGCTAATGTCTGTGTAGAATCCATGCAATGAAATTTATTGGAAAGTGGTTTTATCGGTAAAAATACAAAATCTGTGAAATACAGGTTTCAAAATCTGTGAAATGTTTTTCTTTTAAATATTTAGCTTGTTTTGAACATTTATTTTTGCTTTCATCTTACAGGTTATGTTTGAGACATACCAGTTTTCTGGGGTGTATGTAGCCATTCAGGCTGTTCTTACTTTGTATGCACAAGGTAGGCAAAGATAACTTAAAATCTGTTTAGTTTATAAATGTGTTGCAGAGCCAAAGTTCTATTATGGTATTAATAGGTCTTGGGCTTAATTCAACACCACTCAGCCTATGACCTATTTTGTTTTTGAGGAACTGTTGATAGGAACCAGTGTTAGTGTTGTTTTAATAGACTAACTGTCCTTGTAAACACAACAACCTAGTGTATCAAAATTCTCATTGTTTCAGGGCGTAGTCATTTAGCTTTTGTCATGAGTCTTAATGACATGCTTTTGCTTTTCTGATAAAGGAAAAACGTATTCCCATAAGTGAATTTCAAGATGATGAGTAAGTGACTTACATGCTATTTTCAGATCAAAAAAAAGTGTCGATTCTTTTGCTGTAGACAAACCAGGATAAATGATCCTCAGCCTGGGGAGAAAATTAGGGATTCACTTGATTTGATAGAAATTCTATCATTGACTGCAATCCATCTAGGATTTGAATAAGTTACTCAAGTGTATTCATTCTAATAATGTCACTTTTTATGTCTGTTTACTAGTGGCTTTGTGTATTTAGCTGTGACATAGCAGGACATAAATATCCTTATCCATTAACATGTCATCCTAGTTTCTATGCCCAAGAACAAAAGTAATGATGTACACAAGTGTGACTGTTATCAAAGTCATTTAAAACTAGTTCTGTGCTATTACACTGCTTCTTCCCACACTTGGATTTTCTCTGGTTTGATTCCTTATAAGTGTTTAGTTGACTAACATATAGTCTTTAATTATGCTGTAATTTTACATGTATTTTACATGTTGTGCTCAATTAGTTTGTGAATAACATGTGAAACAACTTAGGGAAGTCCAGTTTTCCTGCTGTCATCTAAAACCAAATTGAAGACCTTCTAAGATGTGAAAACCAGGTGGCACACAAACAACACTTGCTTTTGAAAAAAGCCTTTTAAAATTCCTAGTTACTTAGATTAAAGATTAAATTAGTGGCTAAAATTACACAGAGATGTGCCTCATTTCAGCACACCACATTTTGTTGCTGCTGTTAAAACCCTTAAGACTCATGTGCCTTCTAAAGGCAAAGAAGTTTATATATCAAAACCTAGTTCTAATTAGGAAACTCTTTAGCCATTCCTCACAAGAGTCCTTTGGAGTTTGGTGTAGTCCCTTGAGACTATTTCCTTCCTTACTGCATATGTCTGATTGCAAGACTTGTCTTTTCATGGTGGTTATTCCAGTTCACTAATAAATCTGAAGATCTGATCACACAGATGAACTAAGGTGTGTTCTTTTGGTTCATTCAAGGCAAATAACCAATTTTTTTACCTCCTGTTTACAAAGCTTGAGCAAATTACACTAGCCAAGCCATTGCATCTTGCTATGTTCCCTCATTTTAAGATCTCTCCTAAAGATATATTTTCTTGCTTTAGGTAGCTTGTGGGAAACTGTAAAACTGGTCTCTGATCAACTTTCACCATTGATTTTGCTTATTTATTTTGTCAGTGAAGCATAGAAACTTCTGTTTCTATATACTTTCATATCAGTTTTTTACGCTTCAGAATGCGGTGGGTTTATGGTAAGCTTTTTTCACAGGAGCAATTTCTGTTATCTGTGAAAGTGGATGTGATTCAGCCTAATGCTGCTTCAGTGGTGAAAAAAATGTGTGTGTACAGTCCAAATATTTTGTACCTTAGGAAAGCACTGTTTGGGGTTTTTTTTTTTTTTTTTTTTTTTTTTTTTTGTTTTTTTTATAGACCATTAAAATTAAAAAGTCCTAATAATTGTTGGAAGGTACCTTGTGGCCAGACTACCTCTGGTTTTCTTCGCATTTGAGAAATAAATATAGGGTTGCACATACACAGCTGAATCTGAGGAGGAATTTGTGCCCCAACAAGCATTTAATGGTCTTAGATATTATCTTTACTTAGGGTGCACTTTAAGATGTTGAAACACCAGATAAAATTGTGAATGGAAGGGTTATAAGCACTAGAAAAATATAGAAGTAGTACTTTTAAAAACACAGATGCAAGTGTTTGTTACTGTGAAAACCTTAAATCTAAAATCCAGCTGAATGAAAATAACTGAATTTTATGTTGTGACTACTTTTCCCAAAATGATGACTGAGGGAACAGAGATTATGTTAACTACAATGAAAAATCCTATCTTAAACTCACTACTATTCTGGTGTAATTATGAAGGATGAAGGGGTTAATAAAAGTTGTACCTTTTTTTTTCCCCCCCCCTTCCTTTCTTTTAGGTTTGTTGACTGGTGTTGTTGTGGACTCTGGAGATGGTGTAACTCATATCTGCCCAGTTTATGAAGGTTTCTCTCTTCCTCATCTCACCAGGCGGTTAGATATAGCTGGGAGGGATATCACTAGGTACCTCATTAAGGTAAGATGGGAAGAATTTTTAAGGCTGAAGCTGTTATCTGTGGTACATTGGTTCAAGTTAAAGCCCCCTGACAGCAAGAAATCACTGCACATTTTCCTGTTGTTATTTGTATGTTAATTACATTAAGGATTCCTATATTTGATATATTGCTTCAGTCTATACTTGCTATGTTTCCTCATCTAAGTCACAAGTGATTGTATTCAGACTTCACATTTTCTTAGTTGGAGTCTTGTAGGAAGGGATTTCATTCCATATTTGGGAAGGAAAAATTCAAAAGTTGGCCTTCTTCATGTGTGAAATGAAAACAAAATTGTATTCTATCGGTTCTATTCATCTGTTTTCAGAAAAACTTTCTTACAGCATAGAATATAGCATAGTAATTCTCTGATTACTAAATAAGACTCTTCTATAGATTATTTGGGGTTTCATAAGTATAAGCAACAGTTTGGATTGACAAATCTTACAGTTAAGCTGGAGTGTTCTGAAGTGAAACCCTCAATATAAAGATTATTTTGGTTCTATTTCATTTGCCTATATAGCATTTATACTGAAAGTTGTAACAATGAAGAGAATTTCCCACTTGGAGTAATGTGGCTTCTACTTCTATTCTATTCTGGTAATAATAGATGCAATGTGACAAATTTGTCTTGATATTAAATTTGCAGTTAAAAAAGGGGAGACAAAGGTTTACAGGTAGGTTTTTTGAATTTACCTGTCTACTGATAAAGAGGTCCAGATTGTGCCTCTCACTTACTGCAACCTGCTGTGTTCCCTCTAGCTTCTCTTACTGCGAGGTTATGCTTTCAACCACTCTGCTGACTTTGAGACTGTTCGCATGATCAAGGAAAAGCTGTGTTATGTGGGATACAACATTGAACAGGAGCAGAAACTGGCATTAGAGACCACAGTACTAGTTGAATCCTACACGGTGAGTGTCTTGAGAGAGCTTTTCTTGTCCTGAACTTCGTAAGCTTAAGTTCAGGTAGCATTTAGCTTTGATGCCTTCTGATTTTTTTCTTGGCAGCTCACTTCCCAGGCACAGGAGACTGTAGAATCATATTACATGGTTCTGTGAAAACTTTTAAAAGCTTCGTTTTTTTTCTTTGCAGATTCTCAGTAGGACTTTGTACTCATTTTTGTTGTTGCAGATTCTTGAAATTTGAAAATTGTAGTACAGAGGATTGTAGAGAAAGTGGACTTATTTTTGCATGTCAGCTTTTCAACTTGATCCATCTAGTAGTGACATAGGAGACCGGTACCTGGTGACGAGAACTGTAAACTTCCTGTTAGAGGAAACTTTCTGTGCTCACACATGGAGGAAGAGAGCTTGCAGGAAGCAGTAGTCTTGCTGTAAAATCATCTTTTAAATGGATACTGGGAGTGGTATTGCAAGGAAATGTTTGATACAGCAGTATTGATGTATCTGGTGCCTGCTGTCTCAAAGTAAACTGCATAATGATTGAAGAATTTGTATCTTCTTTCAGTAGTACTGAAGGACTTGCAGTGGTGGCAGTTGTCAGTAATTTCCTGTTTTAAAACATTAGGGAACAATGTAGGTAATTTCCCCTTGGTTTGTTTAGTATCCAAGTGGCTAAAAGTAGTCTTCTCAATGGTTTTTTTTTCTCCACTAGCTCCCAGATGGCAGAATTATCAAAGTTGGTGGGGAACGGTTTGAGGCACCGGAGGCCCTCTTCCAGCCTCACTTAATCAACGTAGAGGGGGTTGGTGTGGCTGAATTGCTGTTTAACACCATCCAGGCTGCTGACATTGATACCAGGTAAGAGCAGAACACTTAAAATCCTCTGTTATGGTAGATGGGTGTTGTGAGAACAGTATTTAAACAAAGCAGCATCTTTTGCTTTAGACACAGAGATGTGCATTGCTGGTGCAGGGTGTGTAATGAGAGAGGGACTCCTGAGACTCCCTGATATTTTGGATCTTAACAAGTTGTCAGAAAACTTGACTATTTTGGTATGAATGAGCAAGGATAAAATCTTGAAAACACAATATATTTTACTGCTGCTTTCTAGGATGCCTGGTAATCATGGGCAAGTCTGCCAGACTGCTCAGTCTCTCTCAGTGTAATGTGACCAATTTTTAGGTTTGTATTTGCTCCCTATACATTACAGGTACCTATTTGTACTACAAACTATACCATATGACAGTAGAAGAATTTCTTTTTTTGTTTGTTTTTTTTGTCAGGTCTGAATTCTACAAGCACATTGTGTTGTCTGGAGGGTCCACCATGTACCCTGGCCTGCCTTCGCGACTGGAGCGGGAACTCAAACAGCTCTACCTGGAACGAGTTCTGAAAGGAGATGTGGAAAAACTCTCGGTAGGTACCGAATAGCTGCTTGATTTGCCCGGGGCCAAGTTTTATCCTGAATCCCCGCTAGAGGGAACCAAGTCGTCAGAAATGACAGGAGCTGCGGGTGGCCTTCCAACCAGCTTGCAATATTCCTGCCTTTCACATAGGTGGCTTGTGTGTATATGCAAAGTAATGCCTTAGAGTAAAAATGTATGTAAAAAGTATGCCTTGGAGTAAAAATGATTTTTCTTATTTTGAGACAGTTTTTGTTCATATTCTTAAGTGAAATACTCAAAAGGGGGAGGTTCAAATTCTCTCACACCACTAGTGGAATAAATTTCCCTTGTTCATTGGTGACTGTGATAAGCAGACAAAACACATGTTACAGAGGTAACACTGCATCATAATGCAGTCTGCTTTTCAAGGAGGAGAAGAGAAATATTTACAGAGAAAATTCCTTGGAGTGAAATTTCTAATGGTGACTAGAACTGAATTTTCATGGTTCTTAATACAGTGTTCCCTAAAAATCTTTTGCAGCTCTATGGAATGACTCAGTTGTACAGAATGTTTTAAGTCTAAAACAGTATTTCACACTTAGCTTTGATTTGTACTAATTTTTGTTTTTGAAGTTAGAGCTTCAGCAGTGAAGAGTTTAAGGGAGTATTAATTAGTTAAGCTAGTCAAGACTGTGTAAATTTTAGATCTGTTCCATCTACTCTTTTAAAATTTGGTATAATTCTAAAATATTTTATGATTTGGTGATCTGGTAGCTTCTCATAATCTTAGCCATTGATGCTTAGAAAGTGTTTTACTCTTTACCATGCTTGTGAAGTGCAAAAATGTGGTCTTTAAGTTTGTATTCTGACTCCCGAGCTTTTTGTGGATACAATGAAAGCATAATTTTGGGGAAAGTGTCAATAGCTGTCTCTAATTTCCAGCGCAGAGTAGTTATTTTACTTTGGTTGCGCAAGCTGTAAGCTCACACAGGGTGCCCTGTGCTAGCATTTCAGTTTTCTGGTTGCATTTTTCTCACTAAACAGTTTTCCGTTTTATTGTTCTGGTGGAAAGCACAATGTTATTGTGAAAGGCTTTGTTTCAAGAACCCTAGTAACATTTTCTTTTCTTTTCTTAGAAATTTAAGATCCGAATCGAAGATCCACCTCGTCGAAAGCACATGGTGTTTCTGGGTGGTGCGGTCCTAGCAGACATCATGAAAGACAAAGACAACTTCTGGATGACCCGACAAGAATACCAAGAAAAGGGAGTCCGTGTGCTGGAGAAGCTTGGTGTGACTGTTCGATAAATCCCAAAGCTTGTTCCCATCACATGTCTAAAGCTTTTTTTCTTTCATTGCCAATCTCTGAACTCACTCAGCTACATGCTATGGAAAGGCCTGTCTGTGGCCTTTTGACCCGGAGGTCAGGTTTTGTTTTGGTTTCTTGGGGTAGCTTTTGTTAAATTTTTCTTAATGTGGCTAAATTTGACTATTAAATTTGACCACTTCCCCGCAAACAAAACAGAGCAAGAGCAGCCTGTCTACTTCATTGTTCCTTCCCAGTAGGCAATTGGGTAATTCTGGTAGGCTTTTTCTTCTGGATTTATTGCTGTAGTACTGCTAGCTTTTATCTCTAGTTCACAAGGGGTTGTGTGCCTTTTTTAGCATAAGAAAACCTTTAAACAGCAGTTTTTGCTATTGGATCATTGTGGTGGTAATCTTTGCATCTTTTTTCCTCTACGTGAAGACAATTTTTTTTTTCTTTCTTTCTTTTGTGCAATTAGGAATTTTGATTAACTAGTTTAGCTAGCTGGAATGGCTTTAACACGCTGTTTCGATGTAATGTGGTTCCATACGCACTGCTGCCTAAACTGGCTTCTGAGGTGGTTTATCCTTTAAAGGTGGTGGTGGGGCTTTCATACTGTATTTTTCTCAGTGGGCACAAACAGAGAAACACCTGGTACTCTGGCAAATGTAAATTTGTGGCCTTAGGTGTCTTTTTTTCTGGGGGGAGGAGACAGGTTTAAGCTGTGTTGCTTTTCTGTTAAGGGACAGCTGGGGGTCAGTCTGACCAAAAATGCCTCTTTCTATAGCTAAGTTTTGGTACAATGTTGTCTCAGCATAGGAAGCAAGAATGTTAAATTAGCTATTCTGTAACTGTTGAGAAATTTAGATATGCTGAGACAGGAGCCTCTCAACTTACGACAAGATTTAATACTTTCAAGAATGCTTGTGAAAACTGTAACAATAGATATTAAAAACCCCAAAACTTTGTTTTAAAATTCTGATGTTTTAAGTGCTTGTATGTACATCAGAAGCACTTCCATTAAACTTTACAAGTATATTAACCTAGTGCCAAGTAGTTACTGCAGATTGATATTTCAATGAATGGTGTTTATTTGCTGCAAGCAGATATTTATAAACAACCACTGGCAGTAGGTTATAAAGAATGACCTATATTTGTTCTGGTTAAAAATAACACTGGAGTAAAAGATGATGTTGGTTGGTAAATATCCACAATTCATTCTGTCCACTCTTGATTTTTGATACTTAACATGGGATGGGGAAGGAAGTGAAAACCAGTGATGAAAATGGTGTTTCCAGAAAGCATATTAAAGCTGAGTTGTTCTGAAAAATATTAAGTTGTCACTAGTAATTATCAGCCATCTCCTCTATGTATAGTTGCCTGTATTTTCCTTCTTACTAGTAGATTGGTAACTATCTTTGCAATAAAATCTGCCTTACATAAAGCATAGCAAAAGCTGCTTGCATACAAATGCCAGTTAGACTTAGTTCTACTTTGCTTTTCATGGAAATCTTGTGTCACTTCTTACTGGTTTTCCAAGCCTACCATAACACTTAAGCATAAGGAAGTTAAGGTCTGCTTTTGACTTCCAAACCTTGGAATGTACAAGATATGCTTTCATATACTTGCTGTTTGTCTGCATCTTTACATTAGTAATCGACCCCAGGAACATGGAAATATTAAACACCCTGGAATTCTTAAAATTTGCCTTTTTTCTAAATTGAGCAGACAGCTTGCTTTTGGCTGAGTGAGCCAAACAGGCAGAAACCATGTCTGCATTTCTTTAATAACAAGACAGTCACTATAGTACTGCTAGTAATGACCATTTAATTATAGGTGGGTGGGGTTTTTTGCAGCTATATTTACTCTTAACTTGAACAATATGAATTTACAGGCATGCCGGTCATGCCTCAGTGCATGCACTTAAACAGTTACTAGATTTTTGGGGGCATGAATGTAAGGGGTGCTCTGAATTCCTGTAGTCTTCTGAACATTTAATACACAGGATTTAAAAATGCTGTAGGCTTGCTTTAGGGCTATGGTTTCTCATGTGACTGTCTCTGGCTTTTTCAGACAGTGTTGAGAATCATGGAAATAAACCAAAGAATGACTTAAAACCTTTTTTTTTTTTTAATGACAATCTGTCATGTGATTTTTCAAATCTAGACCTTGACCCTGCAAACCCCTTTTCTAAACCATCTTCTCCCCTGTTCATTGGCTTCAGTTGGGTATGTGCATGTTTGAGTAAAGGTTTTGCAATTTGGCCCTTTCACTAGAGAACTTCGCACTGCCATGAGTGTCAGTTGATTGTGCAGAATCTTGGGTTTCCATGGAAACCATGTATATATTAAAAAAAAAAAAAAAAAAGGCAACTAGCATTTTAAATTACAACTATCCTGGATTCAGAAGAACACATACATAATCCAAATACTGAATGGGGTATTCCAGTTGTGCTCAGTGTGGTTCTTCATGTGTGTGTTTGCACACGTGAGAGGTGTGTGTGTGTGTGTGTGTGTGTGTGTGTTCTCTCAGCTAACATCTTAATATTTCTATGAAAGCAATCTGATTAAGGTTTGGTTTTGGGTTTGTGTTTTGGTTTTGGTTTTTTTTTTGTTTTTAGTTGAAGACCAAATAACTTGAGTTGTATTTGCAATATGCTTCAGCTCCTATAAAATTAGAATAGAAGATGCCGCATCAGTTGTGTAAGTTTTTTGGGAACATCCTATTTTTAATGTTAAGCTGCTTCAAACCCCTCCCTCCAGTGTTTTAGGATGTTAACCAATGTAACACAAATGGCTTTTTATACAGTTCTGAATAATGTTGACACACAACACTGGTTGAGACCATGAATGGAAATAAACATCTATTTAAATTGACAGGTCTTTTCAATATAAAAATAAAATCAGATTTTTTTCAAAGTAGATTATGTTTGCTTTGTTTCCTTTGGGAAATCAGTTCTGTCAGTTTTTCTCTCACTTAACTCCCATCACAAAACTATCATGAGCTGCTTATGCTGAGGAAATCTGACATGACAAAATAACACATTCCCTATTGATTGCTGTCACAGAGTGAGAAAAGCACCCCTAATCCATTCTCTAGCCAAGGCTCCCCTCCCTCCATCCTGGTTTCTTTAGCAGTAAAATAAAGTGCTTATCCTTGAACAGGAATCTTTTTCATTCAAGCTCTCTGCTTGGTACTGCAAAATGGGAAAAGCTCTCAACTTGTGTTGACTTCAGCATCTCTGGCTAAGCTCAAAAGTCACACAATGATGCTCTGTTTAGGAAAAATCACCTTGGTTTTATAATATGTGCTACTTCACCTGCATCCTTCGTTTTAACTGATAGAAGAACTGTATGAGAGGATAATGTGTAGTGTTTATAAAGATGCACTGGTTTGAAGCAGCTCCTGCACCTGAAATCTTGTAATTCTCAACTTGCTGTGTGGATTAGTATCTGGCCCACTAATCATGATGCATTTATCTGGCTTTTTCAACCAGCTTCTTCACCCCAGTTCATTGGACATGCATGTTCTGTATGCATGTTCTCCAGGCATCATGTCCCTGGTAGGATAATGGCTTTGGTTTTCTTGGAGTGAACCAGTACATGCAGTTTGGCTCTGGGTTTGTTTGACTCAGTGTCTGGGTGAAACACATCCCATCTTAGATACAGGTGTTTTGAGACAGGATTTTGATAGCAACTATTTAAAAAAAAAAAAAAAAAAGCCCCCCCCCAATAAATAAATTAGAAATAAGTCTCTACCTCTGTTCAGTACTAGTGTTCCCCACTTCTCTCCTGTGGCTCGCTTTGCCTGACATGACTTTAGTGTGGCAAGGACTAAATACAGCTCAGTTGACATTTTCAACTTTTTCAATAGTAAATTCCTCCCTGTGGGCACTTCATCTGTTTTCCACAGACAAGCATCATTAGCTGTTTCAGTACTGTGAAAAATAAAGTTTTTTGTTTGTTTTTCTGTTGGTTTGGGTTTGTTTGTTGGTTTAGGGTTTTTTTTTAAGTCCTTCCTGTGTTCTAGCATCCAGGAGAACAGTGTCAGAAAAAATTGTTTTGGACTTTTTCAGGAAGTATTAAAAGCTAACATTTTGCTTTATTTGAGCCATGTGCTATGAGTTCCTCTATAGTAGGTTGGTTTGTTGTCCTGGTTTTATAAGTCACTGTCACTTTGCCATTATAGGCCTTAAGAAAAATAATCTTCCATTTAGTGTGGGCTGAGAATTTTGCCTCTTGCCATCACTGCATCACAAATATCAGCTCAGCTTTAAGTAACATCCCCCAGGTAAATAGCTTAAATATCTTACTGTTCTCTCTCCTGTTGTTGCAGCCTGTTGTCCCAGCTAACAACTGCACAGAACAAGATTGCAGTGCACGTCTGCTTGTCACCCAGTCAGCTGGAGAAGGGCTTCTTGCCTGCCATGTGCAGAGTTCTACTCTGGTGCTGCTGAAACAAGGAAGAAAAGTTCAGGGAGGAGAAGCGTGGGGTTTTGCTTCCCAATTTTTTAATGTTTTGTTTTTTTTTTTTTAATCTGAAGGCAATTCCTTAACATTGAAGATTAGGGAAGCAGTTTCTATCCTGAGTGATTAGTAAAGTATATTCAGAGTAATAACAGAAACTTGGGATGATGCTAAGGGGCATCTTCTAACCGCAGAACTTGTGTTCCTTCCCATACATTATTTAAAAAAAAAAAAAAAAAAAAAAAGAAAAAGAAAAAAAAAAGAAATATCTTCCCCAAAACCTAGGATTGGTAATTGAATTCTAGCTGCAAGAATAATGACAGATATGGGCCCCTTGCCTATACCTTTTTATCACCGCACCCATCTCCCATCTGGGTTTTCTTGGGGTTTTTTTTTGCCCTAAAGCTTAAGTGGTTTCAAGATCCTCCTCTTTCATGCATGTTCTCACCATGTGCCCATTTGAAATCTCTCCAAGTATTTTAACGAATTAATTAATTGCCAGTTGCTGACCTCAACACAAGTACATCCTGTAAGTCCTGACTTGAATCAGGCACTTTTCTTAGCACAGTGGCCCTTCTGGGGGCTACTCCAAATCTCAACCTTCTGTTCTAAACCACTCTGTGTAATCCTGATGTTGGCTTTCCCTGCCAAAGCAGGAAAGGCAAGGGTGGCATTAAGGTACTATTTTGGGAAGCACCCAACAACATAATCTTGGAATATTTTGGCGTTTTCCCATTGTAGTGTGGGTATAAATATTACTTCACACTACCACGTGGCAAGCCCAGCAAGAGCAAGTGAGATATTAGCACCTGTAATTCTGGTAGATTGTACTCTGTAAGAAAGTCTTCTCGTAAAGGGGGTACTAGTGCTTCCCACAGTGTTACTGGGTAGAAACCTGGAATACAAAAAGCCTTTGAAATGTGGTCAGTGCTGGAATCCACGTACTACCACGTGAGAACAAAATTCTGTAATGATAATTGCTCATTATCTAATTATACAAGAAGTCACAGCCCTGGAGGGTGAACAACTAATTAAATGGTTATCCGCTCTTAAAATGGCAGCAAATACATGAGGAATATTCATTCCTTTGGCTGTTGTGCCAGGACCATCAGCAAAGTCACATGTTCCTCAAAAGGTGAATGAGGCAATCCAGCTCTCCCCATCCTCATGCTCATCAAGACAAGGAATTTTATTCTAGGGGAGTAGACTGCTTACTGAAAAACAACCCAACTTTTGAGCTTCAACTCAAAGCTAAGGAGGATTTGCTGACCCAGGTTATCCAGGAAGGCAGCCAGTGCTGGCCTTCAGAGCAGTGTGAGTCACGTCTTTCGTTCAAGGATTTGCTTGTGCAGAATTTTGAAGAGAATATATCTGGAGCTATAGGTCTCTTGATGTCAAAGCCATGTGCTGGGGGAAAGACTTGGTTTTACCCCCTGTTGTAGCATGTTGTTACCACCTAGAGGAAAAGAGTTGCCTGTCAAAAAAGCAGTGGCATTTCTCTGTATGATTAAAGACCCTGCAGCTTTTGCACCAGCAGTAGTAGGATCTCTGTCCTGAATGCTGAACCTACCAATGGTAAGTAGACTAGACTCTAATTTCACTTTCCACAATGTACCAGTCAGCTTCTACCTGACCTCAGCTCCTTCACAGCCATCACTCCCATCTCCATCATTCCATTTGTATGCTATTGCTCCACTGGCAAAACCAGCAAGCACCTCACTGCTTAAATCAGGGTCCCCTAGACAGGAGAGATGTGCCAAGCCCTTCAGAGCAGAGAGAAACCCCCTTCTCTCCCGTGGGATGCAGGAAGGCCTCCTCCTGGCAATAAAGGTGGCTCTTCAGGTATCAGCAGGACAGCACACTTCTTGTGTCCCAGCAGTGCTCCAGCAATCAAGTGGCTCTGAGTTTCTGTGGGATTTGGGAACAAAGCATTCCCCTGCCTGTCCTGCCTATGGAACCCAGTTATTGTAGGCATTCTCAAAACCCAGCCCACAGGCTAGAAAACAAAAGCACAGTCGTGGTGCTCCCTGGTAGCTCACAGCTCCCACCTGGGATGCAGCAGACAATGTTTTAGAGCTCTTGTCTTTAGAAGAAGCTGCAGATACCTACCTTGCCAGAAAAGCCCCCTCAGACATAACTCCTAACACAGAACTGGTGCCCTTTCCAGATCCAGGGACTAATTATTTTAATCCAAAAGGCATGATTGCAACTGGGAATGAAATTTCAGCGAGCTCAGTGACACCCAGGCAGCTTCTGGAGAGCAGCTGATGTGCTCTTGTCCACATTTTTGCAGTAACGGGTGGGTACATTTTTGGGTTGCCATTGATTACAGAGCTGTTTGCTGGATATTTTTTCTGTTGGAGCTGGCTTTTTCTCCACTTTTCCCAAATACACGGTGAAAGTTTCTCCTGTTAAAGGGGGGGTTCTATCTTGGGAGGTAGGTTGGTCCCTTATAAATCAGAACACTTGCTATTTTTGGAGGTTTTCTTTAGGAGTGGAGTGGGTCAGAAGGAAGTGACTCCTTGTTTTTTTTTTAATTCCCCATCCCCCCGGACACTGTAACACAGTTGTTGCTTTCAAGAATATGCATGGTCTGTTTTCTTCAGACTATTGGCTTGTCTGGTAAAATAATTAGCTGTTAGGCAGACAGAGGGAAAGGATCACATCTGCACAAGACAGGAAGACTGGGACAGTAGAAAGGGGGAAAAAAAAAATCCCTCCTTGAATCACAGCTGCCCACCATGCATAGTAACAGAGCTTGCCAAGAATATTCAAATTGATTTAGAGAGAGAAGCTGAGGAAACCATTTAACCCCAGCCTGCTTGGATCTGTGACAGTATCTCCGTAGGCTGCTCTGATCCCACTTTGGGCCAAAAGAAGGGTTTTCAGGCTGCTTGTTTCACCAACCATTCTTCCTCCATCCCCCTTCCCCTTTTGCAACAGGAACACAAAACACAGACTAATTGCCAGGCATGAGGCTGCAAGCAGCTTTCCACATCAAGCAAATGACCAAAGGTGGGAACATTTATTTCATATTGATGGGATTAGGTTGTAATTGGATCATGTGATTAAATCTTAGAGCCAGGCAGACTATTCTTTACTTAGTTCGGGCAATAGGAACCTTTGCTGCCTGCTGTATACTCTAAACCAGGCCTCTTTTCAACAAAAATGGTCAACATGTACATGATCTGTAAACCTTTCCAAGTGTGCAGGTCCTAAATAACTCATTCAAGAGTTTCCAAGCATGCACATCCATTGCAAATTGTTCTCAAGCAGCTCTGAGGGGTTTTGCATCAAAAAATACAAGTAGCCAATTACTAGCCAATTAGACATGTGAGTCATACAAGAAATCCCTTTCCCTACTTAAATCTAAATTTGTAAGCATTTAATGATTAAAAAATAGGGTGCTTAGAATATTTGTTCTGAAAACCAATTGTCTCTGGGACCATCTTTTCCTGCAGGAGCACCAGGCTCAGTCCCAGCCATCTCTTTGGGATTAATCCACAAATGTCTAAATGTAGCAATGCCCAGAACCTTATCCAAATAAAATAAAAATGCAGGTGTTTCAGTACTTGACTTTAGGTGCTGGTGCTCAGGTCAAAGTCTGGAGCCTTAAACACCACCTAGGCTGTGGGTGGGCCTTCCGTGCCAGCTGGAGCCCTGAACTCCATCTTTCAGCCCCTCCAAGCTTCTGCTCAGCTGCAGCCTCCTTTACAACAGGAGGTCTTTGGCACATAAGCTTTAATCCGGTTAAAACACAAGTTCCCTGGGTACCTAAATGTCTGCTGTGAAGCAAATGCAGATCTGCTGAGACCCTGACAGCACTGAGCAGCTATGTGCTGCATCCATGCCTAAACCACAACAGGCTTCACCAGCAAAGTGTTCTCCATCAAGCTTGCCTGCAGAGCCAGGCTGAAAGATGTGTGTGCAAGATGTTTTTGGATCAGGTCTCACACAAAAACAGCTGTGGGAGGAAATGGGCCCAGTAGTCAGACCACATTCACCATTAATATTCATTTATGCACAGATACTAACACAGTCATAGATGACTTCTAAAGGAATGGGCCTAAATACCTCCAGGAAAGAGATGCTTTTGTGCTCTGGACAAATGATTTAGAGGCCACTGAAAGGAAACTCAAACCCTCTTCCTCTGTTTCATGAGAAGGGCCTCTCTTGCAAAGAGTTCTGCCTGTGCATCCTGGCAGGGAAGAGATGTCTCCTTATAACAGGATTAAGCACCTGAAGGGCTTCGAGGGGCTGCAGCAGTGCCCTCAGCCTCTCGGATTTGCCAGGTTTTGGCAGCTCCTTGCACACAGCTGACCATCTCCTGGGGATCTTCTGCACACCCTCCCCACAGGTACCAGCACAAAATGGGGCACTTGGCAGCCCCTAGCATTGGCAGCTCCTGCAGGCTACAGGAGATCGTTGTATAGATTCAGGTCTCCAATTGCTTTTGTAGCTCCTGTGGGTGAGAGATGATCCCCCCCCTCCTGCAGCACAGGAGCACTAAGCAGGTATTGGATATTGATGTACATTGGAGAAGGGTCAGATGCAGGAGTGAGCAGACTGAAACAGCAGTTAGGTGGATGTGTTGGGGGAGGAGAGGGTGGCAAGCTTTTAGTTGAGCTGTAAGAAGAGGAAAGAGGTGCACAATAGAATTATGTATTTTTAATGTGGTAAATCGAAAGCCCCCAAAATTCATCCTTGAATCATGCAGGATTAAGCATGACAACGCACTGAGGAATGACAGAGATCTCTAGCCCCAGCCATAGAGCAGGGAGAGAAGTCATCAGCACTTGGCAAGACATGAATTGGAATAAGGAAAATGCAACCCAAGGTAAGAAAACCAACCAGAATGGGAGAGAGACAAAGAGAGGGAAAGAGTGGCAATGCAGTAGGTGAGGAAGGAGAGGAAGGAGGGAGAGGAGGGAGAGGAGGGAGAGGAGGGAGAGGAGGGAGAGGAGGGAGAGGAGGGAGAGGAGGGAGAGGAGGGAGAGGAGGGAGAGGAGGGAGAGGAGGGAGAGGAGGGAGAGGAGGGAGAGGAGGGAGAGGAGGGAGAGGAGGGAGAGGAGGGAGAGGAGGGAGAGGAGGGAGAGGAGGGAGAGGAGGGAGAGGAGGGAGAGGGACGAAGGAAATGAGATAAGTACCACTGTCTTCCTATCCATGGCTACACAGTCAAGGCCACTGTCACAAACACATTTTCTGGCTCTTGCCAGTGACCACAGAATCAAGCATAGCCTGAGAATGCCCTTCAGAGGACATGGTCTGTCCCCCTTGTTTTATCTGATGTGTCAAGAGTTGCAAGGTGTGGAGCAGAGCCAGCGCTCTCCCCTGGCCAGAGTTCTTCTGCAGTCAGTGAGATAAGCCCCAGATGGGGGGGGGGGGAGAGAAAGAGGTGTTGAACAGTGCTCTGGGGGTTCTGAGGAAAAATTCCATTTGTTCTAGCATTTATTTAAAGTACTCGATGCATCACATCAAGGACTACACCCTACTGGAATCAGCTGTTTCACAGAAAGCACAGCAAAGATGGAAGTTTTGGTTTTCCTCAAGGACACGGCTCCACTTTGAGGGGCAGAGCCTGGCAAAGCACACAAGAGGGAGGAGACACAGAAACCTTTCTCCCCAGGGTGGGCTTAATTTCCCTGCTCCTGCTGGAGAAGTTATTAAAAGGGTAAATCCACCAACACCAGGAATCCATTTTCTTTCAAACCAATTTCCCCTGTGAATCACTGTGAAGAGGCAAACACGCAAGACCAAATCCAAAAACCATGTCCCTGCCTCCCTGGGAGCCTCAGATAGATGGTAAAGCATCACCTTATGCTGATGGTCCATCTGACTTCCAGTATCTGCACGCAGAAGGTGACGCCTGCCAACTTCAAGGGAGATATTCATGTGCACACCAGGCAAGATGAAGTCTTAAAACCACTGGTAGTTACACTTTTACTGCCAGAAGCAACATTTTAATCTAAGTATTGGCTCCCGACAGAGGCTGTATTCTGAGGCACTCCAACATCTTTGCTCCATCTGAATAAATGCAAATGCCTGCATTTAAACTGTTCAGTTTGGTGTATTTTAATTTTTTTTTTTTTTTTTTTTTTTTTTTAAAGCACAAAAGAAGACGTTTCTGTGTATATGTTCATGGCAACAGAGCAACACAGAGACCTAAACTAATGGAAGGTCCATATGTTGGGAGAATACTGTATGTAATGAGAACTGCTGCATTTTTTGTAAAATGTAATGGGACAGATACGCAGCAGCTGTGGGTTACTCAAGAAGCAGCTAATTTAGCAAGCTGAATTCAAGGATATTTCCCAGATCTCCCAAACAATGAATAGCAGTGTTGTTTAAGATTACCATTATGCCTTACATCCTCCTTTGACTGGAAGCAGGGGGAGGAAGCCTCTATCTGTGCTTCTGGGGCAGAAGTACATGATTAGTGCCTAGCTATCATAGGAAGCCCCAGGGGAGCAAGGGGGTCTGGACTTGAAGGAAGGAAGGAAATTGTGTAGGATAAACAAAAAAGAGCCTCAGGAAAGTAGTTGAGATGGGCAAGACTTGGTGAAAAATAGAAAGAAAAAAGGAAATGCTGAAGGGATCTATTTGAGTTCTCGCTAATATTAAACTTTAAAACAAAGACACTCTCTTCTAAAACAGCATTAGAAATTCAGCTGGTTCGTATTTCTATACAGTTAGGTTTGTTGGAAGGTAATAGTCATTTTAGCTGTACTAATAGCAGAACTTTTAAGGCTTGATTACCCTTAGATTTTACTTTTCCTGGGATTTTACTCTCCCTCCCCCTAAAACAAACAAACCCCCAAGACCCCACTCCAAACAAACAAACAAAAAAGGAAGATACAGACTACCTGGATATAACAGATGGAGTTTCACCATTCACAGCCAGATTGACTGAGGAAAAGTCAGGGCTGATGTGATCTGTTTCCCAGCAGCCCAGGTACCCTGCAGCCACCCAGGAGAGCCCCAAACCCACTGCAGCTGTGGCTGCCCTGGCCCACAGCACATCCCACTGGTCCCAGCTGCCCTGAATTCCCACTGTGGCTGGAGCTAAGTGCTTCATATTGGAAAGGTAGATACATAGATGGGACCCACACCAGGATCCACTAATTCATATGTTAAAAGACATAATGCCTCCTGCTTAAAAAAACCCACAACAAACAAAAAACTTAAAAAAAAAAAATAGAAAAAAAAAAAGCAGGAAAAATGGGGTGGTTCAAATTCTGTCTCCCTACAAAATCTACAAGATGTTTATTTTTAGGAGGAAGGTGTCTGCAGTGCCAGTGCTGCCAAGAGTGAACTGCTGAAGTTTGCACCCACTCTCCTGCAGCTGGGAGGTGGAAGGGGAGGATAGGGACCAGCTAATCTTAAAGCCAAATTTCTTGCAGGTTTTACACGTGTAAACAAAAGCTGCCAGGCCACCCAGACGGTCTGGGGCCTTGTTACATCAACTCAAGGAAGATTTGTCAAGCATAACACAAAACAATCCTCCACCTGAAACACCCCCCCCCCTTCTCCATAAGCAAATTAAGAGATTACCTGAGCAAATAGCGTTTGAAAAGGATTTTCAGATACAGTAATTTAGTAGGAGTAACTGAAAAGGAGATTGTTGCATTAAGACAGATTGCATTTATTGGGTTCCCAGATCACCATGTTAGAGTTTCCACTTGCTGTACCATGGAGATAACTAAAGGCTCTGTCACCCTATAAAACACTTGATTTCAACACAAATGGAATGACCTTACACAAGAGAAGTACCAGGAAAATCCAGGAAATCTTTCGAGGTCCCTTCCAACCCCTAGGATTCTATGATTCTATGAAAATCTACCTCTCCTGGCAAAGCTCTTCTCTCTGATCCACCAGTCAAAGGTAAATGCCTGGAGCCCCAAGATTTGATGTGCACCCCTGGGGGTAGAGCAGACCACAGGCTTGTGCTTTGCTGACAGAATAACTTCCACAAGCCCAGTTTTAAAAACTCATTATAGCAACATGTTCAAGCCAAACCTTTTTGTTAGCTACAAAAAGAAGGGGAGGCTCCTTCTGCTGAAAATGATAAAGCCACTGAGCAGCTTCTGTAAGGTAGCACTGGAACTCCAAAGTGTTTTATGGCAGAGCACACTTGGAGTCAGCAAAAGGCTATCTTAGGCCAAGGACTTTTCTCTTTGCCGTGCATGATGTACACATGCATGCCTAGGATATAATACTTTACCCAGAGTCACAGCTGAAACAAAACAACACACCTAAAAGTTTTGGAACTACCTGAAATAAATACATTTTAAAGTAGTCTAATTTTCTTCTTAAGGCTTTTTGAGCTGCTGCTTTATAGCTAGTGATAAGCAAATACCACTCTGCTCCCTTATCAGAATTCAGTTCCCAGAGCAGTTCATTCCTTTGCTTGAGGACAAAAGCCCAGAGCCTCAGCAAGAGGAGCCTAAATTTATTCAGGAGTCCATAGGAACCAGCCTGTGCTTTCAACCCAGCCTCTCCTTTATCTCCTTTATTGTTTATTCATGTCTCAGCTAATACTGCCCACTGTGAGCAGGTCAGGCCTCTGCACTCCAAAAAGCTCCTCAGAAGCTAATGGGACTCAGCCCAGTGCCAGTAGAATGGAGGGGAGAGGTTTTTACATTATTCAGATCCCAGGTTGTGACAGAGGTAAATTCCTTAGTTTGTTAGCTAGTGATGCAGACAAGAGCCAGGCCTTTGTCCCAGATCTTTGCAGAGGGGAGCAAAAAAGTTGCATGTAGGGAACCCAATAAACAAGCCAAAACCAGAGCATGCCTTTGGACATTTCTCCTCTCCTTCCTCGAGTTTGTTGAAAATTCTTTTGTAGTGCAAAGGATGTTTACTCCCCCTCTCTTCTGTAATGATATAGTGAGGAGGATTATGCTCAAAAACCTTTAAATGTTTATCTCTAAAGACTGTGCTGTAGTGTCATGGCATGCAGAAGTGGTCCAGAGCCCAAACAGACCAGGCATTTCTTCCTGCAGGGAAGAAGCAGAGGGCGGTGACCACACCAGGTATTTTTGCTACCAGGCAGGGGGAAAGATTGCAGTAATGAACCTAGTGTGAAGAACAGCAAAATGGAAGGCAGGGCTCCCATGTCCTCCTTCTAACTGCCTTCATTTATCTCTGTTTCCCAGCTAAAACGTGGGTGTAATTGTTCAGGCATGGCATGAAGCTTTAAAGACTCACAGTGGATACAGCATAGAGGGAGGACAGCCTGATGTCAGCAAGAAGTGAGTTGTTTTCCTCAGCAGTGGAAGAATTAGGAAGTTGGAAATCCAGGCATGTAAGGACTTCAGTCCAAACTGGAAAGAGCATTTGAGCTCACCTGAGTGGCAGGGAGACAGTGGCACAAGCCCAGGTCTCCCCTTGAAAAAAGGCTTGTGGATTTTCCTGAGTTCAGAGACATCTAGAGCTGTACATATCACTCACACTCTTTAAAGGGCTGCAAAACCCAAAGCACTGTCCCCATGGGGAGAGAAGCAACAGAAGTTTGCCATGGAGAGGGGAGAGGAGAGGTGAATGCCTGCTAGTACAGCAGAAGACCCCTTTTCATTTAACAGCAGATGACAGTGTCACTTATTTTCACAGACAGCTATTTAGCAGTCAACATAAGGAAGCATCATGAATAGAGAACAGCAGACAAGGCATAAATTATACAGCTAACTAAAGAATATGGTGCCTACTCTACTTTAAAAGGCAGGCCAGATGTCTTCAGATACAGTCGGCTCTTAGTTGGTGTGGCAAAACCCTTTCAAGAGCAGCTCACTCGAGTCACAATGTGCGCTTGATTCGCTTGGCTGAACCCAGATCCTCCTGGGCTGGAAGCAGGATCTACTCGCAGCTGAAAATACGGTGGGAATGAGTCAGTTCCTTGGAGCTTGTGTGGGAGGCAAAGACAGGACTGTGGGTGGCTTCAAAGTGTTCAACAGCCTTTTAAATTCAGGCCCAGTTCCTCAGACGAATAAGGAAACGGAAATATTCACCCAATATGGATTTAGTTCTAATGCCTTGGGTCAGCCTAGAGAAAATTGCTCTCTGATAGTAACAGCCATTTCCCAGGCATCCAGGTCTGCTTGCTCCCGAGCCTGTGCAGCTTCAGATGCAATTCTGTTGAGTTTAAAAGCAACCCAGTTAGTTCCTCACGCACAGCAAGGCAGCAGCACCTGGCCCTTCACTCCTGATGTCTGCAAGCTGCCTCCTAGGCAGGGCAGAGCCTCAGCAGCTTGATGCCAGCTGTTTGTCTGTCCATCTCTGCTCCCTACATCTCACCCCTGTTGCTTGAGCTCCCTGGGGTAGTAACTCTGCCAACACAAGCATCTTGGGCACTCACTCCCTGTGATGATGCAGAGCTGCTTCAACCTTCCCAGTTTTGTATTGGCAGGGAGTTTCCCTGCCCTACAGTCTCTCACTCCACCTCTGGCACCAAGAATTTTGGGCTGTGGTCCTACCCACAGCCAGTCTGCACATATGGGGGAAAGGGGATGCTGTGGGTTAAATTACCTGGAGTGTTGGAAAATCAGGCCCAATCCAGTTACCTCCTGCCAACTGTTTGCCATTCAGCCCTGCTCTGCTATAGTGCAACTGGAGTCTGGTCAGCTCTAAAGAGGATTTATTGCTTTTACTGGATCAGGCTCACCCTTCCACATAAGTGGATTAATGTGGGTTAGCTTTAACTTAGCCCCACACAGCACTAGCTAAGTCAACATAAAGTTCCCTACAACCAGCAATGTTGTTGTTTTTCCCTGTCACGATGACTTTTTAATGGTCTTTGTGTGCAAAAGCAGCTTTGCAAAATCTTAGGCTCCTGCTTTCCAACTTAGATGATTTGGCATGTGAAGAATGCAATGAATATTTAAACCTGTAGCTTGGTAAAGCCTGCACAGAACAGCTAGAAACCTAGCCCTGTTCTTTTGGGGATTGGCCAGCAATCATGCAACATCCCCAGCCCGGAGGAACAGCACGGGGAGCTTGTGAGGATACATCAATCTTCGGCACTCAACCAAAATCACCCTAACCCCCACCCCCCCATTCTTTAGATTCTTTTAATTAACCTCAGGATTCATATGGAGGAGCTGTACACGGGTGGAGCTGTGGGTTATTTTGATAGATGACTTGGATCACTCTGCTGGTCGTATTTTACCCAAGTGAGAGTATCTGTTGAAGGCTGTTATTTACCACTGGGACCAGGGTCCCCATCCCAGTAGACAATGTGCAACCATGTGGTAACAATCTCTGCCTGGAAGATCTTCCCATCAAACCAGATTAGGCGAAAGGGTCAAAAAAGGAAGGGAACCCTCTTTTGCCCTCATCATACAGATGGGTGAACTAAAAGCTCACACACACATTCAAGCAGCCACCAATTAGGAGTTTACTGTAACCCCTTTGTACACAATTTATCCCACAGCAAAACCAAGGCAAACCAACTTAGCTTTATCGGCTGTAAAAGGGCAGCTGGTTCAGGAGCCATCACAAGAAAACCTCCATCATCCGCTTGAACACACATGGATAGATGCTGGAATTCAGCCAAGACAACGTGGCTTTCATCTTCTACATGAAAGGGGGCTCCCTTTGACATTTTGAGGCCCACTTTTTTAAGAGCTGTTATGCAAACTCTGGCTCACATGAGCTTGAACAATACAGGGATGTGTACAACCAACTGGAACTTCCAAAGTAAGCAACATTTCCACACACTGGACTCTGTTCTACAAAGATGGATGCAGGAACAGTCCCAAGGACTTTGGATAAACAACTCCAACAGGTATCAGTTTGCAACCACCAGCCATAAAGGACCACATCTGAAAGACATTTATTTATGGAATCAATGCGCCCCCAAGCCATGGTTTTGGTATGGGAACTAGCACGGAAAGATGCACATTTCTTCAGAAATTGCTGTTGCTCTCTGCAAGTGTGGCTTTTCTGGATACCCCAGCTCTAAATATTGGCAGTTCTGAGCTGTTCAATTTGTGAAGCCATCAGACCTCCTGCAGCCAGTGGCTGTCTTCACATGTTATCATATTTAGGAGACAATGTAAGCTGGTACGTCATTATTTCAGTGTGTTAATTGACTAAGTCTGGCCTATATACACTCAGCTGGACTTTTCCCTTTGGATTGTTATTATTAGCATGGCCCAACCGTTTTAAGCCTTTTGGAGCCTAGGAATCTTTCTCATCATGCAAGTAGATGCCCAAGGAAATCTTCTGGAATCATTGACTTTCTAGCTACAGTAATTTAATTTCATAGATGGAAAGATACTCACATTGATGCACAAGTGGGGAAGAAAAAAAAAAAAAAAGTGAAAGCAGACTTCAATCTGGCAATACACACAAAAAAGCCAATCATCCACCTACAGCCCTCCAAAGATACAGCCAGCACTCTCAGCTGAATTAACAAATTGTGAAGCAGACCCTTTAGCAGCTAGAGCCAGACTGAAAAAACCCAGGACATTACTTGACACATTTCTTTGCCCTGGTTGGGAAAACATGTCACTTCCCTCCTAGATATCACTGGTATATGTTAAAACAAGTATTTCACAAGCGATGAAAACAACAGCTCTTGGTTTTCAAAGGATGTGTCTGAGCATGACAGGCTGTTTGAGAGAGATATGGTGTGAAAGAAAAGTTGCTCTTGTGGGGTGGATGTTTAGTGTCCAGTAGGTCATGACTGCCAGCTGAGTTTGTCCACAGGTAGGGCTTTCATAATAAGGCTTTTCTCACATTGTTTTCCAGGTGTCTCATCAGGGATGCTCTCAGCAGGAACAGCAACAGCTCTGTTTTACCCAGCTGCCTGTTTTTATGAAAGCCATAGGAAATTAATTTCTTCAAGACCTCAGTTTGGTTTTCACTGGCCACAGGCCTCAAGAGCCATTACAGGAGTAGCAGAAACAGAAGATTAATGGTGAAAATTCAAATCTGCTAGAAACCAACCCAAATTTGAATTTGTCTGTGTCTTTTTAAGTTCAAGTTGTGGTTAAATTCCAGGAGGCGTAGAGCCTCAGGGCCTACATCTTAAAAACCCCATACCTACTATTTTCAACAAGCTGTGGGCTGATTTCCTGAGATGCTGATCAACTGTAGTTCATGTTGAAGCAATCAACAGTTTCTAAACAATCAAATTACAAGTCTCAAATTAGGGTCCAGACATCAATCAATGAGTTTCTGCATGAGAACTGTTAAGTTTCTGCTATTTGGCTGAATTGCTCAACTGGGCAGGCCTTGTTTTAAGCAGAGCAGGTCTGTAACTTGTGTTGATTGTGACTAAGACTTGAACCAAGAGATGACCTCTACATAGATTGTGATGGCACCTCAGGCTGCAGAATTTTTCTGTATTTTTAATAGGGGGTGGGAAAATGCATAGAAGAGCTTTGCATAAAGAAATAAACAAGAAGAGGTATTTTGATACTGTCCTATGTGTTAGCCTGACTGTCAGAAAAATAGCTGCCAATAATCACTATTCTAACTCCACATTTTTGGGGGTTGGGTGCTGAAGCCAGTGGGAAGTTTTCCATTGACCTCAGTGGGTCCAATGTTTTACACCTACACAGCTAGGAAGTCTTATGGGTTTCAGGAAGAAATGAAGACATTCAGCACCTCTCAGAGCAAAGCCACTTGTACTTAAGAGCCTATATAGGGACTTTACACCTTTGTCTCAGACACCCCGTTCATCCTATTTTATCTTCACAACTACAGCACAGCTGTCTGTGAAAGTATCTGAGTCCCAGAAAGCAAACATTACAAATCCAGCTCAGTGTCAGCAATCTGACAAACAATACAATACATTTGCTGTCTTTTCACTACCCCTCTCATACCCTCAATCTGTTTTGTGTCTTTTGACACATAGGAGGCTTCAGAGAAACTGTAACACATTAAGAAGACAATATCAACACAACAATGAGAAAATTAAGTAAAAGCACCCATAAAAGGGGATTAAAAACACTTGTCAGGAGGAGGAGACACTGGTATTTGCAAAATGGCTGCTCTAGAGTCCCAGCTCCTGAACATCATCCCATTTGCTATCTTTAAAAGAAAAGAACTGTCTGGGAGAAATCCCCCAAACTCTCACTTCAGGACTAGAAAAATCTCCAGAGAAATGGTAGATGGGTTGTTATGATATTTCAGAGAAATTAAATATATTTCAAATAAAAATTTGTCCGGCTTAATGAATAAACTCACATTGTTACATTCAACTGGATTTTTTTTTTTTTTTAAGAGGCACATAAACTTTCCTGTTTGAGGGCATAAATCAATGACAAATTGTCTGATGGTGGGAAGAAATTTCGTCTGCTAGCAGATGATTCCAATACAGAGTTTCTTGTATTCTATCCCTTTGAAGTATCTGGTACAGGCTGTGGTTAGAGACAGGATATCAGCCTGACAAACCCCAAAGACATTTTCTTGTAGCTCAAAGTTCAGATGGTCACAAACAGCAGTTGTTCTGGTTAGAAAAAAGTATCACGCATTTGCTCCAAGTTCAAAAGCTCTCTGCGCAGCACCTGGATTTTCTGCTCTTAGTGTGCCACATCTTTACAACCACTTCCTCCAGGAAGGGGCCATAAAATGTACTCTGATGGTGACAGCTCTTAAAATGTTATGGATGTGAGGGAGTTTGCAAACACAGTCGTTTCAGGGGTGCTTCTTTGTTATAGGTCTTTTTTTTTCTACATATATGTTGGTACAGAGGCATCCTTCCAGCCTTCTAATCTTTGACTGGAAATTCAACCTTCTATCAGAAAGAATTGCAGCCAGCTCAAAACACTGCAAGCCATCAAGGAGTGAAAGGTGATTGAAAGAACGTCCTTGCCAATTTGTCACTTTTTAAGTCAAAAACACTTACTCCTGTTAGATGCATTTTTTTTGTCTTTTCCGAACTAGTTTGTGAAGGTTGAAGTGAATTAAATGACCTGGCAACTGGGCACAATAAAAAAGGTGATGCACTAAAGAGCTGAGGCTAAGACCAGTGATCCTGGGGTCCCATGAAGCTCTTCCTCAGCTGTCAGCTGGATGGTCTCATTCCTCAGTCACCCACTTGTAATTTTGCAGGAGCAGAAAGTGGCTCCCATTTCAAACACAGCTCTTTAAAGACAGAACTGGGGAGCTGGTGCACTGTGTAGGATAAGAAATACCTTTTTATGGACTTAGGCTGTCATGTACTTAGTGTCTCTGATGAGAATGGGGGAGGGAAAAGACCATGGAGAGTTCACCTCAGGGAGTTGCCAGCAGAGCAGGTTCTTTGGTTGCCAGACATTGAGATACTGGCATCCAAATCCTGCAGACCCCAGGAGACAAATTCTACCTTCATTTAAGTGTATGGGATTTTTTGCCAATGACTTAAGTGTAGTCAGAATTTTACCTCGTGGAACTGGGCAATCTCCTTCTATTGACTGGTTTGCTCTTCTTCAGTCTTCTACCTGGTGCTGGAAGGAGTCCCTACGCTCCAAGCCTAGGGAAGCACCTAGAAGCTTGCTCCAGGCCTGTAGCACTTCAGGCTACATGTGGAAATACAGCTATGCCTCAGCCCTGTGGCAGATGGCAGAAACCATACATAAACTGTGATACTGAGGCCTTGCCAGATCTGGCCAAATGGTTTGCACTGAACCCTTCCATTTCACGCAGCTGAATGGATGCAGAGGCTTTTCTACTCACCAAAATGTCCATGGTTTCCCCACAGCCTTGTCACTGACCTCAGATTAAAAGAGCCTCTGGCCATTTAGCACATAGCTCTCAAGTCACAGCAAAGCAGATGATTCCTCACATCTCTCTCCTTTATCCCTATCGCTATTTTGCTTTCTACTTTGGAAGCCTTCCTATTTCTGTGGCTGGCTCAACCACTTAATGGGGCTGTGGGGTTTTTCCCAAGATGAGGATGTTCACTGAACTCTATTCACTTAGTGAATGGAGAAATCCTGCAGCAATACCCAATACTTGGGGCCACTGCAGAGAAAACCCCAGACATTGTTGCCAAGCCACCAGGGTCAGCCACACAGCTGGAGTTTTACCTGTTTATTAATTTATTTAAAGGGTAACTATCACTTGAGCTTTTCGCTTGTCTTGGTAATTTCGGATTTCTGCTCCAAGAGGATGCACACACATGCATATATTACATGTACTTGTGTATATACATTACCTGCTTGGCAGCCTGAGCCACAGCATTGGTCTGAGCACTCATCTCAGAGGCACAAACCATTTGCCCTTCCTGGCAGGAATACAAGGCAGCTGCTGGGGTACTTCAGTTTCAACATCAGGTCAATACTGGGGACGCTGGGAACTTCATTTTAAGAACCCCTCAAACAAACAAACAAACAAACAAATATATTTCTTCTCATATCCCAGATCTAGGATCAACTGTGTATCTTGCACCTGCATCCAGTACTAGCTCCCACTCTGTCTTTTTAACCGTTCAGTTCTCTAAAACAAATTTACTGGAATTTGAATTTTGCAATGTTCATACTCACAAACAAAACCAGCAGAGTGCTGCTTCTTTTGGCTGCCCACATCAAAATGCTCTTTGTTTTAAGATGTGGCCAGCACTTCTGCACAATGTGGTTGGAAGTTATGCTTTCTAACCAGGCTTTCATCATTGTTCTCAGGAAGTTGTAAAGTGTAAGCCTTCTAAAGTGAAATCACTTGAGTTCAGTAGCTCTGTAATTGGGCTTTTAAGGTTGGGAATAGCCCTCCAAGGCACAAGGACACTAATGCTTCAAATTTTAGAAGCCACTGAGCTTTTAGGTTCTGAATCAGGTCAGAGTTAAACATAATCAGAATACCAGAAATCTCAGATTAGAACATAGGGCACATCTGAGAACATACCAGACTTGATAACTTCACCGTCAAGGATCTCACTGGCTGCACTGGAAAGTTCCCTATCCCCATTATTTTTTCGTAAGATTGAACTGCCACATCAACAACTTTAACAGTTAATAAGCCAACACTGGCAGAACAATGAAACAGAGAAACTAGGAGTGTGAAAGAAAAATGCTTGCTCAGTGGTAAGTCTGATAGTAGTCTTGACACTTCCCTTAAAACAGACATTGGCCAATTCTGCAGCTCTTCATGACATAACCGTAGAAAATGCAGAAAAAGAAATGTCAGTTTGTATTACACTCTCCATATAATTAAGAGTAATTAAGAATTCTAAAAAAGGCATTGTAAGAGTTTGTAATCCCTTAGCTGCCCCAAAGTATGCATTAATTCTATCGCCCCCATGCACTGATGTGTATTCTTAACATCAGTGACTCCTTAGGTCATTACATGAATTATATTAAGATTGGAAACGACTTTGTACTTTCCTTACTACTTCAGAGCACAGAGCTGGGATAGAGCATACAGAGAGCTGGGGCGTGTCACTATCCTCAAATGGAAACCTTTCTCTTTACAACCACCCAGAGTGCTGCTGTGAGATGCTGTCTCACACGACATTAGGCAGCAGGCTTGAAATCTAGCAGAAGCCAAACAAGTCTGTCAAATCTTCCTAACTGAATTTACAAGTGGGGAAGGGGGGAATGAGATGAATGGCATGGGGTGGTTGCACATGAGTGCAGAAAAGCAACTAAAAATATTTGTAGAGATCCAAGTACACCACCCAGAAATACACACATACTTTCCACCATTTAAATATCTTGTCTCTGGGTGGAAGCCAAACACTTTTCTATTTATTTCCATGTATGACACAAAGATAGTCAGGATTTTAATTGCCCAATTCAAAATGTTAAGAAAATACCAGAAGGCTGAACATCCTGGAAAAGGACAAGGTGCTAGGAGGATGTTAACTCATCTGTAATCGCTTGCCGAAGAAAGGAAAATGTTTCCGGTTGCGTGTCCTGTTAGCTCACTCTGCAATGAGTTGTGAAAAGGCCGCATTTGGTCTGTATAAGAAGCCAAGTTCTGCCTGTGACAAGCATAGGGAGCACATGCAATGATACCTCTTGTTTCCAGGAGTCCTGACAACTACTTCCAATTTGCATTTCCAAGTGGAATTAGCTGAGAAAGGAGATTTACACATTCCCTGTTATTGGGCCTCCTGGTTTGATTTCTGCTCCATGGCTGTGAGGTTACTGTAGAAGCCCAAACCTCCCATTTAATCTTCAGACTGACAGGAAAGACAACCTTTGGATGAAGGTGGTGGTGGACTTGTGCTCAGGATACTCACGCCACAAATTCTAAGTCAGTTTTGCCTATTTAAAGGACAGCTCTCTGACCAGAGTGAGAAAAACATTCTGTTACTGAGTCTGGGTGAACCCTCCTCATGCAAAAATTCTTCCCCTGCAGCTAATGCTGGGCAGCTGCAGTCAATCATGAGAAATGCTTCACACTGCTCTGCCCTGGTGCCTTGCAGGAAAGCAGAGTGGTTGTAGCTGGAGAGATCCACACTGGGTATCGCTCACAGTTGCCCTCCATCCCCCCTGCAATTGCTGACCTGATAACTGCTTTAATGAGGAAAGGCTTGTTGGAAGCATATGCAGGTTTCCTGGTGAGCCTAGCCAAGAAAATCCTCTCCTTGCCCTCTGTCTCTGTTTTACAGGCTAAAAGGAGAAAATTCACACAGCTGAGAGACTGCTGCATTAACATTTGTCTGAACCCGAGGATGCCTCCCCAGGAGAATGGCCTGGGGGTGAACTGGGTCTGCATTGCTCCTGCTGCCATAACAAGAGAAAGAGAAGCCAGGAGAACCATTCTGCCCCAGGCAATGGTAGTAGCCCATTTGTTGTCAGGTCTCTGCTATAAAACACCAAGCTGCATTTGTCAGTGCCTAAAACTCAAGGTTGGGTGAAAGGACTTTGTTCTACAAAGCAATTCATATTAGCAATTCACATTCATTAGCAATTCATACATTTACTACTATAATGCTTACAATACCTGTGTCCTCTCCAAACTAAATCTCCATCTTTCCAAGAGAAGTGTGCCTGTGCCAGATGATCAGCAGATGTAAGCGTGGCATCTCAGCATGGATTAGGCTGTAGAAGGTAGATTGCCTTTCACAGTACCTCACATTTCATTGGTGGTTGCATTTTTCACAGATCTACTAGAGTCCAAACACACTATTTACTGGTTCAGTTTAGAAACCTCCAGGCATAAGCAACTCCTTTGATTCACAGAAGGGCACTGATGTCTTCCTGCCATGATTAGTCAAGAGAGTAAGATGAACAGGAGACAACAGGCTGCTGCAGTCCCTTTGCCCTCAGTTTAGCCATGGATGGAGTGAATACCAGTGCAGACTAAGCGATTTTGGGTGCAACAAGTGTCCTCCTGAACACACCACCTGACCTATGGTGCACAGCCTTCACAAAGCCTCCAAAGCCTTTTTTTTTTTTCTTTAAATTTGTAAAAAATATACACTTATACCATAAATCTAAGGAATATATGTTTATATTGTAGAATTGTTTTGATTGAAAAAGACCTCTTAAGATCAAGTCCAACCACTAACTCTACCAGGTCTGTGCTAGCATCACATCTACGTTTTTTAAACATTTCCAGGGATGGTGACTCAACCACCTCCCTGGGCAGCCTGTTCCAGTCTTTGATAACACTTTCAGGGAAGAAAGCTCTTCTAATATACAATCTCAGCCTCCCCTGGCACAACTTGAGACCATTTCCTCTTGTTCTATCACTTGTTACATGTAAGATGAGACAAACCTCCCCCTTGCTGCAACCTCCATTCAGGGAGGTGTAGAGAGTGGCAATCTCTCCCCTCAGCCTCGTTTTCTCCAGGCTAAACAACCCCAGCTCCCTCAGATACTCCTTGCAAGACTTGTTCTCCAGACCTCTCACCACCTTCATTGCCCTTCTCTGGACTCCAGCACCATTATGTTGCACAACAAACCTCTCTTGGGGCAGGGCGCTCTGAGGTCCAACAGGTGTTCCAGCAGAAGGGCACAAAGAGTGCCTCTGAGTCTGTTGCCCTCAGGACTGGTTAGCCCAGCTCAGTGCTACTGCTCTGGATTCAACTGATCTCTCTGCTGGCTTGCTCAGGAGTGAGCTGAGCCTGTGCCTCAGGCCTCACCTTTTATTGGCCCCCTAATGCTGCTCATGCACAGTTGGGGCCTGCCTTAATCAGGCACAGGTGGGCTTAACACAAGCTCATGCTCACTACCTATAATTAGTGGCACCTGGTTGCCTCATTTCACTACACCATTATATGAACATATATTAAATCTAGAAACATGTGAATACAAATATAAACCACTAAAAAGCAAATGCAGACACATTCCACTGTCAAGGATACTTATGCAACAGGCACTTCATTCTGTCTGCTGGGTAGGTGCAGGTGAGGCAGAGCACTGCCACTGCAAGAAGTAAACCTTTTATCTGAGAAGAGCAGGTAGTTTGGTGCCCGTGCTCTTTGCCTCCCCTTACTTGAAGCTGCTTTGTCATTCAGCAGCAGCATATGGAACAAAAGAAAGCATGGCTTGGTTATCAGTTACCTACAAACACAGCTGGGCTTTTCAGAAACTTGTGGTGTTGGCCTGAAAGGAGGGGGTAGCCAGGGGGTGGTCAGCCTCTGCTCCCAGGCAGCTCTCAGTAAGGCAAGAGGGCATGGACTTAAGCTCTGTCACAGGAGATTTAGGTTGGATATTAGGAAGAAATTCTTTACAGAGAGGGTGATCAGGCATTGGAATGGGCTGCCCAGGGAGGTGATGGATTCTCTGTTCCCGGAGATATTTAAAAAGAGACTGGATGTGGCACTCAGTGCCACGCTCTGGTAACCACAGTGGCAGTGGATTAAGGGTTGGACTTGATGATCTCAGGGGTCCTTTCCAACCCAGATGAATCTATGATTGGTCCCATTGGAAATAATTAAAAATTCAGATGTACTCACTGGTTTTCCTTTGGTTTCTTCAGTCAATTTGCTCCAGCCTGGTGCCTGTTTTAACTGGGTTATTCCTCTTCCATCTTCTACAATAAACCTCTCAGAGTGGGGACAGCAGTGCCAGCAGCTCCAGATGCCTCTCCTCAGTGGCAGCATCTCACCAGCCCTGCAGACTCCTACCCTCTATGAACCAAGGTGGCCCTCGCTCGGCAGCCATGTCAGCCAGCCCTGTTTCTTTGGGACCCATCCCTGCTTTGGTGAAGCCAAATAAAACAAAAACCAATCCCTATGGTGTACTTCACCCAGCCCAAAGCAGCACATGGGATGAAGGCTGAGAAAAGAAGGGAGCACAGGGGGGCAGGAAATCTCATCTGCCCTCATGGGCACCAGGGCCTCTGCCGTGCCCCAAGGCCCGGCCGATCCCCCAGTGACATTCCTCCCCCAATATCTGTGAAACATCTGAAAAAATCACCCGAAAAACAGTTGAAAAAATACCTGCCCCCATTCCCTCTGATACATTTGGGCATGTGTGGTTATCATTCACCACTGAAAATCGTAAAAATAAAATAAAAAAAATCCATTTTTTCCTCAGAAACTCCAAGGTCCTTGGGAAGTCCCCACTTCTTGGCACCATTTTGTTTCCCCTCATTTTCCAGCCAGCCAAATAACAATAAACAGTGTCATTTTGATATGATGTATTTATATTTACATGGTACATTTTAAAGCAATAGCTACACTGATCATACATATTAGAAACAATAAAAAAAGAAGTTAAGAACTAAAATGTACATCATACACTTGTATATATATTTTTTTTTACACAGAGGTAAAAAGGCTTATAAAAATCAATACAACAGGGTTTTAACTTTTAGTATATAGATACAATAATGATGAGGCTTCAGGCACTTTAATTTGTTAACGTGAGCGATAGCTTGGAAAAAAAAACGAAAAAAAAAAAACCAACAAAAACCTTTCCACAACAGAAAAAAAAATTGGTTAATGTTTTGTTACCACAGATACAAAAATAAAATCTGAATAATTTCTCTCAAAATGATTGATGTCAGTATTGCAAAGCTGACTGGGAGAATGCTACACACTGTTCAGCAGCAGTGTGGAAATTAAGGAGAAATATTTACAAAAAACCCACCCATTTCTATCATTGTGCCCTTACACCACTGCCTTCACAAACCAAATAACACACGCAGCAAAATCTACAAGTATTACAAAAACTCAAGAGGGAGGAAGAAGGAGGGGAAGAAAAAATAAAAATAAAAATAAAAAAGAGGGATTTTTTTTTTCCAAACTTTTATTTCCAGACATACAGAAAGGCTTGGAGCATGTCTACTTTACTTAAATAAATAGGGGCACTTCAAGACCGGACAAAAAGCTGTAAGATCTTTTTGTAGTGTTGTGCTTTATAGAGAGAAGATCTTACAGATGTTTGTATACATGAAACAACTTTGAGAACAGAAATAAAAGGAGAAGGTTGTTCCATTATTTTTTTTTTCTCGAGGCTGGCTTGATGTTTACTAGACACCATTGAGAGATTTGTCAACTGCTATTAGGCACAAAATATTTATATTTCATTCAGCAAACCCAGACATATCACCCAGAGTGTAACACTCCATCCCTTTTCCACTATCATTCCTTTTTTTTTTTCTTTTCCCAACCGAAAAAATCCCCAGCAACTGCTACGAATTAAGCCTACCAAACTCTACAGTGTATAAGCACATTGCATACTTAATTCATGGTTGACTAAAAAGCTGTGATTAACTCTCAGAGGAATCGTTGGGACATTCCACCAAGAAAGAATGGCAAGCGTTCCTTTTACATTTATTTGGCAAATTAATTAAAAAAAAAAAAAATCCTCTCTTTTAAGACTGATGTCAATGTGCAATAGAGGGAGGGAAAGGACATGCGACCACTGGCAATTTACTGCAGAAAGAAATTATGGCAGGAACAGCAGTGCCAGCTTTGACAAGCCAATCCCTAGCTGCCTCAAAGTATTCAGATTGTACTATGCTAGTTAGAGCTCACTGCACTAAATCATTTTATTTTTTAATAAAAATTATTTGGCTATTCCTTGTAATATATTAGAAAAATACTCTTTTTCCAAGCTAATTACAAGCCTTGTACACAAGACAACATGACATTAAAGAAAAAAATATTAAAAAAAAAAATTTAAAGTAATCTTATCCTGCTGTATGCACCTTATGCATCCACTTGATAAATCTGGGTGGTGAACTGGGGAGGGGAAAACCAGGGAGATGCTTCAGTCTGGCCCCTTTAAAGACTCACACGCTTAATCCTGCACAGGGACTCACGGACATGCCGGCTGCACGCACAATAGGTCGAGCCATGTGTAAGCATCTGGAGGTCAGGGGATGGAAGTGGTGGTTAACATCCTGGCTTTTGATTTTAAATATCTGTTTAGATTACTAAATGCAGTTTCTACCGTGGACACTTGTGTTCTCATGCTCACGTATTATACAGAAAACAAACAAACAAATACTATTTTCCATATAATCCACCACTTAATGCAGCATTTCCCCAGAACTGCCATAATAGTGCTTTTGACATTGCATTGTTAGTAATTCTTTGCATAACAACAATTTTCCTCATCTGGAACCATAGTGTTTTATTCACAGATGATTACATGGCTGGCTAATGAAAAAGCTTCCCTTTCTTTTGGGCAGAACTCTGAAAACACAGTTTTATTTTTCCAATGTTATTTAAGGAAAAAAGAAAACCCTAAAATTTAAGTTTCCCTTTCAAGTAGTGGTCTGAAATGATTACAGGTAAGGAGAACTACCAGATTCTCAATGGTTATGTGACTATGGTAACTGAGCCTTGTCTTCTGTTCACAGAGCTTTATGAACAGAGAAATCATTTAAGGTATTTGCTGAAGGAAATGACGATGGACTCTAGAAGACAAACTGCAGCTTAGATGGCTATTCTGGCTTCGGAAAACAGAACAAAAAACCCAAGAAAACTAGTGACAGAAATACTGTGTTCTGGTACAAGTTTGTTACTAGCACACCTTCTATACACACACAATAACTTGATGGCAAGTTAAAATATCTTCCAAGTGAGATTTCATTCACTGCACCACCCTGTTTCTAAAAATGCCAAAGCTTGCTAACGTGCTGGTGGTACCGCACAAGTGGAGGCAAGACGGGCACAACCTGGAGATGTTCTACAATCCACCACCATTTAAGCAGTTCTTTTCTCAAACTCATTTAAACTGAAAAAAAAAAATAATATAAACATGTACAAGACAGTCTGTTTTGATTACAGATTAATAATACAAAAGTCTATGCGGTAGGTTAGTTAGTTAGAACACTTGATGAGCAAATCAATGCAGTGTGAGCCCCAAACGACCGAACGTAAAGTGATCCAAACTGGTGGTTTCTGGATGCTGCTGGGCACAGTGGGCTGCATCAAAATGAGTGATCTCAATGCTCCAAAACCAACGTGTTCCTTGAACTACAGAAAAAATGTAACACTTCGAATCCCTCTGTAGTCATCCAGCAGCTTTGTGTTTTCCACCACAGCACCTGCACATGACCCCACAGTGGTAACAAGCCCGAAGCGGCAAGTAACAGCACATACATGGAGCAATGAAAGACAAGGCGATAAGAGCCATCCACCGGAGGCAAAACATTTCATCACTGGTGTCACAGGAGCAAGGATCTGTATAGTCTCCTTCTGGATCGGACATACAGTGATAGAGCATAGTGTCTGCACACCACATACAGCTCACTCGATGGATGCAAGTCTTGACGCGGTCTGGAGCATCCTGGCATTGACCCCGTTTGTTCTCCTCGTGGTTGAACATGTCCCTGCAGTACACGCACCGTGACCTCTCACCATCTTCCTTCCTCCTGGGCTTGAATTTGACAGGTTGAGTCTTTATCACAGCACCCTTGATATCTTCACCCAGGTCAAAGTCCGAGTTGTCTACATAAGGATAAGTGTATTCGTGTTTTGAGGCCTCGCTTTTGGCAAAACGTACGTAGGAATCCATGTCATCAGGATCAAAGTTCTTTCCTCGTGCTGGGGCATGGCGATAGTCCTCGTATCCAGTCATCCAAATCTTTTCCCGAGGATTGATGCGCACTATCTCCTCATCATCATCTGGAAAGTTGACGTGCCGGTAGGAACGTGGTACTGACTGTGGAAGAGGGGATGAAGAGGGAGAAAAGATAAATCAGCTTGCTTCACTATCAGCCATCACTGTCTGCTTGCTTAGTGGAAAGCCAACATTTAACAGTTTTGTCTCTCCTTCTCAGTACACCCTTCACCATGACCCATCTCATGAGTTCCAGCCTTTGGCTCAGGACTGAAAACAACTGTCACAGACCTGCAATGCTCTATGTGTGCAAAAGGTACAATGTAATATATTCAATCACAGTGTAACCCTTTTTAAAAAAAAAACAAAACAAAAATAACCCAAACCCAAAACATTTGAAGGCATTTAAAGCTGAGAAAGGGGAGGAAGGGAAGGTGGGGCGTGATGTGGGGGGAAAACCAAACACCCATCTTAGCTAAGGCAGACAGGAACCTTCAGGTGGCAACGCTGGAAAGAAACCTTACTTGTTCTAGATGGTAGTGATCAGAGCTGTAATGGTCATGAAGGTGTCCACGAGTGCAAATTCTTCGATGCTCGCAGGATGCAGGAGAAGCCAGAGTTCTCACAGGCTGTTCCCTTTTTTGAGAGGAGTTAGAGGAGCTATCTGTAGCGTTCTGGTTAAAATGGAAAGGGGGAAAAAGATTGTCACACCATCAGCTGTTACTGCAAGTGGTATTAAAAGAGATGTTTTGCCACTCACTGACTTCGTGCACACCTGCGATATTGGCAACACTTGACAGCAGGCAGCTTCATAAAGTTTCACATAAAATATTTGAAAGCAGCAGATCTGTTGCCAGGCCATAAAAGCTGTCGCCACACACATGGAAAAATAATATGCCATAGCCTACCCATGACATATCTACCAACACCACTCATATTCGCTTGCCATGTTATTTGTTACACTGGGCATTGCAGGATAATCAGTGTTTGTGTCAGAAGCTCACCCTGAAGAGCAATGTTAAACTCTGTCAAATGATGCAATCCTGGAAATCCTGTGGGCAGACTCAGACAGAGTGTGCCCAGGCTGTACCCCACTAGTTACCCAGGCTACAAAAATGCTGGCAATTTTGTTAACCCGCAGGCATGCCATTAAGCCAAGAAATCCTTTACACGTTCTTCTCCAAGCACTCACTGAATTCCAGTTCATCCCAGGATACTTGAATGCTCAGCCTTCCTTTAAAAACTTCAGGCTTTTTTTTCCATGCTTTGTCACTGGTCTCTCAAGTGCAATGAATGCTACTTGTGTTTACATACATTCCTGACTGATGGTGAGTACTTTCTTTAGGTTAATTAATTACATCATTACACAACAACGATCATGAAAGGGTGAAATATCACACAATAACATGGTCTTGCCAATACACACAAACTCTTAATACACATATTTCTCTTCCTGGAAAAATATACAGTGAGGTACCAGTCTTAGCCATCCTCTCCTCCATAGCCCTTCCTAGGTTAAACCAGTTCCAATACAGTGTTCTAGACATTCAAGATTTTGCCCTTTCATTCTCTCCATAGATTGGTTGGACTTTTTCATATGAACATCAGAGGACAGCTGTTAAATACATTAAAATACATTAAATACATTAACAGACCAGGAGAAGGAAAAAGGGCTTCCATGCAAAACAATCAGAAGAGCATGTAACACTGCATGTAAAATGTTGGTGCTTTAAACTTAGAAAAAAATCAGAAAATGGTTTGGCTTGGAAGGGACCTTCAAAAACCAGCTCATTCCAACCTCCCTGACATGGACAGGGACAGCTTCCTCTAGACCAGGTTGCTCACAGCTCCATACAAGCTGGGCTTGGACACTCCCAGGGATGGGGCACCCACAGCTTCTCTGGGTAACCTGTCCTAGAGTCTTATCACTCTCACAGGAAAGAATTTCTGCGTAGCATCTAAGATAAATCTACCCTCTTCTGGTTAAAGCCATTACTCCTCATCTTGATGCTAAAAGACCTTGTAAAAAGACTCTCCCTAGCTTTCCTGTAGCCCCTTCAGGTACCTGAAGGCTGTTCTAAGGTCTCCTTGGATCCTTCTCCAGGCTGAACAACCCAAACACTCTCAGCCTGTCTGCACAGGAGAGGTAATCCAGCCTCCTCCTCATCTTTGTGGTCCTCCTCCAACTAACAAGCTGTCCTGCAGCTACAAGTCCAAGGGAAACGTTTTCATTTGCCCCAACAGTTAGCTAGAGACACAACCTCAAGAGTGGAGAAAAGTGGCACCAGTAGTGGGAGAAGACTGGTTCTACTTGAAAAACCTTCCTCCTTGTCAAGAATGCACTCTCTAAATAATATTTTCCAATGAATGTACTACACATGTCTCTTACTCCAGGAACACAAGAACACTCATTGTGCATATTTGTTTGTTCTGAAAACAACACTCTGCAAGACTCTGTCCAAAGGTGAGCACACCTAAAGGCATTACAACACAAAATAGATGTTGATCTTCTTTAACTGGTATAGCACTTAAAAGCTGTGCACTCCCAACTTACTTTGTTGAAAGCAAATATACAGATCTGTTTGCAATGTGATGTAAAGCTAGGCTGGGTTAACTGAGAGGTACAACCAGCAGGATGAGTTTTGAATGGCTGACCCAGACCCACTCATTTAGGAACAGACTTTCAATGCATGTGCTCATTTTGGTTGTTTTGTTTTTTAAACAAGTACCTAGAAGCGGAACAACTCTTAGGAGAGTTAACAATTCCTCTAATGTGCATCTGGTCTGATATTTGAGCTATTTTTAAAAAGCTGTTTTAGCAGCCCTGTCTTCATAACTTACTAAACAAAGGCACTTCAAAATCTGGGCTTTAAACTCACCACAGCTAATTCATAATGCCTGTAACTTTAGGTCAAAAAATATCTAGCATATTTTGGGGTCATTTCAAAAGCAAAAAGAGCAGCTTCTACAAGCAAGTACCTCATAATAACCTTAAGCTTCCAACTTATCTGGAAAACCTGAGAGGAGGTAAAATTTAGTTATAACACCTGCCTCATGCAAGCACCTTTTTGCAGTGTTGCATGAGGTGCAGACCCAGATGCAGAGCTGTAATTTAAGCTTCTCAGAACAACAACAGAAAGGCACACATCCCACGGCCTAGGCAGCCTCAGCCTGCAGCATGCTCTCAAAGTTAAACTTTGACTTGCATGAATCAAAAAGTAGGCAGGGCTTTAATGTGGTCCTGTGCCAGCCAGCTGGACCCTTCACCTTCACAGGAACCACGTCTGAGCCCTGCTGGGACAAGCCCTTCGTGGATAAGCTCTGAAATCATCATGGGTGCTTATTGTCAGAGTAGTGAAGCCTGGGAAAATGATGCAACTGGAGGAGGTTGGACACACTGGCCTGCAACACCCTCACCCTCCTAGATGAAAATAAAAATCCCAAACTGGATATAACTGCTAGATAATCTCAATGGGGCAGCTGGGAGCTATAACCAACCCTCCAAGCAGCGTGCTATTGGTTGCCTCTTGGGCAAGGCACTATTTCTGCAATGGGCAACTGGAAAAGAGGCTGTAGGATATTTATTTTGCCTGATTCTTACCTAACCTGGCCTTGCTCCACACCTTATTCTCCTTCAGACCCAGCAGGGCAACCGAGCCTCTCTTCTATACGTGTTGACATGGCTAAAAATCCTGTTTGCAGCATACCACAGAGGCTGTGGTTCTGGTCTCTGCTTTCACCTTATTAAAAATTGCTGCATTTCCATGTTCAGTGTCCTCAGATTAGAAGGGCAGTTTGCCAACACAAACACTTACTCTAGAGTGCCCAGAAAGTGAGAAAGTAAGCTATCCAAGACTAGCTCTCTGCTCACTCATCTGTAAAAAAGTTACAGCTGCCTCCTGGTTGGTGACACTAAAGGCAACCGGCTGACAAATGTTGCCTGCAGGGTTTCCTTGCTGACCATCGGCTGGGATAAGCACTGTTTCTTTCTGACAAGATCCCCCATCGAAGCTTAATCTTCTGTAGGAGAAGAGAGAAGGCTCTTGAAACACAGGAATGAATGGTTTCAAGATTCGGAACAAGTAGAAAACACCCCCCTCAGAAGCAGAAGGTCATCAGTGAAACCCCACATGCTCCTCCCCTATGCTGGTGAGCATACTCACCAATGATGTCAACAACATCACAAAGTTTTCTGATGAATCTTAATTTATTCAAGGGCATGCCAATGAAAGCTGACCCTGAAAACTTAAGAATCTCGTAACACTGTGAGAATACATGTTAAACAACCTCACCATAAGTACCTCCAAAATGCAAAGGGATGGAAACATCTTAATCTGACATGTACAATGATGCACTCTGAGCCAGCCACTGCTGCTTAGGAAAGAGGTATTTGGGCAAACACAGACAGTCCTGTGACATTGTCAGATCGGTGGCTCAACACCAGAGGATAAAAAAAAAAAGAAAAAGCAGCAGTAAACCCCAATCTGTTTGTAGTTCTTGCTTCCCCTCCACCCTGTGCCATTAAGATATTTCCACCACGGCAAGCTGACAGAGCCATGGTCAGAAAAATTGAGGACATGGAATAGCTTCTCAACAACCACTAACTAAATAGTTTGGGTCTGCCCAGCATGGAAAAGAGATGATGGAAAGAACCGTGGAGATAGGAAGAAAAGCCTACTGAATCATGAGTCCCATGGGAATATAAGTAGCAGGAGATTACTCTTCTGGTATCCTTCAGAAAATAAGATTATGAAGCATTCGTTGGAATGTGCTTAGATAAGGTTCTAACAGAAGGAGGTACTTCTGACAGATCCCATAGTTAAAACATGGCTCAAGAAGATATACGGAAACCCACAGAAAAAAAAAAGTAAGTTCCTGAGAATAGAAGACATGATGATGCTCAGGCCTTCAAAAGCATACTGTTGTCTCAGTGCCACCCCACTGGGACTGTACCTGGACTTTGTGACTGGCAAAAATCAGGCATATTCTCAAAGAAAAAGTGCTATCATCTTTAGACAAGTGCCACTATCAAAAATAATTGTGAGGACTTGGTCAGTTATGGAAGCAGAAAACCAGTTCTGTCCCCACAACAAGACTGGGTTTTGGATGTGATTTTCTACCACCAGAATTAGCAGTGAAAATTCTGAGGATGGTAGGGAGGGAAGACATAAGAGGTTTGTTGCAAGTCACCCAAATACAACACACTTGTATAACAGGAACACATCTAGAAAGGACACGGTCTCCAGAGCCACAGAAAAACATGTCCCAAACCACTGAGCCACTAGAAACACTGTCTTCCTCTAAAGCCTGTTGAAACCAGTCCAGCTCCAGTATTTGTTTTTCAGGGGGAAACTATTGAAAACATGCCCAGTAGCCACATAAGAGAAATGAACCCAAAACTAAGTTGTTAGAACAGGGAGTCCAGTAAGAAACTCTGCTTCAACACGCCCTAAGATGCTCAATCAAAAATTTATGCTGCACGTACTGGAGCTTTGTGATTGCTATGGAGGTCTTGAAGTCTTGTGGTTTCACTGCTTGGATAACAAAATCATTAATCACGACTATAACAGTAATTTTATAAAACCCATGCAACATATTTCCTTTAGCATTTTGAGTTGTATGTATCTGAGCAAGCACACATACTGCATGTTTGATATGGCTGCTTTGAGAAACTACACCAGGCTCCTACACACAAGTCACTGCACTGTGATCATATAAAAATAAAACAAAACTAATAATAATAATAAAAAAAAGCCTCTGTTTCCCCCTCAGACTTTCAGAAGTGACTTGTTAGATTAAAAAAGAAAAACCAAACCCTAGTCATTAGTAAAGAAGATTACATTAGTGATTTACTGCAGTTTACTTCTCATTGAAATGGATTTGTTACACAAGATTGGCTGGCTAATCAGATGCCTAAGTAATATGCTGAGATAAGCATCTACTGTGAAAAAGTGACAAAAAGAAGCCTTCTACTGCTCCAGACTGATCATCTTGTCTTTAATGTCTGTTACAGAATAGGTTCACTCTGTGTGATGCAACATGCAAAGGTGACCATAACAAAGAAGAAAGATTAATCTCGAAATAATATATTAAGTAATCCAGCCTGTAGCAGCTTGTCAGAAATTGGTTGCCAGAGGGAAATTATGGAGCTCTGTCACTTCTAACTTCCAGAAGTACTCTCAGCCAGCTAAGGCATTTGCAAGCTTGCTGTCAACAATCACTGCGGGTCAAGCAAGACTAGATGATTTATTTTCCCTCTAGGATTTTACTGGTTACATGAGGTGGAGAAGACAAGGGGGAAAAGAAGTATCCTGATGTTCAACAAGTAATTTCAGAAGAAATGGTCCCTAAGGAATAAAACCCAGAGTATGACCTCTGCAAATAATAAGCCCCCTGACAAGCTGACCTGCTCCCTGTTGCCATGCTCTGCTTTGGTCCATCTCTCACTGCTGTGCAAGCCTGCTCAGTGCATCACCTGTATCTGAGACAGACTGTCAACATGCAGAATGGAAATCCAAAACCTGGTGGGGGCTCAAGGTCTCACCTTTACCAAGACAGCCTTCTGCAACAACCAAACCTCCTCAAAGCAGCACCTGTGTTCCTTTGGGAAGCCTGGACTTGTTAAAGAGGAGCCCATCACCATCTCGTCATACCCAGGACAAGAAACCCATCTCCCTCACCAATTCATGGCTTGAGGATGAGCCTGGAAAAATGACAGCTGGGAAACTGCATACTCCTCCTGGCCATACTCTGGCCACCTCTGGCTGAGACCCACATGACAAGCTACCCAGAAGCAACCAGAACCATTTGTTTTTATGCTCTGCCCATGTGCCATCCTGTGGGAGCCCCAGCTCTTCTTCACTTGGCCCTTTTCTTTTGCTAGAATAAGGGAAAAAGTAGCTGTGCTATCTATACAGAAAGGCAAAATGATAAAGTTGACAAAATGGTACAGCCAGCAAGCAGTACTGAGAAAGCACCTATCTGCAGAGCCTCTGCTGTTTATGAACTACACAAAGAAGAAGTTTGGGAGTTATTCTGGATGCGTGGCAAACAAAATTCCACTTTTCCAGAAAAATTAAGATTTATTTAAGTTCTTCCAGAACTCTCTCAGCTTAATCTTGCCAGAACAAGTTCTTCCTTTCCCCTCCAGCTTTTAAAAAAGTTATTATTTAAAAAAAAAAAAAAAAGGTCTAAAGAAATTTGGTTTACCACTTTTGAACTTTGCAGAGGGGATAGAGCAAAAATAATTATTTTGTTTTTTTCAAAACACCTTTTCTCTCCATTCAAGAAAACGAGAAAAGGAACAGTTGACACTCTCATTCCACCCTCTTAAGTGTGCCCCATATACTCAGGAAAGCCCACATCAAAGGATGCTTAGATTATCAAAGTATTAAGAAAAAGGTTCAACGTGAAAAAACTTATGATTTGAGACTCCTGTCTACTAAGTACAAGCTTTTAATTTGTCAAAGCAAGATAAAGCCACAGAAGAAAATGCTTTTCTCATATTTGTTTGTTTCCTATCGCTGAAGATAAACATTGTATTGAAGAAATCACTTCCAAACATTTTGGAAACCTTTTGACACTCTCATCCACTGAAGACCATTGAAGCTGAATCTAGTTCTACTCCTTCACAGAGAGTCTGAAGGAAAAGCTTTATGTTGGATCGTACTTCAGTATAGTTCAAAGATGAATTGGCTGTACACAACCATTACAATAAGCACGGATTCAGACTTTTCTAAAACCACAACAGGACTATAATTTCGGAAATGTTTGGACTGTTTCCTAGTCACCACTTACACAAATACCAATGTAAAGCACAGAAAGCTGACTAGTTTTACCACTACCTTTTTTATTTTTAAATTTTGTGGTTATAGTTTTAGCTCTAGGAAGATGCTAGTGGCCATGCTGTCTTAAGTCAGCACAACTTAAGGAACATTTACAAGGATTTGGTGCACAATATAATCTCCACTAAGCTAACGCTAAACCTGATTCTGGCATTATGGTTCAGATCTGCATGGACAACAGATGTGTCTTAACAGCTCAATTTTGAGGAGTAAAAAGAATATATAAGAATCAGATATGGTCTAATGATGCAGCAAACCCTCAGATGTGGTAAGGGGGAAAACCTCAGCAAGATTTTGCTGTTTTGCTACTGCCAGTGATACAAGGTGTCAGACACATGTCTGCAAAAGCAGGCTTTTGAAGAGATACAAAGGAAAATGCCTGCAAAAGTCAGAAAAGGAAGGCCTGAAGACGGTACCCATTTTGCTCAGACTCTGCCCAGGACCAGAGGCTATTAGCAGATCCAAACACCAGTTTCTTCCCAGATGATGCCCTGTCCTTACTGCACCACTGGGCCAGAGCACTGCTTCTATGGAAGGAAAAGTCTGTGCATCAGGTACTTACAAGGGAAAACCAGAATGCTGTTAAAGGGGAAAAAAAACCCCAAACCACAGGCCCCAGCTGCTATGGCTGCTCCCCAGGCAGCACAGAAATTTCAGGGCACAGTGGTGAGGGTGGGATGGCTCTGCCTACCTACAGAGACACTTTTGTCCTTGGAAATCTGGAGAGCTGAGAACTACATTGCTTCAGCACCATCTTTCTACCTACATCTGGGAACTGTTTAAACCAACTAATTACTTAAAACCATCTCGGGACAGAGGCATGCTCTTCCATTTTTCATAAAAGGCTCCACTAATGTGTTTATGCCTTGGAAATGACATCTTGGTGCAGCCTACAGCATTGTCAGGATGATCAGCAGCCCGATATCTGAGTTTCTACAGCTCTGCAAAGATCAGCAAGGCCTCACTCCTCTAACAAGTAACATTAGCCACATTACCACAGCTGTCCTCCACTAAGGCCATGGGAGATGGCCACAGAGGTCCATACCACGTTAAGGACGTTATGGTCCTTGCTTCTCCCTCCCACCGGTCCCATCACCTGCTCTGTGTGCATGCCTGGGTGGAGAACCACAGGAATCCAGCCCAAAATGTTTTCTGTTTCAGCTGCCTCGCCCCAGTTGACCACCAGGATAGGCTTTTGCCCTGCTGGTACAGGAGGGTCTCCAGGCAAAGTAGGGGGCAGAGATGAGGGGGAGAAGGAGGGGCAGAGAGGGTGGTGGGTGCCTGCTCCTTTTTGAAGTCTTCCATCTTTGACCTCCTTGCCATCAGCATAGCTGCAAGTAATTTGAAAAGCAATACCTCCTAATTTCAACGTGCTAACAGGAAACTCAGCATAGCAAACACTGCTGAAAAACTTTCCTTTCAGAACATGTGTAGGGGTGCTAGGAAAGAAAGGAATAAAGCTCAGCCAAGGGGGTGTTAAAACCTTGCACGTGAGCAGGGGATGGCAAGAGCCTGCACTGTTGCTCAGCACAGCTGGGGAGATGGAAGGCAGGAGGGGGAGAAAGAATAAGACTGGTAGGGGGAAGAAAAATGCTCATGACAATTAGATTAGCTAAGCTAAAAGAATCAGTGCACATAATGCACCATTAATGTCTTTGCCATGTACAAGTTCAACACTTCAGCCTCCCAGTTCAGCGGCACGCTTCTCCTATATAATGCACCAGGTCACAAACAGAGGAGAAAAAACAGTTAAATGCAAACTTTCCACAGCAGACTTGATAGGATATTTTAAGAAGTCAGTTAGGGGTCATTTATTCTCACAGTTCTGAGCATCCACATTATTTTAGCTGGAATTCATCACTAAAATAGAACCCAACAGCTGATGCAAACTTTTAAAATACCCTCTTCGCATGCATTGCAAATATTTCAGGCTCTGCTTAAAAATGCAGTGGTACTTATTTACTTCTGCCTTTCCCTCTCCTTTTGCCTACCAAGCCAGAGCCAGATAACTGCTTCCCATAATCACTTCTGATTTAATTTTCGTAAAATATTTACGAGATACAGGGCGAACAGACCCTTGGTAAAACACATTAAGCAGGTGAGGGAAGGAAACAGGGCTATTTAGATGCAGTTGTTTATAATGCATTTCTGTACTGGGCAGAGGTCCATTTTGAGCTCCCTGGACTCTCTTGCTCTGTCACTCATCCTCAGTTACTACCAAACACATGCCTAGAGGTAGAGGGAACACCATTCTGCAGTATTTTTTCACTCAGAATGTTGATTTTTTTCTCTTTCCTTTAAAGAGGCAAACAAGGGAGCCTGCCACTTTAAAGGAAAACCATTCCTGAAGCCCCAAGTAAAAAAGCACATTTCATTGTTTAGCTTTACCAGACTCCTCCTCTTCCTTTCTAAACTCTCCAAAAAAAGAAACCCCAAACAAGAAAAAAAAACAAACCAACAAACCAACAAAGAACAAACAACCCAAAACATTTGAGAGGATGCAACAAAATTAAATTTAGACTAACAAAACTCTGGTGTGCAAGAGACCTGAACTGCTTGTGTTTTCTTTTTATTTTCTACCTGTTACATGCGACTGTAGATTCAAACCAGATTTGCCAGTGTTTAAACACCACATAGAAACTATTAGCTCTATCATGAAGAGCAGGGCAACAAAGTCATTTGCCCCACAGTTCTGACTCAGCCCCCTTCATATCACTGCCAAGACGGATACTCAAGCTTGGCACCAGGAGCCAAAGGCTTCTTTTCCCCTCTAAATTATGCAGAGAGGCTGGGATGCCAGGGATGAGTATGGCTTTGCCTGCTCGCTCCAGACCTGCAATCCCTCTGGTCCCACCAGCACCGTGGGGTTTCCTCAATCCTTTCTGCCGTGGCACAGGAAGCTGTCAATCATCACTCTGTCCCCTGTCTCTTCTGTCTCTTTCCAACCCTGTTTACACCCCATGTGGGGACCACTCTGCCTGTCACCTTTGGAGGTGGCACCTGGGGCTGGGCAATGACATCCCAAATCCAGATGGCATCCCTGGTGCCTCCTCCTGCAAGCGCCCTGGGACAAAAGTGTTTTGTTCAAACACAGCAGCCGGAGAGATTACAGCTTGCAAATACAGTTGCTTGCTGAGATCCACTTCCTTAGGCTGTATACTAAAAAATTGGAAAAGGCCATTTTCTACCTCTGCAGAATTTTTCCAGCACCCTGCAGTCAGACAAGGACTATCCACTTCAAAAGCTTACTGCCTGGCCCGGATTAAAGAAGGAACCTAATGGAAAACAACAGGAATATCAGCCGTGTATTTTCAAGGTAAAAGGGTAACATTTGGCCATAACACATCCCCCCCATCAACACTTCCTCAGCTATCCTGTTATCTCCTTGTCTCAATCAAAGGATGAATCTCACAGTAGTAACATGAAGAAGGAAAAGGCCACAAATACTAAGGTAGGCTTAGCCACGAGTGTATGAACCCCCTTTACTGGCACAAGCACAGTAAGGGTCTGCAGTGAAGCTGTCTCACAGAAGGCTGAGCATCCACTGTTGACAAGTATGCAGTGAACCTCAGGTGGTACTATGACTATCAATAGGGTGGCAGAGAATTTTTGCAGCTTTCTTAGGAGATCACTCTTACGGTTTCCATTGAGCCAGAACTTCTGCTTCTCCAGCCCTACAACAAGCTGGCTCAAAGAGCTTAATCACAGGAAAGGCATTCACTTTCTTTTGTAGGGCTGGTTTTGGGTTCACTTCCCAAGGGCTGACTCGGTGTGGGAGTCAGCTGTGCTGGTAAAAAGGAGATGGCAGGAGCCCCCTCTCCACTCCGCTGGCTCTTAGCAGCACTGAGGCAAAGGATGCACCAGTCAAATCACATCCCTTGGCTGTGGTTTCACATACAGAGCTAAGATAACCCCTGCAATCTCATTCCTGCTCCCTCATGCCAGCTCCACTCTTGGCACAGCTGGGATAAAAAAACAAGGTAGGGGGTAAACAAGCTGGTTGGAAAATAACTTGCTTTTCCTAGGTGCCTTGCCTCAAATCAGATCCCCCTCACATAATGCTGAAGAAAATCATGGAGAACTGCAGCAGAACAAAAGCAAGGCCAAAAAAAAAAAAAAAAAAAAAAGGCCAAGAACCCAGTCTCTACAAAGCTCCTTTGACAAACCCCAAACCCAGGTAGGCAAAACCACCATGCCACAAACACAGAAAAGATGAACTTCACTTGCAAATGCTCCTCCTGGCTGAGGATGAAGGATCAGAGCTATGCAAGGGAAACAGCAAAGGCCACTGTGGAAGCCTTTGGGGTGGAATAGCTAAGCCAACCTAAAGAAAGGGGTCCCAGTAATGGCTTTTTTAGCAGCAAGCAATTGAGGCTTTACCTCTGGATGCTCATCCCCCTGCATTCCCCTTTATCTAGGCTGCTAGTGCTGCCTGTGGGGCCATGTGCTAAGTCAGAGAATCACAGAATGGTTTGGGTTGGAAGGGACCTTCAAGATCATGTAATTCGAACTCCCCTGCCACTAGACCAAGTTGCTGTAAATCTCATGCAACCTTACCTTGAAAAATTCCAGTGAGTGGGTACCCACACCTTTCCTGGGCAACCTGTGCCACTGTCTCATCACCCTCACACTAAAAAATGTATTCCTAATATCCAATTTACATCTCTCCTCTTCCAGTTTAAAGCCATTATTCCTTGTCTTATCTCTATGTGACCTTGTAAAAAGTCCCTCCCCAGCTTTTCTGTAGGCCCCCTTCATGTACTGGAAGGCTGCTCTAAGGTCTCTCAGCCTGTCTTTGTAGGAGAGGTGCTCCAGCCCTCTCTGATCACCTTCGTGGCTCTCCTCTGGACTTGCTCCAACAGCTCCATGTCCTTGTGTTGGGGGCTCCAGAACTGGACACAGTGCTCCAGACAGAGTCTCACAAGAGCAAAATAGAGGGGGAGAATAATCACCCTTGACCTGCTGGCCACACTTCTTTTGATGCAGCCCAGGATATGGCTGGTTTTCTGGGCTGCAAGCATACATTGCTGGCTGATGCTGACCTTCCCATCAACCAGCACCCCAAATCCTTCTCCTCAGGGTTGTTCTCAACCCACTCTCCACCCAGCCTGTATCTATGACTGGGATTGCCCTGGCCCAGGTGCACTTGGGCCAGGATCTTGCACTTGGCCACAATGAACCTCCTGAGGTTGGCATGGTCCCACCTCTCAAGCCTATCAAGATCCCTCTGGATCATCCCTTCCCTCCAGCATGCTGACCATGCCACTCAGCTTGGTGTAGCTGGCAAACTTGCTGAGAGTGCATGCAGTTCTACTGCCCATGTCACAGACAAAAGATGATAAACAGCACTGGTCCCAGTAGTGACCCCTGAGGGACGTCACTTGTCACTGGTCTCTATTTTGACATTGAGCTGTTGTAAGTTGACCCACATTAAAAAATAATCCTTTAAAAAGAAAGTTAAAAAAAAACCCAAATAATGCCTCCACCTCTATTGTACTGTACACTAAGAAAGGGCAATTTTATCTTGCCTGTGTTCTGCTTGTCATATTTGTGCCTTAAGCACACAGATGCACTAAAGCATTCAGCTCCAGATGAATTACAAAGGCACACACTCATAAACAGCTTCACACCTTAACTCATCACATAGTTTAAGTACATTACTACACAGCCAAATTATTTTTCTCAGAAGATAAACAGGCAGCTAGCTGACTGCAAGTGTGAAATGGTGTTATGTTACAATGCATGCGGATCACAAATTCATCAGCTAAAAACTACAGCTAGGATGGCACCACTCAATTCACCTTAGGACAAGGAATCTTACAGGCAGCTTTGCTGGTGACCCTTCTTGTCCTGAATACTCAGGTGACTACATATTACCAGAAAACTGGCTTTTGGTAATCTGAAGATTACTTGAATGAATGCAAGCCTGGCTATACCTATGAAAATAATTAAGAGTGTAAAACTGAAAGAGCTGGCACACTACAAATATGCCACTAGATCATCATTTAAGTACTGGGGGAGGGGAAAATAGGTGCTATAAAGACAAAGAAAAAAAAATTGACAAAGATCTCCCTTGAACTGTGCAAACTGAGCAAAACCCAATACTTAACTGGTGTACAACTTACAACATTTACAAATTCTGGAAACATACAGCTATAGGGAAACTTCCATCACAGCAGAAGATCATATTTCAGTTTCCTGCAGGACATAACCCAATCCCAGCCCAGGACCAATTGTGTTTGTATGTGGAAGCAGTACAGAGCCAGAAAATTCACTACAAAACTGGTCTTCAGAGGAAGAAGTGTGACAAGAGAAATTGCTTACTCTCAGCAAGGTAGTTTGACACATCCAACTCACTGCTATAATATCCACATCCAACTCACAGCTACATAAAAACTACATGACAGTGAGAACAGGAATATCAGCTAGCAATACAGATATTTTCTACTTATAAATTTGATACTGAATGACAGCTGCTCCTCACCTTGTCACATGGACACCCCAAGCTCTCAGTAGGTTGGTATTTTCAGAAAAGAACTGCTTCCCATAGTTGAGCTAATGTTAAAGAAAACAACAACAAACCCTAAAAAAAAAATTAAAATCACAGCCTTTGTTTTGGGTCTGGTTTAATGACAGAAAACTCTTTCCTGCCTCCTCTACAAAGTGCTCACTGATTTCCTGACTGCCCTCCCATCATGTCCCTGCTGACATGCCTGTGACCGCCAGACTCTGGGAAGCACTGCAGTACTGGTTGGGTGATCTCACCCTTGCCAGGGACTCCAGAGTTTGAAGAATGCATGTGGTAAAACAACCAGATTAATAGTTTGGTTGAAAAACGGAAAACAAAACAAAAAGTAAAAAAATTGGTTTTACTGTATTATAAAGTCTTAGGCCGAAAGAGTGCCAAAGCAATTAAAGTTCAATGCATTTGGGAATTGCATTAAACTGCATATTCCTGATCTGTAGAAAGGAAAGTCTGCTTTGCCCACCTGAAAGCAAAAAAAATTAGTATGATAAATACAACAGAGAAATACTTAAATTGCATAAGACCTCTACTTCCCTCTCCTTTCTTTAAAGAAAGTGTATCTTCCAATCTACCACACAGTTCTCTCTCAATTCCCTTTAGGTCTTCACCTGATTTACATCTCATTAAACTGTTATTTACATGAGAAAAAATAGATTTTATGTACTCTATACATCCACACCACAGTAATTTTTATATTTTTTTGTGTCCAGACAAGCTCTGAGTGAGCAAGGACAATCCACAGGCTAAAGCAGAAGCAGTTTTGAAAAACAGAAAAAAAGAGCAGATCACAGCAGTAACACCCCCATCTCAGTGACAATCAGTATTGATTATCAGAGTGAGTATAGCTTGTACTGGTTGCAAGAGTACACAAATAAATAGGTTAACTTCCAACATCACTTAAAAGGAAGAGGGGGTCCTAAAGGAAAGGGAGAAACAACACTACACTATACAAAACCTGACAGCCAGAGAAAACCTTTCCACTTGACTTTCCCAATTGAAAGATCTTTTTGAGCATTGTTTTCCATTCCCATTGAGTGACATGAAATTTGTGTGGGCAAAGCTGATGGGAAGAAAGGCAGGGAAAAAAGAATAAAAAGAAGCTAGCCTTGAAATTAACTAGGTATTCAGTACCTTTTCACTGTTTCAGTGGCATCTCTCATACCTCCTGATCTCTGTCATAAAAGCAGGAAGAATTCTACTAAGAAGCTGATACACCATGGTATTAACAGAAGCAATAGAAATAATAATTAAAGTATGGATAAAGCAGTGACTTCAGACTCTGGGACTTTCTCAGTAATTGGTCTGCTGGAAGGAGTCAAGGCAGATTTCACAGCACTGAAGAGTGAAAAACCATATTCAGACATGACAAGTGATGCTGCATTGACTGTCCAAGTGTAGAATGGGGATGCCCAGAGCACTGTGTATAACTTAAGAAACCCAACCATAAAAAAAAGATGAATAAATCTCAGTCCAGTCCATTGCTCAAAGCCAGGAAAGGCTTTTAAATTTTTTCTTGAGGGAGGGATTCAAGCCTGCTGCTTTCTGTGTGCGAATTTTGCTCTTCTTGGCAAGCCCTTTTTTTCCTCTTAAAATCTGAATTAAAATAGCTGTGGTTTACAATGCAAACCCAAAATCCAGACATCAGAGGATGTGGACAGCAGCAATCAACCCTTTGGCCGCACACACACAGCAGAGCTGGCTGCTGAGCAGTGACATAGGTAAGGCCACAGTCCTATCACTGTGACAATCCTCCCTTTGCTCAGCCTTACACAGCAAACAAGGTGGATTTGCTTGTGGTGATGACCTATGCACCACACCCTACCACCCCAGTACAGAGTTCTGCTCCTCCAAAAGGCATTTTTTCTTTCTGTTCTTAGCCTCAGGAAAAAGGAAATTGCAGGCTATTGCTGTTCCTCAGTCCCTGAGTAAGACCCGTGAAAGAAACAAATTTTGCAAGCCAGTGCTTCTCTACGTCCAGCAACATTGCTTTCCACAGAGAGGTGGGATGAGAGATATTCCAGCATGGGGCAATATATACAAATTTATTCCAAAGGAACTGGACTGCGTTTCTATATATGTACATTAAAGAGTTAGAGTGGTTCTTTAAAAGAACCAGCTGAACATGAAACTACCAAGCCAGCAAGAAAAAAATAGATTTCGTGTTTATCTAACTAACATAAATCTTATAAATTTTAATAGTGAAGCTTTAACACACTTGAGGCTCACACATGGGAGATGAAAGTAGGGAAAAGGTTTCATGAAAAGGCAGCATGAAGAAATCTGGTTTTTTAATTAGGCAGCTAGATGATTTGCAATGAAGGACTGCAATGTTAGCATCTGCCACAATCTGCATCACTATGGTGGAGAATGGGTAATTGTGCCTGTCTCCTAAATGACTGCTAGCAGCATCCAAGCCACATGACAAACTTCCAAACTTGAACATCCCCCAAACACAGAAGTACACGTTCATGCTGAGAAAAAGACAGGAGGAGCTCAGGGTTACTCTATACACACAACTTCATGGTGAATGTGAGTATGAAGACTTGTTCTTGAAACCCAGTGAGAATGACAGCACCATGACCCTGAATGAAGCGAAGTGGTGACAGCAAGATCTGTCCTCACCACCTTGGTGAAACAGGAGAGTATTTTCCCTGTCTTGTAGTTGAGGACTCAAGGCAAACAGGCTCTCTTTTGGGTTTTTTAAGGCCAGGAATCTGCAAGAGATAGAATGAGTCCAGGTGACTTGAAACACAACCCTGAAGCTCACCATGCACCTTTAGATCATGCCTGCTCTACCTGCAAAATTCTGCACGTCTCATTTTGAACCAAAACTAAGATTTAAAAAGAATTATTGATTACATGAAATGGCTATGATTGTAACATGCTTATCAAACTTAGTAAGGCTAGGTGTTTTGTTTTTTCCTTTGCATTCCTGTTAACCCAGAAGAAGCCTGCAGTCATTTTTAGGTTCACAAATGAAAACTGATGTGGGAGCTGTTACTCCTCCTGCCAGTGGGTGTCTTTTCTTTAGCACTAAAGCAGACACAAGGCTGTAGATTTATCTGAAAAACACATAAGCAGTGTTTCAGCTGTACTGGTCATAAGGTTTCAGAATGAACACCTCTTCTTTTTCAGATGGATTGCTAAAAGAGACCATTGCAGGCACTCTGCAGATTCTGGAAGACATTGACCTTTCCTTCCTTGGACTCAATTCACATTTTTCACTTCATGGTCTTGTGGGATTATTATCTGTAATTGAAAGTAAAAGTGTAGATTAAGGAAAATATTTTTGCGCAAGGAACTCAATTGTATGGCCAATTCTGTGGCTAAGGAATTACAGAACACATTCAGTCCTTATTAAATGTTATTTCTGAAATGTATGTTAATTAAAGAAGGTTGAAGATGCAGGCTGACTGGCTGAAGACAAACAACAATCTCAGACTGTTGCAAAGACAGTGTTTCCCCCAATGGAGACAGAACGGATGGCCAGTCTTACTCAGATTGCATCTCTTGAGAGGACGATTTATAACGTACAAGACAGGAGAAATTTATTTGCTAACATATGGAAAACATTCATAGGCTCTACTGAGGATCTGGAATTAAAGCAACACAACTACATATTGTTAAAACTTCTAAACGGAGATTTCATTTTAGAAATAGGTGTTTTTCCCTCAAGTCAGTGGCATTTATTTCTATACACTTTTGCTTTCTGCCCTGCTAGGTATGAATTTCAGAACAGAGATTTGTATCAATTCATCAAATTGCTGTAGGTTTAATCCACAGCCAAAACCATCACATCAGAAAGTCCTGTTTTTACAAATATAGCTCATGCTTCAGAATGAGGGATGGAGAGCATACATGGTAGGTATGGGGCAAGGTGCTGCTGCCCAAGTTATAGTCTTGGTGCTGCAAGTTTCAGTGATGGGAGGAGGTTAGGCTATCAACACTGGCAATGCCCCCCAAGCAAATGCTCAAATATCCACAGCTGCAGATAATTCACCCCCTTAAAAACAAAAAACCCTCACCCCACCTTCTGGAATAAGAAAATTATCCTCCACTAAACCACACAAAATCATAGCCTGGGGGAGAGCTCTGCCTCTAGGGCAATCTTTCTCCTCCTTGTGAAAATAACCTGCTGGGTGCCTGGGAGGATTGCACACTGTCTGGTGTACGAGTTGCATGCACAATTATATGCACAAAGTCATCATCCCACGTCGTGGTATTGAAGTGAAGAGGATCAGGGATGGTATAAAAGCCCTTTGTCAGTCAATATCCAACAGCTGTATCGGGGGCAGTGCTTGTATGGAATGAGGGTGGTTGTTTTAGAGCCGGTACCATTACACTGCTGGTACCATTACACAACATGCAGTGCAAACGCTTTATCTGACGTGCAAGATAAAGCTGGGGTGGCCATCTGTAAAGTAGCACAAGAAAAAGTAAAGTTTTGGACTGCTGTGGCTCAACAGATTGAAACATCTTCAAGGAGGGGCAGGACCTTGGGCCAAATATTTGAGGCAGCATCAGCAGCATCAGCGACGGCTGGGATTTTCAGAGACGGGTAAATGACTGATTAAATGACTCAATCATGCAGATGCTTTCGAGAACTCTGCCGCACGCAGTTAAGTTTATTCATGCATGTGTGGGAGAGGGGGAGGACTGTGAAGATTTTAATAACTACCTTAGGAAATAAAAAAGAACAACTGTGCTTTCTCTTCAAAACAGAGCAAAAAAAAAAAAAAACCAAAACTTAAAAATTTATTGCTGTGGCTGGACAAAGGAGTTCATAGGAAAGTTAGAGTGAAGATTTTTGTGTAATGATGACCAAATGGACTACAATCAACAAGTTGAAAAGTAGAGTACAGAGAAAGAATGAAACACAAGGATAAAAATAAAATACATCACAGCCCTATCAATTTCTCCCAGTCTAAAAGCCCTCCACATTTCAGTCTGTTATTTCTGTCTTATGCAGACTTCATACTCCACCATCACCTACTAGGATTCCCAGATAAAGGGAAGTTAAGAACTTCAAGGAGCTTAAGGACTGCAGTGAAAGGAAAGAGTTTATTCAGAGAAAGCAAAGAAATACTGAGCAAAAAGATGTTCCTAAAGCTTTGTGTTTGGAATACAACACCACACACACTCTGATGTGACAGCCTGACCAACAGCACTACATATCAGTGTAGTCCTTCTCACCCCTCTGGAGATCACACAACATGCAGAGAGCACGGTCAGGCAGGGGACAATCCTGGGTGTGAATGTCACCCTGGATCCCAATAAAGTGCAGCAGCTGATGTTTCCCTCCTTGCTAATCAAGCAGCTTCTTCCTCCTTTTCTGACTGAGCATCCTACCCATAAATAACCTGCACAGTAGGGGGTTATCTGTCACCTTCCTAGGGTCAAGAAAGGGGGAAAACATCTCTTGGTGACTCTGATGCAGCTGGAACACCATCCATCCAGCTTTCCTAATGTAAAGCAACATCTACTTAAAGGCAGTAACTTCTTCCTCCAGTAAAAAGCACCCTACGAGCTGAAAAATCAACACTCAACCACAAGCTTGTGGAGAAATTCAGGAGCACTCCCAGGTCCCTAAACATCAGCTGGTAGTATTTTAGCAAAACCAATCCTTTTCTGCTTCCACAGGTTACTTTTCACAGCTTTAATACTGTGCATTTCCTTGTCTAACCCAGCAAGAGCTGGCCCATGTCTGCCCAGGGCACATTTTGACAGTGGTTCCCTTTCTGTCAAGCACAGAAGAACCACACACAAGTCCAGCACGGCGTCACAGCTCACCCAGGGAATCAGGGGACAAACCAGCACAAATCAGTAAACTGCTCTGGCTCCAGCAGGGCCTCCCCCAGGTCCATCCAGTCCCAACACCTATAAATCACTTCTGGCAGGTAATTGGGAAGCAGCTGCAAATGATAGTTTTGCTGTGGAGTGCAGGAAGTCACCTTTTAACCCTGCCTGCTGTTGTTTGTCTCCCAGAGCTGTGACAAAAGGGCAGATGCAGACAACATGCCAGGCATCAGGAGGATCTGGTCAAAACACAGTAGGGAAGCTGCCCTGGTCCTATAATCACCCTCAAAGCCATATTTTGGCTTGGGGTGCTTCACAGTGCCCATTTTCAAACAGGCTTGCTGCCTGTCCTCATTTGTATCTTCTTCACCCTAAAGATGTTGGGAAGACACCTCTTCTATCCCAAAGACACCTCTGATAGAGTTGGCTCCTGCTGCTCTGAGGATACCCCACCTCCACAAAGGAATATTATATGTTATAATATAACTAACACACGTATATGTGTGCAGGGGTGAGGTTGCAATTGGAGTTGAGCAAATATATTTAATAACACAAAGTATTTGTTGTGAGTATCTTGTTTTCAGTCCCATGGAATATCTGTGATCAGAATACAATTTCATCTGACAGAATTTGGGTTTTTTTTCCTTTTAAAGTACACAAGTGAAGCAAGGACAAGAGGTTCTTCTGTCTCAGGAAGACTCTCAAATACATTTTAGACATTACAGTAATATTTAAGTCACTGTTGGCTAGGTAGATGGCATGCCACAGTGCTTTCATCCAGCTGAGAAACACCTGCTTGAACTTCCTACATTTCATGCATAGGTGAAACACCTTCAAAATTGGCTTTTGTTAATAACTGCAAAACAAAACCTTATTTCTTTGAGTATATACCTGAGTAGCAGCGACCTACTTGAGTTTGTGGGAGACTTCTCAAGGATGGACAGAAAGGTAGAAAAGATGTGTGCACTACTCAGACTAAGCCTAGGAAATTTGAGGGTGATGATTTCCTCACTTCTAGCCCTGACAACTTCTGCTCTGCCATGCTTTGCTTTTCACGTGGCTACAGGAAGCCAACAGAAACTAAATGCTTTATATTCTGTAAAGGATTTACTTCCATCAAATAAAACACACCCATTGGCCAAACACAATGGCTGCTGGGAGCCAAGGCCAAAGCACAGAGAGAAAAACCCTTTCCAACTTCTCCATGTAAACCAGACCATAAAGAAGAACGACTTTGGGTGACATATACTTACTGTGAAGACATCATCATCACCGACCTCAGCCTCATTGTGAAGTGTGGATGAGGAAGTGGTAGACCCTAGAAAAAAACAAACAAACACAAAACAACAGCTTTTTAAACAAACAACATTTCTGCTCAACTTTTAAAAATTATTAATTTTTTATTAGGCTGGTAAACATCAGAATTCTCACAACTTGGTATGCTGCAGATGTGTTAAAGAATGCCTCAAATTATTGTAGAAAAAGCCATCTCTTGGTAGCTGGGTTGGAAAGGTAAAATTTGAAAGTATTTCTTGACATGCAACTGCATGGCTGCCAATGCTAATTAAAATAGCAGTTAGCACTTCCAATTACAGAAGATTTTAATTTCTGAAGAATGGTAAAACTACATACTCAAGACCAGATCCTCAGCCATCAAGAAACCATTTACAAGTTATTTTTTACGTATCTCCTAAATCTAAGGGGAAAATTACTTTTTATTTAAAAAACAACAAACTTCACTTTGACAACGAAGCATTAGATTGGGTTTTTTTCTTCTTCTGATTTCACAATTTATTATATATAATAAAGGTCTTCTCTATTATCAGCTTTTTCTTGGAGAACCACCTTGCCTCACCTAAGCAAAGTAATTGAAACTAGCTGAAATGTGTAAATACCACAGACAAGAGCAAAATACTACTGGGGTGCAGTTCTCATTAATTACATGGCAATTGTCTGGGAAAGTGGGGAATCACATTAAAAAAAAACATTCTTCCAACCTGTTTCCCCATTCCATGGGTGTCCTCCTTCCCCAGAGTCACTTGAGAGCCTGGTCAGCACCCACACCACAGACACCCAGGGAGGGTGGCACATGCCATTGCTGGACTTGACTGTGGCAAATATGGGGTGAGCCTGGTCCCCACACGTGGGCTAAGAGTCCTGTATCCCCTTTCCAGCCAGCCTCACCCCAATGAGGCTGCCAAGGAGGGTGAGTGCAGTGAGATGCTCCGATGTGGGGAGAAATCCCAAGTCAATGGCATTTTTCTGTTGATTTTTTTTATGTAAGCCCACTGTTATACTGAATTAGGGCCACATCACATTCCTAACTGAAATAGTTGAATGGTTTGTACCACCTTAATTCTGGACATTTTAAAAAATATCGTGATTTATCTAATGCTATCTGCACCAGCCTTGGCTGCTCTCAGTTGCATCACCACAAAGATCTGCAGAGTGAAGTGCAAAAGCCCACTTAAAACACTAAGTAACGTGAAAACATTTATGCCATTTGCTACATTAGCTTAAGAAGTAAAAAATCCAAACCCTTTACAGAGCTGCATAGGCTTCCTGCACTTGTACATGAAGCTTCTATGTTTCTGATGCTACAGAGAACTATTGATTAAATATTAACAATAAAGCAGGGATTGAAGTTTCAAGTGCTCATAGCTTTTTGTGCTTAATATTACCTGCTAAATTTGATCAACTACATGAAAAATAAATAAATAAAAAAAAGAACAAGAAATGAAATCCGCTGCCTGAGGTTATGTGTGCACAAGCCAGATGTTGTTTTTCATTCAGAAAGCCTTATTTGGAAGTTAGGAATACATTCATGAGGATCAGTCTGTGTTATTAATGGGGTAAATATAGATTTGCTGATTTTGAAGTATCTGAGGTATAGCAGAACTTGATTTTAATTGTAAAATGGATAAGAAAGAGCCAAACAGGAGTTGCCATGTGCCAACATCACTACACTACTCATCTTGAAACTTTGCACAATCTTGTGCCACTTACATAAAACATCACTTTTATGACTGAAAATGCTTCCCAGTTTGAGCGAGAAAAGAGAATAAAGTGGAAAACCTAACTGCAAGTTGTTCATGTTAACAGCACAGGAAAAAGTGAATTGATTAATACTTGAGAAGATTCTTCCTCTAACTGATGAGGTATTGAGCAGGAAAGAGACCTGGGGGATTTAATTCTCTCCCAGTATCTACCATTTCCATGTTATAGCAAGGACAGGGAATCCAGAACACTAAGCTGTCTCATGGAGTCTATGTCCTCAAAAAGAAACACACTTGTATATATATATTTTAGATAATATCCTCAAAACTATTATCATCTGTATATAAAATACACTGGTCACACCTCATGAGGAGAAAGGCTTTGGACCACAAAGTCCCTACATAAAGTGGCAGGATTAAAAAAACAAAAAAGAAAAAAAAAATCAAGCAAAAGAATGAAGAATCAAATTTCATTAAAATACTCCTGAATTGTAACTGTATTAAGATTGCCTGATTGCAATGAAATGTGGAAAGGAAAAAATTATGACAGCTTCAAAGCACAGGCAATTCAAATGCATTTTTACAGAATTAAAACAACAAAACAAAAACACAACAAAGTCTTCAAGAACTACCATCCAAATAAGCGGATGCAGACAAAACTAATTAGTGAGAAACAACAAAGTTTTATTCAACTCCAGGCAGGAATTCATACCCTGGCTTAACAAAGCCTCTGCAAGATGAGAATCCGCTGCATATAAAGATGAGCCTGGACTACGTGAGTTGCCATTGCTAGTGTGAAAAAAAAGCCTATCAGAAAAGCAGTAATGACAGACTTGATGACAACTAAAGGGCAAGTCTAGACAGACTAGGCCAGATAGGATGGGAAAGTACTTGGACAGAAATCCCTTCTCCTTAAGGGATTTCCTAAGTGATTCTAAGTAAGCTGGGGCTTGCTCAGCACAGAGTAAGTGCCCAGCTATGCTCAGATATGTGCACAAGAGATGTCCAGTTTCAGAGGATCTTAAACTCATCCCTCTTCCCAGCTCTGTGACTCAACACCTTCCCCACTGTTCCAAGGGTGGAGGTGGCCACCCCCATGTTACCTTCAATGAGGTCCTCGATGGCTTTCCTCACTCCTCTGTCGAAGGCTCGAGCGTCAGCAGGGCTTTGAAAAGTTAGCCCAAACTTTCTGTTGTCAACTTTCCAGTGGTGGAAGGTGGGGTTTGCCTTGGTGTACACCAGGTCCTTCTTCACAAAGCACTCCAACACCACCTGGGAGGGAATAAGTCCCAAAAGAGGAGCAAAGTCACTTCTCCCACCCCAAGGACAGAGCCGGCACAGTCTCAGCCCCAACCTAAAAGCCAGCCAAGTCATGCCTCACATAGAGGAACATCATTCCCTACCAAACCACGGCTAATCAACACCAGACACAGTAATTATTCTCATAGCCATTGCACATTTATCTTTTGCTCATGCTCTGGGTGGGTGCTTGCTTCCTACCCCAAAAGCCTATTTTGCACCTGGACCCAACATGGCACAGCTTACAGCCTGCACGTGCTCAGCTGGAGGGAGAACCTCTTCCTTTGAAAGAGGTTTAACAGAATCTTTGCTTAACAGAAATTTTATCCATCAGCTTCAGATTTCAGGAGGTGCTGTAATATTCCTCCCTCACTTCCGGCCAGGCACTCATCTCAAGCTTCTCTGTACCAAGAAACCAGCATGCTCAGGGAATACAGAAATGGCTCCTAAGTCTTACCCCATCCCCCAAAAACCATAAGCATGGCTCCAAAATAGTGTCCAAAAAAGCATCCTCAGTAAAATCGTATTGCAAAAAATAAACTGCTTGACACAACTTTAAAACAGCAGTCTGAAAGAAAGATAATTTCTGACTCAAATGATATGGGTCTTTTTTTGTTCAAAAACTGAGTTGACAGAGCCTGTGCAGGGAGCATATTTTTAAGCTAGCCTATCTTTTCACAGGAATGAATATACAGAAAGGCCATAACAAATTACAACAGCTTTTTCACTGTGAGGGTGACAGAACACTGTAACAGGCAGTCCAGTGAGGTTATGGAATCTCCTTCTCTAGAAACATTAAAAAACTGTCTGGACACATCCCTTAGGTGATCCTGCTCAGGCAGGGGTTTGGACTCCATGATCTTTCGAGGTCCCTTTCCAACCCCCAACATTCTGTGATCCTGTGTGATTCTGTGATATTCTCACTCTGCTCGTTCAAACCTTGAACATCATGCACAGCATAAATAATTCATGGCCGTTTTAAAGGCTTCCACTGAATTACTCAGTGCAATGTGACTGGTTTCATGGGTTTTTTACACTTCGATTCACTTCTCATGTACCTCTGCTAGGTCTTAGGAAAAACAAACAACCCAGGCCCTTTTTCAGTCATCAAAGGACGTCTTTGCACATGAATGTTGAAAATTTACCTGCTCCTTGCAGGTGGCAGCACAATAACCTAGATAGCAAAAAAATGGCAATTCAAGATGAGGATGGGTTAGTTTTGTCCAATCTATCTGCACACGCTTGGTTTTAATTTTTTAAAAAAAACTTGCACAAGAATACAATAGCAATAGATCTGGGATAATTCTCATTATAAGAACAGACAAAAGTTGAATTAGGTTCTATTACCAATTTGTCTTTCTGCCTTTCACCATGGATTAGAAATCCACTTCTTCCATTGCCCTCCGGGTACGTGACCTTGCAGACACCAACTCTACTGAGACCGCCTCCTTCTTGTGGCAACCATCCCCCACTGGAGTCATCTCGGGTCATAACCACAGCTTTGACTCGCACAATATAGCTGTCACTGCAATGGTAACAAAACAAAAACAAAACAAAACCTTTTGTGAGCATCATACGGTCTCCTCGGGGTGTTTTTCGTGAGGGCTGATCCAGTCCGAACACAGATTTTTCTGCCCAGGATGGAAATCCACCTCTGTGGTGGATGGGCTTGCCTGATGCGAGCCACCAGAGGAAAGAGACACATCAAACAGCAAGGAATGCCTTGGGTTTCCAAACACAAACACACAGATCAGACAACTCATCACCCCAGACACTCCTATCCCTTGTGTAGTTGGGACAGTGAGTAGAGAGCAGAGTAAGCCAGGCAGCACCCCAAGGCCACCACCCATAAGGGATGGATGCACTCAGGCATCAGGTCTCCAAAGAACATGTGAATGTAACATGTGAAGCTCAAATAACCCACGAACAAAGTGTTTGAAGCCTTTTGTGATAAAATTAGTGAAGTGAGAAGATGACACTCAAATTCTTCTGCTATTAGGACAGCCTTATGGGAAAAAACCCCACAAATGTGGCTCCAGCTGTACTTCAGATGAAAGGAGACAGGAACCACTTTCAGTTCAGGTCATCATGACCACACAATATCCCTAAAACAGCTCCACCAGCATTTCAAAGGGCTTCCAAAGGCAGCACCACCTCATAACTGAGTAAGAAGCTACTCTGGAAACACCTGAGAGATCTGGGGATAAACCAGGTGCATGTTGCAAGAAGTCAATAGAGCTCCCATAGTGGGGGACTCCACTCCCCCAGGCTCCCTCCAATAACCTTTCCACAGAGCAGCTGCTCCAGCATCTGTCATTTGGGAGCAGAAAACCTACTTCAGGTTGTAAGCAAAACCTGTGTAAGCAAAAATCCCTGCCCGTTAAAATGCCCTTGCATTGGGCACACAATAGACTTTAAGCCAGAACAGGTTGTTCCCATGCCAGAGCTACTGGGAAATACCAAAATTAGCTTTTCCATCCTCATGCTGTTGCTGAGTCCTGGCTTGGTATAACCAGCACACCAGCTGAGCTCTCCAGAAGAAAGCTCAACCTGTAGAGGGCTCCAAGAGGAGGTCTTTCAAAACAGGTATCATCCTTTAAAAGAAGAAATTCCTCCTTGAGGAAAGCTCTGATTTTCCCAGAATCCTAAGCAACATAGCAACAGAAAGGGTCCTTTCTATCCAAAATTAAAAGCAAAGGTAGTTTTCTATCTCCTGAACTAGGTAAAATTGCCTTTTGTTTTCAGACATTATTTTTGCATCACTTTTGTAAATCCAAGTGCTAATAATTTGAAGTCTGACTTTCCCTTTCTCTAATATGACCAGAGTTTTTTTAATACTTTAGCAAGCAGCCTCACAAATCCTACTTGAAGGCAGTTTTGACACCAGACCAAGGGAAGCAGCGAGCACCTTCTGGGCAGAGGCATTTGGGACCTGCTAAGCCCCTCTGCAGCTGGAGACTCACAAAATATGTGCCTTTACTTTATGATACACCAACTTTTTCACTGGACCTACACAATGAAGGCAGAACACAGATGCTTCAGGTCTGTCCCCTCTTGCTCTGAAGACTTGACACTGTCTGATAAAAGCATGCTCAGATACATTGCCTGTACCACAGCTGAAACATGCAGAGTATTCACAGAACTGAGAAGCAAGGTTTTTAATATTTTTTCGCTCTGAGTCCTTAAGGCTGCATCCTGGTACAGGAAACAGGGCAAGCACATCTATAAACAGATCCAGTTACCTTTTTATTGGCTAATGAAAACACATTTCTAGATTTTAGTGACTGCAACTTCAATCTCGTCGTACTGATACTCAAAATTAAACTGAATACTTCAGTTCATTTCCTACTGTACAAAAATTCAGCTGCTTCCATCCAAGCCAATTTATGTTTTCTTCTCTGTACCTTCCCATATGGTCTATAGAGATTAGCAATTAACAGATAGAGAAAAAAAAAGAAAGCTAGCTACATGTTATATAGTTCTGCTCCCCAAGGATCCTTTCTGGACTTATTTTTAAGTCTTCTCACTTCTGGGGAATTCCCATTAAATTTCAAACTCTCTCCTGAAGTTTGAGTTGCCCAATATGATCTTCCTTCCCATCCTCCCACAAGTCATCCACTCAAACTGCTGCTTATTCCTCTACACTTGAAATTGCCACTGGCAATGCAGTTATGGCAGCAGCCAGAGCCTCTGGCTATCCCAAAAGTAACATCATCTTCAGTTATTTTGCTGCAGGAATGATCCATTTGAAGGAAAATTAAGAAAGCAGCAACAACTTGGTACTTTGTGATTTCCACCAATTATCTGCATGTTTCCATCACTTCTCTAGGCCAGTAATTATGTATGAATACAACTAGATGCCTACAAGTCAAATTTAGATCCTCTGACTACTATCCCTGCCCGTTAAAATGGCAGTCTGGTGGGACACAGACATCATTTTCATTTGTATATCTGTGCTGAACCTATAACCAATGGCTCTTACAAACTCTGCCACCAAGGCCATCCATTTCACCCATGTGCCCACCAGCTCTGTGATTAGATGCAACAAATATCAGAGGAAAAGATGGGCACTTTGTTAACTCCAACTGATGGTTCTGGTTTTGAGTGGTATTTTTTGGAAGTCAGCATCCTCATCCAGGGATGTGTCATGCATCTGTATATAGCATCTATATGTAGCATCTATAATTAGCATCTATAGTAGCATCTATAATTGCTACTGGTTCAGGAGACCAGTAAGAAGACGGACAAGTTTTGGACTAAATTTGGCACCTAGTATCTGCCTACAGCAGAGATGTTCCTGTGACAGCAGAGGACTGGGAGGCAAGGGGATGGAGAAACAAACTGGAATTGCAATTTTTTGACCCAAAGAGGGCAAGGTAATTTGCATGAAAAGTAGAATGACAGCTTTTGAAAAATGTGGTGGGTGACTCACTTAAGGAAACCTGAGCGTAAAGTAGAAGATGTTAAAGTTCTACTCCTTTCCTAATAATTTGCTGCATTTATCTGTCACTCCCAAATACTATGCAGAGCACAAAACAAATTGCATTTCTTCCAGCCTCCTTAGATACATCAAATCAGAAAATCTCATTTCCATCCCCTGACCACAGCAGGAAGACCTCAGCCTCCCTGTTAGAAGAGAACCTTGTCCTGCAGAAAAGGGTTCACCTTTGGAAAGGTCAGCAGAACTCTGGCTCCATTAATGCAATCCATTGGCAGACTTTCCTGCAGATTCAGAAGTCCCAGGTGACACTGTGGTTCTTGCTCAGCCCTGTCCCCACTGCCTTCAGGAATCACATGCAACTTACTCTGAGGGATTTAGAAAAAAAGAAAGAAAATAAAGAGGGAAAGATGGTGTGTTTAAGGCTTTTTAGGGCTTTAAGTCTTGGTTTAGTCACTGGAACAGGACTCAGAAGCTGCACATTGAGTTTCCAAGGACATACACTTCTTCCTTCAGTTTTATGTGTCAAAATCTTGCCTGCTGTTTCCATCCACAAGCCTAGAATAGGCAATGCTTCTTTCCCTCATGTCAGTGTTGATAAATACTTGGGAGGTACTCAAATATTTCAGGTCCATATAAGGACCTTGCTTCCTCAGCATAAAAGCTGTTTATTTTCCTTGGTATTTAATTCTATGCGATTGCACTGAGGCTCTGTATTGTTGCAAGTGCTCAAAATCTTGCAGTGCAAAGGAGTGACCTGAAAACCTCACCTGTGCCATTACTTTGGTGAAACAAGATTTCAGGAGTGAAACAACCATATTCAAGTCAGCCCTCTGTACTTTATCACAGCAACAGTGCAGTCCAAAAGAAACAGTTAACGAGGTACACAAATATATTTGGTCCATTCCCATTAATGAGATACTGATTGCTGCCGAGATCAGATAACACAAGCCTTTCATATAGTTAAAAATGAAACAAACAAACAAAAAGCAACCCGCAGTAGCCTTAGTTCCCTTTATTTTTATTGGCTTCTTAAACTTTAAGACAGCTCTAATTGTCAGGTTAACGGCCTACACACTATGCATTTCATGCAAACTATTCTTAATTATGCTCTTAAATGGAATACTTTGGTATCTTAACCCCACAGATTTGTCTTCAACATCCTTAAAAAGCTTGGGAAGAAAAGTATCTGCAGGGATTCCCAGCTGCATGGCAGCCGGCCAGCGTGTTCCAGAGCTGCTTCAGGTTGTTTGCCTGCCCCACCCAAAGCAAAAAACCATAATGAACTTGGGGAGTAAAGGTAGCACAGAAAACCATGTGTTGTTTTTATTGGAAAGAAAAGAGAGCCCTTTAAAAGTTATAGCTTGTGGGTGTGCATATATATATATATATATATATTAAAAAAAAAAAAAAAGAGTGCGTGCATGTATAATTGCTACTCTGAAGGATACTGAGTATTTTTCCTACCCAAGAAGTGACAGAATGATTACTTTTCTGATAACTGAACTGTAGTTTACCTTTCACAAGGCACCTGTGTGCCCAAGAGAAAGGTGACATTTAAGGTGGATAGAAGTGCAAAGCCACACTGTAAAACAGAGCTGACACCATGCAGCAGTTCCCGACACAAACCCCATCACTTACAGCAACTCCAGGGAAAACTGCTGAAAAACAAAGCCTTGTTGTAGGCCTGCTGTGAGCTTACGGCTGCAATCCTGCATCCAGGACTAAATGGCAAATGATTCCTCTGTGAGCCAAGGTTTTAATTTTGCCAGCATCTTTGTAAAAGGAGGGTTGAAGTACACAGCTCCCTTCGACAAGCCACTCTTCTTTTCCACTTCATTTCTATCACAGTCACACTCTTAGCACCTGAAACACTTCCTGAACATGGTCCATAATTCAGTTTTGGTTTTTTTTTCCTCTCTAGCCAGGCTGGTCGACCAAAATACAAACCTTACAAAGCTGCTGTGCTAATGCTGCCATATGGCACTTCAGTAGTTTCCTCCTTTCTCAACTTTCCAGCTTACAAGGCCAAGAGAAATTCAAATCTCATACAGAAAGGTAATTGCATTTAATGGGTTTCAGAAATATGGACTGTTATCTTCAACTCATCTACATTCCCAGATTTCACCAGAGAGCCAGAAGGACTGCAGGAGGCTGCAAGGGCAACAGCAACAGAGGTCTGGCCATTCAGCTGAACACCAGGCACTTAAACACAATTTAAAACTACTTGTATCCATGCAAATTTAACTTTCTGACTACTGGGGCATACCCTGCTTCTGGCTCAGCTGGCTGTATGTCACAGTGCTCTTTGCTCTCCATCCCTGCCCCAGCAAATGACAGCTGGAGCTAAAGCCATCCAGTTCTGTCCTGGTGATCTCTAGAAGTTGTATCACAGGATCCTCTCTGGAGTTCATCCTATAGCCAGAAAGCAGAGGTATTTTGATGGAAGTAATGAATGACTGCTATTTCTGGAGTTCTACTTTCTGGATCTGATGCTTGGTTCATGAACCTACTAGCAAGTGTGAATTATCTGCAGATTACAGACAGCATTTTCTTCTTCAAAACCCTAACATCACTTTGTTAGAGGGAAAACTTCTGAGCACATGGAGCCAGGGTGAAATACAGTTTGATTTTGATACCATTGAAGATTCCCAGCAAGTCTGAAGCTTTTTCATGAAATATCAGCAAGAATAAAAGCCACCTGGACCTCTCAGGTCAGACCCAACATTAAAATGGTGCCTGCAGAAAACCATGGAAAACCTCCTAAAAGTTTTCCTTGCCCTGACCTTTGCATTACACCAGGAACACAAAGCCACCACTCCTGTTAACCTATCTCTAGTATAACAAATTTGCAAACTATATTTTTATGTCTTTCAAATCTAGTAGCTGCCACAATAGAAGGGTACCTATGAAATTTTCTTTTCCACAAGGTCAGAGTAAAATACAAGACAGTTCAATCTCTATGAGCCTTGATCCCGTGATGCTGGCTGTGTCCTGTGGTACGTTTGTCCTGGGGCACTTTACCTTAAACCAATACTAACCTTGCAAGCTCAGACTCAGGACATTTCTTTCGCTCTAAGCAAAATGAGGAAGCTTTGTTGGCATTTAACATTTTCTCCCAACTTACTTCAGAAAATGGAGCAGAGTTTTCTCTTCTAGCTACATAATTTGCCCCGGCTACTGTACCGAGTTTGACAACACTGACCATTTCATGGGAAAAAAAAGGAAAAAGCTAATATATTAACTCCAAGAACACTGATAGCTGCAGCAGCACAGGAGCCCTGCCCGAAATGAAGCACTTATGCAGGATTCCGAAATCACTGCCAGTAAGCTGTAACACACTCACAGTCCGACTGGCACCATAAAGATTATTCACTGGTGGGGGTTTTGCAGCTGGCTGAATGGTGCCCAAAATCTTGTGTGCAGCAAAAAGAAAAAAAAAAAATCGAACACAGCAGGGTGATCACTCTGATGGACTGTGATGGACTTGGATGCAGCAGGGATGCTTGGAGGCTCAAGCACCATTAAAATTTTGTTCTTCCCACATGACACATGGCTTCGTGCAAGGAACACAACTCCAGAAGGCTGGAGCAAACCCAAAGAAGTACCTTTTAATTTTACTTTTCATTCCTTGATGCCTCTTCTGGGTCCAGAGCAGCCCCAAAGGCAGAATAAAGTGGAGTCAGGTCCTCCATGGCCAGTGCCCAGCAGGCCTGGGTTGGCTTCAAGCACTGCAGCCCACCCAAAAAGCCTCCATAAGAAAGATTAATAGCAGTTTTGCTTGTTTGGGGTTTTGTTTGTTTGCCTTTGGTTTTGTTTTTTTTCAGAAGGAAGAGGACTGCTCAAAAAAGCAAGACACCTGCAACAATCTGGCTGCCCACCTCCACATCTCCTTTTTACACTGAAGCAATGCCAAACAAAGGAATCCTTTCACCAAAAGGGTTTGTTAAAAACATTTGAGGCTGATTTTACTGAGTTTACCAGAAACAGCTCTACCCTACTTGCTTGAATGAGATTTCATATCCCATAATTCCTTAAGATCCTTCCTGGAAGTACACAGGAAACTCATTTAAAAAATGTTTATATATTTATAAATTACGCATACATAATATAGATAAGCTAGATGTGAAGATTTGTATAGATTGATTTCTTATACACACAAAAAATATAAACAATAATAATTTTACAAATAACACATACAAAGGCATCAGCTTCTGCCAGAAGAGTAACTCTCACAGGGTATTTTTACAATGCAATGTCCCAACTAATTTGGATGCACAAAACTAGCAGACAAGAGCAATTTTCCACTGCAGACAGGGCCCTTGACCCTTACTGATCTGGTGTTAAAAATCATCTGTGTTGTGCACAGGCAGGGCAGCACACCAACTATTCACACAGCTGCAGGGTTGGGTCTCTTAGCCCTCCATGGACTAAATCCCATTTTTTGTCCCCTCCCCTTCTGCCACAAGGCAATCCCCACAGAATGCCATACCCATGGGCAAAGCCTTAAATGAACCAGCCAAGTGGCTTTTTAGGGACAAAAAGCAGGCTTGCAAACATGCTGACAAGCAAGTGAAGATCTACTGATGCAGCTCGAGCACACGGACTTTAAAGGCTTTTCCCAGAAATGAGCTTACTTTGCAAGCAGTAAGGAATTAAAATGGAAGTCTAACTGCAACAAGGGTAGATTTACTACTCAAAGCTCTGCTGAAACATCTATATAGCATACATATGGTTGAAGTTATTGAAACCCATGGCAAATCTTGGTAGAAGAATACCCAAAAAGTTGTGCATTTTTTTCTAAAAGACAGGCATGACACCACTGGGACACATACTGACAAAACTTTTAATGAGCAACCTCTAAAAAAAAAAAAAAAAATCACAGTGAATGTCTCTCAGTGGAGAATTGAGTTACCTCAGGACCTCATCACAGCTTTGTGGACAGCTGCTTTGTCACTGATTGCAAATCACAGGACTGGGGGTTATCGAAAAAAGTTCCTCAAGTTTAAGGGATCAGTTTTGCAATAAATCCTTACTGCTGCACCCAGTGGTATGCTTTAGAAAGTTGTCAGGAACAGGAGAACAATAAATAAATAAATAAATAATCAGCAGTTAAATAACATAATGCAATTTAATAATTTGTCCTGCAGGTCATCAAGCCAGCATGCAGCGCGAGCATGAGTTGCACACTCACGTCCCACTAGTTTCATGCAAGAGTACAAAATATTAATCCATTTCAAGGAAAGCTAATTAATATTATCATTTATTGTAATAAGAAAGGAAGCTGTTAATGCATGACTGCATTTATTTTATACCACATGCAAGATAAGCAAAAAGTACATAAAAGCTTAGCCAGCCAAACAGGTAGTTGCATGAGATCTGCATCCTGATTTCACCCCCACCTCTGAAAAAAGCCACAACCAAGTTGTATCCTAGTTTTTTTCCGACATATACTGACCATAAACACTGTTAGTGTTATCTTATGTTAGCTAATAAACGGACTTATCTAGTGAAAATAAGAAAGAAACCTAATAAGCACAGCAACTGTGTTCCAGCTTTAGATGTTTTATTGCCATCCTTATTTTATAAAATGTGACTAGAGATTTGATACCACTTGCCAAAAATTAGAGAGGAGTGTAACAGAGAGATCTGCTCAATTCACAAGATGACACTATTTCCTCATGACCCTCTTCCCATCCAGTGAATTTTTGCTGTCATGCCACAAACTTCCAGGATGCCCACGATGCCACCAATCCTGCTGGCCAGACAAGGCATCCCATTATTCCTGTATAACATAATGTTTTACAGATTAAGTGCTACCAGTCCTAATGCAGCTGTATTACAGTGTAAGCAAGGGGTAGTTACCTTCAGCTACAGAATCAGTGATACTCCGGAACATGTATGTACACACATATGTATGCAGTACTTCTAAAAAAAATCAAAGTTTACAAAGAAAAAAAAACACAAACCAGAAATGGCTCAACCTAAGTAATCTGCATTTTCCTCCACTCTCCTCCATTTTGATGAGTGCACAATGCAACTATATTTATCCCCTTGTAAACATCCTCCATGACACGTATGATACAACTACAAAGGATAGACAATATTTTGCAAATATAAAAACAATTTCTGTGACTCAGTTCCAGCTGAATCTATATCAGAGACGGGGAAGAGGGAGTAAGCAGGATAATTGCAGTCTAAATCTAAAGGGGTTTTATCTTTTGCCAGGTAAATGCATTAAAAAAAATAAAAGACAACATTCTTAACTACATCAAAACCAGCATGCATGTTGATTTTCCCCTCCATCCCTCGTTAACCATGCAACCCCATGAAATACTGAGATGGAGAGGGACATCAAAGGACTCAGCTTTCCAGGCAGTACCTATTTTCCTCTCGGGATTTAAGGGGAAGGGCGCATGTTAAACCATTACCATATATGAAAGTCTGTGTTTCATAGAACCCATACATAGTCACTGATAAATCATATGCTGATTTAGAAAAGATTCAGAGGCACTGTGGGGGCAGATGTGGGAGAGCAGAGGGGGAAAAAAAATAAAATAAAAATGAAATTATACCACAGCAAGAACACACTCACCATACCTGCTGGGGGATGCCATTTCCTCTACATTTTACACACCAATTGCTCTGTTTTACCATCATTGCCACTTCCAGCCTCCTGATCGGTGCTGGCTGCCCCAGGTCCCAGCTGGCGGCTGCTTCCGAGGGAGTGAGTGGCTTCTCCCCCATTCGTGATTCAGTCTCCTTGAGGGATGTGCTGCATTGTACTGGGTGAGTCATCCCAGAGGTATTCTGCATATTACAGCCCTGGTTGGACCATTACTCACTCCCAGCATCCTCCCGGCTCTGAGAGCACCAGTACACGCACTGGCCAAAGATCCTTGCTTTCCCCACCCCAGTTATAAGCTGGAAAAAAAAAAAAAATTAATTACAATACAACTGCCATAAACTAATAATGGGGGTGTTTGGCTGACAGAGCAAACGTGCTGCTTTAGAGGTTGCACCAGACCAGCAGGCACGTCACTCAGGACTGCAAACAGGTCCAAAGTTGAAAAGCGTCATCTCCGCTAACCCCAGCTGCACTTTATTCCCCAAAAGCTGCAAACGCAGCGCTGGGACCAAGGGTCCAAACGACTCAAACAGGCTTGGGGGGGGAAGCACTCAGCCTCCTGACGTGCCTCTCTCCATCACAGCTTTAATGGGATTTTAATATTTCCAGCTTGCCAACAAGTTGGTAATTTTATCAACTGTGGGTCCTTTTGTACCATACCTATGGAGGGAGTCCATGCAACTAAAGCACCAACACAGCTACATCCCTACACAAAAGCTTCCATTTTGGGCAGCTGGATCCAAGCATTCCCCTGCTGCTCAGAAACTTCCATAACCCTTTCAACTCCTCGGTCACCCAATGTGTCTCCCACCCCTCAAGTTATAAGATCATCCTTAAATGCCCTCTCACTTTTTTTTAAGGAGAGACATTGCTCAGTCAAGAACTGCCTCAGTACCAATAACAAGAATAAAAATGGTGACATCTGGGCCCTGAAAGCAGCATCTTAAAAAAAATTTGCCCAAATTCTAAAGTAATACACTCTGATAGCTGGGCAGAAGGAGGAGGAAGAAAGCTCACTTAAGTGTTTACAGGCTCAGCTGCTTCTGCCTTCCTTAAACCCAAAGTGTTTTAGCTTTTATCTGAGGCAAAAATCCCTTTTTTCCAGGATGGAGAACAGTGGCCAAGGTGATGCTGCCTGAAAACATCTTTTAGGAAAAGCCGCTTTCCCCATTGCACAGATAAACCAACCTAAAAATCACACACACTCTTGAAAACTTCAAGCTGGGACCATGGAAACATCAAGCTTGAACCACAAGGCTACACAGAGGATGCTTCAGACATCCCAAGTTTCCAAGACAGAAGCACTTGTTTGCTGCTGTGCTCCAGCACCCAGCGAGCACATGTACAGGTGTAGTTGTGGGCACTTAATCTCCCTGTGGCTGGGATTTTGTCACAACAATGGAATTAAGCTACAGTACAAAGCCATACTGAAGGCAAGAGGCAGCATTTTAAGTTTGTTATAGTGGGATGAAATGACAGCTGCATTTACCTTTCTTCAGTAAGCATAAAAAGGTCCTTAAATGTAATGGGCATTGTGTTCTGGTAGGACTGCATTTGTGACCACTTGGTAACTCATTTCCCCATCAGAGCATTGTGCTAACCAAGTAATTAAAAAAAAAAAAAAAAAAAGTACTGTATTTAAAAACACATAATTAATTGTACATCCCAGTCTACAACCTGTCCTGCCCATACAAGCCAGGCTTTTCTGCCTTGATATCCTCTTCAATTTGCAGCAGGAGTGCTCTTACCATCAAATGTTTAACGCAGCCCCCATCAGCTCTGTCCTCAGTCATCTCCAGCAAGAATTCGCCACACAAGCCCAAAGCAGCACCAGCCAGAAAAATTAAAGAAAGATGCCTGGCCCTTTTTGTTGCCAGTCCAGTTTCTAAAGTTTTTGTCCCATGGGACGGAGGAAGATGAAATTAGCCTCCCAGTGTAAGACAAAACTATCTTTGAATAAGCTGTGTTGTAATTGTATTTTTTGAAATGACAGCCTGAGTGGTCCGCTTAGAAACTAAAAGTGCAGGACACAGTGGGAGTCCTGACTGAGCCGTGGCTTACAGAGGAGCAGCAGTAATAAACACAATCCTGGTACTACACATCAAAAGATGGGTTTATGTGGAAAAGCCATCGTGCTGTAAAGCTCCCACAATTTAGCAGCTGCCGCAGGGTAGCTCTCAGCTCACGTGGCTGGGCTGAGCCACAGCTTGGGTTGTTCCACACAGTCGCCTGTTTGCTGGTGCGTGGCAGGATCAGGTAGGGAGAAACACTGTGCTTGAAAATGGGAGACACAGAAAAGCTCTCTTATGTGCTCAATCTGTATGAAAAATAATGCCTTCACCTTCCGTTCTGAGGATCTGCTGCATCAGTCAGTAAGAAGAACCACCACCTAATTCAGCTGGCTTCAAGCCCTGTTCCCAAGGGTTTTCTCCAAAGGGAAGTGGATATCAAGTCACCAGATAGCTGTGAGCATCAACTGAATCACTGGTTGGGATCCCACTTTTCCAAGTGTTCTTTGAACTTAAGGCTAAGCTAACGAACCTCAGCTCCAGAGTTGGCAAAGCTGCTGCACTTTTTATTGTCATTTTCCCCCTTAAATACTGCCCTGTCTGGAAACACCTTAGCACATCCATCCCAACTAGCTTGGTGATAAATCCCAAAAGCATTCTCCAAAGCATTTTCCAAGCTTGGATTGGTGCATGGCTGCTCTAATACATGAACATTTTCCCCAGCTTCCAGCAGGATGGGATGCATGCTGCTACAGGGTTTTGCTATTAGAAATCTAAAGTAAACATTGAACTGGAGAGCCAACAAGCCAGTGGATTTGCTTTCCACTGCCTGCCAGCCAACTACAACCATGGTTCAAAGAGCTGAGACTGCAGTCAGAGCAAGAGGAGCCCATTTTCACTGTAGCTGCTGGAACATTTCTAATTAAGAGAATAAAATTCAGTCACCTCCTTAATGCCAGTTGTATTAACAGGTACTGAACTTCTGCAGCACAACACTGACCCAGTGCACAGAACCAAGCCCTGAAAGCATGTGAACAAGGGAGAAAGATGTTTCAGCACAATTTTGGTGCAGTGTAGGCTTCTGAATACCTGCAACCCCTGATTTGTAAAGGATACTCTTAAACTTGCTTATACTTTGGGAACACCAGGCAACCTAACTGGTACAGCATTTAAGATTTGATACAGCAATAGCACCTGAACATTCTTTACTGTGCCTTGTGAGGATATAAAGAAGGTGGCTTTTCTCTATTTTTGTCAAAATTTGAAAAAGCACAAAACCCAACAACAAATACAAACAGAGGACTTTAGATATAGATGATGTAGCTTTCTGTCTAGCACTTGATATATGCATTTCATCCATTGCTGTCCTTGTTGCCCACAAAGTTTTCTTGAATACAGGATTTATTCAAATTCCATTGTAGTGAAGAGCTGAGAGTATAGCAGAAATATGAAAAAGGCAGGAAAAACTCAACTTTTGGAATGACTTCAAACTTTCCATGATGTTCTTAAGACTGCTGAACATTCAGGAGCACTGATATGCTCCTCCTTACCTAACATTACCATGCTTTCCCTTTATTCCATGAAACTGAAGTAAGGCTCTCCTCTCTCATGCTGTATATCTCTGCCAATACAAAAGCAAGTTATCAGAAGTCCAACTGAACAATGCCTTCAGCAGCTAAGGAGCCTGCTGGGGGACAGGTGGTCCATAAAAGCCCATATAGGAGCAGTTCTGGTCATGGCACAGCTTGATTCTGCTTCTGCATTTCTCAGTAGACTTCACCCAGATGTTAAGCATCACTGAGCACAACGCTTTCCCTAACACAAATGCACTCCCCTAAGTACTCCAGTGAAACTCAAGGAAGAAGTATTTCATCTCTTGTAGACACCATCTGATCTGAAACTGAGTATCCATCCTTTATTTTTGCAGGTGTCTCTAGCAAGCTGAAAGCCACCAGCACGGTCAGAGCATCTTGCCCTTTAATGCCCAGTAGCAATTGCTTTGCAGCTCAGGGCCCAAGCTGGGAGACCACTGTCCCAGTGCAGGCATCCCTTTGGCACCTGATCATTACACAGAGTACAGTCCTAGGTCCTACCAGAGGCAGAGCCTGTTTATAAATTACAGAGATGACAAACGAGCATGGCAAGTTGGAGGTTGCACTTCTTTGTCACTTCAAACTGCAAACCAAGGGAACACTTTATATATTGGTGTTAAAAAGCCACCTTCAGGTGACTCATGGCTTGCAACAATCATTTCTCTTCCATGTGTTTTAAAGCTTAGGCCTTTGACAGACACGTCATTGTCACAGATGAATGGACCTTTGTAAATATGGATGACAATGAAAATGAACTCCAGCATAAATGGGTATTTCCATCCAGGATGCAGAAAGGTTCTGGGTGGAGGCCATGTGGATTTAATTTTCCTGCAAACACATCAAAGAAAAGCTGCTGAGAATGTCTTACTCGACTCCAAGTAAACATCCATGACCAGAAAAGAGGTTACACAAATGACATGCGCTGAGTTCCTCTGCACCGGAAAAGCCTCATGTGTTTTTCTTCTAATTAAACCCTTCCTCCACAGCTAATTGATACCTTGACGAAGAGCTGTAATACACTCCAGGAAATCTAACCCTGTACTTTGTACTCATGTAACACAGACTCAATCATCACAGAGCAGGCTTCAAATTTTGATTTTCTTGATAAAAACTTGGCATAAAAAGCCTCAGTAAAACCCCAAGACTCTTCTATTTCCCTTTCCACACATACATACTTAGGTCAGAGAAGAGGTGCTTTTGCATGTAAACCCTGCCTGTCTATGGTTTATACCTGAATTTGCATTTTTCTTGCACAGGTACTAACATCTCCTAGATTGGTCAAAGGACAGAGCTCATCCACCTCAAGAGCTCCTTGCCTCCATGAGCAATAGCAGTTGCTGCCATGGATGGATTCATACTGCTGACCCCTTGAGAAAAACTGATCACTCATAACACAGCTTGAAGAGTTTGACTTGGCTGGTTGTTCCTAAATCAAACTTTTGTTTCATTTCAACTTTAATCTAGACTTTCTAATCTAACATATACTTTACTCCAGCTTATCTGCAAAAGATCTCAAGAGATGAAGAACCGACAACATCCCTAAAAAAAAAAATTTTTTGAAGTGCGAATCTTCTAACTTCCAACCTCTACATCTTCACTTTCCCTTCCTGTAGGATAGAAACTTCTTCCATGTAAGTAGTCCCAGGCTAATTATGTGAACAGACTGTATATGTCCAGTTTCTTCTCTTCTCTAATTTCTTCTTTCTAGATTTCAAATTACTCTTGCAGCTCTTTCTGAAGGTTGGAGCTATCTTTAGCAAAGCTCTCATGCCAGAACTCAATACTTCATGCTAAAATCACCTGCAACAGCAGCAAGACATCAGCCCAGAAAGGAAGCACCACAATACCGTGACTTTTATCCATCCATGTTTCTAAATCCACTGAAAACTTTCACGAAACTGTGCTGACCTTCTCCAAGCTCTCACACACCTGAGCTGATGTTGACAGCACCTCCTCTCAGTCAGCTCCCCGTTTTGCAGAGGATAGACTTAATCTGGCTGGCTTAAATTTTCAAGACCATTCTGCCTTAGAGTCCTCCAAGTCAGTAAAACACTATCTTGCTCTTAAAACATAGCTTGTCCAGGTCTTCCCATTGTTCTTGGGAATAAGTTGTTACTTTATAACCTTTAAGGAAGTTGTTTAATGCTTATAACTTTGCCTTGATTTTAAGTAGCGTGGGAGTTATTCCATTGTTAAATTAGTGCACCCATGCTTGCAGTTTGGCTCTTTTGGAAGACAGAAATAATAGGAGGCAGGTTTTCCCCTCCTGCAGAGTATGCCTGCCCTGTATTGGGCCTTTTGGCATTAACTATTGCACAGCTTTCTGATGTTATTATACTTAAATCCTACAGCAAATAGATTTCTCACCAATACCTTTGGTTTCCTGCAGCCAACTCTGCACATCTCCCAGCATCTATTTAAGTTCTCCCTGCAGCTCACTTTCCTGTTTACATCACTGCGGCGGCTTCCCTCCCAAAGCAGAAAGGCTTTGGAAAAAGCACAAACAAACAAGCGTTTCCTCAAGCTGCAGGCAGTTGTGTGCCTCTTCTCCTACCACCTTCCTTCACCCGGTCACAAGTGTCACTTGTATTTAATGACGTACGTTTCCTGTGGGCTCTTTTAATAGGCAGAACCTTTAAATGGCAGAAGATAGGGTGGGGTGGGGTGAAGCACCCACTGAACTTGTGACTGGCAAGAGCAGTTTTGTTTGCATCCAGCAGAGAAGTCCATCAGTAGAGATGACCTCAGGGTCATCCCATGTTCTTATTCCGGCAGGTAAGGAGAAGTTCCCATGTGCTGCACATTTGTGTTTTCATGTTAATTCCTTTTCCAAAAACATTTAGATTTTAATTACATCCACCTAGGGACAGTCAGCATCCTCTGGCATATCTGAAGGTGACTGAAGCCTCCCATGGTCTTTCCTTTGAAAGCATAAACAGCAAAGGAGGTTCTCATCCTGTTCCCATCAAGGTTTTTGGTGCACTCAGCATGAGCTGGTAGCTGCAGTCTCAAATCTTTGGAGTGTCATTACAGAATATGAGAACATCAGTGGCCCACAGAAGACCAAAAAAACTGCTAAGCTTAAAAAGTATCTATGAACAGTTTACGCAAGTCAAAGAACATTTTAAAAAATGAATACTGAAGAAAAGCAACATTATCTTCTTGCTGAATATCTGCAAAAAGAAAATATTTACCTCTCATCTTTAGATAAAGCCTATACCTTGCCCACGCTCAATAAATTATTAAGGTAATATCTAGAAGGGAGGAAGAAGATAACCACCGATTTGGGGATTTTTTTCCAACTTTTAATTTGTTTTTCACTATCTCCAGCTGTTATAACTACTCTAAGCACATTCAGCAGATGATAAGCATTTATCTCGATACAGCTTTTTTTTAATTATTATTATTATTATTATTATTATTATTATTATTATTCAACCCCTTAAACTAAGATTTCACTTTGGCTTCAACTCCTGTTAACCAGGGACACAAAATTGACAGGAAGTGCACATTTAACCTTCAGTGCACCATCTATGAAGTTGGTTATCTTTTTCCTTAAGGCAGTTCTGAGTACTGTGTACAGCTCTTGGTCCCTTACTTCAAGAAAGATATTGAGGTGCTGGAGCAGGTCCAGAGAGCAAGGAGGCTGTGAAGGTACTAGGGGGAAAGTCTTTTAAGAAGAAGCTGTGGCAGCTGAGGTCATTTAGCCTGGAGGAGACTCAGGGGGGACCTTTTCACTTGAGGTACAACTACCTCAAGGGAGGCTGTAGCCAGGTGGGGATCGGGCTCTTCTCTCAGGCAAACAGTGACAGGATGAGAGGGCACGGCCTGAAGCTGAGCCACGGAAGGTTTAGGTTGGATATCAGGAAGCACTTCCTCACGGAGAGGGTGATCAGGCATTAGAATGGACTGCCCAGGGAAGTGGTGGAGTCACTGTCCATCCCTGGAGGTGTTTAAGGAAAGGCTGGATGTGGCACTTAGCAGCACGATCGAGCCATTGCGGTGGTGTTAAGCCATAGGTTGGACTTGATGATCTCAGAGGTCTTTTCCAGCCCCAATAATTCTGATTCATCCAGTTATATGACAAGTATCTGGCTTCCTTGCTTAGGATTTACCTGCCTATGCCACTACACCCATTAGTATATTGGAGCAAGTGGAAAGACAGAAAGACAGACCCTTGGCCTGAAGATGGGTCTCCCTGCATTGTGGAAAGGGATGGTAGCTCCACACCCAGCACTTCAGCGGGATGTTTTGGCTCCCAGACAAGCAGCGGAAGCGTGACGTGCCAAGACTGCCCTGCAAGGCCTTGTTGTCTGACAGAAATTAATATTCAGAGAAAACAGCAATGCGTTTCAGCGTTTGAAGGGAAAGAAAATGCACACGTTGCCCAAAAGCAAGTTGAATATGAGCTTCGCAAAACAATTCACACTGTGGTGGGAGATGAGAAATTGTCAAGTTGTCTGAAAAAAAAAACACAAAACAACAAACACCACAAAAAAAACCCCCAAACCACCAAAAAACCCACAACAACCTAACCACCAAACAAAACAACCCCCCCCCCAAGCCTTTGAGTCTGATCAAGTGTTATTTCCAATATTAACCTGCAAGGTGGAGCAAGGGCCAAGTCAAAAGGTTATGCCTTGAAGAACCTGCAAAAGCTGCTTCTTCATCCAGGGAATGCTTTTTATTAATTACAGCACTGTGATGAGGCAGCAGCCCAACCAACTCATGTTTTCCCCACCATGGGGATAGCCCCACCAGTTCAAGGATATGAAGATGTTCTATATATCGATGCAGTACTTCGTGTACTGTGGAAACTCAAGGCAGTGCCACCATGAGTGTTTAGTTACTGGCAATGTAACAGACCCCACTCCACCCAAAATAGAAAGCTGAGGTGGAAAGCCAGCTACTCATCCCAATCCAGTGCTCTCCCTCAGAAATGCATAGACGATGCATACCATCAATTTTGAGGTAAAAAGGAGAAACCACATCCTCGCTTCAGCCTGTCCAGATATGCTCAGGCTGTAATGAGTCCACAGAGAACTTGGGAGTTGAATCCCCATCCACCACCCACATGCCTGCTCATTTTAGGACACATGGATTTAAAAGCAGGTATCAATGTATGTATTTTTAAAATGAGCTGATATTAGCTAAAAGTAACAAAAGTTACTTGCACGGTGGCTGAACAAATTGCCTCCATTCCATTAACAAGGCAACATGAGTTGAGTGGTAGAAAATGTCCATTCCTCTAGCTGAGTACCAGCAAATGCTCACCTTGCTAATAAATTAGGTGGGATGGCTGTCTCTAAACAGGGTCGAGATGTAGCAGCATCCCTCTTATAGGAGTCTAGGTAAACCTTGGACAGAAGACGTCAAGATGCACTTTCAATCAAATATATGAAGTTTAGCTGTAACAATCCTGTGCCAAAACCAACACAAAGACAGTGACCTCTGGAATTCAGGGCTGCTTGCAGATGTCCTAAAGGATGCCATTGACTAAGTCATACAAAAGGTACTTTAACCCCTGGCACTGATTAATCTAGATATTTTTCCTAGCAAAAACCCTTATTACTGAGAGTTTCCAATTATTTGCAGGAAAATTCAGAAGAGAACAAGTTGATACTAATTTGTTAAAAAGACAGATAAACATGTACAGGAAATACTTCTATGAAGGTCCTGATCCTCTGAAGATTAATAATCTACAGTAGTGGAGACAAAACCATGACACTGAGGAAATAAGCAAACTATAAAAACAGGAAGAAGTGGAAGTTTATTTTTTTTATGTTATTTTGAGGGAATATTTGTTTTTCTGAAGCTTAAGATACCAAAAAAGCCTCCATCTGTAGGTCACACTATTCTCTATACAAAAGCAGCTGCAGAGAGTTTCCTCATCCAGGTCCCCAGAGCTGTCAGCCCAGGGAGGCCATCCTGCACATTACGGATTAGCTGCCTCCCTAGCCAACATTGTTATTTGGTTTTCACCTCATTTAAAGTCATTGCAAGTCACTGAAAGGTCTGTCACTGTGTGTTCATTTTTTCTGTAGGTGATAACAATAAATCAAGTTATTTTGCTGTTGCGTTTCCTTCCCACAACCACCGGATGAAAGTGCTCCCTCCAGACATGTATTTCAGTATATTTACTGTAATATTTGATATCAAGGCAGTGCTTATTGGAAATTAAGGAGTTTGCCTCAAACAGAAATTACCAAAAAAAGCTGTCCTGGATTCTCTTGCCTTGTTTTTTTTTCAAATGAAAATAAAACCACCACCAGCATGAATTACAGTCCCTCCCAAGGAAGAAGCTTGGATGTGCTGAGGCCAAACACCACTTCTGCAGTGACTTGCTGGCACAACATTTTTGGACAGTTGCAAGTCACCTAAGCTGAATCAATACAACCATTTTGTCCAGAGGCACTAACCTTTTCTTCCATTTCAAACATCTTGTGATTCATGCCTTATACATAAGTTATCTTACTTAAGTGAGCACTGCTAAGGCTGCCAAAGCAGGTCTTCTGCTATTAAAGGAGGTGAGGAGAAGAGGGAATAAGACACCACATCAATATTCCCTCATTCAGAAACTTTTTAAAGTAACTTCTCCACCTTCTTCTTGTAAAAGCCTGAAAGAAATTTAGCTAGTTCCCATTGCAAATAATTCTACACACACATACTGAATGACACCTTAAGAGCTGAATTAAGCTCACATCTTGCCTGCATAATTCTCAGAACATGGAAAGCCATCAGTACAGAAACTAAGTTTAACTCAATCTGAAAAAGAGTTTAAATATTTATACTTCTAATACGTTCTTGTCACTTTGCTCTTTCGTACCATATATAGTCGAATTATTTTTGTCCAATGGAAGCAATCCCTTTGAATTGCATTTCTACATTAGCAGATGTTACTTAACTATGTGGCGAAAACTACGTAGATATAAAAAAAAGCAACTGCAATACAATCAATCCAAGTGGAGCTTTCCACTTGGATCTGACCTCTACCACAACTGCAGTGAAGACCTAGATGCTATTTGTATGCTTACTGCATGCTACATTTGTATGAATATATAAATAACTGTATATTGTATCAAATATTATGCATTTGCTATCTGCCTGACCCAGAATATACCCAGCTACATGTTTCTGGTTTTGTATGTATCAACCAGGGGAGTGACTGACTATACCAACACTATAGGCAGATAAACTGCATTAAAATCAGAGAACCAAAGTTCAGACTTTGAAACAATTTTAAAATTTCAGTTCACACAAAAATTCCTGTCTAGAGAAACACTGATGCTGCCAGAGTGGCACAGAGCACACCAACATGCCAGACTAGCTATTGGGTACCTGCCTTATGCCAATTCACATGCCCTTTTCAAGTCATTACTTAAGTTAAAATCCTGCCGAATCACTGCAGAGGCAAGCAGACCAGATGTTTCTCTTTTCTATTTTTTGTTTTTGTCTCCCACGTGTCAGTGTTCCAGGGTTTATGCCTGACGAGTTCGTAGCTCCTCACGTTAACCAATGGCATCGGTAATTAAACAACTCCCATCAATTACAAGCAGAAATTGAAATAACAACAGTGGCAGACAGAGCCGTTAAGTGCTGGCTTCCAGGAAATCACTACCAAGAGCACTGTTAAAGTTCACGCTCTCTGGCTAATTAAGTATTTGAGGCAGCAGTGAGAAGCTGCACCCGTGTACAGCACTCGCCAAGGTTCCCTGTGCTTCACACCCTGAAATGTCAGCCAGAAATGCCATTTCAACCCTGAACTGACACCCAAATATTCTGGGTCCACCCTTTCTTTGCTCTGGAGGGAGATAAAAGGATGACCTATGAAAAAAATGGACAATTATTTCCACAAAAAATACCTTTTACTTCTGCCACGAAAGCAGTTCGTCAGGTGTGAGACAACTCTCAAAATACCAGTCTGTTTTTCTTCATCTGCCAATACCCAAGAGATACTTTCAGAAGTCACAGATTGGCTTTTCCAATCCCTTTCTTCAAAGCATGTAAAAGTACTATTGAAGAAACAAACAAAGCACACTAAAATGATGGATGCCTTGTCTAAAGCAGCCTTCCAAGCTTTGGCAGCCCTTGTTACAGAGCACGCAGTGCAAGAGGACAGTTGTAACCCAGCTGATGATGAAAGGGTTGGACATCTCTTCTGGGATATCTTACGATTTCTTGGCTTTGCAAAGCCCCCTGGGTGAATGGGGTGGTTTTGAATTATCCATTAGATCAACTGGTGTTTAATGCCCATAGGTACTTCAGCAAGTCAGAGATGCCAGTTGACATCAGGAAATAAAATAAAAAATTGTAATCAAAACAAAATCAAGCAGCTTTAAAAGTTTCCATGGCACTTACTGACTGTGGTTTCTCCAACCAACCAAGGTAGCAACCGGGAAGTCTGGGGACTCCCATCATGCCTATGATGACCAGCTGTATGGAGGATCCTAAAGGGATTACGCCAAAATCCCAATTCCTGGATAGTGCTCAGGACTTCCTTGTGACCTTCTGCCAAGCAAGTGGCATTGTGAGAAGTGGCTCCTCATTTGTGGTCCTGAAATGCTAGTGTGAAATGGGCACAGACAGGTTTTAGGAACAGTCACAGACGATTTTAATAACTTTAACCTGCTAACAGTTGGCAACACAATAACCTGCCCCCATGGGCTGCTGATGGTGCTACATCCTATTTCTATCCACTTATAAAGCTAAAACTAAGCTTTTCATGTGATACACAGTAATTCTTGCTTTGGGTCCCAGTGCTTGTTTGGGCAGGCTTTCTATTCACCTAGGGCAAGAGCACTCTTCAAATTTAATTAGGTCATATCCCAGGCTGAAGACTTCAATAATCAATGGAAACATCGCACCAACCTACGGTGTGCCCTGTATGCCTCTCATGCTTTGTGTGGTGGAAGTCCGAGGGTGGGAAGAAGTTTTAATTTTAGCAAAAAGAGAAAACACATTCACCACACTGCCTGGTTAAAGAAATATAAAATAAAAATCCACTCTACCACAAGCCTGGCTCCAAGATGCTGCTGGGCTAACTTACCCATGTTCTATAATGCAGAAGGAGCACTAAGTGGCAAAAAGTGTTCACAACATTAGAGCTACAGCCATACGCAACATAAGCCAAAGGAGCTATGCTACCCCAACATGTGAAGAGACTGCACAGCTTCTGAAGGTACAAAAGCCCTGAAGCCACCATACGTATATGGACAGACATGTTGAGGGAGACCATCGCAAACTTCATCCTTGACGCAACACGAGTGATGGCGTGACCTCACAGAGGCTTCTGGCCATGCTCAGGAAGCAGTGTATCTTGAAGCTACATTTTGGAAATCAAACACAGGGGAAATACCTTCTTCTATAGAGGTTTCTTGCATGCTTACGTTTCCCCGTGCCAGGTTGTTTTATGTTTTTGTATGGAAAAACCACAATGACCAATCTCAGAGAGACTTTTTCCACATTTGTCTGCACATATTTGATTGAACGGAAAATGGTAACCCTCTTCTGACCTTTACAACAAGGCACTCTTGACAAAATTAAGTCTATACTGGAGAGAGAAGTTACCACATACAGAAGTAAATATCTTTCTTAAACCACAAAGAGGTTAGTATATTTAATATTTTAACTAGATCATGAATTACCTAGCCACATTCCTGCAAAAAAGTTCCTAAATTTGTTGTTCCAAAATAAAATTAATATACAGAGACTTGAATTAAGCCTTTTAGGTATTTCCTTCCCCATATGTAAGGTCCACAGCTTTCAGAAGTTAAATATAAAATATCAAGAACATGCACAAGTTGCAAACAGGCATAACCCTTTTACCTTCTTTTATTCAATGAAGAAACTCTTGCACAGCAAAGTTAACCTTCCCTGAAATGCAGCACCTTCCAACAAGTCACATTTTCCCCTCTCTCCAGTCTGAAGTTTTCTCCAGGTTTTAAAAATTTACCTTTGCTGTCAAAGGAGTTTCTAAACCCCCTTTATGAATTATACAGCAAGAGATGTCCAAAATCAGGTGGCTCAACCAGGCACATTCCTATGGGGGCCATCCAAGGAAAACCCTGCTTGGTTTTCTGCCATCTCAACCAACCGAAGGAGCTGCAAGGGCAGCTCAGGCAATCTCTAAGTTGGACCTTTCTGGGCCTTATGTTATGCATCTCCTAGAAAACCAGTTTTAACTTAGAGGTTTTTTCCTATCCAGAATTTGAAGCTAAACATCAAATCAGCAAAACGCCCCAGTGGGATTACTTCCTTTCAATTAATACAAACTCACCATTTTCAAGTGTCTTGAGATGCACAACGTGACAGGAAAATTTACCTATGGATTGAGGAGAACCTTTCTGCATTTTCCGTACTTGCTGCAAAAGACCCCGAGCACAGCTTTAGGCATCGGGCAGTTTTCTCCTAACACAACAGCACTTCTGTAAAACAGGGCACAGCTCCCTTTATCGTTTGCTTTGCACTGTGGACTTCCACACCAACCACAACCAGCCCGTCATGCTTCAGTCGCCTCTCCCTGGCTATTTACTTAAGGCTGGGTACGGCCAGGAATTCCTTCGCGTAACAAAATGTACAAACGTGCTTTTATCCAGCGTGTTTCGACACCAAAGAGCACTCTCAAGGAGTTTCCCTCTTCTGTCCTGGGGACCTGGTTTTACTCAGAAGTTCAGGGAGCAGCAGAAGTTTCTTGCTGGAAAAAGTCATACACAGAAGTAGAGGAAAGGGGCTGAGCATTTATTCCATCCACCTAAGGAAACATCAGCTTAGAAGACCAGTTGGCTATTAGTTGCTGGGACACACTTCCAATTAAAACTTGCAAAAGCCAAAGCATCCCTCTCTCACAGGCTATTTTCCAAACAGGGACCTGGTAGGACCTTGTGCACCCCACCATTTCATGGAAGAAAGCAGAATTGGGTTTTCCTTTGCAAACATCACAGCATCTCAGTGCTGCCAGGCAAATGCATACAACTGCTGTCATGGTAGTTCTGGAGTTACCTGAAGCTGCACTGCCATCATCCACCTGGATGACATCAAGCAAGGAAGGCATGGAGGAGGAACATACAACACACATGCTTGAATGCTCAGGCTGAGGTCAAAAGACCATCCCCTGCTCCCCTGCCATGCTGCTGGGCACCCATGCTCTGCCAGAATCGGCCAGAAAGCAAGGCATGATACTAGGCTTAGAAGCTTAATGGGTGAGAAAACCAGCCAGTTGCTCTGTACCTGCTAAGAAATACATCTCTGAATGATAAGCCAAAGACACACACCATCTGACAAGAGAAGACACTGTCTGCAGACACAAAGAAGATTAACTTCTACTGGTCTAAAGAAAATACAGACACTACCTTCTCATGCCCCTTCATTGGAGCAAGTGGTGACCCAACTGTCCAAGGTCCACATCGTGGCAGTTTTAAAAACCACAAACTGGAACACATCAGTACAAGAAGCATTAGCACTTTTCCTGCAGAGCCATCACCAATTAAGTCAAGAAATTTCCCTGTCATACATCCCATCCCTTCACTCCACACCGCTCTCATTATGTGCAAGGATGTTAGCTTCCATATACACTGCAAAAAAATCCAGTACTAACCATACTCAAAAGCATCATTGGTAGCTGTTTACCAGGTATTTTTTAATGCACCCTAATATTTGGACTGTTGCATTCATAAGAAGATGAGAGGATATGAAAGATCCTTGATGCTCAGCTCACAGCTGAAGACCCCCTAACTTTAACCATTGGAAGAGATGTCTCCCAGGCACAATCATGTTCCCTTCAACTACCAGCAGCATTATATTCCTTCCAAGTCCACTGTGCAACTTCTTTATAGCATTAATTACAACAAACAGTAGATGTTACATGTTGTCCAGATGACTGGTCAGTGACAACAGATCCAGAAGCCCCTTCTGAGTCAGCTGAATTTTTCTACTCTTGCCTACCAGGCAGGGGTTGATTTCCTGCCTGACAAAGGTGGCACCATGGCCATACCATGAGTAGGCAGCCAGGACTCAGAAGCGGTGATTCAAGGTGGATGATCATCTGGAAGAAGGCCCAACTGGGGATTTTTTTGATTTCTAGCCTTGCCTCTACTATCCAGGCCACAACTATTCAGACTCCAAGTGCAGAAATAAAAGAGTACTCAATATATAGATATCTTTTGGTATGTATATTTTAGTAACTTTTTCCTTCTTAAAATACATATAGGGAAGTACTACTTGCAGCCAAGTATTCTCAGAAGCATACCAGACTCACGTAGAACCACAACCTGATAAATGGTCTTGTGAAAAATTATTCCTCTTATCCCTCCTTCAATGAGGAAGGAGAAGAGGGAAGTAGCCTAGTAGTATTTAACTGCTTTTTCTTTGATACCGAGTTGCACAAAAGGTATGTGTTTGTGCAATCTCAAAATTTAAGTGCTGGAACATAGGACACATTTTCCTCTGAACCACCTTGCCCCAAACCAACATAGGTTTGTAATCCAAGACAACCCGATTTACAAAAGCACCCTGTGATTTTGTCATTTGAATCACTGCAGAACTCAGAGTGTGTTTTGTCCAACAGAGGCAAAACCAAAGCAGCAAGTCTGCTCTCTTGCTCACTGCCATTTGCCTTTGTTAATGCTAAGTCAGCACTGAGAAAGTAAATTAAGCCTCTGACTCTCAACTCCTACAATCACAAGTTAGACGGCACCAACTTCGGAAGTTTATGGGTTTGGTTTTTGTGAAAGGTAAAAGGGGAAATGTACACAAAAACACCCTTCTTTCCCTTTCCCTTCCTTCTCATAAGGAGGAGTGTTTGTTTATTTTATTCAACCCAATGAAAGGCTGGGAAAGCTATTCCACTAATACGCTGATAAAGGTAGCCCACACTTCCTATGAGATATAGTAAAGGGAAGGAGTGGAAAAAAAAGCCTACCCAAACACCCTCACCAGCAATAAGGCCACTAGAAATGGTATTAATGACTTTTTTGCAGAACAGCAAGTTATATCAACAAAATAACCCTGTTTACTATTCACCTAATAGCTTCCTGTATGAGAAAATATAAAGGTACATGCAACACTCCATAGCCAAAGCACATCCAAGACAAAAACGCCTCAGGTAGGGATTTTGCATTGCAACTCGTAGAACTTTCTAATCACCATTTCTAAAATAATCCATGCAGCTGCAAACTTTAGGAAACAATCATTTGGTTGCATATGGGGATTGAGGTGGAGAGTATGTGTGTGTGGACACTTCTCTGCAGGCCCTGGAAATTATTTCAGGGATCTTATTTAACGGCATGCACGCAGAACCAAACAAAATGAGTGGTTGGTGGCAGACCTCATTAGGCTGTAATTTTTTTCATTCATAGGCTGTGATTTCAAAAGGCTCTTAACAGCTTGCTGGGGGAGGACTGGCACGGCTGAGGTCAAGCAGGCACACCAACTGCTAGCTTCACACCCAAAAAGCAGAAGAGCACAGCTAGATCTTGTCCTCTGGGTATACAAGCATTTCTGGGGCCTAATAATAAAACTTGGAGAGAAGCAAGAAGATTTTTTACATGCAAAAGAAGTTGAGTAAAAACATCACTGCACCACAAGCACATGTATTTGAACATTGTCCAGGACAGCATCATGCAAGACAGCCATGGCAATCCCCGGGCCAACAAACTCCTTTGGAGTTCAATCCAAGGCATCAAAATAAGCCTGTTTCTACCTCCCCTTTACCTGCTGTCTGGTAATAATTTCTACACATACTACACACATGTGAAAACAACTTTTAGGTGGGGGAGGATCCCTAACCCCACATGCACACATCAAGTCAAATGGATAAAAACACCCACCACCATTCCTTCTGCCACTGCTCAGGGTACACTTGCAGCCCAGAAAGCCAATGGGATCCTTGGCTTCATCAAGACAATTGTGGCCAGCAGGTTGAGGGAAGTGATTCTCCCCCTCTACGCTGCTCTTGTGAGACCCCACCTGGAGAACTGCATCCAGTTCTGGAGCCCCTTTTACAGAAGGGACATGGATGTGTGTCCAGGAGGGTGCTGGAGCGTGTCCAGAGAAGGGCCATGAGGATGATCAGAGGGCTGGAGCACCTCTCCTATGAGGACAGACTGAAAGAGTTGGGGTTATTCAGTCTGGAGAGAAGGCGGCTCTGAGGAGACCTTCTTGTAGCCTTCCAGTATCTGAAGGGGCCTAGAAAAAAGCTGGTGAGGGACTTTTTAGGATGTCAGGTAGTGTTAGGACTAGGGAGAATGGATTCAAACTAGAGGAGGGTAGATTTAGATTAGATATTAGGAAGAAGTTCTTCACCATGAGGGTGGTGAGACACTGGAACAGGTTGCCCAGTGAGGTGGTGAAAGCCTCATGGAAGTTTTTAAGGCCAGTCTGGATGGGGCTCTGAGCAACTTGATCTAGTGGGAGGTGTCCCTGCCCATAGCAGGGGGGTGGAACTAGATGATCTTAAAGGTCCTTCCAACCCTGAAAATTCTGTAATTCTATGTTCACCCCCACCAACCTGCACTTTTAACAAAAAATCATCACTTATTCAGACAAACTGACCTGAGAAGTTTTACATCTTCTGCATAATGGCAGGGGAGACAGAGCCTTTTAAATAATTGATAAAAGCAGACAGACAGAATGAACAGATTAAAAAAAAAAAAAAAAAAAAAAAAGTTGATATTTATCATAACTTGCTTCAGGAGCTACTGTAAAAAGGCACATTGCTGACCAGATAAGATCTTCCAAAGAGTTTCTGTATACATAGGCATAAGGGGAAATGGTTTATTTGGGCTTTAAGGTTCTTCCTGTAGGATGCAGTGTTTATAAAGGGTATTTCTAGAACTTCCTGACTGCATTTGTGAGAGAGAGCTCTACGTACGTGTCCAGCTCCCCTCCACACCAGCCTGCCTGTCCACAGGATTTATACACCCAAAGCCTTTGGAGTACAGAAGCTGCTGATGCTTTGAGAGAAGTCATGCAGCTTAGAAGCACCAAGCTTCAAGTACAGTAAAATTACAGTTCTTCTTGATGTGTTTTTTTCCTAGAAAAATCCACTTGTTATCCTTGTCTCTACAACTTGCAATGAATGCACTGAGTCCCCTTTCTCCCTCTCTGCTATCAATCTCTCTTCACTGTTTTAGATACTGCTTTTAACCAAGCTAGCTAACTCAACATTTGACTCCCTTTGGACAAAAAGCAGAAGCTCATCTTCAGCATTATTTAATAACTTTTAAGCCATCCAACATTTGGACTTTCATGCAGTATTACAATACTGAACTGCTAAATACTTGCAGAGAAAAAAGGAAAAAAACACAGGATTTTTTTTCTCTTAAGCAGCTCTAGTAGTTTAATTTTAGTACAGCCTTTTATTCTTGTTTTTAAATGCAGAAAGCAAGCTCTGCACTAGGTTTTTCATCCAGCTCAACTAAACATCAGCTGCCTTTTTAAAAGCACAAGGTCATCTGAGCAATGCAAGTATGGCAATTACTGTTTTACAAAACTCTATACCATTTTCTAACCTTGCTATCTTTACAGCCACCAAATTACAGGCACCCAGTAACAACATATAAAGCAATGACAAGCTGCAACCAGCTTAATACCTCTCATGCCAAGTTTCAGTCAAGGATGAATTATGTTGGCAGCACTATAAATCTCCAACAATAAAGTTTTTGCTGTCATTTCACCAGTATCTTTAAAAAAATGCTCATGCATAGTCCACTAAAGTATCAGTGGCTTTTCTGTAATACACGCTTTAAATACATAGAGTGCAACAAGCTCTGAAATAAAGGGATTTATGCTGTGGTTTAACAAGGATGACTATACTCTGGCTCTCCATCCCCACTGAAGCAGTGGGGATGTTAATAAAAGTAAAAAATGAAAACAAAGCTTAAAAAAATTTTAAAAAAAATCTATGCCAAGGAATCACGCATTTTGGGGTTTAGGAAATGTGATCAAATAAGGCAGCTGTATTGCCAAAACTGTGGTGAATATGGTAGAGGGCAGGTCTAGCTCCTGATTTCAGCAAGGTTAAGCATGCTCTTCCATGCTTTTCTGTTCTTCTGTCAAGCAGAGGAGGGTGAATTTCTCTGCTTGCTGGCACCACCAGGACACACTGTATTTGGCACCAAAAAGTAAAATTAGGCATTCAGCTCCCCATTGCACTACTGGACTTCTGTCCTTGCATTCTCACCCATGCAGTACAGACAAACAATGGAAGGATGCAAAGGTCCAAGTGCTACAGGAATGGTGCTGTTAAGCAAAAAATTAAGTTCAACAGCTGAAAAAACTGAGCATGCTTTGAATTAGCCTGGCTGATAGTTTCAGATCTCTATGTAATTTTTAAGAACCAGAGTGTTTGTAAATAACCTGCAACCCTAGACCCAGAAGCCCTGCAGCAGTGGCTGACTCTACATGCCAGCTCTGCTGATGCCTTCCAGCAGCCCTTCACAGCACCCCTTTTGATTTCTGGAAAACAAAAAAAGAGAGGAGCTCCCCAATATTAACACCTAGATATTTCTCATCCCTCAGAGATCTTCCAAGGTTCAAAGACCCCACAAACAACCATCCCAGTTGTATCCTCCTGGCACCACAGCCCAGAAGTGGGGTGAGGGGCTGCAGGGTAGGAGTGGTGTCAAGCCACCAGGGCTGATGCTCACTACTGGGCCATGAACCCAATTATACCCCAAACCATCCTCAACCTCACTTTATCTCATCCCAACTCAAGGCAAAGCACACGCTTCTCTATATGTTTGAAGCATTAGTAACCTTACATCAGCTTGGGGGCATACCTTTCCACTTCTTAAACCACGTAAACAGCCAACCTGCCTTCCAAGCACTGAACAACCCAGGCAGGGGTGTTTGGACATGTCAGCATAAGAAATGGAGCCAGCAGAGGTGAGCTGAGCTCTTGGCTTTCAGCAAGTGCAAGCACATGACAAAAAGGAGGACAAGCATGATGGGCATCTTCTTGGGCAGCATCCTCCTCACCATGGGGATGCTTAAGGTGATACAGGGGAGGAGTAATTTCAGCTGCAGAAAAATGTTGCTCTTATTTTAAAGGAAGGAAGCCACATAAAAACATATATATCCATGGCTATGGAAGAGCTTGCTTTCACGTCATGCCCTGTCTGTCCATTCTCCATGTCAAAAAATTATTTTCACCACCAGTATGTGAATTAATAAACAAGAAGTGTAGTCTAGAGACTCAAAAAGAAAAAAGAACTATTACAAAAATGTGTTTTAGCTCAGGTACTAATTGCTACTAGTGGCATCAACTAATCCTAAGCATGGACTTAATTCCTATAAAACCACATCATTTAAAAAACGTTGTCTTTCTGCAGGCAAAGGGGAGGACAAGGAAGGAGTTGGCAGGCAAGACAGCAGTGCTACAACAGGCTCCAGTGTTTAGGGAAGAAGCTCCTTGATTTCCCACAGCATTTTGAAACTGACTGCTGTGCAAACACCTTCAATGCATTTCAGCTATCACAAAGGAATCTAATCCTGCTCCTAAGTACTCACCAAACAGGCAAGTAATGCTTAACATTTTAATGCACAGCACAAGGAGGGAAGCTGCCTAATCTTCAGACCCACATTTAACTAGCAATAAATGAAGTAATGGGACTATCCAAACAGGACATATGTATAATGCAATTAAAAAAACAATCTAAGCGTTTCCAGACCTCCTCGGGACTTAAGTGCATGTGCAGAACACACTCCTGTCCTTGCACGGCAGCACAGGTCCTTACAAGCAGAGAGACATGTTTTCCATAAACTAGATCAAAAGACACTATCAGGTTTTACAACACATCTCCCAGAACCATCAATGGGAGCCTCACAAACATCAACAGCAGAGGTCTAACAGCAATCAACTCGACTTCCCTACTAAAAACAGGGGTGAAGGTGTGGGGGGATTGCATTCAACAAAAGACACTTTTGTTCCTAGAGAGATGTACACAAGTCCTACAGTTACCTTTGAAAGGTCACTCAATATATGCACAAAAAAACCCCTACATTTATTGTTTAGGTAGTTCAATAAAGACACTATTTTCTGCTTTCATTTTCCCTAGTTTCTGTAGCACCTTGGACAAAAAGCACTAGCTAGCAAGGAACAAGTTCCAACACCACAGGAGTCTTCAGGCCACAAAACACTTTTCTCCTTGCTAAGTACCACCGTCGAGGTTCAAGTACTTTCTGGAGGTGGACAACTCTACCATCTCACTTTTAACACCACCACGGACAAAGAAATTAAGTAATTTTTTTAGAAAGCCCTGTAACCTCTCATGCCCACACCTGTCAGTAAGAAGCTTCCTCCCTAGCTGCAACAGCCATCAGCCATAGGGGCTCAGCTGATAGACTCAAGATCTCTCCTCTGATTACAGCAGAGATTACAGCAGACAGTAGGAGTTGAGAACAAAGGGGAGGAGAAAAAAACCAAAACAAAACAACAAAACCAAACACAGCCCTTGAAGTGTGAGTTGCAAGCAAAGAAAGTCAAAGAAGAAAGTTATTCAAAGAGCCTAAGAACAAGCAGACTGGAGACAAAAATAATAATTTGGGTTAAATCTCACTTAGACCTACTGCAACAGGTAGAACCTGCCAGCTGCTGGCAGAAAGGTCTGTAACAACCTTGATAAAGTGTATTTTGTAATGCTGCTTTTCATAAAACATAGATTACTTTTAAAGTGAAGCATCTACTTGTACTGCATGATGTACAGAGCATGTCACTTCAGTGGCTACATCAGGTACACACTGTGGGAGACCACCTTCCCCTGATGGCAGGGAGAAAATATTGCCAGACGGGTTTCGTTCCCAGCAGGAGTTGTGGCAATGGTAGAAGTCCTGCTTCCAGACCAGAGTGACAAATGAAAGAGCAGAAATAAAACACGTAAGAGGCAAATAATAATAATAATAAAAAACAGGCCCCAAGAGCATAGGGGAAAGGAAACAAAAGAACACAAAAGAAGACACAAAGAGGAGAAAGCAGGCAGGAAAGTGCTGAAACACAGCTGAAGGAGGGAACAGCCCCACATTGGCTCAGCACAGAGAGCTGCTCCAGCCTCTGATGGAGACAAAGCTATGGTTCTCATGCTGGAAAGCTAGCCAAGCAAGCTCACTTCCCTGGATGCAATGAATACAGGGGAGGGAAGAACCACCAGTGACTTTGCCACAGAAGATAAAGTAATGAGATGGAGTTAAGACATACTCTGGGACTTAAAGATGATCTTCCTCTGACCACTCAGCATTTGGTTGACATTGAGCAGGACTAGGAAAAGAGGTCAACAGCATCACTGTGATATCTATGGGTACCAACACCAACGGCCACATCAGTATGGTAGAATGCCCATATCTGATGGTGCCAGGAGGCAGAAGCTCAGCATTTGGGGATTGCTTTGCTATTCCTGCTGCATTAGTAGGGCTTGTTCCCATGCCCTAGATGTGCTTCTGCATCCCGGCACCCTCAGTTTGCCAACTAGAGGGGACCAGCAGACAGGCAGCCTTGCCACGCGAGGAAACCCAACATGAGATTCTACACAGGCACTCAATCTTTGTTCAGAAAAGCTGATGCAATACCAAAAGTGAGGGTTAGGTGCAAAGGGAAGGCATGAAGAGGGCAGCTGGTGTAGCTTAGACGCATTACTCTGCAGCTTCAGAGGGTCAGGTTTTCAGCACTGAGGAAGAACCAGAAGAATAAATGATTAAAGGAAATTTGACAAGGGAAGAGGGTGGAAATAGGTAGGAAAGGAAGAAAACTCAGAAAATCTTGGCAGAATATCAATATGTAGGAAAAGAAAGGAAAAAAAGGAACACTAGAAACCATCAGCTGAATCTACCTGTGTCTACGATGGGAAGAAAAGGTCAGTTCAAGCAAGGTGCTGAGAGATGCTGCACCACTCTCCTTGCTGGCAGGTGTGGAGAACACCTCTCTAACCAGTGCAGGGATTTACAGCCTCTCACTTGCTTACTGTACTCCACAGAAACAGACTGCTGCAGCTTGTATTTTCTGTCTATCAGCTCCATAGTCTATTTGTGCCTTTTTCAGTCAACTGACCTTTTATATTTTATTTCTTTTTAAATTTCTGCTCTGCTTCAGAAAGTTTAAGTCCGCCAAAAATCAAGTGTTCCACTTCTAGGAAAAAGGGCATATCTCAAAAAACATAGTCTGCACAGCTGTACTTTTAGTTTTATTAATCTCTGCGCCCTCTTCACTCCTGCACGTTTCTTGTAAGAAGGATTATCCTCTACTGTCATAAAAAAAGGAAAAGAAAAAAAGGAAAATAAACAAAAACACATTTTCAATAAATTTGTTGAAGGGAGTAGTTCCTACAGCCAAAGCTGGTATGAACAGCAGAGAGAGAGAGAGGTGCACCTCTGCCAGCAAGCCACCAGATCTTGACTTCTGCCATTCAAGGGGCTGGATCAATGTACAACCCTACTTGTGTCAGAATGCAGCAGACCACCTGCACAACTTTGGTATTCAAACTTTCCAAGTACTTCCCTCTCAAGTTTAGTACCTCCAAACTATCATTTATTGATATTCTGCAGGAGAAAAGGAAATAAGTTTACCCGTTCCTCAAGCATGGCAGACTGTAAGAAAGGATTGCAATCAACAGTTAAGTTGTCTCTCAGTCCTCAGGTCTTGTTTTCCATCCTGGTCCAGAAGGGAGGACAATTACCATCATCTCCCTGTGGTATGATGACCAACAGGAAACAATTTTGTGGTTTAAATCCAGCTACCAGTGAACTGAGTCCACGTTAAGAGAGAGCCTCGCTGCACAACGTTCTTTTGTTTACAGCCTTGGGATTTAATTAAATAGGCAGATAAAGCCTACCTTTTAATCCATGCTTGAGGGTGTGCCCCAGTGAGATGAAAAAACAGGCTGCAAAAGCAGGTCAAAGATGCTTCCGTCGCTGGTGCAGCAGCTGCCACATTCAGATACCATCCACTAACACCATCCCACCATACTTCTTCCTGAGAGGAGTTGTGCTAAAAAACCTCACTTTCTGGCCCAAAGTTGGGTTGTTTCATTTTTTTTCTCTTCAATACAGAATCAGGGTTATTCAAGGGCTACTGGTTGCTGTAGTGCAGACTAACACGCCAAGAAATCAAAGTCCAGCCCCATCCTACTTGTGGCAACCTTCTTCCCACAGACCTCCCTTCCAGCTGTGTGACCAAACACCCTCTCCATACATCTTCCACATACAGCTCCTTTCCAAGGCAATTCCAGGACAGAAGTAGAAAGGGTAAATCCCTTTTTTTCCATCCGTCATCCCACAGAGCTATTATTCTCTTGTAAACAGCAACTTCTCCCAGTAACTGAACAAGGCAGCTACTTACATGTCATATTTTAAACAGGCGTGTTTTCAAGCCAAGAAGTAAACAGTTATATTTTGGCAATCCTTCATTTCCTGTCCTATTTATGAGCAATAATGTCATGACACAGAGCATGTCCCATGCCTTACTCCCCAGCTTAAGCTTGCAGCAGAAAAATTTAGCTGAATGAGAAGCTTATGACACCGCCAGAAAAATCATTGGTATTGGGCAAAAGTGTGGTGAAAAATGAAAGACAGAAAAAAAGTGGGTTTTTTTGGTGGAAAGGTCAAACTGCAATACTGACACACTCACCATTCAGAGCAACCACCGCTGGTCCCTGCTCAGCAATGGAGGGAAGTGGGATATTGGGACCAGCGAAAGGACTAATGAGTGCGTGTTAGGTTTAATTTTCTTTCCCTGGACTGGGAAAAATGCATCACCCCAAAGCCTCAAGCTGCATTTTGGCATCCCAGACAAGACTACAGCAACCCCGTGTACCACCCGAGACATATCCCACTTAATCCAGCTCGTTAAAATCCTCTACAGGACCCGTCCCACTTGCAAACACTTGACACACACGCTCCAGGCTCGCTGGAATAAATCAAGCACACGTTCACCAAGCGGCCGGGACACCCCGGGGACACAGCCACTGCCTGGCTGGGGCAGGCATTGCGGCTCCATCCCAAACAGCAGAAGGCTGTGGACCAACACTTCCTCGTTCTCTGACCTTTTCCATTTAATTACTTCCTGTGACTTTCTTGGAAACCGTGCATTGGAACGAGCAAGGCAGCAGCCTCCGGGTGTAAGAGAATCGCTTTAAGGGTGCAGTTTCTAAGTAGGAGGATGAAGTGGAAAAATGCCAGCAGCCCACCCCAGGAGCTGGCAGCTGTGGAGAGGGTCAGGAAGCTGCCCCTCCTCACCCAGGTGTGGGCAACACTGCCCAAAACTCTCCCATCACTTAAGAAGCTTCATGTCTCTGATTTATTATTGGGCATCTCCACTTCCCTCCCCCTCCTGACACCTGCAAAGGAGAAGTGCAGTGGTGATGGAGGCGGGGGGGGGATGAAGGAGGGAAGCAGAAATAAAGGCTGAGATGCAGAAAGAGGCGCTCACTTTGCAATGACAAATTGACCTCTAAGTATCGATCTGAAATGGTGCAGTCATGAAGGGACCAATGAGTTTCCAGCATCCTAAGCCCTATTTTTTCCCTCCTCGGTTTTATAAATTGTTTCAAAACTAAAAATCACATTGAGCTGTTCTCAAACAATTAAAAAAAAAAAAAAGATGGTGGAAAAAAGTCGTCTTATTTACTTGAAGTTATTTTAAAATGCATCCTGACAGCAGTCTTTTTTTTTTTTTTTTTTTTTTTTTTTGTAATCTGGCTGTTACATTTGCTCACAGTGCACTCAGTGAAATGAGAATAGCTATGCAAATTAAAGCCAGATATCTAGGGCAAATAGCACGCTATACTACCATTGTTCTGACAGCTTGAGAAAACTTATCAGGAGGAGCCTGTCCTTATTTCTTTAACACCATATATATTGGGGGAAAAAAAAAAATTAAATCACTTCACCCACCACCGAAATGAAAAACAACCCATGAGTCACCGGCTTCAGCGACGCCATCAATCAATGCAAGGCTGGAAGTGAGGAGCTTATGGAGGAAACCATGGCTTACCTAAAACACCTTACTGTGTGCCCTGCAAGGCAAAGGCCCAGACAAAACTGTGACAAGCCCAACCGCAGCCTCCAGAGCAGCTGCTTGGGACGTGCATAGGGCTGAGGACCACGCTGCATCACTCATCCTGAAAGCCAACGCATCCAGCTGCCAAGAGAACAGCTAATGCTGGCCTGGGCAGTGGGCTGGGTACCAGCTCCTTCTGGCCACCAGTGCTGCCCATCTCTTGGGGACCAAAGCACAACCCCACTGGGATGGCTGGTGGCCCCAGAAGCAGCGGCATGATCCAAGGGCCTATCCCCCCAGCCCAGGTAGGACACAGATGAAGTACCTTAGCCGAAATCTCCCTCGGCATGGCAGCACGTGGAGGAAGAATTTGCTCCAAAACAAACTGCAGCCTACAATTAATGAAAAAAACCAACAAGCATCAGAGCCAAACACTCACTGTTTTACACCCACACACACCTCCACACCAAGCCCTGCAGGAAAACACATTGGGAGCAAAGACTTCCCACAAGATGAAGGTTAGCGAGCAACAGCTTTTGTCCACTGAATCAGGTTAGATTTGTCTCTCTGCTCTCAGACACAAGCCACAAGGACCCACTTCTCCTCCTCTTGTCCAATTTGAGAAATTAAACAAAAAACACTCAACCAAGGACCAGCGGGCTTTTATTGGAAATGAGTTAGCCACATGTTTCCAGCCTGCTAGATCATGGCAATCTGCAGGAGAGAAACTCAGCTTTTTTTGTGTGTGCGTGTAGGAACCATACCAACTTCAAAATAACCACAATTTCAGAAGCTACATATAAACATGTATTTATAGTCTCTTCATTAAGAAGTGCCAAAATAACAATTCCTCTTAACACACACGTTGCAGGCAGAAGCCATTTCCTTCACCGCACACATTTCTTCACTAAATCACCTTAAAATAAGTTTGATGATAAGAAGGTATAAGGGTACCACACGCCGTCAATTATGATTTTTTTTTTTTTCCAGATTCCAAAAACCAAGCCGAAAAGGTTGCACAATTTTGACGCCGCTTTATAAGCCCTGGGAGAAGTCATTTTAAAACGCGGTGCATCCTATGGCGCTTGGCACGGAACCAGCCCTGCATGCAAGTGAGTCATTTCTCTTGACTGTCAATACCCAGAAAGAGACAGCCAGGAACAACGTTTGGGCCAGCGCGGCTTGTAAAAAGCCTGTGCTAAAATTGCGCTGCAGTACCTTTTAAGTTTTTAAGTTTTATTTTGGAGAAGAAAAAAATTCATTTAAAAAAAAGAACAAGAAGAAAAAAAAAATAAATAAAAGGAAAAGAGAGACCCGTCAGGCATTTTGAAAGCCTTGGTGGGGCCTCTCGGAAGATTTGTGGGGAGGTTGGGGAAATGTTGCCGAGTTGATAGGGGGGCAGCGGGAGGGTGCAGCAGGCACCCGCAGCCCCCCCAGACGGGGGTGGGGGGGGGCATAGGGGGTGGCGGTGAATGGGAAGGCCGCCGGTGACCGGGTTTATGAATGCGGCGTCATGTGACGGCGGCGGCGGCCGCCCTCCTATTCACAAAACGGCGGCGGCCGGGGCGGGGATCCGCGACGTCCCCCGTCGCCCCCCCGCGCTTCCCGATTTCTCCCCCCTCCCCAAACCCCGGGGATACGGGGAAGGGGAGCGCACCGCCGCACCGCCTCCCACCCACCTCCTCCTCCGGCTTCCACCGCAGGCCGCCCCCACCGGGAGCCCCGACCTACCCACCTCCCGCCCCCCCTCCCCAACAGGGGGAACAGAGGTGGCGGTGGAGGGTTGTCCGGGGAGGGTCGTGTCCCACTCTTCCTCCCCCACACCCTCATCATGCACCCCAGCCTCCCCGCGCCTCCCGGGGGTTTTTATGAATGAAAAGGCGGGTATGCAAATGAGCGCGGCCCGGGGGGGAGCGCGAAATGGCGGATGCGCGGGAGGGCAGCGCGCACACGTACGCGCGTGTCCGTGTCCCTCTGTCCACCTGGGGTCTGTCTGTATGTCCTGGGGGGAAAGTGGGGTATAAAGGTGAGGGATCGCACCACCCCCCGCCGGGGCAACAAAGGGTGGCCCCCGCCGGCCCTCCCGCCGCTCCCGGCCCCACTCACTCGTCAGGGTAGGCTTCCTCGGTCATCTTCTCCCCGTCTAGGCTCATCCCTCGCCGCGGGCGGCCGGGCTGCGCCTCCGCATCTTCCTGCGCTTCACATGGCGGGGGAGGCCGCGCCGCGGCGGGCCGGGGCTGGCGGCCGCGCCGGGCCCGACGACGCGGGAGCGCGGGCGGCGGCGGGGAGGGGGGGAATGAGGGGTGGAGTGTGGGGGGGTGAGGGGGGGCTACGGCCGCGCTCGTCGCCGGGCGGCGGCGGCGGCCGGGGGCAGAGGACAGGCGGCGGTCAGCGCGCCGCGGGGGCGCGGAGGGGCGCGGCGGCGGCGACGGCGGCGCGGGGTCCGGGCCCGGGGGAGCGGCGCAGCGCCCGGGGGCAGGCGGCGGCGCCGGGCCAGCCCCATGGCCGCGCTCACGCCATGGCGGGGCGCCGCGGATGGCGGCGGAGCGAGAGGAGGGAGGCGGGGAGCCCCGGCAGGAAGCGGCGGCGCTGCCGAGCGGCCACGGCCGCCGGGAGCGGGCAGGGCAGCGCCGGACCCAGGCGGGCGGGAGGGAGGGAGGGAGCCGCGGCGGTGGCGGCGAGGAAGGAGGAGACGCGCCTGCCAGTGGCACCTCCCCCGCGGCGGCGCGGCCCGCCCCGGCCCGGCCCACCGAGCCCCCGCGGCGCAGCGCCCGGGGTGCGGCCGCCGCCGCGCTCGCCTCCTCCCGCCGGCACCGCCCCCCGCGCCGCAGCCCCCGCGCCCCGCCCGCCACTCGGTTCGGTCCGGCTCAGCTGTGGACTCACCTTCTTTTGCTCGGCTGACCGGGCGCTTCTCACCCAACTCTGCTCAGCCCTGTGCAGCCTGACCTCGTCAGTCCCGGCTCAGCCCGATGTCGCCCACCTGAGCTCAGCCAGGCCTAGCTCGCTTCAGCTTGGCCTTGTCAGAGTTCAGCCCTACCCAGCCCAGATAAGTTCGGTTCGGTTCGACCCAACCTGGCCAGCCTGGCTTGGTGCAGGTCCTTGAGGCTGCCAAGGTCCCCTAGGAGGGATTCATTTTCTTGTTGGTGATTGGCACCAGTGTGTGGAGTGATGGGGGCTAACGACCTGCTGCTAGAAAAAGAGTTGGGAGAAGCAGTGTGTCCCCCATAGGGACATATCCCAAGGTGACGGGGCTCTTCTGGGTTTCTCACCACCCTTGTGTTCTTCCCACCCCATCTTGCCCTCTACCAGCTTGCTCAAATCAGCACTTGGAGCCATGATCAGCAATGCTATGGGGGAGCACAGGCATGGTGGTAGTATTGCACAGCTTTTTTGGTCGGTCAGTTAAAATGTTGTGGGTTTTTTTTTTTTTCTTTTTCCTATAATGAACAGGGCTTTAACCATAAACACTCTCCCAGCTTGCAGTGTGTCCACAGCTACACCATGACACCTTCTTCTTCCCTCAGAAACTTACTTGGTCCCCAGAGCAAGGGGTGACAAGAACCAACTTGAAAGTTTGGCCCATCGAGTTGTTTAACTAGTTCCAAGTTTTGGTTTTGCTTCCCCCATCAGGACCTCAGTTACTGGGCAATCCTAAGACAAGAAATCAGTCTGTCCCACACAAGCACATCACCTTGCCCTTGTGGTCTCCTTAGGCTTCTCTGCTGCATCATCTGTTTCCCATTGAAGGCAGGGAGATGTCTTTTCTCTGCTCTCTCTATGTAGGGTTATTCACACTCTGTATAGCTGCAGTTCCTAAGGAAGCCACTTATGGATTTATCTTTCAAGTCTAATCTATGGGATTTATTCTTGACAGAACATTCAGATTTTGGGGTGGAAATCGTGTTTCTGCTCTGTTGGGTTCCAGTTTCTAAGTGCTGTAAATTTTCTTTTCAGGAACAGAAGTGGAAACTTGGAGGAAAATCTGTGGACTGCTAGTAATGCATTGAAGGCAAGAGCTGCTGAAAGCTTTAAGGTCTTCTTTATGAGGTTACCCTCAGGGAGAAGCAGCATGTCCTTTGGAGATGGTACCAAAATCCACAGCTTTGGTGGCATTCCAACATTATAGTAACGCATTTGTCATTGCTAGAGGATCAGCCATAACATCAGATAACGTGTAAGAGTGCAAGCCTGCTTCCCTCCTCTTGACAGCCTGTGGCGTGCACAATTGAATGGCAATGCTGCCTCTCCCCACCCCCTTCCCACCCATTCTTTCCTCTGCAAAGCACAGTTTGACACCCCCTTTGACACAGTTTGACACATCTAATGTTGGGGAGTTATACTGCTGGATCGGCTAAATGGTCCCAGCTAATAATACCCCCCAATACCTCTTTTTTTTTGGAAAGTTATTCAAGGATCCAGCTTGCAGAATGGCATGATAAACATCTTGGCAAAGCTGAGCTGGAAGTGAAAGGAAGTGTCAGGGCAGGAGTAAGCAGTTGGGGGCAAGGAAATGGCAAGAGCGTCTTCAGCTGCTTTTTTTACATAAAAGACCAGATGTAATGATTTGACACACTTGCACCCATCCTATGCCTTTTTTAATTTTCTCCAAACGATGCTGAGACCGCACAGACATTCAACATCCTTAAACTGTTTCGTGCCAAAAATTTTCGTGGTCAGCAGAAGTATTGATGTACACGAAGTGGGGAGCATGGAATTTAGCAGTTGGCTACTAAGGAACCAGAATAAGGGGAGAGTTATGGCCATGTCAACTGGGGTGCAATAATGTAATTAAAAGGCCATTATAATGCATATACCTCTGAGGAAGACTGGGTATTAATCACTGTCTGATTAATGCTTAAGCACCTGACTACATGATCCGGATGGATTTTTGCATACTTGTGTTTTGCATGTGTACATTTGCCCAGATGGTGAGAAGCAACCACGTCCAAGGGTCGGAAGCTGAAGTTTTACTCGATCTAATTTCTTGAGTAATTTCCTGTGGATTTGCAAGATCTCACATTTGATCTCTGCTTTCACTGCCCAACTAATTTGGAAGCTGCTAAGCTATTTACTCTCTGAATGATTTCTCTCACTGCACAACCCTCTCAGTGTTACTTCCCTAACGATAAATATTGAATTTTATTTTTCTAATATTCAGGTTACCGCACCGGTTCTTGCGAGTAGTGCTTTCAAGATGACTGACTTTTCTGAATGAAAAGGCTCTCAGAGGTGCTATTTCTGTTTGTGCATTGTACTGTTTGTATACAAAGCTTCTGCTTGCACACAGAATAGCACTTCCCCGTGATGCGATCGTTACGGTACCTAGAATTAATTAGCCATTGGTGGCAGAGCTTCAATACAGCAGCTTCTGCATACTAACGACTTGCGTGCTATGACTGTTCTGTGGTTTATATTCAAAAGGAACATCTATTTTGCAGCATAATATTTTAGTCATTGCAGAAACCTGGAATATGGACCTTGTTTCTTCTTGGACTGAAAATTGACTTCCCCAAAGTGCCGTTACGCTTTTAGCCAGAACCTTTTTGGGGTGAAAAGCACCGGAATTTGAAGTAGCGGAGTTCAGGATGGCATTTGCTGCAGGCTTGCAACATAGCTTGCTCCCTTCACCCACTCTTGCTTTTAAAATCTTTGAGCTGAAATCTTCCCCACAGTTGATTTAGGAACCTAAATATGAATGTCAGTACCTTACTGACTGTGCTGGTTTCAATGACTTTTCCACTGACTCACACGGTGACTTTGAATGAGTGAGGAGTACAAGTCAGCAGCCCTGAATCACACCATCCTCCAGACAATTACCCTCCTCTCCGATAATTCCTTGGATCAGCAATCATATTTTAAAAGCAATTATTACACCCATGTTTTTCCCCATTATGGTCGCTCAGAATGTAAGAGCTATACAGAAACAATCTGAAACATTTGCAATCATCTTGAAAGCTTTCAGAGTTGACACATTTCAGGAGGTCACAGAGTTTGGAAATACAAAGCTCTTTTTCAACAGGAATGGGGTTTCAGCATGCGATTTGGAGAAATGTTGGGAGGAATTTGGGCACCTGCTACAGGAAGAAGAGGTGGAGGGCTCCTTGCAATTGTTCCAGGATGTCTTTTTGAAGGGTGGTAAGACTAGAGCAGGAAAGCAGAGAGGGAACGTCACTGATAGAGGAGCTGCTTTGCCTAGAACCTGACTGTCCCACTGTTTTCTCCATTTCTTAGTTCTGGTAACCATGTATTTTACTTAGGTGAGAAAGGAGAGTAGAGATCTCCAAAATAACCCAGTGCTCACTGGTACAAAAAAAAAAAAAAAAAAAAAAAAATGCTGAGTGCTTTCACTTGAAAACAGAGGTGGAGCAGGAGTTGAAAGGTGTCCCTTTCTGGACACCATGGGATCCACATGGGCAACAGCAATGTCCCAGAGGCTGGGAAGTCATTGATAAGTGCTTGGAGTCAGACATGAGTCGTATATAGGGGACAAACCTGGTTTCATTCATAGATGTATTCACAAAACCATGTACTCTCCTTCACCCTCTCCCAAAATAAAAGCAAGTTTTATTGAAAGGACGGGATTGTGCAGAAAACCAGGCTTTTCAGAACCCTTGCTTTCCTACTGGGTGCTCTGATGTCCTCTTAATATTCAGCAGTAAGTGATTTATAGCCCTCCTGACACAATGGTTTGGTGTTTCCTTTGTGTGCATAACTTCCTTTTGATATAAAGTGATGATAACAAACCCAATTTGTAATCTCACAAGGACATGACACAGTCTTTATGGTGTAGATAGTAGGAAAATGCTGTAATCTTGAGTTCAGTGCTTCAGTCTCCATCCAAGCCCCCAAATTTCACCTCTGTCACAGGGTGGCATTAGCAGGTTTAGTGAGACAGCAACACTGGTGGGGGCAATTCCTTCAGATGTAGAGATACGGAATTATGTGTTTTGGGAGTCCCACTGGACCTGAGTTCCCAACATGGACTCCAGAAGAGATGGGTACACAGCTGCTTCTTTAACTTCTTGCATACCTTTTTTTGCTGAGTGCTTGGAAGGAAAAACTGCTGCAAAACCTCCACATATCTGTTCCTCAGGAATGCTTCACTTTTGTGTGTTCCTGGCTCAGAGTGTGCCCTGGTCCATTGGATCAAAAAATAAGAGTGCACAAACCCTGCCAGTGTCTTGGATGTAGCAACAACCTCAAGATTAGTCCTAAAGTTGGGCTACAGTTGGCATGAGGGAAGGGCAGCTCGCCTCTCAGGATGCCTTTCCACCCTTGAGAAGTTTCTGCATTTATGATACAGCTGTTTCCAGGGCCTCATGGGAGCTGAACAAACCAATGCCAAATAATCTGTTTTTCCTTCGGGGAGCAAAAATTGGATGCATGTGGAAGAAACACTGGGGCTGTGCACACCTTTCCCTACTATCCTTGGGAATGATTTGATTTAGGCTTGAACACAGAAGTGTATTTTAAGGAAGTTGCCCTTGGATACCCAAACTTCACTCAATAACTGGTGTTCCTCCCTTTCTCACACATCTAATGGGAGACCATCCCATCTGAACAATCCTGTCTCCTTTATTGCAAAGCTCTTTGGTCAGCCTCAGCAGGTGACAGGATGAAATGTTGACTACATACTTTGGCAAAACCAGTTTTCGTGGCTTGACCTGCTTTTCTCACCTAGTGTCTTGCTGTGAGTTGAGGGTACTGGTTCAGTATCTGAGCAGTTATAACAGGTTTATCCAGGCCAGGCCCAGCCATGGCAGAAACTCCCACATGGGTATTGATCAGGAAAGGCTTATGGAGTTAAATTAAGCTTATGAAATCTGGCAGACATACCTTGGTCACACGTTTAGTGGCAGATGGTATGCAGGGATAATGAGTGGAACAAGCCTCTGGACTCCTCCCTGCCTGTATCCTCCTTAACCAAGCCCTCGGCTTCAGGGCTGCTCAGTGATGCTGACCCATGCTGTCCTGTACAGACACTCAATAATATTTAATTTCAAAGGGTAGCGGTCCACCCTCTTCTCCAGGCAGATATTTTATTTTGTGTCAATGTCCTCCTAACAACTCCAGCTAGGCAAGTAATAGCACATGGTTTATGAGTGTCCTGAAAAGACTCAGAGGTGGAGAGTTAGAGCTAAAGAAAGTTCAGGGTTAACCCCACGCACCACTGGGTGGCTTTGTTAGGGATAAGTTGTAGCACAAGATGAAGAAGCTATGAGGAGAGTTTAATGGTTCTGCAGAGAGCACCACCTTAGACAACCATACTCCAAGATGCTTGCACTGCTTTTCCCAAAGTTTCCCATGGAAAATAATCACACGGTCCTTTTATGTCCTTGTAATCATGAACATATTATGCTTCCCTGCCCACTTCTAAGGAGAAAAATAATTAGTCACCCCACACAAATCTTTTGGGACTGTACATACACTCCCGTATGTTTTCCAGTTCTGTCTACAAGGGAATGAAGATGCACAGCTCTGCTCTGTGCATGGTTATTAACAGATGCTGCTTCCTTTTGCAGAAACTGGGTGCAAGGCCTTTCACATGCTTACTGCCAGCTGCATCTGCAGCAGCTTTTGCTGCCAGGATTACTGAAACCCTGAGCTGCAAGCCCAGGTTATGAGAGGAGCTTCATGCCTGAAAAGCTAAAGCATGGGTTTGCCTCCCCAGAGCTTGCAGCCAGCTCACAAAACTCCCTTGTTTCAGATAGGAGCCTCTCCAGTCTCTTAGCAAAATGAAAAAAAAAAAAAAAAAAGGGTTGGTTATTGCTGGGTGCATGGTCTGACCTTAAAAGCTGGAAGTAAAAACAATCCAAGATATGGGGCATACTGAAGTGGCAGCTGAAGGGCTTTTTTGTTCATTCTACAGTTCATACCATTGCACTGAAATTGCAAGCGGGATGGAGTGGGGGTTAATGTAAGGTTTATTGTGACAAAGAATTATTTAGGAAATGCTGGGAAACAGCAAATGGAAGACATTCTGGAAAATAGGCTTCATCTCCATAGTCAGGAGTGCTTGACTTATGTTGTAGGGACTGTTAAAGAAACCTCCTAGAGCCATGGCAGGTAAACATCTGCCTTTGATTCTGGTTTTCTCTTCATAAACCCCAGCATTTAGACTTAAATGGATGTGCTGAAAGCTGTGTTTAGGAAGAGAATCTCATCCTCTCCTGCAGGTACTTTCAACATGTGATAATTGTTTAACTGCAGCTTTACAAAGTATGGCTGGAGGGGTGGTTTTACTGGAGCAGTTATGTAGCACTGATGATAACTGCCTGATTCAGCTCCACTGAAGGCAGGATCAGACCATCCAGAACAGATGTTTTATTTTAAGTAGCCAAAATATACCTTCAGTGGCTTATGGCAAATTCCTGCTTCCTGATTTCACACATTGGAGATGTCCCATTGACGACAGAGAACACAAATGCATGTTAGGACTTTGCACTGCTTCAGTGTCACGTGTGTTCAAAGTGGGCATGAATCTCCTAAAAAATTGTGGACCTTGCTTCAGAACTGCCTTTCTGGGGTAACAATTACCCTGCATTTCTAGGGTAACAAATAAGTACCCAGACACCGAGCTTTTAACTCAGTAGCACTGCCTGGCATTTTAAGGATTTTGACACACTTTTTTTTCTTTCTTCTTTTGCTTTCTTTTATTTTTTTTTTTTTTTTTTTTTTTTTCTTTCAGAAACAGGAAGCTAGAGAGCTTGTGAGCAAGATAATTTGGTGACTGATGATAAATTTTTTAATGCCATCGGTTTTGTCTTCCTCAGATCTATCACGGAGTCAGGGCTTTTCCTTTTTTTTTTTTTCACTTTCTGCTCCTTCACTCCCACCAGATCTTATCCTCTCATACAGTGTAGTTCAAAACTTATTGAGAGGTGACAGAAGGCTTTCCTACAAGACTTGATCAAAGGCCTGTGAGAAGACAATCCCAATTTTGGTCCTTGTCTTCTCTTGGAGTCACAGGCAGACCAGGATAAGTCTTTGTCTTCTTGAAAGAAAGATAGATAGTTCTCTTGCTTTAAAATCCCAGGAGGGTGCAAAGCAGAGGTGATTTTCACCTTCCTGTAGCAAGTCAAAGTCAACTCTATGCCCTATTCAGGTGGACTTTACCCCTACTAGTAATGGGATGAGCAAGTCACCTATTGAGAAAGGGCAGCAAAGTCTGCTGCCTTCTGCTTTCTGAACAACACTAGCAGTGGAAAGAACTTTGTGCTACTACTATATGGAAGTCACCAGTTTTACTTGACAATAAAATCTGATATACCAGAGAGGGGTGAAGGCTCTGCAGTAACTTACTTTGTTATTGCAAAAAAAAAGGGGGGTTGGGCTGTTAACAATGGTACTTCATTATACAGAATGTTCTCATATTGATTTTCCAACTATTGGGGAGAGATAATCACATGAGATCCTGAAAAAAAGATAATTACCCAGGTAATAAATTATAGATCACTACTTTTTGTATAGTTAGTGTATCTGAGGAATCATGTCTGGTCTTATATACTAGTTTTCATTAGTATCCTTCACAGTCATTTATATGGGCAGAGAAGAGCATTGGTCACCCCCTTAGAGCAGAAGAAATCACAGCCTGAGGAGATACCAGGTGTCAGGAGGAGAACTCAGACCCAATAGCACTTGGGAGTCATCTAGACAAAGAAAACAACACTCATATGAGCTTAATTCCCTGTGCTTATTTACGTGTGTCTAATTGCTTGGCTGTAAGTAGTATTTAAACCACCTAAGCCCCTCTGTTCCCCTGTAATTTACTATCAGAAAGACCAGCAATGAATTCTAACGTGTTTGTGAGACCTACCAGTATTACTCCAAGCTTAAGAAAATTTTGGAGTAAGGTTAAATGATTCAAGCCTAAATGCCACATTGCTTGTTCTCTTTAGATAGATTATATCAGCATGGATTAAAATGAAATGCTGCTGTAAAGCTGCCCCATCCAACTGAACATGGTTGTAATCGTTTGCCCAGAGTAGCCTGAGTAGCTCCATTGTGCTTTTCCACCCAAGGAAAATTCTTTGCACCCTATTTTCCAAGTTTGAAAACAGCTCTCTACAAATGAAGTGTATTTTTCACCCCCCAAGGAAGTATTTTCACCTGCAAATACCTTTTGCTGCCTAAACAAGAGCTCCTTCCTTTGCACTTGTGCTAACATGTAGCTTGGATAAAGAATTAGACTTAGATTCTTAGTTATAACTCTTCTCCCAACTTTTTTTTTTTTTTTTTTAAATAATGACTGTAAGACAAATGCCTTATGTCTTATGAAATATGAATTTTAATCTTTCTAATGAAGGTGTGCTTGGAGAAGGCACGCCCTTCAGAAAATGCTCTGCGGTATCATACTTGTGCCTTCAGTGTTGAGGACCAGCTGCCTTTTCAATTTTAAATGCACTTTTCAGGGTCTTACATCACAGAGGCCTAAATTAAAACGCACTTACCATAAAGGGGTGCAGCATATGCATTCATCCTGGAAATTGCATTGTGACATGAAAGATATCCAAACACTATATGTAATTTTGGAGATGAGCAAGGCTTGGCCTTCAGATGTCCCACGCAAGGGAAGCACCCACATCCCGCAAAATTGCAAGCTTCTGAATCATGGCAGCCAGATCACAAAGCCTCTAATTCCCACTGGTCTGAAGACGTGTGCAACTGCAAGGATTGATCCCAGTGCTGAATGGGGGGTGGCCAACAGCCTGGAGGATGCAGGAACCCCTGTGGCCAGGCACCCGCACAACTCAGGGACCTCCCCTTCTGCCCCCCAGCTTCTCCTCTGCGTGAGTTTCAGACACAGGGGTCAGAGTCTGGTGGCTGCCCATGGTGTAAAGTTTCTGCTTAGCAGTTTTTAGGCTAAGAAGGGCTGATCATGTCCCGGGCAAAGAATTATTTCTTTAGTTCTAGGTGCCTTTCTCTTAATTAAAACTACTGGGGAAAATTTTTCCTCTCCAGTATGGTGGTATAGACCAGGAATAATACTACCAGTGCCTTTATTTTTCATATACATATACCATGGTGAGACCAGCAGCTGGGCTTTAACATAGCTCCCTGACAGTATACAGATATGGAAACCTGGCCATCCTTCTGCATCCCTGCAGAGAAACAGGATCCTCCTTTCTTAGATTGTATGGGCTTGATACCAAATTTGTTCTCCACCTCCATGGGTCCTGGTTAACTTCAGAGAGCCATTGTCTCCATCAGCCTGAGATTACATAAAGGTACCCCCCCAAACTCCAGGGAAAGCAAAGCTTCCTCTTCTGCCTCTATTCCATGACATTCTTCACTCATAACTCATTGTTGGAGGGAAAGATCTGACAATCCATTTCAAGTATCAGACATTTGCAGTCCCTCTCCTAGAGTATTGCAGTTGCAGAGTATCCTGGGCCAGGATACTCTCCAGGAGGTGCAGAAGGTGCAGTGATCTCCTGTGTCTAAACATTGCAGTAAATGTTATTCAGTGGGGTTACCAGGTTTGACACAAATGTTCTAGCCAAGCTCAAAAGAAAAAGGAAATTTGGGAATATTCACCACTAGAAGACGTTGCCTCCCCTGACATTCTCATCTTCAAAACAACGGCTTACATAGAGTTTTCAACTGGAAGGTGTTTTTGACCTTTTTCCTTTTCCTCCTTTGATTTTTGTTTCCTGCAGGAGACTCTCTGGAATTATTTAATGTTGTCGTTGAGTCATAGGGATTCCCCTTCTCATACTCTTCCAATTGTACTACATCTCCCAAGTTCTCTGTGATGCACAATTGCTGAGGGAAGACATTTCTGTTTAAACTGGAAGCCATGAACACAAGAGCTGTTCCTCCCTAAGGAAATGTTGTTGTTCTTTTTACTTCCATGTCCTCAAACAAATCTTAAATCTTTGCTCTGTACCCGGTTAGGTCCACTTGGGACTTCCCATGTTCCTATAAATTCTGACTTACTCTCTTGCTGAGCCTATGGAACCAGATACTAAATCTATTCTTCTGGAAAAAAATAATGAAAAAAAAGAACAATAAACCCTAATTCAAATATTTTGCTGACAAATGTCACACTATAGTGATTTATGAAACAAAAGCCCAATAAATTTTTTTTTTGCTTTTCTAAACTAAGAAAAAAAATATGCGTGTGTATATCCCTGTGATTGGTGTGAAACTGGAAACATCTGATATGTTGTACTCAGTGCCAGCTTCAGGGAAAGATGAGCCTGGCTTTGTCTTTTTTATGTGTATTGTGTGTTTTTGTGATGAATATTGTGGGGTCTGTCTTGGGAAGTTTTGTTGCAAAGCTGAGGAGAAGGCCGCTGTCTCAGGCACTAAGGTGGCTCCTTTGGAAAGGCTCAAATCTGGCTGCCTGCCCTCAGGTGCCCTTGAACTCCTCTGTAATCTCAGTCAAACCACAGGGGCTCTGCACCCCACTTCTCTTTGACTCGAGGCAACCAGATGCCTAAGGCATCTGGCATCCTGGTCCCAGTCTGTCCTGGCATCCTAACAAGCATCTTTGGGATATTGTTCTGTCTTGATTTGCTTTTCTGTATTTTTTTTTCTGCCAGCAAGCTCTTCTTAATGTGCAATGGACCTTATTCCTTGTCAAGAAGAAAGGATTCTCTGTGTAGGAGCTACATGCCTGACCCAATTCTCTTCCTTCCCTTCACTTCTCCGTTCTCCTTTCAGAGTTATCAATCAACTAAGCACCTCTTAATGTCTCCCTGATCTGTTCTCCCTGATCCTGAGGAATAAATTCCCTGTTGATCCCACACTGAGGGATTATTCTTGTGTGTGCAGTGTCTTTAGGGTGCAACACACAGGACCTCAATGAAGGATTCCCCAGCTGAAACCCAGACACCGCGTTCCCCTCCACCACGTGAAAATGAAAGTGAGTTTGGTCACAGCAAAACCACAGAGAAGTGCTGGAGCCCTGTGTGTTTGGGGAGATGGTGTAAGGCACCCAAAGCTTTATTTCATCCTCTCAGGGGGTGCAAAATGTATGGATGTGTCTATCAGCAGGACCTCCGAAAGGACAAAATGCCAATGGGATCTCTGCAACAAAGAGTTGCCCTAAGTAAAGTTGGTGTCACAGGATTTCCGCAAGCTTGTGCTTATCTTCAAGAGAAATCTCCTGGGGAGGAAGAGTCAGACACACACACAGGTACAGTGAGCACAGCTGTCTGCTGTGGGGCTGTAAGGAGCTGCCGGAAACCCACAGAGGAAAACGTAAAAAAAAAAAAAAAAAAAAAATAGTGAAAAGAGGGGGGGGGGAGGGAAGAAGCTGTTTTTCTCAAAGCTTGGCTGCCCTTGCAAGCAGAGCAACATCCCAAAAGAGACACGTGTTAGGCAGGTTTAGACCATTGCAATCTTTCTGTATTCTGTAGGTGCTGAAGTAGAGGGAAAGAAACTTTGCTGCACACCAGTGGAATGATTACTATGCTGTTTTCAAGAGAGTGCACCCATGAGCAGGCACAGCAGCCTGCTCTTCTGACAAAACTCCTTTTTCTTCTGGAGCTGAGAAAAGTGAGCCATGGGAGCAGATCAGCTTGGTAAAGCCACACAGTAAGAGTGACAAAGTTAGATGAACAGATTCCCTTCATATTGCCTGCTACATGAACTCATGCAAAGATTTTATCTGCATTGAATGCTTTAGATGCTCCTAAAATTTGTGAGTCAGACAGCCTGGATAATACCAGGACTCACTTCTTATGTAGAAGCTAAGATGGAGAAAAATAATGCATCTGAGGGTTTGGTTTGTCCCAAAGGAGCAGAGCTTTGTTGCTTGTTCTGTGTGTCCCTATGCCCTGCATGGCAGGGAGGCACAAAGCAGAGAATATGGAAAGACCTAGGAAAATATTAGCTGGCTCAGTTCAAGGGCTGAGCTGAAAAACAGAGGAAAAAAGTATTCCTGGACTGGGTAAAAGTGAAAAAAATTGTTGGTTTTCCTTTTTTGTTTGTTCAAGGGAAATGAGAAAACCCCCAACATATTATTTTGGGTCAACTCAAATAGCATTTTGAATGTAATTTTTATTTTGAGGTTAGTTACCCCTCTTGCTTCTCACACTTTCTTTTATTTCAGGTCTTTTGAGTGGAAAATGCCACTTCACAATAACAAATCATAGGGGTATGTTTAAGAGGCACTGAAATAAAATGTTCTAGCATTTTCAAAGCAAACAATTTCTTACAATAAATTCAGATATGTATCTCCTTTTCCCCTATATCTTGAGTACAATTTAAAATGTTTGCCATGTTTCATTCATTTGGGAAGCTCAAAAATTGCATGTTTAGAGTTTGCCTTTTTTCCCCTAGATATTTTTTGGGGTTTTTTGCCTTATTCAATTCCTGCTGACCAATTGCTTTTGCAGAAACAAGAAAAGGGAGGCATGTAACCTGGGGAATGAGGGTCATGGAGTGTTGGTCACAGCTGATCTTAGCAAAAGGCCCCAGGTTTTGTCTTTAGGGAACAGGAAAAGACAACACACAACAGTGCCTGGGGCAGAGCCCAGGCCATGGATAAGGCAAGAGTATTATCAGCACTCTATTATTTCACAGCAAAGCTATTGAAGCAGCAGCAGCATTGGGGAAAGTGTTGAAGCAAGAAAAGATGAATGCATGCAGCTTTACTGTGTTTGGTTTTAAATGTCTGTACTGCAGGACAATATGTTTTCTAACAACCAGATTGCTGGCACCAGCCTTTCATCCCAATAATCTCCAGGTTTTTTCAGTTTGCTGGTAAGTCATATAGAGGTGGGTGTGTAGGGTCACATGAGAGGCCCTGGGGACTTGGTTTTATTAGTATGTATCCCACCCCTTGTGAGACTCTGCAGGGCTCTCTCCTTTGGGTGGGTTCACCCTACCTATTAGGGCTGTGGGTGCAGAGGTGCACTTGGAACTACCCCCTCACTAAAGCTGGGGGCTTGCTTGCTTACCAGCAGGCATGCTAAGGGTATATGGAGAAGCAAAATGCCTTGTGCTCCCTCCAGATAAGAGAGGTGAAGCTGATAGGCATGAGAGAAACATCCCAAGCAACCGACTGAAGCAGAAATGTGGTTTGCAGCTAGAGTGTTTGCCTAACTTGGTGGCACTCTCAGGCAGGGGCAGGTGGGAGCTGGTCCAGGGGCGGCTGTGGCTGCACTACAATGTCCAGTGGACAGTCAAGTCCTAGAACTTCTCTTTCCAGCCATACCATCTAATGTGAGGGCAGCAGCCCTTTGAAAACAGATGTACAGTAACTGGCATCTTAGGTGATGGGCACTTCCTTCCAGACCAACAAATAATGCTGCATGCTCTGACTAGCACAGGACAGAAGTTCTGATTTCAAGCCATTTTCTGATTTAAGTTAGCAAAATCTTACTCTAATTTTCCCAGGGCTGGACAGCTGTGACCTTTTGTGGTTGCTCTAGTATGTGACGTTTTGTAATGAAGTGTTGGGGGTCTCAGAAGACCTTATTCTGTCACTGGAACAATGGAGCACAGACTCTCTTTATATCCTGAAGGGCATCAAATACTAAGAACAAGGAAAGTTGGCCAGCTATACTTCAGCTGGAAGAGTTTTCTCTTTTCAGTTTTTCAGTCACCCCCAGTAGACAGCACAGCTGCCTAATTTACTTATTTTCTGAGGATACTTAAAATGGAAATAGAATGCTGGATTTAAGAAGTGGCATGTGCCTAGCATGAAGAAGTATGTATTACTACTGGAATAACTTTCCTTTTGCTGAGATTATATTAGGGTGGAATTTGCTCTGCCACTTGGCTCCTCTGTGCTCAAGCTGAAGAGTGGCATCCTTGGTAGTTGTTAATAATATCTAGAATTCCTAACCTCAGTTACCTCAGGTGATTTATGATTGAAAAGATCACAGAGCCTGGTAAATTTGGGAAGCATAAGTAAAGGAATACCAATCCAAACTGCCTTCTGTCTGGCAAGGAGTATGGTTACTCCAATTTCTTGGCAGTGCTAGGCCATTTACTATTTTGGTTTAGCTCCCTGCAGAGTCCATGTAGAGGTGAAAAATTGTGGGCACAACCCACTGGCTGGTCCCCCAGTGCCTGGGGGTGGCTGTCATGGCTTTTTGTTTCTCAAGGTGTTGTGAGGAAGGAAGCCAAAGCATCCAGCAGGCGCCTGCAAGCCTGTGGGAGATGTGCCTGCGAAGGTGCAGGCGGATGTTTGCTGCTCACAGCCTGCCTCCAGCTGCTTGTCACAACAAGGTGAAAATCAGCCTGATAAGTGGCTCAAAGAACAGATTTTTAAAGGAGTGGGTCAAGGGACCTGTGTGGATAGTGGTGGTGGGAGCAACTTGGCCAGCACAGCTGCAGCTAGAGGGGGAGATGTATCTCCACCCATATCTCCTTGCTGGTAAAGGACCACCGGGGGTGGGGCAAGTGCATTTCAGCAAGGACCTGGAGAAATAGGTGGTGAGGAAACAATTCCCCTGCACCTATTGAAGTGCATCAAGCATGCTGCATGAGGAATGGCTCATATGTTAAGCCCATCATACTTGCTATTGGATTTTCTGTTGTTGTTGTTGTTGAAACCACTACAGAGAGCCGCACATTTCCAGGAGCCTGGCTCCAGCAAGCAAACTTCCCTGTGGCTTCCTGCTGGCTTGGGGAGGATTTGTGGCTAGGGATGATTTACCTCTTCCGTGCCAACTCGACTGGAGCTATGTCTCAAGATGGTTCTTTGATATCTTATACAAAGGATTGCTCCTCATGGCGTTTCTGTCATGAAATAATATGTTTCTGCAAAGTTTAATCTGATTAAAATACAAAGAATTAGGATGGGGGACTGTATACGTGCAAAGTAGTATTTATGTATCTGCTTCTTTTGTTAACAGATAGGTCTGCCAGTCCCACAAAAACTTAAGCATGAACTTAATGTTCCCAGTGGCTAATCCCACGAAAGCGTACTCCCAGCATACTGTCAGGCACACATGTACATCTGTATAAGGCATGGACTGCACGGCCCTAGGACTGATGTGCTGACATAGGACTGTTGCATTGTAAATGTTAGTGTGTCTGGCATGTCTCATCAGACTAAGGGTTGCATAAACCCTCGCTATCTGGATATACAAGGTATTAAGTAGGACTTAGAAAACGGAGGGCTGGCAGGGAGAGGCAAGACATTACATTTAACCATGTGAAATAATGGTAGAGGCCAGGCACAGGATCATTAAATAATGGCTTTGCTTGTCCATTATTTACTTCAGCCTTCCTTCTGTGAAACGCTGACTCCTGTGCAGTCTGTCTAGCAATGGCGTAGTCATCATCATTTTTGTCAAACAGATACTTTTGTTTAATATTTCAAAAGCAGGCCTAAAACGCACACAAGTATCAGTGTTAGGCAGAGGGAAAGAAAGCTGAGAGATAATGCAGTGTATGCACACAGTAAAGCACGCTCCTCTCCACTCAGTAAAATTGGTGAATCACTATCAGTGCCACAACAGCAGCCTCAATTACTGCAACAACTTGCAGCCTTTGATACAAAACTACCAGAATTTTTGTCTGCAATCTGATAGAAAAGCCAACTGTACCAGAGCAGCAAAGAGATTAAAAGCAGAACAAACAATTTAAGGAAACGGGGAAAAAAATAAAACCCAACAAATGAAAAATAACAGGCTGGAATTAGAATTATATGATGTATTTCACACTGAAGGCTCTCCATGTATATTACAGTACACTCAGTGTATATTACAGTACTGTCTTGAAGGCAGATCTGTTACCCATGTGTAACTGGAGTGACTTACACTGGTGCATAGGTTCTGTCATGCAATTGTGGGATCTCTAGAGCATCTGTGATTGTGAATCCTTCCTTCCTGAATGGACCCCATAGACCTGGATACTTGAGGAGGTGTGCTAGGTTTGGCTTTCAGTTCAACACGAAACGAAAGTCAGCTTGAAGCTGCCAGATTGTGCCTGGTTTCAGATCAAACGCCTGTGAAAGTAGTGAATGGGGTATGGTTTCCACTCAAAACCATAAACTGGTCTTGATTTGCTTGAAACTTTGCCCAGGGTTGTTTTTCTTTTTTCTTTCTTTCTTTTTTTTTTTTTTTTTTTTTTTTTTTTCAGACTTGGACTATGTTCTAAGTTTGTAACAAAACCTAAAACAAACATCACTGGGTTTCAGGTTTAGTTGTGAAAGTTTAACACAGAAACCATTTTTTTCCTTCAGAGGGAGGGGGAGATGCTGGCCTGTGTGCTAAGGCTGAGGTTCCCTTTTTATTCTTTTTGAGAATGACAGTGACAGTCTGTAATTTCTACCCTGGAAGCATCTGGAGAAGAAGCTTTGGCTCAACATCTGATCTGAAGGAATGGAGGATGGTGACCATCACATCCAGCCTGGTTTTTCCATCGTGGTTAGCAATGGGGGGCAAATTAGTGCAGAGCAGCCCCACTGTCTTGCTGCTATGCCATTTAACTCAGACCAGAGCAGCTCTGAATCAGGGTCAGCATTTGATAGCATGGAGGCCAAAGATAGCAGGAGGACAGATTTTTGACTGGCACATGGTAGGATCAGCAACTGGGAACCATGCCACCACAAGAGAGGCAGCTGTAAGAATTTGCAGGTTTGAGCTCATGCTGAATCCCTGTCTCACCAGGAGTAAGGCTTGTCATGTATGAAAGCAAGATACCATCCATTAACTGCTGGCAGGATTTTGTCTCTCTGCAAGATAGGAGCTTCTGATTCCCCTTGTGTTTCTTCCAGCAAGCTCAGCTTCACATTTCAGAAAGAAAGTCCAGGCTGGCATGCTACCCTTGCTCTGGTCTGGCAAGGAAACCAGGACTCCAGCATTTTCCCATTAGCCCAGTGCTCCATGTGCCCTCTCTTGTGGTGTGAAATAGAGCTGCTTTTTTTTTTTTTTTTTTTTTTTTTTTTTTAACAAGATTTCTACTGTGCACAAGGTCAAAGACTACAGGAGTTACTGTTTGCCATGCTAAAGTGTTTCTGCTCTCCCTGATGAGCACAGATATGCTGTGTGGTCCTTACAGCTTTTGACCCAGAGGCGTGAACACTAACACCAGAGCTCCTTTAGTGTGCCTGGCTATAATCACAGGAAGCTCATTTATTACTCAGGTCCCGAAGATATGGAAGTCTTGATAACCATTTTGGATGGGAGGGGTAAATTAATCATTTCCTTTTACACTTGCTGATAGAGCAATTCATTCTGTCATAAGACAATTTGGAAGTGGGGGGGAATTTCAGTAAACTATGAGTAAAACCTGAGATTTCAATCAGATGTTGTGGCTTTGCTGCTGCTTAGCTCTTTAATCTTCTGCTGTCTCCTCACAACAGGGCCTTTTTCAGGCTTAAGCCATGCTTCCCAGAACCACCCTTTTGAGATAACTGAGATGGTAGATAACTTTTCATCCAGGGAATGGACTGGGAACCCAGGGTAGTGCATCTGCTGTCTTCATTGAGGAGACTGAATGAGATCCTGGAGAAAAATGCCCAGAGCAGTACAGCTACTATTATCTCCAGCCACCAGCAGCAAAAGCAGATTAGAGGCCTCCTATGGAAAGTAGGAAATGAGTTGGGACAAATAATTTTTGTCTCAGCCTCTCTCCCAACTTGTTGTTACAAAAGAATCTGAAATAACACTCCTCTGGCTGCTGCTCTGGGCTAGCTTCATGGGATGTGGGAAGTAGTGCCCATCTCCAGCATGCTGTGTCCTTTTCCTGGCAGTGTCTGACTCTTGCAGAGATATTTTAGCCTCTCCAGGGGCAGCTGCTGAAATATTGTTGAGTGTAGAATTGGAAAATAAGAATAAATTAAGCTGGGACTGGATTGTTTTGGTTTTTTTGCTTTGTTTTTTTTTTTGCTACATCAGGCTTTAAACTGCTAATTATAACAAAAAATTTCAAATCATAGTCCAATAATACCACCATGTGTTTTAGAGATATTGTTCTCATCATGGTTTTAGATGCTTGCCTGGGTCCTACTTTGTTTGGTGGGGTGTGTACATAAGGAACCTTCACACTACCTTGTGACACTGAAGTCTGAAATCAGAGATCATTAGAAAATGTTATGTGTCAAATCCCTTTAAACACCCTACATAATTTAGGTAAAGTAGTTGGCACAGGAAATGAACATGGCTATTGTATTACAAGAACTTGCTGCCTATTTTGCACAACTGCTTACCTGCCTGCTGCTATCTTCTTGTGCTGACTTTTTTAAAGCTCCTTACAGTGGCTATTTTGTAGGGTGGGTCAGGTTGATATTTAAATTAGAACAGGGGAAAACAAAGAGCAATTAGTGTTTCCTGAGATCACAGAATCACCTTGCAGTTGCACCCCTGGGAGATAAAACTTAGTTATTTGGGAGGGCTGAAACCCCAAGGCACCAAATGCCACTGCATTTAGAGGCTGCAAAAGCAGACAGAACTATGTGCTAGAGTTTTCAGTCTGTCATGAGTGTGGCTGCACTCTCCATTTACAAAACACACTTATTATTGTTATTAAGTTACTAAAAGTGTGAAATGGTCTTTTTTAGACCTTTTCTCCTCAAGCACTGATGCTGCTTTATTTGTTTGGAGGCAGTGAAAATATTATATGCTACCGACCCAGCTGTGCACCATGTTAGTTCCTGGAGCTGACAAATGGGTTTTAAGTTAATCCAGCTGATTTGGGAATGCTCTGATACAGAGCTGACCTCTAGCTTCATGTTGATGACAGGCAGCAGAGAGTGGTCCCATCTCAGGAACTTGGTACTTGGTACTTGGGTGTCTTTAAGCTGATAGAAGTGTTCCTTCTCACTCTTGATATTTATAGCTAAAGCTGTCAGTGGGCAGAACACTGCCCTGGGGTTGCAGAGATCATGCCAGATCAGGTAGTACCAGCTGGATGGAGCTTGGAATGAAATAACAAAATGTTGGCAATGTAAACAACTGTTGGTTGGGTGTTGGTAACCCCACTGCTTGGCAGGACCTATTGCTGTAAGGCAGTAGCCACAGCTGCTCCTTTGTCACTCAATGACCAAAACCTGTACTGATTGTGACAAATCATTTTGTTTCTGCTCCTGCTCTGGTTCCTCAGGTCTTGAGTGTAGCTTTTGCTCTTCAGCTCCTGCTCTCAGCTTTGTATTCTCTCAGTGCAAGCAGTGGTCTTGTCAGCAGTTGATGTATAGAGACTGCAATACAGGGGCACTGGAGTGGGAAGGATTTCCTTGCTCTGACTGGATGGGTCATGGGGCCTTTCAGTGTGCTGGGGAGCACCAGGTCCAAAAGGGTTTTTGAGAGCTGCCTTCCTGAGAAGCTCATCTTGTGTAGACCTTACTCTGGCAATATAATGCTTTTGCATATGGGATTCTGGCCCTGAAATAAGGTGATTCTTTGGTGCTATGATTGTACCTAGGCAACATTATTGATGTTGTACATCATTAATGATGTGGTGCAACCTTCCTATCTCCTCATAGCACTGTAATCCAAATTGCTGTGTTGGTAAAACAAATGGCAAAGTTACAGAAGAGAATTTGAACTGATCTAAGGGCAGATTGCTGCTAGGAGAGGGGAACACATCTCCCTGTCCACCCGCTTTCTGCCCTTCAAGGTAACTATTCTGCTTCCCACTTAGCACCCATCTTCATTTTTTGGGGTATTTGGGGTCCTACAGGTAAATGCACTCAAACAGAGGCTTGAAAAGTGAAACCTAAGGTAGATAAGTAAAAACCTAAATCCACCCACACAAAAAAGAGATTTTTTTACCACACTGATCAGCAGAGGCTGGAGTCCAGTACATAGGAAGGAAAGGGACAGAATGCAGGGTGAAAATGAGAGCTGCAGTGATGATAGGAATGGGATAAGGGCAACAAGAGAAAGGACAAATGAAGAGGAGAGCAATGAACTCCTAGCTTGTTTAAACTCAGCCATTTGGTGGAACTTTACCATCTTCCTGTAGGCCAAGTTTCATGGTGAGAACCATCCTCTGCCTTGTATCTTTGGTGAACACCTTCAGCATTTGCTTCCAAACGGGTCTAGCAGCAGCAATGGCAGCACCAGAGACCCTCTTCTCTGGACATTTGGATTAAGCTGTTGGCTTTGGCCTATGAACCACACTGGTAGCTGCTGGGCACTTTAATGCACAAAGACCTAGGGAGAAGCAGGGAGTTGAGCTCTGAGGCAGGGAGGAAAAGGAGAGAGCTGAGATGAATGTAAGAAGCACTGTTTGCAGGCTGCAAGACATGTAATAACTAACCTGAACAAAAGCTCTCTATCCCAGCAAGGTGTTAATTATACGCCTTGTCTTTTTGGATCTGTGCATACAGGGTCTCTTTGCCCACTGGGAACAATAGGTGTAATTATTATTTAGCTGCAAAGAGTGGAAGCCCAGCTGCCTTTAATGCACAGGATCAGACGAAGGCCAATAAAGTGTACGCACATATGGCCTGCACTCCGTGGCTTAGTGTAACCTACAGAGTTTGCCAGTGTAATTCTAGGGTGCGGAAAGAAGTCAACTCCCCCACTGCTGGCAAGGAGCTGGTGTAGACAGAGCTATGCTGACAGATGAGTGTTTCTGATGGTTTAGTGTGTCTGGGTATGTAGGTGGCGTTGCCGTGGGCTGAAATTGCCTTTGGTGGCACAGGCTGGGCCTCTCCTTGGGGTTTCAACCCATGCTGCTTTGTGTCAGTAGCTCTTGCTGGACAGGCAAGGGAGATGACACTTTTTGTTGTTGTTGTTACTACACGATGCTTCCTATCCTGGGACAACACATTTCATCTGCTGGTTTGCTAATGTTACAGATGTATTACAGTGTAGGGTGTATGTCTGTATCAGCTGAGCTCTGTGGTTCAGCCTCTGGCTGCATCATGAAGACCTTGTAGAGATAGAGCCTATGTATATGACACCCTTTCTACTACCATTCTAGAGCTAAATCAGAAGATAAATCTCAAAAGCCCTGATAAGACTGTCCAGGTAGGCACTGGTACTGTTCTGTCTCCAGCCCTGTCTGTTCAGTGCTCTCAGTACAGAACACCCTCTGTGGAGCAATGCCATGGCAAAAAGCTGCCCAGCTCTGCTCCCTGTGACAAGCTGTAGATGCTTCTCCACACCTCTTCAGCACAGTCCATTGCAGTCCAGCCTGCTCATTTGCTACTTCACTTTGTGAACCAGAGGATTTTCCCCCTTTTGGCTTAGCACACAAAGTGGGGACTGTTATGTCAACACCCATGCTGGCTCTGATTTCAAGAGCTGACTGTCATCAAACATCAGTGTCACCAGGGAGATTTCTGCTAGGTATGGTCCAGACAATTGCTTGGACTGATTTTGTTAATGACTTATGTGCAGCTGTAGAAGAACATGGAAACCTTCTCTGCCAAATTTCTGGAGGAATTTCTAGGTTTAACCCTCCATGGAGCGTCCTAGATTTTGAATGTGAATAACAAGGTTGTCTTCTGGTAAATGAGATTAATTTTATTGGGATGGAAACTGTAAGAAAGTTAGCATTGTTTGTTCACAAGTACAGGAAGTGTTGGTTGGAAAAAAGCATGTAGACTGTCTTATGGATAGCTTAAACAACCATGGTTAACCAAAATCTGAGAGTGCAAACATAGAGTACAGATCTTTCTACTGCCTCCTCAAAGCCTAAGAACTGGGCAGAGAGGTGCTTTGATGAAAGTTTCTTTCTGTCTGCTAAACACGCATGCTTTTCCTGAAGAGGTGCCATGTATAAACTAAAAAACATGCTAACGGCATAATTTTGTTTTCCAAGTTAATGTTTCATTTGCCTCCTCTTAGGATATACATTTCTTTGCTTATGATCTTGGCATGGCTATACATACTTTCTATTCTCTTCAGGGGTGGTTTGCTTTGTTGTCATAGCAATGCCTTCTAACTCCTGCACTCACCAATTTCTTTTCAGGTTCCTGCAGGCTGCAACCAGTCCCTCATTGTGATGATCACATCTCCTAGCAGTTTTAATGCCTCTTTTTTTTTAATCTCCTAACTATAGACACGTTCAGTAGCACTATTCCAAAGAATTCTGGCTCAAACAGGTTTCCAGCTTGAAGTTAAAAAAAAAAAAAGAAAAAAGGCAATAACATTGTTTGTAATTTTTTTAGGGTTTCATTGTTCTACTGATGATCTAATATTTCAACATTTTTATTCATTCATCTTCTTAGCTTTTCTTGGGCATAGGCTATAATTACCCTGCTGATCTGACTATCAGAGATGAGGTGCACCAGTATCATCAATGTTGCTTGAGGACTTTTTTCCTCTAGGTTGTAATCACAATGGCAATGGGAGGCTGGGACCAGGCCAACTCAAACAAAATTGTCCCCTTTTCCTGTGCAGCCTCACTCAACAGCTTTCTTTCTGCAAAGATCCACTTCTAGAGGATCACTGCTTTCCCTTGTGTCCAGTTCCACCTTGAAGAGCTGATGAGGCAGAGCTCTTCAGGTATTCATTGCTAAGTGAGGCAAGAAAGAGTGAAAGCTAGGTGAGGGAGGCTAGATCAATTTATTAAGCTCCCTCTGCTCATCTAGGACACTCTTTTGGTGTAAAGTAGATCATCCTGTCCACCGGATAAGGCTGGACATAAGTAAAATGGAATGATGTAAGAACTCAACTTTACATTCAACCTTTGGGCCCAGCTATGCTGAGGGCTTCCCTCGCCTTGTGTAAGTTGGTGCCTCCATTCTGCACATCAGTGCACCCATGGGAAAAAGGAGACATCACTCTTTCTGCCTCAGGTGGGAGGGCAAAATCCTTCCAAGCCCATCTAGGTTTAGGTACCTCCATGGAAGGAATGATGGCAGAACGTGGAGAGAGCACAGACTGATTTTGTCATTTCTGCTGTCTGTGTCAGACCACAGCAGGGAGAACTTGCTTGGAGGGCTGGAGGTATTGCTGAGCAGCTTCTCTGAACTAAAGGGATGATATTTTCATGAAAGGTACTGAGGTTTAAGTTGAAGGTGAGCTCCAGTGTAGGCAAGTATGCACTGGGGGAGGGGACTGGGGACAGAAGGGCCAGCAAGAGGCTTTTCGGGGGTCTTTTTGAAGCCAGGAAGACAGCTAGTACGTGTTGGGGACCAGCAGCTTGTGGGCAGAGCCAGTGGCAATGGAGGTAGATATGAACAAGGTATAAATGCACCCATGGTCACTCACTGAGGAGACCAGCTCCAGTGTTGGTAAGTCTGCCCTGGGGAAGGGGATCTAGAGTCTTTCCTGGGAGCTTTTTGAAGCTGCAAAAGGCTGCCCCAGAGAGTGCAGTGACCAGATTGGGCAAATCGAGGGGGACGCAGCAGCTGGTGTGGGCAGGGCCTGTGGGGTGGGTCCCCTTCTGAAGGGTACAGCTCTGAGGGCATCTGCAAGGGCCAAGGGTGTGCATCTTGAGAGACACAGGGCAAAATGGCAATCACTTGTTGCAGAGCCAAGGCTGCTCCCATGGCTGGGGAGCCTGCATCATCCAGCCCAGTGATTGATTGATGCCTCCACTTAGGTGGAGGTAGTGAAGGAGGAGGCACCCAGTCTGGAGCACTGTGGCCAGTTCTGGAGCTCCCAATATAGGATAATAATAATAAGGATACAGAATGCTTGGAGTCAGTCCAGAGGAGGGCCGCAAATATGATCATAGGGCTGGAGAACCTCTTCTGTGAAGACAAGCTGAGAGAGTTGAGGTAATTCAGCATGTAGAATAGAAGGCTTAAGGTAAGGGATACCTTACAGTGGCCTTCCAGCATGTGAAGGGGGCCTACAGAAAAGCTGGAGAGGGTCTTTATACAGGGGCATGGAGTCATAGGATGAGAGGGGATGGTTTCAAGCTGAAAGAGGGTAGATTTATCTTAGATATTAGAAAGAAATTCTTTACTGTGAGGGTGGTGAGAAACTGAAACAGGTTTCCCAGAGGGTTTGTGGATGCTCCCTCCCTGGAAGACTTCCAGGCCAGGCTGGATGGGGCTTTGAGGATTCTGATCTAGTGGGAGGAGTCCTTGCCCATGCAGAGGGGTTGGAATTAGATTATCTTTAAGGTCCCTTCAAACTCAAACCATTCTATAATTCTGTGGTCCATCTTCCTTGTATTACACCTCTTATGTGTTCTGTGGCTGCTGGTTTTATATATGTATATGGGAAATGCTTTCACAGAATGGGGGTGATTCCAGCATCTTCCACCATACAGCTCTCCCTCATTTTGTGGATGTAAGCAGCACATCCGAGAGGATACATGAGGTTTTCAAAATAGCAAGCCAAAGGAGCTGTAGCCTATATCACTCCTCGATATTTTCTTGGGACACATTATTACAGGCTTGCATTCCACCCTTACCACACAAAATACAACTCTCAGAACAAAGATGACTTCTGCTCTCAGCTTTGTTCATAGCAAAGTGGCTGTATAAGGATGCCAGCTAATTGTTTGTAGCTGTTGGAATTAGTTTTAATATGAATCAAAACCTTTTTCTTTCAGTGTGGTAGGCGCATATGCTATTTTAAATTGAAAAAATTGAAAGCAATTTTAAAGGAACTTACGCTTTCATTAAAGTCCTCTTGGGTTTCAGTTCCAAAGTGACTAGCAGGCAGGACCATTAGTTATTTGCTGTCTTTGTAAACATTACATTCAGTTTGGCTTGTTTTTGATGTTTTTCATTTTTAAATTAAAGATGTTTGATTTTCTTTTTCTTTTCCCCCAAAGTACGACTATTTATCTTTGAATCCTTCAACAGCTTTGGAATTCAGCCTCCACACAGACTTTAATAGCAAAACCCACTTCTTCTGACTCAGGGACCATTTGATGAAATGTCTAGAGAAGCAAAAAGCAGCAACAAAAAAAGCTTTGCACAGATGCTTCCCTGTGACTAACAGAATGTCCACCCAAAGAAGAGAGCGTATAAGTACGTTTGTCATGTGTGGGTGTATTTTTCCCATACATTCATTTTTAAAGCTATGCAGCTATGCACTATAAAATTATCGTTTTACAAATAAGCATTATTTGACCGTCACTGGGCTGAACTGATGACTCATTCTGTGACCTCCATGCAAGTCATTTGATTTTCTTGCTCCTCAGTAAGACTAGCTGGGAAACAGGCTGAAGGAAAAAAAAAAAAAAAAAAGAAAAAAGGGAAAAGAAGCAAACCCAGAAGACATTCCTGACAACATGTTCCCTACCTAAGCTTTGTGTGTTTACTGGAAACACAACATTAGAAATAAGAGCTTTACAGCTGTTGGCTGGATGTCTGTGCCCAGCCCTGTAGGAATTGTGGGTGGCCAGTGTCTCCGAAAAGCAGGCTCTAAATATGGGTTGTGGTGTCTGACCTATTCTAAAACATTAGCAGTAGAAGGCTTGCAGTCAGCTGCCAATATCATTATAGTGTCCCATTGTCATTGTGGTGTGACCTGGGTCTTTTTAAGAATATAAATGTACAGTCTCCAGATGCACTTGGAAGCATTAGCCTTGTAATACAGTACTTACAGGCTTCGGCATGTCTCTAGCCATCTCTGTCTTTGTTGTTTACTTTCTGATACCAGGTTGCTCCTTGACCTGAAAACTACATATTTGCACATAAACATTTTTTTTTTAATAAAGACAGTCTCATTATGTCCAGAAAACAGCATAGCTATATAGTGTTTCCTGGGCCCAAACTATTAATGCATCCAACCCATGCAGTGTTACCAGCATTTTCAACACTTTCTCATTGTTGAAAACTTGGAGGGACAAATCTCAAAGAATTACCAGGCCACTCTGTTTTTAAAGAGTCAATATTTGCTAGCCAGATCTGGGTGTCTACATTTTTAAAATCCTCTTTGCAGGGGGTAGCAAGATGGTGAAAATAACTTTCCTTAATGACACTGGGGATTGTGTGCAATCTCCTGGCTCCACGAACCGGGGCTTACAGGGTAAGGCTTGCAAAAGCCTGACTGTTTTGCCTCTGTCTTTGTTTTACATATGTTTCCAGTTTATTTTCCTGTTGCTATTCATTGCATTTTTGGTTTGCTTTCACTATCCCTTTGCCTCAGTTTCCACGTAAGAAGCTTTGATCTGTTTTGAGGAGAACACAGCCGTTATCTTAAGAAATCTCATTAACTCTGACTCTTTCTGGTTACCAGTTATGTGAACCCCTCCTTCCAACCTACTGTCTAGTGTAATTGCAACCTAGGAACTGTAGTGTTAAGCTTTCCATACAGCCAGAGTGACTTACTAGGCGTCAACTGTGAAGCATCTATACCATACCTTGAAGGCACAAGCTTGCTTCAGAGCTGACTCATGACCAACAAACTGAATCTACTGGATTTAAGTGCCACAGCCAAAGAAATAATTGCCCTTCTTAGTCTGTATTGCCTGTCCATCAGGTGCTGCCATTTCTGCAGCAATGCTGGAGAGTCTCATTTGCTTCTCTCTGTCTTGCTGAAGAAGAGAAGGCTGAGGGGAGACCTTATTGCTCTCTACAGGTACCTGAAAGGAGGTGGTAGTGAGCCGTGTGTTGGTCTCTACAAGTTACTCCCTAGTAACTAGTGATGGGACAAGAGGAAACCAGTTCAGGTTGCCTTGGAGGACGTTCAGACTGGATATCAGGAAAAATTTCTTCACCAAAAGAGTGGTGGTGAAGCATTGGAACAGGCTGCCCAGAAAGGTGGTGGGTGTTCAAAAACCAGGCAGATGCGGTGCTTCAGGAGATGGTTTATTGGTTATGGTGGTGTAGGACTGACAGCTGGGCTTGATGATCTTGAAGGTTTTTTTCAACCTTGATGATTCTATGATTCTATTTAGTTCCAGTTCATGCTCTGTCCCTTAGGTTATGCGTCTGATGAGGACAGGACAATGATACCAGGTGAGCAAAGGCAGCATTTCTCTATGCAGCTGTCCTGGTAGCAGGAATATTTTACTGACCCCTGATGTTATAGCTGTCCTTGTGGTCTTGTGTCCATTGTGGCTATCTGCCACAGGATGTGGGATGGGTAAGACCTACACAAGGATCTGTATAATGGACAGACCTGCCAAGTGACAGAGCTTATGAAGCGATAGCGAAATCATCGAGGGTGACTCCTCTCTCTTCTGAGCATGTAAACTGCTGAAGCTGAGTCACCATCTCAGCTGCATGGAAGGATAGGGGGCTGGAATGAAATATAGCAACAATTAACAAAAGAGAAATGTACTGAATAAGAGCCTCCTCCGTTTCATTTTCCTTATGGATGTTATTGATTCACCACTCTAGCAGTCCTGGCTCAGACCCAGGATCCAAAGGGCATAATATAGGTTGTCTGGAAGCAGTGGCTATGGAAGATAAGAAATATTCCTGTTCAGTATTTTGTATGAGAAATCTTCTCGTACGTCTCCTACCCAAACAGCTTATGTAGAACAGTAGAACATATCATGGGAAAAGAATTGTGCTGGTTTGTATTACTGTGCTATTTGCAGATGGCTGCTACCAAGTGGGTAATACCAGTTGCTGTGAGTAGTTGTTCTGGGAGCAGCTGATGCAGTGAAAGCTGCTTTCTAGCTGTCTTTTTCCCATGTACACACAACTACAGCTTCACCTAATGACTTGCACAGCCACATACTGCCTCCAGTTTCCCCCAGCCATTCTATCAGTCCCACCTGATTTCCTATGCCATAGTAACAGCTAGGCAAGCAGCAGACACTTGCTGTGGGAGAGCTCAGGTAATCACTGTATATACAGGCTGTCCAGTGTATGAACTCTGCTGGGTAACTACACGAGCCAATGGGGGACTGGATCTACATAGTCTTTCCTTAAACAAGGACATTCATTTTGGTATATATTCTCAGCCCAGTGCTCATTTTCATTATGCTCAGTGAGGCTGCAAAGATATTACTTTCCTACCTCTCTGCCAACTTTGGCTGGAATTGGCCAACTGGTTTAAAAGCATTTGAATGGGGGAGAAGGGTGGGAAAGGGGAGGAAAACAGCCAGCAGGATCACATAAGCCTCATTTCATTAGGAAGCCAGGCTAAAAAAAGAGAGTTTAACTTCTAGCTATTAAAATATTTGGATTTGTCTTGAATACTTAGCTGTACAAAGAGAGCTGGTTTTTATCCAGACCAGTTAATAAACAGGTGTCATCACTGGATATGTTTGAGAGATTATTATTCTGTTACCTATGTGAATGAAAGGAAGAAGAAAATATTCTTGATGTGAATATATTTGGAAGGTGGAGGAGTAGAAGAGATCATGAGCAAACAGAGGGGGCAATGCTGATCATATACAGTTAAAATAATTTTTACCATGGTAACAAAAAATAATCTCTCCTAGAATGCACATGAATCTACAGAACAAATTTAAGACAAGACAGCAAGGAAATATGTCTTCTATAAAGTGTAATTCATGGCAGCTCCAATGAAATTCTTAATGAAGTGTGATACTTTTCTCTAAAAATCACTTTTTGAAAGTGGAAGCCATTACTCTTTTAATCTTCACTTTCAATGGTTGCCAGCTAAATCTGATCCAGGGAGTCAATTAGAAAGGATTCTCCTGTGTGCCAGGTTTAATGATCTCCTTGTTTTTCACTGAATTGCTGTGTAACTCCTCTCTAACTTCCAGAACAGAGTTTAGGATTGTTATATCTTCTTTTCCAGAGGTACAAAAAAAAATCACTGGATCTTGCAAAACTATACCATTGCATCTGTCTTGTAATAAAGAGCACGGTCTTGAAAAGAATGGGGGATGCTTTGATTTAGGGAAAACTTTCCCCCCAGCAGTTTGCTGGTGAATACAATTATGTGTAAACAGAAACTTTGCTTGGCTCATGTGTGGAAGAAGCTGCACATGAAAAAAAAAAAAGAGTGAACTAAGCCCTAGAGTCTGTGTCTTACTACTTTAAGCCAGCTGTCTGAAAGGAAATGGTCAAAATCTTGTCAATCGTTAAGAAAGAATTTTTTTCCAGATGTTCATAACAACCCCGTGAATATATGAAAAAAAGGGAACACTAACTCCTTACTGAGCACCGGGGTTTGTCACTCCTGTTTCATTGACATCAGCAGGACTTCTTGTGTCACAGAGGGCAAATATTTTCTGAGAGCAGATTCCTGTTCCCAACCCTCCTACATCATTTACATACATGCCATCGTCACAGGATTGCTCAGTGGCTGCAGGGAGGGACCTCTTTCCTCCCATCTGCCCGGGCATATGTGTGAGAGCTTTGGTATCAGACTACTTATGGCTGTGGTCTAGACTGGATCTAGGTGTTATATCTGGCAGGGATAGAAAACCTCCTCTGGGATCCCTAAAACATCTTTAGAGATAAGGTAGCGGTACATTTTTTCAAATGTATCAAAGGGCCATTCAGCTTGGGAAGCCACCAAAGTCACAGCCCAGAAGGACTCTCATTTTCTTCTCCATTTGATAAAGGTGTCCACCTAGCACCCACTATGGGCTTCAAGGAGAATCTGCTGGCTGAGCTCAACTCCCCAGTTCAGACTGTTTGAGACAGCCCGTCTGATTGTGCCTGAAGTGGATTAGGCAGCAGTTAGATAAGGTGATCCCACCTACAGAGTCAGGAAGGTGGTAACCCGCTAGCAGACAGGAGCTGACATGTAAGTGCGAGGTGGATACATCTTCCAGCACAGCAGCTGGTTGCATCCTGGCCAGATCTTTTAGTCCTAACTTGTAATTGCCTTCCAGGAGTCAACTGAAGTGGAGGCTGCTGAGCCTTGCAAGAGACCCATTCTAGGATCAAATTGTTGCATTCAGTAATTTTTGGAGGGATGCTCCATCCAGATGGGGGGGATTTAGTAAAGATGGTAGTTTTACCTTAACACTGAGTCACCATAAGAAGCTGCTGCATGCCCCTAGCAAACAGGAGGTATCAGGCATCCTCTTAAAGTCTGCTGCATTTGGGGGGGGGGGAATTCACTTCTCAAAAGACACAGTGAAAAATGCGCTGGGCTAAAGGGCAGTGGCGTCGCAGCAGCAGAACAGAACAAACTGTTCATGGAAATAAGTTTTGCAAAGCAGAGAAGTGAGGCCCCTGAGCAGCCTCCCAGAGCTGGAGCCTCCCGTGTCCAGGGTGCAAAGGCGGGAGCGTTGCTGCCTGCTCTCGGCGGCTCTGCAGGAGGTCACAGCGCTGCGGAGGGGAGGCCGCTGGCACCCCAGGAAGCCCATCTGGTCCCCAAACCAAGTGCGTTAAACTCTCCCTTTAAGAGCGGAGCGGGACTGAAGGCCTTTGATCTGCATGGGAGACGCCAGAAATGAGTCGTCAGATCTGCGGGGCAGAGGGCGGGCTTCCAGCGGGCCCCGAAAGCCGTCTCCCCCCGGTCCTTGGAAGGGGGCGGCGGGGCAGCCCTCGGGCGGCTCCGCGACATGGCGGCCTCTCGCTCAGCGATGCATGTCCGCGCCAGGCAGCCCCTGCCGTCAGGTGGAGGCCGGCACGTATCGGCCGGCTCCGGTGAGGAGCCAATAACCCAGCCAGCCCCTCGCATGGCCAGCTCCCCCCGCCTTCCCGCCGGGTAGGTGGTGGGGTTGGCTCCGAGGAAGTGGGGGTCCCCCGCCTCCCCGCCAGCTCCAGCCCTGCCTGGGGAGCGGGCGACATCTTGTGGTGAGGAACGTGCCGGGCGGAGGAGCGCTGCGGGGCGTCCGTCGGGGCAGAGCTAAAATGGGGTCCCTGAGGGTGAGAGTTGAGGGGCAGGGGGGGTGGGCTCGGGTCTGTCCTCACGGGTCTGTCCTCACGACTCTTGCCGCCCCTGCCTCTTCTCGAAGGTTTCTCTGCAGTGGCTTCCCGCTCCGCTCCTACGGAAAAGGGAATCCTGAGCCACCGCTCTCCATCATTTACCAACAGTCCCGTCTCACTGGGGAGATCCCAGGTGACTGGAAGTTGGGGAATGTCACGGCAGTCCACAAAAAGGGATGGAAGGATGACCCAGGGAACTCCAGGCCTGTCAGCCTGACCTCAGTGCCTGGCAGGGTTATGGAGCAGATCATCCTGGGGGCAATCACACAGCACCTACAGGATGGACAGGGGATCAGACCCAGCCAGCACGGGGTTAGGAATGGCAGGTCCTGTCTGACCAACCTGATCTCCTTTTATGATCGGGTGACCCGCCTGGTGGATGAGGGGAAGGCTGTGGATAGAGTCTACTTGGGCTTCAGCAAAGCCTTTGACACCGTCTCCCGTAGCATTCTCCGGGAAAAGCTGTCAGACCAGGGCTCAGACAGGAGCACTCTGTGCTGGGTTAGGAACTGCTGGAGGCCCCCAAAGGGTGGTACTGGACCGTGCTGCATCCAAGTGGTGTCCCCCAGGGATCAGTGCTGGGCCTGGTTCTGTTTAATATCTTCACTGACGATTTAGATGAGGGGATTGAGTCCACCATTAGCAAATTCAGAGATGACACTAAGCTGGGAGGGAGTGTGGATCAGCTGGAAGGCAGGAGGGCTCTGCAGAGGGACTGGACAGACTGGAGAGTTGGGCTGATTCCAATGGGATAAGGTTCAACACAACCAAGTGCCGGGTCCTGCGCTTTGGCCACAACAACCCCATGGGGAGCTCCAGGCTGGGGACAGAGTGGTTGGAGAGCAGCCAGGCAGAAAGGGACCTGGGAGTCTGGATTGACAGGAAGCTGAACATGAGCCAGCAGTGTGCCCAGGTGGCCAAGAAGGCCAATGGCATCCTGGCCTGTATCAGGAACAGCGTGGCCAGCAGGTCCAGGGAAGGGGTTCTGCCCCTGTACTCAGCGCTGGTGAGGCTACAGCTTGAGTCCTGTGTCCAGTTCTGGGCCCCTCGGTTCAGGAAGGAGATTGAGGTGCTGAAGCAGGTCCAGAGAAGAGCAAGAAAGCTGTGAAGGGATCCAGCACAAGTCCTGTGAGGAAGGGCTGAGGGAGCTGGGGGTGTTCAGCCTGGAGAAGAGGAGGCTCAGGGGAGACCTCATCACTCTCTACAACTCTATGAAAGGAGGTTGGAGCCAGGGGGGGTCAGTCTCTTCTCCCAGGCAGCTCTCAGTAAGACAAGAGGGCATGGACTTAAGTTCTGCCAAGGGAAGTTTAGGTTGGATATTAGGAAGAAACTCTTTACAGAGAGGGTGATCAGGCATTGGAATGGGCTGCCCAGAGAGGTGGTGGATTCTCTGTCCCTGGAGATTTTTAAGAAGAGAGTGATGTGGCACTCAGTGCCATGGTCTGGTAACCACGGTGGTAGTGGATCAAGGGTTGGACTTGATGATCTCAGAGGTCCTTTCCAACCCAGATGATTCTATGATTGTATGAATGGACTTCCTCATCCGGGTCACCCTCACTTGGAGGGGTGGCCATACTTTGGCCAAAACCCTCTCTGGTCCTGCCCGCAGGAGAGGCCCAGGAAGCTGGTGTGTTTCACTGGGCCTTGTGCAGGGCCTGGGACAGCATTTAATGGTTCTAAAGATGGAAATACCAGTAAAGAGAATCTGACAGAGATTGGCACAGCAGCATGGATATGCAGAACTACAACCTCATGGGTGGGAGCCCTGGCATGTTCTAGTTCCACTTGTGAAGATGCAGGAGGAGGAAAGGTGGCAAATTAACAAGTGACTGTAATGAGGCTCCTTTTAGGGAAGGAGAAGCAGTGCTCTGAATGGACTCAACTGGGGGGAAGTTGCTTAAAGCCTTCCCCCAGCATTTCCTGTGCAAGGTCCCATGGAATCACAGAACGTTAGGGGTTGGGAGGGACCTCTGGAGATTATCTAGTCCAACTTCCCTGCTTAAGTAGGTTCACCTAGAGCACACTGCACAGGATCCCATCCAGGTGGGTTTTGAATGTCTCCGGAGAAGAGAATTTCAGTTAAGTATGATATCAAAGTGCACCAGCTCTCCTTTGGGCAGAAGTGGGTCTCTGTTGCTTCTTTGTGTCTTCAGATGCATAAGGAAGAAATGTTTTGTGGTAGAGTGTATTCCAGTGTTGTTACATCCCACCAGGTTTACACATGGACTCTGATGAAACTACGATGTGAGGACCCATGAGTAAATAGATTAATTATCAACTGTGATAGATGTAAGGCTACAGGAAGCTGGTAGTGGGCTGGGGGTTAGGAAACTTTGTTTATAATGCTCTTTCCAACACTGAGTGGTAAAATGACCTTGGATAAACCATATAACCTTGAAAGGCCTTGGCTTTCCCATCTGTAAAGTTATTAGCAGTCTCTTAAAAAGCACTTCCAGACCTGTCGAAGAGAATAATAGGATTTCTCATTACTGAATAATCTCAGCCTAAGAAACCTTATTTTTTTCACAACTATGTCTAATTGGTTCTTTAATAACTTAAGTAAATTAATTAATTTGCAAAGATGATTGCTTTCCTTTTTGTTTCAGGGTTGAGATAGCAACATCTATTCTCTGAAAGAGGAGGGGGTGGTTTGTGGAGTTTTGCTATTCTATATATTTTTGGTTTACTAAGGTGGATAAAGAAGCAGATGGCTCATTCTGATATAAGATTGCAGTCAGAATTTTTCAGGCTGTGAATTAATCCTGCACATAAATATTATAATCATTTCTGCTTTTCTTTGTGATTGTAGAAATAGCTGCTTTACAAGGGGTGTTTTTTATTGGAGTCCATCTCCATTCCAAACAGCACTACTTCCTGTGGACTATTACCACTTCCTTTCCTCATCTGTATGTTGATAGATAATAAAATCCATGTCTAAGAAGAGAGATTGTTCTCTCTGGTATAAGCACCCGTACTATTCCTTCTGAAAAAAAAGAGGAGCCAGGCTGGTGGTCCTGGGCAGCCTGCTCTAGGTGACCCTGCTTGAGCAGGGGGGGTGGTCAAGATGATCTTTATTAGTCCCTTCCAACCTAAACCATTATACAATTTTGTGACAGCCGTGGATTTGTCTGGCTATTCCAGACCATGGCTGAGAATATTAGCCTGGGGAAACAGGAGAGTATTTTGTGCTTTATCCAGGCATATTATGCTCAGGGGAATTTGGGAATACCTGTTGATTGACAGGATGCAAGTTGCAAGCTTTGCTCCTGTCTTCATCCCCAAAAGAGGAAGAAAGGCAAAGAAATACTTGACACAAGTGGTTGAAGTCAGGCAATACATTCAGCTGATCTAGTCCCCATGTTCCAGAAGGATGTCCACTGCTGTAAGAAAGGATTTGTTTGCCTTACAAGGATCAAGGAGATGAGATGTGATAAAGTTCCCCAAATAAGGAATAGTGTAGGAAGGATGGCAGGAATTTTCTCCTTGTTCCATCATCTGTGGAATATAGCTTGCAGTCACATTCTCTGCAGTAGCAATGGGACTCATCTCTGTTGTGTCCCTGTACATTTTGTCCTCCTTTCCTTTATCTCTGTCTGACACTTTAATGACTCAGTTAATTCACTCCTGTTGCGTAGGAGAGAGTGCTGATTAGACTGATCTGTAACCTGCCCTCACTCCAGCTTGAAACATAGGTCTATTTGGGTCTCTGATCTTTAAGGAGACCTGGTCCTTGCTGATAGTTCAATAGTTTTAATGAACTGTTTTGCAGGGGGACTGTTTTTGTATTGTGATCATCATCCAGTGACACAGATCCAGCCAGGAACATGCCCTTGTCTTCTGAGGTCCTGTAGAAGGAAGAAAGAGGGGAAGAAAGAGAGGGAGGAAGAGAGTAAAGGAGGAAGGGAGGGAGGGAGGGAGGGAGGAAGGAAGGGAGAAAGGAAGGAAGGATACATACACATAACAGAATTATTCTGCGAAACTCATTGCTGCTAAATTAAAACTCATTGCTGCTAAATTAATTGGGACCAAAACTCATGGGTTGTTTCTTTGTTTGTTTGGTTGGTTTTTTTGTTTGTTTTTGTTTTTGTTTGGTTTTTTGTATTTTGTTTGTTTGTTTGTTTTTTTGAAAAAGATACAAAACCTGATGGAATCAAGGTGAAGTCCAAATAAAAGAACAGATTATTGTTGATCTTCCAGGTCATGTCTTGCTCTGAGATGACTACTGCTGTGTGCTTCCTGAGCTGGCATTCAGTAAGGAAGTTCCTGTCAACGGAGTAATGAAAGAACTAATGGGTCTGGGACTGAACACCTGCCTTTTGGATAGCCTGCTCTAGTACCATGGTGCAGCTTCTGTTCAGGTAAGGGTTGACTGGAGAGACAAGTCACAAGCACTGGAGCTTTTAGCTTTGCTCAAGTTTGAAATTTTATGTAACCTGGAAAATATAATGGACAACTACTGTGAAAGACTCCCAGAACAAGGGGCCAGGGGCTTGTTTGCACTAGGGTGAAACCTGCTCTAGGAGCACTGTTGCCAACATTAACACATTTGATAGTAAGACTTTCCACTCTCCTTGTGGGGGGTATTGCTGTTATTCTCCAAGAGAGGAGAAATGGTCCAATCTAATGGTCTTTTAGTCCCTTCTGTGTTCTATCTTAATGGGGTGTTCCAAGGACACTACGACTTCAGAAAGATGCTTGTTTCTCCCCTTTATAGAGAATGGAATAATTTTCCCTAATTGTTTGCAGTCAGTCCGTCTCATTCTTCTTGGGGGTTCTGGATCTATTCCCTTGACAGCTTCTCGCCAGACTGCTCCTTCTGAGAATGCTCCGCCTCCCTTGGGCTGTAGTCTTTTTTTCTAACCACTGCTGATCAGTACATACATAGCTGCAGAACATGAAGTAGCTGCTCAACACATTAACTCCTTGGTGGCTGTGTAAGTATGGGTCTTGAGCTCAGCATTCTGCTCCTTGAAGACTATGAAACTTATGAAACTTCCTATTTTCTTCTGGGTGGTCTCTGGAAAGGAAGCACTTTGCTAAAGACTAAAAGAAAACCTGATTTGAAGGAACTGCCTGAGAATATGTCTCATAGGAGAGAATAAACCAAAATTTCAGTCTCTAGTCTCAGCTAGTGAGATATTTTTGGGAAAAATTGTCTACCTGAATAACCATGTATAGCACGATAGAGCAAAAATAGCAATACTGCACATGGCCATCCATCAGTCTGCTTCATGGGGTTTTTTTGGTTTTTTTGTTGTTTTTTTCTTCTTCTTCTTCTATGTGTTTAACAGGAAAAGCTGAGCAAATCTCACAGGAGTAGCAGAGGTTAGCTTCATCAGCTAGTGGATTTTGATGGAAAAGGTTTCAAGAAATCTGATTCCCTCATTTCCCAGACAGGAATTTATGTGTCTGCATGCTCTCCTCCATATTCCACATAACTGAAGAAGCTCCTCAGGTATTTCACACTATCATAGCTACATCAAGATTGATTTATGGCTTTATTTATTGAGGATAGTAGGCATGGTGCTTGGTAATCTGCAACTGACTTGGTTTATTCATTTCATTATTATGAAGGTTTTTGGAAATCATCCTTTGGTTCCTTAGGTATTTCAGTGTGATCATGATTTTTCCTCACTGCAACTGTGAGGAAACTCATATTGTTTCTTTTTCTTTTGCCTTTTCGTTTTCTAAAAGTTCCACTTCCAAGAAGTACAAGAATGATGAGGCCTATTTTCCCTGTTCTTTGATCTCTAATAAATTGGAACCAGTAAATTATATCTGGTAGCAAATCTTGTGTGTATCATATCTCTCAGGAAACCACACGGAGACTTCTATAACAGTTTAAGGAGAAAAGTATTCTGAAATTAGCCTTTTGTTGTCTGTATTTGATCAGGGAATATACGGTCAAAAATTTATTTATATTTTAGCAAAAACTAATCAGTGGCTTTTCAGGTCCCAAAGCAAAAGAAAGAGACAAGACAGAATAATAGGAAGAAAATACATGAGCTGTTTTTGTTACTCTGTCTGTTTATAGACAGAACCAACTTGATGATACTGATACAGATTGAGGTGTGAGTCTCTTAAGGCAGAAGCAGAAGGCATTCTTTCAACAAAAACAAAGACAAATTCCACAAAACGTGGTGCTGTGGGGAGATGTCATTTTCAGGGTACAGAGACTTTGGGGTGGTAATATCTGGTGCTTAGACAGCATGAAAAACTTGCAAGGGATACAGCAGAAAGTCACATAACTGTATCTTTGTCCATTTGTCTAGAGCAGACTTTGTAGCAATGTGTATATAGGAAAATAAAAAGATTGGACCTGGGAGAGGATGCTCTATGTGTATCCTATATTTATATATGGATTTATGTACAAACACATACACTCACACAAGCACATATATGTACAGTTATCTATATAGAAATGGGCTGAGCACATACATGTTTATGAAAGAAAGCTTTCCTTCTCAAATTTAAAAAAAAAAAAGTGTGCCACTGTAATTTTAAGTTTTAAAAACACTCAAACAGCTTTGTTGGAGATTGAGTGTCTTGGGCCAGGATTGGTTAAAGAAGCCTAAAGAGCAGTGAGGGTTGGATTTCAGAAGTGCCTGTGTATGGAACCCCCACTTTTATTTGCCTACAGCTCTTGGTTACTTAAAAAGGAGTGCTGAGTACCTATATCTTTTGGACTGCAGAAAATAACTGCAGTTATAAACCTCCTGTCGAATCCAGCAAGCACTCAAGGAGGCCTAGCACTATTGAGTACCTGTGCTGAGATATTTTGTTATTCTTTGTGTTTAACAGGAAAAATTGGGCAAACCTCACAGGAATGGCAGAGGCCAGCTGGCTGTGATTGACTGTCGCTGGTCTTGCCAACTCTCTGTGTGAATTCAGGAAAGGGAGTAGATGTGTTGGCCCCAGAGCTGAAGGGTGGCACAGGAGTGATACTGCAAGAGCTACATCTATGAGCTTTCAGTTCCTTATCACCCTACTCAAGGAACTTGCTGTTTCTGCTGAAGTGAGACTCGTGACTTAGAAGAAATAATCTTGTATATCTTGGCAACAACGTAGACTTCCCCTGAGGTCTCAGTTATACAAGACCCTGTTGCTTCACGCACAGCATTGTCTCTGCTTGTGTAGGTGTTTAGGGCTTGAGTATTCTCTAAGTTGCGGTCACTAGATGGCAACATGATCACATGCAGTCAGGCTTACTATTCCCTTTCTTGGAAGACACACTCCGTGGGAGGACTGAGAGGGCCGGAAGATTGCGTTCAACTTCCTTGATGCTTCGAAGCTTCCTAAGATGGCAGTCGGTGAATACAGCCTTGTAGGAGAAGTGCTGTGTCTGTGCCAGCATCTACAAGTTACTTCATATTACCAAATTCTTACTGTATTAAATTAGTTCCATCATCAGCCTTTGGGGACTTAGAATAAAAAGAAACTCAAGTCAAAGAATTCTTTTTGTTGACAGTTCTCAGCACAATATTGTTAAAACATAATTTTCAACTTCCTGCTTGAATGTATGCACATCTTTGTGCATATGAGTGCATGTATACAACTAATTTTATCTTTTTCCCAGCTATTTAGAAGAGCAGCTGCTCTGGGCATCAAGAAAAAAGGGGATTCAAGTCTTCCTGTAGGCTATTGGTCCTGCATTGCTGAGTTCTGGCTTAGCTCAGTGGGAAGGTGGACAGCATCCCTGGCACCTCTCATTTTGACTTGCATGTCAGCATTTCAAACCAGAGCTGTGTGGGGCATCCTGTTTACTGGAAGAGCTGCACAGTTTCAAATCCTTCTAGGTGGACATTAAGGGTTATCAATGGCCATTGCTGATGGGTGAAATTTGTAATCCACAGACTGACACAAAACCACCATAACAATTATGCAGAGGTTTCCATAACAGCTAACAGATTTCCTCTGCATTAGTCTTGTTCGTGTCCTTCCCCAAGCTATGGGGTCAGAATAACAACTGCAGTTTTCAGTGATAATGAAATAAATACGTTGAGGCTCCTGAGATAAATCGTGTCTTTACACAAGATTAGCCTTGCTTATTTGGCTAAAGGCATTGGTGCCTCTGTTTTAGGATGTGTCAGAATATTTGTCAATTTTTTTGAGTACTCCATACCTCTTAACCACTCTTAGACATATCTCCCCTTTCCAAAAGAATCATCAAGGGAATGAACATTCATGTGTTTACAGTAAGTGGATCACAAAATATTGGCAGGGTCTGGACATTTGTGTGCCAGCTGACTTGGGAACATTTGGTGGCTGAGCCTTTCAGAGTGATTGAGATTGATGGGAAATTATTTCAGGGGCAGGACTCCTGTCTGAGGCTGTTATCAGCTGTAGGAACTATATCTTCCAAAGGTGAATTAGTCACCAAGTACAGATAACTCCTCTGTGCCGATACACTGCCATCAATCTCCAATGTTTTGTAAAGAAAAGTGTCAACCGTGTTGTGCAATGGAACACACTGACTTCCCTCTGCTGTTTGCCTGGCCTGAGACTTTTCTGCAAGTTCAATGCAGACAAAAGACATACTTGGTTCTCTGGCCTCCAGTGGGAAGTGTAGGTACACACCAGTTACTGTTCTCAAACTTCATCAGGTGTGTTATCCCAGGTATGTGAGAAATCTTACACTTAACAAGCCATCCTTTCTCTTTCACAGCTGCATGTTAGTTTCTCCATTCAGCAAAGCACTTTTTTCTGAATCCAATTAAAAGCATCTGCATACTTTCTCTTGAAAACAATGTCCTTAAGCATTTGGTCCTTAAAAACCTGTAAAATTGAATCAGCTTGGTTGGAAGTAGATTTCTATTGCAGATAATTTGTTTCATAGTTTGCTGCAATGGGATCAGAAGAACCTACTTAGGAGCTGAAGGGAGGCAATACATCTATTTTAGTAGGCTCCACCAGTGGGCCTCAAGAGACACAGGTCAGGAAAAAAAAGCCACCTAGATGAAGACTCTGCTGCTTGAGCTAGTGAGTGAACTTCTATTGTCATTCCTGGTCACACTGTTTTGAACTACTGACACGCACAAGCATTCCTGGTGCACTGGACCCTTTGCAGGGGATAGATCCCCAGCCATATCACTCAGTTACCTTGCAGTGATGTATTCATTGTCATCTGACACCTACTTCTTCCACAGTGACTGAGAAACTTAAGAAAGAATAAGGAATCATAAGAGAGTATGTGAAAATATAGAAAATATCCTTCTAGGAAGATATTTGACTTTTAGGTTACTGAGATGGAGAATTGAATTGAAAGCTGTATCTTTTCTTGCTCTCCTCAGCAGCATCCCATGTTTCACCCTGAAAATTGCTGCCTGTGCCAGCCATTCTTTGAGAGGAAGAGCTACCACCTGTAGTCCAGCTGCTATAACTAGTCAATGTGCTGTTATTAACTGTTCAATTTATTTGATCTTTTTTTCTGACATCTTCACTCTGAATCACCTTATTCTTGACTCCAGCTAACATTAATAGGAATTAGTAATGGAGAAGTGAGCTATTTACCCCTCATACATTCTTGTGCCTCCCAGGCACTATTCTAACTTAGTAAATAAGTTGGAACCTTGTGCAGGAGGGCAGAGTTAAAGCCTAAACCAGAAGCTCCTATTTTTATTTTACTTTATTTATTTATCATTTCATTATAGCCCCTTTGGGGTATGTGCCTGATAGAAAGTGTAAATGCATGGAGCCACATTCTCCTTGGAGGGCTGTATTCTGCATGAGGTGTTGAACAGCTGCATGACCATAATATCTGCCTGGAGTAATCCCACTGTAATAAATAGATTACCTGGATGGTGTAAATAAGAGAAGAATCTAGCCCCGAGGCTACCTGCAGTTATTTTGATTTTTATTGCTGGCCAACAGATGAAATTTTTTTATTTTCTTTTTCCCCCTTCCCAATAGGCTGCTAATCAAATTGCACTCTTTTTATGATTCTGGTATTTTCCTGTCTTAATTAATTGACATTTTTATTAAAATTCAGAGGTTGTCTAGACAATGTCAAGCTACTTGGGAAGCCTTTTTACCCCATTTTAATTGTTGTCAGCGCTGTCCAAGGTATGCTCTGGAAATGGGAAAAATTGTGGTCTCTTTTGTTTAAATATCAAAGTGAAAAAGCTTTCCTTGTGATGATGAGAATAATGATAAAGACTATTTTTTATATCATGTAAAAATCTCAAAATTCATCTTGTGTGCTAGTCAGACCTTTTTTAAAAGGAAACAGTAATGCATCATCTGCGTTTGTTAATGCATCTCTTTTTAGCTGGATTCAAAGCCTGAAAATGATTCTCAGCTATAAAGATGTGTCTGTGTGACATGAATTCAGTCTTTCAGGGTGTTGCATTTATTAGAGAAATTGCTCAGTACACTGCAAGAATGACTGCAGGAGCTTTGCCAAAATAACTTTGGGGAAAAACTTCAGTATTTTCTGTATTTATTCAGAAGAACACATGTGATCGCAGAAAACCATTCTCTTTTTAAGTCAGTCACATACAGTATACAGTGTGACGGAGGAATGCATGTGTTTTAAAGCTGAATGTTCCAGAAGTATTTTACCAAGACTAGTTTAGATTTTGCTCATGATTTTGGTGATATGAAATCAGAGGAACATCCTGGCCCCAGATGGGCTTATTTCAGAAATGTGAACAGGAAGAAAACTGTGCCCTAGCTTTCAGTGAGCTTTTCTAAACCTGTAATTCAGTGTTTGCCTGCTTATGTGTCTTTCCATTAAACTAGCAGGGATGCCCAAAGGTAAGCTAAATTCAAAATGCAGAGGGGTTTTGTATTTTTTTGGTAAGTCTGCGTTTCATGGATAATAAGCTTTCCTCAGGCTTTCATTTTTGGCTGTGAAGGTGCTTCATCCAGATGGGACCCCTGCTAATACCGTGTGGAAATCAGCTTCAGAGCTTACTGGTGCTGGGCACTTCAGACAGGCTTTTTGTGTGTGAGGAGCTGATCTGCTTATGGCCTACACAGCTACTCCTGACTTACTCTGTCAGTGTTAGAGGTTTGGTGCTGGTAGTCAGCAGGTGTGATGCTCAAGCTGCTTGCCTGGGTTTCCTTACTGGGTACAAGACAATTTCTCTGTCCTCCAGAGGCTATGGGAAGTTGTTCAGTGTTTGTGTGTGTGTGTGTGTGTGTAGGCACATTCTCACTCTCACCAGGCATAGGAGCATTAAAAGGTGCTCAGTCAGTTTAGGAGTCCTATGCAACATAGGGAGTCTGGGCTATAAAAAGATGCTCGGTTGGAATGGAGTGGGTGTGCTGTGCCCTTGCAGGAAGAAGGGTTATGGAGATGGGGCCCTGAATATTGAGGTGCAGCAGGGTGCTGAGGTTACCAAGCAGCAGCTGCTCCCTGAAAGGTGAATGATCTGTTGTTAACTCCACTGGCCATACTGCTAGCTCATGAGGATGGGCTTGGTGGTGCACAAGGGAAGGTGTGAGGAGGAAGCAGTAGGTTTTATACCCACCAGGTGCTCCAAGTGAAGGGGTGGTGGTCCTTGGGCATATGAAGCAGGATGCAGTCAGGGTTCTGTGAGTGTCTGTCTGACTTGTGGGCTATATCTGGGCTATGGATGTGGGTTTACCTGAGCTTGCTCTCTGCAGAGATGTAGGGTGTATTGACTCAGGTACAAGAGTAAGTGAGAATATCTTTCTGGAGTAGTGGTGGCATTGCTCTTAAGCAGCCCTCGTGCAGTTAGTTATAGATCTGGTGCCTCTAGAAGTCAGAGCACAGGCAGAGACAACTTGCCCCTGCCTCAGTGGTACTTTTCAGTCAAATTAAACACTGACTGTACTGGACCTGATCTATGTCTACAGACTGTCACTTAAGCTATTGCAGCCACACCTGGACAGTGCATTGTCAATGCTCCCAGGAGTTAGCTCGGGATTGGTGCCATTGGTAAGGATTAGGAATCCTGATGGATCTGAGCTGAATCTGTGTGGTCAGTTTGTCTACTGGGTGCTCCCCACTGTATGTCTTATTTCTCATGTTCTCTGGAATTCACCATTGCTGGATGTTTGTTAGGGCAGATATCCTTGTCCATTGTTACTCTAGCTATGTAAATTATATTGAACATTGAAATATGTAACTATAGAGATATACAATTACAGTCTTTCTTCCTAATTTAAAATAGTTACCCTCTACCATTAGGCTGCTTAGAAAAAAACATAACTTTTTATGGCAGACCTTTTCCTAGAGAAACCTCAGTTATTTCTAAGATGTGTATCCTTTTAAAGTTGTCAAGGGCTGGGGCAATATTAAATAAACACAAACAACTGTATACTCTATTTAATACTTGGGTGTCTGGCTGTATACTTAAGTAATGCTATGAAATATACATGTGGAAAGGCAAATTGACTTTGACATGTTAAACATGCTGGATAAAAGCTTATTGGGGGCTGTAAAGAGTTCTGGTAATAGCAGTGGGTAGTATTTGGAATAATCAGTCTTCTTTCTAGATAGCAGCTTCATTGTTAGGCAGAATAAATGATTTTTCTCTGAAATTTAATACCATGGCTGCACTTCCTTCATATCTCTCTCCCTATATATATATTGCTCTGTATCTCACATTGATTGAAAGCTCTGATGAATTTTACTTGATCCCCCACATGGTAAAGATTTACAATGGTATGAAAGTTATGAGAAAACACTTTTACTTATAGGAAAGGTGTGAATGATAAATGAATTAATTGACAAGAAGATGAAAATAAGTCTTCTGGTCATCTGAAAAATGATATGCTATAAATGCAACTGGACTGGCTTTTAGCAAATGCCAAGCTAATGTGAAAGAATGTCTTTGGGCTAAATACTTGCAGCTTTACAAATACAGAATGCAGGCTGTAGAATTTTGCTTCCTCTTAGCTGAAGGGTAGAGCATATTTCATCCAGAAAGAGGCTACCAGAGTTTGCCAGCTTTCCCTTAGTTTCCAATGCAAGTTTAGGCTCTTGCTCTGAAACCCCATAAGAGCTTCCATGGTCTTGTGAACACATGCAAAGTAAAACATGCCTGTAGGAGACTCTAAAGCCCGGGAGTGCTTATGTGTCATCCATGTCTTCCACTGCCTATTGGTGACAGGCACATCCTGGTCCGGGGCTCTGATTGCTTGAGGAAGGAAAGAGTTTCTCAGGTGTCATGACAGAAGCTAGGAGAAGTAGTTTATCTTGAGTCCATCACAAGTCCCAGCCTGTAACAAGAGCTGGGAGGACTGAACTCTGTAGCCCAACATGAGCAAGCAGTGTGCCCAGGTGGCCAAGAAGGCCAATGGCATCCTGGCCTGTATCAGGAACAGCGTGGCCAGCAGGTCCAGGGAAGGGGTTCTGCCCCTGTACTCAGCGCTGGTGAGGCCACAGCTTGAGTACTGTGTCCAGTTCTGGGCCCTTCAGTTTAGGAAGGATATTGAGGTCCTGGAGCGGGTCCAAAGGAGGGCAACCAGGCTGGTGAAAGGACTCGAGCACAGATCCTATGAGGAGAGGCTGAGGGAGCTGGGGGTGTTCAGCCTGGAGAAGAGGAGGCTCAGAGGAGACCTCATCACTCTATACAACTCCCTGAAAGGAGGGTGTAGCCAGGGGCGGGTCGGTCTCTTTTCCCAGGCAGCTCTCAGCAAGACAAGAGGACATGGTCTCCAGTTGTGCTGGGGGAGGTTTAGGTTGGACATTAGAAAGAATTTCTTTACTGAGAGGGTGATCAGACATTGGAATGGGCTGCCCAGGGAAGTAGTGGATTCTCCATCCCTGGAGATATTTAAAAAGAGACTGGATGTGGCACTCAGTGCCATAGTCTAGTAACTGCAGTGATAGTGGATCAAGGATTGGACTTGATGATCTCTGAGGTCCCTTCCAACCCAGCCAATTCTGTGATTCTATGATCTGGAGATGGCAAAGCTAGAACAACCCTGGGGAACCAAGTTGGCAATCAGAGAGTGGGCAGGAAGGGTATTTATACTGGTACCATTCCTGATGCTAGGGTGTTTTTAGAACACATGGTTGTTTTACAGGTGCTTTCTTCCTTTGCTTTCATCTCGGAGACAGTGTCTCACTGTGAGATGCTGTGATACTGTCTCTGCTATTGTTTTGTGCGTATTTTGGATCATCTCAGAGTTTTTTTAACTCTTTGGACAGAAGGTATCAAGAATATTGTCTCTGTTCCAGTTGAGAGGAAGAAGACAAATTTCTTTCTTCCTTTCCATGATAACTTTTCCTTTCTTTCCACCAAATTTCCACTACTTCTAGGTGCTCTTTTTTTTTTTTTTTTTTTTTTTTTTTAACTATCTCCTCTCATGTCTCTTTTATACCATCTGCAGACTCTGGCTTGTTTTTAATTCTATTTTCCTTATCAATTCAGGACAAGACTGGACACAACCAAAATTCTCCATGGCATCCCCTGAGACACCTCCTCCCCACTCTCTGCTTGTAATCCTTTGTTTGTGGTATTTCAGCCAATTCTAGATTAAGGATCATGTGACAGTGTTTATATTCAAACTGAATGCAATTAATAAGTGTCAAGACGTCATGAAATGCTGTGTGAATTGTATGCTAAGAGACAAATGTTCTATATCTAGGCCTTTCCCTTCAGGCACTAATTAGATAATCTATGTTTGAAAGGGTTGAATCTGTCAGTCAAGTCATAGATCTGTAAAACCATGTTGAAATTCATATGGTAACACTCATCAAAACACTTAAACATGTGCTTAAGTCCTTTCTGTGTTCAATCAAGTACATAAGCATGTGCTTAAGATTTGAGTTTCCAGGCAGACCCATTGAAATTAATGAGAGAAATGTTTTTCATCTCTATGTACCAGATATCCATCTTGCTACCAGGAAAACTGAAGCCTCAGTTTACCTAGAGCAAAGTTATGTTGAATCTGACACTTTAGATATTTAGTGTTTGTGTTATTTAAAATAATATTTAGGAGTGCATTTTCTTTCCTCTCTTTTAGAAGTAGTTAAGGTCTTTTAGTGGGAGTAATAGGACTCATGTATGAACATTTATCAGTGGTTCTGTTTCACATCCATGAATATTTGTGGAATTCTTTTCCATTGGCCCCAAGTAGTTCAGGGTGAGATGGGCATGGTCTCTGCTAAAAACACCTGGCATTCTGGATCCTTTGAACTGGAAACCAGGAAGCCCTGAGCAATAGCATGTCCTTTGTCACTCATTCTTCTGACATTGCAAGTTTGCAGAGGACTTCTCAATTTCTAGAAGTACGTAACTGGAATCAAAGTGTCAAAGGACCTTTGGGTATTGCCTGTATTGCAAGCAATGGGCAGCTTTGAGGCACTCAAGACCAAACCTGTCTCCTCTAATAGTTGGGTTTGCTACTCCACCTGGCCAAGACTACTCTGATTATTTAGGTAGGCTGCCTCTGACACAGCTGTATTGGTGACAATACCAATACAATCAACCACAGTTTGGTGACATCACCATCATACAGTTTGGTGACATCACCATCATACAGTTTGGTGACAGTGTCAAGAACATCCTGCTTTTTTGAGGAGACTGCCCTTTCATTGTTCACAGAAGAACAGTGGCTTCCTGGCTATAATAGCTACAGACAGGCTTACACGCTTTTCTTGGCCTGCAAGTAATATTTCTTTTCCTCCAAAAAACTGTGGGCTAGAAACAGCCAACTTTTCTTTTACTGGGAGAAAAGAGTAGGAAGTACAATAGATTAAAATGGGTAGAAATTAATTTATATGTTCTAGAGGGAAGAAATAGAAAAGGGAGCTTGTCTGTGACAAAAGCTCATGTTTCCTGCGGAGTCAGCTAATCACAACTCTTGAATAAAGCTACGGTTCTCTAGCAGTTCTGGGAACTGGTATTAAGAATACCAGTTTGAACATGGTGCTCCACACCTGGAATCCTTGTAATTCTTAAAGATAAACTACTATTAGAGGACAAACTCTGAAATCTTAATTCCTATTCTGCCAAAGCTGACTTGGCGTGCTTCTCCCAACAGCAGAATCTATTGATTTAAAGGCAATAGGCACTACTTGGCCTGCCAACACAGCCTTGGCTGCTATTAGAATGAAGCTGTAGGAATTTGCTTCTGTCTTTCAGTAGTTCAGTATTTCTGCCAAAGGGTAGGGGTTCCCAAAAATGTGAAATCAAGTTACAGATCTCTTGCTTGTCCTTTCCAGAGACTGTGCATATTGATCCCAGACTGCTGGCATTATGAAAGAATGGATGGTTTAAAGCCCAAGGTAGTGTAGGTTTGCATCCTGCAGAAATCCTTTAATAAAACTCTTCTGAAAAATGTATTCATAAGGTATGGTGCTATACAGACCATGGACCAGACAGGAGTGAAAGCACTCCATGAGAGTTCAAGAACCTATCAATTGAGACCAAAATGTGGTAGCGAAACAAGAAGACAGAATCCATAGGCAACATATCAAGGTTTAATTAGATTGGAGTGACCTCTAACATAAACAAAGGGTAAACCAACTGTGATCAGTGAGGTAAAACCCCACATCTTTGTTCCTTGCCCCACTGGATGCTGTTGTAACCTGATATGAGGGAGTAGAGCTTGACCCAAGGTGCACCTTAGCCAAGGTAAGCCTTTCAGAGAGCTCTGAGCAAGCCCTCAGGGGCAAACCTGGCTTTGCAGTCTCTGCTAGTGCCCCAGCATGCTCAGAAGAGATGTTATGTTCAGTTGAGTGCTCTTAGCAGCAGGGCTGGAAGGCAAACTACTAAAAACCTCATGGTAGTCAATTGGCAAAGGCTTAGGAATACGTGCAGTGTTCAGCATTGGTTGAATTTGCACAGGTTGGAGCCAGGCCCATCTCATGTGATGGTGAGTAACCCAGTACAATTTTCCTGGCAATTGGTGACTTGATGCCAGCATTATGAATTATCCAGGGCAAAGCAAGGTCAAGTGTTCAGGTAACACAAGCATTCTCAAGTCCATGGACCATGAGTAGGTTTTGTGATTTCTCACCTTCTTCCCCTCCTCCTTATTTTTCTGTTGTTTAGATACTTCACACAAGTTCTCACAGCTTCCAGGCTTAGCTTTTGGAAACTGGGAACAGCTGTCCCTATCATGCACAAGTGAACTTGTCAATTGACTGTCAAAATGGATCAGCAAGTTATATTTTTATCTTCCCTATTCATAAAGACCTATTTTATTTGCCACCTTTTCATTCTTGAATGTTTGTAGCCACCCTAATGAAAGGTACTATAATTATCAAGCAATGCATAGGTGGCTTCCTTCTTTTTCTCCCTGGTGCATCAGCAAACAATAGAGACAACCTAGTGTCTTGATCAGAACAACCTCCACCAAAAAGAGAACCTGTGCAAGGAAACCCAGCCAAATGGCATCAGTCCTTTAGCAGCCACGTTGAAACAAGTTGCATCTTACTTAATCTATGCCATTGGGCCAACTCTTATTCCTGAGGAGACAGTATGTTCCTGCATTCAGTTGTTGACTTGGATGCCTATTATCAAACAGTTTCTCTACAGAATCTGGAATAAACAACCATGCAAATCACTCAAAATCCATTTACTCTCAAGATAAATGAAAAATAACTATGCTAATAAACTCAAGAGGAATATGAGCTGACCATCTTAAAACCTGGATAAAATCCTTTCCACATTGAACTTAATTACTGAGCTGAAGTTTTGTGGATGTCTTGAAAGCATGTTGACATAATACCTGACAGGAGGCACGTCAGTGGCCACCATTCAGTCCAAAACGCACTGGAAAAGATTTTGGGTTCAAGAACTAACACTTGATCTGAGCAGGTGGACAGAATTTTAAGGCAATATATGCAAAGAAGTAATCCTTCTTCCACTTACCTACACTGAACTTCAAGATCTATTGTAAAGTTAGTATTATTGGCCTTATGCTTTCCTACTGCAAGACCTCTGCTTCACAGTGGTCTTACCTTGATCTCCTGAACACTCGTAAGTCTTCACATTCTTTTCTCAACATGTGTTTGGGATAATTGCACCATTGAGCAAAAATCAAGATTCAGGCAGAATGAAAAGCTGTAAAATAATTTGTGTGAACATGGTGTGAAATGAGAGTCAGAGAGAGGCTTCCACTGCTTTCATGTTTGTTTTGAATAATGTGTTGTTTGGTGTTTATACAGTCCACCAAACCCAAGAGCAGTTACTGGCTTCTGAGAAGGAAATATTGATTTTGTTTGAATTGTAATGGGAAATGGAGCTGGTGTACAGCCCAGAAAGAGGAGCTGGGGCAGATATGGAAAGAGGGGTAGCATCTTGGTTTGAATATGATATTGGAAGCCAAAATTTGCAGAAGCTTTCTATTCTGTAGGAAGCAGTGGGAAGCGTGAAACTTTGCTCTGCTCCTTAAATGAGTGAAGGACTTACTGTGCTTACTCTTCCCATTTTTCTTCACCTCCTTCCCCTTCCTCCCTCCCTTTCCTTCCCTGCTATCTCATGAGTCAGAGTGGGTGTATCACATGTAATTAGTCTAGATTACTGTTCGTGTTGGAACAGCTACCTTGCAGAACTATCTTTCATCAAGAAAAAGCTGCCAGCTGAATGACCTGCAGCAGATAGCTGGGTGACCTGTTCCACTTGAGAGACTGCTGTGCAGTTTGATGCTTGTTGGATTAGAAAGTGTGACCACAGTAATTAGCAGGATGCTTCTGGATCTGGACACAGCAGCTCAAATGCAGGGCTGGCCCTTAGAAAAGTCTGACCTTGGTAAATGAGAGTGGGCAGGCTGGGCTGGGGTGCAGAGATGAGATGGGAAGGAAGTGAGGTGATAGAAATGGATGTGATGTCGCAGAGCTTGTTACAGGCTAAGGCTGGACATGCTTTTTGCAGAGGCTGTGAAAAGAATTGCTTGCAGCTCTGTCAGAGAGAAGGGTAGGAGTTAAAACAGATTGACTTTCCTCCTCCAGCACACAAGTGCTCCTTAAATACCAGGGGAGTACAAAGGGAGCAAGTCTTTAAAAAAAGATTTGTTCTATAGACTGCAAAGATGTGCAATTATTAGCAGTTGTACAGTTTATGGGAGGCAAATGTACATGTGGGGCTTTTATGAAGTGCAAGTAAAGGAAAAAGATAGAGAGAAGGAAAAGGCATGCTTTCCAAATGCCCATCTTTTCTATCAACAAATATTGTCTTAAAGGTAAAAGCTTCGGTGTTTCTTTTTCCCTCGTTGTATGTGCTTGTATTAGTCGCACCCATTTATTTTTGGCATCATTCATGCACTATTTGAAACTTGGCAAGAGTAGGGATGTTATGGCCAACAGTCAGTCTTGCTTCAGGAGTTTCTATGAATATGAATGCCTGAAGTTCACATAAGCTTACTCCGTTGCTATAGCAACACATTTGTTGTGAAATCCTTGTATTTTAAAGGCTAGATCCTGTAAATTAACCTAATCTTCAGTAAGAGCTGCGTTGCTACTGATTTCTACAGATATTGTTTTCAATGAGGTTGCAAATGTTAGAGGAATGGATGAATTTGAGGAATTGATGAAATTAGATTTAATTAGAAACAATTCCAACATGTGAGATCAAAGTAAACTAGTTTTGTGTCCCATCCGGAGAGAGGCTGAGTGTACTCCACTCCCTCGAGGTTCAGAAAGAGTTGAAGGTGCTGAGTAGCACAGCACAAGATGCTGCGGAATGGTGCCTTACACATACAGAGTGCAGACCCTGCAGAGCATCCAGCACCTACTTGGATGTGTCCAGTTGTGAAACAACAGGATAGGAAATGTCCCATAGAAATGGAATATGCAAAATCTGCTGGATTTTTGTTTGTTTGTTTGTTTGTTTGTTCTTAAGGAGAATATTAAAATATTTTTTTGTTTTTATGTTTGCTCAGGGATGTTTGAGTCTCGGTTGACAATAATCCCCATCGAGGCAAACAATTGAAGTCCATATGTTCTGTGTAGGAACAGGGGTCATTGCAGGTTCAGGGTCTTACTGCCTTTTTGTGAAGGGCCATCAAATACACATAATAAACTAACTTGGGAGTGGAGAGGAAGTAGGAACTATTTTTTTTTTCTTCCTGCTGTTTTCTTTTCAGTTGGACTAATCATGGTGTAATGTAACTGTAATAGGTTAACAACCCCAATCCCCCCAGATGCAAGTGGGCTTTTCAGATAGGTGGGATCCTTTTTAAAGAGGTAGCAGAGGCTGATTTCCAGTTTTTCCTTTAGTCCCTGGGCCTCCTGGTGTTTGCAGTTGTTGAAGTGAAAGAAACCCCATGCAGTGTGTAAAGCTAAACCTGTGTTTGAGCTTTTGCAGGATCCAGGTCCAGAAATGGCTCACACCAAGTATCTAAAAAGAGAAATGAATGCCAAATTAATGGTTTTTCTTACTCTTTGACTTGGGTACCTCTGGTATTTCAAGGGCTTAGAGATTTATGGGATTCTGGGTCATTCCCATTCTGCTAATGAGAAGAGAAGAGAAGAGGGCAGGTCCCTGCAGGCCAAATGACCTTTTAGCAGTAGCTTAAGGGGATAGTTCTCTTTATGGAAATGGGCTGACTTGCAAAACTGTATTTTTATACAAAATTGTTTTCTGTTAGACCAGCACATAAAAGTATTTAAAAAACAAAATTTGATTTTGTGGCTGCAGCCTTTAAATATTTAAAAATCACCAAAATCCTTTTAAGATATTTTTCACCTTTACTTAGAAACTGCTCCCCAAATTTCTGTCAGGTTACACTTTTTAGACTGATTTTGCAGGCCGGGATAAAGTAACACTGTGACATTTTAGGGGTGGGACAAAAAGAAGGTACTGGGGACAAGGCTTTAGAGTCTCTGAAAACATTTTTAAAAAAAATATATCTTTGCTGGAAGTTTTGCAATACCCATTAACCATAAGCAATATGCTGTCTTGCCAAAGCAATTGTCTGATTTCCCTTTTAGAGTACACAGGAAGCCTATTGGCATATTCAACAATAGTTCAAATCACCAATGACATTTTTTTATTGCTACAGTGTAAAATAGAATGGTGGGTCTGAATAATTTGTCTTTTCTAAGTACTGCTGCTTGTCTTATAGTAAACAGTAGATATGAATCATATTTTAGGGGCAATCAGAAGCTTTTTTACTATGACGTGGGTGCCTGGTAATTGAAGAAACATATGAATGAAACAAAGTATGTGCATTTTGTCATTCATACAAAGAAGGACTCTTTAACAGTTTCACGGGGCACATTTGGAGCCAGAAAGGGAAATTACAGATGATTCAGAGTCACTGCTGGTGGTTTTCCTTTCCATCTCTGAGATCAGTGAATATGTTTGTCCTGCAGAGCTACAGTGTAGTGCAGAGCTCAGAGTTGGCCTTAGGTACACACAGCTTGCAGGAACCACCCTAGGACTCTCTTCATTTCCTTCTGTCCATCTGTCCCATCTTATTAAGCTCTGACACATCAGTTGAGACACAGTCAGACTTCCTGGGTTCAGCAAGATTCACTTTTCACCTGGCCATTGCCTGTGGGGACAGTTTTACTCCACTAGTTCCATACTTCTTTGTTACATCTTTCCTATGGAAATAGGTTTCCCTCCTTGTCAATTCACATGCAGTGAATCTTTCCAGGAGACTGATCTGTCTGAAACTTAATCACTTCTTTTTTTCTGTTAGGTTTGGGTTATTTCAAGCTGTACCTGCTCTTTAAGCTGGTCTACATGTATGACCACTAAGAACGTTGCAAGAAAGGAGGCAGGGTTATGTGACTTGTGTTACTGAGATGAAGATGAGACCTAATCAGGCTAGAGCTCGAGCTACTCTGGAATCTTACCCCCAGACTTGGGTGCTTTTAATGGGTGAGAACTTAAAAAAGGAAAGACACGGTTGCTGATAGAGTTGAGTTCTGCATGTAAAGATACAGGTAATTTAAGTCATATGATACAGACACAACCCACACATTGCTGGGATCTTGGCTCAAGATGGGTAAGTTATTTGCTAGAAGTGGAAGCAGAGAGTGAGGGCTTTGGAAGGCAACCTTGTTTCAGGCCAGCTCTGGTGGCGATACAGAGCTGGGTTCTCCTTATGGTTAGTTTAGTTTACACAGAGATCTGAGCTATCATGGTAAGTATGCTTTAACACTCAGCCTGGGTAAGCCACAGTCCCCAGGCAGAAACTTCCTTCAGAGCACCAGAGAGATGGATAAAATGAGAGAATTTCAGCATTGTACTTGTGAGTGGTGCCCAGTTGCTGTGTTTGTGGGGCACAAATAAAATCAGAGGTCAAAGTGAATCTAATATAGAAGGTCTTACACAGGCCTGTCTTTAGTCTGCCTGCTGTGTGGTTATCTGCCTCTGCATGCAAGCAGAAGGCAGTTACTGAAACTTGGAGAGGCATCCTGAGGCATCCTTTGCAGTGCTTACTTATTGCTTGAGTTGGTTGAGAGCTATATCTCACTGTGCTTCCAGAGCATTTGCTACTTTCAGACAGTACCAGTGAAGATTCAGAGAAGGTTCAGCCCTTTGCTGGGACAGACTGTTTGTGACCATTAGGCTTCTGCACGGGCAGAGAAACTATTGGCTTTCCAAGGCCTTTCCTTGAAATATCTTGATAGGCAGCCTGGCCACATTCACTCAAGGATGAGGGGTGGTGTGTGAGTCTTCTGGCTCCCTTAAAGGAAGCAAATGCAATGAGGCTTTAGTATACTGACAAATCACTATCAGGATCAGGAGGCAGGCAATGCTCTCCATATTATAATGTGGTATAAGTAGCTCTACTGGCTCCTATCTCTGGCTTGTTTTCACATTTTCTGGCAAGGCAGCACTGTGATCCTCCCCTCTTTCTTCCCCTTCTCCATTATTTGCTTTGTATGTTTATTGGCAAATTGGAGCTAGCATGGAAGCTTGGAAGGCTGTCTTGCCTGAAGCTTGGCTTTCTGACAAACAGCTGGCCCCAGCTCCAGATAGTTTGTTCTGGATGCTTGAAGAGAATGTATACTTTTTAAAGTGGTCCATTGAATGTCACTATGATGCTCTGCAGAAATTCAGCTCTAATTAGGTTTGTCTGATTGCAAACAAGATGAACAGAAAGCAGTTTAGAATTGTCAGTTTTTCATTCTTTTTCTTTCCAGTTTTGGATGCTGAGATCATTTCATCTTCATCTTCTTAAGCACAGAGGTATCTTGTCCTGGCTCACTGGTTTTGATGACCAGGGCAATGATATCAGTTTAAGTGGCTTGCTAGATTTAACTTAACTGGCTTATTTCTTTTTTCTTTGGGACTGAGAAAGCTCCACAGAAAAATACTGCTGATTCACCTGTTTTGGGAAATGCTATGTTTGTAAAGAATAGCATTACACAGGACTTGCTGTATTACCCCTCACTGTACCTAATTATCCCCTGACAGAGAGGTGAAAAGGCCTCACTAACGTTATGTAAAAAAAGAAGTAGCTGAGCAGTAAGACGTAGTGTAACGAGGCAACCAGGTGCCACTAATTGCCAGGGAGTGAGCATGAGCTTGTGTCAAGCCCACCTGTGCCCAATTAGGGTGGGCCCCCACTGCGCATGAGCAGGACCAGGGGGCCAATAAAAGGTGAGGCCTGAGACACAGCTGGGGCTCACTCCTGAGCTAGCCAGCAGAGAGATCAGTCGCTCTCAGAGCAACAGCACCGATCCAGGCTAGTCAACCCTGTGGCTATAGGCTCGGAGCACTGTTCGTGAGTCTCTGCTGGAACACCTGGTTGGACCTTGAAGCGCCGTACCCTGAAAGAGGTTCGTCTTGCTACAGTAAGAGGTACTGGATCCCCTTGTGCTGCAAGATGAAGCAGAAGTACAAGGATTAACTGAAAAGAAGTGGTGATCAAGAGCAAATGGACTGCAAACACAATGCCTGTGATTAGTGAGGCAAGTATGTTCTTCACATGATCGTTACTACTAATGAGAATAGTTATTTTTATCCACTTCTTGAACTATAAGTTTTCAGAGGGAGTAAAAGCAGTTAAAAAGTACTAATCAGTGAGCAAAAAGAGAGTGTCTCTTAGGTGGTACAGATTTGTTTCTTAGTTCAGACAGCCTGAAGCAAATTCTGGGCTGATACTTCCAGACAGAAGAGGCTTGCAAGCAAAATCAGAGCCAGCAGCTGAAGCAGCCAAAACAGCCCAGGGCAGGAGCCAGTTACCCATACTTGGCCTCCTAACACTGCAGGGAGGTGGCTGCAGGAGGTGACCTGTGGAGATTCCAGGTAGAGCCACTGCTGCTCTCATTTAGGAAAGCTGCTATCCCATGTGTTCCTTTCCACAGTAGATGTGCTGGCTGAAGGAGTCCCCTCTCTCTGCTTCCCATCAATTTAATATCTATGGGCCCAGTGATAAGAGTAGCTAATTGCTTTCCTTCCCTTACTATTTACTGTCTGAATGGTGTGCGGTCACTCCCTGAACTGGTGTTAAGTCCAAACAAGCCTGCTTAAGCAATGTCATTTAAGCAGTTAACTAGTCTTAAGTTAACTAGTCTTCATTGCTCACTGAAGCAATTGTTAACAAGCCTTCCCCTTTTATCTTGGGCCATTTGTACTAAGTTGCTGCTGGTTTATTTAGCATGACTTGTTCAGACTAGGACTTACCTGAGAAGAACTGAATGATCTGCCCAACTTTTGCTATCTTCTAGCAGAAGTGGAAGGCTGGTTGGAGATAGGTCCTCTGTGATCAGAAGAGAATACATGAAAGCACTAGAAATTACACCATGGCATCTCTATAAAATTGGCAGCATTAAGGGTGTGCATGGATTTACTTTTGGTAGTTTATGAAGTAAATTCCACATTTAAAATAATTAAACTAGGATAAAAAGCGTCAACTGGTTTTGGGAATAATTTATATTTCATCGTGTTGTCTGAGCTGTAGTAAATATGCATGCACAAGCACTTAGTCCCTGAGCTGGTAATGTACTTTGAACATCACTAATTTCTGTTGTTGAAAGTGAAGGTGAGTCAAAATACTCCCTTAGACTCTGTGTCTGCGTGGGGATAACTTCCACAACTTAGCTCATGTTCAGTGTCTTGAAAGTGTGTCTGAGGCGTCAGACTCTCATAATGGAAAAATGGGGAATATCTGTGACAGGCAAGCTGTCTTTTTGCTTTGCTGAACAGCAGGCTGTAGTCCTAGTGGATACTGGAGTGGGGAGATAGCATGTTGCGTTCCTTTAGAGTTCCAACTGGAAGCATGGGGAACATGGCCATGAATGACATCTTGTCCATGGTGCATTTTGCAGAGCAAGGGTGTATTTCTTCTTGTGCTTGTTAAACACTTCACTGTGCAAGGGTATAAACAGTCCTGGTAATTACCTACCACCCCCTGCCCCAGCATATCCAATGATGCAGAAACCTGCTTCTAACCTGGAAAGAGGGCTGCTGGAAGCTTTTCTCATATGTGATTTCAATTTTCCCTTTTGCCTGAGAGCAAGATCCCTCAAAATTCTTCACTAGTGAAACCTAAGCTACAATATGAACAGGGAAATGTACCACTTGGAAATCTGATGCTGGAGAAATCCTTCTGGACCAACAGACCTGGTAAGGAGTGGCCTGCATTATCATGTTCACATGTGCATGTCATGTGTCACACACACAACTTAACAAAATAGCACTTAAAATTCTTTACAACCTCAAGAGCACTTTGCAAGCACCAACTAGTCCTGGTAGAGCCCTCCCTGTTGTGAGGTACTAAAAGAGGTGGTATTATTCTCAACTTGAAACTGAGATGACCTTGGTGTAGTTCAGTGGGCTAACCCCTAGGCTACCCAATGCAGACACAAACTTTGGCTCCTGTCTTTGACCACACCCTTAAAACTGATTTATCAGCCTGCAGCCTGGATCCTGGAAGTGCTTCATGAGAGACCATGCAGGGATGGTCAAAGCTCTGCAGGGGCCATTTTGCCATATAAAAGAAAATCACAGTCCCATCAAATAATACCATCGTGTCTTATGTCACAGACAGCAAAGATCTGCAGCCAAGCTTGTGTGGGTGACTAACTGCTTTGAAGAAGTAAAAGCCCACTGTATTCTGCTGTATAATAAGTCTCCAGCTGTAATCTAAGTGCTATTCCATATCCACAAAGAATTCTGGGCTTGGTGTGGATTCATAGTGTTTCCCATAGAAGCCCATTGAAGTGAAATCTCAGTCTTCAGGTTGGCTCTCAGTCTGTGTTTTTTGCGGCTGAATCACAGCTTCAGCCTTTACTAAAACACTTTTTGGCTGAAGTGTTTTGGTGACACCATCTCTTTATGGAGGCAATGTAAAAATAAAAGTTTCTGGTAGCATTCTGATCCTGGTTGCAATTTCCCCCCCCCCTCCCCTTCCAAGAGAAAAGAGAAATCTGCGTACATCAGCTGTCTGACCTGGAAGTAACTGGCGATATATGAAATACCTGAACATCTTTCCAGTTTTTGGAGAAGCTGTGCGTGGGGGTTGGAAAGAGGGGCTGACTGCCTCTGACCGATAGGTGAGCTTTGGAAATTCTGCCCTTGTTTTTAGGTATTTTCAAATATTTGGAGAACAAGATTAAAATAAATGACTGACAAAATTATGATTACACTTTTCAATATTTCCATGGCTGAACAATAAGGACAGCACATGAAGAAAGAGCTGAAAGTAACATTATGGTTGTAGGAACAGCAGAAGTGTCAACGTTGATTTAAGAAAAAAGTCACACAGATGATTTTATTTGTTCCTGGTCCTCCTCTGTGATACTTCAGTCTGTTTACACAGCATTACCCAGACTGACATTTCCAATGTGTGTCCAAATTAGTTTAATTTAAAATTGCAATGCATATTGAAGACAGAGAATTACAGCTCATATTCAGTAATCTTCCAGAAATTCACCATTACTACTGATTAGTTTTTATTAACACCACTAACAACTGAATTCAAACAGAATGTTATTTCAGATCACATTAAACTGATGATGAGTGCAACATTTCTATTGTTTGGAGCTGACAAAGATCCACTGGAAAAATGATTCCCTGCAAGGTACAGATGGATTTTTCAGCAAATCGGAACACAAAATGTGTTTGTTTTAGGCTCAGTATTCTAGACTAAGAAAATACCCTGAACTGTGTCACATTGTCTTTTAAAAAGGTATGTTTCCAAAATCAGGGGGGGAAAGTATTCTGGATAATAAATAAATCCTTTCAGCTTCAAAGAGTCCACTGTGGTAAGGATGAATGAAAACACAGAGTTTAGGAATATGAGGAAAGTGGTTTAAGTAACAAGACTGAATAGCAAAGCCCATCAAAGCCATTAAGGCATAAACCAACAGATTTTAAAAAGTGAGAGTTGAAGATTATTTAGCATGGTGTGGAGGCTTTGCAGAACCCATTTCAAATGAGGATGGAACAAAAGAATGAGCAATTGCAGCTTTAGGGGAGATTTATTTCAGTGGAAGGGAAAACACTTGCTCTCTGATACCAATTAACCAACAAGAGGACGGTGTCACAAGCCCCCAATATTAAAAATGTAAATCCCAAGCCCAAGGGTGCCTGAAATGCAGGTCATACAATTTGAGGGGAGAATGCATAAAGAGATAACGAGACTTGTATTCAGACCACATCGGCTGCCTGATTATCTCCTTGCCTTCTGCCTATTCTGCTAGCTTACAATAAGAGAGTGTCAGGAGAGAGGAGCAGGAGGCTTCATGGGTGTATAGGATCACCTTGAGAAGTGGGCTGAAGTTGATCAACTGTATGCCACAAAGGTTTGGAAAACAGGAGATTAAAACCTGATACAGTACTAGGAGACAAACAGGTCAGAGAGAATGCAACACAAAGGATTGTGGCACAGTTTTTGTACCCTACGACCTTGGATCTTTGTGTGAGATTTCAAATCAGTGGTTCCCAACAGAGGGCATGACAGGAATCTTTTGGAACCTCTTGGAGAGTTAGTATGCATTTGCTTTCTCTCACAAGGGGTCATGACCTCAGCTGAGGCCATGACATCCAGAAAGAGCATTTCAGAGTGTCACAAGCATCATGGGAATCCTGTTACCGATGTGCAGTTTTCAGTTCAAAAGACAGCATGAACAAGGTGGAGCACAAGGATTCTGGCAGGGAGACTTTGGATCAGTTGCTTGCCATGGTCAGGGAGGCTGTGGACTTGAGTGGCACAGCTAAAGCTAAGTATCTTCATTAGTACTGATGAAATTAGGACCCCTGCTGTCGCCCTTGAGGATGTGCCTGAACTGGAAAGCTGGATCTGGAATCTCTCAGGGCTTGGGCCTGAGTCCAAGTGAGGCAACATGGGCTATTTTGGTAATACCAGCTCATTTTCCATGCTATTATGACAAGAGGTGAATGCTGGTGGGTAGATGAGCTGAGGCTCTAATACTACTATTTACCACAAGTTTAGCATTAAATGTAAAAGGCTTTTGATATAATTTCTGTGTAATAGCTATGGTTGATAGTAATGATCTGAAGCTAGAGAAGAAGAGACAATATTGCAGACACCAGAACATAGCATCAAATGCAAGACTGTACTGCTATGAAAGAACCTTGGATCACAGAAATTCTATTTTTAATGACTGTAGGTGTTTCTTCATTATATTAAGTAGACATGTTGCTTCAAATATGGCAGCCTTTGATTTATTGTAAAGAGATTGTGGTTGGAATTAAATGAAAATTCATAGGAAAATGAATCTAAATAAGAATAATTGAAAAGATTCATGGTTCATTTGTGCTTATATTTATCATGCCTACTGTCTCAAGAAATACACTTATTTAAAGCCGAATGAGAGATTGTAATTCACTAACTTTACATTTATGATGTCACTGTGTTGTCTATTCCATAATCAGACATGTTAAGCCTGAGCAGCAATTTTTGCAAAACACTATTATAGAGTTATAAATGTCATTAAACAATAGACTGAGATAGTGCCTTGTAACTTCAACCTCTGGATTAAAAATGTTACATGGAATGCAGGTATTCTATTTAAACCCAAAGCCTTGGCATTGTCTTTCCCATTGCCATTAATGCAGTAAGCTGTTTTTTAATTTACATCTATTTTCCACTTTAGACTCTCATCTGTTATTTCTCCCTTACATTTTCACAGTTTCCTTGTCCAGTTCTAGTAAAACAGAATTCAAACATCCACAGCCCTCCCACAGAAAATATTAGAAGTGGATTTACTGTGTGGCTGGGGAATCTGAAGTTTGTAAGAGCAGAAATTGTAGTGTAAGACTGTCTTGGGTTATAACAATTGTGTTTACCTTTCAAAAAAGAATCGGTTTTTTTTCAGAGCCCGTAGAAATTTAATTTCTAGAAGTATCATTTTTGCTGCTCTTGGATTTTGGGCCGATTCAATTCTGTACCATGTAAAAGCAAAGCAGAACTGGGATATTCAGTGTCTGAGTCACACCTCTCTCACCTCTGAAGTCGAGTTGGCAGATCAAGTGTTAATGATCTCTGTCTATATCTTGTAGTTTGTTTTTCTTTTTCTAGAACTGTTTCTTCGTTAGTAACTTTTGAAACCTCGAACGTCCTGTTGAAGACTTAGGTTATTCTTCATACTGCCCACTAGGGAGAGCAAGTGGCCAAGGTAATATCTTGCCTAAGTTCTGTTAAGAGTTTCTGAATTGAAAAGAGCACACCCCCCTCTACCCGGCCCAATCTATCAAATGCCATTTAATGCCCTGACCGTTTATACATCCTTTTTATTTCTTAGTCCAGAGGTGTGGCTTGGAAGCTTCACCCCAGATAATTAAATCTTTCTATTTCACTCACCAAAACCGGGCAATGGTACCAATGGTACCAATACACACTGTTCCCTCTGACAGAGCAGTAAATTTCAGCTGTTGGCAATGCTTTTAGTATAGCTCATTGTTCCTGTGGGCAGAGCTTGCACTGGATTGTAACAGTATTGATGGAGAGGTGTGAGGATTTTGCTATTGGTCTACAATAATTCCCAGAATGTGATGGAAGATATATCTACATTTCTGTCAGTCCTCAGGTAACACGAAAAGGTTTTTAAAGATTTCTGTTGTAGTTGCACTCGTTTGAATTATTACATACGTAATAGACTTCTGTTGTTCACACTCAATACTGGACAAGGGTTAAAGGGGACTCCTTTCAGTTGGGATAATTATATGCTTCAGAGGTGGACGTTCTTGTTCTTACTGACAGGTCTCTAATCAAGAAGCTGAAGAAATGGGGTGAGAAGTTTAAAGGGAAATCCTCACTCACTAAAATCTTAACCCATACTTCAGTATCCCTCTGGGATATCTTCTTATCACAGAAACAACATTTAAAAAGTTATTTACCTTAGCAAATACCCAGGCAGGGATGTTAAGAATGGCTGTAGTGCCACACAGGAGTGGACTGTGAAACAAAGGAACTTGCCAGTGCCCAAGATCCTGCCTCAAAATTGTAATTGCTTAGGGAAAGCGATTCTCTGCTTCATAAAACCTTATGTACTGCAGAGCGAGTGACTCATCAATATGGGAATATTACTACTAACTCTTAATGCAACTATCCCCTCTAAGGGCAGAAAAGCTGAGGCCTGATTCTGTTCCCAGTAGAAATTATGGGATTTTTGTAGATGATTTCAATGGACATTGGATCAGACCTTGGTTATTTTTATGGTCTAAATGTCCTTTGCATTCAGGGCTTATGCCATTACAATGACTTATGTTTGTAATAAGAGACATATTGCTTTGGATATAAATACAGCCATGAGTATCAAATACAAAAAAGTATTTAAGCACATTGAGCCAAATTTGTCCCTGTTGCAATTCCAAAAACTTAATAGAATTACACCAGGGACAGCATAGGGGTAGCATAGCAATATAAGTAATTGGTAATGGAATAAGCTTTTAATTGTCATAATGTAACCCCTTGTCCCTCATTCTCAAATTTACTGATAACAAGCATAAATAGTCAGGAAAAAAACCATACCCGTTGCTGTAAAGGGAATACAATGGAATGGCTATGACTAATACAACGTGGCATGATGGAAGATTCTTTATGGATCTGCATGCATGGGGAACTCAAAAATCAGTTGTTATTAAATATGTGCATATGTTTTAGAAGATGTCCTCGTCACGTGTTTTGCAGTGTCCCAATTCATGACTTCCATTCCTGAAGTCTCTGGTCAGCCCTGTTTGCCCTCACCAATACCCTTTGAAGTCCTGTGCTTCTTGTTGTGTGAGTGAGGAATTCAAGCACAAAGAAACACGAGGGTGAGATTCACAGAGGACCTCACCCTAAAGATTTAAGTCCAAGGAGCGAAAGTCCCAAAGCTTACATGAGCTGCTGAACAGAAAGTATCTTAGAGCCAATGTGCAGGAAAAGCAAGGCATGGAGATGTAGTAGAATCCAGGTCAGCTGAATATGGTCTGTGTGAATGCAGGAAGAGATCAGAGGGAACAGGGGCACTCATCCTGCCTGATGTTTTGCAGACTCCAGAGCACAGCTCTCCCCAGCCCAACAGTGAAGTGATCTCGAATCTTTTGACGTTTAACCTTAGCAGCTCATGGATTTGAGAATTCAGGTGAGTTTCTGCTCATCTACTTTTAATTTTGAAGAGACTTCAGCTTTGTCTGAGTGGAGGAATTCTTTTTAAAGCCAGTTGCCTTTGGGTTTTTTGCCGAGCTATAAAGATAGTGTGTGCCAGGAATTTAGAGCTCTATATACAGAAATGGTAAACCCCTACATGGGTCATGAAAGTTAAGGTGCAGAGGGCAGTTCTGAAAATTTTCAAAAAGCCATTCTATCTTATTTTGAGGCTTAGTGGAGTTTGGGTATGACATCAATTTTGTTAAGCTGCTGTCTGCTCTGCCTGGAGGAGAATGTTATGTCTCCATCCAGATACCGGCACATCCCTATTTTTGTGCCAGCTATGCCAGTTACAAAGTTTTAGATAAGCATGATGAGACATGACAGGGCACACTTTATTGAATAATAATGCCTGCCTAAATGCATTTTTCATCTGCATTTAAATGCAATGCATTTGAAGTAAAGCAGCAATTCCAAAACATATTTTTGTATGTATACAGCAATGGGTACCTCATTACTGTTTACATGTTATGCAAATTAAGGAAAAAGAGGTCTGACTATTGAAAAAATATCCAACTGCTGCAGAAATCAGTCCTAAGCAGAAACTATGATAACTTTATATTTGGAGGGAATTTCTTTCTTAGCCTTTTCCCCCCTTCTGTATTTTTAAAGCATTTATATTATTTAAAATGGATCTTTATACACTAGAGGTCTTTAGGAACCTGCAGGAGACGAAAGCCTGCAGCAGCCCTTCCGATGCTGACAGTTTAAACCTAAGAAGCTCTGACATTACTGGGAATCCTTTTGAAGTGGCTGCAGCTTGAGGAAAATCCAGCTGTTCCAGAAAAGGAGACTTTTCAATTAAACAACATCTTCCTTTCGATCAAAGATAGATTTTTAAAGACTTTTAAATTGGCTTTACACTGTTGGTATTAAGCGAGGACTGGATTTCACCTCTTGCCTTTCAGGGCTGGAGAGCTGAGCCCCACTTGGGCTTTATGCCAGATGGTTAGTAGACTGGAACCAGAGGGATGGGTTATTTCTTTTAAAGGAGGAAAACGAATTGGCAGCAGGAGTGAGCTTATTAAATTGTCTCGGTTTGTGTTTATTAATGCGTTTGCAGAGTCATCAGGTAGACTCTCAACTGAGAATTTCACCAGTAAAACAGCCCGTTTCTAGCATGGGCTCTCTCATGGTGTTCCCAAGCTCCTGGCTGAGCTTAATGCTCCCTTCTTCCTGCCAGGTACAGAGGCCCTTTTATTTACTGACTCAAATTTTGGTTTCTGTCTTCCAACTTACTTTCAGCTCCATGTGTGTTTTACTGTGCTGCAAAACCATTAACATTTCTACTGTAGGCAGCTGAGCCAACTCCTCTCTTACACATCTACTGACTATTAAGGAACCATTTAAAAAGAGATAGAGCACCACTGAGACACCTTTTTGTTATTTCCATATCTGCCTTGAAGGTATCTACATAAATGTAGCCATAGAAGAGGACTTAAATTGTGCTGCTTCTTCCCTGCAGCTGAGGGGGGGCAGGAAGATTTTTCTTTGCATTTTCTCCCCGCTCCTTAACCCCTATATTGCTTTTGCCCACTTACCTCTTTCCTTCTCTGCTGTGATACTCTGGGTTATATTTCCTCCTGAGCCCCTGAAGGGGACAATACCAGGAGTCCTTTTCCATAGCCTCTGTTGCATCAGACAGAGCTCATGTGTGATACACAGCCAGAAAAGGAGGGCACAGGAGAAAGATGGGTTCCCCCTACAGCTTAGGAAACTGAAACTGACAAACAGCTTTTTCTTTACTGTTTTCCTTTTCTAAGGAAGCTTGAGAATGTTTGACTTTGAATGTGCCATGTAATGTTTTAGCAGGTAGTTGCTGAATTTGTTGTAGTGAGATTTAATATCAGACTGAGTGAGCAATAGTGATTAAATGATTCATTGAGCCTGAGTACAGATGTAGTCTACCCAAAAGGTCAGGTCTTTGTTGGAAGCAATGCATAATGGGATTTTCTGGCAAGATCACTCTGTTTTTCCTGTACTTGGTGCTTTGCTTATCTCTCAGGGACAGCTCATCCCACAAATGCTCTACAGCTAAAAATTTCTCCTGAACTGAGTATGGAAGGCTATTTCCTGCCATGTAATACAGGAACAGAGTCCTGCCTTTTTTCTGACTTGATGACCCTTGAACTCAACAAAGGAAAAGCTATCACCTACAGGCAGATACAGCATTTTCCATTTCAAACAGTGGCACAAACCATTGGGTACATTTTATAGTTGAGACTGGGCTATTGGCCTTTTAATTTGCAATGAACTTTACTGAACAGTTTACTTAGGTACTCAGTTCCATGTATTAACTGAGACTGCAGCCTTGTTGGTCTTTCACCTAGGTCTTGGCAAGAAGTTTGTCAGAAGATAAGGCATCTCAGGGAAGTTAGTTATGAGCCATGCACTTGAGATTTTTTGGTAGCTCCAAATTAGTAGAGTCTGGAGTGTGAAAAGCTAATCTGAATTTTCCTAGATCCACAGAAGTGCTCAGGATATGCTTCTGTGCTGTAGTTCAAGATGGTACAAGCAGTTCCTTTGGCATTATGGGTAATTTTGTGATTCTTGCATGAACCATGAATAAATCATCTCAGCCTCAGGGTCCTTGGGTGCCTTTCAATTGTTTGTATCCAACATAATTTCATAATTGTCCTTTGTGTTTTGTTTTCCTTCCTATTGAATGACCATTTTCCTACCTCTTGGCTACGAGGACCTCACCTTCCTAAGCTTTGGTTCCTACACAGGAGGAGACACAGAAGAGAAAGATTTGAGGCAAATTCTGGAAAGTTGCTTTTCTAGAAGTAAATGAGAATCTTTTTGATTTGAGAAAGATTTTTTTCTCCTGTTAGATGGAGTTCAGGATCCCAGTTTTATACCAGATCTCAGTTTACTCCAATGGCAGGATCTGGTAGCACTGCTGTATGCCTGGGGTAAGCCAAGGAACAGGACAGTCCACAGTTCTCTTGCAGAATTTAAGAATATACTGAATTAAGATCGTACTTTAATCTCTGTTTTGTCTTAGCTGCAGACCTTGGCAGGATGGTTTGGCAATTCACAGTTGTTGATAATACTTACTGCATCTGACTGCACTTCAACGAGCAGAGAACTTCGTGCTGTCCCCTCAGTCCCCCACACTTCTCCCCATCCCCTGCCTTGATGATCCCATGGGTTTGAAGCTCATCTGTGGAAGTAATTTTTTTCTAGTGGGATGCTTGTCAGATCATGTCAGCTACAAATTGCTCTACTGAAGGTGCAGAAATAGAAAACCTTACCTGTTAGTTGTGGTGTAGTGGCTTTTTTCCCCTCTGAATCTCAGGGCAACCATTTGCAGCAATTCTCCCAACAACTCTCAGGGCAACGTAACGTAGTATGTGTGGTTTTATGTCTTTTTTTGCTGCTTCCTTTGTGTCCCAAATGTATCTGATTATGGGAAAAAAAAAAAAAAAAAAAAAAAAGAGAGAAAGAACTGTTACATCTACACAGTTATTTTTCCTTGGTGTGACTTTCAGCCAGGATATAACCTGGTGGAGCATATGCATGAAAACCCGTTTGTTCAGCTTATAGGGAGATGTGAATGGCACAAGGCCCCTGTGAACATGGAGGAATCCAGAAGAAATGTATTTGCTTATGGCAAATATAAACAAACCCACAGCCTTTCCTGGGGGTCTGCAGATCTCCATGAAGTGTCTGACACACCGAATGCACGTGCTAGAAATCCCCAGACTCTTGTTCTTGCACACAGTCCTGGCAGCATATCTGGCAATGCAGCTGGTATTTGTCTTGCACCTTTAGAAGTGTGAGGAGGTAGAGAGAGAAGACTCTACTAAGGGAGAGAAAAAAAAAGGCTTTGGAAAAAAAATTCTATTCTTGTACTGGATATTAGAAAAAAAAAGGTAGGGAAAAAATGTCTTCAATTAGACTTACTCTCAAGGGGATATTGCTTTTTGTAGTAAAGCTCTTCTAGTAAATAGGAAATCTAAAGAAAAAGATATAAGAACTGTCCTAAAACCTTATATTTCCTTGAGGTGTTTCTGTAGGTGTTCCTCTCAGCATGTCTGCTCTGGATGTGTCTTTGCTTCTTTTCAGTTCTCAGGTAACGGAGGCATATCTGAATCAGATGCTAAGGCCTGGAAACCCATTTATAGGTAAAAATGCATGGTTATTGCATAGGGACCAACTCCAGCCCTTGCAGTGAGAGTGTTACTCACTTAATACTGCTGCTGCCGTGTCCAAGGCTTTGCAAGCAGCTGTGAGAGCTGAAAACAATCCAGATTTTTTCCCCCAGTGTTATAACTCAGCCTGTGAAAGGGTTCACATGTTTTGTCCCTGATCTGTTAAAGGTAGAGCCAGATGGATTGGTTTAAACCAGAACTGTTAACCAATGACCATTTTGTTGGTCATTGGGTTAGCAAACAGTGGTTGAAAAGAAGCTGAACTCTTCTCTGAAAGTGTCTGAGTGGGCCACTTTCATGCAAGGTGATCTAATTTCATGAAGACACGCAGAAATACCTTGGGAAAGGAGACAGTCTGCAGTTAATGTCTTTACTCCTTTTGTGCCGAGGAAAGTTTCATGGCTGTTTCTGCCCAGGAACTCTTTGGGTGGCAAAGAGCTAGTGAGGTGGATTTTTAAAGATTGCCTCTTTTCAGGGCTTGAAGTACTGCAGAATGAGGCAGCTGTCGAGTAGGGTAGTCTGAATGTACATTTCTGTGCTAATACTGGGGGTAGGGTCTGGAGGTGAGGTGGGTTTGGCAGCAGATGTGAGAAACTGCATATTAGGGAAAGAAAGAAGGAGAACAGAGATGGATATAATTGTTTTAAACTCACAATGGACCAGGAAGGCAAGGCTCAGACATTGTCACTGGTAGATACTGGAAGCCAAAATGAATATTACTCTCTTAAATACTATGATTACTTGAGTTGAGAACTTTGACCTTGCTGGACACATATTTGGGGGGAATTTACATGATGAGCCTTTTTGCCAGTGGGTGTGTAGAGGTAGGACTCACTTCCAGCGTGTGAGTGACAGATGTCACCAGACAATGTCACCAGATGACAAAGCCAGCTCTAGAAGAGGGTGCTTCCTGCAAACTGATAGAGTTTGTGCTGTCATGAAAAACCTGCTGATCCCTGCTCTTCCCACCTCCAGAAATCTTACGTGGAAGAATATAGCAATGCAAACCTTACTGTAACAGTCATAGACTCAGGTCATATAGGGACCAAGAGACTGCCTGAAGACTGCACAGGAAATGTATGCAGTATGAGGAAATAAATGCTGATCTCCAGAGCTTCAATTCCAGCCTCTTAATAGCCCTCATCCCTCCTGGGCAACTGCCTTCCATTGGGATTTCTTGTCCATGGCAGGGTGAATTGCATCAATTAATGTTGTTTCTTTAATAAGTAGAGTGGTCAAAGAATGAAGGGCTCCTAGAGGAACAGATGGTAAAGTTTCAATTGACCTTCTGTAGCAACATCTTTTCTGGTTTGGTGTAGAGTGTTTTGGGGGTACCACTAGGAGGTATAAAACCCAAGCTAGCAGCAGAGCCTGTTTTTCTTGTGCAACAGTTACTGTGGTGTGCTTGGGTATAAATAAGTGTTCTGGTCTGCTAAGAAAAGCCAGTGCTGTTTCTGTTTCACCTTAAAAAGTAAGAAAGCAGCCTGATAAATAAAAGATGAGAAATTAGGCCTTTCAAGAGCACATTTTCAAAAGTAAGGAGTTCACATACCAAAATGTTTGCAGCAGACTTGGTAAAACTCTGCAGAATCAGGCCCTTAAAAATTAAATGCACTCAAGCTAAATTGGACTCTAAAAGACATTTCAGATCACCTGCAAACCCACAAATCTGAAAATCTCCTCATGAGTATGAGGAGGAATGTCTAGGCCCTCAAATCCAGTTTTTAGTTGGTACAGGTAGTCGCATCACCTGATGCACTGTGTTTCTTCTGTCTCTGCAGTCAGTGTTGCAGCTTCCCTTTACTGAAACAGGGGCCCAGCCTTGGAACTTCTTGAAAAACAGAGTCTTAAGGTTTCTTTATAACAGATCTCCCCTCAGTCAAGCCATTTGAGGTAAGAAGTGCCAGACTTGCAACACCTTTATGCATCCATAAAACCATACTAGAAGAGAGAGACTTCCTAGCGTTCTCACAAACTTGATGGAGAGGGCTCTGTGATAGTGTCAGGGCACTCTTGTGCACATGAGCCTCCCATTGTTTCAGACTGGGAAATGTGTTCACAGATGGTAACCCTACTGTAGGGAACCTGAATTCTGGAGACTGGGATAGACCCTTATTCCAGGCACCTGACTTCAGAAAACTGGATGAATCAGTGTCCCTTCATTGCCTGTAGAAGCTGGCCAGGGAACCTGGTCTTTCTGTGCTTGAAATTGGTCTTTCCAGGGGCTCCAGCACCTCCTTCTTTTCTGGAAACTGAGTAATAGCCACAAATATGGACTAAGCACTGGTTTATAGGGCAAAACCAGCTCCATTACACCTCCCCTTCACAGAAGCTTACTGGCAGTCAGTGTAACTTGTATAAAAGGAATTATTTTCTTGGGAACTTGCACATAACAAAACATGTTGCATTCTGCTCCCATTTCCAAGTGATTTTAAGTGTAGTGTGGGGTTGCTGTGTGCTCCATACACATAGACCAGGCTTATAGTGACCAGAGGGAGGCAGGAATAATGGCAGTGAGGCTCATAGCTTCTGAAACATTTACAGTTTCTCAGCTGTACACAATGAGGGGAAAAAAAGGAATCCTTGTTACCAATTTCGAATAGCTGAGGAGCCATCAGAGCCCCAGGCTGCAAAGTACAAAGTACAGGAAAGATGGAGATACAACCCTTGCTATATTTTTTAGTTCACTTTGCTTCAGCTAAACATATGGGCCATGTGCTGGAAGAGTTATTTATTTTGGAAAAAATTCACCCTGAATAAGTGGGAGGGAGCAGTGTTTTGGTTTGGTGTTTTTGTTTTTTTGGTTTTTTTTTTTTTTTTTTTTTTTTTGAGAACATAGAGCATAGTGGGGACAAGTGATTTGCTTTCTATACTCCAGTCAGCCTGAGGAGCTGACCTAGGGCTGTGTCACAGAGGTATCTGTACAAGTGGAAGTGCCCCCAGGGTGTTGGAACACAGATTTATGGGAAGGTGGTCCTTTACCCTTGATTTCTTACTATACTCTTGTGCTTGTAGAAGTGCAGAACTATACTGGAGAGCTTCTGAGAAGCTGAAAATGTTCCCTATTCATGGACTTGATCTACAAACCATCTGTAAATCCTTGACAATGGATATCAGGTGGGTCAGGTGTTCAAGAGCCACCTCTGAATTCAGCCCCTTTAGACTTTATCTGCACTGCTCAGGCAAATATGGAAACACTAAGGATGAAGCACAAGACTCCTAAATGCACTATTAATGGAGGAAAATAATGTGTGTGTATGAAATATTTTGAGAAGGTACAGTCTTATGGCTTTTATCCTTTCCCTTGTTGTATAATGGTGTTTGTGGTTACTTACTCAGCCATCACTGCAGTTTCTGCTTTGGGAATATAATCACCTACTAATGCAATTTATTGCCTCATATATTTCTCTGCCAAGAACATTATCCCTTAAATAGAGGCTTTGTAATAATAACCTCTGATTTCCACAACTTCATTGTTAATTTCCACAGTTTCTACCTACAAGTATTAAAACTCTAAGCTATCCATGACTCCCCGATTGTTTTGGCTTATTCACAGTAAATCCAGTATTTTCTCCCTAGAGTTTTTTATGCTTTAAAAAGCATTAGACCTTGAGGTACTCTGCCCAGTGCCATTCGGGGTCCTATGCTGGGAACACTGGAGTCCACTGTGGAGTTATGCTGAAGATTACGTGGCATATATAGTGTTCCAGGACAAAATGCTTTCCACAACACCCAGTTACTGGGATCTCCATGAGGTCCTTAAGTGTTCTAGAGCAGAAGAGGAGCGAGATGACTCTACAAGTGGTTATGTCAAGACCAGAGGGCTGAAGGAACCTCAGCAGTACTGGTGTCTATATTTACTGGGGGACTGACCCTGTACAGTGGCAGTCCTCTGCCTTATTCTAGTTCATTTCCTCAATTTATTTCTTCACCAGTCTTGGAGGATAAAGGTAAATAGAGAGCCTTTGTGGAGCTGCTTTTTGTGTCCCAGAGGAAATACAACACTTCTTCATGTGGCTTTTTCACATTATGTCTCTATGATTGTTTTACCTTAGAATCCTTTTATTTATTATCACTTTTCATGCCAGAGCTAGAAAGTATGCCAGTCCAATACTGTCACCAGCTGTACAACCAGCTTTGTTTTTCTGAATCACGTATAGGAAGTTTTTCCATCTATCTCTAAATACTGCTGAGATGATAGCATTTGTCTTGTTTGTTCTGAGGAACCCCAGGAGGTTCCCTTACAAGGTGGGGTAGGTGAAATGCCTGTAGAGCCCTCCAAACTTCCAGTGTTTTTTCTGCAATATTTTGACTTTTCAGTTATTGCAACAGAAATGCTTTCCATTTTGCCACAGCAGACAGCTTGTATGAACAGGTTGGGAGGTAGTTCCAGGGAGGGAAGAAGAGGTGGTTGGTCTCCTGAAGAAATTCTAGGATGCAGTTGATCAATGGATTATTGCATTCTGCTGCTTACTGAAACCACAGAACTCCAAGACCTAGGAGCAAATTTGCAGTTCAGTCCTGAGAGACCCTGGCTGTGAGTGGTGTCTCTCCTTACTAACATTTTCAATGCCTTCTGGTCTCTAGGACAGGTCCCATGTCCCATCTCCCGTCTTCTTTTCTCTCTTTACACCCATGACCATTGTGAGTGAGGCATTAACTCCTTGCTTGCTGGAAGGTAAATTGGTCAACTGGATATTGTCACCCCTCCCAGTACGATGTGGGCCAATGAGCAGGAACAGCTGGCACTGGCTAAATGTAGGACTAACATGTTTTCTTTTTTCTGCGTAATTATCTGATTTAGTTTTACAGATGCCATTTGGCGGCCTCGTTCTGTCCTGGGCTGGCCTTGTTTCAGTGGGTGGGCTTCTGACCTGTCTGTAGTATACGTAGCTTGTAAACCATTTGGAGATCCTTCTCTGTGAAAGGCACTTCATGATACAAGCCAGGGGTTTCCCAGCTGTGGTATGCATTTCACAAGCCACTTCAATGTCACTTGTTCAGAGCAGTGGCTGTCATTACTGAATCTGTTACTTGCCACCAGTGATGGTCATGGTATGCAGCAAAGCCTGCGCCGCTCCCCAGAAAAGAGCCCCCTAAAAAAGAACAAAAATCCCACATCTGAATATTTTTGTAAGCCATTGATGTTCTCCCAGGATTGCAGTTCAGTTAAATCTAGTATGAAATGAAAAACACAGTGTAATAATTTGTGTCTTCAGTGTGTCTCTCCAGTATATGTGTTCTTTGCAACTACTCAAAGAATTTTATTTTGTACCAGTTTTTATATATTGGTTATAATGGTCAAAGTTCTGTATTTCTTTTAAAGCAGCACAATCTACTGATTCAGAGCAACTGCACTGATGGAGATGAGGTTAGTTGGACTCATTTTTCCCCAGTGAGATTACAGTTTGTTTCTCTCAGTCATGAGTTATTAATCTTCCTAAAAATTATTCCTCCTACTGTGCAAAAGGAAAAATAAAAGGGAGCCCAAACATGCTGTATCATAGAAAAATTCATTTGGAATAATTTTCTTTTAAATAAGTTGCATATGTGTTTCCCTGTTTAGTATTCACAATGTACGGCAGAGACGCTTTCAGAAATGAACTCATTTTTTAAAAGAGATAGATTTACACACACTACAATGAAAGCAGTCACTGGCAGTATTGTATACCATATCAAATCAGTGACTGTTGTTACATATTTGAAGTTAATTTGACACTGAAGTAAACAAATCAAAGTGTGTTTATAGAATAATTAGGCTATATTTTCAGTATTGTGGCTACAAAATTTTGTCACTGCTATTGAAGTACTCTGTGGTTTTATGTGGTTTGTTTACAGAATTCTCCAGCAACACAAAGAAAACTGTCAGAATTACATAAGTATAATTGTAATGGTAAAGCCTGTCTTTGCATAATAGTCAAAGACCAGCTATATAAATCATAACCAGTAGTGCTGCTTGGTTTCATGTTTATCATTCTGGAAGCATAAACAAATCTATTTGTGAGTTAAAAACAGTTTGAAAAAAAAACCCAAAACTGCAAAGGTTTATTTTATCTATCTGGAAAAAAACCAAAAATAAAAACCAGATAGCATCAGGCTTAATTTTTTTGGGCAATATTCTGTGTTTTTCTACAATGTAGAGACACAATGTTTTGATATAAATAACCATTAACACATAGGCATATTATTATATACTTTTTTTTTAAATCCTGTGTTTCCCAGTGATATTATCATGTATTTTTTGCATTCTTTAAGAACAAGTGACTGTAAAACTGATAGCAATATAAAGTTGATTTTTTTTTTACATCCGACCTTTTTCTGAAAATATGTGTATAACTGTGCTTAAAGAAATGGTAGATAGTCTAGACTATCCCAAAGCCACGAATATACCTTTTTTAGGCTTCTAAGTCAGGTGAAGAGACCATCCATTATTTTCATTCTTCTCTTTTGTTCATAGTATCATTTGTCTTTTTTGCTGCCTCTCTTGAATGCCAGACAGCTGCTTTTAGTTAATTTGTGCCTAATCCTGCAAAATGAACAGGTTAGTTCGTTCAGCCTGGGAGTGCTTGGGTCTCCTCAGAAGCAGTTTTCAAAATAATAAAGCTTTCTTATTCATGCACAGTAAAATAACAGTGTGTGCAGTTCTGCATCTGAAACTAGGAGTTCCTTACCTCCATGGAAAGAGCAGCTGTTAACACAAACAGAACTACCAAAAAGAGGCAAAACAGTAAAGAATTAGAGGTCAAGTCCTAGCCTTTTTGGATCTGATGAAAAGTTTGCCACCACCTTCAGCAGATTCACCACCCCCTTGCACAGAGTCTGAGCTCTGAATAGCTGCCTACTTTTACTGTATCCTTTGATCTCTTCAGGATACATTTTTCTCCTTTATTTTAGTGAAAAGATGCTCATTCTAAATATTTACTGATGGGAGCTGTTCCCCTATAATGACATAATTCTCCAGTAAATTACTTCAGAAGCACAGTCTTGAGAGTCTCAAGTGAAAAAAAAATGTTTTATTTGGAAAACAAGTTTACTGCATGAGAGTTTTCTCTCTCCTTCTGCCTGCCTTCTGCAGATCTGGGATGCCTATGCCCAGAGAGTCTGTTTTTTTCAGGACTGAACTTTCTAGTCCAGAAAATTGTGCACCCAGCTCTTTGCTCTGGTTGGAGACCTGGTTTCAGCTTGGGACTGGACTTTCTGCAAGTAGGCAGAATTTTCTCATTCCTTCATACAGTATCCTTCTCATGGTAGATCTGAACTCCAGAAGGTATCCCAGCACACAGCAGTGGACACAGTGCAACTCTTTAAGCATTACAAGTCTGATTCTCATTCATCCCAAAGCCCTTTCCAAATTGGAAAATGAACAGGAACTTAACTTTGTTTCAGTTCCTCTCCTGCTAGGAGTTTTGGAAAGCACATGTCACGTAGTCTTCTCCTAGAGGTAGTAGGTGTTTAGGGTTACGGAGAGGCAGATGAAGAAAGTAATTAACAAGTGACTTAACTGTCTCATAACCATTTTCCTTTTTGGAGAAGCGATGCTATAAAAACAGAACTGGAATCTCCCTTGTTGTTTACTTTTTTTATCAAGATTATATATAAAAAAATCAAGATATAATTTTTCTATTACATTTTAATGCTGCATCTGCCTAGCCCTTCAAAATCATATCCTATTGATTCTACATTTAATGACTCAGAAATTTTCAGTGATTTGTTTGTGGAGAATACTCTGCCTGATATAGATTTCCCTGTGTTAGTTTAAACACTGATAGTATACTCGGTGAATTAATGAAATAAAAATAGCTTTGTCAATAAGCAAAAGTGAAGCCACTTCCAACATTTGTTCTGTAACCACTGCTTTCTGCAACTGCTGCCTACACAAAATTAGTCGGTGGGATTAAAGAATATATTCCTCTTTTATCCATGTTTGAGTACTTGATCACAGAGGCATAGTTTAATCCAAACATCAATAGCACCTCATCAATTCAGTCAGATGCAGCTGTCAAAGTGGACTTTCGGTTTGTTTAGAGCTTTGCGATTTATCCTTTTTTAAGGTCATAGAATATTTTCTTTGATTCTTGATGCTGAAATCTTTCTTAATCTTCTAAACTTGAGAAACATCTGTTAAGATTTAATGGGGTGACTTTTGTCGTAAAATTGGACTTTGTCTAGCAAATCTTTTTGTTTTGAAAAATAGGAGAAAAGTACAAACATGTATTCCTTAACAGTTCTAAGCCCTGCTTGGTCAGCAGGCGATTAAACTAGTTAAAATGGAGCAGCAGGCAGTCGAGTTGTATTTAAGCAATGTTTCTGTGGACTGTGATTTCAAATTTGTTTTCTTTCACATTGGCATTAGCCATTTCCCTTTACTGTAGTGCTTAGCTGAGGATCTGAGTGGCAGATTTATGAGAGCTTTCAAATAATGAGGCAGAGTGATGTAACTGAGTGATGCAGAAAGAAATTTAACCTGAATTCTTAAGCTTTAGAGGTTTGGAGCACTTTGGTAGAATGCAGTAGTTAATATGTTTAGAGGTAAATGGCATCTAAAAATACATGCCCCTAAAAATGTACAGACAGCTGTCACGTCTCCTGCCTGAATATATTAGTCATTATCCTCATTAACAGATGTAAAATCATCCCTGTTCTCATAATGTAAGCATTTCGTATCAGTTAATTTGTAGTAATTTTTAATGGGGCTGGATTCTTCAGCTCCCGTGTGAGTTGGTGTTTTGAAGCAGGATTCAACTGAGAACTGCAGGATTAGGTCCAGACATCTTCCCTGTGCCCTCTGTCACTTTCTTGCCTACAGCCCAAGATCATAATTGCCAGGGATCTAGCAGACAAGATTTTTATTTTTTTTTCCACAGAGTAATATTGTCTCATCAGGTTTTTTTTCTGTAGCTGATAGCCTTGCATGTCTAATATATTTGATGTGAGGTCTTGTCTTCTGTCTTCTTCGCTTTCGTTTCAGTGGCAGTATTACCTGGATGGAAAACACAGGATGTGGCTTTCTGAATATAAACGCTCTTTTCTTTTTTTTCAGTTCATAGAGAAGAACATCTTGTTCTATAATTGCAGAGACAGCACTGGCACAACTTGTAAACCTCTGCAAAGTACTGCAGAGCTGCCATTCATAAGTACCAAGAGCTCAGTACAGCATGAAAAGCATGAGAGCCTGCCAAGTTTCTTGCCACTTCCTCCTACTTCTGACAAGGTTTTCAATTAGCAGCTTGTAGAGGCCCAGCCTGTGGTCCTATTTTCATGCACTATGCATAACTTAATTCCGCAGAAGAACTGCAGAGGAAAGGAAAATACCCATAGGTTTGCAATGTTATATATTGTAAGGAATCAGTTTACCAACAGTGCGATTCTGGGAAGTGGAGAGAAAGGAGGGTACTGGGAAAAGGAAGAAATTAGTAGAGTGAGTCTTGAGTGCAACAAAATCTCACTGAATCTTATTTTGTTAAAAAGCACAGGAGCCCAATGCTTTTTCACCCCGCAGTCCTTTTGTAAGGTTAAACAGCAGTACCTTGAAGAAGATAGATGCACTTTCCATATCAAGCCCTATGTCTGCCTAAGTGCTCCATACGGCAGATACGCTAAATTAACACTGCTTTATTACATTTGGCAGTGTTTCCCAGTGTCTCCATTTAATGCAATCACTACAGCAGAAGAATCCTAACCTGTTGGGTCAAATAATTCATTGGCATAAGTGCTTGTTGTACAGTCCTGTCTTCAGGTAGTAAGTGGTGTCTCATAGCAGAGGAGGTCAGGTGAAAGAATTTGCGTAATATGAGTTTCAAATACACCCCTTGAAAAGAGGAGTAAAAAAGTGGGGCTGCTTTACTGTTTCTGGGATTTTGGTTTCAGTAATCCATGATGTGTCTGTGCATGGAGTACACTGCAGCAAGTCATCACCACTCTGATAAAAGCACAGGCAATGTTAGTCTGTCTCCAGTGGACAGCAGAAATCTAATGGCCAAGTTAGGAGGAAAAAAGCTCTCCTGAGTCCCTGTGGTCATAAGAATGCCTTAAAACAGATGTCCATCTGTGAGCTCTCATAAAAACTTAGTGAGGGAGCGTGGTCATGGCATGCTGTCCTTTGGGAGCTGCTGCTCAGCATGAGCAGAGTGGGCTGTTTCCTCAAAGCCCAGAGTGGAACCACAAGTTGGTTTCTGGGTTACGCTAGGGTGATCCTCGTCCTTTACTAGCCAGTGTACATAGAACTACAAAGGCTTGTGGAAGATGCATTTACCTTTCCCTCCTTGTCTCTTTTCCTCTGCTAAGAGCTCCAGTGGGAACAGATAAGCTGATTTATGGCAAATGTATACACAGCTGCAGTGGAAGCCTTGAAGCAAAACTGGAATAACATAGCTACAGCACTGGAAGTGTCAGGAAAGATAGGAGCTGAGTGGAGTGGACAAGAAGTTACACCTGTGATGTTTAGGTGCATCTGACACTGTGAAAATTGGCCTAATCCTTGGTGATGAAGCAACCAAAACTAAGCCTTCACCCATTGCATGGGCATGACACCCACCAGACATCTTCCTTCATGCTGGAACTATTTGCATCACTGCATAAAAGTGCATAAAATATCACTGCATAAAAAATGTATCACTGTTAAAAAAAGTTCAGACCTGAGGGAAATGAGTAGGATTTGCATTGATTGACTTTGAGGAGCCAACTGCTGCCAGTTTCCTTGCACCCTGTATAAATGCTGGAGAGGGAGAACAGATCCTCTACAAGGGAATTCAAACTATCTCCCTGCATCTTGTACCTGAAGCAGGGCTCTAGAGGAGAATGTTTCACATTGATAGCTCAGTGGGGTGCTGAGCATGTTTTTCTGGGGTCTGGAAACTGGGCTGAGCATCCTGTGCTCTCTCTGTGTGCAAGGGAAACATGCCCACTTCACTGATGGAGGGAGAATTTTGAAGTGCTGCTACAGGGAACAGGGCAGCTTGGTGGTAAGTTTGTCAGTGCTTTCCCTGTACTCCTCTAGTAAAAGGACGAGATGTTGTGATTTTCATACATAAAAGGAAAAGTATCACATTTTCCCCAAATTCTTCAGGAAATTACTCTCATATACAACCCCAGAATTTGGCTGCATTACAGAGACAGAGTGTCATTTGCATGCCATTACCAGGCTGTAAAAGTCTCATGGTGACTGCCTACTATACATTTGCAATCTTTAGGGATCCTATGAGGGTCACCCCTGAGGTCAGGTTTGTTTAGTCTGTTCTGTAACGGTGTAAAGTGGACTTGAATGTGTACTCTGCTCAAATAATACACAATCTGATTGATACTTAAACATCAGTAAGTGTTGTATATATGTTGCAGTTTCTAATGTTCCAGGCAGAGGAGAACCTTGTATTTGCTAACAAATTGTTTCTACAAACAACCTGATGTGGCTTTGAAAAGTGAGTCAAAATAAGGAATAAAAAGCACCCTCAAGATTATGATAAGAAAAATCTTCGTTTTTTCTTTCCTTGAGAATTTTTTTTTTTTTTTTGAAATCCACTCTGAGCCCTCCATGCATTTGGAATTCTTCCTCCTGTTTACTTTTAATTCACTCACCGTCCATTTACTGATTGCCTCACAGTTCAAAAGCCAGGTTCCTTACATTGCATTGTTCAAAGATGGCTTAATTAAAAATAGATCACGTCTTCTGTGTTGTGCTTAATAAGCATTGTGCTGATTGGCTTCATAGAGCCCTAGATGGTATTTCAGCCTTAGCAGATATTGCAAAAGGAATAATAAATAGAAAGGGAGGAAAAAAAAGAAAAGAAGGTGAAGTCTTTTAAATCCTTAATATGTCATGATTTAGGAAGCGAAAAAATATTACTCAATACTGCTTTAGGAGAATAGAGAGCAGAGAAAAGCTGATCTCTTAATGACTTTGCACTGTGTTTTAAAAATACTGTAAAAGTATAATTTGTTGTGAAGTCTAGCCAAACTATGTTTTTCTAGTGCTTCCCTTTCAACAATATTACTGTGAGGAAAATATAAATAAAAAGTGGAAAAATTGTATAGCTCAGAACAAAATGGGTTCAAATAAAATATCCTTATTAGGGTTTTTATGGCTTCACTATAAAGTTATAACCAGTTAGTCAGTAAGTTTTCTTCTTTTTTAATTCTGTGTTGTGCACATGGGCTCAGAGAGCTGTTTCCTCTTTCATCCATTTCTCATTTCTCGATCAATAATATGCCTGTGAAGCAATTTTTCATTTGATTCCTTCTTGTGTAAAGAAGTTTGGTTTTCTTTACTCAGTGAAGAAATTCTAACTAGAGAGCAAATACAAGACCATGATTCTTTAGAAGTAAGTTGTAGTTCTAGATTAAACCTGTCTGCTGCCAAGGTGGGAATACAAGGGAAAAGAGAAGAAAGTGCAAAATATTTTTCTTTCCATTCCAGTCGCTCACAAGGACTCCAAAGTTCTCCACTGATTCACTGTGACACAGAAGCTCACACTTATTACCTCACAGATACCTGAGAAGGTTGTTATTTGTCAGCTCAGTGGAGATACCCACCAAAACATCTCTCTCTTAATTAAAGGCAGCCCACAGGTGCCCTAGAAGAAGTGATGCTTCCTCTACTGTGAATAGTGCCTGGCTAGCACTCCCTGAGAGGTGCCAGCTCAGCACCTTCCTTTATCCTGCAGAAAGGAGCCCAATGTTCTGCTGATAATCAATTGCTCCTACTCAGTTACAGCTGGCCAGGATCCACCCTGCAGAGGATAAAAACCCTCAGGGGGGGGAGCCTTATTTCTCAAAAGAAAAGTTTCTCAAAGAAAGTTTCGGGTGTTGTGTTGTTGGGGAGGTTTGTACCTTTGACTCAGCCTCATTTTGATGTTGGTGAACAAAATGAACTTTCCTGAGGTGGGTACTTGGTGGTGTGACTGTTCTCAGTAACAAAGCTGTGTTCTGTAAAAGAAGCTCGTGTGTTTTTTGGGCTCTGCATTGTCCTGCAGTGTAGTGATCCCTGGTAGGGGCTCTAATGGATGAAAAGGTGAGCAGAATTATTGTCTAGGTCTTCTTTCAGAAAATCTAAGAGTGATAGTTTTCTTGTCCCTCTTCACGCTCTTGTTGTCCTCTCTACTACCTGAAAAAAATTGTTATCCAAACAGGCAGAACCCCTGTTCATCAACCCTAGCTGGTTTTAGCTCTGGCTACCAAAGTCTCTGCTTTGGACTCTTGGGTGTTTTTGTTGTTGTTTTTTCTGTGTGGTTTTTGTTTTGTTTTGTTTTGTTTTGTTTTGTTTTGTTTTGTTTTTCTGTCTATTTCTGGATGCAGCCCTTTGTAGCCTCTATTCCTCCTAGGATCTGCCTCAGTAGGAGAAGGTGTGATTTGACCCTGAGCTAGCAAATTCTGACTTTTCACTCACTTTCAAAGGACCCCTGCATGGAGAGATGCCACAGGGAGTCCCCTTGCCAAAATGTAATCAAGCAGAAAATGCAAAATGGAGATCACCATATAGATTATTTTATAATGTGGTCACATGAGAGCAGATGGCATAGAAGCCAGAAACTGAACAGTCAGTGCAACAAACTCTGGATTGTTGCAATTTGACTCACGTAAGGGAATTGTGTTAGCGTTTTGGCTGTGGTCTTCATGTTCTATTTGGAAGTGTATGATGTCATTGTACCAAGCAAATCACAGCAAAAGGCCACTTGTATTTATGTTGGCTAAAGGTTTAACCAAGTGTACATGGCAGGCTTAATTTATTGCTACTTTAACTTTGTTTAGTCACTGAAGGGCTTTATTCTGGTAAATTCAAATAGTGGCTAACAGTGACCACACAGCTAAAGAAACGGCAAGAGTCATTACCACTAAATCACTTTGTTGAGTTCCTTTAATTAAGCAGGAAAAAAAAAATTGAATCCTTGAACATTCAATAGAGAAAAGGGTACTAAAAGAGAGTGATTAATTGAGATATCAGTTGCTTTCCTTAGAAAACTGGCTTTCTGTAATCTACTATGGCAAAGCAAGAATGAAAATAAAACTTGAGCATCGTCTAAACTGCTGAATTAATTGAAGGTATATTAAAAAGCTTTATGGATTTTCTATAACATAAAATAAATATCAAGAAAGTTATATTCTTTATGCAAACATTTTTCATTGCAGTACGTGTTGGTCCCTTAGTGAGAGCTCATTAACTTTTTAAAAATTACCTTTAATGGGCTACTCATTATCATCACCATCTAATGCTTCACTTGTCCAACATTCTAGCATTTAGAGGAGATTAAAGCCAAAATTATCCTCTAGATGAGGGGCATATTCAACCACATAGAAAAAAATATTAAAAACCACTCCACAAAGTCATGGCTTATAAACAGAAAATTAGGAATGTTGAAAGCAGCCTTTTTTTAAAGCTCAGAAATGTGTCTCAGTGTGGTGGCTGTGGTTTAGAGGAATTTGAAAAAATGAAAAGGTTCCTCTTTTTTAAGCTCCTCATTGAGAAGATATTTAGTTAAACATTACTGTGAAATGGGCATCCTGAAACAAGATCTCCAGGGCTTGGGCATATCCTTGTTTCACTGTTTAGTTAAGACTTGGACAAGTCTCTTCTTCCTTTGCCTAACTAAAACTTGTGGATGAGATCTCCTCTGTCAAGGACTGTAAACTTTTGTGTGAAACCTGCTTTAGGAGGTAAGTGTTTCATGGTTACTCATAGTGCAAGAATTCTGAAGGATCTAAAAACCACTCTAAGCAAGAGCAGAAACAGCACCAGATCCAAGTTTTGTTGCTTGTTTAGATTGGCTGAAGCTTCTCAGTTTCAGGGGCAGAACATTTATATGCACCAGAAAGGAAATTGGCATACACTCTGTCACTCTGTTTGGTGGTTTGGTTTTTTGGGTGGTTCCTTTTGGTTTTTTTTTTTTTTTTGTGTGTGTTTTTTTTGTTTGTTTGTTTTTGGTTTTTTTTTGGTGGAGGTGTGGGGTTTGTGTGTGATTTTGTTTGTTTGTTTTTTATTGGGTTTTTTATGTTTTGGGTTGGCTTTGTTTTTCCTAAGCGTGGTGCTGGGGGAGAATGGAAACTCAAAAATATTGGCTAAGAATTACAGACATCCTGGCATGTTTTTATTGGGGACTGCAGTGCTCAAACATGCTGCTGTGATGAATGTCAAGGTTCAGCAATGTTGCTTTATCAAGGCTTTATTTATTTACTCCTCTGAGAAAGGAAACAATATATAAGCAGGTCTCAGTCTTCAGCTGGATGGACTCTACAGACTCTGAGGGAGACAGCTCACTTTGCCTTTCCCTTCCCTGAGTCACATGGGCAAAACAAATTTGCCTGTGTCTACAATATTCAGAGGTGCTTTGGGACTGTGGTACCAAAGATGCTGAGAAAAGAGCACCAGCCTTATGCAGATGAAACAAGGTTTTTTGGTTTAAGCATGCAATGGTGCCTTGCTATATTCTTCATGGTTGTGGGCAGATATCTTAAGTGTGCCTCCTCAGTCAGTAAGAAAATTCCTGGAGCTCTTAAAATTCTGCACCTCTGCACCCTTTATCTAGTTCCCCAAGAATCTTAGTTAATTTTTCAGAGCCAATCAATTGCAAATTATGGTGCTGCAATACACAGCCAGGCTTTTGAGTTTAACAGAGGTAAATTCTACCTGGTGATGGGGTTTGGTTAGAGTCCTGAATCAATAGTCTTTTGTTTAAAATAAAAGTGTTTTGAAATTGTCTTGTCTACTCACAACACTCTTTTTATCCTTTCAGCTGGAAAGATTCTCCAGATATTTCTCTTCTGGCACTGTATGTCTGATGCAGGAAGTACCTGAAGATGGGTGAAAAGCTGCAGACATCCTGGTGCAAAATAAAAGAAGCTTGAGAATGTCTCAGATGATGGAGCTCTAATGTTTCCCAGATATACCTGGAATGATGCTGGTAGGGTTTGTAAACTAAGAATTTAAAGCTTTCCCTGAAGAATGACATATATTATGCTTCTGTTATTTCTCATTTATCTAAGCCTATAACCTGTAGCATTGCATGTACATTGGTAGATCCTCATGGCATCCAGATTCATATGCTCTCTCAAAAAATCACCTGAAAACTCTTCAGTCAGAGGTATTCCTAGAAAGGATTGTCATGCAGGAAAGCTGAAGGACCACTAGTTATGTGCTGAAAGTTAGTCAGGATGGAGATGGTCCTTTTTATTGTTGTATGTAACAGTGCTATCACTGTGAACTTTGAATTCCACTGGGTCAGACTGACTTGTACACAGCATGAGTCAGCCCAGCCCCCTTACAGAAGAGAGGATTTCTTTTTAACATCAGAAAACCAGCAGAGAATGTGGTGAATGAGCTGATTTGTGTCAAGCTGCACAAACTTTCTGGGACAATCTGGTTTCCAGGCTCATTTCCTTGTAAGAAGCATCTCCTTTTTCCTCCCCCCCAGTCAAGATGGTATAGACCTTCCTGTAACTAAATCTTCTCATAGCTTCTAAGATGTACTATTTTAATGCTGAGAAGTCTCAAGAAATAATTTCTATACTTTCCTAGACCTTTTGAACAGTCAAGGTACTTTCCAGCTTGAGAGGGAACTCTCATGAACATACAACAAACACAGCAATTAAAATACAAAAGAAGCAAAATAATATGATCATTATATGATAGCACTGGATTTTATAGGGAGTACAAGTAGCCCCAGGAGACTCAGACCTTCCTGTGGCTGTTCATATTTTCACTGACTAGCCACAAAATAGAAAATGAATTACATGAAGTGGTTGGAAGTGCTGGGGATTTGTCCATTGATAATGTTTTTCTCTTATGAGTTCTTTGGGAAGGGAAATGAGATTTCCACATAGGTTTTTTTTTAATATAAAAAGTGATTTTTTTTTTCAAATGAGAACAATTCTGGTATCTCTGAACCAAATCAAAATTCTGTTTTTAGACAGCCTGAATTCATTCCATGTCTGCCTGAGCATCTCTGCTGCCTTGGTGCAGCTACAACTGTGCTCCTGGGAATAATAAAACTGTGGGTTACAGTAAGCATCAGGAAAGGCTGCCCTTATAACTGGTTGCTGAAATCTTGAACAGGAAAGGTACTTCCTGGTCCATCTTGCAGTTTGGACTTGGAAGAACTACAGGGATGAAATACCTGCTCCGTGGTACTGTTGTAGCATCAGTGATCCTGAAAACACCTCAGTTCAAAAACAGCCCTTCTCCTAGAGCATCTCTGCTCACGTAAACACATCACAACTTGTGTCAAGCTGGCTCACTTGAATGCTAATAGAGGAGCCACAACAGCTTGGCCAGCCTTTCTCAGCAGGGTTTTATCAGGCCAAATCATGACTCAGTTTGGACTCCTGGGTTGAGCCACTTTTAATGTTGATGCAGGTAGACCTACAGGGTCTGCAATAACTGTAGTGTAGAAATACAACAGAAACAATAGAAGTTACCTTATTGCTACCAGAGGTTTGGCTGATGAAGGTCTAGTAATACCTCCTTAGTTCTCTTGCTTCTCTTTTGCCCCCACTGTGCCTCTTATGGCAGCAGGTGTCACACCTGGGGTACCCTAACACTGGTGCATGAGGGAAACTGTGGTGCCAGAGAGCTAATGTTTATTGTTTCCCTCTATTATTCTAGCTGCAAGTCCAATAACATCAACAAGAGCAGCAAGCAGAGCTCTGAAGCACTATCCAACCATTGTTTCCTTTCAGCCCTCCTACTTATTTGATAATATACAGGCCAGCTGGGTTATTTTTGAAAAGCAGGAAAATATGTAATTTTTATCATGCTAGTACATTCTCTTGCTGCTGCATCTTTGCTGCACTTGGAAATGAAGAAAGTGTAATTACCTAACAATTATCTTGTCAGCTTCTAGCAGAATGCAAAATTCGAATCGAGGTAGGGAATAAGAGTGCATTTGAACACTGGGCTCTTGTGGTATGGCATTTATTTATTTTTCCATGCTAATTTGGGGGCTGGGTAATGAAGTAGACGTGAGTGGTGTGAGCTAAATGGCTCGGAGTTTGTCCACAACACAGGAGACTATTTGGCCAGGTGAAACCTCTATGTACCTCAGCATGCTGTAGGAGTGGGGACAGGATTCCTGCAGTGCAGGACTGCATTTCCCTGGTCCCAGGAACAGAGCTGCCTCTGTGAGCATTTTCAGGTAGCTTGACAGCCATGGGAAGCAGGGTGGGAGCATGTTTTTCTTGGTGGAGGAATAGGTAGTCTCTTTTCCATGGAGCCACTGATGCAACATGCCTCTAAGTATATGCTCAAACTGTACAGCTGTCTTCACTGCCAATCCTGGTTATGTTTTAACATTATCATTAGACAGTAATACACAAAGAATGGTTCCCACTCTCAAGCCCTTCATTTTTGGTTCTTATACCTTTGTAACTGCCTGCTGGAGGCTCACTTGAACCAGGGGATGCCAGCTGAGATAAATATAATTATCAGCTGTTGTACAGCCATGTTAAACTGTTATGTACATATTTGAAGAGGAAATGGTACACACAGGGTTTAAATCGCAGCAAAGTGAGGCATCATTCCTCTCTGATTCAGCATATGCTTTTGGATAAATCTTTGGCTGGTGCTGTTATGTGGGGTAAATGTTTTTCCTCCTGTCTGTCAGGAAATACTCAGTCCTTTCCTGGTAGAGAGGGTCCTGGGAGTGTGGCAGCTCTAAGCTCACACTGAAACAGTACTTTTACACCTGGTATTGCCACAGATTCCAGCTGTTCTGCTCTGGTAAGTCATAGCCACAGAGTAGGATGCTTTTTCACTCTGACCAGTTTACATCTTTCCCTCCCCCCTGTGACTTGCATAGTCTGAGAGACATCTTAGCAAGTATACCAGTCAACACTGAGAGGAACATGAGAAGTGACTTTCAGCTGACAGACTCTGATGGGCCCTGATCTGGTATCAATACACTTGAAGGGTTTTCAAAACAAATGCTGTTTCTGTCAATGCAACTCCATTAACACTTTGACATTTCAAGGCCTAAGCCTCCTGCCTTTAGTAGGTAGTGTGGGATTTTAGAGATTAGAAAGCATCGTATTATGGGTTGCTAAGTGGTTTGCATTTCAAAGTCAGCTGCAAGTTAAGCTGTATCTTGGCAGAAACATGAAGTAAATGGGCTAGGCTCCCAATCATAATCCAGGCTGCCTGTTGCAAAGGAGTTACCATTCAGGTACAGGCAATTGTATTGCACTGCTGAATGCTTTGCATGGCTGGAATGATATAAAAGAAGTTCAGAAGTTACTGAGATGTGCTTAACAATCCGAGTTAGGGATAAAACATCTTACTTCAGTATTGTGCGTGTTCTTGAGGCCTTCTGGCTTGACCTTTTATATTGCTGTGAATACTGTGAACATTTGCAAGGCTTTCTGAATAATTGCTAAGAAAACAGACAAATGCCAACCCTTACCCCTGTGGACTGCATTACTGGGGTTAACATAATATGAGCCCTTGCTGGAGATTTCATACTTTGTTCCTGTAAAACACAGCCCCAAGAATACATCAGGTATACATCATGTATGTACTGTATGTACATATACTTAAGCATACGAAGCAGATGATGAAGATAATAGAAGTGAATATTAACACCGCTCTTGGAAGTACAGATAAGTTAACAAATTGAATAACTGTGCAGACCTAAAAAGGGTAGCGAAGAGTGTTTTCTTGAAGCAAGATAGGCATTTCCCAACCTGGGGAAGAAAATAGTCCACCAAATGTCTCAAGTGGTCTGGGCCTTGTAACACACTGAACAACATTCACTGAGCTTTGTTTCCCCCTGCATCTGCAATTCCTTAACTCATAGCTCTTATCTCTGAAGGGCTTCATCCTATTCTGTCCCTGTTCTTTCAGGAACAGCCCCAATATGTAGGGTGGCAGCAAGGAGAATTATCAGATCTTTTTAACACCTTCTTCTAGGTCAACCACACTACTGGTCTTCCAGCATTATCTTTGCTGCAAACCTCACACCTGTCTTCTGGCATTCTCCCCTTTCATGATGATACATTTGGGTCATTGCTAGATCAAGAGGACTTCACACCTGTTCTTAACAGAAAGGAATTGGTTATTATGAATAGCTGTGGGAGCTTTCAAGCAGTGGGTTGCCTGCAAGCCACAGTCACTCAAGGGTGTCCTTACTCTGGTGTAGATGATCCAAGGGTCACAGTCCCAAGGGACACCTTTCGGCCATGGACTGAGTCCTTCCATGATAAGGTCTCCCCCTGTACATCCTCACTGACATCCCTTCCTCCATGAGACTCCTCTATCATCTCTCCCTGTGTTTCTTCCCCTTGCTCCCACTTCTCTCTCTTAAATATCTACTGTGGTGGGGCACTACAGCCCTGGCATTTTGGGATGCTGTGGGAGGTTACATCAATGTCAGATCCAGCTGCCACCTCCACAGCTGCAGTTCATCACTGCCTGCACATGGAACGTGCTGCAGCCCCCAGATGTTGGAGCCTGCCATGTGTACCCAGTGGGGCATTTGTGAGATCATGAGATTCTCATGCATGTCCTAATTAAGTGTTCATGCATTAGTAAATCGGGTGCTCGTCTTAAGTGAACTGTGCAATCATGCATGAAGTGGTCAGGTTTTCTTGCATTAATTCAGTGATCATGTGTGACCTGATTGTGCAGTCATGCATGAGCTAATAGAGCATCTTGAACCAATTGGATGCCCATGTGTGAACTAATTGGGTGCTGAAGTGTGAATAATTCTGCCTCCATGCAGGGATTAATTGGAAAATCAAGTGTAAGTTTGCAGGATACTCATGCATGAACAAACTGGGCACTCATGCATGAACTTCTTGGGCTTCCTGGCATAGATTAAGTTGGCATTTGGTTATGAATTGTGTGCCCCTATCTGGATTCATTGGGCACTGAAGGATGGAGTGGTTGGACCCTCATGCATGAACCAATGAGCTGTTCGAGTGTGAATTATTTGTCTGCCCATGCATAAAATAATTGGCCACTCATGCACAGACTTATTGGATGCTCATGCATGAACTTATTGAAGATTCAAGCATGAGCTAGTTGGGCATCCCTGTACAGTTCTATTGCACAGTCATGCATGAATACAGTAAGCCCTGCAATTTATGCCCCAATGGGCATAAGAATATGCATGCATTCACATTGTTACAATATCAACCCCTACAGTCTGATCCATGGGGATGAGGGATGAAATTTGTGATGAAAACTTGCAGTCAGATTGTATTAAGGTTGACCCCAAAAATCTAGCCCACAAAGGCAAGGGGTGGGGCCTGTTCAGACTGTGATGATCATGATAACCCTTGAAATCTGTCTCCCTGTTGGAAGGGTAGAATTTTTGTAAGTGCTTGTGCAGTTTTTAATGACATTAACCTTGTATAATTTGATCTTCCAAGACAAAGGGTAGACTTTGTGATGGCTAAGATGTTCTGACTGCGATGTTTGGTTAACATTTGAACTTGATGATCTTAAGGGTCTTAACCAGTGTAGATGATTCCATGATCCATGTACTTTGTGGGGCAAGGAAAAAAATTTAGAGAGAATGTCTACACTGCCATGATATTAAACTATACTGCCAGCTCTTCAGGGAGAAAGCATAAAATTAATGGATACTGGGATTGTGGGGATGAGTTTGTACTGTATGAAACTTGTATATTTAAGAAATAAGTGCTTTGTGGAGGTAAGGGGTGAAAGGTACTGAGATTAAATTGCAGGACTTACTATATTCATGCATGGGCACCTAATTGGTTCATGCATGAAAGACACTGTAGTCCATGCATGGGATGGGTGCCCAATTAGCTGATGCATGATCACCCTATTAGTTCATGCCTGATCACCCAATTACTTCACGCATGGGTGCCCAATTAGTGTACACTTTATTGCTCAAATAGTTCACGCATGAGAGCCCAATTAGTTAATGCTTGAGAGCCCAATCAATTCACACTTAAGAGTCCAATTAGTTCCAGATGAGCACCCAATTTACTCATGCATGAATGCCCAATAAGTAAATGCATGAGCACCTGAGGAGTTCAGCCCCCAAGTGTGCCCTGAGTTCACACCAGTGCCACATGTGGCAGGGTTTGGCATCCAGAGGCTACAGCATTATCAGTGTGGTAGGTGGCACCTGCCTCTAAAGTTGATATTTTGTCCCAAAATGCCAGGCCCTCAGTGAACTCTGCAGTGTCCCAACACAGTGTGGGGAGATGCTGGGGGAGACATGGCAGACAGGAAGGTGGCAGAGAACACGCGCTTGCATGAGGATGCTCCATGCCTCAATCACTGCACACTATGGACAACTCACACCAGGGAAGGGACACTTTGAATGAATGTGGCCACAGGTGACCTGACACTGGGAAGCTAGGGGCAGTGGAAGAGGCATGATATGAGACACATGAAGCAATGGTGGAAGAAAGTGTTGTGTACACAGCCTCAACCTCCTGCATTGCCCATTGCCTGTGTCTTGTCACATAGATGATTGGGACAAGCCAGGTGTAACCTGTGGTGCAAACAAGAGAAGCTGAGATTAGGAAGGTATTATCTGGCTTAACTGAAGCCTAAGAAAGGTGGAGAAATGGTGCTGGCTTGAGTGTTTAATTGCTTACATTTTCTTCTTTCTTGACACCTGAACCAGTATTTAGAAGTTTGGGTTGGCAATTACCTAAGGAAATTTTCTAGCCAGTGGAGGCTATTTGTGCACTACAGTAAATAATGAAGAATGCAGGCAGCACTCTGGGAGAGGAAAAATTTTAATGACTGTAGCTTAGAAAGGAGTATTGATTCTGGTATTGGGAATCTGGGGTGGGTCCATCATGTCTGGAGAGAAGATGAGTGCAGACAGTGTGTAAGTAGGTGGGAAATACAGAGTTAGAGGCTAGTGGTGCAAGGTCTTGAGGGATGGGGAGGTCACTGGGAAGAAATACCATAGGTTCCACTACACACCATAGCCACAGTGGTCTGCAGCCTGGGCTGTCCCATGCCAGGAATCCCAGAGCACATTCCATAGAAGGTCAGTGTGGCTGGGAAAGTCCAGGAAATGCTGTTGTGATCTGGGGTGCAGAGGGGCTAATTGTGTCCTTCAAGTGGGTGTCCAGAGAGCCCAGGAGCACTTGGCAGGGCTGGGGAGCCAAGCTGAGAGTGTCCATTTTAGAGTAAGGGCTTGCTAAAAGAGGTGTTAACAAGCTCTTGGAGTAAAAGGGAGGCCCTTGGTTAGGATGAGCATCTTGTGGTTCTGTGCTTGTCAAAATGTGCATGATACAGTGCTTATACCCACTGCCTGATCCATAGGGGTAAGAGTGGAGTTTAAAATTAGTGTATATTAAGATTGTGGTGATGTTGAAAGTAGAGTTTTTAATGGATTGATGCTGGATATTTTTCACAGAGGCGGAGAGCAGAATGTTCTGGACACCAATTGCAGGGTTTACTGCAGTGACATGTGAGCACCCAACTTGTTCCCGCATGAGTGCCCGGTGGCTTCATGCACAAGTTCACCCTTCAGTGCACAACTCATTCTTGTACACCCAGTGAATCCATGCATGGGTGCCCAATTAATTAATGCATGAGAACCCAATCACTTCATGCTTGCATGCCCAATTAATTTATGCATGAGTGCCTGATTGAGCTATGTATTAGTGCTCAATTAACTTGATAAGAATGCAGAAAACTGCCACTGCTAGGAACCCCAAAACTGAAGCCAAATGCAAATTAAAGCCACACCCTCAAAGGCCCTCAGGATAAATTAATGGCAGTTGAAAACCAATCCTTTGGTTTAGATTGAAAATAAATGACAACCAACTCACATTCTACACCTGGATGTAATGAGGACAGCTTGGATCCTTAAGACTCAGAAAGCATCTGTGTGGAATGCTGGCATTCTCAGAGTTCTAGATAATCCCGCCTTTCTATTGCCATGGGGGGATTTGGTTTTGTTTTGCTTTTTGTGTTAATTATGAAAATGTGATTTTCCATTACAGAGTGTCCTCAGCTAGAATGTTTATACTTAATGCCTATGAAAACAAAGATATTTTAAATCAGAGAGCAAAGTTAAATCAGTAGAGAAATTCAAGAATACAGGTCAGTTCCCAGTCTGTTTCAGTAGGAAGCAGCAGTGCTATATTCTTACTTCCAATAGATGCTGTAAAAGATTGTGACTTAGCAATGCTTGGGCATGGTCTTCAGAAAACAAAATTATTTTTGTTAGTGAAGACCTGGGAGTAGAGAATGCAAAAATCTTTGAGATTATTACATAGGCTACATTTTCCTTTTGCTTCTCATCTTTCATGACTTTTAAGATGGCAGGTTCATAATCTAATTTCCATTTCTTGGGGGTCTCAAATCTCCCAGCATTGGCTTCTCTCTTATGGCTGGTATGGTTTCTCAGCTAATGTCAGAGCTGGGAAATTGCCTTTGGAGGTCAAAGTAGCAGCTGATAACAGTGCTGTCCCCTCAGAGAGCAGATCTTTACTTGGGGAGTCAGGAGTCACTCAAGAGGGTGAGTTTTCTGTTTTTAGACTCAACCTGTTGATGCTTCTAAATTGATCTTTCTTATCTCTATAGTGTCCTGGAAATTTTAACTAATTTCTACAGGCTGCTTGTAGCAGGAATGTGAAATAGTGAGTGTTTCACCAGCTCACATCACCTTTAGGATCTGTCCTTAAAAATGGGCAAAACCTCATTGTGTCACATATGGCCACACTGGAGTCAGAAGTGTGACTCCAAAGGCTGCCAGTCTGGAAGGGAAACCAAGCAGCTATCTTTATAACTTGACTGGAAAATGAGCAGGAGACCGTAAGCTTTTCCATCTGTCACTTTTTTACTTGCTCTCAGCTATATAATACCTGATTCATGCAGAGAGCTATATATTTGGGCTGCATAATTCAATGCCGTTGTTCCTGATTTGGAGCCATTCTTATCTGAAGTGGAAACCACTCTCTGCTCTGCCTGTGGTGCCTGCTGTAGTAAAAAAAAATCCAGCATGTGGCTCACTTGTCCTTGGTTTCAATGTTTGGATTGTGTCAGGTTTGGTGTGTGGATTTTTTTTGGTTTGGTTTGGTTTTTGTGTGTTTTGGTTTGTTTTGGTTTTATCCAGGGAGAAACTGATTGTTATGGTAGATGAAGGAAAAAATAGCAAAAATATTGGACTTGCTTGTGCTTGGGCATCTCCTGATGGGATTTAATATTCTGGTTTCTTCACCTCAGAATAAAAGAATGACAGGTTAGAGCTGTTTGTGCTTGAAGGTGTGAAGAGTAAATCTCCCTTGAGGCCTAAGTTCTCCTTTTCCTATGTGGTTTGAGCAGTACTTTACTGCCTGGGTGGTGTCCCTGATTTAGAGCCGTCTTAGCAGGTGCAACCCAACTGGAATGAGGCAACATAAAAAGCAGCTCTGTAGGAGTAGAGAGGAGCCAGTGTTTTAAAACACAGGCACAAAGTGGGTGACTGCACACTGAACAAAATGGAGGCATTTGCAGACCCTGCAACACTTTTGGGAAGTGTATCTGGTATCACTTCTAATTCATTTTCACCTGGAAGCAGAGGGATGTATTTGTGCACTCATGTGCCTTCCCAAGTGGAAGGTCCTCATTAAGCTTCTTTTGAACATTTACTCTCAGCATGACCTAATTGCACCTCTGGTGATGCAGGCTTAGGGACAGTGTTGGATTTCATGCTCTGCAGCATTGTGCATGCTAGCAGCTCAGACAACAGGGAGGAAAAGCTCTTATTCTCCTTCAGGGACACGAAGACTCTGTGCACTGTTCAAGCTGCATCTGGTAGCTAACCAAAAAGATGCATTAGCACCATCTTCCCATCAGAGAGACTTGCACTGCTTTCTTGGGCATTAAGCTACTGCCAATGTAACTACATGGAAGGAAAAGATATTAACTAATGATGAAGGACTCAAAAAGCCTTTTCATCTTGGGCTGATAGGTCTTTGCTGCCTAGTATTAAAGTTGCAATGCAGCAACTGGATGGGAAAAGGCTGCGGTGCCCCCACACTGAACTGTGAGGTCTCAGGAGAGAGTGTGAGAAGAAAGACCAAAGAGGGAAAAGTCTATTATAATTTCATCTAGTAAAAATTTTATTGCAGCTTTTACACATTCCAGGGGATGCAGGGCATTTTAAATTGGGCTGTGTAAACTGCTGCAGCCTGAAGACAAAGAGTGCAGCTTTGGTGTGACATTTGAATATACATTTTCCATGACGGATGAAAGAGGAAAGTGATGTTCAGTTTGGGTCCATAATTAGTTCCCCTCCCTCTTTGCCAGGTAAATATGGATGGAGGATGTGTAGATCTTAAAAGTCCTCCGTCTCTGCCTATTGCTCTAGCTCTTCTCTCTGCAAGGACTTAGAATGTAGATGAGCTGGCTTCTCAAGACTAAAGAAAAAAAATATTTTTAACACATGATCACAGAGACTGAATTTCAGAGGACTGACAACTTTTGTAAGCTGATAGGTGGCCCTTGAACCTTGCTGTAACAAGCACTCATTTTGCTTTCAGCAGTTTTTCTTCTGCTTCAGTCTTGCCAGAGTTTGAGTAGCAACGGAGTGGACAACCTGATCCCATGAAACCCTCTTTTCTCTCTCATGCTCTTTCCTGTGAGTAGCAGTGAGAGATTACTAATGCGGGGCCTGAGGTTGACAGCTGTCAGACTCAGAGCACAGCCCCTTTATAAGATTTTAGATGGCTAAATTAGAGAGTTTAGATGGCAGAGTCCAAGATCAGCTCCTTCACTGATAAGGGCCTCTGTGGAGGAAGCTAGAAGTGATGGCTGCCCCTCCTTTCTTTTGGGAACTGTTATTTTAATCTGGGGTTTCTCTGTGTTCCATTGCAGCCTTGCAGCAGCTGTGTAGTCTCCTGCTGCCACAACTCCACTGATTTTTATCCCAACTCCATGTTGGTAAGGTCAGTGCTTGCACCTGCTTTATTGTCCCACTCTGCTCCCAGCTTCCCAGTGCCAGGAGAGCAGCCAGCCCTCACTGCTTCCTGACAGATACCAAAGGTAGGGGGAGTTGTGAAGACAGCCTAAAATCAGTTCCCAGGGGAAATAAGGGACAGGTCCTTGCTTCTGGCTTTCTTTGCAACAGCTTTTATCAGTGGAGGAACTGACCTTAGACTCAGCCAGATAAACTCATTAGGTATCCAACTAACTCCTAGGAGAGGGAAGCATTCTTGGCCCTGTAAAGATATTTTACCTGGGTGAATACCAGTGTCCCCTTTGTCATCTCCCACACATTCTGGTTGGATGGCTCTGATCCACTTGTAAAACTGCATGCTCAATAGTCTGCTCCTTTAGTCTTTCACAGCTGTATGTCCCTTCCTCCATGTCCAACACTTTATGCAGCTTTTAATGTTGCTAGGATTTTTGTGGTCCCAGAGGCCTTCTTGCTCTTGTTAAAGCCCTTATTGAAAAGTTTAACAACCAATATAACACACTTTTAACTTTAATAATCCAGAGTCATCATGTACTGTCAGAGAGATCTCACTGAATTCCAAACCTTTGAGCTTGTAAAATGCCCCCCAGCCTGTACCTCACTTGTGTGTAAGGGCTGGAGGAATTTGGTGAGCGTGTTTCCCCACTGAAATGAAAGGTGCTGGCTCCTGAAGCCCCCTAAGGCATCAAGTGGCATCTCTTGCAGGAGGCTTGTGGCTGAAATGTTTATATGCTGCTTCATTTCCGAAGCTCTACTGAAGACAGTGTTAGTTTTGCTCACTGGTTTTGGGGTGGGGAGAGACAGATAGCTGCTGACTTTTTAATGTAATCAGTGACTGGACCAGGTGCAGTGATGTCTGGGGATGGGGAGTTCCTGTGACAAGTAAGGAGATAATCTCTGCCTGTTTTTATTTGATGTTGCAAACCTGACACTATTCTCTTGACACCTCTCATCAGCTCAGCGAAATAGTAGATGTCCTTATTTTTCAGTGGATACGCCATCAAATGCAGGTTATGCATTCTGATAGAATTGGTGCCAGTATCAATGATATCTCATTTCTCCTTTCTTGCACTGTTGATGTTTTTACCTGGCAGATAGCTCAAACTTTTGGTCTTTTGTGGGGAAGAGTGCAAGTGCAAACTGGGGGGGGGGGGGAAGGGGAAGGAGGAGGACTAAATCCAGACAGGATATGTGAGGAAAGTAAGATTATTCTCACTTTTGTTGATGGGACATCTACAGCACATACAAAGAGTTTGCTTTCATCTCTCTTTTTCCTCCCTTTCGACCACATCTCCTTAATGCTGCTTGTATTCTGTTATGTTACCAAGTGTCTTGTTTTGTTGTAACAGTTGTTTTATCATATCCTAATGTACCTATTGAGGCCCTGCAAGATGAGGAGGTGGCATTTTTATTCCAAGACTTCCCTGTTTGTCTTCTTGGGCATTCAGGACTGGGGGTTGTAAGCCTTGTAATTAAGGCAGAGTGTGAGATAAATCTCAAAATGCAAAAAGATTGTTGCAGTACTACCAATTCATTATTTTTCTGGGGGGGAGGAGGGAAGGACAAAAATAATTCAGAAGGGGATCAGCCCACTGAAAAGATTGGTGGTGGAGTATTTGGAAGTGAAGTGTCAAGGATGACGGGGACATGGTGATAAGGATGAATGTGGGGAGTGAGTTGGTCAGGTAGGCATAGTTAAACCTGCTTTAGATAAATTAGTGACAGGAGGGGTAAATTAGTCTGCAACCAGCTCCACACAACTTTAACTACAGCAGCACCTGAGCTGGTGAGTTTTATAGCTGACTCGGGTACCTCTGCTCTATAGACATACCCTGAGGTAAAGAGAATATAAAGAGGGTTGGAAGGCGAGGGACGGAGCAAGCAGCCAATCTGCAGAGGGCAGAGGAGCCAGGATCAAAATTGCTGCTGGTTCTTTGAAAGTCATGAAAAGCCAAAGCCTTAGTTTGCTCAAACAGGAACAATTCCTCTGGGCTTCAGGAAGAAATGTAGCTGAGAGTCTCTCAAAGTATGTGTGCAGAGCCAGCCTTGTTGTGCTAAAAAACAAGTTCTGATTAACTGCGCGCGTGGCAGGAATTTTGCATTGCTGCTAAAGCAATAAAATGTCCTGAAAGGTTTCCATGACATTAATTTTAGTTCATTTGAGATAATCCATGTAAGGCTTAAATAATACATGAGATTTATGCCGTTGAAGATATGTAGTGTATCTCAGCCTTGGCGAAAAGAAATCTTCCTTGTTGACACCAACCATCCAGACCAGGAGACAGGACAGAACTAGTTTTTCATAAGAGTATTGCTGCCTGTTTCTTCTTCTGGCTTTCATCTCTCTCTCCCTTTCTTTCCCACCTCCCCCCCCCCCCTTTTTTTTTCGTTGATTGGTGTCACCTCACATGCTTAGGATGTCTGCCTGTCTGCTTAGAGTGTGAACACATTCCTGAGAATGCTGATTTGCTCGTTTCACACCAGTGTCAAAATGACTTATTAAATTCGGCACCTCCTGATACTCAGTGCCTGATGTGTTGCTATCCAAACATTAAATGACAATAAGCATATGCAGCCGCTGGGCCTAGCAAACTCATTTAGTTTGATAAAAATGTTATGGCAATATGCTTTAAATCACCATCCTTTTCATCATTGTTAATTGCTAGCTGTAGACCTCTTCCCTGTGCTTAGTGCAAAGTGTTAGGATGCTCCCCCTACTAGCCTGATTAAGCATTTTTTCTAACTGTAGAAATCTTTTTCAGTGGCAGTGTTATTTCATCAAGAGATGGATTTTTCTCTTAATTAGCCAACATGCCACCAGGGATACTTCAGAGTCACGGGTGTGAAAAAGCCTCCAGCAGAGGATCATTCTCTGGGATTAAAAAAAAAATAAAAATTGGTGACTTGGGAATAATTGGCAGCTTCAGTGATGGTAAGTTGGCTTTAGCAGTGACAATATGTTCTGGTGTCATACCAGTACCTGCTTCTGTCTGCTTTCCAGTTGGCTCACTTCAGACTCTGCAAGAGCAGTTCTGTATGTATCAATGTGTAACATCCAGTACTGGGGTTGAGGAACCATTGCCCACCTTTCCTGCTGGCACTGGTGAGATGCATAGCTTTCAGAAGGCACTGGAACTACAGGTTTTGCATTTCCTTCAGCAGAAAAACACCTTCTTAGCCCATATTTACTCATCAATAGAAAATTTAAAAAAATAAACAAATTCTGACGCATTTAAAACCAATAGCTAAAATCTCTGGCGAGTGGGATCCTCCTCCTATCTGAAGTAGATAGGAAGAATCCAGGTGTTATATATGCTATTCTTCCTCAAGGCAGGATCAGCTCTGCTGGTGCTACTCTAGCAAAAGCAGTGTTCCTGAAAGCCACTGCTGTTGGAGGCTCTGCCTTTCCATGCTGCAGCAATCTGTACATGAGCTTCAGTTTCCTAACTATTGGAAGGCTTCACGTTCTTTACCCTCACTGTCTTACCCTGAATACTCTGTTCAGCAAGATGAGCCTGTAACTTCTTGACCTATTTGCCATGGAGGAGGATTAACCCCAGGTTATCCCTTTCCTGTTGGCAAAAGCTTTGATTGCATCAGCAGACTGTTATCCCATCCACTTCAGTCTGCTCTTCAGACTTGCCCATACACAGGTCTTTCTACCTCTTCTTAAAGCTTCTTTTTTTGTAGACTCTGAGCTCTAATCTCCATGTATCAGTTAATTTCTTGTTGCTAGTCATATTCTTAATTTGGACTCTTGCTTTACTTTTGTCTTTGAGATTGATGCTTCTGTGGTTAGAAAGGTTTGGCCTGCTGAATTCCTGTTGGTATTCTGCATGCCTTAAGTGCGCAAAGCTGGCCTAATTTTCAGTACGTGAAAGGATTTATGTCTAAAATAAGAGAAAAAAAAATTTTTAGAGAAAGAGAAAAAGGAAAAAACAAGTTCATTGACTAAATTCCCAGGGAAATGTAAGACTATTTTTTGGGATACAGTCACTGTAAGAGAATAGAATTTTAGAAATCTCTCTGTAATGATAACTGCCTCATATTCCTTGAAACAGCTTAAAATAAACTGTTTCAGAACTAGACTAGAACTAGTATCTGAGAGAATGATTCAGCCTAGTGGAATTTAAAAAATCTTTCTCATGTAGAAAGATGAATTTTAAAAATAAAGTATTTTCATATGATCAAGTTCTTTAAAAAGAGGGCAATTATATATGTGTGGGGAAAACTTAGGTGTGTAAATGAGTCCAGAGGTCATGTTGTACTGCTGTCTGAAACTCTTGTAGCATTTATGGATTCAACCTTAATTCCTGGAAGCAGGAATTTTGGTAAATATGTGCTTGATCTAAAGCTCACTGAAATCAATGGCAAGTCTTAGGATGTGATTTTAATTTTCGGGAAGAACTTGCAATTAATTAGCACATCTAGAGAGGAAGAAAGAGATTATTTCAGCAGTTAAAGATGTTCTTTTCCAAATGGAATGAACTCTAACACATCCTTCACACAATGAGCCTGTCAAGTTGTAGCAGAGAGATATGTGATCAGGCATTCAGAGGGGCTTGTCTTGTAATAGCAGAGCAGAGGGTGTTGTACTGGTGTCAGATGAAACTAAAAGATGGTTAGACTTTGCAGGGGCTATCTTAGCCAGATAAAAGGCCAGTGACCTTTTCACATCAAGCCAGGAGAGAAGAGCCTGGTTAAGGGTGGTATGCAAAAGTGTTGGCAAGAGGGATGGTTCATTAAGGCTGACGTCCTTTCTCTCACCTTAGGGAAGTAATTTAAAAGATGTGTCTATCACATAGATGGATCTTCACAGGGATGGTGGTTTATTCTTTAAAAGTAGAAAGACTAGGAGAAGCATTCTGAAATGTTGAAATGATGCCTTTCAATTGGAAAGTTAAAAGTATTCTTCCTTTGAGTAGGAAGCCAGGTGCTGATAACTACTTCTGTGTGGTTAGGCACTGCTGGTTATAGGCCAATCCTGTAGACCCTTTCTGATGTGTTAGAAGAGCTTGAATTACTTAGAGTGCTTCTCTTCAACCATTTCAAACATCTTTCCTTTAACTATCTTTCTACAGGCAGTTTGTTTATGATGTAACAGGTATTTATCAATAAGTCGTTTTGCTTGTGTGTGCTAAATTTTTTTTAGTATGAATAAAACATTGGGTGTTATAATGCAAAGTAACTGTTCAGTTTTTATCCCCAGTCATTGTCAGCCTTGATTCCCTCACTAGACTGGCATGGTTTGTGGTCAGGCAATTAGAATTTGCTAAGAGGCTGCATCTGTATACATTAGGATTGCTTACACCTGAAGTAGCAGGAAAGAACCACTCCAGACCAGTTTCTTTCCTGCTCTAGGAAGTAGGGATTGGTTAGCAGCTTGGGAAGGTAGGCTCTAGCAAATGGTGGGAAAGAAAGGAAAAGGAGAAAAGAAGAGGCTCCAGGCAACTGTTGATATCTGTCTTGTGATATGACCACTGTGTATTTTCCAGGCTTGTGAAAAATCTTGTAAAAGGAGTGAGCAAGTTTGATAAAGGTCAGAAAGACAATAATGAAATAAGGTTTTGCAGAAGATACTTTAGTATTTCTGATGATGAGAGAGAGGATTTTTTTAGTGCCTTTTTTTTTTCCTTTTTTTTCTTCCTTCCCTGTATTCATTCAAGTGGCATATTAACGCAAGCAATACATTATTTTCAGTACTGTATAGACCAGACAGGGAAGTAACTGAATAAACTTGGAGAAATAATGGAAAGCTCAGAAGACATCAGTCTGGCAAGATACTGGGAGGCAGTCTTGGAAAGTCTTTTTGGAAAGACTACAGCAATAGAACACTTGAGTTAAACTAGCACTGACTATTGACTACAAGTCCCTGTAGCAAAAGTGTCAAGAGTTTTCTGTGATGATACAGAAATACCCAAGAGACTGATCACTTTTGAATTCCCCTAGTAATTCTGCAGTTTTTAGTTTTAATTCTTCTTGTTCATCCAACTGTTTGGAAGTGGTGTGTGAATTGATGGAGGTGAGTAGTAAAGTGGAGAGAAAATACTGGTATCAAAGAAGACACTGAAAAGATGTAGAAACAGGGCTGAGTCAAGTTTCCGTAGTTAGAATAAGAATCCCTGAAATAAACAAGCAGAAAATTGTTCTCATCTCCGGTGCCTGTGAGTCTGTTAAAATAAAGCAGAACTGACAGAGCTACTCAGATTCTCTGTTTGGGTTAACAGTGGTGCCATTCAGACAACTGACAAACCTTCCTTCATACACACACACACATTTCTCAGAAAGAATTCCTCACTTTTGCAGAACCAGTATTAGAAAAATACACCTAAATGTCTTTTTGTTATTGATAGTAAATATAGCATCACAGAATACTGATTTAGCTCAAAGCACTTCAGAATGGAAAGGGATCTCAGGGAAAGCTCTCCCATCCAAAGATGGTGGTGTGAGGGTTGGTGGGCACCAGTAAGGACAATTAGCTGGTTTGATGTTGATGAGTTGTAAAGAATGAAGTGAAACTCGAAAACTTACTGCTCCTGTGCACTGTATTCTGGTTAAAATCTGTTGTCACAGCTTTATCATCTGTGTAATCAGGTGTGATATTAGCTCTGTGTAGCCCCTCCTGCCTGCTTTCTCCCACTTTATGCTGGGAGAAGGCAGAGTAGTAGAAAAAAGAAAGGGAACAGAAGCATTTACTTGGCCTGAAGTGCTATTAAAAGGGCATCTATGGGGCTCTTACTTCATACGGTTTCATTCTGTAAATGCCACTTGAACGAAAATATTCCCTTTCATCTTTCTGACAGAAATATGACACAGTAATTCTTTGTGAAAATGTAGATGATACGCTGCAGTAGTTACAGTGAGTTAGGATTAAGTGGCAAATGCCTATTCTTAAAGACTTAATTAAAGACACAATAGCTCTGGGAGGTCATTACTGTAATTACAGTGCCGCCTATATTGTTGTAGCCAAGTACATGGTTGTAGTATCGTGTTATCTCTACATAGTATCTCAGTTTGATGAGGCAGCTATTGCATACATTCCATATACTGTCATTTGCACAAGCCTTTTGCTAGCTCATTTAAGCTTGAAAGTCTAATTCAGGGCTCAGTTTACCTTTACCAGTTTTATATGGATAGAATTCTATTAATTTAAGCGCAACCACTTTAGATTTTTTTTTACCCTCATGTGCTGGAGGAAAATTAGGCCACCTTGCTTTGTTTAAAATCTATAGCAATTAAAGAAAGCACTGAAACAGGACATTCCTCATAATGCTTTGTGTGCATGTAAAGAGGTAAGAAATAATAGTTCCCATCCTAGCTTTATAAACAGATAATTTCACAAGTAGATCCACAACTGAGGAAACCAGAGTTCATTCCTGCAATGAGAGAATGTTAAGGTCCCACAACAGCCATCTTCATCAGTGTATTTGGGGGGTGTACCTTTCCTACAGGCAAGCTTTTTCCCTCCAGAAGCTTTTCAGCGTTTTGTCCAGTCTTATATTAGAAGCTTCAAGCAGTATGACTGCTTTCTGTGATAGGGAGCTACCCAGTTGATTAGTCTCATGCCTAGAGGTATTTTAACTTGAGTATATGGAAAGGGGATTACAGTACTAGTATACAAAGAAAAGTTAAAGATAGTGTGGGTGCCAGTCCAAGCAGAGGTCAGGGAGGGATCTCTGTCTGCCAGTAATAGGCCTGCATGGACTGTGAGATGAAATCCAAGTGAGCTTGGACCATGGTGGAAAGAGGTTGGAATTCTTTCATGGACATGTCTTCTCTGAGAGGATTGAAGAAAGGTAAAACCAGATATCCAGCCTTTTGTTAGTCTCCTAAAAATGCTGGAGTTTAATATTGTTATTGATTTTGAGTATTCCACCAGGACCTGCAAAATGGAACATGGTCAGCAGCGGTAGTGGAGGTACCCCAGGAGACTATGGTGGCTTTGTTTTTAGAGGTGGGAGGCTTAACTTCACGTCACCTCATGTAAAGGAAGCTATCTGAACACTTCCAGCATGTGGCAGTATCCCATTTTTGAGGTTATTGTTTAACAATTTATCACAACTCTTTCTTTCCTTGGTTTATACTGAAAGTGCCCAACAAAACCATCAAAGCTCTTTTTGCATTTTAAGCATTGGGGTAGAAATTGCCTCATTTCAGTTGTCTTAAAAATGTAGTTTGTTGTTGAGAATAAATCAGACATGGATTTATTTTTATCCATTTGTGTATCTATTTGTAGATAGCCCATGTGGGCTGTAGTCTTACTATTTTAACTGCAGTGTTGATGTGGCTTTCATTTTTAATTCATTCTCCTTGAGCACATCCTAAATGCTATTTTGCAGGATCCTGAGCCAAGCATCCACGTGCTCCATTGGCACAACCTTTTTGACTAGTTCAGAGGAGGGCAGAGAAAGCTCCATTCTGCCTAGTGCTTACTAAGGCTGCTTCTCTCAGGTGCCCGTGGTTGTGTATTTCTTCTTTCACACTGCCTGTAATACCAGATTCTGTCTCTGGAAATTCTAGCCTTGGAAGATAAATTACTTGTTAGGAGTTTCACAGTTGTTTCCTATCCAAGCTGAAGGCATTCCCTCTTTCTTCAAGACAGCTTCTTTACTTTCCTGACCGCTTCTCTGTTCCTCCTTTTAATTAATAACTAACCTCATAATATCATACCCACAAATTGACTTTGTGATCCTGGATCTGAGCTGTGTAGTGTGAGGATTACCAGTTTTGTGTGCTCTCTGCTGAGAAATTGTCTGCTACAAAATATTGGCTTGTTTTATATGCATGTAATAATATTGCTTTTCAAACTCTGTGCTATCTATTGCTTCTCCTCAGATGGTCTTCTTACTATTAGCATTCCCTGGGTTCCTTCTCTCAATGGTGCAGGTGATTTTTAGATTGCTTTCCCTCCAAAGTATTCAGCCTTACCTTTTCAAGGGGTAACAAGGTTTCTGACAAAGATTCACACTGAAGAAGACATAAAATATATGCTTATTTTTTGAGAGAGATTTGGATTGCACTGGACTGTTCCTATACTGGAAACAACTCCTTCTATAACATCTTTTTTTCTATGTTTATTTTAAGGGTAAATCTGTTTCTCAGTAAAAGTGAGGACATAATAAATTTTTGTGGAAGACAGGTTTGGTAGGGCTTGAAATAATAGCATCCATTGAATGAGGGGCTGCTGAGAGAATTATACATTCATCTAATCAGCCCAGCTAAATCTGGTGCTGAGCTCTGTATACCTGAATTTGTGAATAATTTCTAGCTGTGGTGTCCATTCAGCACAAATCCATTTTAACGAGACTGCCCTGAAATTAATTAAAGTTACTTGCCAGTGTTGGTAGCAAAGCTGTCTCTGCATGCTGTGGTAGGAAGTTGGCAGCAAAAAACTGGATGTTGTTGTTCCATTTTTTAATCTTTTTCCCCTCCTTATTTTTTCTCCTGTCTTTTCTGTGATGAGAAGGTGAAAAGATAGGAACTCTGAGGTGAGATAAAAATGATGAAGTCTTTCTTGTACCTGTAGTTTATTATTACCCCCCACAATTAGACTATTAGTATTACTGAGCTATATTGACATTAAATGCTATGCTTGAGGGTGCAGTTTATTTGCTCAGACACCAGCCAAAGCAATGGGACCAGTTGCATCCCTCTACTAACTTCCTACTCTTATGTGGCATGATTATTTTTAAAGAAATGCTTAAGTTACATGGGCTTTCAGATCACAGCGTCCCTTGCCAGTGCTGCCAAGCATTGGTCTGCATTGGCTGCAGGCTGCCAAGGAGATCATTGTGAAAGGAGGTGACCATTGGCAATGTTGTTTAACTTAGGCCTGAGAAATACTGCTTGCTCTGGCAATGTTTGGAGCTTGGAAACTTGGGAGAAAGATCTGACCCGTTCCGCAATTATTTTTAATTCAAATCTCTCTCTCTCTCTTCCTCTCTCTTTGTTTTGTTTCTTTTTTTTCTTTAATAAAAATCTTCCAAGGCTTTTCAGTTTCTAAAAATTGCAGAGGATGGGACTGCTTTCCCAGTGAAAGAGGTGAAGAAGGAGGAAAAAAAGAAATGTATGCTAGAAGGTGGGTTTTTAATAAAAAATATGCTGTCCCAAATTCCCATTAAACATGTGCTTTTCATGGACAGGCATTTCTTTAAGAAAACAAAAGATTATTCATTGAAAAAAGATTAAGTTAGGAGAGCACTGAAGAGCTCTAATTGAGTGCTCCCCTTGATGGCTGCCATATGTTTGGGACAATGAAATACATTCTGCTTGTTGGCCAGGACAGCCTGTCTGATGTTATCCAAAATCTAATGGGGCTACTGTTGTCTCTTACTATTTTTATTACCAGAGAATGGGAATAGACCAACAGGGCACATGAATTCCAAATAACTGTTTGCCAAATATATGCAAGCATATGAAACCTAATGGCATAGATATGGCTATCATGATTGGCTTCTAGTAGCTTTTTGAAATGTAGAGTGAGCACTGGTAGATGATCTAAAAGCTGTGGCAGAGCTCCATTTCTGATATTTATAGTGGCTCCAGTTGTAAGTATGTGGTAACTATTTCTGATTTCTGCTGGGAGTCGTTCTGTTAGACATAATGCTTTTACACTCTTATAAAATTGAAAGTGCTCTCTATACTTACGCTAGCACTGTATAAGAGTCAGGACAGACCTTATCACTTTCTGTTCTCTGTGATGCCTTATAGATGGCATTGCGTTATTCCACTTGGCAGGAAAGGCAAGTTCATTAGGAAGCAAGAATGACTGTTTAGCTGGTGGTGTGGCCATGCGAGAGTTTATTATTCAAATATTGCCCTGAAGTGTAGTCTGTGCAGATTGTCTAGGTTTGAATTCTGCTTGTGGCTATTCAACCTGTTTGAATTCAGTCTGCTGTATGCTGTGTTGGTTTATGGGTTGCATAACATGCAAACCACAGGTTATGCTGAGGAAACACACTCACACATTCAGATCTTTGATATCCATAAGGCAGAAAAAAATTTCAGTATGTTAGTTTTGGAGATTTTTTTTTTTTCCCCCACTTAACAACAAAATCCTCTGCAAGTAAACAGCCTGGAAATTCACAATGGCTTGAATGCATCCAAGATCCAGCTTTCTTTGAAGCACTAGCAAGTCTGATTAAAAGATTTTTCAGTCGGTGCTAAAAATATAGGCATTATTGCCTGAATTCAATGAACAAAGCTAATTGAGAAGTCAGCTGTTGTTTCAACCTCATATGTGTATCAGATGCTAGAGGGGAACAAAGCTGACATTCCCACAGAAGTGAGCTCCAGGGAGATCTCAAGGAAGTATTGCCAAATGCCAGGCTCCTTTGCTGAAAGCTTCCACTCTGCCTTATGAATCCAGAGTATAAAATATGGATACAGAAACACTTCTCTCATTTTATGACAAGCATGCCAAGTTTCTTGTAGATTATTTGCTCAAGCCAATAGTCTTTGAATTCAAAGTGCCATTGTGTGTTTGTATTCCTTCTGCATACTGTTGCTCTCCAGTTTCTTCTTAAGTCTTCAGGGGAAAGTGAGAATCTCAATTTCTGGAGAACTTAATTTCAGGGGAAGTTGGTCCTCTCCTCCAAACCCCTCACTAGTGTCTGCTCCTGCTTAATGCAACTCTCAGTTGCTCATATTGTTCAAATCTAAGTACAGTTTAAAAATTAAATAGAATTTATTAACAGCAATTAAGATAAAATATAATATTAGTACTACAAATCACTATTGTTAATGCTATTCATGCACATTAGAGAGCTATGAAGTTCCAGATATGCAAACCAGATCTTCCCATGCAAATGAAGAAAGGCAATTGGAGCTGGACCATATGTTACCAAAGCCAGAGATGCAAAATAGATATCATTAGGTAGATCTTCACTGGCTTGCTTTATTGGATGATTTTTTTCCTTGTCTTTCTCATCTGAGAATTCGTATAAGCATGTTCCTTGTATAACCATGTTTATCTTGCTAAAGCAGCCCGTGGTGGCCCAGATGGGGCTGTGTCAGCTGCATCATTCTTTAATTTAAACTCTCCTCCTTCTGTATTGCTGTTGGTACTGCCTTTTCTGTCACAAGGTATGTCAGGTCCTCAGTGCTCTGGCTATAAGGTGAGTTGTTCTGTCTGTAGCATCACTAGCAGGTTCACCTTATCCCTTCCTCCCTCTGGCTACACAGTGTTTTAGGACTTGGTATAAATAGTTCTGCATTTAACTCGTTTCATTGCTTCTCTTCACATCATCTCCTCATCTAATTATTTCTCCAGTGCCTGTCATGCCATTTTCATCAGAAGGATGTTTCCTTCAGCCAGGCTAGCCTTAGGACTCTTAAGTTTTAAGTGGTATGTTTAGTTCAGCAGTCATGACTACCAGGCAGTACGTTTTGGTTAAAAAAAGGGATTTCCACCAGTTTAAATTCATTGGGATTTCTCTGTGTGTTTGGTTTTTTTCTGTTGCTTATTATTATAATTATTCCTATACAAGCATACACTTACATTTGTTTCACATTTAATGTGGTGGTATCTTTTAAATTTTTCTCTGGTAAAGAGTGACAGTGCTCTAGTGCTGAGGGATGTTTTGTTGGGGTGTGAAGTTGTGTCTGAATATCTGTTATGTGACTATGCAGGACTCTATGACCCAGTTATGGATTTTTGTTTGTTTGTTATTTGTTTGGGTTTGTTGGTTTTTGGTTTTTTTTTTAAATACTATTTTCCTATGAAAATGTTGAAATTTTAAAATACAGAACCTTTGGAGAAAAGCTACTTTGTGCTTGACACATCTCTACCCTTTGTTATTTGCTGTCAAATAAGTACAAAGACTGTTGGGCACTCGATTTCCACAGAGGATGCTTTGTAAAATGAAATTGTTTTATATGGTCAAATGAAAGATAGCCCCCAGATTTTGCTGATCTCAACATTCTGCCCAAATGATCATCATCAGACTTTTCCAACTATGCCAAAACTCACCCTGTGTAGGAAGCATCATTTTTAAATACTCAGGATATCCCAATTTACCTGTCAATGCAAAATGAGGGGGTTTAATGAATTCCAACACAAAAATTCTTGGGGTGTTTGCACTAACAGCAAGTTGCATTAAAAAGGCAATTTTTCTCTGCAGGTATTTCAATAAAGAGACAATGTTTATTTTTTCAGTGGAAAATTGATTGTAACTAAGAGGATACTTGGCTTGAAAGTGGGGAATTATCATATCATATGATTAAATGAAAGCTTACCTTGTTATAAGGTAACTAGACATATCCCAATAGAATTGAGACAATGTTTGATTAAGCCAGATTTTCCTACTTTATATTCAAGGAACAAATTAAAGAATAATTGAGATCCTTTTCAGATCTTTTATAAGCTGAATGTATAAAGCTACAGCTCCAGGTGGCAAAGCAATTAGCTGATGAATAAAATCAACCACACTGTCATTCGTCAGATGTTTGAATTCTATAAGCCAGATAAATTAATGTGTTCCTTAAGCCAAATAAACGGTCACGCTCTTCATGTTACCACTGAGTTCCCCTGGGAATGAGCCTGGGAACACGCTGATAGAAAACCCAGGAACTGTCTCATCGTAAGGGGTCATAATTAAGTTGCCTGGTTTTGCATGTCTAAAAGAAATGTTCCCTTTCATTGAAAAGATGGCTGTAATGATGTGGGATGCTTTATCAGATAGGAGGGATAAGGATTTGAATCGGAAGTGGCTACATGCCTCTCCCCTGCTGGAGATGGGATTTTGTCCTCAGAGCTGCTGGAAATGGTGTGATCCCTAACACAGCTCCATTTCCTTGTGATAGCTCTCTGTTTGGCTTTGTAAGTAATACTGGGGTAACTGGTTGAGATGTATTAACCCAGAATGGCCTATTTATCTATCAGCAGCTGAACAGCAACTCTGATTTTTTTAACTTTTGCTTTTTTTGTGATTGAATTTAGAAAGTGGAATAACACTGTAAAATGCTATTTCTCCTTATACTGATGAGTCTGTATGAAATGGTAATGTGACTGCTCAGGATGTTTGATAGTTGAAGTACATCCAACAGAGGCATGACTTGAGCCCAATTTGAAGTTCTTAATGCTCTTAAAGAGTTAGTTGGCAGAAATTATCTCTTTCCATACAGACCTGCTGTCATAAGTGATTTTACAAGTGCTTAGCTCTTTATATCATTGGTAACAGGAAGGAGATGGACTTTATTTGTGATGAGCCCACAGACAGAGAAATTGTAAATTCTGGAATAGTGTGGTATTTGCTGAGGGAAGAAGGATATGATCAAACAGCAGTGTTTTCTTACAACTTGATGGCCTAATATTTGGCTGGATTTAAGAAACTTAGAAATCCACTACTGACTACTATGTGCAAAACTGTATGATGAGACAGCTGTCATAAATCACTTCAGACAGAATGGGTGGCCAGTTGAAGGCCATAGAAGCCCAGCAGTTCTACGTACAGATAATACCTGACTTTGATTTGATCTTTCAGATCTCTTTGATGGACCTTTACAGTGAGCAAAGATCATTAATCCACACTGGAAACTGTTGTTTTGTATTCTTTTAACTTGTATTTAAACATCTAATACTGTAGGCATCTGGAAGTAGCTGTAAGAGGTATTTAAGAACAACAAGATGTTGTCAATCAGTATAGAACAGCAAGTACTGACAGACTTTATTTATGAGTGCCTTTCACAGAAATTTGGTAGACATTTCAGTGAGCTTGTCAGTTTAGCATCTGCTCTGTGCAGCTCAGTGAGACTGAAGTCTCAGAACTTGCACTGGAAATCTATATCCTGTGAGAGGAGAAAAGGAGGATTAAAATCACCTGGGCCACTCTGCAAAAGGGCTGAGAAGAAGCTGTTGTGCCTAATGACCTTCATGCAGAAAATCTCTTGATGCAGAGATCACCTGAGTAGCCTGCTTTCTTCTCTGTGGGACTTTTTATAAAGAAACATTTATTCCAAAGCCTTCAATTTATGGTGCTTTGTATGCAGTGGTTTTCTGTGCAGAATTGCATGTAACAGAAGTCTCACTCTGACATTACTTTCTAGAGAAGCAGTTTAATTTCTGCTTTTGTGGCAAATCATTCCTTTTTGATGGGCCACCAGCAAAGAGGGAAGATACAGAGTAGATTGTTAGAACTGCATGTGTTGTTTCAAATTCCTGATCAGCTGAGAGAGCAGCAAAGGCTTTCAAATTAAGCTATTCTCTCCCCAGAAAAGTCAGTGCTCTGAGGGAACACTTTCACCAACCTGCCTATAATACCTGACAAAAATGAAGATACTTTTTGTGCTACAGAAGCTCTGAAGAAGGGAGTCTTGCAACTTCTGCACCATTGTGTCAGCAGGAATACTGAACAGGAATGAGGTGGTCAGGAATGTGGATGGATAATATTGGTGATAAGGTTAGATGTTAGTACCTGAAAATGGAACTTACTGTCCAGTCTTTTTAAATCAAGAAATACCCAATAGATAATTTTGACCAAGAACATTAAACTAGCTATATCATAACCAAGGTCCACAACAAGGAAACAGTTATTAGATGTGAGTAGTGAGAAATTCTAGTAAAGAAAAAATGACTGACATCTGAAGGATCCTTACACTAGTAATTTTTGTGTATCTGTTGTATCCCAAAGAGAGCTATGGCTCTCATAGCCCTATTCTATCAGTCCACTTCCCTTTGAAATAAAGGGGGCTACTACACGCTTTAAGTTTTGTGTTTGCTGAAGTGCCTGGTGCCCTTCTAACTGTTCTACTCAGCTGTTACAGTTGGCATTAACAGTGATACTAAGATGAGATTTGGGTATCACCATGAATCAGCCCATATCCCAGAACCTGAAATAGCTAGAAAGTAGAAGGAAGGGGAAAATGTGATAATGGTTCAAGGCTGCCCAAGAGAAAACATAGAATGGGAAGTATACAGCAGCCCTTTCTGCTTTTCCTATCCCTATTGTAATGTCTCCAACTAAAAATGCATCTGAAGATATAGGCCAAATATTTTTTTCCAATTTTATAAAACAGACCTTCTTTCTACTGGTGTAACTGGTGGGAAATCATGTCCATAGCCTTGGCATTTATTGAACATTTCCAACAGCATATATCTGGGACTGATATTCATAATAAGTTATGAATAGTGACATGAGATTCTGGCTAGCTTTTGAATAGATAAATATGATTTTTTTATTTTTGTTTTTGACATCTAGGGTAAACTGAAAACATTTATTGTCAATAGTGGTCTTTAGCAATACCTTTATGTTCAGTTTGGGCTGTATATGAAAGATACTGTCTTGCAGGCTTAAAAGGAATTTTTTTTGGTAGAAAGCTTAGCTATACTTCTAAGCAGATGAGAATAACCCAGAACATGGTCATCATCTCAGCACTGATAATCATAATCAGTGCGAAGAACAAATCTGTGGTTTTAAATTTGGCACAAATGTGAAAACATTTGGCCAAGTGTAAACAAACACCTCTCACAGGACTTACTGAATTCAAGATAAAAGCATAACAAGAGTTTTCCTCTCATCACAGGAGAGCAGTTAGAGGAAAAAGATTGCTTTGAATTTGTTGTTCATGAAAACAAGTCAGTGGAAAAATCTTTGCTCAACATGGTTGCACACGTTTGAAGATTTGTGGGTTTGAATAAAGAGGGAAAATGGATGATAACCCCCATATTAATATTGACTCATTTTTCACATCTGCTTTCAGTCAGATGAGTGATACCGGTTCAAAAATTATTTTCAAGGCATGCCTAGCTTGAGTATTCTGACTCCTTGCATACATGTTAGCTGAGATAACACTCTTGCTTAACATTTAAGAACCTGTTCAAGTACTTTGCTGAATTTGGACTTCATTGCCTTTACAAAAAGAACTGAAAACAGAGAATCCTGTTTCTTCACTTACACTGTTTAGGAGCTGTGAAATGCTTTGGCGATACCATAAAACCTGACTTTGCAGGTTGGATATACTACTTATGAGCTTCCAGTGCTCACTTGCTGAAGTTTTGCACATCTATAGGGGAAGAACAAATGAAAAATTTTTTCACGTGCATGCCAAAATTACTGCCTCCCTGTATTTCTCTCTTCATTCACCTCTTTAACATTTAAATATCTAAAAGGAAATTATAAACGTTTGGCTTGTGTGCAGTTTGAAGTGTACACATAGCCAGAATCTGCTTTCTTCCCAAGTGAATAACTCAAACATCACTGAAGAGTTTTCCCACACTTTGCAAAAATGCATCTTTTAACAATATTTTAATGACATTTTGGAGTCTAATTTAAGCCCCAAATGAAGAATTTTATTGCCTTTTTTTCCTTTTCCTGCTCCCCTGGAAGTTCTTTGCTACTGGAAAACAATTTAACAGAAGCTGCAGTGCAGCTGTTACCAATTCAATATCAAAAAATTGCAAGAAAATGAGGCCCTGTGTTATCATATTAATAATATATTAGCATATATGTGTAAATCCTACAGGACAGAGAGTAATGTATGGTGTGAGTGCAGGCAACAGAAACAGCATTGTCATGGGATGAGCAATTATATAGCTTACAAGTAGCAGAGCAAAGCAGGAACCGCAGGGTAGTTTTTCTGTAGTAAGAAATGATGCAGTAAATGGTTTATATTCATCCTTGTGTTGTGTGGAGTTTTTTTATTTATCTCCTCTCTGCTTATACCATGATTAAAAATGTATCTGTGCACCACAGGAACGATGCAGAAAAACTGCAGTCACAATAGAGTGAGTTGTGTGTTGGTTTGGAGTGCTTTTGGGCAAATTGTTATGGTATTAAAGGATCTTCTAATGCCTCAGATATTTTGCATATCGTATCCAATGGCAGAGTCATTCCACAGCTGGTGGATTGTGGGGTTAGGCACAGCTCCTGTTTACCTCTACTGAGGTAGTTTTGTGGAATTGTTTTCAGGAAGGATATAATGGCAAATTCAGTCAAAAAAATCTCCAGCCTGATGCAGCCTGAAGTTGTTTAGTTTTGGCTTAGCTTTTCAGCAAATTATTTATTGTGGGTGAACATGAGAGACCTGAGGAATAGTGTTAAATTATTTTAAAACTTTCCAATCAATTTCTACCTTGGCCATTCTTGATCTCTTTTTTGTTTGTTTTGGTTTTGGGTTTTTTTGAGAAGGCAAAGTGTTGAGATTAAATAAGTTTGAATTGACTAGTTATGTCAATTTTATTAAAAGGTAGAAAGGGCAAACTTCAGAAATGCTGATTTCTGTTGATTCATGTCAGCAGTTTTTCATCAGAGAAAGGCAGATGAAGGCTTTATTTCTTCACAGTGGGCTCTGCACTTTGAGTTGGGTCCTGCTGCTTTCTTGAGGTGCTGCCCACAAAAGAAGGTGGATGCAAAGCTGTTTGGAGTAGACAGCCGAGAGATTCATGTGTTTGTCCAGAAGGTCTGACTGACACATGGAAATGCCTTGCAGTTCTATGTGGGTTTGGCTACTTGGTAGTGCTGTAGTAAGGGCTGCAGAGTATGCCAAGGGAGTTGTCTTCTCTTTTCTGGTACAGTTGGCAGGTAGTTGGCTCGTCTCTGCTTAAGGCTCTGCTGGCTTTTGCAGATGTAGAAAGATACAGAAACATTTCCCTGCATTCAGGTGGAAAGTTTGGTGACAGCAATTCTTGTGGTGGGGGGAATGAAGGGGTGCAGCTGTTCCTATGTGCTTTGGGAGCATATTGCACTTAGAAGGAAAATAACTCTTCTCCAGCTCTGTGCCAGTCAGCTCGCAGCTGAACTAGAGGAGGAGAGCAGCTGTGTTGTCCCAACAGGACACATTGCCTACTGGTGACTGGGTACCTCTCCCTGCTCCTCTGACTCCCAGCTCTACACCATCTCTAGTGGAGCCCCAGGATATCACAACTGAAATTTGGCACAGGGAAGAGAGGTACTCTCCATATGATGAGTGTGTGCAGTTCCCATGTAACATCCTCCTTACCCTACTTGCTAAACTGTATAACAAATAATCTGTGAAGGCAATGGGATTAACACGTTTGACCCTTAATGGCTCTGAAGGAATAATTGTAATGTCTCGGGTCAATAATTGTGTGAACTAAGAAGGATTTGCCTGATGCACCATAACGTCCCCTTCAGAGCCATTCATCCCTTTTGAGGGCCTATGAACCATTTGAACTTTTAAGTCTGTGCTCATTATGCTCTGTCCTCTGTGTGCCTGTGGTTAAGACCTGGTACGTGGTAAAAGTAAACTCTCCAGTGCACTGACAGGTCCTCTCATTCAGTTCTAAGATACCACGTTTCTATCTGGTTCACAAATATCTTTTTTAATTGAAATGAAGCCTGCAAACAATCTGAGATGATACAGTAGCAGGCTCTGGTATAGCTATTGGTTCCACAGTCCAATAGGAATTTCTCTTCCCTCTCAGCTTTTCTGTGCTGAAATCGTCTGCTCTATTTATATGAGCTGTCAGTCTGCTGGTTTTCCATAGAAATGGGAAGGGAAGGAGTTAGGGTTTGTTTGGGTTTAGTTTGTTGGATTTGGAAGCTTTTGGGGTTTTGTGTGAGGTTTCTTCTGTAAAGCTTGTTTCTATTTGGAATTATCTCTCTTTTAAGTCTCCTTAACCCTCATGTCCCACCCGTCCTGTCTGCATGTTCACCGGATAAGGGCAAATAGCTTTTGAGTTTGATTTTTAAAGAAAGCAGGACTTTTTTATGGAATATATTAAAAAGCACTCTGACTCTGAAATATAGCAGCTATTTTCACCATGTGTTTGCAGACATAGTTTGAGAATGAGAAAGAACAATTTGTATCATTCTAAGAAGAATGCTCTGAATTAATGTAAAGTTAGCTGCGTAGAACTCAGTGGAGTTAAATGTCATATTTACAGGAGGTGCTATTGATCTTAAAACATATTCAAAGAACAAGTTTATGCAGCATTCAATTCTTTTTCAGTTTTTCTATTGTAGTTTCTATTGGCATTAATGGTTCCAATTCCATTATACCTGTATCTGTCACCTCAGTTGATGTAAATGTTTATTATGGATTAAATACTTGGCAAATTTAGGGCCTGAACCTGGACATGCTTCCTGGTAGGGTGGTATTTGGTAATCAGCACCCTTTGATTTTTCAGACTTCTTTCTCAGGAAGAGAATATTTCCACTCTTACTAAGTATATTTGCAGCATTTGGGACTGAGTTCTTGCAGGAATCATCCCCACTGTCTGGGGTGTGCAAGAACAGCAGCCAAATGGCAAACATTGCCTGACACAGACTATGTCTCCAGGTGCTGATGTGAAGCATTTCTCCTGGAAAGTGATATTACCTCACTACAGCAGGTGTGACACGAATCTTTATCCCATGTCTGAAGCAGACTTAGAGAAGAGATCTCAGTGGGTGCAGAATTCTGTCTATGCTTTTGGTGTGAAATGGTTAGCCACGTGCTAATTGCCAAGTGCTGAGTGATTGAATGCCTCACTAGTCAAGGGAACTTTCTCCTGGCTGTGATATTACAGTGGATTAAAAAATGTCTCTGCTTGAAAATTGCCACTGTCATTTTTATTTTGTCAAGTGTCAAGAGAACACATTGTGCTATCTAAGAGACATATGAAGTTTCTGATTTATACAAGCAGGGGACCGAGAGTTTCTCTGTAGAACAGAATTGTTTCAGCCCATTCTATTTTCTGCAGAAGCCACACGGGAGCAGTGTGGTCTAGCCTTTGAGAGAGGCACTGCTGGTCTTTCCTCTGAGGACTGAACTTATCTGTCAGAGGATGTCTCCGTCTGAGATATAAGAACACAAAACTGATGACAAGTAAAATATTTCACAGAATATCCATCTTTCACCTTGCAAATACTCCTTTGTGAGAAATCAAATTGTCAGTAAGAACTACATAGAATACTTACTATACTGAATGAAATAAAGAAAAAAGGCTGTATTTTGTGCTGCTGCATCCCATGATTGGACAATATCAAGTAAAAAAAAGAAGCAAAATCCTGCAATTATGATGAATCCATTAGTTATAACCAACTCAAATTGAAGACACCAATATTTCATTTTGTATCTCTGGCAAGATGTAGTTACCAAGAAAAAGGAAGAAAAAACCTACCTTGGGAAAATGCTTCAGCAGCTTTCTGGTTGAAAAATGTGTGTGTGAATGATTAACTGTTACAGACACTGTGTATACTTATAATTTTGAAAGTGTCTGAAGTTGAGAATTTCTGTAGAGGCTTTGCATTATAAATAATAACTTTGCTCGTCAAAAGTATACACTGGATCTTTTCTGAAAGGTCAGATGTAAAAGTACAGTGCAGAGGAAAGGACCTTTGAAGTACCTAGTCCTCCTAGGGAAGGAAAAGTAAAAGGTTGCTGTTGGGTTTGGCCCCATCATGTGAGGCTGTAAGATGGGAACAGCATAGTGTGCCATAGAAGAAGACTCCATGGATAGATCCAGAAATGCAGACTGTTTGCCTGTTACAGCCAGCCCCTGGGGCTAACATTTTCCTTTTCTGTCTCTGGAGATGTTGGCCTAAAGGGTGGGACACAATGCTCAATCTCCTGGCAAGACCTAGATAGGCCTTCCAGAAGAAACTGGCCTACAAGCCAAAAATAGTCTCAAGGGTAGGTGCTGCTGTCTTCTCCCTGGCTGGGTCAAGGTAGACAAGAACACTTATCAAGAAGGCTTTCACTGGCACAACTTGGGACTCAAGGGCAGGTCTGAGGAGGTGCAGGCATTTGCTGATTCAGACCCCCAGGGAAAATTATGAAGAGAATAGTGTAGGTTACATATATTTGATTTTGACCTGGACTGAAATTTTCAGAGCTGTAGGGTACATCTTTTTGGTTTAAACTCAAAACATTTTGTCTTGTTGCCTGCTGTTCCTCAAAGCCTGAAACAGCATAGCATAGAATGAAACTGATGTTTAGCTGCTCAAATCTCTACCTTACCCGGACCATTGATACCTAGATCCCCACCAGAATCCACATATCTGGACACTTTGTTCTTCCTGTATTCTGCTCCTCCCAAAAGCAGTGAAAAAGGCCAGTGATTCTTTAATGAGATGGAGATTTTATTTCAGTGGTCACTAGTCCCTTTTTTTTTATGTGTAGAAGGGAAGACCTGTTTTTATATGACTGCTGAGGTCACTCTTTCAGCTGGTTGCATCTGGCTTATGATAAAAGGGGCTGCAAAATCTGCTCTGATATTTGCTATAATGCCCTAGTTCCTGGAGTCAAGTGTGATGATGTTTTGTTTTGGATGACAGCTGCATTCAAAAAAAAAATGGGGAGGGTTTTGGTTTCCATTGATTTAGGGGTGAAGTGCAGGACACTTGGAGGGAATTGTTTACTAGTAAGCATAAAAAATATGGAAAGCTAGTAAAGAGCTCCAAACAAATACAGTGATGATTTTAAGTAAGTCGCACAGTTCTCAGGGCAGACTGAAAGTTGGAGTAAATAGCACTGGCTGAAGGCTCTCCTGTATCCTGAAAGACAAATCAGGATCTCTATTTTCTATTTTTTTGGCCAGATGATAGTGCTGAGTTGTGTACTAAAAGATGCAGAGGTCTTCACCTATATATAAACATAATGATGTATAGATGTTTGCTGTAGCGTTGACTTTAAGAGAAACTTCTGTGCTTTCAGGCTGCTGTCAAACATAGGGTGGAATCACTGATCTGGGGTCTGTATCTCCATGGAGCCATGACTAAGGCATAGCTTTCTCCTGGAGTCTGAGCAGTATAGAGAGAGGTAGAAGGAAAAAATGAGTCAGATATGTGCAGAGAAGATAAGTGAAAACACAAAAAGGAGGAAGGCTTTTTGGTTGAGAAAGTTCCAAAAATGCTGTAGATGACATCTGGTACTTTTCTGAGAAGAGACAGACTGATTCCTTAGGAAATGAAATGGATGATACCACCAAACCTTTTTCATTCAACAGGTGAAAAATGGTAATGTCCACTGGATATCGTGGAGTTACTCTAACAAATGAAGTGCAGTCTGTCAGTCATCTTAGAACCCAACACCCTCACAGGATAACATTGCAAACATCATCTTCTTTGACCACAGAGTTAAATAACACTTATCAAAGCACTTGATCCCTATTCAGCAATTTCACTAGAGCTGATTAAATTCCGACATGCAAAGTACAAGAATTTGCAGCATCTGTTCCTCTTTCCGAAACTTTGAAGAAATATCAAAACATTTCTGAAATGAGCAAACAACCAAATTCGTTGTACCAAATACAACCAATTATTGTATTTGCAGTAGGAGCGGTGTTGGCATACAGAAGGGTTATAATCTCAACAATTAAAATTCAGGAGATTCTGAATTCAGAATCAGGATTTGGAATAAAGGATTCTCCTGAGGCTTTGGAGGATGGGAAGTCTTTGTGACATCCTAGTTCTGGTCCTGTTCAGAAGAGGACTTGGGCAAAAGCCTGGCTTGGATTGAGATCTTGTCATATTTTTATTTTTGTTTTTAAAGACATCATTCGCTTTATTAATCTTTTCATTACTGCTCTTAAAATGAATTTCCATCAAAACACCAATCTCAGCAGCCCAACACTTACAAAGAAAGCCATACAAGCTGCATTGTGTTGACTAAATTTTGCTGCTGGGCAGCTATTTTGTGGTTCAAGAAGTCCCTGATAGTTTGACTCTAATTACAAGTAGAGCAGACTCTCGAAGCATATAATAAGATCACTAGCAGACAGAAGGAGTTTCTTCAAGGAAAGGAGCCTCTGTCATTTCAAAAGCACAATATTCTCTTAAAAATGATAAGAAAAGATATGATCAGTGAAAATACACAAGGAGATGTGAGGTTTCATTAAAAGTAGTTTACAATGATCTTTGCCACCTTGCGTTTAAAAAGCAAGGCAGAGAATCAGCACTTAGTAATTTAATAAATGTAGTGTGAAATCCTTAGCGTGTGAGCTCATGTACCCACTTTTGGGGTAAAGATCAGGTTGGTGAGGCAGATACTTGAATGGGACCATACTATTTTCCACTCTAATTTCCAAGTATTGTGCCTATGTCAAATACAAAGAAACTTGTCTGGGATTAGTAAGATTTCAATTAATTTCCTTCCATACAAAAATATCTTGTTTCTCAAGTTTTAATGAAATGAAAATCAAGTTAAGTGGTTTATTAGGAATATGGAAGATGTGCAAAACATATGACTTGATATTTTAAGGCTTGAATCTTCATTTTGTTGTAATTGGCAAAAATCCACCAAGATCAGTGGAGGTATCTTGATTTACACCAGCTGGAAGGATCTGTTCTCAATTTTCTTCACAGCTTTTATGGCATTTTTCCAGCCTGAAAACAAATCGGGAAAAATAATATACTGCAGTGTTATTAGACTGCGTATATCTCAGTCGGCATCAAGAAAATGGCTGCATAAACACACATAATATAGGTGTGATAATCAAAGGTGAGAAGGGAGAATATGTCCCTGTGTACCTTATTAATTCTGACTGTGACTCAGGAGTCTCAGCGCATGGCTAAGTATCGCACTTTGAGGGAAACACACAGGCCTGACAGCATATGGCCAGTGCAGCTCCCCGCACAGGGGTTCTGGCTTCCATTCAAGTGGGATCCCTTGTGGACAGTGGGAGAGTTGAAGGCAAGGAAAATCAATCCAGCTGAGTCTGCTGGCAGAGAAGGTGTTTGGAGCTGTGAAACTTCCCCAGAAGTAGAGCGAAGACATTGAGTGCTAATGATGCGTTTTAAGCTTTAAAGGTTGTGGAAGAAGTGGGAGGGATCTCAGAGGCACTTGCAGAGATGAAGAGATTGTGGTAGGGAAGGAGGGACAGAGGGGTATGCTGTGGTAGCAGGTTGGGTCTGATGTACGACTGGCTAAGCATGAAGGGAACTGACTGAAGAGAGTTGGAGAGAGACCATAGGAGTCAGAGAAGATATTTTATGTAAGGGAAGAATGTTCTTAAATTACAAAGGTGACTTTGGCCTATGCCTGGAAAAAGTGTGTGTGGGAAGGGGGGCAGAGGAATATATATATATATATATATATTAATGTGACTTGCTTTGCCTAAGTCTCCAGGTAAAGAGAAGAGGCACGTGGCTTTTGCAGCCATAGTGGGGTCTAACTCATCTCAACTGCATAGTCTGGGAGGACAGCTCTTCAGCCGGAGCATCCGTGAGGTTGGGAAAGAGAATTTTCCACTAATGGGACACCAGAGGTGTCAGTATTGGTGTGGGGAACAGAAAATAGATGGACTTGAGGGCTCCATTTCTTTGACAGGATAGCAGATGCCTGTCCATAGAGTGCTTCAGAGAGGCCAAGGAAAGAGCATTTGTTACAGCCAACTCAGATGAAGGGAAGAGAAAAGCACACAGGGCTGTGTGGGATGGGGCCAAAGTGCAGCAACCTCAAAGGAACTTAGCAGTGAAGTCTTCCAAGGTTGTGTGGGAAGTGATCAGCTGTAGTTCAGGGAATGGACTGCCGTGTGAGAAATCTGTGTTCAGTTCCTGGTTTAGTTCCTCTTCAACAAGTCACTTCATTCTGGCTGCAGCGTGCTTCTCCATCTGCAGTGTGAAGGTAAATAATTTTCTCCATCTCTTTTACTTAGATTTCAAGCTCTTGTTTTCCTTTGCAAAGGGTGTCAGGCCCCACAGCTCTCCAACTCACCCCTCTGGGTATCATACAAAGCGTTGTCAAGTATTGAAGGCCAAATCTGTGATCTGTGTGGATCTTCTTTGGCACTTTTCTAATCCTGAGCTGGTTTGTGGCCCCTTTGACGCTTGTCCAATGCAGTGGGAAAGGTGAAGGAGCTGTTGTCTCAGTCACCTGCTTTCAAAAAACAGGTAGATGTGGTGTTTCAGGAGATGATATACTGGTTACAGTGGTGTAGGACTGATCACTGGACTTAATAATCTTGAAGTTCTTTTCCAGCCATGATGATACTGTGGGTAGACTCCTGACAAAGTGGGATCAGATGGTAAATGAACAGTTATAGAGACCTTTCATAGAATCATAGAATTGGCTGGGTTGGAAGGGACCTCAGAGATCATCAAGTCCAATCCTTGATCCACTACCGCTGCAGTTACTAGACTATGGCACTGAGTGCCACATCCAGTCTCTTTTTAAATATCTCCAGGGATGGAGAATCCACTACTTCCCTGGGCAGCCCATTCCAATGCCTGATCACCCTCTCGGTAAAGAAATTCTTTCTAATGTCCAACCTAAACCTCCCCCAGCACAACTTAAGACCATGGCCTCTTTTCTTGCTGATAGCTGCCTGGGAAAAGAGACCAACCCCCCCCTGGCTACACCCTCCTTTCAGGGAGTTGTAGAGAGTGATGAGGTCTCCTCTGAGCCTCCTCTTCTCCAGGCTGAACAGCCCCAGCTCCCTCAACCTCTCCTCACACACTTTGTCACACACTTTACTTGTGCTTGTTTCACCTCAACAGTAGGTGCCTTCCTAAATATAAATATTGGCTGAAAACTGTTCTCCTTTTGTAGTGTAACGAGGCAACCAGGTGCCCCTAATTGCCAGGGAGTGAACATGAGCTTGTGTCAAGCCCACCTGTGCCCAATTAGGGTGGGCCCCAACTGCGCATGAGCAGGACCAGGGGGCCAATAAAAGGTGAGGCCTGAGACACAGGCGGGGCTCACTCCTGAGCTAGCCAGCAGAGAGATCAGTTGCTCTCAGAGCAACAGCACTGACCCAGGCTAGTCAGCCCTGTGGCTGTAGGCTTGGAGAACTGTTTGTGAGTCTCTGCTGGAACACCTGGTTGGACCTTGAAGCGCCGTGCCCTAAAAGAGGTTCGTCTTGCTACATCCTTTCTTCTCAGACGTAGCCTTTCACATGACACTGTTTCATGTAACAGCAGATGAGGTTTTGCTGCCGTACTGCATACTGAAGAAATGTATTCAAAGGGCTATGGCAAGGCCAACTGGAATGTCTTGTCCCAGGTCAAATTCTTTGTATATTACATTTTAGTGGTAAAATAGGATTCATGACAGGATCATGAGGATCCTGGGAGGTAGCACCATCGACTTCCCCCTTTAATTAAAGCTTATTTCCAAAACAAGATAGGAAGCCTTGTTGAAAATGCTCAATTGCAGCCATTTGGGTTGCTGGCCTTACTGAAATCTCCTGACATGTGAGACGAATAGCATTTCTCAGTAGAGTGAAATGAGGCAACCAGCTGCCACTAATCACCAGGTAGTGGGCATGAGCTTGTGTTAAGCCCACCTGTGCCTGATTAGGGTGGGCCCCAACTGGGCATGAGCAGGATTAGGGGGCCAATAAAAGGTGAGGCCTGAGGCACAGGCTCAGCTCACTCCTCAGCTAGCCAGCAGAGAGGTCAGTTGAATCCAGAGCAGTAGCACTGATCCAGGCTAACCAATTCTGGGGGCAACAGACTCAGAAACACTATTTGTGAACTTCTGCTGGGACACCTGTTGGATTGCAGAGTGCCGTGCCCCAAGAGAGGTTTGTCTTGCAACAGAGTGCCATTTACTTATTCTTTTTCCTCCTTTTACTCCCGTATGGCTGGAGTTAATTTTATTCCTGTATCTCATGCTGGCTTCTCTTCCTCACTAAAAAGTAGTTACACAGCAAATCCTTGCCTATTCCTTGCCTGACACTGCAGAGCACTGGTGCTTTTAGAGCACCATCAACCCAAGTCCTTGTCAGGGGGCTTGCTACTCATATGCTCCTGCATGCCTTTAGGGGAGTGAATTAGACCTATCAAGTGTCAGGTTTGTGCTACCCTGTGCCTTGTTGGAGGGCTGGCAGTGACTTGGTGGTTTTGCACTGGGACACTGAGGATCTCTGCCTCCTCGTATGTTTTTTTCCAAAATGTGAACTAAAACACACAGTAATAGGTTTAGCAGGTTTTTCCTTAAGGAGCTCTGAATGGAAGGGAAGATAGCTGGCAGGTGTTTTTATTGCCTTGTCTACCCCAAAACACATTTGTGAGTTTCACCCCTGCCCTCTGTAGCATACCACGGTTTGATTTAGCAAGTGTTTTCTTATGTTAGATATCCATATTAAGCTGCTTCAAAAGCAATCTTCTTGGTGTAGAAATTAGTATAATTCCTTGGTATGAGTAAATGAAATGTGGTAGTACAAGATTTTAGTGACTTCAAGTGGATCTCTTTGCATACGTTTGTCTGCATGTGTGCAACTGCATACACATAAAATCACACTTACATGGCTGAAATCTTCAATGTGCTTAAATGCATGGGGAAAAATATGTAATACTTTATTTTAATCAGAGGCTTAATCTGAAACAGATCATCATTAGTTTTATGATTTTAATTGTATTGAGACTCCTATTATAACCTATTGCTTTATTGCATTAGTCCATTAACCTATGGAGCAGGAGTGGAAAGCCTGTTCTGTCTTCTATCCCAAGTAATTTAAATACAGTGTTCGTTATGTGCTTAAGGTTTTTCAGATCACTAGAGTCTAATGTGAATCTTTTTTCTCTCATACTTCAGGGGCTATGCAAACACTACTCCCAGACCTTCTGCTAGTCTGAAATATCTTTGGTTTGAAACACTGAGGGTGGCTAAAGAACTTCAGAAATTACATTTGGTGCAGCGTATCTGTGGCCACACAGCTTTGATCTGGTAGACCGGTTGTGAGGGGCTGTGATTTTTCCATAGGATTTCCAGCACATTACCATTAATCAGCTCTATGAGGAGGCTGATGTATGCTCTGCATTCTAAAATGTACATCTGGCACAGGCCTGTTGTGGCCCAAGATGCAGAGATGTTCACCAGTGATTTTTCTGGTAGTACTATATGGAAAAGCCCTTTGATGTCACCAGGTAATGATGACAACATAATCTCAAAGATAAGGGATGGACCAACTGGACTGAGGTATTTGCCACCTTCATTGAAATAGTGCAACACTTGCAAAAGGAGCAAGGAATTGCTTAATTTTCACTCTGGGTAAACTGGAGTTTAGAGACTCCAGCTATTGCAATTGCAAGGGGATAGGACATTAAAATGGAGAGGAGGAGTCAGGGACAGTTTCACACTTCTATTACTCCTGCATAGAATCATGGAATCATAGAATTGGCTGGGTTGGAAGGGACCTCAGAGATCATCGAGTCCAACCCTTGAACCACCGTTGCGGTTGCTAGACCATGGCACTGAGTGCCACATCCAGTCTCTTTTTAAATATCTCCAGGGATGGAGAATCCACCACTTCACTGGGCAACACATTCCAATGCCAGATCACTCTCTCCGTAAAGAAATTCTTCCTAATATCTAACCTAAATTTCCCCTGGCACAACTTAAGACCATGCCCTCTTGTCTTGTTGAAAGTCGTCTGGCAAAAGAGCCCAACTCCCACCTGGCTACACCCTCCTTTCAGGGAGTTGTAGAGAGCGATGAGGTCTCCCCTGAGCCTCCTCTTCTTTAGGCTGAACAACCCCAGCTCCCTCAGCCTCTCCTCACAGGATCTGTGCTCGAGTCCCTTCACCAGCCTGGTTGCCTTCCTTTGGACCTGCTCCAGGACCTCGATATCCTTCCTGAACTGGGGGGCCCAGAACTGGACACAGTACTCGAGGTGTGGCCTCACCAGGGCTGAGTTGACAGTGTCTTTGTTTTCTTGAGCTCTAGAGAAGCATGTCATAAGACAATATACCACCCTGAGCAGATGCATGCAGGTAGGTCATGGCGGAAGTGGTCTTGCTCTGTCCTTACTGATAATCAGGAGTAGGGCTTGTGGTGTGTGCTGCTTTCTGAGGGAGATGGTTCCTGTGTCAGTGGGGGAGAAGGACCTCAGTGTCAAATGCCATGCAGCAAACCAGTGGAAGAGAGCGTGTGAGTCAACAAAACAAATACATATGAGCAGAGAAGTGGAAGTCTCACTTCTCTTTTTGCTTAATCAACTGCAGATGGTAGCAACTTGTAGTTATAAGTAGTGTAGTAGGGTACAGCACAGAATGGACATCTTAGCAGGGCTCTTGCATTTTACATAATCTGATTACTCTCCCCACTTCTCTGCCATGTAACTCTTGAACACTGAGTTAATAAATAGAAATGGCTGGCTTGCTACGAATATCTAGAGGCTACACGGCCTGGTCATCAGTCTGTAATGGTTCTGTGATGGGTGTTTGAAGGGGGAAATACAGCTCGGGGCATTGTCACATCTGGTCATACAAGAGCACCTCCTGTCTTTGTGACATGGCTGCAAAAAGGTTGAGTGTGTTTTGTGACTGTGGTAAGCAGATGATATGCAGCTTCTGCAAACTATGAAGTGTAGTTGGAGGGAAAGAGCAGTGCCCAGCTGGGAAGCAGTTGGAATCTTGCAAGCATGGTTTGGTTTGCTGCAGGTTAAAGTCAGTGCAGCAGAGGAGGCATTGGGTTAGGTATGAAGTGCTAAAGGTCTGAGAAGGAAGGTGGCGAATATAGCTGTGATCTGTCTTTACCCTATTTCATTCCTGACAGCTGCCTGGGGATTGTGTCAGTCCTCTACAACAAGGTGAAGCAGCTTGAACAATTCCAGCTTGTTCTTTGCCTTCACAATTATCCTTTTCCATGAAGGAGAATGTTTGACCCTGTTATTTCCCAGAGCTGTACAAAGGGACTGTCCCCAGTACTAGGATTTGTCCTACTGGTTCAGTCCTTCCAAAATGTTCCATTTGCTTGTCTTACACTAGCACGTTTGATAGCAACGATGTGTTTTAGAAAGTTTTTAGAGGTTTCATCTTGACTAAGAGGGTCATCTGAACCTTGCACCCTGACCCAAACCTAGCTTCTTTCTTGGTGTCCCTATAAATATATTTATAGGGGTTTTTTGGTACCCAGCAAAGCTGTAACTGAATAACCTTAAATCAGACTAAGGCTGTTCCTAAGTAGAGGTACTACAATGAGGCTATATTTATACTGAGGTTTGTTTGGACCTGATGAGTTAACCCCATCAAACTTGACTGCCACTCTAATCAGGATGAAGTGAGAAATGGCTATTGTCGTAGTGTCTGACTGTCCTTGAAATTTGCTAAAGCCCTGCTCTTAAAGTTATAGGGAAGGGAATATTGAGAGACTGCCTAAGAGGATTTAAAAATCCTCCTGAGCCTATTCTTTCTTTTTGCTTTTTTATTTCAAAGCCACGGCATTTGCCTGCCTTTTTTTCCAGGTCAGAATAAGTATTTATTTCTTAGAATAAGTATTTATTTCTTTCTAGCAGACACCTTAGGACAGCTTCAGCATTCACAGGCCAGTCCTGCATCTGCCGAAGCCACTGATTTCGAGGTGTGTAGAAGGGAGTCCTTTATGCCTGCCTTTTCCTTCTCTGAACTTAACTCTTTAAATACAGTGCTCAGATTTCAGTCTGAGTTATCCAGCCATTATTTGCTCAAGGCACTTACCTCATCATCAAGAGATTTTACACCTCTCAGTCTGGGAATTTTTATGCCTCCAGCACTTTGTTTGAAGGGAGGAAGCACTGTTATCTCCATATTACAGAGGGACAGCCAGTGTACAGAGACAGTAAGTGACCTGCCCTCGGTTCATCACATGGTTGGTGACTGGGAAGAGTGGAGCCTGTGTGTATCAAACTGGGACTGTCCTCACCCTTGTCTGATGCTCCTCTCTGTGTCCTGTAGCTGTGGAAATAAATAAATACAGTGAGAGGGGAACTTTCTGTCTTGATAGAAGTGAGTGGTTGTTTCAAGCAGCGTGAGGAATATGTCTTCCAGTCTGCTCTTGTGAAATAACATCATTCTAGCATATTGAATAACTTGGGTAATTTGCATTGAATGCCACTATTGAGGAAAAAGAGTTAATCCATTATCACTGAGGATATTGCAGTATTGCACATGTGATGAGAGGAAAAAGAGTAGTGGTAAATAATGAAGCCACCTGGTAGGAAAAGTGTGAAGCAGAATATTCATTTTTCTTCAATGGGAATAACAGATGACAAAAGTGAGGCTTTCTTCAGCTTGTTTGTTTACAGAAAATTCATATCCATTGAGACTGTATGTTAAATTCACTCTCTGATGTTAGTCTTTGCAGGATGCATGAGGCCACTAGAGTATGTTCTTATGATCTTACCATTTATTTACCTTGATATGAAACTCCAATTACTGTCAGAGATGCTTCTTATTAAATATGGTAAGCTCTCTAGCTTCTAAGAGAGTGAATATGTATTCTTTACTCTGGGGCCACACTGAGCGGGATGCTAAGGAGTGAAAATGCTGGGGATGTTGGTGCAAATTAATTAAATATCTAAAGATAACAATGTAATGAAAATAGTTTGAAGAAGTTTGGGCTTTAGAGACAGATGAAATTTGGTAGAGAAAATAATATTGTTCAGTGTCCGTCAGTCTGTTTAGGAAGCTTTCCCAAAGCTTTGGCTTTTCTTTTACATAGCTGTGAAGTCTATCGCTTCCAAAAGCTAAGGACTCATCCTTTTTATTAGAATGTGTTCTTGGTAATTTAATAAATGTTCAGGGTAGCTGTTCCTATGGTCCCTGCACAGTGCTTAGAACCTTTACATTTTAGAAGTCCCCAACTTTCAATTATCTTTGTGATCAGAGGGCATACTGAAACAGATGAGAAAAAAATAAGGGAAACTCAAACATGAGAGATGAAGAAATGTGAATAGAAAGGTTTTGGTGTAAAAGTCATGAGTCCAGATGTAGGGTGGACCTGAACTCTTTGCATCATTAACCTGATATGAGAGACTAAAGCACATCCCTAAATAGTAGTTTGAGCTGTAAATATTGCTGGCACCCTTACATGCCTCCTTTCAAATCCTGACTACTCAGTAATGCCATATTTCTGAGAGGACGTTGTACTTTTGGAGCGTCTTTTCACTGTTATGATACCTCGAAAGAACTGTTGGTTGGCTCAAGAGGAGTAGCTGGAGATGAGCAACTCATGATCAAACATTGAGATGAGCAGGAGCTGGGGACATAAGACTAGGTACATAGTTGCTTTTTTTTTGTCTGACAAGAGATGGTTCTGGGTATCCTGAACTCCAAGCTCGGCAATAAGCAAAGAAAGGATATTTAGATACCAAGGAAGATTGAGAAAAGAGAAACACCACTTTGCCAGAAATATTTTGTGTAAACTTCTTTGGATCAATCCCTTTTTGTAAGATAACTAATTTTTCAAACTAAAGAAATCAGTTAGATCTGCTATATTGCATCTTCAGATGCAATGTGTCTGTAGTGTTACATAGGGAATTCTTAATTTAAATTGTTAAGGAGTGAGCTACTGCAACTATAATGTGTTTCAGAACTGGTAAAAGAAAAACAGTTATACTGAAAGAGATAGTACCATGCTGAAAGCAAGTTACTTAGAGGGAGGCCTCATGAGTGAGTTTTGGCATTGGATTTAGTTAAAGAACTTTCTTTAATGATGCTGGCACAAAATTTGGAGTACACTTGTATTGATAGGGAAAAATGAGATGCACTGGCAATGCAGAGGAGGCCTTAGATCTCTCATGGGAAAATTAAGATAAAGTAAGTGAAAGAAAAGGAATTAAATGTAATGGTGAAAAATGTGAAGTTATACTCATAGGTATCCTATTTCCATTGTAAAGTCATAATTTAGACGTAGATGAGTAGGAGGGGAGACTGGAATGTGGGATTTGCTATGGGGTGACTATAAAATGTGAAGTCTCTATGTAAATGGGGTTCTTGGATGAGAGAAAGGTGATCTACCCTCTGTAGTTTACCCTCATGTGCCAACTCTAGCCAACCGTGTCCAAGAAATTGATTTTGGACGAGCATTCTTGGGATACTCAGGGCTTATTTTCTGGGGGAGTATACTTTATTTAGCCTAGTAAAAGTAAAGCGGAAAGAGTACAAAATAGTCTTAAAATCATAAGTAAAAGACAGGAAAATGCTGTGTATGAAATGAGTTAAAAAAGCACCGCCATGAAACAAACCTGGAAGAACTTCAAAATATGGGTTTAAATGCCCAAAGGAAGGTAAACAGACATATAATATACTTAGTCTGGAAGCTAGAAAGTGGTTCCTGGTCATGAAAAAGGTCAGTCCCAGAAGCACCTTTAGTGAGAGCAGTATGTGCTTTCTGGGCCCTATGCCAACTTCAAGACCTCCAATACCATCTTTAAGGACGGAATTCATACGTCCATGTACCCCACTGTTTAAAAATAGTGTAGTGCTTTTATCATTTGTGGCTGACAAGCTGATAAATAGCTGACTCTGACTTGATCTGGGTATTGCAGGTGTCTTGAATCCTTGCTTCTGGAATGATGTCATCAGAAGTTATGACATAGTCATGTGTGGTCTAGTCTTTTCTTGGATATTAGCTAACATTTATGCTCCTGTAGCTGGATCAACTCCTGCTATTTTTACCAGTGCTGGTTTTGAAGCTGCCTTTTTACTGTAGAGAAAAGGTTTTGAGCTGGTGCTTTTCATGCCTTTCAGAAAAAAACCCAAACAACTCTGGAACAGTTGTAATGAGTAATTTTGTTTCTTTCCAACACTGCTTTTATGGAGGAGAGATGAAGAAGGAGGGTGGGTGTCTTGTGTCATCTTGCTCAGCATCTTCCTTAAGCAGCTGGTGGAGTCTGTGTGACAACTAGGACTGTAGCAAAGGGCTGTTGCACGTTGTCTGTGTACCAGAGGCAATTGACTCCATCTCCAGCTTTCTGTCTCGCCTGGGAAAGATCAGTACCTGGATGAAGGCCAGTTGGCTGTAACTGAACCCCCCTGCCACAAGAGATAAAAATGCCCAGGAATTTGTCCATCCACAGACCAAAAGAGCAAGATTTGTTGGCTTTCCCATAATCAGCCAAACTGCTGTTCATGGGTAGACAGAGAGAAACTCTGATGCTTAGTGCAAGAGTGACAGTTTCCTGGATAATGTGGTGATAAACAGCATTGATACCTAGGGCAGGATTTTTTATGAAGCCTGCTGGTCTGGCTTCTACCTATACAAGCAACGGGAGAATATATGTAGATTTTAGTGACAGGAAAGATTGAGTAACTTGTGAATTACTTTGAAAAATTCCAGCCCAGCTTAAGAGAAAACATGAGTTTTTTATTTTTGTTCTTAGACACTGAAAGTGTAGAAAAAACTTTGCTCTCCATATAAAGTGACAGGTAAGAAAAATGCCAAAGTGCTTCTAATAATAATTAAAGCAGCTGCTAAGCTTTACTGATTTATTTTGTTAGCTTGAGCCATATTTGTGTGTTTGCTTTATTTATCACAGAGTACTGTAATAACAGTATCAAAAGAATTTATGGTGGGAGTATGCCAGTTTACTTTCATCAAAAAAAAGTTACAGCAGATGCTTTGAATTTACTGCAGATGGGGGCAAGTATTTGCCTTATTATAAGGTTACACCACTAGAGTGTCATGACTGTTATTTAGTAAATCAGTTCATGATTCAGGTGGTAATATCTGTTAGCTGTGGCTGGCAAAGCTCTAGTGAAATAGCAAATAAGCCAAATACTCTGCCAGTTCTTTCACTTGAAGCAAAGTGAGTTGTTTTTAATTTGGAGAAACAAACTTGATTTTGTTGTTGTGTTAACTCTCTTATGTTCACCTTCTCTACTTGATGGTGAAAACTAATCCCAGAAGTAATGCCTCAGCATAAGCAGGACCACTGACAAGTGCTCACTGGAATCCTCACCAGTGGGATAGGTCTTAGCTGTGCCATGTAACAAGAGCACCACTGAACCAAATGCTGCCATCTGCAGCTGACTTGCCATGCTTATGAAGCTGGGCAGCAAGAGACCTTTTTAAATCTTTCTTAGCTTTCTTCTTCAACTGCTGAGAGAGGTAGGGGATGCAGAAACCCATGTGTGAGAGCTCTATGTAAATGGATTTGACAGAAGAGCAGGGAAATGCCTTTGTCCCATGGGACTGAATTACTGTTTTGTGGGAGACTCATCTCTGTATGAAGAAGTTGTGCTTGTGTTGCCAGGGTATTAGGAAGCCTTAATGACCTTGATGAGCTTCACCTGTGGCCTCCACCACAGGGTATTAGGAAGCCTTAATGACCTTGATGAGCTTCACCTGTGGCCTCCACCACACCTCTGGCCCAGGTGTGTGATTTAAGCTCACTCCTTGCCTGAGCTTTGTTGGGAAAGTGTTGGTCATCAGTTCAGTTGCAGCCACGCTTCTTCCCGACACTCTTGGTTCAGATCCTGACTGAGCTGATGTGCCAGCTTGGACTGGGACCTGTCTTGACACCACAACCTTCCTGGAGATCACTATGTCTGACCTGGTTCTGCTCAGAGGGTCTGGTCCTCGCTCTGACTTGTGCTCTCACCTGATTTTGGACCTGCCTCATCACCACCAGCTCTTGGGTGGCCCTGGCTGCTGTTCTGGGTCTTCACTGCTCACCTTGCTAAGGTATAGTGGGTCTGGGCCTTTGCCAGGGAGGACCCAGCCATGGGTTCCTCCTCAGATCCTGACCCCCAGGGAGAAGCTGGCCCATGTGTCACTCTGATGTTAGTCTAACTAGTCCCACTCATTAAAAATGTCACGTACATCTCTATATTCATTCCACATCCATGGAGTGAATATAAAATAGGCAAATATGAATGAGGTATGTGTGTTTTCTTCCCTCTTCCTGCTTCCCATTCCCCAAGAAATTCCGGAGGAAGCCAAATGTGAAGAGAGTTGCTTTTGTTCCGTTATCAGCAGTGCTGTTGCAGCTTAATGTGGGATGAGGGGACATTGCTGCATCCACTCTGAAGTTACATGCGAGCTTGCTCATTAGGTAACTGGGCAGATTGTGATTGAAAAGCACTGGCCCCCTTGTCAGATATCTGACTCCCTAAGCAGTCTGTCTTGAGAGGTTTGAACAGCTAAGCAGCTCAACTTGTGAGTGCTTTTGTCCCAGCTGACTGAAAGTATAAACATCTCAGCAGTACAGGAGGTGTAAAAGGTCTGCTTGAGGTCATCGTGCTTGCTCCCTGAAAGGTGTGATGGTTTCTGCAGGTGGGAGATGCATCCACACAGCCCAAGGATGACCAAGATATTTACTTATTATGGAGCTTGATATCATAACTGTTGAAAATCACAGAATCTTTTTGTTCAGACACTGTGATAGGGTAATATTTGTCCCATTTTCTCAGTTTGATCTTACCTGTGAGATAGCTGATTTTTGTTGTGCCAGAATGGTCGTTACAAAATGGAGGGAATAAGAGAGATTAGAATATGTTTGGGATAAGATCAGAGAAAAGACTCCTACTGTAAATTAATAACTGCATAATTTGAGATACTGGAGCACTTACAGCCATTTATTGAGTTCCTTTTGGGGTAAGGGAACGTGTGAAAGTTAATCCAGTTCCACAAAAGTAATCTTGTTATGAGTTAATGCTAGCAATTTCTGGCTTAGAGGATATCCACAAGGAATTGTCCAGTGTTTATGCTACCTAATGCATGTTTACATTATGAGGGGAGTGGGATTTTTGAGTCACTCCTCTTACATGTTTTTTAACAGAACAATTGCCATTAAAAAAATGTACACTTTAGAGAGTTTTAATTATGTTAATTATCGCATATTTTCTTAATAACATTTTCTTTTGAAGATGCCCATTAGAGGTTTTAAAGTGTTAATTGACTAGAAAATCAAATGGGAATGCTATTTGAAATTTCCTTTTAAATTAGCTTTACTTACATTTATGTCCTAATTAAATGGAGGTAATAGTATTGGTGGAAATATTACAGAACTAGAAATTAGCACTTAGATATTTTACTTAATACCAAGACTTTAATCTTAACTAATGTATCTTTTTGTTCTAATCAACACGTAGCCTCTGCATTTAATTTACTGACGTGTTTTGATCAAAACATTTAAATAGGAACATTGATGCAGAGTAAAAGTATCTTTGCAAGATAAGCCCTCTTGATACTGTTAAGCTCCCTCTTGGTAATAGGTTCCCCCCATAGCATCTGTAATCTCTAGTGGAAAGCATTAAGGGTTTTTTTTTAAAATTTATTTCAGCATTACCTCATCATGTATTAGGTAATACGTAGTGATCTCACTTTAAAGAAACTTTCTGTGATGTCTGCAAATCAGTCTAGGATGTGTAACTTCCTTTCAGGTTTGACTGCTAATGCCTGGTACCACCAAAGTCATGTAATTTGCCTACTGCATAGGATATTTACATTAGTGAACAGATGTGTTAAACTGATAAGGCTATTTCTCTGCAGTATAAGGGAGGACATTTCTATGTATTCTATTTTTATATCAATAGAGCTGCATTAATAGGAAGGGACACACTGGAAAATTAAGTAGAAAACTTACCAGATAGTGGAAGTTCTGCCTTGATATGGTAGAGCCAGACCTTACTGCGTGTCCTAACCTGCCCTGACCAGCGACTTTGCAGTGTTTTTCACATGGTTCACTGCAAAATAGAGAGGCAGCAGTGGCAGACTCCTGCTAAGCACAGGGACACTCATATTTGTGGGATGGCCAGCAGGAGAACTTGAGAGGCTCCCACAAAGTTCATGGTTCCCCTAACATGAATGCTGATGGCATCTGTCCATTGAATTCTTCCTCCATGTTCACTTACAGGAGGGAAGAGGCATTCTGCGATACTTGCTCTTTGTGTAACTTTATTCCTCTAAATCTATGCCTGACAGCCTTAATACAGGAGGAGAAATAATCTGAACTCCTGAAACACCTGTTCTATCTTTCCTGTTCTGCATGTATCACTTCAGTGTTGACATTGCAGGAAAAGTTGAGTACTGATAGTTGGGCTTGTGGCTTGCTGGGATGTCGCACCACGCGATGGCTGTGACAGGCTGAAGAATTCCCAAGTGGAGCAATATGATTCTTGACCAAAGGGGGGCACTTGTCATTAAAGCAGTGCAAGCTATGTAAACCAAATATCCAATTTGCTCAGAAGGGGTAATTTGAGTTACTTTTAAATAGTTAGCTTTTATGGTCAATTGGGTACCGCCACATTACTAGTAATAAGCCATAAATCTATTTGGTATAATATGAGATCATTTTTTAAGACTCTCAAACTAAATTTTCAGGTAAAGAGAAGAAATTGAAATTTATAATCCATACCATTTTTTGTGTAATTGTTATTAATAAATTAGCAAGAAAGAGGCAGCAGATGGAATGAATTGTTGTAGTTCATTAATTTTATGATGTCTTTCTTTGCATGAACCAATTACGTCTGTCATTGTATCTCTAAGTTGCAGTGGTACCCAAAGGAAAGGGCACACTGACGGGGACAAATCATCCTGGGGATTTCCTGCTTTCTGAGGTAGCCAGAGAAAATGCAATCTTGGTTCACAATAATAACTTTGGTGGAGGTTTCAGGGCCCCAGAGTAGTCACAAATGTGGTTCTTAATCTTAGCTGCAGAGACTGGGGTGGAGCAGTGATTACTTGTTGGGTGTGCACAAAACTGATCTCCTATCTAAAATAATTACCACCTCTTGATGATGATGACAATTTCTGTGTTTGACCTTGGTGTGCCTTCAAGTTCTCAGGATATGTTCAGGAACACTTTCCAAAGAAACCATGCTGCAAGCTGCAAAAAAAAACCACCAAAAAACAAACACCTCTGTACATAAGGACAATAGAAAATTATACTTGTGGTGCCTGTGGCTCAGGAAAGCTCCCTTTATATATAGGGAGTTATTCTTTAATTAGAAGACACTATGCCATCTCTTGAGCCTCTGTGATAATATGCTGGTAAAATTTCATGTGGAATATGATTTTGATTTGCTTTACCTTCAGACCTTGTATTCTCAACTTGGAGATAGTGGTTGTTTTTCTGTCAAATGTACACTTCGCTTAATGACTGTAGTTTATTACCCAGTAGGTCATATCCTGTATATTTTAAGGACAACCACCTCTGAGATGGTGACTTGGTGGAAGGAGGTGACGTGTGTCATTGCTGTTGTTTTCACTACAGCCTTGTGGAAAAACTAATTACCTTTTCATCTTGGTAAATTCAGAGGTCAGTTTACCACTACTATATCACAACATGACAGGGAACATGGGTAATTAGGTAGGCTGTGTAACCTGGATATTCCATGGATCTCATTACATCTTATTTAGAAAGGCTATAATTTGATTGGTGGAAAATTAAGGCATCTCCTCATGGGTCATTTTATCTTTCTGCAATAATAATTCTTGGCTTGATTAAAAATTGATCCAGTGTCTTAAAGTGAATTTATTATTGCTGCAATCTATCACCCACAGACAGATAATCTGGTTCCTATCTTTATCTGATTTGAAAAATCTGTCACTTATTATGTGTTGTTTTTTTCCCAATCATTTAAATTGATGGTTTGCAGAGGCAAGGCGTGCTACTGTCGGCTTCTTGGAGAAAGCATGGACAAGATGTTAAGCCAGTACTTTTTACTGCAAGGAATCTGATACTATGTCAAGTATCGATTGAAACTGTGTTGTGGCATCATTTTCTCTGAAAACAACAACAACAAGAAAAAAACAAGCAGAAATTCTGGAGGCAGACAATAAGAACAGACAACTCATATTGTTGCGTGAAACAGACTGTGAGTGCCTAGTGCCTGGATGAATTCCTGCCTTGTGTCTTGCAGCTTTTGATGAGCACAGATCTTAAATTGGTCAACTTATCATTGGTCAATGTCCCAATGCACTGGCTTTAGGGACTACTGAAACCACCTTAGCCACAGAGCTGGGCACCAAAAAATCCTGACCTGTTCAGGTCAAATAAGCAGAACAAAGCAAAGGTTAGATGGATGAACAGATTCACCAGAATCACAGTTTTAGCAAGTATTTTTCCCTCTATTGTCTGCTTGAGCTTTGGAAGTTATTCAGGCTTCAGTTTTCATTGGATTTGCTCATGTGAAAGCAGAATGTAAAACTGGGATCAGGGGGTCTGCAGATCATCTTAAAAACAGCTTTGTTAAAGAAATGCTAAAGTAATCTATTGTATCAAGAATAGTAAAGGATTTGACTCATGCCTATCTTTAACAGCAGCCTTTATAAATAAGATGTCTTTATTGGAAAACCACTGTATTTGTGGTATAAACATTAGAGAATTGCAAGGTTTCCTTGGCATTTTAACACACTTTCTATCCAGTTTTCTAAGATGTTTTAAAAAGCAAGGTCATATATATTTCTCTCTAGGAACCTACTAGATCCAATTCTATCCATACCAATGCTTATAAGCTAAGACTGGCAACTATTACATATGGTCCGATTCCTGCAGCTACCCTGAAGAAAAAGGGGATGAAAGAAGATTGTGCAGCCAGCCTGTCAAGTGGTTTGTTGTGAGGGAGAAGAAATGGTTATTAACAGTCCTGTTGTATGGCTTTAGACTGAGGCAAAAAAAAGGAAAAAATAGAGGCATACAATTTTTGGTTGAGCTTCTTGAAGCAGAGTAAAGCCTGAGGCAGCTGTTTCTTGCAGCAAATTTCCTATTGCTTAAATATGGTGGCTCTTGTCACGTGTACAGGTGTAGTTAAGCTCTGGAAATTTGCACAGTTTGGTATAGAAGGTCATCTATAAGTTCAAACTGGGAAAAAAAAACCCAAACCAAAATAAAAACCCAGTAGAAAATAATTGATGCAGTAAAGTTTGGTTCTGGAATAGAAGCTGGCTGACATTCTAGTCTCATTGTAGTCAATGGGAATTTTACTGCTGACTGTTGTAAGTATGGAATTTCAGTGTCGTTGCACATAGTAAAACGTGCTGACTCCTGTGAGCCCCATTCAAATAAGTGCCCTGCTAATTCAGGATTGAAATTCCAAAATTTATTCTTAGTTTTTGTTTTTTTTTAAAAAACAAAGGACTAAATAATTGCCAAATGAGCATAATCTAAAAGAAAATAACGGTCTTCCTTCAAACTAGGCTATGGAGTATTCCTGTCTTCCTTAAAGGGAACAAGCTGGGTTGTTTGTGTTTGGTTTTTTTTGTTTTTTTTTTTTTTAGGAATTTAACTGTTGGCTGCAAAATTGAATTGGTTCTGTTTATGTTGAGCAAGCACAGTCAGCTTCCTTTCCAGGCCTGTGAATGATGCATGTAGCTTGCAGTGCAAGATACTAATCAGAAGAAGAGGTGTAACACTTTCAAACTGGTGAAATAGTCTTAATAACTGAAATTTCTCTGTATATATACTGACTGGCTCATTTACTGCAGTTGTTCAGTCTTTAGACCTTGATGTCCTTTTCCAGTCTGGGAGAGGGACTGCTCAGAAACATGTACTTTGTAGCTTTTACACTTGTGTCGTAGTAAGGTCCAGGAGTCCAGAGATGTGTAGCTTTCAGAAAGGCATTGTGACTGGTGGTGTTTTTTTCTGTTTTGAGATGAGGGCTGCAGCTGGGACCTCGGGGCAGGCCAGGAGAGGATGCTTCACTGAGAGGCATGGTGCTGCAAGTGGTACCCTTGGTCTCACTGCAGCATCTTGCCTTTGGGGAAAGCAGTGACACTTGGAACTTAAGAATCAGGAGCCATAGGGTGGCAGAAGCTGGCTCTCCACAGGGCCCATCCCACCCTGATCTTGCTGCCAGCTCTGGGTTTTTTCAGGAGGTGTTTGAAGCCTGCCTAAAATAAGTGATGAGCTGCTGACCCTTGGCTTGACTCATGACTGATGGCAAGGGAGAAGACTGCCTGAAGAAGAGGCTTCCAGATCCATGATCTCTCACTGGTTTGCTCTCCTTGTGCCTCCCAAGTTACTGTTGATATGATCTTGCTGCTGTTCATACTTTCCCCAGACACCATGTGTTCACTGCTTATTGCTTGCCCATATTCCCTATAATTAGACCTGGCTACAGGACTGGAACAGACCTAAAAGCCTAAATGTTAATTTCTCTGCAGCACATTTCTAGCAATATTTGAAAAAGCAACCAGATAGTTAAAGCTGTGCCTCATCTTAAAACAGAAGAGATCAAGACAATAGACATGGGGTAGGTTTCCACTAGTGTGTTTCACTGAGAATAGCAATGATTCTGCTCTGTTTTTTTTTGATCTCCCTAAAAAAAAAAATTTCAATCTAACATGGGTGCTAATACATGCAGATTTGTAGGTGGAATGAATGCCCCTAGTGTCTAAAGGGCACTGAACATATGTAGTAAGTGGAATAGTTACCCTGCTATTTTAATATGGAATTCCTCTCTCCACTCAGGAAGCACCACCATCAGAAAATAGGGCCAACAGCTTGGAAGGAGTAAGGATAAATCAATAACAAAAATGTATAAAATGTAACTTGCATTGGGTTTTAGCATCCAAATCAACGTTACAGTCTGTGATATGTGTTACAAAATCAGGCCATAGTTCCACATCTCCTTTTTGAATTACTAATGCATTTTCCTGTTGCCACTTCATAGAAGGATTTTTTTGTACTGTGTACCATTTGGGCTGAATCTGGATTTTTCTGATACTTAACATACATGCAAACACGTGCCTAGAGCTATGAAGTCTTGTGCCATCACCTGAAATTCCCAAGGCAGGTCTGTTATGCTCTGTTATGCTTAGACACTCCTCTCAGTCACCTCTTGCCCTCCAGACTGCTCAGGACCTTGTTTCCTGTGGACCAGCAGCCTGGATTTAAGGTGCTGCAGTGGAATCCTGCTTGTGATGTTCGCAAATGTATTTACATATATGTTTACATTAGAAGTCATAGAATCACTTTTTGTAGATACAGGTTTTGTATAAGATTGAGGTTTGTTTTGTTTTCTTAATGAGAGAAACACTGGCTTTAATCTTCTTTCACTGGAAATGCATTTGTGTTTGTTCCTAGCAAATCTGCAGCACTTTGTAGTGAGTAAGTTTTGCAAAGTGTGCAGGCCTACCTTGTGAGTGTGGCTGCTTAGAAGAAGTCAAAGGGCTTCAGTGGGAGATTGCTGTGCCCACGCTCTCCTTAACATGACATCAGTTACTTGGCTTCCTAAATTCTCCTTCAGGCTCTTAGGCAATTGTTTTAGAAGGCGTTAGTCTGCATTTTCACTTCCCTACTCTGTATCCATGATTTCCTCACTAAAGAAATACCCTGGAACATCCATCTCCTGTCCTGTCTAATTAGACAAACCTTCTTAATCATTATCGGGCCATTTGTCCCTTCCATTTCTTCTCACAAGCAACAACTGAGGTAAGATTCTTGCTATATTCACTGGCAGCAGTGATACCAGCAAAGAAGGGAGAGGGGAAAATGGTTCACAGGGTATTAATGCCAGTGCTAGCACTGAACGCTGTGCTGCATCTGAAATAAACAGTTCTTTTTCTCTCTTCTTCTCTCTATTAAGAAATATTTCCCTTCTCCTTCCCTTTATTTATAATTCTGTTTTCAAAGTGTGACAACTAATTACCACGTTGTGTAGTTTCATTTATTTATCCCTCACATATTTTCTGTGCTGACAAAAATCCAGTAATCTATGTACAAACAGAAAGAGCTGTCTCAGAGGCTGTGTGTGCTATGAACACTCTTCCTGAACAGGGGCAAATACACTGGGGCATTAGTAAAATTGAGTGTTTTCCCATGCAGTATTGAATATTGGGAGAGCACCCGAATGATTCAAGGCAAAATGAAGTTTTGTAACAACTATGTTAGATACAGCTGGTGGTCTCAGGTTATTTCACATATCAGAAATAAGATTTTAGATTATATATAGATTATATAGATATTAGATTTTTGTGGAGGCAGGGAGAACAAAAAAGATTTTGTTAATTAGAAAATGAAGCATGGGAATTCGTATCCTGTAATTTCACATGAGTATATAGTGTTGCTTTAGAGAGACAGCTATTGTAACACCTGTATAACCAACCTGAAATACCAAAAAAAAAAAGGTATTCTTTGGGATCAACAGATATTCTGAGGTGTCTGATACACACAAGGAAAAACTGCACCTCCAGCCCCCTCAGAAACATCTCTTTGGCACAGTACACCACCTGATGTGTCTTGCTATGATCCTTTGAAGTCTTAGTAGGTGTCCTCTGGGATGCTTCAGGGATACATGTAAAATAGTAAACAGTGATTTCCTGTAAATACAATACTTTTCTGAGTCTTTTAGGGACAGAGAAGATATTCTTGTAGGAGAGACATGTGACATGTCTATATTTGTTGGGTGCTTTTTTCCTTTCCCAGATGGCTCTTTAAAAATAATTTTGTTATGAAAATATACAGTCAAAGACCAGTGCAGTGTGTTATGACATAAGGGACTGTACAGGAGGCATGAATAGGGGCTAAAATGGATGCTGCTATCCAAAGAAGGTCTTTCTCCTTGTCAGTTTAAACTCTGCCTCCTCTATATTTGGCTCTAAAAACTTACTGCCATTTTGTTCCTCAGGAAGTGTGCTGCATCCCTATGGCAGAAGTGGAATACTCTGTGACAAAGATGTTGAAAGGGAATTCTGTCAATCATCTGGCCCTGGCCCCCTAGTTGAAAGCTGTGAATTAGCTGTTTCAGGGCTCTGCCAAACTGAGTCTTGGCTGTTTCAAGCCAGGGAGATTCCACTGCTGGGCAACCTATTTCACGTTTTTCTCTTGGTGACTAATATATAATATTTTTTTTTTTTTTGGTACAGAGTTTTCTCTGAAGAAACTTAGTTCTCTGCATAATATTTTACAAGCTACTTAGATCTACTTGAAGAAAAGTATGTCTATTATGAATGAACCCATGAACTGAAAATGCATATATTTAATGTACATTCAGGAAATCTTTGAGAATGAAAATAGACTTGACCATGATTTGAAATTATATCCAGGACAGCAAAAATGCTCATTCCTAACGCATTCAGGGTCAGTTTCATTTAGAAACCATGGCAATGGTGGAATGATATTGCCCTGTATGTAACAAAGCTTTAATTCACCTGTTGATACCAATGGAGATATTAACACTATTTCATGGATCTTCCTTCCTTAGCACAATGCAGGCTTTTCTATCAAAGGCATCCTGACAGTTCTCTGAATCTCAAATCTGTTCTCTCAGAATCTCAAATCTGTTCTTCTTTATTGCTTTGAGTTAAGAGACATAGGCAAACATGAAAAGAATAGAAGAGAGAGTTGAGCATTCAGGGAGAGAAATGAAAGCCATTCTGGGGAATGGAGGCTGCAGAATGAAAGACTCACAGCGGTGAGGAAGAGATTTGTCTGGGGGGACAGGCAATAAAACCACATCAGAAAGGTGTGGGGAGTGGGGCAGAAGACAAAATGGACAAAGACAACTGTAAATTGATTCTTTGGCTTCCTGGAGTTGTGCAATCCAAATTATTAACTGCAAAATCTGAGATTTGATGTAGCTGGTGTGATAAAAGATCATGTCCTGCTAATGAAGCTTTGATTAATCCTTTTTTTTTTCCCCGTGTAAGTTTTTATTTTTGTCTAAACACATCATTGCCAAACCCAGTGTTCAGAGGACAAGGTAATTTTAAATATGAAATCCTTGCCATTTTATGGTGCTGGAAGGCACACTGTTTCTAGTAATAATGTTCACTTTTGTCAGTAAATTTCTGAATGGATAATATGAGATTGCATCAACTGTGCAAGAACTGTTGAACTTGATTTTTAAATACATCAATTTGTATGTATTTGGAGTATTTGTTTAGAATTAGAATTTGTATGGAATCAAAATACTGGAGGAATAGCAAGGATGAACTCTTTATGCTCCAGGGCTTTATAATGAGAATATAAGCTCCATCATATTGTACTAGTGAAAGAGACTAGATTATATTCAAACCTTGCAAAAGCAACCAGAATTTCTGCCTTCCCTGGGAAGGGAAGAGGAGAATGTGTTTCTGTTCTACCTGGCGACAAACGGGTGGCTATTCAGTTGGAGAAGTGCCTTCCTTCTGGTTTTCCCAAGGAAGCTGGGTATTTTCTAATTGTTTTCATACAAGCACTGATGCTAGTAGGTAGGAAACAAATGGTTCCTTCATGTGAGCCCTGCCTCAGCATGCTGCTTAAGCCCATGACTGAATTTCTGGGTTGGGTTTCATATGAGTTCCTATTTGATACTCATCACCAGCACAACTGAGCTCCTCCCAGCAGTGTACTCAGCAACATGTTCAGCATTTCTCCCTCAGGGAGAGTACAGATGATATGAAAAATAGTCACAGAATCAGAGAGTGTCGTTCACCTCTGGCTTGGGATTTTTTTGTTTGTGGAAAGCCTTGAAATGTGCTCTTGTATTTTGTGGGTGCTTATTCTCTGGAGAGCACAAGGGGATGAGAGCCTGGTAGTTATCGTAGAAAGTCTTGCTTGTAGCAGAGAAGTTTTTAACTGAAGCAGTCATTCTTGATATTTTGTCCCACGCAAATATTTCTTCTTGTCCTGTGGCTTTGGAGCCCTGCACTTAAGGGTTGTAAGTGCCTTGGTGGTAAACACCATCACCTGTAAAAGCCCAGTGGTCTATGGGAGTAGCAATGAGCAAAGCTGGACTCCCCAAGCCAGCATTTCAGACTCTTTTGTAGTTTGTTGCACTGACTGGACTTTCCAGGGGTTTTAAAGGCATCTCTTGTCTTTGCATTGCTTTGAAAACAGTGTCTGAGCTATTTATAAGTTTGCTCTAATTCCTCCTACAGCCCAAGGGATATAAGGAAGCTTTACATTTTCTGTTTTGCAGAAGAGAATTTCACGGGGATCAATTTATCTGAATTGCTGGAGACACGCAGCAGTTTGTATCCGTAATGGAAGCACAAAACGGTTTCCAGCATTTTGATGCTTAACTTCCTGACCTTTTGGCTTCAAATTAATTTGTACTCAGCTTGTCATACAGTCGTGAGTTTCAGTTCAAACTAGGATTTGAGCAACTCCCCTCCCCCAGCCTTTAATGAAGACGTTTACCTGAGCCACATCTGTGTGGTGTGACTTGCAGCCTTGGCTTAGTGAAGGAAGGCCCAAGGCTGCCCTGCCAGAGGTGAGATAAATTGGGACTGAAATCTCCTGGGAGAGCCTGAGGTGTAAAAGCTGTTTTGCTGTGACTAGCTCTCATCAGTGATGATAACCCCTCAATTTTGTGCCACCTAAATTCACCCAAAATTATATGCTAAATATAAATATTCATTTTATAAATATGCATGTTAATTAAATATACATTTATTTTAAATGCATGTGTTAATTATACATGTTACATCAGATCACAATTAAGTCAATAGAAATTGGAGATTTGCATATAATCATGCTTGTATACTAATCAGTTGTCAGTCTAGAAAGCCATTTTCTGCATCTAGACAGAATTTAGACCTTGGTCCAGTGATCATTTCAACGATTGAGTACTAGCATCAGTTCTTCAGTTTTTATGGATTTTCTTCCCAGAAAAGTACAGGAAGAAATGTGACTCCTTCTTTTCTGAGTATAAAGGGTACCCAATAATTCCTTCATGCTTTATTCTACGTCTTCCAGAAGCCATGTAGATTCCAGATTTTGGCCAAATGATGTTACTTGTCTGATATGGGATGCAAATTCTGAGTGCACATTGGTGCTGCTTAAATGTAACTTTGCCTCACCCCCGTTTTTCTGGGAAAAACATTGTAGAATCACAGAATGGTTTGGTTTGGAAAAGACCTTAACAATCATCTAGTTCCAAAACCCCTGCATGGGCAGGGACACCTCCCACTAAACCAGGTTGCTCAAAGCCCCATCCCACCTGGCCTTTAACACTTCCAAAGATTGAGCAATTCCATATAATACAGCGGATAGTTATGGTCATCTTGCCTTGTCTGTCTTGATTTCTGTAGGTTGTGAGAGTCAGGGAGGCATATTGTAGTTCTGTTCCGGGTACAATTTAAATTGTACAATTTAAATTGCTCCAGGCATGTTGGAGCCTGTATTTACTGTATTAAAAGCCATTTGAAAAAAACATGGCTTTGGTTCTATCTCTGTGTAGGTGGAACTGTTTTTGTCCATTTCTGACACAAGTATAAGTATCCCTATGAAATTACTCAGAAGTATTTAATTACTTTAAGTAATTACAGAATTACTTAAACTGTTCAGAAAGCAGTGTTACTCTGAAAGTGTTGTTTATTTGATGAGTTTCTCTAATGGGTGCAGATGACCTTTAAGGCTCAGTTTTGCACAGGTGTATTCACTGAGTAGTTAGTGTGTAGCTGAGGCCATCCTTGTTGGGCAGAGCTCCCCAGCACCCTATAAAATGCCATCCAAACCATAGGAATTGGGTGCATGTGTAACTGCTCTCTCTGATGGAGATTCCATCCTAAACTGGGATTCAGGGATCATTGAGGAGATGCACATTTGGCTCCTTTTGCCTTTGGCAGTCAGGTGCTACGTGGAAGTAAGATTCCTAGAAGCAGATAAAGGCTTATTTACCTTTGTGCATATGAGCATTGTCAAGGACTTTGCTTCATGGAAAGGAGTGTATCCTTAAGTCAGGGCTGCTTTTATGTTAGAACAGTCTTTCACTGACTTTGGGGATGAGAAAGTATTGGGTTGCCTGATCCCCCAGCATTTTCCCACATTCTCAAAACCTTTGTTTGGTGTCACAAACAGGTCTACAGCCACTGCAGTGGCTCTCAGCGCTCTCGTTATTTCTTGCTGACTTTTCCTCTACAGCTTTTAAATTCACTTTTCCCCAGAAGCGTTGTCATTGCAGAGTGCTATTCACCCTGAACAGTGTGCAGGTTAAAACCCATCGAGGTATTAAAAACAAGCCCTGCGAAAAGTACCTATTTCATCAGTCATTTTAATCTGTAAAATATTTGCTTCAGGTATCCAGGACACCGTTGATTGCTTGCTGTATTATGTAAATCTACAGAAGAAAATAGGTCACTCTTCAAATTGTCTTCTTGTAAGGATGTAATTAAGCTGCATTAACACAATTGCTGTACTTTAAGTATCTACTGATTTTTAAAAAACAAGGTAGTTTTAAGTTTTGACAGTGGTGTAATTTCCTATTTATCATGTTTTAATTAAAAACACTAGTAAATAGGATTAAAGCCAATTGTATGGTAATTTGACATAACTATTGCAATTCTGAAGTAACATAGATACTCTACAGAACGTTAATAACAGAGAGGGGGAAGGCAAAAAAAACCCCTGCTTGTTATTCAGGTCAAGAGTTCTGGTGAATAGGAATCCTCACCTAGACACTTCTGGATTCTGCTCTTATCCATTAAGAGGTGTGTTTCATCTCAACTTTAAGCATACCTGAGGTTTTGTAGGTGCTGGCAAGGTTGGCTGTAGTTTTGATGACTTTATTGACAACAAGTGTTGTGACTTTGGCTTAGTGTGTCCTAAGTCTGTATTTTGGCTTTTTTGCAATTGTAAAGAGTCAGACGAATTGGAAAGCTGAAGGACTAGATTTCAAGAGGACTCAAAAATCTTCAAAAAGCTCCTGGAACTTATACCCACCTCTCAAAAGGGGAGAGAGCTTGTGAAGTGGCTTCTTTGCCATGCCCAAAAGGTTAGCAAGAATAAGAGGAGAATCAAGAAAGCACATGTGTGGGGGAAGTGTTGTTCAGAGTAGACATCAGCACTGAGGCAACAGGAAGTTCAGAAACAAAATTTGCAAGAAATCAATCTATTTTGGCTTTCTAAGAGTCTGTCAAAGCTATTATCTTCACCTGTATGACAACAAGAAAATAAGGTTCCCAGAGAGTCTGTTCTGCTCTCGAATTCCCAATACCTTTATAAGTTTTTCTATCTCATTTAAGACCACTGTTTCTGTGTCCTAAGGCCAGCATTCTGTGATGATTCCTTCAGAATCAGCTCTTCGATCACAGGCATTTCTTGTGAGAACTCTGATTATCTTCCCTTTAGATGACTAGATTATAACCATGAATTTTACTTAGGTTTGCACAAAACTAATCTCATATCTCAGGCTGGTAACTTACATTTTAAAGAAGGAAATACATGAGATATTTCCAGGTTCCATCAAATCTTATGGTAGTACAGCTTCAAGAGATCTTACTCCACTGAAGTGAAAGGGGGTTGTAACAATTGTCACTTGGGCAAAGAGAAAGCTGGAAAGGCTGTTTGGCTGGAGACAGCCTGTAAGAAGTATTCCTCAGATATGGAATTTTATACTTAAATTATACTCAGCATTTTTGTTAGAAATTATGGAGCACAAAGTGTTGAAACTCATTCTTGAAACTTGCTAATGATGCAAAAATAGAAGATCTACACCTCATCATAAAGAGCTGGACAACCTTGTCATTGAAGAGGGAGAGGAATAGGATAATATTTTCATACTAAATTTTAAGTCACAACTGTAAGAAGTAAAAAATATTAGCCAAAAACAGGACAGGCTGCATTTGGTCATAATGGTGGAATCAGACATCCATGTATAAAGTGTTCTCTTGATCACAAATTTAAGACTATTATTAATGACTGGGGTTAGCCAAAGCCTGTGATGTGTTCCTGTGAAGTTGTAGTGGAAAACACTTGAGAGAATACATGTGTGAATACTGTTCACTATGTCATCCATCCGTGTTCAAGAAGGAAAAATTCAGACAGGAATATGTGTTGAAAAGTGAGGGAAGGGAAGTAGAAGCTTCCTTTTTCAAGGCAAGGCTACATAAGCATAAGTATTTAGTCCAGGTAAAATCAAGGGTATCTTGCCTCTTCTTAACAACTAAGGAAGAGATTCACAATAGGAAAGGAACGATCAACAATAAAGGACAATAACTATTAAGAATAAATAGCTATGAATAGGCTAGAAGTCTTGTTTTGCCTTCATAATCCTCCATGAGGTCTTCCTGACATGTTTGCTTCCCAGGGGGCTTTGGTAGGTGGAATGTCTTCTGAAGTTTCCTGACTCCTCAGGGCTGCTATAAGGAGTCATCACAGTCCTCTGCACCCACTTCTGGGGTCTAGATTTGTGGATGGCACAGTCCACTTGCAGTCCACTATTTTCTGTAGAAACACCTGCAAAGTCATCAGTTCACACATCAGACTGAAAGCAGCACATGGAATCGAAGTCACCACTCCCACCCCAACCCATCACCCCCAACACCTGATCTGCCACCCAGCATGAGGACAGGCATAGTGTAACCTGGTCACTGTGATCACCACTAGAACAGCACCCTGAAATCCTCTTCAGAGAGCCACTACCTGAGGCATTTGCAGGATGAGCAGTCAAGATGGAATTTACGTAAAAGTAGTGTTTCAAATTACGGGTTTGTAGCTGACTACTGCTAGTCAGTCAATTTTACCCAATTTGCACTCATGAATACAGATTTTTTTTTCTCTTTTTCTCCTTGATGCACAGGTGCACCCCTGCTGCACAAGGCATATTATTCCAAGTCTGCTGTGAAGATGTGGCTGCCAGGATAAGTTGTTACAGTGAAATTGTATATCTGTATCACACAAGATGGGTAATTCTTATTCATATCTGCAAATATTCCCTTATAATTATTATATGCAGAGTTACATGTATGTATAGACTTAAAAAAAAAAATCAAGCAAGCCACCTACCCTCTACCTTGTTTTTCGCTTCTCTCCTTTCCTTCATTCCAGATATCCTCAGGAGAGCCCAAAATAACATTTAAATAAAAACATTTGGGCTTTAAAATAAAACTTCTTTTCCTTTTAGGGAGGAATATTGTCACTCTTATAGCCTTAATAATAATCACTCATTGGTCCTTTCTGGAATATAAATTAAATCTGTTTATTAGTCTGAAATAAACAGCAGAAACATCTCTGGCACACTTTATTTTAAAGGTTGTGAATGAAAATGTTACTGTTCCTGCTTACCTAAACCTAAACCAGGTAAATAATCAAGGCATGAAGATGTGATAATTAGTGGGGTTTTTTTTTTTTCCCCATCTTGATTTTTTAGTCGGTGGCTACAGTTTACAAATTTGTATCCAGATACAGAGTGAGATATATTTTGTTTAAGCTTGTATTCTGGACATGTCCCTGGAGGTGCCAAGCACCCTCAAAATCATCTGACATCTGTGAGAGCTGCAAGAGTTCAGTGCTGAGCAGAAAATCAGGCCCTTTGTGTTTTGAGAGTGCTAATCCATTGTTATGGTTTCCTTTTAAACTGAAAATAAACACAATGTGTGTGCTGTTAACTTAGACAGGTGCTAGAGCCTACAGCTCAGGGTTTAAGGGCAGGGGTCAAGCAATCAAAAGTGGTCCCTCTCTTGCATAGATCATCAAACAAGGAGTGCATCAATGGGCTCAGTGGCCAAGGCTGGAAATTAATCAGCTCAGGCCTCAGTGTTTAGCCATGCTGATTATATACTGGCAAAGTGAGCATGAGATGATGGGCCAGAGGAGCTCAAGTAATAGGAGTTCATTCCCAAACAAAGGCAGGGAAGAAAGATCAATTTGCAATATTCTTTTCTGTGCCCATGCAACAAAGCAGAAACATGAAAGCAGAACATTAAGGGATGCTCTCTATGAACCGGACAAATCAATAAACATCAGTGGTAAGGGGGTAAAAAAAAAGTTACTTGTTCTGTTGTGTACCCTGAGGCCTTTTCTGTCTTTGTGAAGTGCTGAGCAGCGGTGGCCTCTGTCATGTTTCCTTTCACCTACATGGTGTCATCTGCTTGAGTCTCAAGGTGAATGCTGGTCTGTGCCATCTGAGTGAGTGTTTTAGGAAATTATTCTGTCTCTTTGGGGAATGAGAGGCTCTATAGGAGCTGCAGTGACAGCTCAATGCATGGCTTGATTTCTGCATCAGAGCTAGGGCTAGAGACTAGGATTTGGCCTTTCCACCAGGTGAAAGATTTTAATGATTTCAACAGTGTCAATTCAGGACCCTTGGATAAGTGCTCCTTGCTTTCATAGGGGGCACCAGATACAAAACCTGAACTGCAGTTTAACTTTTCTTGGTAAATTAATTCCTACAAGCAGTAGTTGGGATAATGTTAGAAACCCAGTGAAGAAATAGAGACAGATGGATTCAGTGTGGAAAAACTAATATTGAGTTCTAGTAGCATTTGGGAAGGGGAAATATGACTGCAAAGAGAAGTGTTTAGTATAGCAACTGCCAAATCTACTTGGTGTTGGGCTAATTATCTTATCTTAAATATTTGGCTGTGAGAGGAGGCCTATAAATTAAAGTATTTCCAGCAGCAAATATCCTCACCTGTATGTGAAATATTTTTTAGATCCATATTCAGTGGGTGCTGTTGGTGAAAGATGTTTTCTTTTGGCTTCCTGAAGGCATTGGTAGAGGAGTCCATGCTGTCTGGGCACTTTTTTTTTTTTTTTAATCGAATTATGTGAAAAGCTAAAGCACACATTCAAGCATCTGATTACTCCCTTTGTGAGAAAGCATATGCTTTACTAAGCTCATTGTACAAATAGGCTGTTTTCTTTTGGTAGGGAATTGGTGATGAGAGTGGGGCAGGTGTGGATGTCGTCAAACTGGGTACAGTCTCCTTTCCCCCAAGCAGGAGAGCAAAGCTGGCCTGAGGATACCGTCCATGGTGGGATGCAGTCTGGACCTCAGTGCTGGGGATAGCAGTGGTACATGAAAAGTACTTTTCTGGTGAATGCAAATAAACTATGAAACGTTTTGGACTTCAAAATATACTTGGTTTTGTTGACAATTTTATGAAGTAATGGTGATATTTAGGAACAGTTTCCCCCAGCTCCCAAATAGGATAAGCCAGCCTGGCAGTTCAAGCCAGGAGGAATGCAGAGCATGCTAAAAAGAAGCAAAATTAATCAGATGCTAAAAATAAGCATTTATGCCTCCTGCAAACAGGCTGTTTACTTACACAGCTGAAAGAGGTCATCACCAAGTTATATGTGATACAGACGAGGCATGAGTGGGAAGGAGATTGGCTTTGGCTGACTACTTTTTGGCAGATTTGCTGGGTGAATAAATTCAGAAGAGGCTGAGAAATCTGTAGATTCTTTCTCTTATTCATGATCAAGAAGTCTAGCAAAGGGCATGCAGGAGGAGGAGGGGGAAGAGTTGCAGAAATCCAACTTGCGCCTTGAATTAGTGTCTGGTAAAATACCAGTCAGGGAGAGATGCCCAGTGCTTGCAGCCTGTCATGTGGGAAAAGTAAATAGATCTAAGTTTTGTAGAATACATCATCTGTGCATAATCAGTCTGCCCATGTACAAAACTAAAATCTCTGGTATCCTGGTGAGCAAGGTAATATTTGTCTGGCTGCTGTGTTAGCAGAGAGCTCAACTACTCCCTCCAGGGAGCCCTAGGCTGTGTGGGCTTCATGGATCTTACTGGGCAAGATTAAGAAACCACAACCTAGGAAGTGTACTGAGTCTTGAAAATGGTAAGTAAATTAAGAAATGTTGGAGAAGGGGTTACTGTGAGAGGTTCAGGGGTTGGTGCTTTCCCTTTGTTGTGCTGCCTATCTGTCATCAAACAGGCTTAATCACGATGCTTCAGGGCTTCTTAGTCTTTCAAAAGATTGGAGCTAAGGTTAATTTTGCATCATTCACAAAGGTTTGCATGGACTTCAAATGCAGAAAATTATTTTTTTGTAATCTTTTTTGTGTCTCTATGGTGAAATTGAATGAATGTGAGGATTCTGAAATAATTGAAGGACTACTGTGGAGTATTTAATTTTTTCTGACAGCAAAATGTACTTTAAAAATATTGTATTAGGATGTAAGAAATCACACAAAACATGCATTTCCCAGGAAACAAATCTGCCTTGGGAATTAATTCTGATTAGAGAACTGAAGTGTGGAATTTGCTACTTATTTCATGTTAGCATTCCCTTTTGTGCCACCTCCCTTAGTGTGTGTGCCTGGATAGCATGCAGCTTTAGTTTTCCAGCAGTGGTTGAGGGAGAATGTGAAGTGTTCAAAGATCAAATGGGACAGGTGAAGAGCAGGATATATGCATGAGGCTTATGGTAGCAGAGTATTTCTGGTAAAATGATCAGCAATGGAATGGGTAAATAAATGGTTAAAATAGAGATTTAAAAATATGCTGTCATCTTGAAGGTCTTAAGTTTCAGGAATGGAAAGCCGAGGCCATATGTGTTCTTCTCTAGGGATCTCTACTCAATGAGGCTTGTAGGTATTTTCTGTATTTTGAAGAGCTTTCCCTGTTCAGTGGAATAGAGTCCTGCTTATCTACCCAGCCCAGTGAAAGCTGGACAGGAGAAAAAAAAAGTTACATAAAATTCTCAGTTTGGATAGGCTGAAAAGTTCTAAGTCACTTCTGAAGGCAGGTGTTGAAATCCTAAAATCACCTGGGCTTGAAAAGGTTACCTTGTCTTTTCAAACCTTTTGGGCATGCATGTACTTAGAAATGGAACAGGAGGAATAGCTGGTCTCTTTGACCTAACAAAAGTGTTCAGAGTGTTTGAACAGATGTTATTACCAGTTGTTTCCACTCTGCACAAAACACAGCCTAAAGTTGCAAAATCTACTTTTGACCATCAGGTGTACAATGATTTAATTGATCTAATTTCAGTTAAATCTTGCTGTTTAACCCTGAGGAAGTGCTGCTCCACTTTTTGGAAATATCTACAGGCTTGTATATATTTTGGCCCTTGTGGTGAAAGTGGAACTGAGGTTAAATTGGAGGAAATAATACTGCAGAGGAGAGAAAGAGTTTGGAAAGAAGTAAGGGGAAAGAGACCAAAACATAGTGGTCTCCTCTACTTGAGAGCAGATGCTGAATCCTTCCTTCCTTTCCTAGATTTGCATCGTTCTGGCTTAATTACTCCTATATTAAAGTATGGAAAAAAAATAATTGCAGGAGGAAATGTCTCAAAGGGAGTGGATAGCCACCTGCCTCCTCCACAGGTCAGAAGTGGTGCTGGGGATTGTGGCAGCCCTGTACATGGATGCTGGTCCTCACTCAGTCAGGGTGGTCACACTGACAAGCCATAGAAGATCTTGTTTGAAAATACACCATGTATTTTGAAAATCCTGTGGAACATCAGAAACTTCCTGATGAGCAAACCTGAGTTGCTTAAGTTGTCAGGGGTTATTGTGGGTGTGGTGCTTTTGTATGTATCTTGGTCTCTGGGTTCTGAAGACTGTTGCAAGGTTGGCGTTTAGTCATCAAGAGATGCTTTGTATGGGTTACCTCTTTATTCTGGGTCTTCTGAATGAAACTGATGCTAAATGCTGAAATACCAAAAAAATTCTTAATTGCTTTGAGGATTATTGCAACTGTCTTTCAGTTTTACATCCCACTGTTAGGACTAATTCTGACATTGTTCCAGCCAGCACTCCGTCTCTGAAATGCTCAAAACAGAACTGAGCATTTGCTAGAAGTTGTTCTCCTTATCACAGTCCCTTTTCCCCTGATGTTTCCTTTGTTGTGTATTTGAGTTTTGCCTGCATTCTCTTCCTCTCTGCTATAATATCTGGCTGCTTTTTAAGGAAAGTTGCAGCTAGTTTGCAGTACAATGTGATTATAGTGGCTCTACTTATTTCAGAAATGTGAGGACTCTGAACAGTTTGTGTCTATCAATTTTCTGTTTGGTTGGCAGAAAGCTGAAGCTGTGACATAGAGTTAATAAAAACCAAAAAATCAAATTCTTAGGAATTATATTTTTCATTCTGCATCTTAAAACAGAGTTGAAAAGAGAAAGGAGATTTATTGGAAAAACTTGAATTATTTTGCTTTGGATTATTTCTGGAAAGTAAGTTGAGTCAAAATGTTTTTAGATTAATAAAATCCAGCTTTTTGAAAATTTTAGGAGAATTACAGTATATTTTTTTTCTCCACTGAAAACATAAAGTCAACAGCTTTGCACAGTAATGTTTAAAGGCTGACTAAATTACATTTTGTCAATGGGCACTGGACTTTGGCATTTGGTTTTCTGGGATCTGCCCTGTTGAGTGTCTCTAGTTATTCTGATCTCTGCCCTTGGAAATAGCTCAGATAGTAGTTACTTGTCCTGTCACTATTGCCAGACCTTATCAGTCCTGCTAGCTAGCTGCTTATCACTGAAATAAGCAGAGTTTTGCTCTGTCATCTGTTAACTGCCAAGTGTCATTCACAAGGATTTTTTCTATTCTAAGATGGACATGAAACTCCTGGTAATGTCAGGCTGCTTAGTAAATCCCTCTGGAACCTTTACAGAGGGCTACACACAGGCTGTTCCTTCAGTCCCCAGAAGAATTTCTGAGCTTTTTCAAATGTTCATGTTGATTTCTCTGTGACCTGCATCCACACTTCATCTCCCAGCTAACCCCCCTCTGTGGATCCCTCTCTGAAACTCACCTCAGTTATCATGTCATGTTCTACGCTGTGTTTAAAAATAATTATATATTAAGCAATCAAGATCCTTGGTTGGCATGCTTTTAGATAATATGAGCAGACTGTCAGTAGCATGGCAAGTTTTTGCTCATGGTTCAGAATCTCTCCCTTCAAGTTTGAGGGCGCCTTGTCTGTTGCTAACATCCCTGATGAGGCTACCATGCTCTGATCCACTGGAACAACTGAGATCTGTGAACTCTCCAAGGACATTCTTGGAAGCTGCAGGACCACATTTGAGAAGATCTTTTAGGCATTTGGATCTGTGGGTGGCTTTTTAGATTGCTCCCCTGCTAACTAATATGTTACTGGTTTGACAGAATTGACAGCTGGCTGTGCTGGTGGCTGAAGAACTGCCTCTGGGCCTGTCTCAGAATGGGGTTAATGATGGGCCAGATGAGTTCTCTGTGTTTCCTATACATCATTTACCTGGAATTGTGCTTTCTGCTAGGCTCTGCCATGATGACAAGGGATCTGACGAAATGACCAGATGTACTAAATGGTGCAGTTATTCCACTGGGCCAAATTTGGGCTTATTTGCTGTTTTTTTTTTTTGATGTAGCGACAACAGGAGCAAAAAATGTCTGCTCTGAAAATGCACTGTTTTAATAAAGGGAAGGACTGTCAAACATCCATTTTGGGTTGGACTCATAGTTGTTAACTGTCTGAGCATCCCTTATCTCTTTTGCATTGTTATGATCCGCAAAGGAGTGTCTGTACTTCACTGTACTGTTGGTTTTCTTGCTTCCTCCCTACAGGACTTCTAGAGACCATGACTAATGATGAATTTGTGAAGCTTCTATGTAGATCCCATCTCTATAAGTGCCTCACATATGGAAGGTTGATAGCTATTTTTCTTCTGAAACTTCATTTGTGGTCAGCTGTGCAAGGTGAAGAGCAATCATAATGTTGATGTGCAGTGCTGATGTTTCAAACAGAGCCACAGGAAAATAATTACTATATTTGAGGAGGGCAGCACTAAAGGGATTTTTTTCCCCCTTAAAGCTTTTTCTTCTTCCTGAGATGGATGAAATAGTTAAGTCATTTTAAAAACAAATTCCCATCTTACCTGATTTAAGATCTATTCCTGCGGTATGCATGGCACAGGGGAGATTCGTTTTTATGAGGAGATAAAATATTGGCTTAATGATAATTTGGCAAAGTTTCAACATCTCTGAGAAGACTTCCTGGAAATTAAAAACAACTCAAATGTAAGACAAAATTAAGCTAGTGACCCCAAGTACAGAAGGGGAAGAGCTCAGACATCCATTCTTCCCTGCTCCTTGTCTGCTCCTTGCTTTATTCGCTCTCTCTACATTTTTTTTTTAAAATCCTCTCTTGCTAATCATCTCCCCTTGGCCCTGGCTGATTTCATTACAGGAAGAATAGTTTGGTGTAAATTTGCTATTGCTGTAGCCACATATGTATAATTTTCCAGGGATTTTCTTTTTTGAGGACAGTGAAACTTAGTGTGAAACCTTCTAAATCAAGTACATGATGTTTGGCCTGAAAGAGCCCCGTCAGACACCTTTCTGCTTGCAGCCTGAGGGCTGGATAGAGATGCTTGGTTCTTCGGGGAAGTTAAATTCTTCTCTATGCTTGAGCCATTTGCACCAATTTTGTACAGGAAAATGTATAAATATCTGAAGACATAGGCAGGATGTCCTAGAGACCTATTTTGGTCTCCCTGGTTCTGCTGCTTGTATGACCGTATCTGAGCAGACTTCAAGATGCTACTTCCTCTTAGAGTCTTGGGCTGATCCTTCTGGTCATCTTCTGGTTAAGAGCTTGTTTTTGTCACCCCTATGAGTTTTTGCTTGGTTGAAAAATACCAGATATCTTGTAGCATGAGGGATAATTCCTCCTTCTCTATGGAGTCTTTAAGCTAACTGCTGGAAGAGTGAAAGAAGAGAGAAGTTCCTTAGTTTGGGTTTTCAGAAGAATGGAAAGAGGTTTTGACATTTGAATATGCAGAGCCAGACACACCAACAACGTATTTATTCACTGAACATCAGTCAGGTGGTGATAACTTTTGGTTCCTGTGCATCAGACATACCATGAAAAGTGCAGGGGATGTCCATTTTATTTCAGTACCCTTTGTATGACTTAGCCTTTCAGAAAATTGCTGGTTTTTAAACTTCTGTTAATACCTCCTTTCTGTCTCCTTCCCCATGTGCCTGGGAGAGGCTGGGTTGGGCTGGAGGGTATGAAACAGCAGCTGAGTTAAGTGAGTGAAGGGATATCAAGAAATGGGAATCACAGCAGCATTTGGTGGGGAAATGTGTGTGTGGGAAAAACTTCCAGCCTTTATGGCTACAGGACACTATGAATGTCACATAAATGTAATGAGCAGCTGAGTCTGCATGCAGCCTTACACAATAGGGGTCTGACCTGCTGCATTGGTTTTACTCTGAAATTCGATGTTATTCATTCTTTTTTTTTTTTAGGGATTGAGGGGGCTGTTGGGCCATGCTTGGAGCCTAGAGTAGTTTTAATTTTGTCTTGAGAAAGGCAATGGGCCTTAAGAAAAGCACTGGAAGTAAGAGTAATCCCTGCAGATGAGAGCTTTGCTGCTGTAATTCATCAGCCTGGGGTCTACTGCCATCATCTGTAAGTCCCGCAGATGTCAGCGGTTCAAGTGCTGATGGAGTCCAGCCTTTTAGAGCTGTCATTCACAGCCTTGACCCTGGTCCCTGATAAAAGTCAGCACTAGCTTTCAGGTTTCTTTCATTTATTTATTTATTTTATTTACACTCTAACACTTTTAAAGCAGAGGTCCAAGCCTTGCACTCTGACCTGTTGTTACTTGCCATTCCCATTCCTTACCTCTTAGGTTATGCTCTGTTCGTCATCTGGTGTGCTCCAGAACCTCTTTTGGAAACTGCTGTAATTACCTCATAGAGCCTGTGAAGTTGGTTTCTTGTTCAAAGTTGGTTTTCTTCTTCAAAGCTCGAGCAGTGAACTTTGTTTGTTTGTTTAGGTGTAAATTAGAGAAATTTATGTTTGAAACTGCTCTTAGTCCTCCACCACCTTCTTCATTCCTCTTTCTTTGCCTTGGACAGTCACAGCATGCCTTTTAAAACAAACAATTAATTGCATATTCAACTGTCTCCTTGGAATATGTCTCCTAATCTAGCTTGATCAACCAGAGTCACTGGGAAGAAGCTTAGAGTAGATGTTGACCTCTGCTTTGACCCTGTGGCAAAATGCTTCTGAGTAGGATGCTGCATGTTGGCCAGCTCTTCATGTAGACTTTCCATAATTACAGAAATGTATATACTCTAAGACTCTTGGGGTGTTTCTGGAGGGCAACAATAGGGCAATTCTAGTGAAGTTCTTTGGGAATAAATAGGCTTTGGTTCAGGTCAGTTGAAATACCCAGAAAATCTAGACTAGAGTTAGGTAAGAAAGCTAAGATTTCATGGTATATCTCCATACATATTTGGGTATTAGCTTTGAATCTGGACTTTCCAACTCAGTTGTTGGCATCAGCAAGGTCCATGCAGGGACTGCAGAAATTCTCCCAGTAATTGCCCGTAACTGTACCGGTTTTAGGGAGAAACTGAGCTGATGGTTCAGGTGCCGAGATAAGCCACCTGACTTGCATTTTATGCCCTACTTCTTACCACGAGTCCTTGTGAGGGACCTTAACTGAGGAAAAGGAGGAAGCTGTAAAGATGTTAGTGCAATTCCAGAGGCCAGTTGGCTGCCTGCTTTTTTCCCCTCAATGAAATTGTTCAGGAGATCAACTATGTGTCTGTGCATTGGCAAGGTCTGTGAAATTTTGGATATGCTAAAAACGTCTATCAGCTCCATAAAGAGATCTGGCTTGTGAGATTCAAGTAATTAGGGTATAAGCAATCAGTAATTAAGGAATTAAATAATACTGTGAGGTTTCAAAAAACTCTTTGGGGAGTCTGAGTGAATGTTTCTGTCTATTTTGTTTGCTACCCTCCTGTTTTACAGCACGTGGGTCAAGTATTACTTGTGCCTGTTCTGGCACATACTTGGGGTGGGGGGCAGAGGGCTTGTCCTAGGCCTGCTGAGCATGTTCCCCATCAGCACTGGCCTGTGGATCTGTGTGCTCTTGCTTCACACAATGTGCCTTTCCCTTGAAACACCCTTTTAAGACTGTTCTTTCAAAGCAAGGTTATAGCATGCATACATCCCTTTCCTGCCCTTTACCTCATATTGCAAAAGGAGAATCTCTTTGACTTGAATTCCTTGACCTGAGAGATCCAGTTGAGGTGTCTGGGAACCTTAAAAGCTCAGCAGCTTCTGAAAATTAGTCTTGGTGTTGGTATTGTTTCCTGTGAGTTGTGGATATTCTGTGCGCTGGTGTGCTGTTCTTGCTATGGATATGAGCAGGCTGCCCATGAAAGGTGAACAGAAATTTCTCCAGTTTTGAAAAGGACTGGGGAAATTTGGGCATATAAAACCTTCCAGGCCTGAGCATCACCTGATACTACTTAACTGAAAGGGAAAGGAATGTGTTTAGGTTGGTTTTCAATTGCAGCACTGCAAAATTCAAGATAACTGTCAGGGATTTCATTAGAGAAACAATGACAAAAAAGAAAAAAAAAAAAAGAAAAAAAATGCTAGAAGGAGGTAGTCTTTTAGTCTTTTTCTCACTAGACTTCCTATGAATTAAAGTCTTGAGAGCAATGTGGGTTACTGACACATGCAGTATAGTTTTGCATCCAGAAAATGACACAAGGGATTTAAGATTTCAAAGACTATGGACGTTTATCTGTTGTAAATGTAATTGTCCCTAGAAATAAATAAGACTCTTCAATTTATAGGCACTGTAATCTTGCACTATTTATGGGCACAGAATTGCTTAGAATAATGCTGCCTTATTTTATACTGATGGCATTGTATTTTTACCACTGTATTTCAGCTGTGAACCTTCATCAGAGTGTGCATGTTTCTAGAGGATTATAAACTGGTTTATATTGCCTCTGAAGCACCATGAACTCTTGAACATGGAGGAATGTACTTAAAAATTTAAGATCCATTGTTGTACCAAATATTTATGCTTATGGATGAAAATAGAGGACTCTTCCCAAATGCAGATGAGTGTGCTTGTATGAGTGTTCTGAAGGGAGAGTTAAAATTAACAGCAGTTTATCTGATTATGCCATTTGTTATGTAAGGAGAGAAGGTGCACACAAAACAAAAGAGAAATTCTTCTACATTCAGAGAAAGTGACTGTAAATAGACAAAAACTCCTTCCTGCTTCTGGGAGCTGGCCCAGGTATAGCACTTTTTTCTCTCACCAAGGCAAGGTGGATATGTTATTGCCCAGTTGGATACATTTCTGGCAGGCTGTGGTACTGCAGGAATGCTCCTGCAGGTGTAATGTTTTAGTAAAAAAGAAGGTTTAAATTTTTGGCACAGAAACGTGTGTACCTCCTTTCTGATTCTAATATGCTTGCTTTTGATCAGCAGTGGTTTGATGTCTCCTGCTGAGTAACACTGAAAGAAGAGAGTTGCAGAATCAGGGCCTGCATTTCTTGGCTATTGTATCCTTGGACAAAAGAGAGATGTCAGGTCACTTCAGAGTAAACAGGGGGGTTGGAAAGGGAGGTGAAATGGAGAAAATGTTTTGGATCTTCCTCAGCTCACAGAGACATTTCAGCTGTTGAGTCAGCAGTAGAGATGTTTGAACCTAACTTTAGCCCTTTTATCCTTTCTCCAGTGCTGGCGCAGCTGCATTTGGATGTGCTATGGAGGCTTTTCTCAAATGTATGTATTGTGCAAGCCTCAGATTTTTCTTCCTGCTTTCTTCTATTGCTTCCTACGATTTTCTTAAATAATAACATTCCTAAACCAAGTCTGTGTATATGTGTATATATATATATACATATATGAACTAGTCCCCTATTTGCACAATGTTCACGCTCTACTGTGCTGGTGTCTAAATGGGTCAATTTATAATTGTGTTTCTAAGTGCTTACTCCTGTGAACAGAAACATTTTTTATTTCCTGCTTGGTGACAGTCGGAGATTCTTTTGAAGTGTCATGGAAAATGAAATAAATTACTACAAATTTTATCCTTACTGGAAAAACATACATTGATCAGTGTAAACGAGGAGCTCACACATCCCTATCAGTGAGTAATAGCCTCTAGGAAGTAACTTTTTGAACCAAATGAGTGAACAAACCCTGCAAAGGGTGGTCAGCAAGCAACCAAATTCCACTGTACTTGCATGTCAACAAGGATATTGTCAAGTCTGCTGCTGATTCTCTTTACCATCTCTATTACTGCATCGTGCTGTCCTTGCCTGAGATGGTGGTAGTTCATTGTGTCAGATATTCTTGCTTTTCAGTAAAAGTAAATAGATTTTTGATTTAGGATGATTTGTGTTTAGTGATAGAAAGGACTGTTTTATCTTTGCCTTCCTATTAGTTACAGTTTGGTAAGATCATTGCATTTGGAGAAGAACTTTTCCCTCTTCAACTCCCTCTGCCTGTTCAGGCAATGAAGTTGCGTCCTTCTAATTTGAAATAGTTTAAAAAATAAAAAAAAGTTTAGAGGCTGATAATCCCCCAAATTACAATTATCAGTATTTATCAAAGTAAAACACAGTGTCATGCTGCATTTGATACAAAAGCATCCAGCTGAATATTCTATTAGACAGGTCTTGTGAAGTTAAAAAGAGGACTGGGTTGAGTTATCTCGCCATGGGAGGAAAAAGGCATACACAATCAGATATTTAACACTCCTTTGCAATTATGGGAATTTTTATTCTCTCCCTAGTAGGGAACATAGCATTTTACTGCAGTGTTTCAAGTTTGCCTCCAATGGTATCTGATAGAAGTGCTTTTATCCCCTGAAGATACAGTACAAAATACAAATCATCATTGGTTTTATCTCAGCTGGAGCTGCCTATTTTCTAAATGAGTTTACTCTGTGCTACTGCCCATCAGGCACATTTTTCATCCTTCATCCCCACTCTTTTACTATAGCTGGGTTTAAGTCCTTTCTTCTGTCCTTTGTTCCTTCAGCTCAGCGAAGTAAACAGCAGGATTGATCTTACACTGCATTTTGGTATTGTTCCAACTGCTCATCAATAGACATGGGCTGGGAATGCACTGACTGGAAAAGAAGGGCAAGATTGAAATTCACTTTTTGTTCTTTGTGCCTTTTAGTGTGCAGCGGAATGTCCCTAATCTGAAAGCTGCTACACTGACTGCCTATCAACATGCAAATTAATCATCAAGTGACGAGCCCCATATTCACTCAAAGTAAAAGTCTTTAAAGGTATCTGTTAAAAAAAATAAAATAAAAAAAAATTCAATTGCTGGTAACTGGTATGGGAAACTAATATCGCTTGTTTTGTGTATATTCCCTTGTTTAGCAATGAGCCTTGTTCTTTGGAATTGACTGGGGGGGGAAACCTTTTGGTATCCTTGTAAGCAAGACAACCTAAGCTAAAGATTACTGCAGTTAGCAGCAAAGCAAAACAGGCATTGCAAACAAAAGTGACATCACGACTGCAAATTATTTGTACCTGCTTTCTTGAGGAAAGGCATTAGAAATAAACTTACAGATGCAGAATGGGATCATTTCTCATTTTTTGAGCACACAGTGTTTCCACTTGTAGCTTTTCCCTGGGGTGCTGAAGGATTATAATTGAATTTGGGGCTGTAGCAAGAATATACAGTACTACTCTGTTTTAATATCCATTGACTTTTATATGGCAGTTTGATAAAATGTTTGAATGCAGGAAAAATATATGTATTCTTTATGGAAGACTGAACAACTGGCAAAGAGTAACTGAGGGCTGGAGAAGAGCTGGCTTTGTATAAGAGCTTTTCTGGTGCATTTAGCTGACTGATGAAGAGCAATATTTCAGACTTGTTTCCACTTTCCATCCTTGTTGAACTGATATGCCTGTAAATACATTGCACAAGAAATTGCACCAACCTGTGTACCAGGTCCAAGTAGTTTAATTTGTTATAATAGCATGGAATTAATTTAGTCTTCCTGTTCTTAGTAGTTCTGCAGGACTTGCTTTTCATTGTTGCCCTTGTGAAGAGACTCCTTACCACAGAGCTGTATGTATTTTCAAATCTTGAAAACTTTATTTATCTGCCTTACTCATTATGTGAGCTGAATAACTATCTGCATCTTGGAAATAGACAGGAGGAAGAAATAAGAAAGGACTGCATCCTGGTCTCACACCAGAGACCTACCCACATCCAAAGTTACTCGTAATTTTTGTGTAAGCTTACATTTCTTTCAGCATTCTTGTTCTGCACTCAGGGGTAAAGTATCCTTTGCTATGTAGATAGGGTTGTAATTTTCATTCTTTCTTGAAGGCAAAAATGCTTCCTCCTTGTCTTATCTCTGGAGGAATCTTTCAGAAAAGAAAAAAGGAAAAAAAAAAAAGAGTGAGAAAAACAATGTTTTATGCTTAGCTGGGCCCAAGCTGTGAAGTAAACACACAGAGCCAGACCTCTACCAGTTTGGGGTGGTGAATTCCCTGCTCTGTGCTGGGGTGTCTGGGCTCTGGGCTTATGTGGAGCCCCAGGGGAGGGAGGAAGGAATGGTTTGGTGTGTAAGATGGGGGTATGAGTGGGAAGGGCCTGGCTCAGGGATAGGAATTGAGGTCCCAGCCTGGACATGGGTGTGAATGAAGGTGTGTGCATGTTCTTAGAAATTATAAATAGCTGGGACTCTTCCTGCAGGCTCTGAGCTCACCTTTGGCTTCCCATTGTTGCCTGGGCTTGCTCTAACCTTGCTGGGCAGCAGGAAGAGCCGTACAGTCAGTGTTCCCCTAACTAACCACTACTCTTTGAACCTTGTGGAGGGGATAGCTGAGTATACTAAGAAGAATCCCTCTGCACCTTTTTTTTGCCAAAAGAATTAGTATCTCTTAAAAATTAAATTTCTTCTTATTCAGGACAAGAATAAGGCTTTCTGAACAAATTCTAGTATTTTTAATTTGTAAAGCAGTGTCATATTATGCTGTTGCTGCATTTTAGAGATTTTTTGTAGTTGCTGTGGGTTTGGGGTGGGTGGTTTTTCTTTTTATATGCTTGTCTATTTGTTTAGGGTTTTTTTGTTTTTTGTGGGTTTTTGTTTTATTTTTGGGGGGGGAGGGGGTTTGTGTTCCCCTGAAGTTAAGGGTACCAGCCACTTTTCTCTGACCTACTGCTGACTTAGAGTTTGCAGAGTGTCTGTTTTAAGCTGGAAGTGGCTGTCTTCATCCTTTATATCCCAGTAATGTCCTGTGGCTGGGCTGCAGCTAAGCTGGGATGCCTGCCTCCTTACCTGCTGTGAGCAGCCACTGCAGGGTCCACGATGCAATGAGGAGATGTCCTGTCACGATGCTGGCTTGGTGTGTGACACACATGCATGCTGTCATGGTGGAGTTGCAATCCCCCAGCAAACCATGATTCACAGCCACCACAAAAGGCCAGGCAGCCATGGCCCAGGGAAGAAGAAGCCATGCTCAGCTCCTCTCATCTGAAAGTCACCTTGTCTGCAAGACACAGGGCTCTTGACTCTCAGTGTGAAAGGGCACAGGGTTTGTTTGCAAGCAGCCACCCCAGCTAATACCTGCACAGGCACAAACACAGGCTTGTGCTGATTTTCGTCTCAGGGGATTGAGGGAGACGCTCTGATTGTAGAAGCACGTCTGTAAACTGCTTACTCCTCACATTGGTGAGGAATGTGTAAGCAGCAGCATAACCAGGATCTGAATCTAGCCTTGTTGGAGTCAAACACTGTTAATAGCAAGACTTAAGGTTTGAAATTGACATTAGTCAAGGCTCTGATTAGTGCTTCCCAATGAGGAGAGTTGTTACAGGGAAATTCATTCCTTCTGTTGAGAGAAGACTCATTAAACCAGGTTGGCAGGATAACAGAGTGCTGACATTTCCACTGAAATTAGTGAGAGGGCCTTCCTTCTGCTTTTGCTGCTGGCCTGATCCTTGTGCACTGTCTTCATCGTGAGCACCACAGGGGGAGGCAAATCAGTGCTGCATATCAAGAAGGATGTCACAGAAAGGCAGAAACCTCATCGGGTCATTGCCTCTGTGCCATTTTGCTTTCCTTTAAGCATTTGTTGGACCGGGAGGGACAGAGGCATTGCTTCATGCATCCCCAGATAGAAGAGTACTGTGACAAATTAGCAATAACCTTAATGTTATTTCCTGTATGATTAAGTGGAACGATGAGACTATATGGCCTGTGGCACCTAGCCTCAGTACGCTGCCCCCAAGCCTGCCTGGATACATATATCCTTAAACAACTACAGACATTTTTCACTTGTGCATAGTTCCTGTTTCTTCATCCTCTGCATTTTGTGCATGCAAGAGGCATGGGGATTCTTGGCTTCTCTGAGATGCATTAACCCAGGAGTGCTCTCAGTTGTTACAGCTCAGCATGGGGCTATTGATCACTGCTGCCTGTCCCTGAGCTAGTGTGGATGAAAGCTGGTTGAAGAAAGCAGAGCTGGTCTGTGAACAAGTATGGATGAAGTCCTGGCTCTGTGACAGTACGTGATATGCAGGTCATCAAGCTTGTCTTGTGAAAAGTAGTCTTTTCCCTTTCAGTATGACTTCATGAGTGTTGCCAGAGTACTTCTGTGCAGAAAGTAGTGAGTACAAGTATCTCTTCTCATGGTCCTTTCTCCCTGTGGTTGATTATGTGCTGAAGTACTGTCACTTGAAGATGATGATGATGTGTGTGTGTGTATGCATACATGTATGGGGGCCTCACAGGAAAGCTACAGGAAGGGTCTTCTTGCAAAGGTATGTAGTGATAGGATTAGGGGCATTGCTTTTAAGATGAAAGAGGGTGGTTTTAGATTAGATATTAGGAAGAAACTCTTTACTATGAAGGTGGAGAGACACTGGCACAGGTTGCCTGGGGAAGTTGTGGCTGCTCCCTCCCTAAAAGTGTTCAAGGCCAGGTTGGATGGGGCTGTGAGCAACAAGGTCTGGTGGGAGGTGTCCCTGCCCATGGCAGGGAAGTAGATGATCTTTGAGGTCGTGTGCAACCCAGACCATTAGAATCAATCATAGAATCATAGAATTGGCTGGGTTGGAAGGGACCTCAGAGATCATCAAGTCCAACCCTTGAACCACCGTTGCGGTTGCCAGACTATGGCACTGAGTGCCACATCCAGTCTCTTTTTAAATATCTCCAGGGATGGAGAATCCACTACTTCCCTGGGCAGCCCATTCCAATGCCTGATCACCCTCTCCGTAAAGAAATTTTTTCTAATACCCAACCTAAATTTCCCCTGGCACAACTTAAGACCATGCCCTCTTGTCTTGTTGAAAGTCATCTGGCAAAACAGAGCAACCGCCCCCTGGCTACACCCTCCTTTCAGGGAGTTGTAGAGACCGATGAGGTCTCCCCTGAGCTGCCTCTTCTTTAGGCTGAACAACCCCAGCTCTCTCAGCCTCTCCTCACAGGATCTGTGCTCAAGTCTCTTCACCAGCCTGGTTGCCTTCCTTTGGACCCACTCCAGCACCTCAATATCCTTTCTAAACTGAGGGGCCATCACTCTATGTTACGTGTAGCCAAACACATACTATGGGAAAGTGTGTTTTATGTCCTGCTTAAAAGTTGAACCTGTGCATGGTTGTGTACAAGTCCTGGGATTTTTTCCACAGGTGCACTGGAGTTTTTTTCCTCTCACCTGTGTTTAGTGCTTGCCCATTGCTTTTCCAGGGGAGTTCAGTGTTGATGGTGAGGGTTCAGCACCTCTGGATATAAGGTGAAAAAGTGAATCTGCCTTGGTAGCTAGATTGCTCAAGCTGGTGTCATGCTGAGTCAGTAAGTTTTGCTGTTCACTTTGATTGACTTGAGGTCAGTAACCTGGGGCTGTGCAGTTGCCTGGGATGTCACACATTGTTCTCCTAGTTCCTGGAAAACTTAATTTGACATTTTAAACATTTCATTGATAACAGTACAACTTTTTTTCTTTCTTTCTTTTTCTTTTTTCCCAGTTAAATGAGGTGCTTTTTCAAGAGAAGGGCTTTTCAAAGTAATGTAACATTTTTTTTTCTGTGGTTTTTAGGAAGTGGCCACTGCACAGGCTCAGCATTTGTGGTACATTGACCTGTACAAAAATACAGTGTTTCAGGAGGTTGGTTGCTAATAGGACCAGGTGGAGCTACATGTAAGCACATGGTCCAGCTGGTCTTCAAGAGATGTGTTGGAAGACCTTGTAGCAAGTGAGAATGATAACCATTCTCAGAGAGTGCAGGAAGGCAAGCCCAGTGTTTCAAGTCAAGCAGCCTGCTGACAGGAAAATGTTTCTGCAAAATGTGGGCTTTTTTAATGACCTTTCAAAGCTACACGAAATGTAAGGCCTCCTTGACTGTCCTGCCTGGTTCCTGGCTTGGTCTCCTGCAAGTGCCAGATTGTTTGCAGAGTTCATGGTGGGAGCTGAGCTGCCCCAGGAGCTCAGACATGAGGCATACAGTCTCTGTTTTTAACTGATATTTTTAAAATGTGACAGGTTTTTTTGTTTTGTTTTAATAAACAGTTTTTCAGATCAAATGAAGCATTGAAAGGAATCTCTTTTTTTGTCCAGAGTGGCAGTAAAATGACTCCAGCTGTTGGTATATCCCTAAGGAGCAGGAAATTGTGATGTAAGCAGGAAGGAAAAAGATATTGCCTTGTTTTTAAAGAGACTTCATCCTCTCACCTGAGAACTGCTGTCCCAGCCAGTTTGTGTAGCAGTTATTGCTTCCAGTCCTGGTCCCTGTAACAAAGATTCTACTATTGTTTATGGGACTGTAGATGTTTTCCCAAGTTATTTGTTCTCTCCTTGCCTGATTCTGTTTCAGATTAAATTAGAGATAAAGCTCCTCCATGGTAACGGTGTAAATAGAAGTAGGCAGATTATTCTATCAAAATTCTACCAAACTTTGGTCTTTTCTGCCCTCTGATTACTGATGAGTTGTAGGAATCCAGCAGTTTAGTGTGAATAAAAGCTGAAAGGATTTATAGACACTCTCTGACTCCCTTCTTCCATATCAGTATGAAAACTTCGGTTATATTTGATTTCTGCACATAAAAGTTATTCTTGGAGAAGGCAGGAATAGGCCTGACACCTATGGAGACCAACCATTTAAAAGCCACTGTCTTCTGTAGCCCATCACCTTTTCTGGTCACTTCAGGGAGCAGTTTGTGTTGGAGTTTTGCAATGTGTCTGGAACAACATGGTCACAAAACCACCTTACAACCTGAAAGATGTGGAACAAGCATTCAGCTACAGTGGTCTCCATTGGTGAATATAAAAGGTGTAAAAAAAAAAAATAAATCTTTTGCCAAAACTAATTTTCTTCCAAAAGTGTCCATTGAGCTTCCCTCCCCTCCCCCCTTGTTTTTATAATAGAATGCACACAACAGTATGCATATTGACTTATGTTTTCAGTCAATATCAAGATTTATTGTCCCTTGACTTAAATGAATCACAATATTGACCCCATTGTAAGCCGATACCTGCTTAATGTATTTTTTTAAGGTATTTTGTATTCATTTTTAGTAATAGGGCGCATACAGTAGTCTATAATATTCATTTGTATTCCCCTTCTTGCTCTTTCCTCCTTTTTTATTTCCTCGTCTGTCTTTGTTGATGGCTATCATAGCAGTAGACACTGGATTCATTTAATGAATGAGGAGTAAAGATGTCCAATAGCTGGTATATCTCCATTATAGAGACTGAGTGAGTCATTTCCCCAGTCAGCTCTCTTTCTCTATCTTGGACCAGGGGAAACAAGGTGCACTGCTTCTAGCAGGCATGGCAAGAGAAACAATAGCCAAGTGTTGCTTGTGTGGTTTCATGCCATCTTTTTCTTTCTCTCTCTCTTTTTTTTTTTTTTTTCCCCATTCTTTTTCTTTTCTTTCTGCATTTAATTTTCCACAGAAGGGGAAAAAAACCAGTATTTCTTTAATATTGAATTCCATTTATCTCCATAAATTGGTTATGGTATACAATCTAAAGGACTCAGCTGTTTTTAAAATAGGTTTATTCCTTTTCCTTTAAGATTATTTCAGATTATTTCCACACACTATAGGCGAGTTATAAGAAGACTCATTTTGCAGACTTCAGTGAGAGATGCACATTTGCAGTGTGTCGTTTCAGATGTGGAATGTTGAACAAAGAAATTAAATTTATATGTATCACCTAAATTATTTCAGATTCATGGTTCAGCAAAGAGTTCAGATCCTAATCAAATATGTAGTTTGCATGGGCACTACACCTTTTCTCAATAATAGTATGGCAGTTCTATTTACAATGCTTGACTAGATTTTGTAATAATGCTTTTACTGAAATTTACCTTGTGTTTTTTTCTGCTGCAGTCTTGGCTACCCATTAGATGTGTGCACCCTTAGAGCAAAGGTAATGATTGCAAGTAACTTTTATAGAGAGAAATGGTGAGAGATGAGGAAGTCGGGGCTCCTCAAAAATATTCTGATCCTTCAGCACCTACTAAAATACCTACTCATACGTGGGCATCTAGATCTGTATTCTGTGCTGAAAGGAGCAGTTTGGATATTGAGGTCATAAGAAATTATCTGAAAAGCTGCCTTGCTAGAATCAGCACCAACTAACTACTGCCTCATCAACATTCACTGCCTCTGCTGTAGCATGAAGGAGAAAAACACCAACAGGAGATGCAGAGGAGAAGAAAGAAAAGAAGTGAGAGGAATAAGATACTATATTGGAGCTGAGCCCAGGGGAACAGTGAATGGAGGAACTGCCTTCTTTCACCTACTGCTCCCAACAAGGGAGGGAAGAAGTCCCAAAGTGCTTTTTGCTTTGGCCTGTTCATCAGTCCAGCAATGGAGTTTAGAATATTCCACAAAGCCTTTAAAGGCAGTCCTCTATAAATTAAAAATATAGTTGAGCAGCCTTGCCCTTCTCTGTTTCACAGTGGACCCCAGCTTCCCCACTTGCCCCTGAGCAGAGTGCTACTTGAATCTGTGAGAATTTGGTTGACTGTGTCATGACCGGTGGAATATGAGCAGCCCTGAAGGAGTGTCAAAGTGCACTGGAGCTGGATCACAGAAGACTGTGATTCAGTCTTGCCTGAGCATTACAGGTCCTGCCTAACTACCATGCAGTACATTTTCTAGAACTGAGATTTTTGGACAGCTAGAGAAAAATCAGTTCTTGAGTTGTTGCTTTTGATGGATGCAGCCTTGAGCTTTTTCCTGCATCCCAACATAAAATACATTTAGAGGTGAGCATGTAAACATTACAGCTTGCATGAGCAAATCAGCAAAGTTTGTTCAGTAAAATCACTGATGGGTGATGTGTATTCACAGATGTGCCATCTGGTCTGAGCTCAACTGGAGTCTCTCCATGGGCTTTGAGAAAGACCCAGATCTTCACCCAGTCCATATTCAGTATGTGAACTGGAGGCTACCAGGATGGTAGCATCCAGTCTGGGGCATTCCTAGGATGGGGATTATGAAAATATGTTGCTGGAGTAGCCAGAGTGAGAACATGCTTGGGACCAAAGACAAGTCTGGGATTTTAGAATTCCCAAGGTGAGAAAGCTTTTTGTGTGACTAGGGATCATTGTCTTGTGCTGAATGGTTCTGTGCTGAACCAGGTGAGGTGAAATTCTACAACTTCTAGGTTTTGGTTTTGTTGTTTTGGTTTTTTTTAAAGACCAAAATTATTGCTTAGACATTGCCACCACTTTGTGACTTATTTTAGTCTTTTATTTGGACTATGTTCTAGATTTTTCAGTGATTTCCATCTGGCATTGCATACCTCATTAGCCTGCTTTGTGCCCCAATGGTATTTTTTTTGTTTTTAAAGCTCTCTATTTTTCCTTGTTATTTGGAACATGTTTTCTATGTATGCCTGTAAATCAACAAGAAAAAAAGAAAAGAGGTTTTTCCTAATATACGAGTTTCTTCCTTCTTCAGTACTTGCTGTGACGAAATGGCAAACCAAGAGGGCAGAATGCTCTCCCCCAAAGCTGTTTTTACATTCTCCTTTTTATCTGTGGGTTTACTTATCTAGAATTTTTATTCTGACACTGTGGGTTCTTTTAATACCTCTGCTTCTGGGAAAATTTGTTGAAGATTTCAGACCAAGGAACACATGAAAAATTGTTCTTTGGAAGGCTAACTTCTTCCCTGCTGAAAAAGTCTTGCCATCTCACTTCTTCAATATATCTTCCTCTTGGAGAGCTCTGACTCCTTGGGCAGCTCCTTTCTTTGGCACACATTCTTACTGGGGAAGAAAGTAATCTAGAAAACACGCCTAGGATGATGTTCTCCCCTCTTAAATCCTTCTCTTTTTCCTGAAATATAGGTTCTCCATAGACTCCTTTCTCCTTGGCTGAGTAAATGAAGACTGCCAGGGAAAGTTGGTACAAACAAGACATAAATTCCCCTGTCTTTTTCTAGTGTGCTGTTTTGCTGTTATTCTTTTCAGGAAAGAAAACTCAAACTCGGTGTCCCCAGAAAGATGAAAATGAGTTCCATAGCAAGTTCCATAGGAAGTGAAGAAAAGAAGTTGCTTAGAGATGACTGCCACACCTTATGTGTTGGGGATGAGATGCTAGCTGTGTCATTTCTTTGATTGAAACTCCCCAGTTCAGATATAGCAAGGAATTATTCCTCTCTCAAAATTAGCTTTAAAACTGCAAGGCTGAAAATATACATAAAAGTTTAGATTATTTTTTTAAGTTTTCCTCTGAATCCTGAAATTGCTCAGGTTTTATTTTCAGGCAGAAGTTGAACAGTGAAGGATTTCCTTAAAGCAAAGGAAAAAAATAAAGAAAAGAATCAAGAAGATGGAGCACGTCAAGGTGCCAGGGGCTCATAACATGAGGAAACGTGTCCTGTTCCCTAAAACTTCAAGTCCCATCTTAGTAAGGTCTCAATAACAAGATAAATTTTTAAATTACTGTGGGCATTCATCCTGATATAGTTCCAGTGTTAGTATTACAAAAGTGAAGGCACAATACTTTGCAGGTCTGTGCCTGTCTGGGTCTTTGCCTACACTTCTCTAGTTATATTTGTCTCTTCTGTCTTGTCTCTGCCACATCTTCTGTGCCAGAGGATGGCGTGGGTGCTGCTGTAGTGGGTACTAAAAGGAGACCAGTGACTCATTACTGACAGCAAGATTGATAGCTTGGATGGATGAACACTTCTGTGCTGTCTGAGCCCTGTTCTGGTAACTTGGCCTCTATTGTGTTCTTTGCAAATTTTGCTGAAATCAGTAATAATCAAGGGATTTAATAAATTTTGCAGAGGAACTCCTCAATTCACTCAGATCACAGAATCATCTGGGTTGGAAAGGACCTCTGAGATCATCAAGCCCAACCCTTGATCCACTTCCACTGTGGTTACCAGACCATGGCACTGAGTGCCACATCAGTCTCTTAAAAACCTCCAGGGATGGAGAATCCACCACTTCCCTGGGCAGCCCATTCCAATGCGTGATCTGTAAAGAATTTCTTCCTAACAGCCAACCTAAAATCCCTCCCCCCCGGCTACACCCTCCTTTCAGGGAGTTGTAGAGAGTGATGAGGTCTCCCCTGAGCCTCCTCCAGACTGAACACCCCCAGCTCCCTCAGCCCTTCCTTACAGGACTTGTCCTGGATCCCTTCACAGCTTCCTTGCTCTTCTCTGGACCTGCTCCAGCACCTCAATCTCCTTCCTGAACTGAGCGGCCCAGAACTGGACACACAAGTCAAGCTGTGGCCTCACCAGCGCTGAGTACAGGGGCAGAATCCCTTCCCTGGACCTGTTGGCCACACTGTTCCTGATCTATTGGCTTTCTTGGCCACCTGGGCACTGCTGTCTCATGTTCAGCTTCCTGTCAATCCAGACTCCCAGGTCCCTTTCTGCCTGGCTGCTCTCAGCCACTCTGTGCCCAGCCTGGAGCTCCCCATGGGGTTGTTGTGGCCAAACTGCAGGACCTGGCACTTGGCCGTGTTGAACCTCATCCCAGAATGTGTACATCTGGTGTTGGTATACATTTGCATATCTTTCTAGTGATAAGTTAAGACATGCTTGAAGCCATAGATGTCTTGGGCCTAATTCAGCTGCCTAGTCTGGTTAAGCACTTGCATTAATTCTTGCTTTAGTTGTATACCTGTATCCCAGCTTGCCTGGGGAACTAAAATGGCTGTTAGAAGATCTGAGATTCCAAGTGGTAGAGGCCGAAGCTGTGGTGATGCTAACAGAGAGGCTGTGAAGAACCACACCGGGGAAGGGCATAGAAAATTGGGATGGCATATCCTGCCACAAAGAGGTGAGATTTAGCTGTACATTGATTGGCACAGCAGTGCACTTGGACACCAAAAAAATCAAAATTATGGCTTGTAAATGAAGAGTTTTCTGTCCAGAGGTGCATCTTTGAAAAATGTGTGACTTGTTCAAACTTTGATCTCATTGATCAGATGTTAGCATCGGGTAATTAAATGATAAAATGGAAAGGGAAAGTCCAATAAAAGCTCCTTTTTTGTTAATGATGAAGAACTTAACTTTCTCGGTGCCTGTTTTCAAGGAGAAGAATTACAGTTGGTATCTGGTCAATAGTGTATTTGCTTATTAATAGAATGAATGATTTAAAATTAAACAAATGACCCTTCAAATGTTTATTAGTAGGCATGACAATGCCTTCATTTCTAATATGGTTCTTTTGAAAAGTAACTTTCTCCTACTTCAGTTCCTAACTGTTGTTACTTCATCGGGAGAAGGAATGACAAATGAAATAAAGGGGTCACAGCCCCACCCTCCTTATGCATCATCTGCTTGGTTTGGCACAAAATGCTCTTTTCTTCTTGTACCTTACCACCATCCTGTACTGAGGGGAGGAAAAACATTTTGATTCTTGAGAAAGGGTCTTAAAGGGGAAGCAAGTAGGAAGCAAACATAGCCAAAACCATCAGTTCTTTTAGGCATGGGATTCAGAAGAAGAAAATTCAGTTGGCTTCTGGAATGCTGAACTGAAGTGAATTCAAAAAGTTAAATACCCACAGACAGAGATTACCTTTGGAGGGTTAGTGGTGCAGCTGATGGCAAACTGATAGGAGAGGGGGCTTGACACAGAGCACACACAGCTCTTTACAGTTTTGAGGATCTTTCAGTGCTTTTGCTCTTGTCTAGGTGCTCAGGGCAGTGCTGGGAGTTATGCTAGAAACAAGTGCTCAGAAATCATTTAGCACTGTCCTGTGCCAGTGCAGGTTGGAGTCCAAAGAAGTGGAAGTGATACAGGGCAATGAAGTGAAGTGAAAGGCTTTTCAAGTGGAGATGCTAGGCTGAACAGACCTCTGAAGTAAGGTGGTGTGATTTTCTTAAAGGAGGTAGGTAGTGCCACAGCAGCTGGGTCATACCAAAAAACACAATTCCCTCTTCTGCATCCCCTGCTCGTGTACTGGTTCCCCTTGGTGTCTCTGCTCTGCCCCTTGGAAGACACAGCCTTGGAAGGCTTTCTGCTCCTGCAGAATGTGACAGACCCTTCCAGTGAGTGCTGTGGAAGGAGTTAAGGATGCAAGTTCAGCCTGAAGCTGAGTTTCCTGGATTATGTTGGTTGTTGCCAAAATCTTAATGTCATTTTAATGCATTTTTGTGTGCGTGAATCCATTTTCCAGAGCTGCCGACTGCACACACTAACCCTTTTTATGTGACTAAAAGCCAGCTGTAGTATCCTTGAAGAATCAAATGCTCTCATAGTTCTGGAAATTGCTCTGGGTGTGCATGCATGTTTATTTGTGCATCAGCTCTTTTAATCTTTCTACTGAAAACCTAATATACTGTAACTGGGACATTTTCAAAAAAGAGAACACTTCAAAACAATTCTAAATATAAATGAAATGCATTTCCAAATGGCTTGTTAAAAAAATGCAGATGGTTTATATTTATTATATCATTTTTTTGTTTTATCACCTTGCAAAATTTTACAGTATAGAATCTTATTTAATGCGGGGGCATTTTTAAGCAACAATATTAGACAGCTGTATGTGCGTCATACTAAGAGATTTTTACAGGATATTAAAATTGGTTCTGATGTAATCTGGTGTTTTGAGTAGCATAGATTAGGTATTTTTTATATTTGTAATTTTTTTTGTCAAAGGTAGGCACTTTTTTCTCTCTCTTTGTTCCCCAAATAGGATTTTAGGGTTGGATTCCAATTGTTGTCAATATGTAAGGGAATTCAGGCCAGGCAGTTGAGAAAGTGCTCTCTGAGAATATACAAATAACAAAGCATGGCCCAGATATTATCTTGGTTGAAATTAGGTATAATTAGACTCTATAGCAAATTATATACATAGTTAAAATAAATAACAAAGCACAATGTTCATATTCTGGTGATTATTTTTTTCCGCCTTGTTCTGTTTGCCTTTACAAATTTTCCATTGCAATCAACATGAGAATATGCTGGGTAGCAGCAGCTGAGTGAGTGCCAGCCCGGTTTTTTTCTCAGCCTCCAACAGGCACAGGCAGGTTTAATGTTAACCTAACTCCACTACAGCTCCTCTGCTGGTTCTCACACCCTCCAGGTCAGAGCTAAATCCCCTATTAATTAAACAGAAATTATATCCGAAATAAATCACTTGGTGCAAGAAACCCACTGTGGAATTTTTTGAAAGATGTTTGCGATAATTAAACATTCTGTGACTGGTGACATTTTAAATAACTCTTAAAATGCCAGCCTGTGTTGATATTTAAAATAGACTCTTCAGTGGAAAGGCAGCGATCCCATTGAGCAAATAATACAAACCACGTCATTGTACAAAAAAAAGGGGAAAAAAATAACCATTCAACAGCAACAAAGCCCCTTCTCCCCCTGTTGCTTTTCATATGTGAAGAATCTTGAAAGTTCTTTGAACATACAGGTTGGGGGGGGATGGGAGGGAGGGTAATTTTGCAGATGCTTGTGAGGGAAGAGTTGATAAACTTGGTATACCTGCCACCTGTATCCTGGGCTGGTAGGAGGATGTGAGACAGCCTTGCTGGCACATGAGTAGGAACAGAAGAGGTCATGACTTTTGGCTGGTCTTTTAGGGTTTTACTGTCTGTTTTTCCTACGCTGCCTGCTGCACTGCACCTTTCCTCCCAACCTGGCAATTTCAAGGGCATTTTTTGAAGTAAGTCAAAGCTCAGGTATTTCATCAGCATCCCCAGGCAATGCACCCGTTGGGCTGATGGGAGTTCACAGGGGTATTGCTGCACGACTGCACAGGCCTGTCTCATCCTGTGCCTGCTGGCTTTGTGAAAAATACAAACAAAAAAAATACACCACCACCGCCAGAAAAAACCCCAAACAACTAGTGAACACCCCAGACCAAACTAAACCAAAAAAGAAGAAAAAACTCCATGGTTCCCTTCTCCCAGTGTATAAGGAGAAAATAAAAATTTAATCTTGCTTGCATGCAGGAGATGAGAAGGAAGTGGGGGAATGGTGGTGCAGGAGGAAAATGAAATGTGTATCTTGGGGATGATGGATGGGCTTTTTGGCTAGGTGGGAACACCTTGGTGCAATGCCTCTTGCAAGCCAAACAGAGAGAGATTTGGGTGTCTTGAGGGAGCGAAGTTGTGGGTCAGTGAAGGTGAGTTGGCTTTTGTGTGTCTCCCTTGAGGCCCTGTTAAGGATGATGGCCGCATGGCTGCAACTGTGGGGAGCCAGAGGAACACAGCTGTGTCCCCTGCCCTGAGTAGGCATCCTTGCTGAGCGTTCCCCCAGAGATGGGCAGACCCAGGGACCCTTCAGGCCTCACTCATGTGAGAGCTTCTGTAGCATTAGAGGGGGCAGGGGTGCCTTGCAGTTAAAGTGCAAAATCAGGATGGGGATGAGAACCATCTTGACGTGGGAAGAGCCTTCATATCATAGATGTGCACTTTTATATTCTTGTTAAAGATGAGACAAATAAAGGAAGTGGTTGGTGTCTATGCAGTGACTTGAAGGTTATTGCACAGTGTAGCTGTGCTCCAGTTCCTGCACTGTGTCCCATGTCCAGCCCCTTCTCCCATCAGAATGGTACAGTTGTGTGATATCTTTGCTCAGCTGTCCATTGCTCCCTGTTGAGGTGGTCCATGGTCTCCACCTGCAGCTTTTGCTTAACAAGGATCCTGTGTGCTGCCTAACTCAATAGTGATCTGGTTACTCAAGAAAAAGTCAGGGAATCCTATCTTGGTTTAGTCTTTTTAATATATTTTTTTTATTATTATTTTTACATCTTTTTAAACTCTGCTTTACATTCTACTGGGATTTTATAGCAGGCAATTTCAGTGAGAAGAACAGGGAACCAAGACAGTTGACATGTTTTTACTTGAGGAAAAATTGTCTTTCACACTGCTGCAGCAGTTTGCTGGCTCCATGTCTGGAGCTCCCTGGTTTTTCACTGCAGCTTCTCTCCTGGCTGCTCACACGGGAGTGCAGCCGAGGAGGGTGTGTGGCCAAGCAGCATGGGCAGAGCATGGTGCTCATTTGGAACAGTTGGATCGCAGCTCAGAGGAGTGCCTCATACTTATGGGATGGATTTACGTGTGTTTGGGAAACCACAGCTATTCCACTTCTACCAAACCCAGGGCTGTGCCAGGCTAATCCCATTTTTCTGCTTGAAAGCTTAGTTTCTAAGATCGGGTCAAATCCTTCTGGGGGAAGAAGAGGAGGTGTAAGCAAATATAACTGTTATTTGGAACGAGAACTAAGCAAACAAACTGAAAGGAAGAGCTGGCCCAGGCTGAACTAATCACCAAACTGTAGTTCAGGGATGTGGGCCATGATGTCTGGACAGCAGAAACATATAGACAGGTGAAAAACAATCCTTTTTCTCTGTGCCAGTGAATATGTGTCCTCCAGCTTGAAGGACCGAAGGTCTGGATGTCCGTGGCTAGTGACTGAAGTTACCACAAACACAATCTCTGGTGGCTGTGGCAGCATCACTCTGAGCCACCAGGTCTGTCACCTTCCAGTCCCTGGGATGGGCTGGGGAAGTCCCCAGCTTCAGCCCTGCCACCCAGGCTGAATCCCAGCTGTGCTGCTTTTCCTGCCGGGGGAGGTGGGCTGAGGACATTTATCCTCCTGTTCCCATCAGGGTGATTACTTAATTTTAATTGTCGGTGTTGGCACGTGTAAATTGTTGCATGTCCCATGTCTCTTGATACTTTTTTGGCTGGGGTTTAGAGGTGTAACCTGAGTGACAGAGTGACATTTGATTACTTTTTTTACTACTAATGATGCCCAAAGGATTGATTAGGTGAGCAGGGCTGGGACGCCGGCGAGGCCTCCTTCCCCTCCTCGGCTAGCCGACCCGGGGCTCGAACCCACGGCTCTCCCAGCAGCGGGCTGCGATTGGTGTCCAGCAGAGGGCGCCCAGCCCTCAGGCATGGCGGGGCGGGGCGGTCGAGCCGCCTCTTGGTGAACCGCTCTGGGGGACAACAGGGGCGGCCTGAAGAGGGGCTTCCCCGCCTTTGAGGCTCGGATGGTCCCCCACACTCCGAGGCCACAGTAGGGGCGTCCCGGGGAGGGCATCGCGCACGGTCCCCACAGCAAGGCCCGCGGTTTGCCTCCCTTCCCCACAGCGGTGAGGCCCGGCTGGGGACGCCGTCCCTCCTCCTTGCTCTGCGCGTCCTTATCGGCGTGCTGCAAAAAAGGAGAAGAAAGTGTGGGGGGAAATAAAAATCCTATTACAGTCAGAGCAAACTGCCTTTCCCCCGAGGAAGCTTCACCCCCTGTGAGGAGCGGCGTGGCGAGGGCTCCAACGCGCGGGTTTGTGACTGCGGAGCTGCTGCGTGGGCCCGGAGTCGCGCAACGCTGATCCTCGCTGCAGTTAAATGCCAAGAACACGCAGTAAGCGCTCACGATTATATATATTTGTTGGACCAGGTTTTTGGCAGGTCGGGACACTTTTAAACTCGAGCAGATTCATGTACAAATCGATTTGGAATTGGGAAACCATCGCTTCCCCTATGTATACATCTCTCCTGCCTTACCAGTTTTCCAGCTGGGAAGGCTGGCAGGCAGGCGGCTTCAGAGGAGGCTGCCAATGCTGATTCATGACCCAACCCACAAAGGATATTAATATGGTACCATAAGAACATTTTCCCCTCAAAGACAATGAATGTGTAATTTCTGTGATGCAAGTGGAGGTCAGTCTGATGCTGCTCTCTTGCCAGTAAGTTATACAATAAGTTCATAAGCGTACTTGTTGGACAGAGCCAAAACCTCAGAATCCCTTTCAAGCCAGGTTTTTACCCCATTTGGTTTACTGCAAGCCCATGGTTTTTGGCCAGCTACAGTCATACTATAAATTAATTTTATTCTGCAACTTTAGAAGGCTCTGCAAGGTTTAAGAGTATTTTTTCCAGTTGTCACGTTTCTAAATATGCTCTTTTATTTGCCATATCCAATGCCAAAAAGCACATCTTAGGAATGTAGTAGGAACATAGGAATTGCCACAACAGTCCATCTTGTCAGTCTCCTGTCTCTGTCGGCTGCTGGTGCCAGATGCAGATTCTTGAAGCAACTACGTAAAAGAAGTTCTTCTAAAAGAAATACTGAGGCGTGGCAGGAGGGAAAGAAAATAAGAGTGGCTGGAGGGAAAAACTGGGAAAAAAGCCTTTTTATTTATGTTATTTATTTTTTTTTATTCTTGCTACTTGCAGATTTCTTTTATAGAACTTAAGACGGACTTTCTAGGGTTGGGTTTTGTTTGTTTTTTTTTTTTTTCATTTCTTCTTCTCTTCCTTAATAGCCCTCAACTGTGCCACGTAAAGAAAGCAGCAAAAAACAGAAAAAGAAGCTTCTTACTTTCTGTTTCGGGAGAGGACGTAAAGGACTTTAAAAGGGGAAGGTGATTTCCCAAAGATCATGGAAAGATGCAGCAGATCATTTAGCAGAGGCAACAGCGAGGGTGCCTTTTGGAACGCAGTGTTGGAAAGCAATATGTGCAGAATATCCTTACAGCAAGTTCATCTAGCCTGTCTAATGGCTAGTTATTGTTTGAAAAGCTTGCATGAAAGCACAGCACTGTGTGAGCACTGGGATATTCAGTGGTACGAGGGAGTTATTTAGCTTATGCCCTTGAGATTAATCACAGGCTGGGTAACTTAACTCCAGAGATATCAGTCTACTGTAGTGTGACTTACTCAGGCAGCAGCTGAGCAGCCAAGGACTGGGCAGTTTGCAAAAATCGTGATGTCAAGTAATTTTCTGTCAAAGTATTTCGGTGTGGAGAGGAATCCACAGTTTCTGGTGTGCAGCTTTGCAGCCAGTGGAGCAGCAGTACCCCCTGGCTGCATCACTTGATCCACTGGGAGGCTGCATTTGCTGTCACCCTTAGGAGCTTGTCTTGGCTCAGTGGGGACAAGGGACAGCAGGGAGAAAGGCCGGAGCACTTCTGTGAGTTGTGAACGTTCCCACTGATGTCTGTGGAATCATTTTCTGTGCTGCAAATTACGGTGAAATATACGTGAGGTGTTTGATGTTTGGGATTGTGATCCGATCTTTTAGTGGATTCATTAGCTGGCTGAAGGGGACTCTCTTGCTGCATCTCCTGACGTTTTTGTGTGCAGGAAACTCACTGGAGAGCTAAAAGGAGCATATTCAGTGTGAAAATGTACAGAAAATGCAGTGGATTAGAAGAGACTTGTGTATAGAAGTTACTAATGCTGTGGTGGATCATATTCATAAAGGATTTTAGGGATCAGCATATGCATCTCTTAATAATCTTTCCATCCTTACTGATAAGTATATTGGATGAAGGCCATCATTAATGTTAATGAATGTCCTGTGCTTATGTCTGAAGCTTATCCAACACAGACCTCGCTCAGTGACAATGAAAATAAATGCTTTTTTCTTCTGCTCATTGCTGCTCTGTGGCATGGGTCACCTACATACGTGGGAAGATTTTTCTCATATTCATGTCCCCCCAAAATGTTGCCCTGAATGGTCGAGAAACGAAGGAAAAAATAGGACATTTCACATACATAAAATCTGTAATTAAGATGATGAATTATTGTAAGATAGAATATTAGCCTTTTGACATTTTAATCTGAGCAAGAGAGAGTGAGAGAGTGCATTTGGAGCTGCTCAATTAAATTTAGAATTTTTTCCCCTCCATTGTTATGAATAAATAGGAAGATTCTGTAGCAGTCTGCGGAATTATTAATTGCAAGTACTGTAGAAGGTGCATGCACCGTATCATGAAATGGAGTATCATTGTTAGTGACTATATTTCTTGGTAATTAAGGCCCAGACTAATGATGCAAGTTTTCTTCAGCATGATTTTCATCTGATTATGAGGCTGCTTCATTAAGAGCACTCAGACTAACGAGCTGTAGCTGTAATAAAGTAATTTTCTGTCTTGTGCTCTGATTGATAAAGAGTTTCTATAGCTAAAAGGAATTGAAAATATAATTATAATTAGAAATGGTTGAATAAAGTTATTACAGGATTGCTGAAGGGTAGTGCAATTGACACCATAATGTTTTTTGGAAGTGTGCATCTTAAAATTAGACTTTATAAAAGGAAGGGGAAAAAAAAAAAAACCAACAACCCGCAACCCCAAACCCTCTATGCTAATAAATGGGCAGAATGTTTCTGCTGCCATAAAATGAACTGTTAGATTAAAGTAAAATGAGGTTTTCCCACATTGTTCAGAACAAGAAAAACATATGCAGGAAAAATGCTGTTGCCTTTCTTCCCAGCATTCCTCTTAAGTGAAGTAAAGCTTATGAAAGTGCTTTTTACTCCATTTATAAAATTTTTCATGCTGCCATATGTTGCAAAAAAGATCTTTTTGATTAAGCTGATGTGTTTTGAAGCATACAGTATAATTTTGGAGTTTCCCTTTAAAGTGTGCAGTTATGTGAGTCTTTTCTATGTATTTGCATACGTTAACTGGTGATCTTTAGATACATCTTTAGAACAGAGAGGTTTTCCTTTCTCTTTCTTTCTGTCTTTTTAAATTTTTCTTGTGCTGGCTGATATCAAAATATAAGTGGGTCAAATACAAGGTCTCTCTTCTTTCTCAAGGGGAAGCAAATCAACTTTTTGTCCCACAAACCTTATTCTTTTTTATGATGTTCGTATTATAAACAGCACAAACTCTGTTAGAGCAGTCTTTTGTGCGTGTGTCATAGGATATGTATGCTGTATTGATATAAAAATCTCTAATAAGGGTTTTATTTAGAATTAGCTGATGCACTTTAGTACTCAGAAGTTGTTTGACTTATTTAATTTGGAGGCTTTTTGTACTGCTGCATCTCCCTCTTTGGAAGTCACGCATATATTTTAAAGCTACAGTTATGCACATTTGGTTATGTAAATCTGTCCTATGCAGACTCAAAGGAACTTTATTGTATTGGATTGAACCAAACAGTAGATCATCTAGATGTATATTTATGCTAATTAACTTAAAGCCAGCATTTTGCATTGATTGCTCCATCATAATGCTTTTTGGAAGATTTTTAGAATTTTTAAAAATCATTCTTAACACATTATATAGTGATAAAAGTGTGTTATTGGAATACCATTAGCAGAAATAAAAAAAGAGCAGAATTTTATTGGTTGTTCATTGAAAATGTTAGCTGTGATTAGTTACATAATCCTACATTAACCTGTAAATTAAAATTCCTTGGTGCAATTTGATGGCTGATTTAATTTTGTCTTTCTTTGTTTGCCGCAGGCTAATTCCATTATGAATTCTTTATACAGCCTTTTCCCTCAATGATTAGCAGCTTCTACTCAAGTTCTGATTACTATTGTACACTTAGCACTACATAAAGCTGGGGATTAATATTCCCCTGAAGAATTGTTGCTATGGATCTGCTCTATTCCTTCTAAGAGATGTTTCTGCAGCTTCAATTGTCCATAAATTATGATCTCTAGTGAATTATCAGTGGGAGTGAACTAAGCTTAACAAGCTGAAGAGAGCACTCTAGGTCTGAAAGAAAAAGGGAGAGAGAGATAAAAAGAGTCTCAATTATTAATTGCAAGGTTTCCATAATACAGAAGTGGTGATATTTTCCCTTTCTTCATTCCTGTGAGCATGTAAGAAATCAGGGTGAGTCAGAAACACTGAAGTCCTAACCCCCTCCAGCACTTAGAGATAAAACCTACCAGAGGATCTTAATTACGTGTAGATGGAGGTGGAAAAAAACCAGCCTCCTCACCCTGGGTTTTAAGTTTGTATTTTGGCTCTTCTCATTTCTGTTTCACCATCTCTGTCTTCCTGGTATAGTTTTCAGTCTGTCGATACCACGATTAGTAGACTGGCTCAAATGTCTTTAAAATATAGTTGGGATTAATAGGGGATTTAATTGCAGATGTTTGAGAATCTTTTGTATTTGGAGAGGTTTTATTAAGAGACAGCTATTCCAGCTCAAGTTTGTGAGCACTTCTCTCTCTCTCCATCTGTTCCCTTCATTAGAGCTTTAAAGTCGTATTTCTCCTACTGATTCATGGCTGTTTTTCTTCTCCTTTCTTGAAAAATCTGTTTTGAAGGCTGAATTGCAGCATTGGTCCTTCTTGACGGGTATGTTAGGTTTTCCTAATTGACATGATCATGTCCTTCTGCCTTCCAGCCCTAAGCCAAGCAATACTTGCTCAAACTTTAGGCTGCAGAGTGTCAGGGCCAAAAGACTGCCTCAGATGTGACTTTGGGTGTGCCTCCTTTTCAGGGAGGTCCTCAAGTGACACAAAGCTGGCTCTGCAACAACTGCACTTGGCTTCTGTGATGCAGGAATGAAGGAGCCAGTGAGGAGGTGTTGACCTTGCATCACTGATGCAGGGCTACCTTCAGTTTACTGAAGGTACTGTCTTTGGCTATTTTGTGCTAGAGATGATGTAAATCAGGGTGGGGTTTTTTTTTACTTTTAAAAAAAATTATTTTATTTTTTGTAAAACAGACTTTTCTGCCTTACTTTCAGACATTGCAGTGTAGTTCAGCTGCTCTTGAGTTGTGTTTGAGGCTATCCTGAGACCCTTAGGTATTTTTTTTAGTGTTCTTTATGCCAAAGCACTCTGTTGGACTGCATCTGCTGCATGGATTTTGGTATGCTATCTGTAGTGTTAGATCATATTTCATAACATACAGAGTTAGAAAGACTTGGTAACTCTATGAGTTACTGTACTTTCTTGAGTGTTGGCAAGTAACCTGCCTTAGCCCAGCAGAGTTGTTTAGGCACTGGATCTCACAGCATTCCATCCCTATTCCAAGAGAAACAAATAACTTTTGAAGTGTGACTAATAGGTGTTTTTTTCATCTTGCTTTCAAAGTCCTGCTTGATAATATTCAGCAAAATCTGTATATGCTTTAAATTAAAACCAGCATCCGAGTAAGAGTGTGTTGTGTGCTTGGAGCAAGTGACACAAAGAACAAAGGTGGGTTTGTTAAATTACTGGATCTGAATTCTCTGGTCTGCTCAGTCCACTTTGTGCTGCTTACTGAAACTGCTGGAGATTCCCATCAAAGAATTCCCTGCGGAGCCACAGCGTTGCCTATTGTCTCAGTCCATAGTACAACCAACAGAAGATGACGTGTATGGAGTAGTCTGGACTTTGATTATCCCCAAATGCTAGATGTTGTGGCTGGGAAAACTGAGAAGTCAGGAAAATTATTATTGTTATTATTATTCTAGCGTATTCTCCACAGAAGGGCAAACAACCAAGGTAGTTATGATTTTTTAAATTTTTTTTCTCTTTTACCTATGGCTTTTCTGTAGTGCTCAGAATTCAGTGTAATGGACAATTTGACCTCATAGTTTACATTTGGACTGTCATGTTGAATATCCACTAACACATTATTCTTGAAGAATCTGGTCTTTTTTCTTCCCTCCCTGCACCATCCTTCCAGTCTCTGTATCACCCTTTCTCAGTGCCTTCCTCAATTTTGTTGAGGGGTATTGCTATTTTCTTCCTTTTGTGAGGAGTTTTGTCTGCCTCAAGTCTGGGGGTGTTCTGGATCTCTTTTGTAAGAAAAAAAAAAAAAAAGCCTTGCAAATTTACCCACTGGGTCTGATTTTAAAAGTCTTCATTGCTATTTCTCCTTTAGATAGCTATTTTCCACCTATGAACATTACTGCCCTCCCTATTACAAGTCTCCTCCTGTGGTCAGTAGCTGATCTCCCTTCTTTGTTCCTTCCCACTTCTGTTGTTTTCTTTTCCAGATTGGGTGCTCAGAACTGCCCACAGTACTCCAGCCATGGATGTGTTTTCAGTCTGTCATACTCAAATTATCTTCCATTTTTTTATATGCTATTGCGCAGTCACCTAGCACTTAACAAGTGCTTATAGGCTTTGGATAAGATAGTCCTAATACTTTCTCTCCTGTGCAGACAACTGGTTATTCTGTTACTCTTAGAGACTGAGAAAGTTATAGGTTGAATGCAAAGTTTCCTTGTATTTGTTGCTCCTTTTAATTGACATGAAGGCTGCTACATTAAGGGTCTTATTCTTAGACACAGTCATCTCAGTTGAATTATTTACCCACGCTAGAGGTATATACTAAGCTGTGATGGCCAGTTTTTCTTTTTTCTTTTTTTTTTTTTTTCTTAAAACTGGGTGATGTTAATTTTTCTGACTTCTCCGTTTTCCAGCTGAGATACTAGTTCTAGGATCAGCTCTAGGGCTTATCTTGTGCATCATCTATCAAATAATAAGGGAAACAAAACAATTATTGCTCTGACTTCTTTTTTTTTGGGTTTGGATCTAGCTCTGACTGAAGCTAGCTCTGCTACAGTTTGAATGCAGTCAGACTTCACCAAGACATGGGTCAGTAGAATAGAGGAAGTCCAGGCCTGAATGTGTTTTGTGTTCAAGTTTGGGTCTTTGGCAGGGATAAATCCAGTAAACTATGAGTCTCTGATCAGTCATCTCTAGCCATCAACATTTCACTGCCTTATGTCTCTCCAGTGTTACTACTGCCTGTCTCCTCTGCCTGAGCTGCTGGCTTCTGTCTCTCCCTGCTTTGTCTCATTCAGTGGACTAATTGGTGACAGAGGGCAGCAGAGATCCTTCTTAATAGCGTATCTGCCTCTGCTATGAAGAGGAAAGATCAGAGCCAAAGAGGTGTTTGTGAGCAGCCCAGTGCAGGGGGATGCCCATGCTATCTCCAAGGGGATGAAGAGAGGTGCAACACGGGGCAGGTATGCCTTCATGTGCCTGTGAAGTTGGGTTAGCACAACGCTAGGGCAGTCCTTAATTACTCTGCCATTTCTCAAGTGTTTAAAGAATCATCTTGCTGATGGAGATATTATCAAATGGGATGCAGCCACATGGTGCCTGAAACATTCAGGTCTAAAATGTGCGTACATCTCCTGTAGGTGCTCCAAGCCAGGCTCTGTACTTAGGAGAACAATGTTCAGTGGCTGTTAGTGATCTTTTCCAGCCTAACAGGATCCTAAAGGAGGGGGAAACAGTGAATCATGTTGGAGAGGAAACAATGGTTCTTCTTCCCTTGTTCCCAAGGGATTCTCCTCTAATTCCATTGAATACAGGATCTGGTAAAAATTGGGCTGGAAGGTATCGCTCCTGTTAGTGTGGAGTTAGTGCAGTCCACGTAGGATGAGTGATCCTTTGGCATGTTTGCCCAACTCAATCTGTGAGGCAATCAGGAAAGGAGGTTACATAGCTCTTCATGGCAGTTCTTTCTGATTCTTCAAGATATTTGCTGTAGTTCTTATAAAGGAACCTTGAGCCTCCCAGAAGCTTCATTCCATCGCTCCTCAGTTGCCTCCACTCTGGACAAGAAATGCATCTCTTCTGCCATGTTGTAGATGTGCAATTTAAGAATGTGGGGTCTTTCATTAGTTTTTGTCTGTCTTTTCTTCCATAAACTAAACAAATCTCGTTATTTTGATCTTCTAGGCTGTGTCTTTTAGACTGATCACTTTGTCTGGGTTTCTTCTTGCTAGCTCCACATCTTTCTTGAAATGGATAGATTGCTTGTTTGAAGACTTACTGACAGTGCAGAGGGCAGAGGAGTTATTCTGTGTGTTTTGCAGGCTCTACACCCTATTTATCTGTTCCAGCATTGTTTTCTTTTTTCTCAACAGCAGAGCCATGTTGACTCTGATCAAGTAACCCCCAAACATCTATCTAGAGAACTGCTGTTTACCCACGTGCTTCCTGTGTTTGAGTAGTTTAAATGCTCCAACATTGCTTTATACTTATCCCTGTTTAATTTTGCCCCAGCCTTTTCTGTTTGTTTCTCTGATTTGTCAAGGGTATGTGAACCATCTTCCTTCAAGTCGCTGCTACTGTGAAATGTGCTAAACCACTGGGTTATGGTTTTGCTTTTCCTTGATTTTAAGTTAGGCTGTCAAATCATAATTCTTCTTCTTATGTCATAAGCAGCTGACATACATTGCTCTGTAGATCCCATTGTCCATGTAACCTTTTCTCCTTTGTTGGTGACTTTACTTCTTCCTGCTGGAATTTCAGGGCTAGAGGGCATTTTTTCACATTTAAGCTGTCTTGCTTAGTTTGCTGTTTTATTTGTTTCTAAGTCAGATCATAATGACAGTGTGGCATTTTTCATCAAGGGTGTGTCTTCTTGGCAGGAAATTCAGGTGACAGTGAAAAGTGGCTCCCTAGAAAACATCATCTGCACCTTTAAATGACTTCCTCAGACATTTTCTAGTTTAGAGTTTTGCTTCACCTCCACTCCCCTTCTGTCCTCCTTTCTAGCAATGTCAATACTTTATGAGGTATCTACACATCAGAGGTACTCCTTGGAAGTTCTAGTTGAGCAACTAAAAATATTTAAGCAATATGACCCAAACAGGCAGTGCATTTCTGGACAATCATTGCACATCTTCAATAGCAGTAAAGGGCATCAGACAAAGGTCTGCAAGAAGTCACCAAGTGTCTCAGTGCCTGAGAAGGGCACAGACTTTCTCTGAAGAATTATAATAGAGGCAAGAAAAGGAGAGGATAGGGGCAGTCTAGACAAAAAGATTTACAGAGTGTTGTAGAAATAAATACACTGCCAACAGCTTGTCATATGTTCCATTCACGCATTCACTGAACTCTGCAGAAATAGATGTATTTAATCAAAGAAATGGAACTTTTAAAGATCAGTTGGAAAGTGAACCTCTGCCAGATTTGTTTTCTGGCCATAAAGTTATGTCTGTAGCAGGGTGGAAAATAATCCTTGATTTAAAGATTTATAACGGGTGAATTTACCTGTCAGGTAGATAATACACCATATTTTCACATGCGTAATCCAAAGATTATCTGTCTGAACACAAAATAATAATTTCCTTTTATGACAGAGTAACCCACCTAGCTCATCAAGGGAAGCCAGTGGATATAGTATTTCTGGACTCTTGATACTGTCTCTCATAGTATCCTCCTGGATAAAATGTCCAGCATACAGCTGGACAACCATGCTATGTGATGAGTGAGCAGCTGGCTCACAGGTCAAGCACAAAGAGTGACAGTGAATGGGGTAACATCAGGCAGTCGAGTGATCACCAGTGGGGTTCTGCAGGGCTCCATCCTTGGCCCAGTGCTCTTCAACATCTTTATCAATGATGTGGATGCAGGATTGGAAAGAATTTTAAGGATATTTGTGGATGACACAAAACTGGGAGGAGTGGTCAACTCCCTTGAAGGCAGGCCCTTTCCCCTGCACGGAAACCTCAAGAGGTTAAAGCTATGGGCAGTCACCAACCACATGAAATTTAACAAGAGCAGGTGCCAAATTCTGGACCTGGGATGCGGCAACCCTGGTTGAAAATACAGACTGGGGAATGAGTGGCTGGAGAGCAGTGCAGCAGAGAGGGACCTTGGGGTCCTGGTTTGATGGCAAACTGAACATGAGCCAGCAGTGTGTCCTGGTGGCCAGGAGGGCACAGCATCATCAGCCAGTCAAGGGAGATGATTCTCACACCTCTGCTCTGCACTGGTATGGCCTCACCTTGACTACTGTGTGCAGTTTTGGGCACTGTGGTATAGAGAAGATGTCAAGCTATTGGAGAGCAACGAGGATGGTGAAGGGTCTGGAAGGGATGGTGTATGAGGAGTGGCTGAGGTCACGTGGACTGATCAGTTTGGAGAAAAGGAGGCTGAGGAGTGACCTCATTGTAGTAGATGTCTTCCTCATGAGAGGAAGAGATGGGACTGACTAGTTTCTTCACTCCTATGACTGAAGACAGGACTCAAGGAAATGGTAGGAAGCTGAATCGAGGGAGGTTTAAATCAGATACTAGGAAAAGGTTTTTCACCCAAAGGGCAGCTGAGCAGTGGAACAGGCTCCTCAGGGAAGTGCTCACAGCACCAAGCCTGAATGAGTTCAAGAAGCATGTGGATGATGCAGGATGGATGACATAGGGGGTACCTGACACGGGGGCAGGAGTTGGACTTGATGATCCTGATGGGTCCCTTCCAACTCGGCATATTCTGTGAAAACTTATCAACATTGATTCTGAAGTTCTGTGAGCCATATAAGTGATCTTCTTGGAACAGAGATGTTTATCCCAGAGCACCTTTCCCCATGGCTTACTTAACCCAAGGGTGAATACATTTTGAGGGGAGTGGCTGATTTGGAGTGCATGAAAATAAGATTATTCTCACATTAATGGCTCTCCTAGATTTGTTGACTCAGTAGCTCCCAAGCTTCTTTGCAGCAGCCTAGATGACCAAAGACCTAAATTCTGATTGCTGTGGACTTGGTGCTAACTTTTATTAAAGTTGGTACTGCCAACTTTACAATAGGCTCAGGGCCAACAGTCCTATGTGAATATTCGCAATTCCTGTTAACCTCAGCAGTGTGTGGCACACCTTAAAATTACTTCTGGGATCCTCACCATCTTTTCAATTAAATTGCTTGCCTGTAATGGCTCTGTATCAAATGTTAATGTCCTCTGCTTCTTTTTATTGGGTGTGGTTCACCGTCTCTTCTCTTTCTACAGTTTTCAGCTTTTTTTTTTTTTTTCATATTTTCATATGTAAAGAAATAAACTAACAAACAGAATCTCAATAGATATGTGAACAGAATTGAACCCAATGTACTTCTTCAGACCAAAGGTTCAGCAAGTCCAGCATCCCATTCCTGATGATGTCTGTAAATGGATGCTTGGAGAAGATTAAGTATGTATGATATTTCCAATGCTCTCCCAGTCTTCTAGTACCTTCCAAACATAGGATTTTATGGACCTTGTATGGTATGTCTATTCATTAACTCCCAGCAGATCTCTCATCCAGGTACTTGCATAGTTTTCACACTGAACCTTTGTAAATATTTTGTAGTCCTAGCATCACTTGCTAAGGAGTTCTCCAGGTGGCTCTTCATACAATGGATGCGCCAAACCTCATTTGATTTGTTTTGAGTATTGCTCCTGCAAGCTTCATTTAATGACCCTTTGCTTCAGTACTGGAAGATGTGGTTAACAGTCCCTCCATCTGTGCTCTTGAGTCTGTGTGCAGTTGTTGGGGCTGTTACTGCATCCAAAATAATTTTTCTTGACAGATTGAATAGTTACAGCCTATTATCTTTTGCATAGAAATATTGTTCTGTCTGCAAGTGTGTGTGGATGAAATCTAGCTTTCTGGCTGTGGTATGTGGCAGATAATTGAGCCTTCTATGAATACGTGTGATCCTGCTGCCGCAAAGGAATCCCAGTTGGCTGAACCCCACTTTCATTCATCCTTATGTGTGTGTCCACTCTAAGCAAGTAATTTCTGGAATTAGTCAAGTATTGCAGCTCTGTCCCTTAACTGCATCAAAGGGGTTGTTGTTGGCCAATTCTCCAGCACAGAGGCTGAATGTTTTGTTTCCGCTCTGTTCCTGGTGGTGTAGAGGACAGTCCATGAATCATGGACAGCTAGCTCTTGGGTTGATAGAAATCAGCATAGCCTTGTTGATTTCAGAGAAGCAGCACAGCTTCATTAGTCTGAACTTTTGATGTGTATGGGAACAGTTTAGTTTCCTATCGTAAGTGGTTGTGTGTGCCTGACTTTAACTATCTTCCAAAGAATTGTGCTGAGCAGGAGTTGATGCAATAAAGCTTCTCCACATGCAGTATTAGTTCTCTGATGTTTCAGTATATGCAGCAGTCAAAATGTTTACACATGGATTACTATTATTTTAACCCCCAGTGAACTCGTCCCCCCAGCTGGAGCTCAGATATACAAGATAAAGTTAATTGGGCTCTCTTTTAACTGGAGACTTTAGACCTCCTTCCGGCTTCTCAGGTAAAGGAACATGGTTTGGACTCTTGTTATCTCTCACTCCTCCCTTGAGCTATGCCAAGTCAAATACTGTAAACTGATAAACATTATTCTAACATTGGTAACACTTGTATAAACTCGAGTGCCATTCCCTTCTTAACACCTCCCACTTCCTTGCATCCGTGTAAATTCTTCATCCCAGCATGGTGCACAAAGGTCTGATACAGATCATGTAACATTCCCAATACAATGAATGCTTTCTTTCCTTCTGTGCTGGACTCTGGAACTCTTTTGCTTTACTTCTGTTCAGTGCTGAAACCCAGGCCAGCTTGCCAGTGATTTATTGGGTATTTGGGGTTTCCAGTGATTTACATTTTCCATCTTCCCTTGAAGGCATTCATGTTGCTTCAGAAGGATGTGGTGATTGGCTGTAATGCAAAATACTCTTTGCAGTGATTTGACTGACTTCTGAATTTGATAAACAGTCTTGATTTTTTTTATTTTTTATTTTTTTGGTAGGAGTTTTAAAAACAATACTAGCTGGATTTGGACTTTAGAAACAATAAAAGGAAAGTTTCTATTTGGAAGTATATTAAAAACTGGTTTTGGTTTGGTTTAACTTTGCTCTGGAAAGAGAGAAAGAAATCCTGGTTTGACTGACCCCAATGATTCTATTGGCAATATATAGTGAAGTACACCTTTCCCTGATTACTCTTCTAATTGGAAGATGGTCTTTCCCTTCTACTCAAGGTCTAGGCAACAAGGAAGAACCCACTCTTCCTTCCCATACATAAGCATTAATGAGGGATCAGCCTTTCTTTTTACAGGCATTCCTGGAAATATTTACAGGGATTGTATCTTTTGGTTAAAAAGCAAGACCAACCTGTTACTTTCTCCCTGTTCGTTTTCAGTTTAATGAAAATTATCATTTAGCCTTTGGTTCTGGGAACCCCAATGCATTTGTTCTAATGGATTCTCCAGCAACCTTTTACAGAATGTCAAGGGGTTGGAAGGGACCTCTGAAGATCATTGAGTCCAACTCCTCTGGTAGAGCAGGACCAGAACTAGAACAGGTCTCTCAGAAATGCATCCAGATGGGTCTTGAAAGTCTCCAGAGAAGGGGACTCCACAACCTCTCTAGGAAGCCGGTTCCAGGGCTCTGTAACCCTTACAGTAAAGAAATTCTTCGTGTTGAGGTGGAACTTCCTTTGCTCTATCTTGAATCCATTGCCCCTCGTCCTGTCACAGGGCACAAGTGAGAAGAGGTTGTCTCTTCCTTCTTGATGCCCAGCCCTCACATATTACATGCTCTCTCAGTCTTCTTCTCTACAGATTAAAAAGCCTCAGGTCTCTCAGTCTTTCTTCATAAGGCAGGTCTTCCAGTCCCTAAATCATCCTCATAGCCCTCTGTTGTACTCTCTCAAGTAAATCTCTGTCCTTCTTCAACAGGGTAGCCCAGAACTGGATGCAGTACTCTAGGTGAGGTCTCACTAGGGCAGAGTAGAGGAGAAGAAGAACCTCCATTGATCTGCTGGTCACTATCTTCTTAATACACCCTGGGATACCATTGGCCTTCTTGGTCACAAGGGCACATCACTGTCCCATGGATAACACCAGGACTCCAAGGCCCTTCTCCATGGGGATACTCTGTAGCACATCACCTCCTAACCTGTGCTAGTGCATTTTGTTATTCCTTCCCAGGAAGTCCCAGGTTCAGGACTCTGCACTTGTTCTTGTTGAATCTCATTAGGTTCATCTTGGCTCAGCTCTCCTCCCTGTCCAAATCTTGCTGAATGGTCACACAGCCTTCAGGTGAATCAGCCAGTCCTTCCAGTTTGTCATCTTCTCAGCAAGCTTGCTGATAAGACACTCTATCCCATCATCAAGGTAATTGATAAAGATGTTGAACAGGACTGAACCTTTAAGTCTTGTATTTCTAAATCTGCCCATAATAAGGTGAGGGGGGTCTGTGCATGCTTCAGGTGGTCAGCTGCCAGAAGTAAAATACCCACTCTAAGAAGTACCAGCTTCTTAGGAACATAAATCAGGGCTTCCTGCTGTCACATTTTAAGTCATTTCAGTTCTCCATCCAGCTGGGTGTCTGCAGGGCACACCCACCCTTTGTCTGTAAGGTCCAGATGACCACTTTATTTGTATATGCTGGGGAAGTAATGTGCACTGCAGGGTATGTGCTTAAGGCTATGCTTCCCTTTCCCCTCTGCTGAGATGTGTCTTGCCTACAGGCGCTGCATGCACATTTGCTGAGAGAATGAGAGAAAAATGGCAGCCACGGCATAAGATTTCAACCCTCCTGAGATGCTGGCAGCCTTGTAGGACTGGCAGTCCTCCCAGGCTTTCACCTTTTATGACTGAAATCTCCCAAGCACAGGTTGGTTGGCTTTGCTCCAGGTACAAATTACAAAGAAATATCTTTCAGGGATGACAACTCCTGCCCTAGCTAAGACTGTAAGGTCAAGCTAGCTGCTGGTGAATTTGATCTTGTAGTTCAGAGTGGTTCAGCCTCCTGTTCCCTGCTATCCTGTCAGTAGACCACAGAGCATGGCGGAGAAGGGAAGAAGGAAGAGAGGGAGAAGGTGGGAGTTAGTACCATAGGGTTTTGCTGTTCTCTGGTGGTGTTTGGTTTAGATCCAACAGCACTGAAATAAAACCACCGAAGATTCTTCCTCTGTAATGGTCCACCAACAGGAGTTAAAGTAGATTTTTCAAGCCTCGTGTCTTAAGCAAATTAAAAGATCTCCTAGGGTGCAATGTCTGTTTGGTTTATTTTGCTCTAAAATCCTTTGGCCCAAAGTGAGTATTTAAAATCCATCAGTGTGACTTGTAATATTTTTTAATAAAGCTGTTGAACTTAGCTCCTCTAAAACATATAGTAGTTTGTCTTTCTTTTAGTATCATTGTTGTATGCTATCCTTTTAACTGTAATATGCTTTCTTGCAAAGCTTTTAACCATTACTTCTTGAAAGGTGTTGGAAAGGTGAGAATGATAATAAAATCTTACCTCAAGTGTAATTTTATGGTTATATTGTACTATTCCCCAGAAGCAGCGTTTTGAAATTGTTGTGGACTGTGAGCAAATCTGTGGGGCATGGCTAAGAAAGTGCTAAAACATGACTCTTCAGCCCAGTTATTTTTATGTCTGCATTGGAATGATTTTCCAGCTTCTGAAACTTCTTTGATTGTCTTGCTAGTGTCATTAAGTGATTATATTAAAATAAATACCCTTAAATATTACTATGCTTGTCACAAATAGTTGGAAGCTAGAGAGTTGAAAGGATTCTTTCTGGATACCCAAAACATACGTGTATTCAAAGACACATAGCCACAAAGGCAACTGAAATGCCCCATGCAGTGACTTCAGTCTTGAGCATGACTTACTCTTTCTTGGTGATCCAGTTAGGCTTGTTTTATTTTTCAGACAGTATTATTCTCAACTATCCCAAAAGAGAAAAGGCAATCGAGTTTTGTGGTTATTGAAATTATTTGCAAGTCTGGATGAAATTCAGATGTCAGTTTGGGCTGAGTAGGACAAAATCTCAGGGAAGTTTGAAGGAAATATTTTAATATTTATCTAAATGAAACTTTCTTTACTTTTAACAACACTTTTAATTCTTAAATAATTGATTATTTTAAAAAATACTGCTGGCACAATACAACACATTCATTTTAACTGAAAAAAAAATATTTCTTGTTTATTCATTTTTGCTGAGAAAATAAATTTGAGTTCTAGTCGTCCTGATCCTGTGTACTTTAAAACTTTCTTCCATATTTGTATAGCTGTCGTTAAATCTGCAAGGTTAGATTGTGGAGATAATTGAATGAAGGGGAGAATCAGAGGATCTTGCTCCTGCAGAAGCTTCTCATGGCATGGAGCTTGCTTCAGGTCAGTCAGTTTGTTGTTCATGCCTGTGCCCAGTTGGATCTTGAGCCAAATCTATCTTGAAGGTCTGGCAGAGTCACTTCTCTGTGAGTGTGCTGTTCAAGCTGCATTCATGATTAAGCCCAAGTACCTTTCTGTATGCCATTTGCAGGGCAATGTAAAAACTGAGATTAAAAGAGTAACCTGAGCCCAGCACATGCATTTGCATCCCTTCATCAGAATGGTACTTTTGTAAAGGGATTACCAATGGGAGAACCTCTGTCTTGCTGTGAAATAACTGTCCAGGAACTGGCAAAGAGGCATGGGAAATTTCAAATCCTGATCCTAGAAATAAGAGCCTGTCGGAATCTTACTGGTTTCAGGTGAAAACACCACACAGGCTCAGCCCTGGGTGTCATCCTTCTCAGAGCCAGGGGGAAATGTTGCACTTTGGAAGGATTCTGGTTGCACACTTCTAAAGTGGACCCATGAACTTGGCCTGCTCTGGTTGCAGGTGGAAATATGTTTGTAGAGACAAAAGTAATTAATTATTCCTTCTCCACCGCCATGCATGCTTTGCACAGAGAAGAGGAAGTAAGCTGGATGTTTCTTGTAATCGTATTTAAACCTGCATAATATTACATTTTCATCAAAAAACAGAATGTAATTTATTTTAATATAAATTTGTCCTCTTCTCTTTTGTATTTAAACATTTACATTATTTTTTTTCCACAGAGATTTAAAAATTTTGTGTGGCCAACTCACTTTTTAAAACTTCCTAATGAAATATAGGTCTGGACAGAGGTTGGTTTTGTAGGTACTGGGGCATATTTTGTTTTCTCTTTCAACCTTTGCAATTCCTCCTCATTGCATGACTTCTCCCTGACATTAACAGGAGTTACACATTCATAGGGAGAAAAGAGCACATTCCATCCTCTTGCTTTAAAATGTATCCAGTAGATAATATGAAAGGCTTTCTAGTCCTAATGATTTTTTTTCCCTAATGTTTGTTTTAAGAAGTGTTCCTCTGCAGGGGGTTGATCCAAAGCCCATTGAAGTCAGTGGGAATTTTTCCATAGAATTCAATGAAGTTTGGATCTGGTCCTTAGATAGCTCCGGGAGGTAGTCTTCTCATTTTTTGCAGCTGTCCTTGGGGGTGTTGGTGGAGAGCTGCTGCACTGTCAAGTCCATACAGTGCTGAGCATGCTAGTGATTATAAAGCAGAACTCCTGCAAAATTTCAGCTGGAAGGGGGTGGGAGGTTCTGCCTAATAATCAATAGCACAATATGGCACTATATCAAGGAATTGGCTTTTTAACAAACACTTCTAAAGCAACAAAGGAGAACAAGATGGTTTTCATTTAAAGGCCGAACTCCCCTTTATTCTTGGGATTCCAGGCAGATTAGCCCTGGAATGTCCTCACAGAATGCTGTACTGAATGTATTAATGATACTTTCTGTTCTCTTTGCAAAAGCAGCACACGGAGTACCTGCCTTTTTAATGGAACAGTCAAGTTTCAGTTTGTTGTAAGTTCGTTTTGTAAAGCATAATGGTGCAGTGCTCAGCACCTTCCCAAGTGAGAAATTTTGCAAAAGTTAGAAACAAGATAGTTTTGAGGGAAGCAAATTTGAGGAAGGTGATGATCCTGTATAGTAACTGCTTCTTCCAGTTCTACACTGTAGAAGTCCTCTTCTCTGTGATTTCATGCCTATACCACCGCTTTATATGTTCAATGTTTATTTGTTTTATGAAGATAGTTTCATAAGGACAGGCAGTCCGCACTTTGAGGGTATTAAGGTAAAAATCCTAATTTGGACCCAACTTTAATCTTGATGAAGATGTGCAGGCCCATTCTGTTCTTGACAGCTCCTGTACACGTTCCTATGGAGAAAAATGTTGTAAGAGGCTGCATATAGTGGCTGGCTGCAGGGGTTTACCAGATGTGTGTAGCCAGATCTCTGTGCTTGCAAGGAGTCCTGTTGATTTTTGCCTTGCAGGTGTTGCTCTGGTTTGACACCAGTTATGTAGTAGAGGGCAGAGCATGTCTTTGTAGAAATATGTACTTCTATTCCAAATGTTAAGTGTATTTTTTGGCTGTGATGCTGTTGGTAGTAACACTATAATTAGTTAGACACAGTGATGATTTCATCCAACACAGGGTAAAAACCTCTTTTTTCTCACTGTGCTAATTGAGTGGTAATGAAAGGCAATCACATAGGGAACTGGATTTTTCCGTTTTTCACTTCTCACAAAAAAATGCAATATAGAGGTCCCCAAACCTCTGGATTCTGAAGTTAAGATGATAGGGGAATCTAAGGCTAAAGAGCAGTTAGAAGGTAAAGACTCCATAGTGATAATTTTCTAAAAAGCAGTTATATAAAGTATAATATATAACTCAGAAAAGTTCAGTTCTCTTTAGTGCAGTCTCAGGCAGTGGACAATCATGTATAGCACAGTATAAGCACAGGGTGAGCAAGTATTTCCTATGAATGTTCTTACTCTACAGAAGTTCTTGTGATGGGTTTTCCTGATGTGTTAGCTTTTACTTAAAAATGGCCAGCAGGGAGTTTTTGTCCTTTTGTGTCCTCTCCCATAACTTTTTGGTTCCCTTTCTGCCTGTTAGTGTTGATGCTGTCCTGGGGCATGACCACCAAGGTTAGTATCTCCCTTTCATCTTATAGCACTCCCTTTGAAGTGCATTTGGCATCCCTCAATTCAGGCTTGGAAGAAACCGACTATCCCAGTCACCATGGAAAAGTTTCATCTGTCTTTCCAAATTTTTACATTTCAGGAAAATGGGAATTTGAAGAATGAACTCGAACACTTCTACATTTATATGTTAGCTGGTTCTGAAACCAAGGCATTGTTTTGCAATATTAGTAATTCTCTTTACATCATTAATACCTTTGTAGTATGAACCTGTACTTCCATATGAAAGAAGTTTCTTATAACTTAAGGCACATTTGGCTTTAGAATTTAACCCTTGTATTTTCTTTTAATTTTGACTGAAAAATGTAGGTTTCTTATAACTTTAATGTTGTCATCTGATAGAAAGATTAATTAATGTTCTTATTTGTCACGATGACATTATATACAATAGAATTGTTTCTGTTTTGTATTTCTGCTTCTTGGGTCACCCAGCCTTCCATAACAAATGTCCAATTCCTCTAAATGTTCAAAACATTTCTTCTTCTCTTCTCCTTCTTTATCTGGCTAATGGCTGGGGGGGAAGAGGGGAGGATGGGAGGCAGGACTATGTGAAGCTTCTAATTACTTTAATCCCTTTTCACATAAAATTGTAAAAAATGAAACTTAATTCCCAGATGTAAAATGAATAAAGCCGCTGGCTCAGAAACAGAAAAACTGCCTGTGGGGCTCTGGATGGATGAATGCAGCAGGCTGGCTTGTCTTAATGCTCCCCCAGTGATGTGGTGGAGCGTTCCCAGGTGGTAAAGTACATGAGCAAACTTTTTTTGGGGGGGGGGTTGGTGGTGTTCCCATTGATCCCTTACTGATTGACATTTATTAGAGATGGGCTTGATACTTGGGATCAAGGGAATACAGATAGATAAGCAGAGGTTGTGTGCTTCACCCTGGGTTGGAGGTTACCTGAGAAGCTGCATCAGTGTCTGAAACAATGCTTCCTGCTGCCATGTGTGTGCTCTAAGTCTCAGTGATGGCACATCTGTGCAGATGTTGAGGAACAGGAGTTGGTCAGTGCACCTCAGAGAGGCTGTGGTGCAGGGGGTGAGCCATTTCTCCAGTCAGGAGAGGACAGGCTGCTACAGGACTTCTGAAGGCCCTGTACATGCAGAGAGTGCATCTCTTTGGTGTGCTTTCTTCATCTGGCTGAGTTTTAACATCTCTGTCATCAGTTATGCATGCACAACATCCTATATCTAATGTGTGCATGCATGTGTATATACATCTATAGTGTATATATACGATACCTAGACATGCATATGTTTTTCATTTAGCCTTTCCCTTAATTTGTTTCTTTATCATAGGTGGTTCTCTGTGGATGAGCTTGGCACAGTTGGCTCTGTTTTTATTTCCAGTAGGTGATTCTGTTTCACCACCACCCTGAGGTACAAAGCAGCAGTGTCTCTGAGTTGTGTTTAAATGGATTTAAGGAGCCAGTTGGCATTGTGAGTTCTAGAAGCGTGCTACATACTTGCACTGATAGATACAGTTAAATCTCACTCCTAAGACCTTTTTTTTCCCCTCTGTTGAAGACATAAATGCTTTTGCTTTTTTTCATCAATAGCTCTACAAAAGAAGGAAATTTATATTTAATGAGGACCTGTCTCCTGGTGTTTACAAATTCCTCCGTGACGAGCCTACAGCACTAGCACATGGAGACATTTATACTTTAATAGGATTTACCTTTACAAATATCTGAAAACCTTTTAAAGCAGAGATTAAATTGTTTAGCTCAATATTTAATCTGTTACTTCCTTTTTAAAGATGCCCAGTGGAATTTGTCATAGACTGAGCTGATAACACATAATATTGATCAGTCATAAACATAAAACAGAGAAATCTCAGGAAGTCTTCTGCAATCCTTTTCTTTTTAATTAAATTTTGATCTGAACTGCTTTTGATTAATTTTCTTATTTGTAAGTATCTGAATTCTGGGGACCAGCAAGTTTCTTAAGTTGCCTGGCATTGGTCTCTGGTGAGTGGCTTAGCTCAGGAACAGTATGATTGCATTTTTATGGTTTTCAGATATTTAATAGCTTCTTCCTGTCATTTTCTGAATGAGTGAATAAGGTTTAGCCCTCTGGGATCCAGCGCAGCATCGGAGAGTGGAGAAAATGACTCGGATCTGTGTACTTGACTGATTGCCTTAGTCTTAATTGTTCTCTTAATTAGCTGGAGTAGCAATGGCATCTGGGGAGAGATCACGGTATTGGTAAACAGCTCCACCTTGGAGCCCTGTGTAATGCCTTTTGGAAACATGACAATGAGCTCTGTATCTCCACTGAGACACAAACCTGCCAAATCTTCAGCCCCTGAAGTCTTTGGTCTCCTCATGTGATCTGTCACTCTCATCTGTGAGATGCAGGCCCCCAACTGTTTGTTCTTAAACAAATTAAGCTTTAATATGCCAATAGCCAGCTTTATCGAGCAGAATGAGGGAAGGGGGAAACAAAAGAGTCTTGGTGGAAGGGGAAACTTGAGGGGGTTTCTCAGAACCTGGGGAGAGGGTTGTGCTTCGGGGAGTCGAGGCAGGCTTAAAATGTTTATCGTGGGAAACCCAGGCAAAATGAGGTCAGGGAAGATGCCGTGTGTCAGAGTAACTTCCTGACTCTGAGTGTCACTTTGAGTCATCAGAGCAAGGCAGCTATGGCCTCCAAAGAGAGTTATTTAGCATGTCTGGTGAATGCAAAAGAGTTGTGGGGCAGTTGAATTGACTACCAGGCCAGATTCCTTTCACGTCCACTAAGTGACTCTCTCTGAACTAAGCTCTGGGACTTGTAAGGAGGGGCACAATGGTTCAAGTTGCATTAAAATAAGTGTAATTTATTTTCTACTTCAGCTTCAGAATCTAGTGTTGCTGCAGTGCAGACAGAGCAAAATGAGACTTCGTGGTGGACTACTAAAGCTGGTGGGTTTTAAGAGCATCTGCTCATTTTTAGGAGCTTTTATTGCTTAGTATCTGGTCTCAAGATAAAGCCGTCCATTTAGATAGTGAAATTAAACTGTGGTTTTATTGGTTGCCACATCCATACTGAGTGCCTTCTTCAGTGCCTATGAGCATTCAGTGCAACACGGTACAGGCATCAGAAAGTGTGAATTAATGTGATTTGTAAGTCTGACTGAGGCAGATTTGGTTCTGGAGACAGGCAATGACCAAAACTGTTTGACTATTTTTAAGTATTCTTCCTTTCTTTAATCCTGTGAGTAGATAAACATCCTGTAATATTTCAATATTCCCTTTTCAATAAACCATAGTTTTTTAATTTTTTTAATCCAGAAAAGGGGAATACTTATGGCTTGCTTGGCCTTGTTGCTGCCAAAAAGAAATTAATGGGAAGGCATGAAAAACTTTATTGCTGTGTCTTACCTGGCTTTTTAAAGACATATTGGTAGACTAGTGATTATCACTTTCCTAAGTGTTATCAGTGCCAGAGGTTGTGTGTTCATAGATTATAACTGAAAACTGGTTTTTAGCAAGATTACACTTAGTCTACATAGTTAAGCCATGTTTGGCAAGAATTTGTGGTTATTTCACATTGTGGCAGCGTTGAATTTGCAACATCCCTGCTGCAGGAATCTTTCAGATATCCTTCCTCCTGAAGCTTTGCTGTGCTGAAATACCCTTCCTAACCAGTACTGAACTGCATTTGCTCTAAAAATTTCTGTTGAAACTTGTGCTAAACATTTAGGTGCAGAAAGAAGGCAGGTTCAAATAAATAATGATCAGATAATGTGTATGGGATAAAACGGCCAGTTAGTCAGGTTTGTAGTAATTCACTCTGAAATTAATAACAATGGTTAAGCTACATTTTATTAGATTAAGGAAATAGAATTTTGTTGAAAAGTATGTATGCTGGAATCTGGTATCAGCAATGGTTAAGATTTTATGGCAAATTGATCCATCCTGTGAAAGAAGCAGAAATTAAACCTGCATAGCAAATTCAAGTTATTGATTCTAAGCCAGGCTTTTACTAGTTTTAAATTCCTGCAGAAAACTGAAAGGACAAATCAGATTTAAAAAATTATTATTGAGGTGAAAAAACTCAATCCATTCACTATTACTATGTCAAGTATCCTTTGTGCTGTTCTGCAAGCAACATAAGCATAACAAGCATTTGTAGCTGCAACAGAGATATGAGGTAAGAGGACAGTCAGTGGGGCACTTGAGTTTGGAAGGAGGTAGCTCTAAGAAGGTTGTGCTTTACTTTTCTGCATAGCTCACATGGTAAAATACAGGGCAGATGTACATGTGGTGGAAATGGAAAGAGTCTAAGGAAATGTTTTCTGCATGCAGGACTCTGAGATTAAATTAGGTAGTATGTGTAGAATAGAGGTGAATAAAACATTGAATTCTGTTTTTTATTAAAAAAAATAAAATAGTTTAAGTGCTCTGAGCTGCCCTTCCTCCTGATACAGCAGTGAAGGGCACCCAGTGACACAAAAGCCTTAAACAGGGCAATATCAAATAGGTGTTTGTGTGCAGCACAGCCCCCAGGTACTGCTGAAACCCTGGAGTCCATCCGTTGGCATCAGAAGGGCTGATGCTGCTCCAGCTGCTGGGAGCCCCCTGTGTGGGGCAGGACCTTGCCTTGGCCCAGTGCTTCAGGGGCATTTCACTGGGGCCAGTGGAGAAGCCTTGTGAGCAGGGCACCAGCTCCTTTGGGAATGGCAAATGTGACTGAATGGGCTTCATGGGACATTCTTATTCCTTTCATCCTGAGTATGATGTGACTGAGGTGCTGGCAAATGGAAGGAACCTTAAACTGCTGGGTGCCTCTTGTCTTCACAGCACTATAGATACATAGCAACATAAGGTTTTTGTCTAATGCTCTAAGATAAAGGTGGTGAAACTGAGTTGTACTCTGAGGAAGTCATGATTGTTTACAAATTAATGCAGGGAGATTTTTTTTTCCTGTGTACACTAAAATACGTTGTACTGCATTTCCCAGATTTATAGCATACATCTATGCTACATACACCTATGCTATGTACTCGCTCTTGAAAGACACATATGTCATCCCATTCTTTTGTGATGACCAGTGAAAATATTCATACTCTACTGTTTAAACCAAAACAAGACCATAAGAGCCAGTCAGCAGACTACTACAACAATTGTACTAATATCAATCCAGAGTTACTTTCTGTAACTTCATTAAAATTAATAGTTATTCGGGAAGCCTGTACCGAGACCATAATATTTTCTAATGTAAACTTTACTTTTAAAAGCTTTACTTTACTTTTTAAATATCATGGGTTACTGAGTAGTATGTTGTAAAAGCCAAACAGAATTAGCAGCAATATAGCTGAAATTCCATTTGCTAGTTTTTGTTATCAAACTGAGTTTACAGTTTACATTGCATCTGCCCTATAGAATTCTTAAGCTATTTTGGGCTCATAATGTTTTAAGTAGCATTTGTGTTGGTGGCTCAAGGAGGCTTTTGTTGGAAAGAGACACTTGTGCCTATTGGAATAGGCATCACTGAATAATGAAATGGAGAACAAAAATACTGTTTCTGTACTGGAACTTTAGAGTGCTTTCTGCAGGAACAGCATTGCTAGCCCCAAGAGCATCACATAATCACATTTGGCTTGTGGGGTTTTTGTTTGTTTTGTTTTGGTTTGGTTTTATGAAGTAAGATTAGGAACTAGTGTGCTGGAGACTTTCATTTGCCACCTGCCTGTGAAGTTTTAGCATTTCTGTAAGCTGTAACTTAAGTCTTCCCTCCGCTGCTTCACTGCTGCTTTGTATTAGCTGCTGAGCAATGCATGTCCAGAGCTTTAAGGAAGATGCTCAGCCCTGAGAGATGGGGCTAAATGCAGGCACTGTGGAGGGAAGCTTTGCTCTTATTCCTCTGCATGTGTGCAGTTGGAGATAGGAGGGGCAGAGCCAAAGCCTAGACTGGTGCCCCTACTTCTTGCTTTCCCCTGGCTGGGCCATGACGATGCTGCAGGTGCAATTTTAGCCCTGGCTTAGCCTTTGTTTCATGAGCTGCGTGCCTTTCTCATATCTCTACCTCAAGATGCTCTTTCATGTGACAGAGGATGATTCAGAAAAGTTTTGTTGTGCTGCATCAAGCAAAAAGAGCAATCCTGTGATGTTTTCTCCATTTCCTGGTTCCCCTAAACCCCAGTCCTTGCCTGTGCTGCTACTGCTGAGGAATTACATTATTAAACTCCACCATGCTTGGAGTCAGAAAGGACCAAAATCATACTCCAGCCTAAGGGGAAGCTGGGGCACTGCCCAATACTTTATTTATAGATAATCCAGCAGAAGAAAAGGATACTGTTCTCCCCAACACAACCAATGGCTCATGATAGAAGTTACATCCACAAAAAGTATGATGGCATCAGGGTGGTAACATTAAGGTATTTTTCCCTTTTCCAGGCTCACTGTATGGGGAGGGAAATTGAGACTTTGGAATCAAAATTTGTGCTGCACCTGGTGCAGGAGTTTAGGAGAGGGTGATGGAAGTGTGTTTTGTCCTGAAATGGAAAGGGGGTGCCCATCTGAATTTCACACTAATGTGTTGTTTATTTAAATGTTGCTGTATTAAATGTTAATGGGATTTGGCATTATCTGTCTAAACTACATGACCCATCTAGTTGACATAGTAAGCATGTGCTCTGCTTGTACATGGCTGAGCATGTTTTTGTTCAATAAATAATAAATTATTATCAACATTAATTAAACTCCTTCTTCTGATTACTAAAATAACCTGAAAATATAAAGGAAATTACTTCGGACTAGTTCCTGTGTCTTGCTGGTGTCAGAAAGATCACTTATTGACAGGATAGAACGTATAGGAAGTTCTGCCTACAGAACTTCCAAAAATGCTAAGCCTTGGTTGGAAGTTTTGCACTGCATACCTGTGGAGAAAATCCAACTCATGACTGCAGCCTTTCCTCTGAGTGCTCCAAGCAGGGTAGACACAGAGTGCTTTCTCTTGGAGAAGCTAGAAATGAACAAATGCTTTCTGGGCAAATGCTGCATTTTGGAAAGTCTGATTTCCATAGGAATGGTATTGCCTTCACATTCAGCTTTGGAGATTAAGAAGAAAGTAGAGGGGGAAAAATCAGAAAGGATACAATGATATCCAAACCAAAGGAAGAGTGGAAGGGGAGTCTAAAAAAGCACGAAGGAAGAAGGGGAAAGAGAAGGAGGAGGAGAGCTCAAGAATAGGAGGGGGATTGGAAAACCCCGTGGAACAAAAACACACCTGAAACTCTAAGCTAGTCTACTGGAAAAAGCTTTCAAAAACTAATGTTTACAGCATGAACTTCACTCTAGCTTGAAAAATAGTTTCATTTTATCACCTTGGGGTTAAGTTGTGTACGGAGCATCTGAATTTGAACTGTAAGAAAAGACTGTCTTCAGCTGTCTGTGAGTGGAGGCTGTGGTGACTACACATACTACTAGTGTTTTACTGAATTGCTGCAATGGCTGCTGCCTTCTTCTCAGGGTATCTGAATATCCCATCCTCTTTTTTATCATCCTTTTATATTAAAGTAGCCATTCTCAATGTGATATGCTTTGCTGGCTCTCTGTGGCATTCAGAATAGTGTCAAGTTTCTGGGACAACGCTCACGAAAAAGTATTCTTTAGGTTAGAAGAAGGAAAAATGTTCCTTTGCAGAGGAATTATTGCAGAGATTTACTGCCATGTTTATTACTGTAAAACATTTTCTTGCTGAGTGAGAAATGGCTGTTTTGGGAAAAAACCACACTGAATACACCAGTTTGCTATTAAAAATGAATAAATAAATAAATAATTGTTGGTCAAACCTCGATTATTGGGAATGTCAGTTATGTTAGAAGCAGAGGCATAGATTCTTCCTCTGTCTGTGGTCTGGAAGCAGCAGAGCCTTTTTTTGTGGGTTGCTGTGCTCCCTGGTGTGGGTTTGGTGTCTGTTCAGGGATCCCTGTGCTCCATAGTCAGCAACATCGCAAATGTTGTTTTTCTGTTGCATACTTGTTGTATGTTCCAAATAATGGATCATGCAGTTAACCCTACTCTTTTTTTTTTCCTGGATTATTCCACTGTATTGTTATCCAACATACTGAGAGTTTGCTGTAGCTTGAAGTGGTATTTCTAAACCAGTGTAGTAATTGTAAATGTTAGCTGCAAAGACAAAAAATGTAGGTTTATCAAGAAAGGGAGGGGGAAGTAATTTTGCTGCTGTTTGTAATTGTGTTTTATAAATATGCTGCTTATCCCTAGAAGTTGGCTTCCCTTGCTCTGGTTTTCCATCTTACTACTTGCTGTACATCTGAAGCCTGGATCAGCCTGCTGTGTTTATTCTCCAGCCCGGAGAAGTTATCTTGGTTACAGAACTGAGCAACTGAGGCAAAATGAGAACAAATGAGAAATAAGCTGCCAAACTCAGAGAGGAAGTCTTGGAGGGGAGGGCATCCCTTGTAGGGCATGCTAAACAAAACAACACCTCTCTTTCTTATTCCAGACTTTAAAGAGATGAAAAAGGTGATTTTTTTTTTTGTTGTAAATGTATGCAGTTATATTTCAGTTTTCTGAGGCGAGACATTAATTGTAGGTATCTGAAATCCTGCTCATGTATTGCTGTGCTTCTAAAGTACACAAATTTCACTTAATGTTACAACAAATTTGGATGAGAATATGGTGCAAATGACCTCAATCTCTCTTTCCTGTGCTTGATTACTTGTAAAACCATAGTTAACTGATAAATTTTAATTTAGAATGTAGCAATAAAATTAGGCAGAGTGTGATCTTCATGGTGATTAACCAAAATAGAAATCTAAAGTGGAAGATTCAGATCTAACTGAATAGTTGATTTACAATGAATAATTTATTCAATAAATTGTTTGTGCAGATTGTGGTATTCTGTGATTTATTTGCTAACAGGAAGTTACTCACAAAGTTCTTAAATTAATAATTCATTGTTTGAAGGTTGTTCATAAATGTGTGCACTCCTGATTTACAATTCGTATTATTTTTTGTTAGTCTTTTTTGCCTGCTGCCTGGATGGATGACCAGCTCTCCTAACTAATAGTAAATATAACTTGTGAATATTGCAATTCTATTTACAGGTGGAAATAGACATGATTTTTATTTATTTAGAATATAATAATTTCAGTATTTGATAACTTGTGCTATCCATGCCCAAGGATCAAAGTTTGAGTGCATGAGTAGGCATTTGAATCTAATTTCCATTTGTATATTACATTGAGGGTGGAAGATACAAAAGGTCAGTCAAATCAAAACCCAAAATGACAGCAAAGGCAGACAAAAAAATAAATAAAAAATCTGTGTTGCTGCATTTAAATGCACAGTCATGAACAGGTTCCCTGTACCTGCCATTGTCCATTCAGCTCTACAAGGATCATCCCCGGGTCAGTGTAAAAGCCTTTGTTTGTCATTCAGTTACAGGATGATAGCGAAGGTCACTGAGATTTTTTCTCAAAGCTCAGAACTGAAGACGTTCTTGGTAATAGTGAGTAGTAATTTTGGTTTTGTAGTGCCCTTTATGTTTCTGGAAATGAAAATCTGGCATTGTTGAAGATAATAGCCATCAACAGGCTTTTCTGTATTCTTTGGGTTTTAGGCTTAAGAATAACGACTGATTATTAAGGTAGTGTAATAATTACATTTATGTAACCTGAACAACCTGGATTCTGAAAGTCCAAAACCTTTGATTCAGATTCTGATTTGTACAATTTTATTTTTTTTTTTAAATGTATGCTTATTGCCAGTGTCTGGCAAAACTATGTCATGCTGAACTCTTGGAGAGAAATTTCCTCTATCTATGACAGACAAAGTCTCCTGGGCCTTTGAATGTCTCCAAATCAAATCCCAGTTCTAGTGATTTTGATCAGAAGCCAGAATGCTTTTCTGAGATTTTGTAGGAATAGGAGGGTATTAAAAGTTGTTTCCCATGTTTGGAAAAGATCTTAGTGGATGAGTGTGTAAAAGACTTCTCCCAGTGATTCTGATTAGCTTACTACTAAGCCATAAGAAAAGGTGTAACACCTTTTTTACATTGAAATTCGAATCCCTGGTTGAATATTATTAATTTTATATAAAAATAACTCAACCTTTTAATGTCAATCATCTTTATTTCATCAAGGGCAGATTTAATGAGAGTAATAATTATATAAACAAGTGTCCAGACTGGGCCAAATTCCATCCCTGACTGAAGGTGTACCTTTGGGCTATAATGGCCCAGAGCTGTTCAGTGTAAGAGTTCCTGCAATTCTGATCATTACTGTTTCTTTTGTGTGTGTGTGTGTGTGTGTACTGACTCTCCATTTTATTATCTTTGGAAGAGAATGAATAAAGTCAAAAGGCTTTAAAATATATATATATATTATTTCAGTGATTATGCTATCAAAACCCCCCTGGGATATCCGTGCTTTTTTCTTCTTAACATGCTACTTCCCCAGCTCCCCTTCCTCCTGCAATCTCTGGTGTTTTCTCTGAGAAAGCAAAGTAAAAATTAGAAAATAGTTGACATCATTTGGTTGGACTTGTGCTCAGATTTTCTCTATTATTAATGTAATCTTTCTTATTATTTTTCTTTTTCATTCAACAGTTATATTTTATTTACTTTAATGAACTAGATGGTGAGCTTCAGCCTGAGACTGTAGCGAGAGACCTGGCGTGCTTTCAAACTATTGTTTTACTGTGGTTGAGATTAACGTCATCAGGATTTTCCTCTCTGTTATTTATTAAATCTTTTCTTTCCTCTCTCCTCCTTCTTTCTCTCATGTGTCAGGAGTACCTCAGTGATGGTAATTAATAAGAAGCTGGATAAAAATGGCAAATAGGTTTGGAGGTTTTTATTCCCCAGTTTGCTTAAGGAGACAATATCCTATGTGGCAGACCTGTAATTTTACTTTTCTCTGTTTTTCAAGTCTGGGCTGGCTTTTAGCAGAGAAAGTATGCACATGTAAACTGAGTTTATGTGTAAATTCCCTAATTCTCTTTTTCTGCAGAAATTTCTGATCAGCAATATGGCCTTACAGAACGAGCCCTAGCTAATGAAGCTAATATATATTATGTGGTGTCAGTAAAGTGGTGACAGAGGACAATTAAAGCTACTGTATCACAGGCTAGAGTGGAAATAAAATTGTGCAGATCCCAGATGCAGAGCAAGTGTGTCTTTTTGTCAGAGCTAAATGTGTAGTTAGATCTGTAGTTAGCCAGCTCAAAGCCTGCCACTTGCCTCTTGCTGGTTCTAGGCCTTCAGAGTTGTCTGTCCAGTTGGAGACACTACTCAGAGTTTTAGACCTGCTTTGTTTTTTCCCAGCATGGATAATTCTGAGGAAGGGAGTATTTGTGTGTAAAATTTGGTATTCATGGGATAATTTTTGTCTGAAAGCAGGGTTTTCGGTGTGTCTAGAAATATGAAGTATCTCATTTTTGCTTGATGGCCATGAAAATGAAGGGGATTTACACCTGGGACATTTACACTGAAAAAAATCTCAGCTTTTCTTGGTTTGCTAGATACTAACAGCAGAATGAGGCAGATGGGTTGACTGTAGTAGATGGAACCCAGGGTTCTTTCCTCAGAAGTTCCTCAGCCTGTACATCCTTTTGAAAGGCACCTGTCTGCATTGTGTTTTTCTGTTTAGAGTGTAGGATTTACTGTATCAAAAGTCTTTGATGCTGGAACAAAAGGGCATGCTGAGAATGCGATAAAGCCCGTGACAGTTTTTTTTCCAAATGAAGTATTACTCACAAATTTGAGGTGGTTTTTTATCTGTTTATTATACAAGAAAATACCAGATTCTAAGGTGGGGTCTAGTGTTCTCAAGCTATTTAAATCAAGATTTTTTTGTCTATGTTGTCAAAGAATTTGGTTCCCAGTGAATGTATTTCAGCAAGTTCTGAAGCATTTTTACACAACACTTTTTTTTTTTTCTTTTTTTTTCTTTTCTGTTGGACTACTTTGCTATCTTAAGTGTCAGTCATTGTGCAACAGTGATTCTTATTTTGTTTGTGTTTTCTCAGTGTTAGTCTACTTTCTTAACCCTCTGTGAGATAGGAAGATTTTTGAGTTTATTTCAACGTGTGGATCTCAGACTGTGAAATTTAGGAGCTTAGAGCTGACCTTTCAACATCTGGTGCATCCATCCTCATTACAAATGGGGCCTTAAATGTCTGTTCTGATTTATCATTTGGAATTACTCTTTTTCCTCAGCCACTGCATCTGGGATAGATAATTTAAATCTCTTCCCATTGGTGGAAGAGCTCTCCATCCTCAGGTTTGCCAGCCCTGTGGAATAGCATGCAAGTAGATCTTCCAGTTGAATATGGACCAAGTTTGGGATGCTTTGGGAAGGCATCAACCCCAAAAGAACTTAAAGGCTTTAAGAAAATTCAGCCTAATCCACAGACTTCTGGACAGCATCTCAGAAGGGCTCTTTTGAGGGTTTTTTATGAGAGAAGTGGCTCAGTGGAAGGTCTGTTAGTTGAGGCTTCCCTCTGTGATAGTTTCTTTTGCATAGAATCATAGAATTGGCTGGGTTGGAAGGGACCTCAGAGATCCCAGAGAGCCGATTGTGTTTGCAATGTTAACTGCTGTACCTTACCTCTCTCTCATTATTCTCTTGCCACCCCTTCTGTGGATGGCACTATTCAGAGAAGTACTTGATTTTCATAGCACCTTTTCTTTAGAATTTTGCCATCTTCAGCATTTTCTTTGGAACTTACAATCGGAATTACAGATCACTTGATCAGTAGTTGGGCCAAGCTCTCAAGATGTAGCCCTCGAGCTTCTGCCTTCAAAAGGCAAAAGTTAAAGATAAAAGCATAGTAATGAAGGCTGTGTATACAACCTAGGGCTTGGGATGGGACAATGTAGTTTGCAGCTCTTAATGGCTTGGTCAGGATCAGAATACATTTGCAGGGAGGGTATTATGGCCATTAACGCTTTCAGCAAATCAGGACAGGCTCAGGAGCCATCAGTTCACTAGCAGCTCTAGTGGATAAGAGGGACTTCTCCCCAAAGGTACCCTTGGGGTGAAGTATGAGTGGCTGCCATGGCTCAGTGGATCCTGTAAGGCTCATACAGCTCTTTTGGCCTGGGCACACAGTTGGAGCTGATATCTGACAGATGGCATAGGGCAATGGAACAATGTGCAATTCCCAAAAAGAGCTAAAAAGAACTACTACCAAAATTAGTAGTAATGAATTTAATGTACGGTGTGGGGGAGTGACTGCAGCAGTTGTAGTATTATTTGTAGTAAATCAAAAAATGCCATTTGCACATTGCTCTGTTTGCTGATAACAACCTCCCATCCATATGTTTCTGGCATATCCTTGCAGCTCGTTTTCTAAATAAAGTTGAAACTTACTAATATGGTATTGGGCCTCTTGCTGTTTCAGTTTGTCAGACTTTCCAATAAAAAAGGCCTGTGTACAATGGCTTCATGCTTTTGGTATGTGTCAGAAATAGTTCCATGCATATACATTACGAAATTAGGATTTAATTTTTGTTGTGTAGCCATAAAAAATTAGATTATATAATTATTATGTTTTCCTGTTTTATCTTTTATATTTTTAATATAATTTTTGAGGATGCCACAGGGCACTCCTGCTGTGAATTAGCTGCAATAAACTCTCTTAAACAGATAAACATCAAAGAGCAGTAATGTTTTAAAATGAAGCAACCTGCATTCAAAAGCCAATTGCTTTATGTTGTAGCTTTTGAGTGCTTCAGCTGCTAAAAGTGAATGGGGTTTCTCAAGGGCACAGAGGAGTTGCATCACTGGGATTTTAATGGAACAGGGAATCAGTGAAGTTGCTAGCAACAGACATTGGTTTTCTGACGAGCAGGCTTTCTTCTGTTTTTTTCTTGTTCCTGGTGGAGATTATCAATTTGTAAAGAGATCTTTTATTACCATGAATTCTACAGTTGCATTTATGCTATTGATATTGAAGGAGTTTATGAGGCTTACATGTCTTGTGGACTTTGTAGTGTAGCTTCTGGTAAAGCAATTGATTGACTGCAAACTTTGTTGGAATTTTAACCAAGTTAGGAGTCAGAGATTTTCTCCTTTTGAATTAGAGGATTTACAGTAGTCTTGCATTCCCTTTGAATATAGAACTGCCTCCAAGAACTGAAGAACCAAGCCTAACTTTTCTTCAGATGCCACCAATGTTACAGAAGGTCCCAAATTTGGATTGTTTGCATTCTGAATATCTGCTTTATATAGCTGAGACAGTTTACCTCTTGGGGCTAAGGCTTCTTGGAAAACCCACATCCTAATGGTACTATGAATGCAGTTTCAGGAAAGCAGGCACCCATGTTGCCCAGAAGGTATTCTGTGGATGTTACTACAAGTTTTCACATAGACTGGAGGATGTCAGGGGTCTTACCTTCAAGTGTTATGCTTTCATTGAGCTCCTCAAAAATTCTCCAATTTCTAACACGTCCTGGGTAGGTAACGGTTGCACTTTGCAGGTGCAAAGGTAAAAATATACATATTTGAGTGTGCAGCTGCATTCGGTTGCTCTGTATTTTTGAGGTTGCTTTAGCTGTGTTGCCTCTCATAATTTTCTGATGACGTGACCTCTGGAAACAGTGGCTGATAAATTGATACTTGCTGTTGCTGTTTAGTTTTAACTTGAAGCTGGATATGAAGCTGAGGCAGAAACAGAGCTGAATGAAGTTCCCTATTTCTTCTTCTTTCTTAGAGCAAAATTTGTGTTGAAAGATCTATCCTCTCCAATAGAGTAATTATAGGGTGCTATCCTTAGTGATGTTAAATGGCTGCCTTTAGTGTATCTGTTTGATCTTGAGCTGTGAATTTCCTTTCTTTTGTGGGTGTAACTGTAAACAACAGGATTAACATTGCTTCAGTGATGTTTTGCTTAAGTGCAAAAAAGTTGAAAGGGTGTCTTGAATATCTGTAGAAAGCTTTGTGTGTTGCAGGGTGTCTGTTCTATAGGTATGCACAGTGCACCTTTCATGGTAAACTCCAGTGATGCTTTAAAGTTTGAAAAGTTCACTTTAAGCTTTTTATATTTTGGATTCTTTTGTGGAGCATTGTGAGCAGCATGCTCTATCTCTGTGTTGGTAGGGGACCACAAAGAGGTGGTGAACGTCTACTCCTGTCCTTTCAGCTGTGTAATTTCTTTCAAGACCTACTGTGGAGAACAAGATTCTCACCAGAAAATGTGTGCCAGGGTTTAGGCTTTTTGATAGTGCAATGATGGCAAGTAGCTACTACATCAGGGACATGGATATCCACAAGAAAAACCACTGCTTTCCATCAGTACTTGGCATGCAAGCAGAGAAGTAACTGCTTGTTGAGGGCATGGGCCATGTATATGATGGTACTCTTGACATGGTTTGGTGCTGGTGTGTGCCGTGCACCTTGTCCATAAGGGTCCTCATATCCTGTTTGCTAGCCCAGTGCAGGACTCTGAAAAGGAAAAAAGAAAACAGGGGAGAGAAGAGCGTGAATATTTTCAGTCCCCACGTGGCATGCAGGTACTCCTGTGTCTTGCCATCAGCTGGGAGAAAGGAGAAGGACCAGCATTCCCTAGAAGCTTGTTCTTGCTCTGCAAATTTCCTACCTGCTGCTCATCCACCCTTCAGCAGACCAAATCTAATGTAAGCACACCCTCTGTATATTCATGCAGTTTTCTATCAGGACTTGGTTTAACCAAAAAATGCAGACCCCTCTCTCCCCCCCCCACCCTTTATCCAAGGAAAAACCTAATATAACGATTCCCTTTTTTTTAACCTTTAATTGAGCCTAGATTCCTCCTGTGTCTGGTGCCTTCTGTGACATGATTGATGTACAGAGGGTTTCCCTGTTATCTCTTACCTTCATCTGATATTACATTCAACACTTGTCAGTGTCAGAAATTGCGTCTGCCTCTTTAGTTGTGGCTGGAGCCCAAATCGTGTCTCTTGGATGGGACTCCTTCATGATTCCTTTCCAGGCTGTCAGTTATGGCTATTGTTTTCATTCCAGCATGCCTGGTCCCTCTGATCTGAAGAGAACACTTTCTTCTGCCCTGAAGGCCATACCTTCTGGAGGACATCAGTTAAGACGTGGGCCCCTGAATCCTGCAGGGGAGAAAGCGTTCACTAGCTATTCCTTGTTTTGAGATTATTTGAGAAACTGCTGCTCTTGAACTAGCAGGGAATCTTTCCTTCTGTGACCTTTGCCAGAGCAGCTGATTGGTGTGCCCCAGCTGCAGGCCATAATTTTCTTGGGAAAGTTTTAAGAGCATCAGAAAAGTGACCATCTTCTTTCCTAGACTTTACTGATCTGTAGAGGCTTTTGCTGGCCTTTCCAACTCCAGTGTGGAAGGGGTTGTTTGTTTTCTTTTTAAATGTAATCCTTGCTTCCTCCTTTTTTAACAAAGCTGTATATACATGGAGACTTGCTGCATATTCAGTGTGGCACAGGGATGGAGTGGCTACTTTGAATTACTTTTACAACAATGGATTCTGCTTGACTGATAATGAAACCATGGGATAGACCTCAGGGAGGTGAGTCGTATGTTAATTTGTTCTTCCTTGGTATGTTAAAAGCTGCCATCTTTCAGAAAAATGTTTTAGTTTAGTTTCTCTTTTTTTTTTTTTTTTTTTTTTTTTTTTTTTTTTTTTTAAAGCTACTTCCTGAGGCCATGGCAGAGACTTTCTTGGAATGGCACCCAATGATTTGTTCTAATGTAGTCCAGTGCTTGGTTGGCATTCTGCTATTGTATGAATATTTTTGGTGCTTCTTCTACCGCAAAGATATTTTATTAAGTGCGGCACATTGTTATACACATGTGGTGCTATGGAGCCCCAGAGTATGCATGGGACATAATGTTGAGCTGCAGAAACACAATAGCAGTGAGTCACTGAAGTCCCTTGTTGGTCACAAGAGCTTGAACAACTGCAGTGATAATCTTTTGAGACAATGTACAACTCCAGTGGTATTTGCTATCTGCTCTGTGGTCTCCCTCAGTTAGCTGCTTGATTGGCTTGGCTTTGTGGCTATTCTAATCGTGTTGGCACAGTCACTTTGATTAACAGCAACATGCAACTTGCAAATCTCTGGGCTTGTGCCGACCTCAATAAAGTTGTGTGCCTTTTCTTTTTTCAAATTCCAACAGCTTCCTGAGGGCACAAGAAATGTTTTGCGCAGCATTCCGTGGTGGTCTGTGCATATTGAAGTGTGTGGTTCAGAGGAGTGCATCAGCTTCTCCGTGTCTTGGAGGCTGAGAAGAGGAAAGGGGAAAAAAAATTTTAAAAAGTGAAGGAAGGGAGGAATGCTGAATTCTTAAATCTGTGGGTTTTTTTCATGGCCTGTCTAGTGGGTCTCCGGTCAGCTTTAGGCATCAGCTTTAGTCCCTTCTTTGGTAAAATGAGGGAGTAGTCCCATCAATGTGACTTTGTTTATGTCTCATCTGGCCGGTCTTCACCTGTTACTTCCACAGTATGTTTTTAAGAGGCATACTGAGGGCACTCTTGATTTTAATTAATTTCTGTAGCATTCTGTCTTCTGGGGAGGAGGGAGGCTGGTTGCTTTTACAGGCAGTTAAACAGCCTTGCAGAAAGGGTGAAAGCTTAATTCCCATTATTCCCCATATAGTGGTTTTAGTAGTGTTTTTTTCTCTGTCATTTGGCTCTTGACCATTTTCCTCAGTCCTTTGCTGGTATTTCCTAAGGAAATAAAACATTTTCACTGACCATCGACTACTACCATGTGGACCTTGAATACCATCTCCACAACTGAAAGTAAGGATGTTTTCTAAGAGACAGCTCAGTTAAGCCAGAAGGGAATTTAATTTAGACACTGTAAAAGGCAGAGTCTAGTGCTGAAATTTGGAATAAAATGGGATTTTGGAGGTGTCCCAGCTGTTGAATGTATAGTTTTAACAACAGAGAGTTTGTAGATCTGTGCAGTTAAATTTAAGGTAGTTTCCAGTACCCCACTAGTGTCTTTGTTTCTGAAAACCTGAGGTTTTCTGGAACCCTCTTTCCTCTTCAAACTCAGCTCTGCCTTGTCTTACAGGAGTTACCAGACACACACTTCAGGAGAGTCATCCTTCAAACTTTAAAACATTCCCATCCCTTCTCTATGATGTTGTTGAGGGTCAGCCTCACTCTTCCAAGAAGAAAATCTTACCCAGAATATACCAAATTACCTTCTTTCTTCATCCACTTTACTAAGGCCTTTTTAAAAGTTTGGTTTGGTTGGTTGGTTGGTTTTTTTGCTTGTTGGCTTGGTTTTTGGTTTTTGTTTGTTTGGGTTTTTTTTTTTAATAGTTTGCTATATAAAAGATTTCTGTTTTGTAAAATTTCACCTATTTACAGTTGTCCTCCAATTGCTCAGATATTTTTAAAGTCTTAAAAAAATTTCTTATTCTTCAGTCACAGCATGTAGAAATAATCTGTTCTTGTCCAAAACAATTTTATTCATTAGCTAGTATTTGAATATTCTAGCAATAGGATCTGCATTTTCAATCTTTTCAGGCAAAGGAAGATAATTGTTTTGCCTCCTGGTAAAGAGACCATTAGGTCCTCTTTTCTCTCTGTCATTCTATCTTTTTCTGTTCTTCCTCCTTTTCATTCACAAGAACATTTGGATTTATGTCTTCATTTTAGTTTTTATTGTCAAGTTATAGAAGCTGCTGTTTTGGCATACATATTAAGTTGACACTGTTGGTCCTACACAAACACATTTCTGGTACTGACTACTTTGTAATACAAGTCTTTAGGTATCTTATAGCAAGTAGCATTTGTTAGCCTGTTAGTGAATAGGTCATTATTTCACTTGACTCATTAGTCACTATTGATTGCATATGAATATTCACTTTTGTGTTTTAAATTATTTCATTCCATGAAAGTTAAGCACAAAGTTGCTATGAAAATTGTTTTATTTCCAGCTGCAGGTGCCATTATCTCTTTAAGAAGGCAGATTCTTTGCCTCTCTTCATCTCATGTAAAATGAGATATTTGCTAATTGTGAAGGGAATCCACATGTGTAGGTTTACAGAAGAATATAGGGCACTTGTATATTATGCTAAAAGAAGATGTCTGAGTAGCTTTATCAGAAATGATTGTTTCTCTGAGGAAAGATCAAAAAATGGGGACAGGTGGAGTTTTCCCTTCCTTTTTTTTGTTTCTATGTGTTTTCAAAATTAACTCTGAAATAATATGAACCCTAAAAATAATAGGAGAATTTGGGGAGGTTATACTTCATATCTTCTGCCTTCTCCACCTGCTGCTTGCCAGTACTTCCTTGATTAATTTAATGGACCATCTACCTTTGTAAGAAGTGTGTTGGAGGACTTTCTCTTAGGGATGGATGCATCAGGGCAGAAACCCTTGCTCCCTTCTCCTCTGCACAGGGGTGTCTTATCCCTCGGGGTACAGAAAGAGCCCAGGAAAAATCTATGTGCACAAATTCAGAGGATGTGGGTGCCCCCTCAAGTTTGGTTTTGTTATGTGGTATTTAACAGATTTGCATGAGGAGGAGCGTGGAGGAATTGAAGGTAACTCTTGCTTTGCCACCTGTCTGCTCAGCACTTCCAAGGAGCTAAGCAGTTTGATGTAGGAAGGTGTGTCAGAAAGTGTACAGAAGTGTGAGGCATTGCAGAGAAGCACTCGCAGAACTTCAGCATGACTTAAGAGGGAAGTGCCTGAGAAGGCAATTGTGTTTTATTTATTCTGACCCTTTTTCCAAGATGCTGGGGAAAAGTAATTTTCCTGTGAGGGGAGGGAAAAATGAGGAAAACTTGGTTCAGTTCAAATTGACAAGAGGAATAGAATGGGAATGGGGAGAGTAAAGGCTGTCTGTGCTGACCTGGAAATGTCTTGAGCTAATCTATTACCCTTCTAAAATGAGCAGTCCTTTATCAGGCTAGTGCCTCATGAGTGAAGGCTGTGGGCAGCCTCACAGGGTGATCATGGGCTGCTTTTTTCAGCTGAGTTGGAATTGTGCCTTATTTTAATGAGGATATTTTTATACTACATTTTTTCAGTTGGGAGTTCAGTGTGCAGTTGCAACCCTACTGCAAGACGCTGGGTGGGAAAAAGAGACTTGATGAGGAAAGGAATTGGAAACACTGCCACCAAAGCACTGGACAGCTTGGGCTGCTGAAAACTTTGTGCATGAAACCCTGCCTCTCTTAATGTGGCTGGCAGTGCTCCTGTACTCAGTACAGCCCAGATTTTGCCTTATATAATTATTCTGATTCATGAAAAGATCAGTCATGTATCTAAGCACTGAGATATGGTATTTAGTTACAAACAATAATTTCAAGAGCTATGCCAAAATCTGTACATGCATTATACTTGGAGATTAAAGAACACAGAGCTTTGGTTGCATGTTCTTCTCCAGTTGTAATTATTCTTCATCCCAAACACTGCAGACCTCCGTGCTGTTGGTCACAGAAGGGCTTCAGACTGAGACAAATCAGAAAAATTATGCGATGTAGTAAATAGCTATAAATTAATGGATTTTTCTGGGATGCCAGGAACTACTTCACTTTCTCTGTCAGCCCCAGAGGAATTAATTAATTCCTCAGAGTTTAGCCAGCCATTGCAGGCAAGAATTTTAATCTTCTGCATTTTTTTTTTAACTACAACTGGTTACCTTGCAAAACTCATGCAGAACTATGTGCTCTCCACTCTGATGTTGCATGACAATAATGTACTGCAGAAGAAAGCTGATTGAGTTCAAGTGAAATCTATCCCAAAGAAAGAATATCCAGAGCAGCTGGTTTCATTTATATATTTTATTTCTGAAGCTCATGAGCGTTCCAGTGAGAGATGGTATAATTGATTTAAATCAAATTATGAAACACTATACTTTTTACTCTAAAATGCGCTTTTTTGGCATTCATTTCTGTAATGTATCACTCACAGGTAATGCAGGGTGAGACTGTAGAGGCTGAAAAATACTCCTTTCTCTCATGTCGTCTGCTACTACACTTTCTTGCCTTGGAACTGAAGCTAAAGTTGCTGTTTGTAACAGAATCATCATATCATTAAGGAATTGAGGCTTCATTGCCACAGGTGAGATATAAGACCTTATTCCTTCAATTTCTTGGTGATAGGAGCATTGCTGATTTTTGGAGGAGCATCTTGGTTCTCTTTATCTTTCCAGATTAAATTAGAGGCACACAGAGCAAATAAATGGCAAGAACTGAAATATTTTCTAAAAGGGATGGTGCTGGGCATTTATTGCAGTACAGGTCAATCTGCATTTTAAAAGGTCCTAAATTCTCGGAATGTTTAATTGTTCATTCAGTTGGCTAAGTGTTTGCTGAAGTAAAAGAGCTCACAAGTGTGTGAAAAGCTTCTTGGAGTATTTGTTTTCCCTAATAACCTCTGAACTAGCCAATTTAAAACAGATCTTACGGAGGTAATGAAGCTCCTTTAAGTTTTTGGAATGCTTTTGGCTGAGAGGAAAGAAGAGGAAAACAAGTGCCACCAGAAAGGCTGCAGCTGGAGCTTGGCCATTCCCTGCATAGGTTTGACCACCCAATTTGACTAGCTGGGAAAAAAAAAAGCATCTGGGTGACATGCACATGTGCAGCTCTGATCTAGCACCAGCATTTACCTGCCTGTGCAGGGACCATTAAAAGAGGCATCACCTGTGAGTCTGTAGGACAAGTGTGCAGAGGGAACGTGTCTTTCAGAAGGAGCAGCTTTGTGTTTTGACAAACTGGATGCGAATCTTACATAAATGACAACGCGATGATACATTTAAGTGATCTCTCTAGCCTCAGTGTTTTTGTGGATTTTAAAAAAGTAGCTGCTGACAGAGGTCTAGGTGCCACATGCCCCAACCCCACTGGCATCATGCTGTGGTACACAAGGGTGCCTGAGCTGCCTGTGACTCAGGCTCTGGGTCAAGATGTTGTGCAGTAGTTTGGGAGGTGATATTGCAGCCTGAGAAGCAATTGTACCTAGAGAGATGTTGATTCATTAGTGGATGAGGATTACTAGCTTTAAGGAGCTGTTGTCAGGAAACACCCTGACAACACATTTGTGTTTATTTACTGGCAGCCACTCAGCTTGAATGTGAATCTCTGAGTAATGTCAAGTTTCAGAACTGCCGGTGCTTTTTTGTGGAGTCCAAGTTCTGGGTGGTGTGCATAGATATGACAAGTCACAGTCCTACATTTTTTTGATTCTACCCCTTGCTCTCTGTGGCAGCTACTGTGTGCTCCTGTGAGTTTTGGGCATTAGCTCATCCAGAATTGTATTGCTGAGATAGGTTGGTGAATGATCTGGAGATCCCAAAAAAGGGAGTGTTTGGCTTTGGAAAACATTTTGCTCAAAGTTTTTAAAAAAAAATGGACTGGACTACCCAAAGCTTGATGTGGTATGAAGGAATTTCCAGTGTTTCTCTTCTGTTTGTGTTTTCCATTCCAGTAACAACTTTTCTGTGAGCCAAACCTAGGTTGCTTCACAGGTCATCAGTTTAAAAGTGTTTGGGAACCACACTGGGAATTTGTTTAGTCTCCCTAGTAGTGTACCCAGATTACCTTCACAGCCCCTCTTGGTGACATTAGAGGAAATATTTCTTTGGGCCAGAGTGTTCTCAGGTCCTATCACTCTTTGATTTGTATTTATTTTGAGGGATCTTCCAGAAAGGTTTCTTGGTGGTCATCAGTGATATTACGTAAACCTGGCTACTCAGGAATGGATTGAGCAACTCGCTTTAAAAAAGGTCTCTGGAAGGTTATGAATTATGGGTTTACTACTTATACTATCACTGGCTGGAACTGATCCTGTTTCCAGTTCAATATCTGATTACCAATACTTATAGCTATCTCACAAGGTCAGCAAAGTGGCATCATAAATGAAGTATAAAATGTATCATACTACTGGTTTAAAATACAAGCCCACAGCACAGTTCAGATAGTTGATGGGCCATCTCCATTTATTTCAGCTATTAAAAATGCCTGCACACAGCCACTCTAAGTTCTGATGCCATCAAATGTGGTCAACACAGACAGTTCAGCCTGCAAAAGTGAGCCAGAAAAAGCATTAAAATGCTTAGTCTATGACATACTTCCTTATTTTTGTCATTTTGACATTTATGTGTTGTATCATTGAGGCTTTTGAGAAAGAAGACCCTATTCCTGAAGCAAACTTAACCAGGATCTTCGGTTTATAATGCTGCAGCCGTCTGTTTTGCATTTAATTCAAATTGACCACCTGCATGCTGTTAACCTCTGGAAGGTTACTGTGATCACAGTTGTTGTTGTTTGTTTAAAAGTTTTGTAGCTCAAGGAAAATATTAGTAACCAGTTACTTAACCTACATTGTTTACTGATCTCATTGAGCTTGCAGATGTGGCTTCGCTGGCCGGTGAAAACTGGGAGTTATCTGGTGCCAGTATTAGCTTGCATTTATTTTTCAGACAGCAATAGGTTGAGCAATTAAAAGACTTCTTTTTTTTTCATAAATGTGCTCTTCATCTGTTGGCGATTTGTCTTAAATTTCAAAATCCAAAATGTAACTAAATGGTTGTGGAAGGTAGCTTTAAATGAGCCAGACTTTCAGAGGCATGCTTGAATTCTCAATGCTGGTGATTACACATGCAAAACCCCAGAGGTGCATGAGAAAACGTACAAGAATTGCAAAGGCAATTTAAGTGAATAAGACAGATGTATTCATATTAGCATTCTCTGGCCAAGAGTATTTAAATTGCTGTAATGAAGCTTTTTACTAACAGAAAGCATTCAAAAATTAAGAGTTACTTCTTCAAAAGTACCAGACTTATTAAAAATATGCATTTTTTTAGCCTTTGGAGTTGACTCAGTTGAGAATTTTCTGCATTCTTTTACAGCAAAGAATAGAAATTCACTTGCTTTAAGTCTCACATACTTCTTTGATTCTAAAAAAGGAGAGCTTTACAGTGAACACAGAATTGCCAGGACTGGCAACACATCTACCCTTAATCCATTGCATTCCTATGAAGTAGACTGCCTACTTGCTTGTCAAGTCTTAAATACTACCACCTATAGAAAGTTGAGTCCTTTTACAAAAGCCATCCCTTTTCTAGAAGCAGGAATAGTACCAACCTTGGCTCCTGTGCATCAGCTGCAGAGCTCCACATGGCCTGCAAGCAGCAGACACCTTGTTGCTCCTTCAAGCCTACCCTTTCCTTTGACAAGAGCAAAATGCTAGAAGTTGGTGACTCTGGAACTCTGAGTTCAGATGTGTCCTTATTCATAGAAGGTCTTAACACAGAGATAATACAGTGAAAGTTCTCCAAATAGATCATGTGTCTGGTTTTATTGCAAGTATCACCTAACCTTTCAATTTGGGGATGCTCTGTTTGAGCTAATGAAGAAACCTTTTCATGTACGGCTGATCTGAGGCAAGGGACAAGGGGAGAATGTTATTCCTCATGCAGAATCTTGAATTTTCAGTAACAAATCTAAGGACAAAAGCTTGGTCTAAAACAGTAAAACTGGTTTGGAGCCAGAATGTGTGTAGTCTGATGTACATGGGTTTAATTGCCACCTTGGTTGTCCCTGTACAGTGTGCCCAGTGCTGCTGCTTGGACTGCAGACAGTAGAGATGTGTGATGTTCAATCAAGGAGCATTGCAGCAGCATTTCAGGGCACCTTTTAGAAAGGATATTTAGTTTCTAGCTGAAATTTAGGAGCAGTCGATGTCAACACCTTCTTCAAAGAGACCGTAGTAGTTGAAAACAAAATTTTCCATCCAAAAGCCATGAAGTCAATCTTTCTGCCAAAGTGCTCTTAACCTCTCTACTGCTTTATTGGGTTTTTGTTTGTTTGTGTGGGTGTCTGTGGGGACACTAAGGCATGTGGATTCAAATGAACTGTTCAAATAGATTAAACAACTTTAAACCCCTCTGTGGTCTTTGGTAGTGAATTAGATTAAAGTGAATTAGGGCTATTTTAATTCTAAATGAGTGAGTCCACATGGGCTTAATATAGTTGTATATAGAAACCCACATTACAATCACATCCGTAGTTAACTCAGATTGTTTCCCGTGTAGACAAACCTATCCTGTCTCTTTATTTAGCAATACTTACGGAGCTGGCTTCACCCATCCTGTCAACAAGCAAAGGAGCTAAATCAAAAATGATATTGTTTTTGAGCTGGTATAAATGGTTACACAAACAATAGGTCGGTAATGCATCTGGCCTGTGCTGCTTCCAGAGAAAGAAGCTGGGCTTGAAGAGCTTTTTAGCTATCGTAATTGACATCAACAACACTTGCCAGAAGAAAACCTTCAGCATTAATTCCCTGAGCTATAAATTATAACAAGGGTCTGATTCCTTGGAATGAAGTGCAATAGATAGATGACAGAGAAATATTAGTAATGGATACTTTGCCACATTCCTAACTGCACTGACTTCATGAGAATATTTTATTTTACTATCTGGAATAGCGATAGTAGGGATTTATTAAAATGACTGAGTACTCATTGTTAGCTAGAATACCATACTATATTGGAAACATAAAGTATTCTGCATCAAAGCATGTAATCTACATTTTTCCTTTTAATCCTTAATTTGATTATGAACTATTACTTTGCTTCACCATAAAATGGGAAAGTGGTACGTTTTGATGGTTTCTCGAATGCTGATTTTACTTTCTGCACAAATACTTCGTATCTTTTCAGCATAATTATTTAGCAGCCATTTCGGGTTAATTATTGTCATTAACAATATGAGTCCTGTGAGGGAATATCAATTAAAATATGCACAGCTGAACTTTCAAATGAGTAAATAATTTAGTTTTTGAAAATGACTGGAAACAGCAGGGTAACAGTCAAAAGGGGAACAATTATTTTAATGCTTATTTGACAAATGAGTAATTTTTACAGCAAATTAGTTTCTTATCATAGCACCCCTACTGGTAACAAGAGAGAAACTGTTAACGTGAGTTTTAAAAATAAAAGCTGCTAAGTTATGCATGCAAAGTTAAGGAAATAATTTGTATGAAGAAAAGGTGATTATGATGCACATTGTTAGCTGAAGAATGTTTCCATGGGAATCTAATTAGGGATATAAATCACAGAAAATTATGTTTATACACAGGGCTAGATACATTAAAATGATACACACGTTTATATATCAGTTTTGTTCTTCGTTGTTGAAATACTGAAGATAGACCTTCATTGCTTTTTCTTCTTGACCACACTAAGTACAGTGGTTGATAGTTAATTTGGTGGAATGGCTTATAAACAACAGGAAGAAAAGTTAAGAAATGAAGTGTGGAATTTCAAGTTTCAATTTACATAAGAGAAAAAGAATCTAGAAAACTTTGCAAGATTGAGTGAGTGTTATTACAGATTTGGGGTAAGTCTTGTTGTATACCTTGACTTTTTAGCTATGCTATACTGAGTTGTTTATGCAATTTTTCAACAGAATAGGAAAAATTGAAAGTGGGGGAGGAGGACAGTAAGGGAACATGTATAGAAGCCAAAGCTATTGGAGATGTTTGCAGTGGTTTTGGAGCACTGAGGAGATTTTTAGGGCCTTCTGTAGGAGATAAAACAGAAGAAGAATTTCAGCAAAGATGTCTTTTGTCTTTCACTTGCTTACATGTTCTTTTTCATTTCAGTTTTTCATGTTCAGCCTGATTACTGCCTGAAGTGAGTACCAGTGCTGCTGATGGTTTCCTATAGTTATAATTTGAGTAAGTAAGTAGTTTATAGCAAAACAGTGACCACTAAGGACAGTTCAGAATTTCTCTTTGGTTTCAGTGATTTATATTTTTTTTCTGTGATCAATCTGTAGAGTGCCAGATTGCACTACTGAATTGCACTGAGTACTATTGTTCTTGAGAAACTTTTAGTGAAGGTGACCAAACCTTTAATGATAGTGAGGACTATTAGGATAGGGAATGAAAATCAGGTAGCTCTGACTGTCTGACTGTGCATGAGGGCCCTAGCATAGTAAGGAACTAAGGAAGCAAGCCAGAAAAATGAAGTATAACTTTTTAAAATTTGCATGTTGACCTAAGCTGAGCATAGATATTAGCTGAAGCTTACAGCTCTAAAGATCATGACAACAAAAAACTGAACTTACCTGTTCTTGATACAAGTTTTTAGTTGTGTTTCTTCTCACCAAATGACCCAATTCAGTTTTTGACTCTGTTGCCATCAACTATTTTTCAGTTTGTCTCTTCTAGTCCAGTCACCCTTTGGGATTTGACTCTAACTTGTTAGGACCAAACCTTTCTTTTCCCCATGACCTTTGTGCAGTTAAGAGGATTGCAGTATTGTCTATCCAGTGTGGTCACACACCTTCTGATGACATCCACAATTGAGCATGTAATTAGGGGTGTAGATTTAGTGCTGTCTTCTTTCAAAAAGGTGCTAGAACTGCAGTATTGCTCTGACAAAGGTATTTCCTCACTGAGGTTTATCTTCCGCATCTTTTTTCAGTGATGTAATGAGAGAGAGGAGAACAGTATAAGATGTTGAGAAACATACCATACCCAAGAGCTAGGACAGCACTGTTGAAGGCTGTAAAGAAGGAATATCTGAAAGCTGGAGAATAGCTTTTCTATTCTGTTTTTAAGGAATCTTTCCAGTTTCAGTGTGAACATTTATCTTGCAGTAAGGCCTTAAAGCAGTTTCACCTTTTTTTGTTTGCCCACTTCATCACAGTGCTTCCTTCCACCCCACCTCAAGCCACCACACAGCTTTTCCCTGAAATCTCACAGCACAGAAATTCCATAGGAAAACAGAATGATGTAATTTCAGTCAGACCATAATTTTCCAGCTGTTGGAAGAAGGCACTCTGTGGTGTTTATTTTGCTACTTATAAAGATTTGTGACAGGGAGGGAAATATTTTACTTCCAAGATCATTGTTCAAGTAATTGAGACTGCTCATCTGGAGCTTTGTGCCAGAGCTGGGGAAAGCAGAAGGGATGATGAGGAAGAGAGATTATATGCATGGCGTGTGGGTAACTGCATGTTTGGAGCCTCAGAGGAATTAAGGGATTTTTCTCAGCATTGTTTTTATATTGAGAAGGAAAGAGATGTGGAACGAGCAGCCTTTCAGCATCGATGTTCCAGTATGAACCTCTGGCTTTTCCATTCCTGTCTTTGTATTTGACAAGGCTTCAAGTGGATCAAACAAGCTCTCGCTTTGGCTGTGTCTCAGGTCGCCTCTTATATCAAGCATGGACAAGGCCTTTTCCTGAGCTACTGGCTCTAAATTAAGCCAGAGCTCCATGGGTAGTGGAAATTGGTTATTCTAATGTTGATCAATGTGGATTTCAAAGCCTTCTTAGTAAAGATTTCCAGAGTTAGTTGGGGCTTTCAGAAGCTTAGATCCTTCTGAAAATGAAGATCCTTCTAGGTTGCTTTAAAAAAAAAAAAAAAAAGCCAACTGAACACTGAGTCCTGAGCCCAAAACTGCAGTGTTAGAGTGTCAAAGCTGCATCACACTGTATATTACTGGCTCAGATTTGGCTTTACAAAAGCCCTTGCATGTGTGACAGTCCAGAGACATGTCCTCTCATCTTTGGAGGTGACCAAGCGTCCTCAGGTGAAGGAAGGGAGAGGGAGGCAGCAGGTATCTGAGAGACCTCACGTACTTTGGATTGTTCATTTCTCATTAGGTTTTAAGTAGTGCAGTGGAAAGCGGGTAGCTCTGATGAGAAATCTTTGAGTTAGGCTCTCTCAGTACGTCAGTCAGGACATTTTAGCCAAGCTCAACATCCAGTTTGTCTGAACACTCCAGTAGCACTGGATGCAATAACGATCAGAAGGTTTTTGGATGCTGCTGTTGCTCATTTTTTGACTGTGTGGGTCCATTAAAGCTTTGCTGTCTTTTGGGAACTCAACTGGAAGAAGAAAACAGGCCTGAAAAAAATAACTATTATGTGAGACCACTGGCTACTGCTGAAGTGTCAGTCTGTAACATGTTAGGCAGGTTCCCTGTGCATCCGCTGCAAAGCTTCTGCTGACAGGACTTGAGCCCTAGCAGTGAAAGCAGCCAACAATGGCAAAAAAAAGCTGTGGGTTCTGGCATCCTGTGTGATCCTAGAGAATGTGGGTAACATAACTCAGCAGGAGACAAAAATGAGACTGGAAAAATGTTCCCCTGATGCACCCTGCAGCTTTTAAAGGCCATTACTAGATCAAATGAGCAAAATAGCTGCGGGTTTCATTTAGCCCCCCAATATTTCGTTACGGTCAATTCCACACTACTTAACACCGCTGTCTTCCCTTCTCCACTTGTGTTTTATATCATGCTTGGTACCACGCTTTCCACTTGAAATATCAGTTCAAGAGAATAAAAGTAGTCCAGCACAGAAATGTATGCTAGCTGGACAGATGGCAGTTACCCCTCCCCGGATATCAAAGCGTGTACAGAAGCAGAGCTGGTTTGTCATCATTGATTTGGTCCAGAAATTAAAACAACCCCTTGAACTTGACACATAAATATAGTATCTTCAGCTTTTAACCTTGCTCCCCATTACCTCATCATATTTTACCGTGAAGGAAACATATACTATAATGTATTCTTTGTCACATATGGTTCACACCCTTGTGTAAACTGCATTTTTAGTCTTCTTCCCATGCAGACACACTACCCAACAGGCATTCCTCAGACATGCCAGTTAGTGCTTTACTGCTTAGCAAATCTATTGGATTAACACAATTACAGTAAAAGCGCAGGACAAAATAAATATTCCCCAAAGAACCTTTAGGAGGATTTTGCCATTTCTTGGTTAGTAAGAGGTGATCCCTCAACAGACACCAGACTGGCCCTGGTTTTGTTTCTCTTATTTCATCTGTCCCAGTGGAGCAAGAAAAATATATCAGTGTATGGGCAACAGAAGAATGAGCAGCCTAGTATTATCTGTACTTTTTGATTCAGTCTGCTCTGCAGGGAAAGCTGAGAGTCAGGGCAAGAATCAGGGAACTTTGTGTTCAGCCAACTCCCAAAGCCTTTGGTGTCTGGCCAGATTTGCAAAACTTAATTGTACGTTTGCATTGTGTGTTGCAATACCTTGGAGGTTTGCGAAGGGGTTCTCATATATCCCTTTTGGGTGCTTGGCTGCTCTTAAACTTCCCCTTAAATGAACATATGGCTTTTATGTTCATTGTGTAATGTCTGCTGCCCCCATGCTTACTGACATGTTTGTCCCTTACCTGTCAGGTAGCCTGAAGGGAGGGAGGGAAGGAGGCTGAGCTGCTATTGATCAGCCCACAGCCGCCCTGAGGCGTGTTTTAACCTGGGGTGCTACTATCAACTCCTGCTTATCCAGCAGTGAGGTAGCAGAAGTGGGCACGAGGTGGTCCTATATGCCCTGGTGCTCTCTCCCAGAGTGCCCTGAGGCAACTTCAGCCATTTATCTAAGCTCTTGAGTTTGCTGTTGCTGTTAGTACTTTCTCTGAATCTGTTTGTGGTGGAATGGTTACCCCCCCACCCCACCCCCACCCCTTTTTTTTTTCCAATATAGAGACACCATTGATGGTTTTTTCCACCACTCTCCAACTTCTTGGTCCAGTTTGAGTCAGTGAAGCTTGGAAACATCCAGTGAGTTTGGATCTGAATGTGACTGGACTGATCTATGCTATTGCCAATAGATCTTTGGGGCAGAGGGGGAGAGAGAAAAAGAAGAAAATAAGGCAAGCATTGAATTTATCTCACTCCAGATGTCAGGGAAATGAACATAAAAGTGCAGATGCCTTATAGTCAGGCAGACTGTTCAAATGTATGCAAATGGGTGACAAGTTTATGTGAATATGGTTGAAAAAAGAAAAAAGCAAGGAAAAAAAATGCTTAAATAATGCTGACTCTTGGGCATTGAGTTTGCTGGAAGTCACGATTGTGGTGAGCCAAAGAAGGCCAAGGACCTAGTAAACATGGCCAGCTGGGTAGACTTTGATTGGTTTTAATGTTCTTGGGCATACCATTAAGGTAACATAAATTCATGCCTTCTAAGTTAACGGGGCCTATTGATCAAGCTTTTCCTTTCAGAGTAGTATTTAGATTATTCTGCAAATCATCTTCATGGCTATCTGTGAGAGTCTTTGGGTTGGGTAGCATAAATGTATGGGATTTAAGTGAGACCAGATGTACTTGCACATACATTTCACATATGAGCATCTCAATTGTTTGGGGGTAACAAAACAATTCTCTCTGTCAAATGTGCTTCCAGCTTGTGAATTAATTATATCTGCCTCCCTGCAAACTGCTCGGGAGCAGCTGGTCTTCCTGGCATCTTTATTAGCATGCAAAGAAGCTTCTCCAAAGCATGAAATGCCAAAAGGAAAAGCTGCTGGCTAAGTCCTACTATGGGTATTCAGAACTGAGTTGTGTCTGCCTGCAGCCAGGTGAAGGAAGTGCAGTCTAAGGCTGTGCGTGATCTTGTTTTCCTTTCTATCCCTTTCTGCTGTCAGATAAAAACAACTTAAAATTGCAATTGTAGGTTAAGAAAAACTGATACAGTCTGGATAATCTGCTTCTAAATACCTTGTAGAGGTCTTTGTCCTAACCTTGTCTTTAAATAATGTTACAAGTAGAACAGCTTTTCTGGATCCCTTTGCTTAAAATACACAAGGGATTTTTTTTTTTCTTTTTTGATGGCAGCTACCAATAATGGTGGTAAACATTATTTGGATATGTTCCTTGTTCATCCACAAAGTAAAAGACCTTCTGTATATGTACTTGTATGATGCAATACTAGAACCTTTTAAAAAGTTATTAAACAGGTAGTAAAGTTTACAAAATACTCTTTGATTTGTACAATTTTTAGAAAAGGCAGAGGACAAAGCCACATCCTTGCCCTCATTAAATCCCCAAACAAATCCATAGGAAAAAAAAAAAAGCCTTAATTTACAATAGCTGTTTTACTGTACAGGAAAGGTGAGAAAAATAATACAAGTTATACAGCACACTTCTTACAAATACCAGCTTATATGAGCTAACACTGGCAGTTAAAATCTTAGATTTTTCTCAGCAATAAGCTACATCTGCAGAACTTATGGGTTGCCTTTTATAAAGTTCACAATCAGAAATGTCTCTGTGCTAAAGGGCTTTGGCTTTCTAGCTCAGGGCAAATTTTATATGCTACAGTCTGTAACCATCTTTGTTTCTAGAGAAGTATATGCATGGATCATGGATTAAAACATTTTACTATGTGCCATGTGAGTTTTATTATCTGAATAGATTATAACCTAAACAGGTTGACTACCTCTGATTTAAATGCATGGAGAATGGGAAACATTTATTCATGCAGTGGGTTTATCATGTGGTACTACAGCTATACTTCACTCCTGCTGCTCTCTGAAAGGGAGAGCAGGATGCAGGGTGTCCAAAGAAACCATCAAAACTAATCCCATTTTATTTCAGTAGATTCAGGGATTAGTATAAGGAGAGAAATCTCAGCAACCATTGTGATGATGAGAACTTGGTGCATTCTCAGCTGGTCACAAACCTCTGAGTCTCTGAATGTGTTACAGATAGAAATGGGGGAGCATATCTGAAATAGCTGGAATAGTGGTAGATATTTGGAGTATTTGCTGGCTTGTTCGCAGCTCGTGAGCCTCTTCTCCTCGAGTCATGTCAGTTTACCAGAGTTTATTTCAGTGGAACTGGATCAGATTAAATGAGTAAATCAGGAGAAAAGTAGAGAAGTGACAGGTTGGAATCAACAAGTGCTCAACCTCTCCTGACAGGTTGTGGTCTGTATTCTAGGCATTTCAACATAGAGATATTGAAGCATCTAGGCAGTATCCAGGTAATGTTCAGATTTACCTTGCTGGACTCAGCTGCTTGTATGCATGTGTGTATTTCTTTGTGGACATGGGTGTGTATCATACAGATCAGTGATGATATGGGAAGACATTGCATTCCCTCATATATAAGTAGAGGGATTATGTTTGGCATTAAAATGAAGGTGGATGTAGTGTTGTTTTTATTCTCATTTCTTCTTTTTGTAAGGTCACCTACTTGATGAAGACCTATTTCTCCACCCTGGCAGAGACAAGACAAGGGTATGGGGGGGGACACTTGGTGTAACTGCAGCCAACAAAACCTAAGTTCAGACATCTCTAGCCTCTCCACGTAGCTCTGCAGATGCTGATGTGTGTTTGTGATTGTGTACATGAAAATGCATGTATAGGAAAACATGAATATTATGACCTATTCAGGAATCAGAGGAGAAACAACTGGAGAATAAGTAGGTATAATACCTGTGGATGCAAACAGTTGTCCAAATGGGGCAAAGAAAGGAGAGGTGGTGTTACTACTACGTGTTGGTTGCCACAATTAGCTGCTATTACATACGTTTTGTATTGCATTATTGTTTTTCAGTGAGACCAAACTGCCTGTTACAAAGCTGTGAAACAGTTTCCCAGGGGAAGTGAGGGGAAACTGTTTACTGATTTACTTAAATCTCTGTTGAGCAAAGCAGTGGAAAATACTCTGTAGGAAATAATCATTCCACTGGCAGGAGGTTGGAAGAGGTTACATAAGAGCGATCGTATTTCTGCGACAATGAATGATTCTGTTTATATAATATTCATTTCTGGTCATGTACCCTATGCTTTGCTTATTTTTATCTCATCCCAAGATAATGCAACAGATAAATTCAACTCACTGTTTCTGCCTAAGCTTTCTAGATAATAGTTAAATGTTCCTTGTCTAAATTTATGCATGCGACCATCACAGTGAATGCAAAGTGTTACTTCTCTTGAAGGCACACATCTTTTTCTGCACTGAATTTTTAACAAACTGTAGTGTGTATCTTTTAAAAGGCAAAAGGGGAAGGTCTTGGAAATTATGTACCAGTCAGTCTAACCTTGGTATCTCAAAAGATACTAAAACAAATTATTAAGCAGTCAGTGTGTAAGCACCATCTAGATAATAAGGTGATAAAAAAGAGTCAACAAGTAGTTGTTGAGAGCAAATCATGTTAGACCAATCTAATTTCCTTGTTTCACAGGGAAACTGGCCTAGCAGATAAGGTGAAAATGGTAAATGTGATACATCTTGACTTAAGCCAGGCTTTAGACACTATGGCATCTTATATGCTCATATGTGAAATAGAGAAATTTTGCCTGAGTAAGAGAGTTCCTCTGAAACCCCACACTGAGCAAGCAGTTAGCAGCAGTGCCCTGCTAAAGGCAAATTCACTGTAGCTCTCAGAAGAGGGTTAATTGTGGGCCTGGTTTTGGTCAATATTTTCATTACTGCCTTTGATGATGTAATAGAAAGTAGATGTCTAAAATTTAAGGAGGGCACTATCCTGAGAGGTGCAGAAGTGCTTTTGAAGAAAGGATTAGATGAATGAATGGACATGATATGTTGGGAAAAAAGTTATCAGTATGAGAGCACTCAGATCATAAAACTAGAAACTAGTATGTGTCAGGTAATCTGTAACTGCACAGTGACTTGGCAGCAGGAGAGAAGATGGGGTTTTAGTGCCCAGCAAGTGGAACAGGAATAAAACATGTGATAATTGCATGAAAAGAGCAACTTTCAGCATGCAGCATGTGAGCAAAGCTGTTGTGTGCAAGACATCTCTGTTGAGTGCCAAGAAGTCAGAAGCTGGATTTTTGGGTCTGTTTTTTTACTTCGTTTGAAAGTGGTGCAGAAAAAATGGGATGTAATCCAGACAAATGACCTGAATGATTCAGGACTTAGAAAACATGATCTGTGCTGAAAGTTTGAAAGATTTGTGTGTGTTTGCCTAGAAAAGATCTTTTTGAGGGGTGATACATCTTCTACACAAGTGTTGCTAGAAGGAGGATGCGATCTATCAGTCTCCATGTCTATTGAGCATAAGATCAGAAGTACTGTATTTTCACACATGTTTCAAAGAAGGCTCTGTGTAAAAACCAGACTGAACTCAGATTTAGCAGATCAGTGCTTTACTTGCTCAGGCATGTGAAGAGTGTAGTACACACCTACCTCTCAACAGCACTGCTGACCCTGATTTGGCAAGTTGTTCTCTCTCCCCAGATCATCATCATGTCTCTGTACTTAATTTAATATCTGAAGGTGCAGGGTCTCTGTAGACTTACATTCAGATGCTGGTGTTTTCAAAGGAGTGGAGTTACCTGAAGTGTGGATTCAGGATCTGAAAATAAATTCAGAGACTGGTTTTGCTGATAGCAAAATAGAACTTTTGGTTATTTAAAAAAACATGTACCTGCACAGGATTTTTAATCACTGGAACAGGTTACCCAGGAATGTTGTAGACTATCTTCTGAAGGCTTTAAGAAGTTTGACACACATCTGTCATGGCTGGAAGCAAACTTGATAGTGCTTCTGGGTAAGATAGACTAGATGCTCTCTTAAGATTTCTTTGACATCTGTATGATTTCTGTGACATAATGTTTTGCAATATAATATATTTTATATTGCTGCAAAAAAAAAAAAAAAAAAAAAAGCACAGAACTGAGATAATCCAGGCAATTTTGCTTTATGATGAGAGCTGAAAATGTAGGTATGAATTCATAAGTCTCAGGAAAATAAATGCCTGATCTGACTTTAAATATAAATGAAGACAGAAAGAATGACGTGGTGAATAATGATTCTGCAAAACAAAACTAGCTGTTTCTCAGTGCTAGCTATCCCAAGGCATTGATTATCTATCATGTCTGGTTTGTCTGATAACATAAGAATTTAAATGGTAGCTTCACCCAAAACAAACACAGATGAATTTTTGCTAGGTGTTAATCTCCCAAATGCCCACAGCCTTGTAGTGTAAACAGACCTCTGAGCTTTGGCCTGGTTAGCTCTGTATCAAATAAGATGTACTAATACCCTGGGTCAAAACTTCCTTCAGGCAGCCTAAGAGCAGCAGCCGTCCAAATCCATGTGCACTGGCACCTTCCCAGGGACAAGCCTCTTGTAGCTAGGCCCTTGCTTTATGACTTGTATGTTTTCTACTTGTAAGAAACGTAGCATTTATTTGACACACAGCTTCTGATAACTCTGCTGAATCTCATCCTGCTTCTGTGGGGAATGCTTACCCTGTCCCAAAGAGAAAGCCAAGGGGGAAATGAAGTGGAAGATTGTAAAGGAACTAAACTCTGTTCCTTAAAACACTGAAGAAGGGCTCTTGAGCCTTGGGAACTTGGAAAAAACACCCTTTCAAAAGAGGGAGAGCTGGAGTTAGTCCTGATATTGCTTCTGTGGACTTTTTTGGTAAAGCAAGGGGAGAAAGCTTTGCTGCACCTGTGTCCTCAGATGGTGGCTTTCCCCAGCCACTCATGACACCTTGTTTCAGCTCCCACTCATTATATCCTCTCCATAATGAAGAAGCTCAGCCTGGCAGTGACAAACATAATGCACCATGGGTGTGAAACTCTTCCTTTTTTCTCCTGATTCGCTGAAGTATACTTTCTGGCTCTTAAACTGGATCATGTGGTTCCTAAATCAGGAATCTAGGGTGAGGTGCTTCAGGTGCCCTCCGACTCTTCCAGGAAGCCTTCTTCCATTGCTAAAACCCTGGCTGTAGGAATTAGCTTGGATACTGTTAGAGCCTGTTTTGGGACAGTAATACTGTAGCTGTATTTTTGCGCTCTTGCCAGCCTCTGTCTTTTTGCTTTGTTTGTGCTACGAGTGGCCTCTGAAGACAGAAAGGCAGAGGGCAGTCTTCGTCTTCTCTGTGCAAGGCCTGGGAGCTCCCTCTGCTCCACCCCGGCTGTTAATGCGTGGCAAACATCCACAGAAAACAATAGCTACACAAGAGATGGCTGCGTCCCATGGGTGGCCTTTCAGGAACAGGGAGATTTTGAAAGAAAAATGCTGCTGTGCCCAACTTCCCTTGTGTACATGCTGCTACCAGAAGCTTTCCCTATGAATCTCTTTTCTTCAGAGCCAAAGCCAAATCCTTCTGCAGTCCATAACCAGAGGAGCATCCTGCTGACTTCTACAAGAGACTTGTCTGAGGGTGGCATGAAATGGCTCACAAACAGCAAATCATTTTAGCTCCTCTCTTCTTAATCCTATGTGCTCCTCTGCTAATCTGGAATATGCCCCCCTGTGCCCAAACTGGCTGGAGCTGGGTAACCCTTTGGGGTCTGCTGATCCTGGCAGTGGGTCCTCTGTCTGCAGCCGTGGTGGAAAGAGGGAGTCTGCAAATTGCCCCAAGGTTCAGTACCAGCATTCCCAGCCCCGGCTTCTGCTACAAAGCATCTTCCCGGCTGGAGGGACCCTCCAGCTGCAGTTGCCAGAGGCAGGGCTGAGTGTGTCCATGTGCTCTTAGGCAAGCCCCAGGGGGGCATTACTTAAAAGTAAACTGAATGAAACCCCAGATGGGTCTCCTGGAAGGGGAGCAGCTCCTGTGTGCTTGTGTGGAGGAGGAGCAGGCTGCCCTCTGCCTGCCCTCCCCAGGGACAAGGTGCAGCATCCCTCAAAGGGTGAAACCAGGGGACTGATTTAAATGCAGCACCTGGACTAAAAAACTTGTTTGCTCTAGGGTATGATTACATCCTTGAATCGCAAAAGGAAGGTGTTGGGAACTTTATCCTATCAATTCTCTGTTATTTTATTAAATCTTTTTTCTTAACACAAAATACTTGCAAACCCTGAAGAAAATCTCTGGGTCCTACATAAAGCTTATTTATATAAATGTTAAGAAAAATCCTTGAAAGGTTTGACCCAAAGAAGAGCATGCACTTGGTTTTTATAGGTTTTGGCATTGCTTTTCTGTCGTTGAAGTATAAGGAGTGTCAGCTCTGGTCTCTAACAGCTTCAGTGAGGGACAACGGGTGCTCAGACAGCCTTTACTGTCTGTTAGGTTGAAGCTTTCTGGAGTAATGTATTAAATTTTCAGAAGAGGCTTTCTTCCCTTACAGTGTTGGTTAGCACTTGGAGCTACATGGGTATTTACCAAAGTAACACATCTTAAACAATTTAACAAAATGGAAACAAGCAAAAAGCTCCAAACAAAATACTTTTTTTCCTAACAGATTGGTAGTTACCGTCCTGGTGTGAATGACTCTGCTGCTTTTTTCAAAGTCATCAGTGATTTGTCCTTCAACCCAAGCTTTCAGCCTTCTAATTACACAAAAGTAAAACAAAAAGTAAAACTAAAAACAATGAAAAGCATGAGCCGGAGGTATTTTAAGTTGTACATCGTTCTTAATGAAAGTTGTGTGTGTAGAAACCCCAGTGATTTTGTCCTCACTTACTGAAATTAAACAATCATTAATACCTATTTATAATCCCGAGACTTCTGCCAGTAATACATTTTATCACTATGGTTGCAAAAACAAATAGCCACTAAGGAAGTATATTTCATAAAAATCAATGAGCTTGGAGGATTCCAGGGAAAGTCTTGCCGCTTGTGGTAGTGAGGAAATGGGAAGCAAGTGCGGTAAAGAAGTTAAAAGCAATACAGGACTTCACTTTTATGATGGTACTGATATTTACTGTCCCCTTTTGTTTCTTTGGTATGGTTTGCAATAGTCTTCTGTCACTCATGTAGGCTAGGTTTTCTACTGTACTTTCAGCGGTGAGGAAAAATGGGGCATTTTAAATTATTTGGTTCATTTGTAATTAGAAAGCAAGTAACTTAATTACTTCTTCCGTTCTTGACTTGATTACATTTAATAAATACAACAGAGTGCTTACCAGAGTGTTCTCGAAGTAACATAAACCACACATTATGATGTCCCACACTGAAAGGGCATCAAAATTGAATTCCGAATGGTTTGATGTAGATGAGTTTATTGTGGCTAAATGCAGCCAGCCTCCTTTTCTGGTGCCCCAGTCTTGTTCAGAGCTTACCTGTTGGTGATAACTGCATAATACAGTCCCTAGAAGGGAACAGCTGAAATGCTGTAATGGTGATAGAATAAAGCTACAGGTGAGAGCAAACCAGGAATCTATCTTCGAATTATGATCCCCCAAAAAAGCCTATTGCAGATAATGTTCTCTGTGTGACAGGACTGACAAGTATAATAACAGGATTCAGACTCGGTGCTCATGTCTTTCAGTCTTGTTGATATATCCTCAGACACTATTGAGCTCTTCCAGATTAGTTTTTACTATTTGGACTCTCAGCTGAATGTAATACCCAGGGCATTTTGGGTAAACCTACCCCTTTTCTAGTATGTATACATCCCATCCCAGGGTCAGGGAGTGTGCATAGGGTTCTGTGGTAGTGGCAGCTATTCTGGAAAGAGTTCTGCAAGCTGTTGGAAAAGTGGGACTTGAATCTTTACCACAATATGAGAACTACTCATCTCCAGTGGTAAGAAGCCCGAAGACGTGATGTTCAAATCTGTTTCTCACACCTGCAAGAACTCCTCTAGGTGAAATTTTCTTCACTCTTGTCATTTTCAAAAACAGGTAAGATTTATTCACAGGGAGGGAAAGTTTTAAAAGACAAATTGCATCATGAAACCCTTTTTTTGGTGATGCAGCTCTTTGTCACTTGCAGATATGAATAACTTGTTTAGGTCCTGGCACCTTCCATAACCCCACATTAGTGCTTGCTTGCTGTATCAGGTGTATAAAACCAGTGTGCCTGTTATACAGTGAGCTGTGATTGAATCCTTTATTTATGACTTCTGCCCCACATTGCATTAATTAGAATGCAAATTAAGGGTTTCCTGGAAAGCTGCTATTTACTTCTGCCATACTTTACATGTTTCATTAGTCTTAGGCCCCTGACACAGTCAAGTTATGTCAATTTAATAACTTATCAGTCAGCAGAGCCATTGTAATTGTACATATGCAAGCACATAGGCTTTCTGAGATGCAGCATGATGCAGCCTTAATTTTGCCTTCAGTGAAAGACATTTAAGCTGTGTTATCTTGTTTGGTACTAGCAACTTGTGTTCAGCTAATTAAAGATAATATTTTTTTCTTTCCCTCCACCCCCCAAACAGGATTGTTTGGGGTTTTTTTGGTTTTTTTTTGTTTTCTTTTGCTTTTGACCCTGCACCTGAGCCTCTAATTTGTACCAAAGTTACTGAATCTGACATTGCAAAATGTTTTCACAAGAGAGTAGTTTTTTGGCCAGCACTCTTCATAATAACTGTGAATAGTCCTATATCTCTGAGTGTTGGGACATGGAGGCAAATTGTGACTGATCAGACCACAAATTACAGGGTTGTTTGTTTGGGTTGGTTTTTTTTTTAATTATTTCTTTTTTAGCCACATAGTTTAGCACAGGCTGCTTCCACGTATGTCCCTGGTTACCAGCCTTCAGCAGCTAACAGAGCAGACTAACTCAAGGAGACTGGCAGTGTTCAGTGCCTCTCTGGGTCCTACAGCACCTGCTGAGGTTTGGCTGCATGGTCCAGTTGGCTCCCTTGCCTGCCTGGACCCACATTGCACTGCGGGCGCCAGTGTACTGCATAGAGCATCTGGTCTCTGCTTCCTATAGCTCTGCAAGAAGCAGAATTGAAAACTAATGTTTTCTGTTTTCCAAAATACTGGGAATAATTTCACTTCAGAGGGAAATCCGTTTCAAAAATAACTGCTACTTTCTTAACCTTTCAAGGTGTTGTGATGGAAGATGTATTTCTGAATGTGTTTAAGCCCCAGAGGAAAAATCTTCACGCAGGTTTCTCTAGAGGAGCTTCCACCAAAGTAACTAGGAATTTGGCCCCTGGCACTATTATTTTCTTACTCTCTCACAGTGACAGAAGGGGGTGGAGGGAAGTAACCTATCCCATTTCTGTTTGAAAATATTTAGCTTGAGTGATGTGAAGATTTCAGTAGATCTGTGACAAGATCAAAGACTATAAATTATTTAACAGTGGTTCTACTTTTGTGGAATTATTTAAAGTATCATAATTGCAGCTCAGCTTCCCAGCCTTCATTTTCAAGTCTGGAATTCTGTTGGGAACTATCATAATCACTGAAGAGTATAATATTACAGGCTGGGTATAAAAATATCTCTTTAATGACTAGCAAATTAGTGAAATGTCTTGACCTGAATCTAGACCAAACAGAAGACAGTGTTTTTATGGAGGGGGAAGAAAGACTAAATTGTCACCACATTGTTATTCTTGTTAAATTCTCTACTACATAAAATGTCAGTTGATTAGATAAAATTTGTAACACTGTGCATCAATGCAAGTGATGAAGGGCTGTGTGTTACATAGTATCTTGGCATTTCTGCACTTTTGTTTTCTTTTTAGTGCTAGCATTCGCATTCTGTGACTGAAACTTGGACAAATAAAGGCTATTCATTACTTTAGTACTCTGTGAACAATAGAGATCATGAAAGGCATCGCAGGGAACTCCTCTGTGTGTTGGCTCTTCAAGAAGCAAGATGAGCCCTTGGAGGGTTTTCTCATAGACTTCAAGCAATTGTTGTGTGCATGATCTGCCTGGCTAAATGTTTTGTTTCTGACTTGGCCGGCACGGCATCCAGAAGAGGCAGGAGTTTCCCACTCCATACCATGCAATTCAAAGCATTAAGGGAGTCTGGACACAGGTATTTAGTCTCCAAACTCTTGTTTGTGAATGAGCTAAAGGAGACTGAGCCCTTGGGTTCCCATGTGCAATCACTTGTTGGTGGCAAAATTCTCAGTTTGAGCTATTTTGACCATATAGTGAAGATGCCATGCAGGTCTATAGAGATGAGTATTTGATCCCCAGTTACGTTAATTGATTTCTTCTGTGATTTGGGACAGGTCACTGACATTTCTATTTATTCAGTGCCCCAAAATTAAACCAGAAGCAGTGCTCCAGAGTGGCTTATGTAGTGTGTGTTATGCTGCTGCAGCTGCATTTGTGGTGTAGAGTTCTGGTATAGAAGGGGTGAAATAACATTGTTAGGGCAGGCAGGTAGACTGCATTTTCCCTTCATAGCAGGGTATAATAGATAGTTTGGGGATAGAGACCACTTTAGTGTCCTGTGTTCACAGCACTCCTTATGCATTGAAGCTGGAGTCTGTAACTGAGCACCAGAGCCATACCTCTAAATAAGCAAGAGGGGCCCAGAGACAAGAAGATGCAGGAACAGAGGTGGTCTCCATTCCTGCCTTTCTCTTCTCATGGCCTGAGCCCTTGGCGCTCTGCATTGCAAAGGCAAATGAGAAATTTCCTCAGCACCTGACTCCAATGAACGTGATTAGTCTTTAATTAATATGAGCATGAAGAAGATTCCTAAATTAGATGAAAAAACCTGCCATACTGAGACTTTGTGTACTGGCAGTACCTACATAGCGAGTTGAAGGCCATCTATAGCAAGACTGCACTCGATACCTGCATGTATCATGGGTTCACATCAGATCAGTAATGTCCCCCAGATGACAAATACAATGTGAACAATTATTTTTACTGGCAAATGTCATCTGTTAGATATCAGCCCAGTTTTCTCCAGTGACACAAAGCAGACTTCATCTTTGCAATGTCGAGCATTTCATTAGCCTGTATGCAACTTAGTGCTCTGGCCCAGCTACTCTTTCAGGCTGTGTGTTGACATGCACTGGAGACCTGCAGTCTCCAAAGCATTTAAGCAAGATTGTATCATGGTGCAACCATTTCTTACACTTCTCCACACTGAATTACATCCTCCTACTCCTTGGAAATACAGTAAAAATGTGTTTCTTGAAGAGCTTACTCATTCTGTTACAGTTCTTTGCTATCTATAGTTTTGCTGAAGTTGTGGTGACAGATCAGGAAAGGCTTAGAACAGTGCATTAGGAGAACCTACCCACAGAAGCTGGGTCTAGTTAGTTTATCCAGCACCATGACCTAGTGATATCCTAGATGTGCTTTAAATTATGAGCTTTCTGATAAGCGGGTAGCCTTTTCCTCTCCCAGGAAAGGGGTGGCAAAATAGGAAATGAGGGGTTTTTTGGGTTGGTGGTTTTTTAAGTTGGAGAAATGATTAACCACAAGCTTCCTGGATATATGATGAGATCTTGTATATAACTGGCTGCAGAGACCTTTCTGGTTGCTTTCAGCCTGATATCCCTAAGCTGAAACCTTCCAAAAAAAGCCCTGTCCTTTGGTTTTCAAGAGGAATGGAAGTTTGAATGAAGCAACCACTGACCCAAGATTTTCCAGTGTAAAAGGTCAACAGTCCTACATGGGCATAGGTCTGTGACTCTACAAGCTTGACTTTATAAATGGTGGAAAGTGCTCTTACATTGAAGAAGCTCTAAAACTTTTGCCTTACCACCAGGATTTTGCCAGGAACTCCTTTAGTGAGACTGTGCTGTATGTAAGCAGGATTTGGAAAGCTCCCAGATACATTCTGCACTGTACAGAGACGAGATAGCAGTGAAACCTCATCTAGTCTGTGCCCTGGAATTACTGCTCATCTCTCTTTAAAATAAATGAGTGCTATTTGCCTGCAATCTTTCTAAAGCTGCAATGCACCAGTATCCTGGAGTGCAAGAGTCCTATCTTAGATGGCTACATTCAAAAGATACCCTAGAGACTGTTAGGGAAATTTATAATCATCCCTTTAGAATCCCAGGATTAAATTCTAAGTGGCAAGCAAATAAATAAACAATGCTTCTCCCTAATGCCTATTTATTTACTGTAGATCAATGGAACATTCAAGGATGAAATTGGTTTTCTTAGAGGATTAAAAAAATATTTAAAATAGGCTTTATTATGAGAATTAATATTGTGGATTCTGGAAGGGTGAAGGGTTTGTGTGAGCCAGGTTATCATCAACTTTAGGGGTAGAAGAAGAGAAATTAAGTCAAAGGACACCTCATTTTGGTTCATCAGTTTGACATCCTGCTAAAAGATGCCTGTGACATTGCCTGCTGTTGCTGGGAGCTAGACAAACAACATGGAAATGTGCACAGCAGAAAATGTATTGACACACTGTATTGTACCAACACCTGTAATTGCAATACCTATTTGGGGCAGTAGTGCTTTGTAACAGCTCCTGCTGTTTCCCCTCTTCTTGTACCTTGTCCAGAACAACAGATGACATCTATATGCATAAGAAGCCACCTCAGCAAGGTTCAGAGCCCAGATGATGAACTGTGGTTCTGCTCTTACCTCTTCTGACCAAAAAGCACAAGGCAGGTTTCTCCTGCTGTTGGACCAGGCTGTGTCTATTGATAGTATTCTCCTTCTCTGCTTTCCCCTGAGCCTCTCATTTGTCTGATTTTGGAAGGGGACAAACAAATTGGTTTGATTCTGTTTCACCAAATGGAAGAAGAGCAGGAAAGAGGAGGGTTTATGGCTGTTTACTGAAACTCTGAATGTTTTGGAGTGCTGTGAATTGGGCCAGTGGTTGCTGCCAACTAGTAAAAAAGCATAGTGTTCTCTTTTCATCTTCAGGAAAAACAAACCAAAAAACATGAAAAAACAATATTGAAAACCACAGAATGAAAGAGCAGTCAGTGCAGTCTATAAAACCAGAGTAGTCAGACCATAATGACAATAAATATCCAGGAGAACTGACCGCTTGTGAAATGAAAATCTAATCTTGAAAGCATATGGTATTTGTATAGAATGTTTTTTTCTCTCCTCTTTTTCTTTTTTCCTCTTCATGGTTTCTGTGTGAATTTTACTGTTCACAAAGATCAACAGTGTTGCATCTCTGTTGACCAAGATCTAGATCTTCAATGTAGTCTTTACTTATGAGAGAATGAAGTGTACCACCTGTTCTGTGTACATTAAATCTATATGTGTGTACACAGGATCTCTAAGAGCTCCCTTGTATGCTGCATGTGTCTTCTATACCTTTCTATTTTATAAATCTTGTTTTCTGTACAGTGCACGTCCTTTTTTCTACTGTAAACTTCATCCAAATTGCTGCTTTTGCTGCTGTGATGGGGGTATCATCTGCATGGTTCACTTCCAAGGCTGTAAAATCCTCCTATTGAAACTGTGGGTAAAGTGTTCCTTCCTAGTGCAGAGATTTGCACCAGGAATTCTTGTCCTTTCAAGCCAGGGGAGAACCTGTTAGTAAATTTTGCAAAGGCAGTAACAACTTGTGATCAAGACAGGTCAAGAGGGAAGGTTCCTTTTGACTAATTCTTTGAGCACAAGTTTTGTTTTCTGATATAAAACTCATATTCCACTGGAGCAGATGATCCTGCCAGGCTGCTGTGTGCCACTTCAACCGGGGTAAGCAGAAGAGTTAAATATTGTGGAACATCTGTGAATCATAGGCTCCATGTGGGAGAGAGGGATGGCAGTAATGGAAGGAACTATAAAAAGAAAACAGGAGGGTTCAGTTAATGGTGGCTGAGATCTTCTGAGGAGGAAGGAGGGGAAGAAATTTGACTACTAGATACTGAATAGGATCCTGAAGGAATGTGGAAAATATGTACAGTGTCAAAGAGAGGAACTATAGAGGTCTATAAATGATACAGAAAATTATGAAGGTGAAGATACAGTTGGGGATTTTATATATACAATGGACTTAAAAATCCTTACAGTCATCTGGAGAGGTGAAGTGAAAAAGAAAGTTTGCATGATGGGACTAAAAAGCATTGTTAGTTGATAACTACAGACTCTACTTTCAAAAGGCTGTGAGTATTTTAAAGGATGGAAGGGATGATCGCAGGCTCTGCAAATGAATTCTGTGTGTCACAGGGAGGTAAAGTACTTCTCTACACTTTGTTGGAGGACTGAAGTTTTGGGGTTGTTGTCAGGGAAATACTTATGGTTGTGAACTGCATTTTTAAAACTCTTTCTAATTTAGAAATCCTTTGTCCCATTTGCTGCATTAGCTGTACAGTCCTTGCTTTAGGCTTATATTAAAAGTTGGCAGTCTTGGCTGGAGGAAAAGTAGGGGATAGGTCAGATGCTAATTAATTTCATGCTAATTGTGCCATAATTTGAAATCCAGTGGATTAGTTTCTGTGGGAGAGCAGAAACATACGGAAAGGCAAAACTGAATATGGATAATTAATCTCTGTAAAATTGCTTGGGATGCTCTAAGAAAATGAGGTTTACTTGTTGCTTTTATTTTTGTTTGAAATCTTCTAAGGGCACCTGTACTGTGGATTACAGGGAAGATTAATTTCTGTTGAATGACACTTCTTTGTTCCTAAAATACCTAAAATAAATATCTCAGCAGCTGGCTGAACTCTTGGTCAGGATTCCTTCTCTGTTGGTTTTGGTCAGATAAACTGTGGAAGCTGAGCTGGGTGCCAACTAGAGCCACATGCCAGGTGGGAATGGCATTACTCCGCCTTCTGTAACCTACCAAGCTGAAGGAGCTGTTGTGTCCAGTGTGCTACTGCTCAGAGATCAGCAGAGCCCTCTGTCTGCGAGGAGCCAGTGCCAGTGGGTTTGTGAGAAGTTTCAGCTGTCTGGTTGCTGCCTTATCGTTGCATCCTGAACTCCCGAGCTCCTTCTGTTCCTGTCCAGGGGCAGGAGATATCTCTGCCCAAGAAGATGGTCATTGCACATGGCATCCTTTTTGCATTTGCTTCTACCTCTTCTTAGTGCAAGGAGGAAGAGCTCCCTTTCCCCCACTCTGGGACAGCAGTTTGGACCTTTGAGCTGAGTGCCTTGAAAGAAGAGAACATGTTGGCAAGGCTGGAATGGACAAGGGGTGGATTCAAACCACTTCTTGGTCTCTGTGCTTCCTTCCCATTGAGTCTCCAGAGGCTGGTCAGAGAGCTTGACTTGGAGCCAGGCTGGGGGTAGTAATTTACTGCTGGCCTCTAATGGCTATAAATTACCATGTGTCCCAGAGAGGAGCAGCTGTAGAAGTAGAGCTGTGACTCAGAGGTGGGTCCCATGCACACCACCTCTATGGTGTGTCATATTCTGTCTGATACCAAAAACTACCAATGTGTTTCCAGGCTGGCTCCATACCACATGTTTCTGCATGGAGCTGATCAGAAACCTGTGTATTTTCCTTGTAGTTTTCTACCCACCAATTATTGACTGACTGGAGTTCAATGACCAGGTTGTAAACCATTGGAGAGCAGCAACTTCCCAAGTAATCACCTCTTGCTCTGAAATCCAAGGAGCTCCAAGAGGAGGTCGGGGGGAAGGGGGAGAGGTGCGGCTTTCACAATTGGACTCCTTTTGTTTTGCTTTCTACTTGCGAACACCAAGCAGGAGTTCAAATAACATTGCAAAGCAGAAAGCTTTATGATTAATTACACCTGGTGCAGATATAATTTAAACATATTGACTTGTCTGAAGTAAGTGCCAGACGGTGCAATAGGGGAGACAGGAAGTGGCTGGTGGAGTTTGCTGAACCAAGCTGGAATCAGAAGTCGGGGAGAGGAAGCGCATCATCATTTAACTTTGCTTGGCAGCTCAGCAGAAAACTGATGCAATTGCTGATGGATGCTGATATCAAAGGGAGAAAAATTATGACAAATTCTTTGTGCTTTTAAAATTAACGTAAAGCTAATCAATAGCTTGACTTGGTGCAATATAAAAATGTAGTACTGGGACCTCCATTAAAATGATTTTTCTTTAAACCTATATTCTGGGATTGCTAGTAGAGAGGCTTTAGAGATAATAATGGCAGTTAAAAGACAGCTTTCTAATTCCCATCAGGTTGTTGCATTTCACTGCAACTAGTCTGTAGCTGCACTGGGAACTAGGTAATGTCAGCTCTTGAAAGATTATATTTTCTTTAGCTTTTTTTCTTTATGGACCAGCGGGTCCCTAGGAATATTTAAGATAGCTTTTAAATGGGGTCATGGATGAAACAGAGGAGAAACCATTTGACTGGACTGGACTCACTGTGCTAACAGAGCTCGTGGCTTTTTCCCTCATCTCTCTCCAGCAAACGGTGATCGCATGGGAATTTGTGAGGCGAAGTTCAGAAACCAACCAGCTGCCTTAGATTTCTGATAGCAGATCATAGTGGGGTGAGGGCTCACTGATCTTTGATAACCCATGCATCTAAATTAGAATATTTGCTTTTTTTCTCCACTTTGTGGTTGTGTTTTATCACCCTGAACACATATTCTTCACTCTCTGACTCAAGGTGGTCATAACCCTGTAATAGTTAGAACTGTGCCATCTGTGTGTTACATCACTCACTGCAGTCCTTCTCAGAGATGTCTCTTCATTTCAAATTGTGTCTCTTCGGGTGCTGGTCATGGAGACTCCACAGCTCAGCACCCCTGGAGCCAACTGGTGATTCATGCCTCCAAAGTTTCATGACATTTGCTGTGCAGAAGCCAGAAGTGGGCTTTGGGCCCCAGGCACTTCTCCCTCCTTCTTCCCTGAAATGCATTGGACCATCATGAGGTTGTAGCTATGCAAAACCTTTGCAGAAAGCATGAATGTTGTACAAGCAGTACCTGCTAGTGGTTTTAGAAATTTCCTCTGCTATGAGAGAGCTGCAGTGTTTTCTGTACTGTGTATGTCTTTAGGGAACACAAAATTGGTTGGTCAGACTTGCCACCTCTCTGTTGCCTCAAATGAGACCTCAGCTTTCCTGTCACCTCAGATTAAATCTCAACTTCTCTGTGCTGGTGTTCTGAGTAGTCTTCAGACTCAACGCAGGAGATGTCTGAGACTGCAGATGTTGTGAATTTGGTCCTACAAAGAGATGTCTGTGAGTTTCTCAGTCAATGAGCTTTGCCTAAATGCAGAACAAGAAGTATTCTGTGCCACATAGTACTTCAAAGATGTAAGTAGATGGAGCAGAAGCCATAGAGGAAGTTTGTGAAATGAAGGGAACAAAGGAGGACAGGATAAAACCACAGAAGCTGGGGAAAAAACACAAGCATATGGAGGAAGCCTAGAAGTGCTGAGTTGTGCTAGAGGAGAAATGATAATCCTGCTTTTCCCATGAAAAAGTGCTAATAGTTTCCTCCCTCCAATAATAAGACTGCTGATGGTTTCTGCGATGGGAAGGAAAGGGTGTTTAGGTGAGAAGTGGTAGATGCTGAGGTAAGAAACATCAAATGAGATGGTAGAGGAATAAAAAAAAACAGGTCTGGAGTCAGGAATGGGTGAGGGAACCACATGTGAATATTATGTAGGATAGAGTAGGTACTATCTCTCCTTTTCTTCAAATATCTCATTCTTGCTCAGAGGGTTACTGCATCATTCTCAGCAGCTAGATCTGCTCTGTAATTATTGCATGTTCTGCTTAGCCTTTCCCTTTGCTCTCTCTTCCTACTTGCTCTACCAGGAAAATCACAGAGCAGCAGATCTCAAATCTGGGAAGCATTTCCTCCTGGATCTTCTTTAGTCTGTGCCTGGGCCCAGCAAGTATCAAGACAATGTGGTGACTGCAGCTGGCAATCTTTTATGAGCAGAGAGGGGCAGCTGACAGATTTGACCCAGTACAGTCATAAGACCCGACTTTACAGCAGATGCTACTGTGGAACTTGCCAAAGTTGAAACATGGTTCTGTGGCAGCTTCTCATCTTTGTTTTTCAGTGATCCTAGAGGAGATGATTTCAGGATTTGAGATTCCTCATTCTCAGCATCTGTCTCCAGTATCTGTATGAATGAGAAGAAGTTGCAAAATGTTTTGGTGTTATATGCTGCCCTTCTCCTGAATTGGTCCTGTGGTTTTTTTCAAAGTAAAGTAACAACTTTGTCAGGAATGCATGTAATGTAGCTTTACTGCAGTTCCTTTTTCACAGCATTGGCCACAGATATGATTTAACCATAAGTCTATTTTACCTTTACATTAATTGTTGCATCTGCACAATGATGATAACCCATGCCATGTACCTGGAACAGGCTATTTAGTCAAGAACTGGAATACTGTCCTTTTGTTGTCTCTGAGTGACTCTTAAACATGACATAGGGTTTGTGTATCCACTTTTACTTAGGATTTCATGTAGACAGACAGGGGCATGGGAATGGAGAGAACCTCCAAATGTTAACACACATGTGTGGGTAGAATGGTAATGGAGTGTCACTGTGGGGGAGATTTTGAAGGCCTGGAGATGGCATTGTCAGTTGTTTTGAAAGCTGCCAGTTGTTGTCAGTATGTTGACAATTATTTTCAATTTGTTTTGTTTTGTTTTTTAATTGTGGGAATGTTCCCAGAAGCTTAGTAAATGAGGACATGTTCTTATAAATATTCAGCTAATATGTTAAAGCTCACATGGCCTGGCTTTGGTTATGAAACCTTCTCCTTTAAGTTGGTGTAATTTGTCCCCTAGAAGGCCTGTTTTCAGAAGAGGTGCCCCTGCTTGTAGGATGAGACTGTTTCTCCCAAGCTGCAAAGTACTAGAGCTTACTTAGAGTATGCTTCTTTTAAAACAGACACACAGCCTTGCAAATGGATCGAATTCCACTCCAACACATGGCTTTGTTTGTGGACATGGGATGCCAGAAAACCACAATGTATTCTGTATGATGTTTGTAAGCTCTGCAAAACTGCTGAACCAAAAAGCCTAGTCTTAAACAATTAGATCAGGATTGTGCTTGCAGAGGTGTTATGGAGCTTGCTTTCTTTCATTCCTTAGAGATTTTCTTTTTCAAAGATGGTGTAGTTTGTTGAAACTTGTGTCCATTGCATTCAAAAATACTCAGCAAAATACCATCCCGAGTGGCTCCATGGAATTTTCTTCTCCTTTAGTGCATGCTTAGGATCAAAATTAACCAGCTTCTTCACAATGAGAAACTAGCTAGTAATTTCTAGTAGTGTAGTGGTGATACAGGAGTTCTGGAGAACCATCCCAAAACCAGTATCTGAAAGCCAAGTGTAGACCAGTAAGATCTGAAACAGATGGAAGGTTTTTAGCTTCATGATTCCATAGTTGCATGAGTCCCATGGAAAGTGTGAGCTTTCTACTCCTATGATATTTAGCTGCCAGTAACATCTCTCTGCAATACTTACTGGAGTGTGTGTGCATCCTGAAGTGTGACATTGCTGAAAGTATTTTGACAATACAAAATGAAAAGTAAAACCAGATAAAAACGATTCTGCTCCTTCACTGGACCTTCATTCATTCTCTTTTGCTGTAAATAGGCATTTCCAGTGTTTAACTGCAGCTATCCCTTTGCTGAATTCTTGCAAGGGAGCTTTCTTCCTTTGCTTTGTGCTGTGTTGTTCTTCTCCAGTCCATGCTACATGGGGAAGCAATGAGTGGAATAGAGAGTTGAATTACACATGATTTCTTGATGGCTCCAACAAAACTAGGTAAGTACTATGTAAAGAGTAAGTTGTCCTTCACTGTGAATATGAGTGGCAAAATTGATGTCTTCTGTTTCTGAAAACTGGTGTTTCTAACTCCATGCATTTCAACTCTTTACACTGTATAGAGAAATACAACTTTCAAGGATAGTAGGTTTTGCTTTAATGCCGGTAAACCTGGTTCTACAAATACTTTCTTGCAAAAATAGCCTATGCTGACTTTTGCAGAAAAACACCTTGATTTGCACCATTCCAAGGTTCAAAGCATTCAAAGTCATCTGTGGGAAGGAAATGCATTAAGGAACGTTATTAGGAATTCCTCTCTTTATGTTTTCTTTTTGTGTCTTCTGTGGTCCATCTGTGAAATAAACCATGAGAAGAAAGCATAGGGAGTGGGAGATCAGCATAGTGGGAAGATAAAAACAATGAAACCTCAATGAATTGATGATGAAAGGGAGGGACACAAAAAGACTCCTAGGAGAGCTGTGGATGAGCCAGGGGAGAAGGGGAAACATAGTGTCTGGATGCCCAAGGCACCATCAGCCAGTTAAGCAAAAATGAGGAAGTGAACGAATGGGGAGAACAGCAATAAGCAGATGGAGCTTGAAGTATGCAGAATCTGAAAGTTTTCAGAAAGGAAAGGAATACATTTTGCCATTTGTGTTTGTATTGAATAGGAGCTTAATCTCTGAATGGTTTGCCTGCCTTTTTTAGTGGACCTACCAGAGAAATCAGGTGTGACTGAAAATGAGAGAAGGAGCATTTGGATCTAAATCTGCTGTATTCCTTCTGCTTCCTATCATATGCCACAGAATAAAATTTTGTATTAGGGAAATTGTGACGTTATATATCACATTAGGTGATATATTACTGTTCCAAACCCAGGTCCTGAACATCTAAAAATAGCTTGCATGGACATGTGGGGCAGCTCCTAGGGCCTGGTGAGCGATATTTAGTGTTCCGTGGGGAAGGAGAGAAACACTGTAATGAAATCACCAGCTTTAAACTAAGCTGCTTTTCTTAGATGGCTCCCCCTGATCTCAGAAAAAACATGTCTGTGCAGGTTCAGTCAAGCTGCCTGTTGAATAGTTTGTCCAAACGCAGGAAGCAAGATCTTTGACCTTCTGCAGTGTCCTCATTGTAGACGCATGCATATAATTTCCAGTAATTTAACAGGAGCTTTAGTTTGAAAAAGATTTGGGTTTTATTACTTTCATTCATCATCATTAACTCATGCCATGTGGCGGAGAGGAGGGAATGACATATTTCCGCAATTAGATTCAGTATTTTGCATGAAAAAATGAGCTGTTACAGCAAATGCTGCTTTTGAAATAGGGACTAAAACCAACGGAAACAAAAGTTGTGATGTGTGCTTAGAAGAGAAGAGTTAAAAAAGGATATTTTTACAATGAGGTCTTCTTTAAGTTGTGGTTAGAAATGATTTAGCCTTCTAACCTATTCCTACTGTGTACTTGGCTTACATTCAAAAAATGTTTTCATCCAGTACCTTGATGTGCTTCTTATTCGTCTGTTACAAATATGTTCTACTTTCTGCTTACTCTTAAAAGGTGCACTGGCTTCCTCTGCTGAGAGTACCTTTGCATAGGCTGCTTTAGTTTGCATGGGGAGTGTGAAATTTCATTTGATTTTTAGTTTGTGTGGATTTGCCTTGCTTGAATTTTGATTTAGCTGAGCCCAACAGCACAAAAAACAGCTGGGAAAATCCTATTTCCTATGGTGTGTGTGATGCAAAAGGGATCACTTCTTCGGGGTGGCTTGGCTCTAGGGCTGAGGTGCACTTCAAGGATTTCACTGCACATTATTTCTTAACCCTTTGATGAGCAAGCTGAACGGGAAGGGCCTGATCCTGTTTTCTGTGAAGCTGAAGGGAAGTTTCCTATCCCAGTTAAGATGGGAACAACATGAGGCCCAGTGTTGGTCATGAAATCCAAAACCCAAGCGAGCTTAATGTGGTTGAGTGTTCCTGCCAGCATTCCTTATGACTGTGTGTGTGACACATGCTCCCTTGATAATCTAATGAAGAATACATGTAGACCCAAACATGTACTTTATTTTACATATCAGCCTGCATTTTCGTTAATTTGCCTTTTCTCCTTGTAAGAGTCTCAGCCTCGTGGATGTTAGCATGAGCCAACACTCCTGGTAGGTTTTCTGTTTCCCTTCTTGGGCTGTTGGTTTTCTTTTCTGCATGTTCAATTACACGTGCACATTCATTCATCATTAGTTCCTGTTCACTGGAGGATATTCTGCAGAGCTCTTTACACAGCATTCATAATACTCTCATCCATGATTTGGATTTCCTACTGACTGCAAAAGTTCTGTCCTTTTTGCTGTTCTTTTATCATTTTATAGCTCTATCTGGACAAACTACTTGGAATTTCTGTAGCAGAAGTATAACAATTTTGTTTATATTTCCCCTTCTAATTCAATTGTGCTTTGAATTCTGTAAAAATTTTGAGGGTTTTATAGTGTTTTTTAAGGTATTTAAAAATGTAAGCTCCTCATATATCAGTATTCCTTTAGTGGTTTCTTTCTTACATTGTCATAATTCTCAGTAGACTTTTTTGTTGTTGCTGCTCTCCCTCTTCTCTGGAAAAATGATCTTTGTCTTTTGATTAGGCATGCCAACTCATCTCTGTTTCAGGAGCAAAGTATTATAATTTTTGTTACAGCACTCTACCTATGTTAGTAGTGAAGTAGATCTGGGGGGATTTGTTATGTGTGTGTGTATAAATATGTATTAAATTCATGTGTGTGCTGCATACACCCACATCTGCTTTCCCTCTTCTGTTTTAATTCCTCAGTTTCCACTATAACTTCTGTGAAGAACTATTACTGTCTCTGGACAGGAGATAAAAATACACAACTACTTGTAAAAGATAAGTCCAAGCCACCTTTGTTGTGGTACAGTCACTGTGAAAGAGACAGGAGGAGGTAAAGCTGATGAGCTTCCCCAGCATCCCGTGGCATCAGCAGCTCTCCCACTGCACGAGTAGTGTCCCCACACCTGTGCTTTGCCTCCTCCACAAACCCAGGGCCCATGTTTGCTCTCTGACAGTCCAGCTGCACAGAGGCAAACTACTACCATTTCTCTTTGTTCCAGGTGCCCTCAAGACTCTTTTTGGTGGAATATCCACCGTGGAGAAGACACAAGAAATATCACCTAAACTCATATTGTAACATATTTTCTTATGACCTGGCCAAGGGCATATGATATACAGAATATATAGGAATAATTCAGACCTAGTTCCATTTCTCTCCTGCATCTTTGGAAGAGCATGATGCCTTCCTTGGACCCTTGTCTGTAGGAAGGATAAAACTTACTCTTTGTACACGAGGACCTTAGTTCTTACTCCTAATTTCATACATAAATAGAGGTACAGCCCAAGACTCTCGGAGTAAAAACTTACTGTTAGGCTCTTCAATAGATTTTAATGATGATATGCTGAAACGCAGTCTCTAGCATTTGGCGTAGATGACAGAGAAAAAAAAAATCACCAGTAATTTATTTCTTTTACTAGTAATTCATCTGGCTATTGATCTAGTTTAAGTTTGGCTCCAGCTCTGCCCTTCAGCAGCTTTTGTAAACAGGTTATTTCTTATCTTTGTGAGTCAGGGTTTGTCTTTTCCCCTCTGTGCTATAAATTACACCTGTGTCTCCAGTACCATCCTAATGCTTGGGGTTTAGGAGTAAGGAGGAGTAAAGGAAGGAATTTGAGCTGAACTTCTTAACCCAAAAGGCTTTGTCTTTTCCATTACTTGAACCCCACACTGAAGACATCTCTTTCTCTGCTCCTTCAGGACCTTTAAAGACAGAAGAGCAGCCTGAAGCAAATTATTTTCCTACCTTTTAAAATATGTTTCACTCTACCTTTTCAAGTTTTTAGACTTATATTTTATTGTCATTTAAAGGTGGAATGAAGAAGGGTTAAAAGACTGCTCATCTAAGAAAAATACATAGAAGCAAATTAGACTCAGTACATTCAGGGAGACTATTAATATGAGGCAAGTTTACTCAAGAAATTGTAGGATCAGGCCCATGATACTGAATTTGATTTAATTCACTCATACATAATGATTACTTACAGCTCTGAGCAGATGTAGTAATGACTACAATTACTTGCAGTTCATTTTTTATTATGATTAAATCTGTACATGATATTATTCTTGAGGCAGCAGTTTTTAATATTCAGTTTGCTCCCCTCCCTCATCAACACTGACTGTGTACAAGGTTAGAGGCAAATCCCCAGTTCAGCAATGAACAGCTTTTTGCTGTGAGCAAATGTTGGTTTTGGTTGGAGTCCACTGCCATATGCACTTAATGTTCAAAGTTCATCTTCGAAGCATCCAGCGTGTGTCCTCTCAAAATTATTTTATTTGTGAAGCCCCCCCAAGCTTGAAGAGAGCACTTTTAGAGTAACATTGAGTGTGCAAATGAAACTGTCACCTGTAATGTGCCTCAGTCACCGTGGACTAAAGCAGTGGAGTGACCTAGAATTTCTGTTGTCTCTTAGGAGCTTTCACATGACTCAGGTTGGTTTTGCTGGAGCCAGCAGATTTCTGTGTTCCTGCCCGAGTCTCTTTGTGTAAGCCTGGAGAAGTCCACAGGCTGCCTTATAATTTATTCTTTTGTGAGATGAGGGTAGGAGTTAATTTCAAAGCAGAAGGACTTGCTGTTTGGCTTGAGTTAAGCTGTATTATGGAATGCTGAGGATGTGCAAAGGGTCTTGTGCTTGTGGGCATGTAGGAGAATAGGATTATTTGAACGGGGCATTTGCCATATGTTTGTCATTCATGTGTGATGTTTGTCTGATCCTTTAGATTAAGCACAGCAAATATTGCAAATAGCCCCTATGGAGATAAAATGACTGAACAATTAAAAGTCATTTTATCAGCTTGATTGTTTTATATTTCTGGTAAAAAATCTTACTCATAATTGAAGGCCAGGTTAGAGAAAATCAGAAAGTTATCATGGCCTCTGGACTACCTGAACAGTTTCTAATTAAGAGAACAAGTTTTGTCAGCTGCCTCCTTCCTCAGTATTCTCATCTCAGCAAAATGAGATGTGTCAAAAATACTCACCACACTTGATTGTGGCTCTTTGTCCACACAGGGAGGATCATGGCATCAAACAAAGGCATCTGTCACAGTCCTTGTCATCTGTGTTTGGTTCTGGATTTGTTTTTCTGATGAAAGCTGTGACAAAATCTCTGGTCATGATGAAGCAATTTTTAAAAGCAATTAATTGTGGCTGAGAGGTGGAAATTTGTTTGCCTGTGGAATTTCTACTCAGATGTGTGACCAGGAAAGAACCTGTTCAGGATTTTGCTTCATGTTGCTTCATGGTTTATAGTCTTGATTTCCAGTTTACAGTAATTTTAAGTATACCATTGATTGAAGAAGTTGACCTAAAAAAAATTTCTGGAAACTTGCTACTCATGAATGCTTCCTATTGCTAAAAGCATAACTTTAAACCACTGCATTGCACCTAGGGCAATGTGATAAAGAAGCAGAAAGAGGAAAAAAAAGAGACTGATTTACAGCAAAATGCCAATTTGTAGATAGAGGAATTAATTCTTTGCATAAAGTGGATGAAAGGAGTGTCAGTAGTCTTAACAATTAAATTCATCTAAATGATGAGCTGCAATAACGTTCAGGGCTCTGCATTGATCCCAAGAAGATGATGCATGTTGCTCAATGCGGATGAATGATGTTGCAGAGTGACAAGTTGATGTCTTCAGATTGAACGAAGCCCCTCTGTGTTTTATAACTTGGCGTATGGTCAGAAAGGGTTGCCATGATCTGCAGTGTCTGTCGGTGTGCTAATAGCAAGGTGGGTAAGAACTGACATGATACTCAAGGTGTGGTTTTATAAAAAGTCATTGACCGCTTTAAGGGACACTCTTTTAGCACTGTGCATAGCAAGCTGGGTATAACTGCAACCCAGGAGGCAGTTTGTCATAAAGGTTATTACTAGGTGGTTAAGCGCTTGAAAGGCTACCACTTGATGCAAGACCTTCCCTATAAAAGCTTGGCTATAGGTCAGTAATTTGCCAATATTCCTGGGTCAGAGGAAAGAAGCTTATGTTCAGAAATAATATTAGAATGTTTTAGAGCTGACAGTACAATGCCAGAAGTAGGGGAAGTATTAATAATTTTAATGATAAAAAGACCCTATCAGGTTTGAGTGGGGGGAAGTCACAAAGGAATCTAGCTGAAGATTTGAGAGATACTTCAAAGAACTTCATTAATACAAAAGGAGAGATTAGCCCAAGAAGAGAAGAACAGAAGAGGAGCTGGCTAGTATAAAGCCAGTAAAAGAATTATGATAATGTCATACATGGGATATTTGCATGAAAAGCTAAAGAGAAATTAAAACAAAGCTATCTTTAAACTTTTCAGACCAATAAGGTCATTAAGGATATTCTCCAAAAGTTAAGATGAGGGTTTCTACAGAACGTGTCTATAAAACTTAATTTTCACTTTTGAACACAACTGCAGTGCTGGCGTGAGAAGTGATAAGAAAAGCATCAGAGGATGTAGCAAGAAGTTGTGCAGGGAGCTTACAGCAGTTTTCATGCACAACCTAGGGCTGAGTTCTTCAGTTCTTTGGGAATTTCACTGCTTTTGTGAGACAAGAGCAATTGTAATTCTCATAGGGCTTAGAGTGTAGTCCAAGAGCTTAATAAAACAACGTGAAGGAAAGCTCATTTGCTTGACTTTGTATGCAAGTTCACATTTGAAACTGAAGGGCAAACAGTGCCATGAGATACCCATTGTGACTCATGAATGGAAAATGAATTATGTTGTTCAAGTATCATGTTCACTTGCATATTTCCATGTTGCAAAACAATGGCTTACAAAATACTGCACACAGCATGCCTATAATTTTGGGTTGCAGTTGAAGGACAATTTAGTAATATTGTGCCCAAAGGCTTCAAGCAGCATTGACACAGTTTTGGCCCCTTGTGATGATCCTTTTTTGAAGCCACAATAATGACCCCAGGGAGCTTACAATCTAATTGAAGAAAGGATCCAAGAATTCTGATGATAAACAGGAAGGGAAAGAATGGATGAAGGGAAAAGGAGAATATCCATCTACCTACTGGTCGTAACAATACCTGTCTTCTTTTCTTCTGTGCTTATGTTCAAGCACTATAAAGCACTGATGACTTGATACCCACATTGTCCATGCTACAGCAACAAGGTGTATTAATTTAGAGGTTCTGGAGCTCATGTTCTCTGAGCTGTTCAATTCATCTAGATGGCTATAATTTCTTTTGGATGGTAGGAAAAAGCATATCTAGCTTTCTGCTGCTTTTAATGTCTGTAACTTAATTTTTAGATTCGATGCTCAGTGTCATAGGAATAGGGCATAGGTAAGCTGTAGCCCCACATGTTGAGGCTTTGCTGCTACCAGATCCTGTGCCAGTGCCAGCCTGGCTGGTAGAAAGGGGCAGCTGGAACTGGTTGGGACAATGCCTGCTCTTGGAGGAAGGATCAGGTTTCTTCGTGCCCAAGCTGCTGGTAGTCTAAAGCAAAAGCTGGTTCACTTCTTCCAAGAGAAGGCAAAGAGTGTCCCCTGTGCAAAAATCAGGTTAACAAAATGTCTTTCTGAAGTAAATGAGTGTGAGGCAGGAGTTCTGTTCAGTAGACCCTGTTAATTGGCTTATTTTCCCAGTGTGCCCACATTTTTGGAGAAAAGTTTTTATACCCATATGTATTTCATTGTCAGGTCTTGTAAATAATTTTGAACTATTCTTCTCATCTATCAACATCCTGATGTCTGTGCAAGCTCTTTTCATGTCTTGATTATTTTAGTCCACTGTTCATTGTTTGCAGAGGTACTGGATACACACTACTTTAAATTGACTATACAAAATGAGTTGCTGATTTGGTTAAACGAAATCCTGTTTTGTTATCAAACAAATTTGCTGCCAAGTGAAAGATCAATTTTATCGTTCTACATCCTACTTCATTGCTTAAAAAGAGTATTTATTCCAATAAAACTATCAAGAAAAGCACACCGGATGCTCTAAGAATAGGCAGCACTTAGAGTCACAGCTGTTAACAAACATGGTAGATCTGATTTGAGATTAAGATACAAACGAAGAACTATTAGAATTCAATTAACTAAACAAGATCTGTGGACCAAGGTTGCAGAAAAAGACAGGGGTTTTAAACATGTCTGCAAGAGAAGGTAATTTACTATGTATGACTTAAAAGCACAAAGTCTTTCAGTGACACAGTTCTGGATCAACCGCATAAAATGGTGATGTTTGCGTTACAAATGGTTCTGAAGATGGATGCGTCTTACGTACTTTTTTTGCTCTTGTGAGTAAATGTGTGCCTAAGATTTCCTCCAGAATTAGAATGCATGGCTATCAATCATTTATAGTAAGCACAGATAGTCCTGCTCACCTGTCACGACATAAAGTGTGTTTATTCCTTTCTGAGCAAGCTGCAGTAAAATGTTTTCTTTTGTCATGGAATATAGGCTTACTTGACTTTTTTTTTCTTTCTGGCTGGAGTTGTAAGGAAACAGAAAGTACTCCGTTGGTTTAACTCGGTCTCATAGTACACCATGCATAGCTGTACATTATCTTTAGGCTATCTTAGCTTTACATTCAGTTGGTTAAGTTTGGGCTCCTTCTGTCTAATGCTGTTTCCTCTAATGGTTGAAGAAATGGAACATTATACTATGTAACATGTGGGGGTCACATTAATCACAGAAAATTCTTTTAATGTCTCAGAAGTAACTGTCAAACTGGACATACTGAATCTATTTAAACTAAAGCATGCCATTTTTTATCTACAGTGATCTTTAATTCACATAAAAGGGTCAAGAAAATGTGATTAAGTGACAGTTTTAAAATGTACTATAATATTAAATAGCTTGATTAAGTGACAACTATAAAATGTAATACAATATTAAGTATCTGGCTATGTCCCAAAAGAACTTTAAAGTATTTTGAACGGTTTGGGAATTCTCTAGACCATCATGCATTACAAAAGAGCATTTTTTTTAAATGTAAACAAGTGAACTCAGGAAAAAAAACCACATATCTTGTCATGCTGCAAATAATCTCAATCCAGGCTTCAAATTAAAGCAACTGCATTTCCAAACAAGAACTCAAGGAAACAAATAGGACTCCTTCTAATGATGCTGCCCCTCCTGAGATCACAGAAACAAAGAACCCTCTGAATGAGGATGTGCACAGAATAGTAAAGCAGTTCAAGTAAAGATTTTTACATTGTGTGGCTAAATAAGTAGGTTCATGTGTTTCTTTCCTAGCTTTTCAAGAGTAAAGTATCATACTGTGTTGTCTTTGACACTCTGGTGTAAACCTCTAAGAGATGTCAAGTGATCTGCTGTTTGTATGCTATGCCTCGTACTTCTGTGTGTGCTATTAGGCTTGAAAGAAAAAAATCAGCGTGAGGAAAGCACTCTAAAGTGTGCGACTTGATTAAAATGTGACATTTGTGACTGTAAAAAGCATTGGCCTTACAAAGAAAAGGAAGGTCATCGATGGGGAGAAAGTGATTTTCCAGTATGTTTATAAAGAACTGAATTAATGGTTACCATATCAAAGAAAGCAAGATAAGACATGATGCTTAGCAGCCCGTTCTGCCAAGTGCAGAGTACAAAAGACTTGACACAGTGCACAGAGCTCTGGAGAGATTTGAGTCTGGCCTTCCTGAGGAAACCTGGCCACCAATGTGTGTGCCTACATGAGCAAAATCACAGAAAGTGATCAAATCATTGGGTTCAACCCCCCTGCCAGAGCAGGGTCACCTACAGGAGGTCACGTAGGAATGTGTCCTGGGTTTTTAATGTCTCCAGGGAAGGAGACTTCACAACCTCCCCAGGCAGCCTGTTCCAGTGCCCTGTCACCCTCATAGTAAAAAAATTTCTCCTTGTGTTTATATGGACTCCCCTATGATCAATCTTACATCCGATGCCCCTTGTCTTATCACTGGGGAGAACTGAGAAGAGCCTGGTACCATCCTCCTGGCACTCACCCCTTGCATATTTATAAACACTGAGGAGGTCACCCCTCATTCTCCTCTTCTCCAAGCTGAAGAATCCCAGCTCCCTCAGTCTTCCTTCATAAGGCAGATGTTCCACTCCCTTAATCATCTTGGAGGCTCTGCATTGGACTCTCTTAAGCTGTTCCCTCTCCTTTTTGAACTCAGGGGCCCAGAACTGGACACAATATTCCAGATGTGGCCTCACTGGGGAAGAGTAGAGAAGGAGAACCTCTCTTGACCTAGTAGCCACTCCCTTCTAAAGAACCCCAGAATTCCATTGGCTTTCTTGGCCACAAGGGCAAATTGTTGGGTCATGGTCATCCTTCCATCCACTAGTACCCCCAGGTCCCTTTCCCCTTCACTGCTCTCCAGCATAAGTATGAACAGCTTTGCATGAACTGAGTAGTGCTACTGTTTTACTCTGGGTTTTGTAGTATATTTAGCTTATTATATCTTCTGACAACCCGAAACTGAATATTTCACAAATGTTCCCTTGTGGTTTGAGCACTGTTTGTTATTTTAAAATTCCCTTAGAATTTTAATTTCCCATCTTTCCCTGAGGTAACAGTAGCAAATTTGCTAAATTTGGGTGTAGGCATTTTGAAATGCTGCTTTGCATCACATCTAGTGGTTCAGGTTCACCTGATCTTGGTATTTCCTGGGTTTTTCCTTGAAATCATCCAGACAGAATTGAAATTTAGCAGTTATCATGCTAAAATATTTGAAGTAGGGTTTAGGAAGTATGGAAGGGATTGATAGGAAATGTCCACAAACAGGGTCCTGTCATTAGCTTATTAAATGTCATCTGATTCTGAGTTAATAGGAGTCCATCAAGTGAACTTCACATGTCTAACATGATTCAGGGTGTAAAATCAATGTCTATTCTACATGGATTCATGTCTAGAACAAATAGGAAAGAGGAAGAAAACTCCCATACTGTGCTGGTTCTGACCATGGAAATCTGGAGTTTTCAAGTCAGATGCTAAACAAGTTTTAACATTTTCTTCATGCTGAGCAGTGCTTGCCTTTTGCATTTTCACAGGGCCTGTGTGTGGAGAATGGGTACTTTATTTTCCTTTAATTATTAATATTTTTCTTTAAATATTTTTCTTTAAATATTGCGAACCACTCTTGAGTTGCAGCAGTATCTGTCACAGAAGAAAATGCTCTCTGGTCCTTTGTAATACATTCTTTGCTTTCTGGACCCCAATCCTCAGCAGAGGGTCACAAATCCACATGATGTTCTTGAATTCTGGCTTTTGGCTTTGGATCTCTGATGTAACTGACAAAAGTGCAAAATCCCATCTAGCCAGGTATCTCCCTCCTGACTACGTATTCCAAGGAGATCAGGAACACCAATTGTTCCAGCTAAAGTCTGCCTTGAATCTAAGCTAATAACTTTCACTCCTGAAATTCAATATGCCAACCACTCTGCTGCAAAATTTTATATATAAACATTCATGTTACCAATGTGAAAATCTAAGGAATTTTCCCAGTGAACGAGCTTTGAGATCCATCAAGACTTGTATGGCCTGATTAAAATTGTCCAAGAGCAGAGGCTCCAGAAAAAGACCTAGGAAGCTAGAATTTTGGTCTCTGCCAATCACTGTTGGTTTTTAATACCAGCATTTTACAATTGTCCTTTTAAGAGGCACTGTGCTGGAGTCTTAGAGACACCAGCAAAGATGCTCCTGTCTGTTGACTCTGCAGTGGGCACTCTTACCTCTGGTGTTACTCCTTCCATGGTTGCAGTTAAATGTGATTTATCTCTTGATGAGTTCAGGTAATTGGCTTGAGTGGGTAGGATTATCTTAGAGTTAACCTCAGTGTTTCAGTATGCAAAAGAGCCACCTGCGTGACTTGCTCTGGAGAGGACAACTAAATGCATTTTAAGGCTGGTGGAGCAATTGCATCTTGTGAGGAAATGGCATCAAGGTCAAGAGAGAAGCCAGCAGAGCACAGTTCCATCCGAGATTTGAGGAGTGCAAGATGGGGTGAGAACAGGATCCATGTGTCAGTATTGCCTTCTGTTAGGTTGGATCTTGCTATGAATTGCCAGGCTGCTCAGTGGAATATTCTGCATAGTTCTGCACAGGAAAGGCAACCCAGGCTGTTTCTTTTGCAGCTGAGGATGTGTTTGTTGGTAGCATATGCACAGCATGGATGTTTGCTTTCCTGGTGAATCCAAGCAGTGAGTAAAGATTAATACCAACCAAGTAATAGTCACCCCCACCTTCTTCCAATCAAAGAGCTGTCATTTGAGTCTTTCATTTTTCCTAGGCTAACTAGAATGATGTTGAAAAATATGAGCTCCTATCCTCAATTAATTTTGAAGCAAATTGAAATCCATGCTGGGAACCTGATGTACTTGCTTTAACTGGCTTGGCAGAAGCATGTAAATTATTTTAATCACAACTTGTGTTTGATACACTACAGGACTTGCTCCTGCAAAGCTATAACAGTCCAAGTGCTTGAGATTTGCTTCCAGAATGATGTCCCCAAGTTCACATGAGCCATTAAAACTGAAGTGAACTGGAGGGGCCTGATCCCCAAAATCCTTTGAACTGGAAGAGAAAAAATCTACCAACTTGGGTTCAGAATGAAGTATTTGTTTTGATTAACTCTATGTTTTGTTCTGCTTCAGAACTTTTCTGAATTCTGAGTATTATGTTTTATGTATTCTGAGTTCAAATGTCTCTGATAATTTTTTTTCTCAAATGTTCTTCCTCTCTGAATCAACTGTTTCAAATGTGAGTGATATTACTTCTGACTGGCCACATAAGTCACGTGCTTGTGTTTCCATTATGTGATTGGATGTATAGAAGTACTCTTCCCAAGTAAATGAAGGTATTTACCTCGGTTTTCTGAAAACATTTGTGCCAGGAAACCAGACTGTATGGCAGAAATAAATCAACATTTTTATTTGTATTAGTCACCCAAATCTAATTTTAAAAGTGTAAGGAAGAGAGGTGGGAGGTTGCCTGATTTGAACTCATCTTAGTTGAAGATACATGTTATAGCTCCAGAGTCAGATCCTTTTAGTACCTGTTTTAATAATAAAAAAATAAAATTAGCTAAAACTTATTTTGGTAAGTTTTTTATATTGGTAGTAACCAATTACTTCTTTTTTTTTACTATTTTTTCTTTCTTTTGACTTGTTTCGAGTGCTACTGGCCAAGGTTGCTGAAATGACAGTGGTGGTTTTATTAAAATAATAGAAGCTGGGGTTTTCAAAGGGACCCAAGAAAGGAGAGCCTTCCATTGAAATTCTGTGGAGTAACCTGTATTGTCAGGATCTTGCATTATAGTCTGTTTTTTGAATGCATTTTTGAGGCCATGTTGTACTGCAGACATAAATATTTATAGCAGGGGCTCTGATCCTTCCTTTGCTTATGCATGTATCTAACTTAAACACATGTGAGTATTCCCCTTGGCTCCGATATGGTTATTTGCATTCACAAAACTGAGGATGCATCTGGTATTTTTTCATGGAATTGTTAATAATTGTCAATAATAATTCTACTGCAGGTGCAGTTTTTTGGTTGAAAAACTGCCCTTCTACCTGGGAAGATTAGGTGCTCCATCAATTGATGCTTCTGTGACCTTCATTTTTATACACAGCACATAAAGCCAGGACAGTGAACCCGAGCTGCCGCACCACCTCGGACACACTGACCGTCTTCAATTCATTCATTCCTAATGAATTTTTTATAGCCCCTGTCTTTGTAAGATACAAAGCAAAGAGACAGATGCAAAGTTGGCCATCAGTTTTCTAATGGAGCGAGAGCATAATTAATCAGAAATAACACCTAAGAATAACTGGTGCAGAAGGGTATTTCCCAGGGAGGTAACGTAGTCTCCTCAGGATGTAAGTCAACTTGTCTTAATCACATGATAAAATTAGTGAGAGTTTGCTTTTGCAATCTTTTACGTTTGTTAGCCAGCAACTTTCTAGCTTATTATTCAGATTTGTGGTTTTTTGATAAGGACGAATTGGATATGAGGCCAGAGATCAGAAGTCACTGGGTGAAGCAGAAATGCCGGAAAACAATTCTGCTGGTGATGAAAGACAAATTATTCGCATGGAGACAGGGACAGAGCGTCATCAGAACAGCAAATGTTGCTTCCCCTTGACAGCTATGACAGGATTATTAATGTACTGCAAGCAGGCATCGGGGCTGAGCTGTGGTGTGAAAACTGTGTCATGTTTACTGCTGTTAGTGAAGAGCACTAAATGGGGTCATAACTTTCACTTTAAACTCTTGCGAAAGATCCCTTTGGAAAGTTGTATTGCTGAGAATGGGCTCAAACATGGAACTGCTCTCGTTAATTTTTTAATGAGTGGCAAAACTGTGGCAACACCATAAATAATCCCAAGAATATGCTGGTGTGCTGATTATGTATTTTTGGTGACTAGGACGTTGTGCCTAATGTCTATGGCCATCTTACTCTGGGAGATGCCTCATGTTATTCATTGTTTAAACCACAGTATTCTTAGCAAAGAGATAAGGCAATGCATTGGACGACCACTTTTTTTTTTTTTTTAGCACCCTTTTTCAGAAGATTTTAGTTACAGTTTTCACTGTTATTCACAGCTGTTAGCAAGTGCTTACAGGTAAATGCATGTTTTGAGCAGTTTTCTGAGAGAGACCTGAGCACGTGCTTGAATGCTTTTCTGAACCCAGGCCTAAGACAGGTTTGATTAGAAAAAGATGATACTTTGCCCACACATATAGTAGTGCTTTTGTTTCCTCCTGAACAGTAAGATGGACATTTGGACTTGGTTCACTTGGTGCTAATGATACATGACCCTGCAGGCAGGCTGTGGTCTCAGCTGGCTTCCATTTTGGGTTTGCAATTTCCTCAGCAAATTTTATAATGGCTTTTTGAGTTGGTGATAAAATCTGATTTCTCTTTCTGTACCTACATGAATGCAAGTGCTGAACATCCAGAGAGGAGTGCAGCAGGAGAAATTATACCTTTTGCTGCAGGATGCTGGTATAAAAAGGACAATTTAGGCATAGCTATGTTTTTGCACTCTTCTGGCCTCCTCCTTTCTTCCTATAAGAACCTCCACTTCTGTACTTTACTTCCTTGAAGATATCAAGCGGAGATCTCCTTTTCTGACTGCTCTTGGTTGTTCAAGCGTCACTTCCCTCTAGAGGTGTCCCTTCCCATACAGTGGAGTGTTGGATCTTGTTGACCTTTAATGTTCCTTCCAATCCTAACTATTCTATGATGGGTTAGAGTATTGACTTTGGCTGCCTTCTGTGACCTTTCTCCTTTCACAGTCGTTCTGCTGGTGACTTTCATAGCTGCTCAAGAGTTGTGATGTGGTGCAGTTAGTGCTGTTGTTCTCACCTTCTCATGCACAAGTGGATGCTTTCCAGTCTTTTCTGAAGAGATCTTTTCCTACTACCCACAGCATGCTGAGGAACACAGTAAAGGTAATGTATTTGAATTTATTTCCATGGCACAATGTGTAGGACATAGGGTGAAAGCAAAGCTTTTGTGATCTTGGTTACATAACAAATTGGTTCTGGCCACACAATAAACTTGTGTGCAGTATTTTCCTTTTATGATTCCATCTCCTGTCCCTGATTTGAATATTGCCAAATGTTGCTCTATTTTCTCTCTGGTGTTGTATTCTGAACTATTTCCTCTCATTTTCATTTGATTCTTGTGTTCTGTCTTAACTTCTTTTACATATCAGTAGGTATTTCAGTGACACAGCTCTTTCTCCTATTGTCTGCTTAGCAGTGGAGTTCACCCCATGGGCGTAGGTTTGTGATGCTCAGAGTTACACCATGGAATGATTCTGGACTGAGAGACCATCTAATGTAGGCATAGTTTTGCAGGCAAAACCCAACTTACACTGGTATCCCCTGTTTTGATAGGATGGCATTCCTGCAAGCTGTGCCTTTGGCAGTATGGGTAGGAACATTTTCTTGAGTAACAGCATGTAAAATTCTTAGCAGAAAGAAGTCTCTCCTCAGTATTGAGTTGTTTGTTCAAAAAGAAACTATTTAACTGAAGTATATTTTTCTCAACTGATTAATGTGATGCAGAGTAGGCCAGAAATAACAAGGGCTATGGGCCTTGTTGGGTCAGCTCTGATTTACTCCATTTGGAGGCTAGCTAGACCTTCTGTCTCATTCTGAGGATCCCTTTGATTTTTTTGTTTAACTCAGACCATGGATCTACCATCTAATTCTTTATATCTGAGCAAATTCTCTTTCGTTTTCACACTCTTCCCATTTCTTTTTTGTGTATGATACTTGCTGAAATAAACAGTTGATGAACTGTGGTACAATGAGTGTCCAGATGTTCTCTCAGCATGCCAGCTGTATTTATTATTCTCCTCTCCATAACTGTATATCTTGTACCTTTACTATACTTGAAGTGACTTGTAGCTGTTGAGTCTTATTTTTATATGTGAGAACTCCTGCTGCATGGCAGAGATGCGTATTAACTCCCTGGCTTTTTCTCCTTAGGTTATGTGAATAGCACTGCTTCACAGCTTTCTCTCTAAACATCAAATCATACAATAGCCTGAAAGGTTTTTCAGAACAGTGGACATTAGGAAAAAGGAAGAGATGAGATTTTATTTATTACTTTTTATTTCCTCTGTGTTAAGGTAGGCTGTTTGCTGAGTCTAGCTCATTTTGAACTGTCCTGAAAGACAGGGGGAAGTCTCCTGGGTCATTTTAGCTTTGTATCTTTTGTTACCCTCTGTTGTCTTTAAAAATGGAAGGAACACTTTTCAATAATTCAAGTATTATTTTTCTTCAGTTGCATAGGCAAGATTTTCATTCGGGGTCCAGACAAAAATGGTAAAAGGCTAGGGGATGTAACTGTGTTGCTTTCATTCAGAAGAGTCTACAGATATGAGAGATTGCCAGCATAAAAAATACACCACTTCTTTGCACTCCTTTTGAGCTAATTTGGAAAACAGATGCCATCCATGGCACATGTTTACGGGAACTTTCACCCTGCTTACACCCTAGTGTGCATTTTCACAGCAAGGTCTTCTATACATCTTACACACAAAAAAACCCTAACTTTCTCCCTAGAAGTATTTGACAGGCTCATCACTTGGCCAATAATTTTCTTTTATGTTTTTGCAAATTTAATTCCTCCCTTTGGATTTTTGTATCACAAGAGGCAGCCAAAGGTCAGGTATTAATTTCTACCCAAGGATGTTTGTTTATATCTTCCAGATAAATTAAAATATGATTCAATGCATCATCAGGCTGTAAATTACAATACTGGGAAATTATAATGGTTTTATAGGAGCCAGGACCAAAATTTATATGAAGACCGTTGATCTGTTTGGGAGTCTTATGTTAGATTCATCATTTTTCTTGGGCTGACCTAATAATTACCTTCATCGGGGTGAGGCTTGTGCACCTTAAATTCCTACTTGCTTTGTTGGATTGTACTGTAACTTGCTTTTGCCAGCCCTTCAAACATAGCCATGTTTGGGAAAAAATGTGAAAACAGGACAGCTTTGCTTCTTAAATGAGACCTTTTTTGCTCAAGTCAGGGGGTGGGTAGGGGAGGTTGGCTCTGAAAAAAAAAAACCTCATAGAAGAAATTTTATCTCACGGTGTTCCCACACTATGACAATATGATAGACTAGTTTTCTTTAGCTGTGTTTAATTTAGCTGCTGGGGTGCTAAAGCATAGGAGATGTGAGTACTCCAGACTTCAGGATGGGGGTGAGGTGGCATTCAGAGCAGAAGATGTCACTGATTTTTCAGGCCACTGCATCATAGCCTTCCTGCTACTCACTAGACAAACTTCTGATGTCCCTGTTGCCTGCCCTGTACTGCAGTCACAACTCCCACCTCTGTTCCCTTATGTCAAGTGCTATAAGTTATGAATTTCCTATGGAAGGAGACACCTCCATCCCTCCAATGCTAATGATGCAGATCTCAATAGGTCAGCTGAGGGGTTTTTTCCAGGTGCCTGAAATGAATTTTTGATCTAAATGAACCAACATTTGTACTTCTTGTATGTTAACAGTCAGGACTGCTAATAATTATTTATTAATTTGAATTTACAAAGGTCAAAAAGCCAGAGCTGCTGATGTTTGAGGTAGGAAGAAGTCTCTGGAAATGGTCTAATCCTACTTCCCCTACTCATATAAGGTCAGCTAGAGCAGGTTACCCTCCTTTAGTTCCTCATACTCAAACTATGAGAGATCCCCCTGAGCCTTCTCTAGGCTGATCAACACAAGCTGTCTCAGCCTTTTCCCATATGACAGATGCTCCAATCCCTTAATCATTTCAGTGGCCCTTCACTGGACTCCCTCCAATATTTCCATGCCTGTCCTCTACTGGGGAACCCAAATCCATTGCCTTAAGTGTCTAGGTCAGCATATATAAATTGGAAAACACACCTTGGCATGACCCATCAAGGAAGCTGTCATGTATTTTCCTGGGGGTGTTCCCAGTGAAGAGATGAGCTGCCTTTGCTTGAGTCCTGCCTGCAGTGCAGTACAGGAATGTCCCTCCCTGTGCAGCAATGTTGGCTGAAGATCAGATGACCTTTTTGTGTGTAACCTGAGCATGTTAGATACGAAAAAACCAGGCAGAGAGGGATGAAAGTGGAAGAAGCTTACTAACATAAAACCTGCCATATTGAAGCATGGATTGAGGTAAATGCAGGAAGCACTGACCCGATTTATTTAGAGAATAAGACTATAAAATCTGGGGGTCATCCACTTGAGTTAAAAAACATGAAATCTTAGAATAATTTTACACTCTCAGCATCCTTGTATCCTGTTGAAGGAAATAGGTTTTTGCCTAGAAAAAGCTGTAAAATTTTGCCAAATTTGGTCATTCTCAAATTCATGACATTCTCTGATCCGAATTTCCAGCATTCTGCTTCTGAATGCCTTAAATGTGTAAAGTTTTTATGATGGTAGGGCCACCAGAAGTGGTGTTCTGTGAATGCTAAGATGTGTCATACGAGTTGTGATTTTTTTATTTTTTTTTTTAATTTTTATTCTAACGTGTCAACACAGGATGGCATATAAAACTGTATTTATAGAGATTCTGCATAAGACCTGTCTGCCAGATTAAAATGTTTGAGGTTTAGGGGAAAAGCAGACTTTTTGCTGGAAGTCACTGGAGCCTGTTTGCTGGAGCCTGTTGAACCTGTTTGAATTCCATAGCTTGCTTTGTGTAGACAAGGTGATATGCTAGGAAGATATATAAGCCAGCATGGCCTCCTCATGCCAGTGCTGTGTAATTACTGTGAGCTTCATCAGGTGCTGTTAGAAGGGATAGGAGAACATTCTGCTTCAAAAGGCTAGAGAGAGAAGAGCAAAAGGCTAATTTATTTGTAGAATGAAGGGTAACTAATTGGCAATAAAGCCCAAGCTGGTGGGAGAACACGGTATTTATGTTGGGGTGGTGGCATCATTGGCAACAGCAAACTTGTCCTCTCACTCCTGTCTGTTGTGGAGCTGGAAAGCTGATGAGAGTTGAAGAGGAAGAGTCTGCAAAGTAGAAGTGGTGCCAGATCTCCATGTATTTAATGTTGCCTGTTTTATTTTATTTTATCCTAATCCTGAGGATAAACAGACACATCACAGCAGGAGAATCCCCTCGGTGAGATCCCTTTTAACTCTAATCAAGGTAGGGAGCAGAGCACTGCATCTGTCAGTTGTGCTTGGGTTTTTTTTTCTGTTTGTTTGGTTTTGCAACCCTGCTAAAAAATAGAGGTAGGAGAAACCCAAGGACAGGAAATTTCTGCTCAGCAAAGATGCACAGGGGCTGCCTTGGATGTTTATGGATTGACACATGCAACTACATCAATCAAAAATAAGTAGAGCCTGAGCACTGGTACTTCCAAAGAAAGGTGTTTACGTAATGGGTTTTTTCCACTCATTTACTGATATGAGCTCCTGCTAGCTGTTTCAACTTAGATAGCCCTTCCCTTTCTCAGATGTTTCAGAGCAACCGGTGATCTCTGAGTCAGGTATTAAGAATGGAAATTAAAAGGAAAAATCACATTTTTCATTTGGAAATTTTCTTTAATTCTTGTTCCCCTAAAGTGTGGTAGAGGGCACAGAGAGCCTTGAGCCTGCACTCCTGACTGGTTAGTCAGGAGTACTGGTTACTCCTGACTTCAGCAATTTATATATGCTGTTTCCTCACCTAGGGAATGAGGATAAGGATGCTTTTAAGTCTACTTAAAAAACATAATATCAGAGCTAGATTACATTAAACCACTACATTAGTACAGAGAACAACTCTGTAGTATGGCAGAAAGCTATCTGGAGATTTAAAATTTAGAAATAGTGAAGAAAAGAGAATCCTTAAAAACATGTTAGTTATAAAAATCTTTAAATTGAGACAACAGGGAAAAATTAGAATGCTGTTAACTTTGCCTTTTGCTCTTTTCTTCCCCCGCCACCCCCTGGTGTTTGCTTTTCAACATGGTGTTGAAGTGGGTTTTGCTTTTGTCTATAATCGGTTCAACCTCCAAGTTCTCCAGTGCTTCAGCTGAAACCACTGCAGAGGTCTCTATTTGTTCCAAAACAACTGTTTCCTCTGGAGTTTTTGCTTCAAAGTCAGAGGAATGCACTGGCTCTTCTATCATGCTGGGAAAGCTTGTTTGACAAAAATCTGTAATTTCAGCCAAATTTGAGATGACAGTGCCGGCGGTAAAGTTGTGACAAAAACCCGACAAAAAACAGACATTATAAGTTGAAGTCGATGGTCTCTCCTTATTCAAAGTGGCATGGAAGAGACTTCATAGCAAAGGAATGTTGCCCAAATTCATGTCTGAGACATCTGCTAATCACTCAACAGGTGGTGTTTGTACCAAATTCGAGACGGGCCAACTATTACAATCCTATCGTTAGTCTGGCAATAGTTGTGTTTTGTTAAAACTCAATCTTCTGAAGCCAAGATGTTACATGATGATCCTATTTTTCATTAAATCATGAGGTCCCAAGGCTTTGGAAATAACTTGAGAATGTGGACCCCAAAGACTCAAAAAACCCACAAGAAAGTAGGGGAAAAAAAGCATTGCTTTGGTTCCCCATTTAAATTATGTGTTCAGTAAGGTACTCTTTGATCTTTTAAGACTATTTTTAACACTCAGGGCAGTCTGGTTGGGAATCTGTGTGCATGTATGTGTCACTGAAAAGAAATTATTAATTACATTCCCCCTTGTTTCTGTTTGGGCTAAAGTTATCCAACCCTGATGATGGGTATGGGTTTTCTAACTGAGATGTATGTCTCCAGGTGTCAGTAGCAGGAATGGTCATTCCCTGTGTAGCAAATCCTCTTTTGTTCTCCATTGCAATTAGGTCTTATATGGAGCATCTGTTTCTTCTGGGCAACTTTTAACTCCTTCCTAATAGTGCTGACTGGTAACTGGCTCTAGTGACAGCTGCTCTTGTACTCCTTTTCTGCTTCAAAGTAGCCCTTGAGATGGCATAGCCAGTTCCTGGAAGATCACCCTGGTGTGACAATATCAGGTGCTGTGGGGAGCTGTAGAAACCCCAATGAAATTCGCCTCCAATATAGACTTTTTAAAGCATATTCTGGCTAGCCAGCAGTAGATTTTCAGCTTCCCTGGAGACAGCAGTGTTGAATTTATTCTCCCAGACAATATTTGTGGTAAAAGCTCAAGGAACAGTATTGTTCTCTGTTAGGGGAGTTCTTATTGCCTTATCTTGGGGAGATAATATGAGATCCCCTGCTTGAGGATGTCAGGATACAATCCTATGTCGCCCTTCATCTCTATACCCTTTTCCCATGTGTTGTAGCATCACCCTCTCCTACACTGCTGTTTCCAATTAAAAGGGATATAGTTGAATGAGACGTCCCTATAGCAGCTTTGGCAGGACCAAAGCATGCCCAACAATAGCTAGTGGTGCCTCATCATCTGATGCCCAGGAGGGACCGGGGGCATTTCTTTAGTGTCTGAGGAAACAAAAACATACATGCCTGAGAAATGCAGGCAGATAGAGGCCAAATCCTGAAATTGCTGAGACCATTTGGGAAGCACTGTTGTGAGAACTGATCTGTAGAATGGTCTCTGGGTTTGTCAATTTGCATGTCTTAAGATGCATCTGTAGAGCCTCCATATTTTAACCAGCAGTTTGTGACAATGTGGCTGCTTTAGGTAGGGCTTGGGCAGCCCTTCAAGCAGCAAGTGTCTCCATACCCTTCCCACCCTACTCTTGATGTTAAGACCAAACACCAAAGTACCAAATCTATTTTACTTACATCCTTGAAATGTCTCTGGCTGCTTCACACTCTGAAATTAGCGTACTGTTTTGGTTAAGCAGAAAGTAATAAGCTCAATTAACTGTTCCTGATGGATAATGTATTTATTAAGCTAATCTTGTTTCCTTATCTTGTCTGGATGATAAGATCACCTCATCATCCCCCTCAATGTTTTTCATTAAGCAGAAGAATAGAAAAAAAAAAACCACTCAGGTGTTTACCTTGCCATTTCTTTTCTTTGTGCAGCAATGCTCATTAGATGTTATGGACTAGCTCAAAGATAAGTTCTTGCTATTCAGTAACTTACTAAATGGCAGGGTTCTCATGATTTCCAGTAAACATATGAACAGTGTTCAATATTTGGCTGAAATACAGATACTGTTTTTTCAGAAGAACACATTTTCAATCATGAATTTTGAGCCATCTCAGCTAACAGGCTTTTTAGTAGGAGACTTGTGCTTGTGGAATGGATTGATGTGCCTGAATTGTGTCCTCAGGGTTCCAGGGAGCAGTGAAGATGCTGAGCAAGATCAGTGGATGCTGTCCCTGAAGAAAGGAAAATTTGGGGGTAAGCACCTTTATCTATCCCTATCGTATTTTGGCCAGTTTTCTTGGGTTTGGGTTTGAGTCTTTTGTTCTTTTGTGGGATTAGTTTTGTTTTTAGAATTGAGCATCTAATTTTGTTGCCTGAGCTCCTAAGATTGTATTTATTTTTTGTTCCTATCTGGAAAAGCTGTCCCCTTAGAGCTCACTTTCAGAGTTAAGCTTGCAATAGGATTCACAACAAGAGCAAGATTCTCAAAGGGCTCCACAGCAGCCCTCCTGGAAGGGTTCTCAATACAACTCAGCCAGCCAGGATATTTAGCTTGGTGTGTGTCTGGATGCTGAGCTGTCTTGTGTACTGGGTGTCAGTAGTTCCCTCAGGAGAGCTTGGAAATGGAGTTGATGGGTTTACTTCTGCTCTCTGTGTTTGACTACAGGTGCAGAGTATGAGGTACTGAATGAAGCACCTTCTATAGAGGCAAGCTATGCAGCGAAGAAGAAGGGTTATGGAGCATATAGGTAGAGCTCCTCACTCTTACTGGTTTTGAGGGAGGTCGTGTTTGACACTCAGAGTACTTAGCTGGAAAAATAATCATTCTTGGCATTGCCAGGTCTCCAGTGTGCATGAGGTTACCTCATTTGCATGTTTTGATTATGGGTGTCAAGCAGTGATGTGTCACTCCTTTGTAAATGAATGAATATTACATCTTGCTGATCATGGGCAAGTGCCAGAAAATGTCGTATTGTGCAAAAGGGGAACAGAGGATATTTCAATGTGTCAGAATTCCTATTTTTAGGGTTTTTTTTTGAGGATTTTGCTGTGTTCAGCAAAGACTGAGCTTTGTCCTGGAAAAAAAAAATTCCTGTAACCACTTCTGTCAGCATAGGGCTCATAGGTTAAGGCAGATTCCCTCTGACCTGTCTGTAGGCAACCAAACAGAAGTTCAGACAGTAGCATAGATGTGAGCCCCCTTTCACGCAGAAATACAGCATGCCCACCACACACGTGAACATATGCTCATATTGTCCTTTTTTTCACCACTTTTGGGGCACGTGTATTAAGTTTTCGTGTTGCATTTTGGATGTGCTGACTGGGTGAGATGCTGGAGAAAAGATGAATCATTAGGAGTGGTTGTAGCAATTCAGCATTACACCCCCTCCTACTGTGTTTTTATTTGACTAGCTTGCTGATCACAAGGCACCGCCTTTTGGCTCTCCAAGAAAGCTGTGCAATACTATCTTATTTTGTCGTGCATTACATGTACAGATTGTTTTATGAATCACTACTCCCTTCTCATTCATTTGCTCAACAAAGTATAAGCTACAATACAACCTATGAAATACTTTGCTGATTAGCAAAAGATACCTTATTTGTGAACGTGGTCTGGACTTTTTTTATAACACACCAAGTCCTAAACTCTTTTCCTTTGAAGTCTCTGGATTTTTATAGCCTTTAAGAATTAGAAAAAAAATAAAATTAAAACCCCATTATGATGTAAGGAAATAACTTGTGGTTTCTTTGCAAATGAATAAGCTAAGTAACATGGAATATTTCTCTTTAAAAGCATGTAATAAAAACCAGAGGAATGTACTGCTTCACTGTTGACCACAGTGGAGGAAAGAGTCTTTTTCCCAATTTGGCTATTGTAAATCTCTTGGGGCTGGTGCATTCTTAGGCTGATATAGTAGCGTTGTTTTGGGTTCTCACTCACCGCCTAGAGCAGTCCCACATGGCTGGGTGCAGAGTAAGTACTGCCTGTGGAGCTGGAACATGAATATGAACCATGCTAATGCTAGTATCAATTAGACAGTGACCCAGAAATTCTTGGAAGAATGATTTTTCAGCTATATCCTGTCTCCAGGGCTTATAATCCTAACGGTAGCTCCTTGCAGACTCCTATGATGAATGCTGGAACAACTGGGGAGTGAGGCAGGGGGAGACGGGGTGGAGATAGAACTGAAATGCTGTTCCTGAGAGAAACAAATCATTCAGGAAAAGGGATAATCAAAGCCCTCAGACGAATAATGGAGCAACCATTTCTATTATAAGTGTGCCTAGGTTTATCCTGGGCCAAGGTGTCATCTAGGCAGATGTACTAGCCGTTTGCTTTCCATAATAAGTGTTGGATTTTTGAAAATATTTTAATGCCATCTGGACATTTTACTAGGCCTCAAATTCTTGATGACTTTCCAGGTCATGCAGCCACCATTTGCATCATCTGACCTTTCAACCTCTTCCATTCTTTCGAAGTCTTATGAAGAACATTAAACTGGCAGATGCAATTATTGTATAATAAAGTATTGATTTCCTAAGGAACCCTTTAACATCTTATTTCATAATTAGCATTTGCAAGGCATAAAGAATTAACCACCTACAGCCTTACAAATGAATTACCAAGTCCTTTTATTTCTAAAATAAATATCAGTGCCCAAATGCTGACAACAGCTGACCATGCCATCTGATTTCATTGAATGCCAACATAGGAAGTGTTTCAATAAGACTAGTGCAAAATCAGAATTATAAAAGAAAACTTTTGTCTTTTCATACTGAATTTGGTAATTGACTTTATTTACCCATTTCTCTCAGCTGCTTGGCATCGTCTTCCCGTGTGTGTCATAATATTTTCCCTGGTAATTTCTATTTTCTGCTGCAGCAGCTCTTCATGACAGTAGATCTGGTCAGCTTCAGGCATGAGAGCAAAGAAGGCATTTGTTGCTCATTTAGATGTTTTTTGTTTTGGCAGTAAGTCTCAGAGGGATGCTATGGTTTCATTTCAGCCTCTCATAGGAGCAAACTATCTGGCAGACACTATCTAATAGTAAGCTTTCCCCTCTGAGTCTCTTCTTGCAGTTGAATTCTTTACAAAAAAAGAGTTTGGTGTCCCATTTTGGTGCTGAATACCCTAGGTCCCTGAAAGCAGAATATATATGGAGGGACTTCTTTTCTCCCAGCAAAACCATTGCTCAGCTCCTCTTTTGACACTGATGACCTTCAACTCTCTTAGTTTGAGCTCTGAGTTCCCTAGTAATCTGGAAATGAGTTTCTGCCTATGCCTGTAACTGCCCCACTCTGAGCAAATGGTCTCCTGCTTCCCCTGTAAGTGTTGACAAGACAGAGAAAAGACATCTTTATGCTTTTTGTAGGGTCGTCCTCCAGGCATTGTTCACAGACTGTGTTTGAACTCCACACAAGACTTGGCAGTGGGCATTTTGGTCTAAAGTGGAGCCAGAGAAAGGCATTAATGCCTCTTTCTTGCAAGATAGATGTGAATATTCCTTTAGAAAGGGGGAAGCCCTGTTTCAAAGTCCTGCTCAGAGGACTTCACTTGTCGTAAATGAGATTGAGCTCCCTGCCCCAGAATAACACAGGAAAAGGCCATATAAAGGAGGTAGGAGTGGTGAGGAGGTTAACAAGATGTGATACAGCTTGCATGTGCTTCCTGGGCTAATACAGTCGTGAGCATAGAAAAAGAGTACTTATTATTTTTCACTTATTAGTTACTGTGTTGACCTGTAGCAAAAGAAGGATGGTGAAGAATATCAAGCTGGGTAAATGAATTAACTCACCAAACCTCACTAAGGGAGTGGGAAAATTGTTGTCATTTGGCAGATGGGAAACATGTCCACCCAAAAGTCCAGGAAAGGCTGGGAATGGATGCTCTGCTTTGCTGTCTTGTTTTTTAATTGCTGTCCCACCCACATGGATGTGTTCATTTTCTTATGGGTCCTGAATAGGATTTGGTCCCCTGAAAGCCAGAAGAGGAAATCTCACACGTGCTGTGCTGCTAAACTGGTGTAGTAAAAGGAAATACCAGTTTATTGCTGTCTTGGGTGTGGAACAACGTGGGCTCTTCAATCTGCTCCATTCTGCTGCAAGCAGGTGTTGACATCATGTGTAATCACTGTGCTGACTGGTGGAAAAATCCCCTCCAAAAACAGTACAAGGAAGAGAAACAGACATTAAACTTCAACTGATAAACCACAAAATAGAAAATTTAAATTGAAAATATTGATTTCCAAGGAACATCAGGCTGATGGCTGCCATTAAACCAAAGCTCTGTTGACATTTTAGTCAATAACCAGCTCATATCATCCTCCCAGTTTCCAGACCTGGACTACACTCAGATGTTTTTTAGTGCAGGTTTAGCCCAGTTTTTAATCTTTCAGAATCAGTTTCCTCAAAGAGACTTTAGCAAAGCCTCTTCAGGGAAAACTGAGGAATATCCTTCATTTGGATGAGATTTTTTGGTATTTGGGGACATGATTATGGGATCTTTTCAGTTGAAGAAAAACTTTGTATCACCCTTCCTGTCTTCTGACCAAGCCAGAGAATGAGCAACCACCCCCACCTTTTACACTGATTTTAAAACTGTGTTTAGCTTCAATAGCTGTGGACTGGAAAGCATAAATATTTGATGCCCAGCTTGGTTAGTCAGAAGTTTGATTTCAAGATTGGCCTATACTGTGCCACTCAACTTCTGGGTCATCTCAGGTTCTGCAAAGGCCTGTTTCCTATCACAGGGAGGTGTCATCTGCTGGTTGTCTGAAAATGGGAAGATGCTCCACCAGCACCTCCACCTTCTTCTGTTGGTTTGTCCTATGAGTGTTGCTTGTTGGATAGACACAGTGCAAAAGTTTGTGCATCAGGTTTTGGTAACTATCTGTGACAGAAAATATGTGAGAGCGGCAATCTGCTTATTCACTTACTGACACTTCCATATAGACCCTGTTTTTCCTGAGAATTTTCCCAACAGGATTTGGGTCTCTGTTGTGTTCCTAATCCATTTGGTTCCTCAGAGCAGCTCGTTCCCTGCCTGTTGTTCTACAGTGTTTCTTCCTAGCTGTGCTCAGCTCAAGAAGTACATCTGTGAAGGTGTCGGTGTCAGCTGAGACCAGACACAGTTGCAAGTGCCCTAGCATGCCACCTACTCCCAAACTGAGACTGCTGCATTGCATTGCCTGCACTTCTGTGGGCTGAGGGACCCCTGCTTCGTTTCTTCTGGTTCCCATTTTAGTTAAGTGTTGTTAATGTCCCATATATCCCAAGTGAGAGCTTTGGACCTTACCACGAGGGGTGATCAAAAATACATACAAATGAGCTGGTTTCTGAGTTGTTCCATGATACTGTGACTTCTTGGAGATGCAATGTCGTACTCTAGCCCCATTCTTCTGCTGCAGCATAAGCTTCTGTATCTCATTTAAACGTCATGCACTCCGTTGTGCATTGCTTGTGACAGGGAATAGGCAAGGCCTTACCTCAGGTGAGAGTTGGCAGTTCCTGGGTGAAAGGCGGGAACTCTGACTCACGTGCAGCGAGGGAGAACACCCTTATTTGTGCTGCTGCTTCAAGTTGTTATCAGGTATTGCTTTGAGGATTAACCTTGCTTTCCTCCAAATTCCTTTTAATAAATCACTTAAAAGGCAACTTTGGGCAAGTCTGCTTCTCTCCATCTGGTAAATCTCAGGGTGGTACGTTTGACTTACTGCGTGAAGAGCTGACCCATGGCTGGACACATGCACACACGTCTATTTGTCATATCTGGGGTGTGGAAAGAGGGATTACTTAGATTTTCTGTTCAGGATTTCTTTCTATTGAAAGGCCCTTTGTCTAGAAGTACCAGAAAGGATGAGACAAACTGGTTTTCTTCACGGCCCGATGAGCAAAAAGAAAGCAGTGCTCCTGTTACCTGGAGACATTCAAGAAGGCAAGTGCAATTAGTCAGTAGATAATTAAGCTGTACAGAATCAGAGTAGTCGAGACAAATCACCTTGGTCTACAGATGTAGCAAATCAAGAGAAGCCCTTTTTCAGAAACTGCGCAACAGGGAAGGGAGAGAAGATAGAAACTGCTTGATCAACATTATATATACCACTTCCTCAGCAAACAGAAGTTTAATTGGGGCCTTTTCTTACAGCCTTTCTCCTGGGAACAGTGCCACGGGAGCTGATGTGTCAAAGCTTGATCTTGCCACTCTGGTCTTGCTCAGGCAAAAGTTTCACTCGTGGAAGTAACTTGGAGGGGCTTGCTAATTTAGTCTAGTAAGAACAGGAGTGAGGCTATTTAGGACTCAAACAATGCCTGAGAGAACTGTTGATTGCTCTTGTTTTCACCACTCTTCAGGGCTGCCTCAATGCATGGTGCAGGTCCCAGAGAGCTGTTCCTCAGGACCCCCTCAGTGGTAGATGCTGCACCCCTACCATGCCTACGGGTTAGGGTGTGCAGCTGCAGAGAGGCAGTCGAGCTCAGCATTTCCATCTGCCCAAGGAGCTGTTTGCATCAGGAAGCCCTATGGGTCCGTCAGGCTGCTGGCTCTGTAGCAAGGCACATTTCACTTAACCTTTGGGAACATTTATAATTAATGCTTAATTGATTTTCATAATGCAAGATCAACACACTGGCATGGGCCTCTTCCTGTACATCTTTGCTCATATGAACAGTCCTTAGTCACCTTATTTTGTCTTTTCTGTGAGGTTTAACCTCTGAGTAAGTTTCTTGATGAACTTGCTGCTCATAAAAATATCCAAATGTTTCTTAGCACAGATCAAATGCTGGCCTCAGGCCCCTAAGTGTTTCTTTTCCAGGAAGGGTAGCTTCTATTTATCATAATGTTAGAAGTCTTTGTCTTTTCCAAGACTCAATTTTCTTGCATCTCTCTCTGCCTCTCTAGGGAAAGGCCATAGTCACTTCACTCTAGTTGCCAAATTTTGAGAACTTGTCAGGTCTTGGAAAAGTGTTCTTTTCAAGGATCACTCTGGCATTCTCTTCATGTCAGTGTTAGATTTTTCTTATGTTCAGTAGAGCTATAGGAAATTTGCCATTCTGTAACTGAGATTGGACCATTATCACATTAAACATAGCCTCTGCTAGATTACCTTCAGAAAAAATATCCCCCAAAACCTTATGGTTGTGTTTTTATTGCATCCCACTACATTTTCCTCAAAATATGCCTGCTGGATGTCTGGTGGATGAAGTGTCATCCACACTCCTCTAACCTCAGTCTGGGAGAGAGGGGAAGTCTCCCCTCCTGCAATGGTGGTTTGGTTCTGCTTTGTATCTGTGACTGTGGATGAATACATGAGGTGAAGAAATATGTGGAGAATGACATTGATAAAGATGAGAGGAAGCAAACAGCCTTTCAGGAAACAAAACACAGCTGTTCCACAGGGTCAGGGCAGTGGCCAGTGTAAGGGAAAATAGTGTGCCATTGCTATTTGGCACTTCCGAGGTGTCTGTGTTGAGGGCACATTTGAAAATGTGTCTTCACAGATTGGATGCAAGATTATATATAGAAATATAGAAATAAATAAATATAGAAATGAACCGTCATTTTTTTAAAAGGATAGGGTTAAAAATGAGTCTAGACACCAGGAAGCAAAGTCAGCAATGACCTGCAGTGCTTCTTCAAATTCTTTGTTCTATGCACTTCTAACTGTTCAGTATTGTAGTTATGTGATACCTCTGTGCCTGATTTCTTTTACTTTTTAGGTGAAAGGATTGATACATGGGTCTGTAACAGCTTGAGTTGCCCAAATGTCTTACATTTAACGAGCTGCACTTTTATTTTTTACTAATCTTTCTCTTTTTTACAAAATACACTCAGATGATAACCTTGACCTTCTACCTAACGCCTTGATGACAAGACAGATTTTGATTGTCTGAGGAGGGAGAAGCTTCAGGCTTCTAGAAATCATGGCTAGAAGAGGAATCTGCCATACTCAAAAGCCATTGCTGCCTAGAACAGATCAGAGGGAGAGGACTTCCAAGTGCATGTGTGCTGGAGGGAGGAGAAACTGACCTCCTGTGAAGCTCAGCAGGGAATTTTCTCTCAGGAGAGGGGGCAGCAGGAATGGCAAGATGTAGTTTGCAGCTTTTAACAGATATTTGGGTTTCAGATGTGATTTTTAATGCCAGTTAAACGAAACCAGATCACACCAGTTGCCTTTATCTCATAGTGCTTTGTATCTTCTAAAGTCTGTGCATCTTCCCCATTCCCTGAGCATATTTAGGAGGCACTCCCAACAGACTACAATTGTAGCTTGTTTGACCAGGTTGATCAGCAAGCCTTGCAGAATAATCAAACGTTGCCCCAGATTCTTGTAAATTACTGTGGGGTTGTTTGAACATTGGAACACATTATCCAGAGAGATTATGAACTTTCTGTCCTTGGAGGTGTTCAAAATGCAACTGGACACAGTCCTGGGCAACCTGCTGTTGTTGGCCTTTCTTTGAGCAGGGGCTTTGGACTAAGTGGTCTCCAGAGATGCCTTCCAACCTCTGGATTCTATGGTATTTTCCCAGTTACATTTAGAGTTCTTGTGAACTGTCTGCTGCTGTCAAATACTTGGACATTTACAAGAAATAATGATGGATGCTGCTTCCTTGTGTTGCTGAAAGAGCTATTTTGCTGTTTTTAAACAGTTTCAAACAGTTAAATGTTAGTTTCAGTACAACAGTGTAATTCACTTGAGTCACAAACAGACTTTTTGTATATATCAAGTATGGCTTGATAACCAAAAAGGCCAATTTTCTTAATGGTCATTAGAGAGAAAAATAAATTTTATATTACAAGCTCTTCTATTCTATTTGTGCAAGCATGCACGAACACATGGCATCCTCAAGTAGGTAGCAGGAATGCATACTGTGAGGTGTTGAGCATATACAAAGTGAAAATATAAAAGCCTTCTCAAAAGCAACCTGCAATCCAAATATGTCATTTGAAAACTCTGGCACAACTGTAAAGAAATTCCAAATTACATAGTAAAGAAAAAACCCAGTGCTACTACAGCCAATTAACTACAGGATCTACATGATAAATCTTTAATCTGAAATTAGCAATGTATGTATTGAGTGGCTCAAGATGAGCATGCTACTCTTACAGAAGCCTTGTACATGTGAAACCTGTCATCTCATATTAGAAGACAAATGACATTTTGAGGTATTATATAAATAATAGAATCACATGGCCACCTGATCTTAGTTATTTCTTAGTGAAGGGTAAGACATTTCAAACATCCTTTTATTCTGAATTGTAGAGCTATAATTCTCCTGAACTGGCAGCACAAGCTGTTCAGGAAACATTCTGCTGAAGCTGAGTAGCTCTGAAGGTTTGGAGTGAATTCCTGGTCCATTTGAAATCAATGGGAGTGGTGTCCCTGGCTTAAATCAAGCAAAGATTTTCAACCCTATTGCCTGGGAAGCAGTGCCTCTGGCTCATGTTTTATAAAGGAGGTGTCTTACCAGGGTAATAGAATTTATGTATCTGTTCTCATGTATTCATTAGCAAATTCTGCTAAAGCAAACATAGAATTTGGTCTGATGTTCTTGGTTTGGATTACCTGCCCAGCTTGGGTTTAGCCTTCAAGAAGATGCTTTGTGCCATGAGTGACAGAAGTAATGAAACTAGATTTGCTGGTTGTTCACATCTACAACACCATTACACAGCAATGACACCAAACTGAGCAGCTTCACCTCGGACCATACAGAGCTCTGGAGCTCTGTATATGCAGACCAGCAAGGAAATACAACTCTGCTGATGGCGTGACTGATTGCTCCTATGCAACATTTCAGCTAAGCCTGCTTTTCTGTCAAGAGGCAGGTGCTAGTTCAGACCTTTCTCATCAAATCTCATCAACTGATTTTCATGAAATATATAGGAACTTCCTAATCTTTGAAGTTTGTTGTCCTCTAGCAAGTATGGTTGAAGCTGGACAACAGATTCAGAAGATCTTTGCAGTGTCAGGTAGAGAGGAGGAAGGCATCAGCTCTGTTTTGAAATGGAGTGACAAACTAGTGGTGGCATAATTTTTTCTTGTCCCTTTATTGAAAACATCAGTGAGTACAGATCAATCTGTTTCACACAGATGTGGATTCAAAACTGGCAAAAACAAGGTAGCCATTCTAAACAAGTTTAATGAGAAGAATAATTTTTCATAGAACCTTAAGAGGAGTATTGCTTAAGATATAAAAATGATAGGGTTCCTGTGCTCTGCAGTAGAGAGCAAACAAAGACTTTCTTGAATTAACTCTGAATGAATTCTATAGTATCTATTTGGAATTCAGGTGGAATTTCAGACCATTTGTTCAGAATAGACCAAAGCTTATAACTGAAGTCAATTAGTTGTACCTGGTGACACTACATGTGGTTGTGGTCCTCTTTCATAAGATGGTTAGGATGTGGACAGTGGAAGACAACCAGGAATTCATAGGACTTATGAAATATACAATAGAGCATGTCTGAAGCTACCTACCACCTCCTTCTGTAAGAGATGGATGGGTCTGTGTCTCCATTTCTCACTTGTCCTTCTCTGTGTGCAGGGAAAGGTAAAAGCCTTTCATCCCAAATCTGATAGAGGTTCTTTTGGGGATGATTTGCATCAAAAAGTTAATCAGTTTAAGTTGTATTTTGCTGTGAGGAAAAAGTTGTGAGAGAAACAGGTAGGAAGATACGATACGGCCAAAACAAATTAAAGTATGCATATCAAGTTTTATTCTCAATAAGTTTTAAAATAGGTAGATTCAGTCTTATTTTTCAATAGCAAAGATTTTTATTTGGGGGCAACAAATTTCAACCCCATCCTCCTGCAGCTGCTCACTTGTCAGACGTTTCAATCTGATGAGAGCACACACCTTTGCTTTGTGTGTGTGTGTGTGTATTGTCCCCTCCCTTGGCCTTTTGCCTGCAAGTCCTTTCTAGCCCAGGAATGTATTTTATAGCAAAGGTGTAATGTCATTTTTCTACATGTCATGTCTGTCAAGGGAAACGTGTCAGAGGTGTAATATTTGCCCAGGTGTACCTGTGATAGTCTGAGGAGGGTGGGAAAGAGGAAGGGAGAGAGAGTGTGATCATCTGAGCTCCGTACAGAGCTGTCTGTGTGTCAGCTAACATCCCTCTGGCTAGGGCTATCAGTGATTCCTAATTTCCTTGCTCGAAACAGTGCACTTCAGGTAATCTTTTTTACTTGCCTGCATCTTAGGCAGCCTTTAAAGATCAAGGTGTTTGGGTGTTAGTTTTTCTGCCACTTGTCTCACTCAACATAATAGAAAAAACAAGAGCAGTTTGGTTTTTTTAAGAGACAGGATTAACATCCCAGGAATTTTTGTCTCTTTGCAGTTCTCATTTTCAGTATTTCTACTGTGTTCCAGATGCAAATTACAGGGAGTGTAATGTATTTATCCATTTGGCTACTTATATAGTAATGTGAATTACTATATATAGTTTTTGATAATGACACCAAGTTCTAGCCAGCATTGTCCTATTTGGCTGAAAATTTCCTGTGTGGAAAAATTTCCTTGCCATCTTAAACATGCTGGGCTATGTTCTGGTCTTAACTGTACAGACTTAAATTTGGACTAAAACTGGTTAATCTAATGCAGATTTAAATTCAAGCAACAGAGACAAGATTTTGCCTCATCTCTAATATTGACCTCAGCTCTATCTCCTCATGCCAATTGCTATCTTGACACAGAAACCATTTCCTCTGTTATTCCTGACATCTGAAAGAGTTTTTACGTACTTCTCTGTGTCCTTCACTTTCTTTCTCAATGGAAATCTCATTTAAAAACATGATGTTTTTCTTTTCCCTATGGTTCTTAATGTTATTTCCTGCTGCTCTCATCTATTATTTAGTTTAAGCTCTAGTATTTTGGGTAGAATTACAAAATTAACATATAGGATATGCTAAAATGGACCCAAACCCATTTTCCAAACCAAAATGCCCTCTGATCCTGAGAGTACTGTACCCAGATATGCAGAACAAGAGGAATTCAACTGGGATAAGGATGATGAGGATCCCTGATGGATAGATCTAATGAAGGAAAGATGCAGCACTCATTTTGGAGAATGGTAGGTCACACTTAACTTGTCCTTCCAGCAAGAGCTTTGTGAGGGTCTGGATAAAGAAATTAGGAGTGTAGAACACCATGGAAACCTTCAAGACCACCACAACAGAGGGAGGAGGGTTGGGAGGAAAAAGAAAGAAATGTTGTGGAATATTTTGGCTTTGAGCAATGAAGTAAATACCAGAGCAGTGTTAAAGCTAAGAGCATTACTGACACAGCTCCGTCCCTTCACAATAGCTCATAGGTATTCCAAGTGAATTTGTTATATTTCCAGACTTACATATTTCTGCAATTCCACTTTGTGTGTACCGAATACCAAAGGCACATCGATCCTCATGTTGTTGTCCATTACCTACTCTGTGTTGAAAATATATAGCCACATCAGGTTGATTTTTTCCAAACACTTTCTTTAGAATAATGAGTTTCTTCTCCATTTGTGTAATAGTACATCTCTGTTTACGTAGGATTTTTGAATGTAGCACTATAAACCTTTTTGTTTGTTTGCTTGCTTACAAGTCAATACTATTGATGCTTTCTCTTTTCAATTTTTTTCCTGTCCTATTTTAAAGAGGTGTCTGCAGGCAAGAAAAAGACCTTATGCCTTGTAATCCGTTTCTCATGTCTTGGTATATACATCATTCTGTAGTAAAGTATTTATACTTGCTGTCTTCATATAAATACACACACACACACATAAGTATATTGAGAGTAGTTCTTTCTATGGACTAATTAATTTCATGTTTAAAAAATGTTTAGTGCTGATAAGCGAATAATTAGCGGAAGTATTTATAATTTTTACTAAGTTTTTGAAGAGGAATTTCTCTGTTAGAAAAGGGAAATTAATCTCTTTTCACACCCTCATTCTCTTGTGTTTTCAGAATTTCCACAATTATTTCTTGAGAGGAAATTGTGGGGCCTGAAGACGGGAGAAGTTGAGACCCCATCTCTAAACTGAACTGCTTGCAGTTTCTCCCTCATTGGATAGTTTATTTTTTGCTATGTTAGGGCTGGGTTCCAATATCTTATCCCTAGTTTAGCACCAAAAGTATACAGTGGGGCTGGCTTACCCCAGACTTTTGTGTGTGTATTTGCAGTGTTGGCATTGGTTTCCTCCGTTGTCTGATAGAACACTCAAGAAACAAATATAGCTTGTCCAAAATACACATATGATAACTACCCTGAACACACACATTTTGCTATTATTCCCACATACGTGTGAATAAGTTTTGGCAGAGCAGAGAGCTTGTTTGGCCTGCTCTGTATTTGGGCAAGTAGGAGAACTCTTGTAGTTTCTCCCTTTTATGTTTTTATTTATTAATCATATTGTTCTTTCAAGCCACAGAAAGAAACCCTAAACGCTATCACAAATGGCAAAGATGATTATCAGTGACTAATATCCTTGCTACAATAAACTTTACCAAACCCTAGCACAAGACATAAATAATACAAAAGGCCCTCTCATATTCTGGGGGACTGCTATGAACACTGTAATAATTGTTCCACAGTTAATGGTACAAAAACTCAATAACACTTAAGAACCTCCATATTGGATTTGATTCAAAGCCAGCTGGAGCTATTCCATTAAATCAGAGTGGTTTAGATTATGTCCCAAAAATAGGTGGGTTAAGTTTTCATGTTCAGTTTGCTCTTTTCCTCCCTCTTGAACTTGTTCTTAGCAGCTGAGAGAGAGATACTTGAAGGGGTAAATAACCACTTGAGTGGTTATGAGATGACATGGTTGTATTAACTCTGTGTTTAGAAAATCGTGTCTGTGTGCAGGTCTGTGCCTGGAGCCCTAAGCATAATGCTCTGATCTTACTGGGGAGAAGGAGTCAGCCTCTCATGGTCAACCAAATAATCTAATAATTGTGGCTTTCTGAACACTGAAGCAGATGCAAAGCCTCAAATTAACCAAAAGGAGGTGCTGGGGGGTACAGGTAGAAATAGCCGTTTCACTTTTCTCAGGACTGCAATCAGCTGAATGCATCTTTTCTTCTATGTGGTATGTGTGTGAATGGTGTGATACACAGCAACTGATTAAATTTTGGCCTTTGGATCTAAGCACCCTTTTCAGGTTGGATACTGATTCAATAGCAAATCTGATTTAGGTGATGGAAAGTTAATGAACTTCATCTAATCTGGGCAGGTGAGTTTGGCTGCTTATTTTGTTTGTTTGTTTGTTTGTTTCTTTTATACTAAGTGTTCTGTACGACAGTAAAATACAGAGAAATGGTTAAAACTCTCAAATTGAAGTGTCACAACATTCAGCTTCGTTGACTGCCTCTACCAGGTGTGAGATTGGGTGCACTCTTGGCTGCACATTGTGAGTGGTGTGCAATTCAGCAGTGAATACAAATAAAGGATGAGATTCTTCCAAGTTTTTATTAGCAGTAGAGCTCATCGTTACACTCAAAAATTAAGACTTGATCTGGCAAATTTGTAGGTGATGCCAGCAAGATTTAACAAATGGCCATGTTCCTAAGCTACTTGGGGCATTATTTCTACTGGCATATGTAGGTGAAGGACTGGGAACATTAAAATAGCTGACTGAAGCCTATCAGGCAGTGAGAAAACAGTGTGTGGTCCTTACACCCCAGAGGGACTGCGGGTTCATTCTCCTGTTTAAAAAGCTGGAGAAGACCTATCTCAAGGACTTAAGGGAAGATATTGTTTTTGGCAGTGTTGAACATGAAGCTGAAAGGGGGATATATATATATATTTACAGGCAATATTATGTATAAATGGTATCTATTATAAAAACAGAAATTCGATCAGCTTTGCATTATTTTGGGTAATTCTGTTTTCTTCTACTGATGTAAAAAATTAGTGGGAAGATCTGTTCCTTGCATGGGGTCTCTTTCATTTTCTGGGAAAGAACTGCAATTAGCAAAAGCTTGCCCCTACTAAGTTAGGGGTAAAACTCACTGTCTTCAGGTTTTATCCTGAGAAACAACGAGTTGGTTTAAAAAAGAAAATTATTAAAATACCTTTAGAAGCTTTATCTGTGAAAAATGTGGCAGAGAGCAGCTAGAACGTGTCACAGCAAGAGGTGACCTTTCTCATTTATCCCAGTAAAATAATCAGAAATACAGTGAACTGCCCATATTCTGAAATTAGGCACAGCACCTCATGAGATTTTAGTACTACATAGGGAGGCAGAGTGCCCATAAAGACAGCAACTGCAAAGTATATTAATGCACTTTCCTTTTCAAATTACATGCAGGTGAAAATCTTTTACCACTTAAAAAAGTGTTAACTTGTGGTTTGTTTTACACTTTATTTTGGTTGTTTTATGACTGCAGGGATCTCCTTAAAGCTTTGAAGTGTCCCTTAGCTGTCTCTTCAGCTTCCTTCCCTAACAGGGAAACACTTCTAGACAGAGGATGTGTTTTACATACAAAAAAGTCTTCAGCAAAGTTCCAAAAATCAGCTTATTTTTATAGTTTCCAAGAAGAAGGCTAACAATTTCAAATAGACACAACTTTTGAGTCAGGCCCTGGAAATCACACTACTAGTTCTTGGTTCTCTGTGTTACCTTAAGATCCTATTTCCCTGCAGGGGTTTTTGTTTGTTTGTTTGATTGGGATTTTTTTGGTTTGGTTGGTTTGGTTTTTGCTGTTATCGTTTTTTGCTTGTTTGGTTGGTTTGTTTGTCTTTTTCATAACCATATGAGCTAAAAGCTGGCTCGTCATTTAAATAATACCTGCAGTTAATCTCATAATCTGCCTGAATCCAGAATCTTGTGCTTTAAGGGTAGCACTCTCTCAAGAACTGAAACGAACAAAAATCCTTTGAAAATCATCCTACAGAATTGTTTATTAAAGTAATACTTGCTTTGAAGTTCATCACACTTTGTAGCCTGAGTGAGAATAAGGCCTAAGCAGGGATTTTAACGTTCAGTAACAAATTATTATCTGAGAAAAGTGTCACTTGACAAAACTATTTCATATTAATCACTAGGAACGAAATTCCTTCAACAAAGCACATTTATTTCATGGTGTAATAAATGTGGGGATTTAATGTCATAGGAACCGCACAGTTGAAATTACTTTTAAGGAAAGTCCTGCACACGGACAGGCACTCACGGTCTTCAAGAACTTCCTCTCCATGATTTGACCTGTTAGAGACTGATATTGGATAGTTTGTCACCAATTTTCCTCCATTATAGAACTTTATATGATCGTATTTAAACAAACATGACTTGAAAGCAAGATTTTGCTATTTTACCCTGCTGAGCACTCAGAAAGCTTGCATGGTAGTGAGAAACACTTCTCATGGATATATTAAGTGCTACCATCTGTTTGGATTGTTTTGAAATGTATTTTTGGGCCAAAGCCTGCCCTTGTGAGGATCCAGTTTAACATGAAAGTCTCAGCAGTTCCCTGAATGTGAATAAGGCAGCAAAACTCACTCCTTTCATGCCTCCCAATCGTGCCCTCTAATTTAGCTACAATAACTTGAACTGAAGCAGAGAAGCAGCACCAAAAATTGAGCCCTTGATTATGCTGATGACTGCCTTACTCCACACAAGAGGTTGCACTGATTTCAAGGGCTTTTTTTTTCCACTGAGACTGATATTGCATCAGGCAACAGAATGTGGTTAAAGTGCAGAAACAGTGATATTTATTTTGGTTGCTCTTTATTTAAACTTTGTACATTTTTTTTCTCCTGAGACCTGAAATGAAAAATAAAAAAAAAATTTAAAAAAAAAATTTTAAAAAGGAAATTTGGAAGTGAAATTTGTACACAAAGTTTTGTTGTCTAGGCACAGCAAAATAACTTTAGAATACTATATAAGGTGACAGTATTTTTGCCACACTTCAGACTTTCTGCCTGCACAGATACATTTTGAATGAAGTTACTTTGTCAAAATTTATGACATTTGGCATTACAATTTCTATCTGTTAAAAGCCAAACTTTATTTTTAGTCCTTAACATCGTGTTAACATTAGAATTAACATATACACAGGAATAGCCAGTTAATTTATCTCACGTTTTTTCTCCTGAAACACCACTTTCTTTTGTATCTGAAATAGTCTCTGTTTTCTCGTATCCTAAATTCTATACTGTAGTCTTGATTTTGGCTTGCATGTAAATAATAATGATGTTTTTTCAATATTGTCTTTTTGTTTTTTCCTCTTATTTTGATACATACCAGGGGAACAAAATCCAAAGCAATCATAGAAGTTAATGTGTAGTGTATCTTTGTAGCTCTTTCAAGATATTGCTGTGCAGAAGTAGAGAATGTAGTCTAATCACTTTCCCATATACTTCCTATACCCATGTATGACTTTCTTAGTGTTAAGTAATTACACCCCACAGTAACCCCATCCTTAAAGATGTATCACTGAGTTTTGATACATCCTTAACTACTCCATACATTTTCCCCTATTTTTCTGAATTTGTTTTCCTTTGAAAGAAATGGCAAGGAAGAAAAGGGAAGCATGAAAGGGAAGCAAAGAAATGTCACATTTTTAGCATTCCTGGGAGCACTACTCATCCCTTACAGGGATGGTGCAGTTGAAGCCACATTATTGGTGTGGTACGAACGCTGCAATTTCTTCTTGAGCAGTGCCTCCGGCACAGGCCAGCTGCTGCTGGCTCTGCTCCAACAGCTTCCATTTGTTTATATTTAAATAAACTTAGAACACCCAAATTCTGTGAGTTTGTGTCACCTGCAGACTAGCACTCTTCTTCCTCAAGCCTTGTCTGACACAATTCCTAGCTCAGCCACTGGGTTTGTAGCTGTTGATAGGAATGAGATGTGGTAGGGCAATGTTTCCAAAAGCTGCTGGCTAATTTGGGAGCCTGTGTCTCCATTAGGGATGGCAGGCACTTAGAAGTCAAAGTCCATGAGGAGGTTAGTGTGCCCAGCTGTGCTTTGATAGGGGACCCTTCATACCTTAGCTTGGAATAATTGCTGGTTCTTTTTTGCCTCATTTCCAAGGCAATTCCAATTGAGGAGCCCAAGCTTCATCACCTCCACTTGCCAGACAACTTCTCTTCTAGGCTGCCTGCAGCAGACCTTGCTAGTGAAGCCTCCTCTTTCACCTGTGATTGAAGGGAAACAGCATTTCATCACAGATATGTCTGTGACTGAGCTCTGCTAAGTTTTTGAGCTGCTCTAATGGAACTGTGTGTCTGAGCCCTTGGCATCTAACTCCTTTGCCTCCTTTCTGAGCCGGATTAATCCATTTCAGTTTTTTTCTCCATGCTGATTACTGAAGGTCTAGTTTGACGTATTCAAATAGGATAGAGACTAACCAGCAGTGATTGCTGTGGTGCTTAATTAAAGGGAGGACTGGCCTGGAGAAGGGAATGAGTTCTGGCATTGAATCAATTCTTTGGCATTGAATCTACTCTTGTCTACTTTTTGTGAAGAAAAAAAAAAAATACAGATCTACACCTTTTTTTACACTAAATATTGTGTCCTGACTCGCCATTCTGGCAGCCTGGGGAACTTTTGAAGTTTGAAATTATGGAGTGTTCATCAGCAAAGTTTGAAACCTAAGATGTAGCAGACTAAACTGGCCCACTAAATTGTGGGATAAGTTACATGAGGCAGGATAGCTTCTATACTGACAAGCTGGAAGGATATAGCCAGAGAAGGAAAGTCAACCACGAAGTAGCTGGAGTGGAAGAGCACGTTCAAAGCAGCTCTCTGGCTTTATACTGAAATACTGTCCAGAGTCCCCGTTTGTGTAGTGAAGTGGAACTGTGGTTGCATACATGACAAAATAAAGTTTGTAGATAGCAATAATGTCATTACCAGCTTTCCAGCTTTCAGGTGCACAGTTTTATCTCTAGACCGCTGCCACCAGAAGTGTTTTCTGTAAGCTGTGAAGGAAAGTTGCACGTACCTGACAGTGTACTTGTCCTAGTGTCAGTAAAACATACTGGCTTTGTCTCAGAACTTTGTTTTCATAGTTTTCGACACTCTTCTCTGCGTGTCATAACCACACCAGGCAGCACCATGCTGGCCACCTCTGCAAGTGGCTCCATATTCCTTGACATGGACTGAGGATGCATTTTGGGTGGCCTGAGGAAAACCCAGCTGGGAAGGCCTGTTAAGAGCGTAGTGCTTCCCTCACACTGTGTATACTTCGTTGAGCTGCAGATAATGTTCTCTGGCAAAAAGGGACAAGAACAGACTGGGATCACCTATCAGAGCTCTGGGATAGCTGAGGCTTTTGCTCAGGCAGGCGTAAGCAACCTCCATTGTGGGCATCAGACAAACTCCTGGCACCGTGTATCTGCAGTTTCATATGAGAGCTCGTGGTGTGAATGGCATCACCTGAGCCAGAGAATAAGAAGGCGTTTTTTGTTTGCTTGCTTGTGGTCAACCTTCTTTGACCAAGCAATATAAACACACACAAGCTTGATCGTTGTAAAAATAAATACAGGGCTATGTCTTACAATCCACTTGGGAACTGGATCTGGTCCAGAATGTGGCAGCTTGCTCGTTATTTGACATGGTCTCTCCCTCAAGTGCTTGCAGCCAAAGCTCCTGTGCTGGCTGATCTCTGACTTTGGGGCAGAGTTTATTTTATTCCTTTATTTATTTTTTTTTCTCTCGCAGTCATAATCTTAGCCATAAATGGAACAGGACTTTCCTCTTGCTGTGAAGGATGCTGCCTCGTTTGTCCTTTGGGGCTTTCCAAGCAAGAGTCACAGCTTCAATGTTCACTCACTCCCTGCTCCTGAAATAGTTTGTGGCTCTAAGCCATCTTTTTTTAAAGGTGATGATAGGGATGGGAGCTAGGGGAGAGAAACTCATGTGTGGTGGGAATAGGAATGTGAGCCTGGGATGTCTGTTTTAGTTGGCAGAGGGTTGTTTTGGACCTGTCTGCTTGAGCCAAATTCATTGCTGTCCAAACTACAATATGAGACATGCACATCTTGACCAGCAATGGTGCCAAGCTCCCCAGCTTCTGTGGCAGTCCCCAGCCTCAGGGAGGATCCCTCATGAAGAGGGTCTCAGCAATACTTAAGCTGAGCCCTTGGTGACCAAAATGCTCAGGTGCTCCCAAATGACCATGTGTTTTCATAAGTGCTAGGTCAAACATTTCTGCTGAAATGAAACCTCATTATGAGGTTACTGTGTCATGCCTTGCTTGAAATGAGAATTTTTTATTTTGTGTGTGTGTGTGTGTGTGTGCTGCAAGGGAGTGAGAGGGAAAAGTCCCACGGAGAAATAAAGCAGAAGTTTCCCTTTCCTGGATGGTCAAGGTCTGATCTCTAGGGGTGAATCTGTCACATCCTGCCTCTGAGGTTGACAGGGGTAGTACAGATCCATTTCCCTGTAGCCAAAATCAAAATACTGTTGCAAATAGTCCCAGGGAAGATTTTACCTGTCTTGTCTGGCCAAATGCAGTGCTGTTTAGTGCTTCTCACCCCTGGGAGATCTGTGAAGACCTATATAGAAAACAGGAGAAAAGGTTTATTCTTCAAAATGTATTGACTTCCTTTAAACTACCTGGGCTGTGAACCTTCAGAAGGTGAAGAATGTGGTTTATAAAACATATTTCCTCTCCCAGGTGGGTTTTAATAAGATCATTCAGCTTTAGAGTCTAGCCCCTTGGCTGAATTTCATTTCAACCCCAGATTACATACAGTATAAGGACCAGTCATACTGCACCATCTCTTGGAAGTTGCTGAGCACCTCATGTTGACTGTTAACCATCCCCAGTCCATGGCTGATGCTATCCTCTTTGTATGAAAGATGTGGCATAGGTGAAAATGGTTATTAGAGAATACATTATGTATTCTTAAATCTCAGTGAAACTATGTAGCATTTTGAATTTTCAGTGACACAGACTGCTGTGAGCTATGCTGTCATAAATTCAACTTTTTCAGAAGAGATTCTGGATTCAGAAGAACTGAATTTTTTCGTTTAGTGCTGTTATTTTTTCTGTACAGTTAAAACTAAAAAACAGGAGGAGCTTAGGGAACTTCAGGGTTTGGTGGTTTTTTGTGTCAAACAGAGGTATTATTTTCTTCCAATTCTAACATAGCCTGTGATGCTTAAATATTGTGTTGATACTGTGCTTAGTTGTTGAACTTTTCTGAGGCTTGAGTTGACTGAACTCCCTAATTCAAGGAACAAAGTGAACTCAAAGGTTTCATTTTAGCACCATTCGGGAGTGTGGATATTTAAACAACTTAGGAATGCAAAATTTCATTCTTTTAACTCTGTGGGTGCTTCGTTAGAAAAAGTGGCTTTTAGTAATTACAGGTTGCAAATCACAATCAAATTTACTGTTTCAGTTAAACCTGTTTATAAGGCCTGACCTTGTTACATAAATTACCAACAACAAACTGGACATGTTATCTGTTTGCTCAGTGGAAGCAGTTTGCTGGAAGCCCTCTTCAGTTTGTGTTGGTGAGTGCATGGAGCTACACTTGAGACCTTGGCCTGGTTGGGAGCCCAGGTGCAATGAATCCCTGGTCAGTGCCATGGCACCAAAAGGAGTTGCACCCACTGGGACTTGCTCCCAAATCTGGTTCCCACTTGGCTGCCAGTGGTAACCATGGAGACATTTTGTACTAGAACCACTCATTTTAAATATTAGATTTCAGCCTTTGAGCATATATTGGAAGTTTACAGTTGCTGTTGCTTTAGAACATCTGCTTTTTCATAGGAGGGAAAAAATGCTTCAGGAAAGTTAAAAAGCCTAAATGATAGAGTTGGCATTGCAAGTTTGTTACAGTAGTAACCAGTTACGTAGCATAGAAGGGTCCATATATAAAGACTTTAATATTATTTAATAAATTATGGTGGATTTTATAGCATACCTAATAATAACATTAAATATTTCTGCATTTAACAGGCACACACATTGTTTTACAATATTTTTGTGTTATATGCTTTGCAACAGCTTGTTATAGCTTCATCTGTTAGGCATTTACTATGCATTCACTTTATTTCTTCAGGAAAAAAGGAATGCTTTCTAATAAGATGCGAAGGAATGTAGCTGCATCTAATGACTGGCTAACAAATATGATCAAGAATTTATGAAAAATGTCAAAATTTAAAGCTGTATTTACATACAGGCACAACCCACAAGGAGCAGGGCTTGTCTTTTGGCATCTACTTCAAAGCTCTCCTAAAAAAAATGACCTTTAATAAGGTGGCTTTACCCTGTCAGTCATCGTTGCCTGTGGTGTGTGTGTAGTACTGTTGCTTTTGCTGGGCTGGGTTCCTGCTATGGCTGGGGTGATAAAACAGCTTTAATGAAGAAACAGCCTTGGCCTTTGGTACCAGGGGTGACTGAGACTGCCAAGTAGTGCATTACAGGGAAGGTATTTTCTGTCAGGACACAGACTAGTTTTAGTTTTAATGACTGTTAGCTTTTCCAAATCTCATGCAACAAAGTAGACCCCTGCCTTCCTCACTTCCCATATTCACAGTGCTTGCCAAGCTGTGGAGTGAGCAGTTCAGTTGTTCTTTGAAAGCAGCATCTGCTGGAAGAATTGCTATGATGGGTTGTCTGGCAGACTCAGCTTCATGAGTGTCAGGCTGTTCATTGCAGAGCACTGACTGTCTTTAGCATCTATTTGTTTCAAAGGGCAGAGATCAGTCTTCTGTCACCAACAGGTGAGATGGTTTTGTTGAATAGCACTTTAGAATAAATGAATCTGATATTATTGAAAAGTTCTGTGCATGCAGTACTTGTAGAAGGCTTAGTCGGGGAGCTTTGTTTCTTGTTTTTTTCCTCCACAAGGCAGAGATTCACAGTTGACATCCATTGTTAAATTCCGGGAAAATTACTAATACCATCAGAAAAGAAAAAAAAATCTGAATATTTAGGACAAGGGTCTAATTGCAGGTAATATTTTGATGAAGTTTTATGCTTTGTGAATCTGGAACTACAAGATGTTTCATTCCCATGATTAAATAAGAGACCAGCCAGTGATTCCTAGCTGATGACAGCAATTTCTCCTGCTTGTAATCCCACTGTGATTGGTGGGACTCCCACAGTGTGAGATACTTCTCTGCCTGAGTGCAGGTACCACCACCTGAGTCTGTTATAACACCTGGAGCATCTGTATCCTTCTCCAGCTGTCACTGACTATGCTATGAGGGTGGATGTAAGTTAGAGGACTCTTAACCCAGGTATGTGCTGCACACTGGCAAGTTTTTGCCCCACCAGAGATGGTAAATAGGGAGCCAGTTGTTTCCATGGCCAAGTCCTAACTGGGGAGGAAATCTGTGGTCAGTAGGAAGAAGACACAGGAAGGATTCTTGGGTTTTATCCAGTTCTTTCCACCCCAAATATTTCCACAGGCTGAACACTATTAACCAGAGTAGAGTTTGATGACTTGGAGACACCAAGACACTAAAGAGTTAAAGCAGAGATTTTTGAAGCATGAGTAACTGATATTTGTCTTCCAGGGCTGCTGGATACAAGGTTCCATCTTTAAGTGCCTAAATATGGATGTTGGTGCCTTGCTTCAGGCAATTGGGTTTGCAAATACAGGTACTGGGGATTTGCCAGGAATAGAATTTGGATGTCTTGACTTTGTGGTTTTAAGTCCTACGCAGTGTTTCTTCTTCTCAGTACAATGCATACTGTGTTTATTCACACTGAGAGCAAAACTGATGCTTTCAGAGGGAAAATGGTTTATAATGATGCATCAGAATATGTAGATTTTGGGGGGTCTTGTTTTGGGGGTTCTCTGTTGTTGGAGAAGAGGTGTTTTATTTTTTTCAGTTCATCCATTTCTTGGGTGATGCCCTCTAGAAGGGAAGAGTTTCCTGAGATGACTCCTTTTGCTGTGTTAATGGGTAAAAAAGTGACCTTGATGTTTCTGAACCAGAGAGTGTAACTGCCCAGACTGGATTAGAGTCCTCCTATGCAGAAGAGCAGAGCAGTTTCTGCTCTCCATGGAAATAAATAAACATCTTGCCACCCTGAATCAAAGCACTCACATAAGCAGGCATACTCTGCCTCTGAAACATCAAGAAAAAAATGGGAAGAACTAGGTAGAAGGAAAGGGAAGGACTCATGTCCTTGCTTTCCTTCTGGCTTCTGAGGTTTTGGTGCAGTCTAAGATAAAGAAATCAAATAAATTGGATTTCTGGAAAATGACTGTTGTGCCTGAGTTAGGCAGATGCCTGGCACGGATAATCCTGGAAAGTTCCTCTCTGCCTGCTAAAGCTTTGAGAGTCTGAAGCATATTTGGAGAAGGCATACCTTGAGAGAATTTACCTCTAATGAGTGTCCAGTGAATGTGCCTAAGATGAGAGTCCTCTGTAGAGTTAGGAATTGGCCCAAAGCAGAAATTAGTGCAGGCATATCAGAAGTATGATATGGGCAATCCTCCCCCAATGCTTTACGTTCCTGCTCTGGAGCATGTGGTTGTGAGAACTTCTCCATTAAAAGTTTATTACTTTTTTTTTATTCTTCTTCTTTGCAGACAAATTGTTTTTCCTCCATCGCTTTATTCTGGGAAAGAGCTGAACTGTTCTAACTGAAACTTTCCCAAATAATTCATCCCAAAGACAGGCAGACATTGGCTAGGAAAATATAAAACCAAGCATGGAGAGTTTGGCAATGCCTTCAGTAAATGAAAGCTGAGTTTCTTAATGGAAAGTGTCAGGCACCCTCAGCCATAAGTAGTACTAAAGTGCAACCTATAATTATGCAAATGAGGAGAGGGAGGTTTTGCCAACTGGACCCGTTTCCCAAACATTGCGTTCACTTTTAAGAATCTGGAGTAGTTGCATGAGATTTAACAAGGTGGTTATAAAATTAGGTCTTGAGTGCAACTGAGCTGCCACTTGCAGCTATGAACAGCTGAAGTCTCTGATGAAAAGTGTTGGGTCAAATTCAGCCCCAGTGAGTCCTGCAGAACTGGGACCATGAGGGGCTTTAGATAGTTTGGCAAGGATATTTTTTTCAAGTGGTGGTAGAAACCAGTTGTCTCCTGATTGTCATAGTTTTTGTAAAAAAGGTAGGAGTTAAAACTGACAGGTTGTGAAAGGCAATTTTGATGAATGGGGATTAAAAGAGGTAATCACTGCTGCTGGGATTGGGATTTTGCATTGTCAGCAATGAAGTGACCAGGAAATACTTTCTTTTATCTCTACTACAAATATAATTTGACTCCTGGGGAGTTTCTCCTCCACAGGAGCAGAAATTTGACAAAGGTGGAAAAAGGTTACTGTAATAAATGTAGTGATCTGGGAATGGTGGTTGATATGTCTTATTTATGAGGTTAAGATAAAGGCATTAAGAAAAGCTGCAACTGGGTTTTTACATTCTCCACAGACATTTGTGCCATGAAATAGGAACTGTCAAGGTCCTTCTAGACATCTTCCCCTAACTGGGTTTGGTGATTCCCTTGTTCCCCTCTGCTCTCTTCCTTTGGCACACATGGGTGTATTAGATGAGGAAAAAGTAATGTGATTTAGTTTGTTCAGTGCTCTTGAGGCTCTCTTCCCTCAGGTTTACAAAGGAGCTCAGAACAGATGCTCTGTAGACTGTTTGGGCCATCTGTCAAGTGGCGGTCTTCCACACACCATGATGTAGATGGTTTGTGCCAGTCCTCTTTCTCCAAAAGAAAGATGCCAGTGTTAACTAATCCATAAAGATCCCTTACACTGGGCATCCACCCAGTTACAGCAGTTTAAACCTCCATGGTGTCTTTAATGCTGTTTTTAATGTTGTTGCCTTGGTGCTCCATTTCCTCCCTGTGCAAACTCTGAGCTTTTATTGGAGTGCCAGGGAGAGAGCACAGCACCACGCCATCAGCACAGCAGAAACAGAGATCACAGTGGCAGTTCTGTGTTCAAAGTGTAGTTTCTGTTGTGGAAAACATCCCATTCCAGTGGAAGGGATTCTGTCAGATCTGCTCCTCTAGCTGTTTTTCCAGGATGTCATCCTTGCTAGAGAAATTGATGATGTTTTTGATGGTTTCAGCCCAAGTTTTGGTGGTCCAAGCTGTGCAGTGCTTTTTGAGTGTGAGTGTGATTACGATGAGGCCTGATGGCATCTATCTTGAAGAAAAGCCAGCCAAAATCCTTTGGGAATAAGTGTCTTGTGGGTGAGTGGCCAGGAGGCATTAATGCTGGGGGCAGGGAACAACCAAAACAGTAAGTCAGTCAATCACTTGGATTTCTAGAGGGGCAAGAAAGAAATTACTGAGCCATTAAAAGGGAAAGCAGGTAACAAATAGAAATGCCTTTCTCCTAATTTTTCAGCAGATGATCTTGTTTTAAACCAGATCCTCACCTGCTGTGGATCAGACTACTCCCTTGGAGCGTATGCTGATTTGCACCTGCTACAGATCTGGCAGTAGCAGGCTTGATTTTAAAAGGAAAATAATTGTTGTAGTGTAAAATCAGCTTAGTTTTGGATTAGAGAAGCTTTCATCGTTTCAGTCACTCTATAGAGTTTGCATGTACATGTTTATGAAGTTGCAGGCAGACACATACAAATTTCTTACTTGTCTGCCAGGTGAAATTGTATGATCATCTGCTCCACTGGCTGTTATGGAATATTCTCAGACTTCTCCCTAAGTGTTTTCCTGCATTATTTATTTTCATAGCAGTGGTTTTAAAAAGAAGTCTTACTAGACCCATTTGGCCCCATATCCTGTCCTTGGGTTTAACTCGTTCAGTTCCATCCTTCAGTATCAGTCAGGAATTAGGAGTATTGTGAGACCTAGGATACTGTTGTCTTATTAAGCTGCAGTTTAAGTTCTGCCGACAGAGAACATATCTTCTCCAGATCAGCCCCACAAAACTCAATATATCAGCTGGTGCTGATAAGGACTCCTCTATTCTGTGGTCTCAAGGAAATGTCTTGTCTTCTATCTTCTCCCTCTTTGCCTCATCACCCACCAGGATTTTTTTCCTACATGCAGCTGAGAAGTTGAAGATGATGCTGTTAATACAACATCATGTGTTGCCTGGATGCAGGCATATCCATAGACAGCGTAGAGCAAGCACATCATGCTGAGGGTTACTCACAACATCCCTGTAATGCAGCTGATTTACATTGGCCCAGGGGAAGGGGTGAACTGGAATAATGAGGAGGCTCTTAAACTTAACCACATCTCCTTCAAGGCAGAACAAAATATCCATACCATCTGATAGGAGAGAGGTGGTTCAACTCCCCCTGCTTTTTTAAGAAGGCAAAAACAATACACTGCATATTTACATAGAATCCCCTTAAGGACATCTGTCATGCTGGAGATTAAACTGAATGTCTCTCCCCAGTTTAATGTTATGCCTGCAGGCAGTCTAAGCCCAATAGATTTAGTTACTCTGCTCCAGATCCTAGATTACTAACACAGGCAGTTTTTATTCTTGCCCTTATTTTCCAGAAGCATAGAACCTTTGCTTGTAAATGACTGTCTTTGTGTGGGTTTTCTAGGCCACTTCCACTTATGTTTTGGAGCTTGGCCCTACATTGGATTTGTGGTTAGTGTTTTTTACATTAACTTCTAGGAGCTGCGCTTTCTTCGCTTCTATCTCCATATGGTGCATTAGGCAAGGTTTTCAACTAATTTCTCTCCCTTCGTTGTGAGACACGTCATAGAAGCTACATTGCCATCCATCACCTTTTATCCAGAAGAAGTTTGTGTTGCCTTTAGGATTTTAACTCCAACTGCCACTAAAAAGAGAACAAAAATTTGAATGTTATTATGTTTACTTTTAAAAACAAGTTTACTTTCCTTGCTCAAGGATTTACTCATTTTTGCTGTCCTGCTACAACTGAGCCTAGATGTCTGCTGCCTGCACCAGAGAATCATTTTTTTCTGCCTGCTTCCTTGCTTGTTTTCTCACTCTGTGTGGGCTGAATCATAGCTTGGTAAGCTTAGCCACAATGGCATTTGAAAATAGATATTAATTTGTGAAAGAAGAGAAGATACATTTGAAGGAGGAAGCTGCAGTGGTTGCTCCAGTGGGGACACCACTAGACCCCTTGACTTTACAGCCAGAGACATGTCTACATTAATGTAACCAAAGGAAAACAAACAACAGACTTCTTGGACACCTTCTGCAGGATGATGTTTCTGATTCTCAGTTTTCACCAGCTGGTTTCAAACAGTGAGCTAAACAGTAACTCTGTCACCAATGTCAAGATTCCCTCTGGCTCAGATGGGAGTGGGTTTTTATCAGGAGTTTGTTGGCAGGTGATTCATGAAGGGAGCAAAGGATTAACTCCTTTAAGTGACTGTTTATCAAGCCAGCTTTACTCATAAGATGTAAAGTTGAGTATTCTGCCACCAACTTTCATATTTGTGAGCTGAATGTCCCATCTTGTGGCAACTCCTGCATTCTACAGTGTTCAGTTTGCCCATGTATCCTTAAAGCAAACCCAATCGGTGAGTCAAATGTGAATCCCCATTTCACTTTTTCTCTTTGATAATTTTAAGGTACTGTTTAGTTGAAAATCCAATGCACATTTCCAAGTTCACAAGTCTTAGATCAGGTTCACCCAGTTAATCCTTTGAGCTCAGTCATTAATAAGAACAGATGAACAAGCCTCATAAGGGATCTCCCAAGTTGTTTCCAAATGAGTGGTCCATGGCCAGTGTTATGGCTCTGCCACATATACTGTCATTCTTTCCCCTTGCTGTCTGGTTATACTGTGAAACTTGAACCTCATCAGACAAGTGTAGTATTTGCTAGGGGACTTAAAACACCTCGTTAGCTATATAGGGGCTTTCAAGGCTCTTAACAGATTTCTCCATTAAACTCATAAATTTCTCCATAAATTCCATTTTATATTTGAATCCTAGTTAGTACCACCAACTGTGGCATCATCAAGAAATAAATTAAGGTTGTTAGGAGACTCTCCTTACCAGCCCTTCCTATTAAAGCTCAGTTGAACTGGCTTGCAGTAGGGTAGGTGCCTATATGCACGTCTCCATGCAGCACCTCCAGAGCCCCTCTCTTGCAAGGGACCTCTTTCCAGCTGTCTTTCCAGCTTTCCCTGTGCATCCAAAGGGCCCTTTCCTCACATTGCTTTCCTGTGCACTGCTGCTGTGTGGCTGATAATACTTTTCTCCAAAGCATATATATCTTAGCCTCAAAATGGTTAAACTGCATTGGGTTTGCATTAAAAAAAAAAAAGCAGCAGCAAAGCTATGCATGATGACTCTGTGAAAGAACAATGTTCTGGCACTCAGGAGCCACCCAAAACATAACATAATAGTTATTAGCCATATTCAGCAGGAGGCTGTCCAGTGCAGAGATCAGGGCAAAGGCTGCAACAATGAAAATGCTTTCCCCATAGTTTGTGCCAGAGTTACCTGGTCTACTGCCTTAGTGGAGGTTGTAATCCTGCATAAAGGATGAATGAAGTAGGATCGCTCCGTGTCTGTGTGCCATTTACCTGGATCTTGGGTCCATCTCTCTATAAAGTGTATGTTGGATAGAAGGACAAACTGGCAAAGGTGATCTTTAATCTTATTTAATCCAGATCAAATTAGAAAGCTGTATTATTATGCTTTGTGGAAGTATCAGCCAGTGAATATAAACCCAAGAGCAGTAATGGAGGTTGCAGCCTTCACAGCCAGGTATTTCCTTGCTCTGGAGTTCTTGAAAGAATCAGTCAAAGAGACAGAAAGGTCCTGGCTCTGAATTAAGCTGTGTAACTCTTGAAGTCAGTTTGGTGCATACATTGTTCTCTTCCCCTTCAATTACTCCGGGGCTTTTTTCTTTGAAATTTAAATATACCAAAGAAGCACCTTTTTAAAATTTCAATAGATGCATTTAAAATCTTATTAGCAATGGCAAAGTTATGGTGAGCATGTGCTTAATGCAAGGGATCTAGATCACCACTGCAAATCTGCAGAACTTTTGTGAGTTTGGGATGCTGCAGATTTGCACCAGCTGGGAGTGCATATTTACTTTTCCACCGGAGCATATGCTAACCCTGGCAAAGAATTTGAGCCCAGATTGTGAACTGCTTACTCAAAAAGATGAGCAGCTACTCATGAGGAGTTAAATTGACTTCAGTGGGCCTCTTAGATGAAGAACTCCTTACAGGTGAGAGTGTGGGGTTCACAATGCAGCCCTTATTTTTATCCAGTAAGTAGCTGCTGGTGGCTTTGCTCATTGCTTTACAATGAATGACCAGAGTGGATGATGAGATTTGGGACTAAAGGAATCAATACCTGCTAACTCAAAAAGAGAAAGAAAAATTCCCTTTACCTCAATTGCATTTACCTCCTTCTAAAGAGACATTCCTTCAGCTGCAAAGCAGCAAAAGCAGATATGTGGTTCTGTTTCATGAAGCCATCAAACATTATAAAAGTCAGTTATATAAATATTTGAGTCTGGTGACATTTGATTCCAGTGTTGTGTGGGCAGCCCGGTTTACAGCAGTGATTTCTAAACAGGCAATCCAGTTTTCCAGGTAATTAAAAATGTTTGCACAGGCTAGTAGATTTATCTTTTGAAACCATTTTAGCACTAGTGCTCTCCAGAGTGGTATCAGTTGACACAGTGCATAATCTAGAAGAGACTAATTGCTGCATGATTTCTAATTTTTCTGCAGTCATGTAAATGAGCTGAAGTCTGCACAGGTGGAGCCTATTAGAGTGAATGATTTTGCTCTCATGTTGTTATCTTCATTTGCTGTTGTCTTATCAACTCAAAGTAGGAAATCTGCTGTTGTGAAAAGCAGGCAAGGGAACAATGTCTGACTGAAAAGTCTTGTTTCATTATTTTTTAATTCATACGGTACTACCTGCCTAATGCAGTTTTCTGATTACCATGTGGGGCAGCCAGTAATGCAGTTTTATTCAAATAAGGGAAGCAGTGCTTTAATTTAAGCTAAGAAATCATCCACATTTCTTACCAGGCAACAAGGATTGTGATTCAATAATACATGAATTTAATAATGCATAATGGTAGACTTTGCAGGTACTAAATAGCAGTATCAGAATGAATTAGTATGCGGTGTTATTCTACAGGAGTCCATCTCCACACATGTGCTCCCGCTCTGTCTCTGCTTTGCCTTTCCATGAGCTATTTCACTCTCTGAGAGGGGAGATAAACAAATTAAGTGTCAGTTCCAGCAACATGCTATTACACATATCCTAAAGCCTTTTTTGGCTGCACAGGAAGGCCTTATAAAATTGGACCATGTGCAGCTGTCCAGTGGTATGTGAGAACCCAGCAAGAGTTACTACAGTGCAGTGAGAGGGAGACAAGCAATGCTGTTACCCATCAAGGATGTCCTCAGGAGCACCAGGCAATAAAGGACATGGAGCTCAGCAAACATCATCCCCTACTGTCGTCCTGGAAGCACTTTAATATTATGCAACTCCATCACCAAGTTCACTGCCCATTGCTTCTCTTTAGAGAGTCATCCCAAGATACAAACACTATGCAAGTTACAAGTTTGGTGCTTGTTTCAAGCCTAAATAAAATCTTTCCCTGATGCTTTACCCCAGCGTGTTTCAGATAACAATCACAGTTTTAATGTGCTGTGTTGTTATCTATATTCAAGCTAACTTAGGTTGATCTGTCTTGGGTATTCATAAGACTACATGCAGTTTGCACGAGTCCCTTTAAGTCTCTAGATAACCAGCAGATACAAGAAGAGAGAAGAATTTTTATTTACATAATCTAGCTGATGTATCTGAGTTGGGAGAATAATGCCTCAGGGAATTATTAAAATCCCCTTCATTCTTTAACATCCGAAGGTCACAAGGGCCTTTTCCTTCTCATGGTTAGTTTGAGCTGCTGAAACAAAGTGTGGGTCCTTGGCCTTCACTTCTGTTCATCAGATAAGGTCTCCATTGTGCTGGCCATTCAAATAGTCCTCCTGAGCATTTGCTCTCTTCTCCTTCTTGAAAAAGGAGGCATGAGATCCTGGTCAAAATACAAAATGAGGGTATAGCTTATTGCTGTGGTTCTCTTACTTTGTGATCCTTGACTTTACATGCCTTCCTCAGGAGACCTTGCCCCCAGACCCTCGCATCTTAGAATGACTCTATCTCACCCTGGTACCATCTTTGAGAGGTTTTGGTTTGGGTTATTTTGCATTTCTTTGACATTCTTTGGTTCAGTATGTCCTGCATTCCAGCAAGTTTGCTGGCTTCATCAGTAGCTATGTTTGTTTTGGTTGAAAGCAGCGTTGTCACTAGAGTCAGAGATGAACACCCAGATGTAAGTCTAGAGGGCCTGTGTTCCAGAAAAGAGGAGTTTCATACAAGCACATAAGCAACTTCAGAGCAAGGGGGAAAAGAAAAAACATAGGCCTGATTCTTTTCTCAGTGAATGAGTATGTAGATCTTGGTTAGTTTCCATTCTGCATCCCTGTTCCTCGGTACAATCTCACTGATTACAGTAGAATTAGTCTTGAGTCATACTGTCCTCAAATGTTTGTAATAAAAATTCTTACCAGTGCCATTAATACCCTGCAGGTGATTCAAACAAATTTTTTTCGGAACAAATTCAACTTTCATCATTTGTGCTCTTTGTACACTCTTTGCATTTCACTCATCAGAAGCAATAAAAACTTACTGATCGGTTTCCCTTTTATTTACAATCCAATTAATTCTCTGGCACAATGACATCCTGTTTAGGCTCATGACATTGAAGTGAATTGGTATGATTTTTTTTTAAAGCAACCTATGTCCATAGCAGGGTTTGGTTGGTTGGTTTGGTTTGTTTTTTTTTTTAAGTTGATCATGTCCTTTTCTTGGCAGTTTAGGAAATAAAACATTTGTATTCCTTAATAGTGTTCTTCCTAATTCTAAAATGCCCCTGGGAGAGCTCTGATTAAATGTACTACATTCAAATATAGAATGATCTAATTACTCTTTCCATACCAAGAACTTCCAGAAGTGAGGATTATGCTGTTTTTAGCTTGTCTTTGTTTGAAGAGTGCTCATATATGTACATGAATGTAGGGCTGCATCCACACCTAAAAAAATATTCAAGGGGGGGTTTCAGGAACTAAAAAAAGATGAAATTTTGTTCCATTTATATTTAGTCTATTTTACTTACATTAGTTTTCTTTTCAGGAAATTATGTTCATCCTCTGCAGACAGAAGCTCACTTAAAGTTGTAAAATAGATTTTCTCTCACATTGTCCTGTTCAATAAACCTCTTGTTCCATTGTGGAATTTGTGGGAGCCCTCTGCAGGGACAAAACCAGAATATGGAATTCATTACATATCACCCAGTGCCACGTGTGGAGCGCTCATCTGGATTCCTTCAACACAAAAACCTGCTTTGTGCCATTGCAGGAGCTTTTGAGAATTTTGAAGTAAATCCAGCTCTGAGCTGGTATATCAATGGCAAATCCTCTTAGTTCTGGTTACAGGAGATCAGGATGTTATTTCAGCATTCATATTTGGGAGCTATTCCATTAACACCTACAACAGCAGATGCGGATATATATTTGGCTGCTGTTTAGGAGGATCTGTTTGATGACTTATCCTGAAAATGGGGTTTCAGGTTCTGTTCTTACTTGTGCCTATAGATCTCCACAGAATTTGCTCGTTTAATAATTATAGCATACTATGGTCTCTCTGCCAAGGTAGGGACACTTAGCTCAAAAGAGACACTAATTGTCTTAAATCATCAATATATCCTGTTAACAACTTCATATCCCTGGAATGTTCTTATTTAGAGGTGCAGTCTTTAGATTAGGGTTTATTCCAGGGATTAGTCCTCCTTAGCACTTACCCACTCAGTGCTTCCCCGCATGACTTGTACCCTTGTCCCTTAGCTAGTAACCTGCTTGTGGAAGAAGGTGTAGAGCCAGGCCAAGTCCTATTTCTAGGATATCATCCACAGGGGAAGGTGTGAGGAGAGCTTCAAACCCAATATTCCTTCCTGTAGGAAGAAATAACATTTTGTGTTTGTAAGGTGTCTTGTAAGTGAAGAGCTGTTCACATGCTTTTGGATTTGGAGATGTGAAGAGATGATGGTAAGGACTTAATGCTGCTTTTGTGTGAGCTATATGATTAACCATTTTTAGATTTTTAGTACTTGTTAAATGAGGGCATCTCTTTTTTAAACACCAGATTGTAATATGTAATTTATTTTAAACTATTATTCTCTGGGCTTTCTTGAAAAAAACTTCCAACTTGTTATATCAGAAGTTCCCTAATGATCTGGTCTTCTGTCCTGATTGTCAGTTCATCCTTATTTTTAACCACGAATCTTCTGATACTTCATTTTTTGTTTGCTTTTGTATTTCCCTTGATCTCTAAATTCCTGGAGTCATGTGTTCAAAGAAAATCCTCAGCTTTCCCTTAAAGTCCTTGTGGGTGCAAAAAAGACCGTGAAAATGTGGCTATTAGAGAGTGTCACATCCATGAAGGCATATAAAAGGGATTTAAAGTAGATTATTTTTAGTATATCACTCTTTCTCAGCTTGTCTTGTGATTTCTGGGTGACTGTCCTATGATTCTGAGATGCAAGGGACTGGCAATCTCGGTTTCTGGTGTGTATGTATCTGTGTACTGCTGTCTTGGTTGTTCTGTAGGCACACCAGGAGTGTGTTCTGGAAGAACTATGTTTAAGGATAAAGCACTCCAGAAGAAGGGTGAGACAGAGCATTTTAAAATCGATATTAGCATTCTTTTTAAAAGACAAAGTTGTGTGAGGTTTGAGTGGCAACATTCCTTCTTAAAGCACAAGTCTCCATTTTATAATTTGCTCTCCAGATAGCTGTGATTATCCTCAATCTGGAAAAAGTATATTGATGAAGATTTTTTTTTTGTTAAATGCATGTGATATGAATTCCCATCATAATTGAAGTTAACAATTTTTCTTCATTTTGTTCAAATTAAAATTCAGTAGGGAAGTTTAGGCCCTACCTACCAGGTAGTACTGATGTCATTTTCTCGGCTTGTCACCTGTATAATTTTGAAATGCAGGGTGTCTTCTCTTTCTTTAAACAACCAGGTAGGTAAGAGAAAGACTTGCTAAAGTTGGTTAGAGCATGAACTCTATAATGGGAGAATTATGCAGCCTTGGAGAAGAAGACTCTTTTGTACTGCGTAGAACTGGTTGCACAATAAATACTTGTTCATTGAGGCATATGCTGGGCCAGCAGAAACTCTCCTCTAAGCTGGTATCAAGAGAAAGGAAGCTGTTGGAAAGAGGCTGGAATGTTTCAGTAGGAGTGCAGAAAAGAAACAAGAGTCATAGGATCAGAATATCAGAATCACAGAATGTCAGGTTGGAAGGGACCTTAAGGATCCTCTGGTCCAACCCTTTTAATAATATTGCTGATATGATATGTCTCAGCAGCCCCCAATCTGAGATTTAAAACTTTCTGAAGTGATAGAATCTACCACTTCCCCTGGAAGACCATTCCAATGTCTGATTGTCTGCATAGAAGAGTAATAAAAAAAAAAAAAAAAAAAAAAAAAAAAAAAAAGCAACAGAAACAAACAAGAGTCGTGCTTCTAAATGTAAATTTATTTTCTTTGAGAATAAAGTAGCCCAACTCTTCCTTTTTTTTTTTTTTTTTGGCTGAGGCTGGCTCAATTTTGGTGTTTCTTGGGTCTGTAGTCTATGAAGGTGAGAAGATGGGAGAGTTAAAAAAGAGGACTTACTCTTTCTTGCATAGCTCTCATGTGTACCCCCTCTCACTATCTGCTCTAACAAGCTGTGCAGGGGATCCTTTTCAAGCTGTCAGATCACAAAACTTCTTTGAAGCAAGGCAGGGCAGGCCTCCAATTCTCACTACTGCAACTCTATTTTCTGTTAAATCTGTTGTGGCTTGAATGCATCTGGCTTCTTCAACACAGGACAATGGCACAAATAAAACCTCTCTTAGGAAGGAAAGTGTATCACAAAACATCACTCTTGCATCCAGGAGAAATGAGGGGAGACTTTTTTGTTGTTTGTTTTGTCATTTTAGGTAGGAGGAAAGAGAAAGTCAAAGTTATAGAATGGTTTGAGTAGGAAGGGACCTTCAGGATCATCTGGTTCCAACCCCCTGCATGGGCAAGGATGCCTCCCACCAGACCAGGTTGCACAAAGCCCCATCCAGCCTGGCCTTGAACACTTCCAGGGATGAGGCATCCACAACTTCCCTGGACAATCTGTGCCAGTGTCTCACCATCCTCAGAGGAAGGAATTTCTTCCTAATATTTAAGATAAATCTACCCTTTTCATCTTGAAAACATTCCCCCTCCTCCTGTGACTCCAGGTCCTTGTAGAAAGTTCCTCTCCACTTTTCCTGTAGGCCTCAGGTACTGGAAAGCAGATGTAAGGTATTCCTGGAGCCTTCTCTTCTCCAGGCCGAACAACCCCAACTCTCTCAGCATCTCTTCAAAGGAGAGGTGCTCCAGCCCTCTGATCATCTTTTTGGCCCTCCTCTGGACATGCTACAACAAATGGAGAATTAAAATATCCCATTTAAATACTTCTTCTTGGTTATGGTTTTCTCTGGAGACAACTACTTTCTGATTAGGCTGAATGCCCGAGCACTCCATTTACCATTTGTCACGGCAGGGCTGTCCCATAGGACAGCTTCAGGGGTAGTGGTTGCAAAGATAAGAAGGGGGGAGTTCTCTTGGAATCTAAAGGGCTGCGTTTCTTGCTCTGGCCACCCTATTCAACCCAAGCTTTAATTTGAGCACAGCCTCTGAAGAATGCTGCAGCCATTGCAAATCCAAGCGTGGATGAGAAGCTGCAAGATGTAAACTGATTTGGCTCTTGTGGAACTGCTTGGTGCCTGTAAGTGTGGAAAAGCGTGCATAAAAGTCTGAACTTCACTCACTATCAGTTTATTTGACTTACTACAAGGTTTAGTACTTGCTATAATAAGATTTAACTTCTTTGAGCTGCTCTCAGGTAGTGTTTGTTGCTATACAGTGCCTGAGTGACTCAAGGGGAAATGTGGTTTCTGGGTTTTGTGGGAGGGATCTTGCCTGTCCTGTAGATGAGCAAGTCTTCAGGAGCAGCATCACTGTGCTGGTACAGGAGATAAAAGATTTAGTTTCTCAACACAGAAACACATGGCTGCTCTTGCAGTGGCAATGAATCTGCCTGGAAATGTAACAACTCATAAGACGTGTAACCGAAATTGTATTGTTCAAGAGTGGAACAAATTAATTAGACTAAATGGAGTCTGGCTGTCATAACTCCAGTGAGAAAATTCACAGGAGACAGGCTGCCTTCTTCCAACAGCTTTCCTCCTCCTGCCTGTGGGGACTGAGGCTTTTTGTGCCTTTTTTTCTCCCCCTTTATGTTCAAGTCTCTGTCCTCAGCTGCAGGAAAAGAGGAATATCCTTCCCTGGATAAAGGACAAAGCATCCAGTGGTATGGCAGAGATGCCCTCCCAGCCTCAGTGATTGCTCGTAGAGTCACTCCCCATTGAACCTTATTTCTTCTTTTAACTTATTTTATCTTTCTTCAAGCAGTTCTTGCTGTGCTGCTACCTACCCAGCTCCCTATTTGTTCCTTTCCTCTGGATGTGCTTCTCCTCCTGGTACAGAGAGCTGGGGACCACAGGAAAAGCATCAATTTCCTCCTTTCTCCTTGGACATGCAAAGTGCCTCCAGCTGGTTATGGAGTCCCTCAGCCTTATCACATCACTGAAGTGAGGTCTATGCCATGAGCAGCTGGTTAATACTACAAAGATGGAGGGGTGGAAAGACCCTCTTAGCTGTTCTCAGGAGCAGAGCTGTCTTTCCTTGATTTGTTGACTGTGATTCTGATGAGTTTCTCATGTTCAGTTGCCAAGTTGATGGAGGGCTTGTGGTTGTGTTGTTTTTATTAATTTTGTTTTTTTAAAGTTTCTGACTTCTGTTCTCAAAGAACAGAAATGCATCAAGGGAAGAGGGATGTGAGGAAGGAGCATCATTGAGATTAAAGGGACCAAATTTTACCAGCAATCACAGCAAATATCTGACTTGCTTAAGTGAAGCCAATTACTGTATTATTGCCTCCTTTTGCACTATGCACAGTAGGGATGTCACTGGATAATGGTTTGCATGTAGAGTTAATCACTTTGATGCATTTCTGACTGATCCCAGCAAATTATGTTTTGGTTCCACTATATTAAACACAAGAGCAGGGGATTATCATTAATAAATCTAAGGCACAGCATGCATAAATCTTGAATAAATCAAATATCAATTACATAGGCAGTATCTGCTGACATCTGCTTTCATCAAATAATGTATTTGAAATAGATTTTATTCCACTTTGTTGGAGTCAAAGGAATGTTAGACTGGTGTGCAGAGACCCTTACTCCAAAGGGTTGGGTTATGTAGGTGTGCTACTGCTTGCTGAGCAACATAAAATAGCCTTTTTTTTTTTTTTTTTTTTTTTTTTTTTTTTTTTCCTTTTATTTTATATGTAAATAGCACATATGGGTTTCTTAGAGTAGTTCACATGGTAAGGAAAGGACTTCTGTCTTTTGAGAGAAGCTCTTCTGTGTATGCGTTGCTAAATTCTGCTCTCAGCTATTTCTTCAAGGTTGCTGCTGCTGCTGAGGCTGCTGTATGTTCGCAACCTTTTCATGCAAGGGGTGGCTGGGTGGGGTGAATTCAGCCTGGGATTTCCTGGGGATTGTGACAGGTGGAAAGAAAGTTAATTAATGCCCCATTTCAAGGGAATTACAGAAAGGGAGGATTAGGTGGGGGCAGAGCCCAGAAGCCTGTGGGTGTTTGAAGGCCTGTGGGCAGGGCGAGTATTTATCTCTGAACACATCATCTCTGTGCCAGGGGCAGGTGGGGTGTTTCTCTGGCTTGTGGGAACATGCAAAGCAGGAGTTTAATGCAATGGTGAGTCCTTTTCCTACCCAGGTGAAGGCCTCGCATGGCTGCAGAAGCGACTCCCTCTATTGTGTGCCTTCCTCTGGGTTTGAATGTGCAGGGACTGCATCTGCACCCGTTCCTGCTCGTGCACTGCCCCAGGGAAAGGGAGGGCTCCTCCCTGCTCCCTGCAAGGGCTGAGCCACCCCCAACAAGGCAAATGATAGAAATAAGAAATAACATATTGTGTTATCATAGAATTATGGTATTATCAAGAAAAGCTTGGCTTGGAAGGGACCTTAAATGTCATCTAGTTCTAATCCCCCTGCCATGGGCAAGGACACCTCCCACTAGCCCAGGTTGCTCAAAACCCCATCTAACCTGCCCTTGAATACTTCCAGGGATGAGACATCCACAACTCCAGCAACCTGTGCCAGTGTCTCACTGCTCTCACACTAAGGATTTTGAAGGATTCCTTCTTAATGCCTAACCTAAATCTGTCTTCTTCCAGTTTGAAACCATTCCCCCTCATCCTGTCACTAAATGCCCTTGTAGAAAGTCTCTTTCCAGCATTCCTGTAGTCCCCCTTCAGGTATTGGAAGGCTGCTGTGAGGTCTCTTCAGATAGTTTGGTTTCTCCTTTAATCTTCCTTTATCAGCTATCTTTTCACCTCATTTCCAGATCAATGGAGACTGTGGTAACTCTGGGCTACCCAGAAAAATGAGACCATACTCTCCTGTTGAAGGAAAAAACAAGATAAAATTTTAAAGATCCACTCTGAGAGCTTCCATTTCCAGCTCTGCGCAGCCTGCTGGAGTTCCACATCTGCTTTAGCTTCACAGAGGCACTTCAGAGGTTGGAAATGCTGCTTAGCAAGGCCTGTGAATCTCCAAGTTCATTTCATGGGCTCTGGATAGCAAACAATGCATCAGAAGACCTTGGAGATATACCAGACAACTTCTCCAGGGTTTTGGGTAATACACTAAAACTTATATACAGATGTTTTCAAATATATACGTATACAATAATATTTTTGAGTATATGTAGATTAATTTATTTTTCTAATGTTGGTACACCACTGATAAAGTGTGCTTGTTTGTGAAGAACTTTTTTTCTTTCCTGTCTGGGCGTCTGTTGAGTGTGTTAATTCTGAGGAAATGTGCAGATTTCAACATTATATTATGTGAGCACCGAGCCAAGAGGAAAGATGTTCTCATTGTTTTTGGAAAGATCTGTCAGCCTCTAAATGAGTAAATTCGACGACTGTAAAAGTCCTTTAACTTGTGCATTCTAAGATATGAAAGCGTTGGTATCCTACAGATTTTTGTATTTAAATACAACTTACTTTCTCTTGTGCATACACCTGGGAGGCACCGGGAGCCATTGGCCCAATTTGCAGCAAGTGCACTTCCCTGCAAATCTTCATCCTGATTCCTGAGATAACACCAGCTGGTCTGTGGACAGCACAGCACTTGGTGGGTGGAAAGTGAAGGAGTGTATGTGTGAAGAATTTATGAGAGTGCTGTCCCTTGGGAAATGTTTTTTAAAAATCTGACACTTGATATAATCCACTGCATTCCAAATGGAAAAAAAAAAACATCAAACAAAAAAAATCCCAAAACAAAACACACACACCCCCAAAAGAAAACCCAACCAAAAAACCAACCAAGCAGCAAAAAACAAAACAAAAAAACAAAAAAAAAACCCACCACAAAAAAAACCCCAAAACGCCAAACAAAACACCAGGAAAAAAAGGCTCTTTAGAAGTGTTTTTCTGAGCTCCAGGGATGTCCTCTGGAAGAGATGGTCCAGCTGTATTGAAAAAGGGAGAGACTCCACAGCAACAAGGAAAAATAAATACAGTAAAATAAAAAATTACACAAGTGCTGCTTTAGTTTTGGTGGTAGAAATAGTTAGGGTGTTCGGGAAGCACATCACAGGCTCATATCCAAGTCTGATTCTTTTCTTAAAAGAGAATAAATTAAAATATGAAGCTTTAATTTCTCTTCTCAGCTGCCTGGTACAATTCCCATTGCCTTCTGTGGGTGTTATACCTGTGCAATTGGAAGCAGGTTCTTATTTTCCTTTTCAATTTAACAAGTGCTATTACTGCTGTCAGGTGTCATGATATGAATGTGGGGGTGACAGTATGGGTTTGCAGTGATGTAACCATGTTGCAAGAGGAGCTATAGTTCATTTGAAAATAGGTTCATGTTCAACTGTTGACAGTCACTTTTTTTTACATGCTTTTTGCCACTTCATGAGTGGATCTTGAGAGGTGTGCAGAAGAGGTCTTTGCTTTTGCTCTCACAGAGTTTTAAATCTTGCTTTGACACAGGTGTTGGTATGTGTGGCACCTTGTCTCCCCTGCATGCTCATGTGTGTACATGTGCTAGTGGAAGGGGTGGTTTTCACAGTGAAGATTTGCAGCCAAGTCACATTTCACATACACAGAGAGGGTACAAGCAGAACAGCATTTTTAATTTGATTTGTATACAGGATTTTTCTTTTTTCTTTTTTTTTTTTTCTTTCCAAGGGAGGCATGTAAAGCGTGAGTCTTATTTCACTGTATCACAATCACTTTGCTCACAAGTCAGCAAGGTGCCTTTCATTTACATTTCATACATTTTCATTCTCTATTTTGCTGAAGTTGCTTCTGCCTTCATGGAGTCTCATTGCTTGAGTCTGCTGCTGCAGGATGGAATAGATCTGAATCTCGAGCTCAGTCATAATATTAGAAAATACAAAAGAGGGAAGGGTGAAGGCAAGAAGAGGGCAAGTGGAAAAGGCTGTTGCCAACTCAGTTGAACTGCTCAGCCCATCTGTGAGGTGAATGCCCAGAGAAGCTGTGGATGCCTGCTCCCTGGAAGTGTGCAAGGCCAGCCTTGGATGGGGCTTTGAGCAACCTGGTCTAGTGGGTGGTGTCCCTGCCCAATGGGCAGGGATGTTGACACGTGAAGATTTTTTCCAACCCCAACCATTCTGTCATCCTACAGGAGCATCCAGAACTGGCAGCAAGAACCCGCTGCTGATGGAATGCATGTCCTTGGGACAGCCCATGGCTGTGTCAGAGTGTAGGGACGCAGATAAGTAGATACCACCACTTCAGTTTTCAAGGATGTGACAAAAGTAAACCCTAGCTTGTCATGTGAGGTAGCTCAGTTTAAGGAGAAATAGTTCCCAGAATTAACTTGTTCATAAGGTTGTGTGGTATTTGGGTTGAAAGGAAAAGAAAACAAAATACATAGGGTTTGGTAAGGTGATGGAAGATTGCAAATGCTGCCATTTCTCTGACCTTGTGTCTTTTTCTGCTAGTTTAATTAGTAACTAGCAATTATTTAAAGTGGCTAGCAACAATAATGCAAGTATTTATAGTCATTAGCAGCTCCTCATGTTAGAAAATAAGCCTACTGAATATTAAATTAAGTCAGGCTGCTTAATTAATACCATCTCAGGGCAGCCCTAAAGAAATTCCCCCAATCTGCAGGTCTACATGGATGACAGAATATGCACTCCTAAGCTAAACTGTGGGCTTTGAACCAAGCTGGCATGACATGTTACTGAAAGCTGTAAGATTTGTGTCGTGCAGGCAGTTTGCAAGACCTTACTTCTGCAAGAATGAACATGGCAGACTTCCCAGATCTTCTATATTTATTTATTTATATGTACAGACACATATATAATCTGTCTTTAAGTTAATTAGCTAATGTTTGTAAAGTACTTTGAGGATTAAGTGCTATATAAGTGCTAATTATTATTATCTTTCAGTATGCCTTAGTAGACAAGGTCATCCAAAAAGACACCAAAGAATGTATCTGCTAATAAAGGCTGGGGAGACTTCTTGCTCTTCTTTTTTTGCTCCCCATCTCCTCATCCTGCTCTGAGAAAAAAGATGGTGTTAGACAGTAGGAAGGACTTTCTTGATGATGCAGGTTACTGAAATCTTGGACCAGGTTGTCTGGGAAGCCCAATAAGTGTCTGTCACTGGACATCCTTCAGAACAGGGTTGACAGACCTGTGTCAAGGAAGGCATAAGTGTGGCTAGTGCTGCCTCAAAGGACCAGGATGTACAGGGTGGTTTCTGTAAGTCCTTGCCAGGCACAGAGGATGGTGGCTGACTCCTTCACTCTGTCATTTTGATGCTCTTCTGGCTCCACACAAATCATAATGCCCATAAGCCAAATACCCAAGGAAGGGATGTGCAGACAAGATGTGCAGATATTTCTGGCCCAGCTGAAAAATTCTCCATAGAGGTGTTGAGGTTTTGCTTGCAATCCTTTTAAAAACCATCTGAGGAGGCTGCATGGCTCCATTGCCCAACTTGCACTTTGTCAGTGATTGTCACCCCCTTGGTCAAGTGGGCAGTGCTTCAACTCCCAGCCCACCAGATCTTGCAGACTGCTGAAGCAGCACAAGCTGACTTTGCATTAGTAGTTAGGCTGTGAGCTATGCTGATGTGCTCAGCTTGTCTTTCAACTCTTCAGCAGGACTACAGCACCTAGGTGAAACAGAAGCTGGGGGCAAGTGAGGGGCCAAGTGCTGGTGAAGAGATCTTTAGCTGCCTGGCCCAGCAGGTGCCTCTGTCCCCTTGTTTTACAGTGAGTGAAGAGTTGTGATTTCACATTTCCCTTGCTTGCCACCAGGCAAACGACTGCAATCAGAGTGATGCAGTACTTATACAGAGTGGCTGCTCTGTCTTCTTATGGGTTACGAACATTAACTAGCTCTTGTAAAATCCTCTCAGGGAAAATGAATGCTTGTATTTAATATACACACACATATTTAGAGATGTCTGTGTGTACATATCTGTCCTGAAGAGAGAAGGAACAAACCAAAGCAGTGAAAGGTTAAAGAGGAGCCCAGAAGACTTGCATCCAGAAGTTTTGTTCAGACTCTTATCAGTGAGAACAACTAAGCAAACCACACTTATTTCTAAGCAACTGACTAAGATTTAATCGCTCTTAAATGTTTATTTCCACAGTTGCACATCAGTACATCCATGGTAACATAGGTGTATGGTGTAGTCATTTGATGTTATATTTGGTTAAGTATATCTTATTATCTTCAAAGTTTTTAATTGCTGGCAGGTAGTAACTGGTTCTCAGAACTTCTGTTGGCCAAGACTGAACTGTTGCTCCTTGTCTTTACAAATGTAAAGGCATATGATTTTGGCCTCATGACATCCTTTCATTTATGTCCTTCTGAAAAAGCTGGGTCCAGAGCACTGCATGTTTTTGCATTTAAAACCGACTTCTTCCTCCAGCAAACCCCACAGCACTGCCAGGAGCTTGCAGGAAAACAGAGTCCAGCACACACAACTTGCTCTCTGCCTCTGCCAGAAACCCCTGTGCTTGTCTGTTGTCATAATTCTGATAGAAAACATGGACCTTGAATCAAAGGAGTTAACTTGGCCCTGTCAGAATATTTGTTCTGAACAGTTAAAACATTTCAAGGGGCTGAATGCAGGTTTTAGCCCGGCTTGTTCCACAGCAGCAGCCATTGCTATTGGCAGTTTTTGTTAAACTTTTGTTAAAAATACAGATAGGGGAAAGAAGGAAAATAAGTTAAAGAACTAGACGTGGTAAATATAAAGTACTACTTTCAGTGCGGTTTTTATAAACTCCCTTTTAGCTTCGGAGTCTTAAAAAATGACTTTAAATAAATAGGATTAATGTTCTTTGGGGGAGAAAAGAAATGCAGTCAGATGAGATAGGCTGGGGTTGCTATTTCTGTTCTTGCAGCTAACATTCAAGCCTCTTTCTTTGATTACAAAGCAAATGCAAAGGGGAGGGAAAAGAAAAAAGCTGAGAATATTCAGCACAAGAGACAGAAGTTGTTTTCTCTCTTTCACTGCCTGCTGCAGTCCTTCCAGCTGCCCTAAGACCTGACAAACTCAGCTCCGCCAGGTAGTTTAGGATGTTGTTTCTTAAACCATAGGGTTTTTTGTGGTCACAGAAGCCTTGCAAAAGATGGAGACTTGCCTGGCCTGATGACTCCTTTCTTTGTGAAAAGGACAATAGAACTCAGATCACAAAAGAGCAGAAGTAGGGAGAGGGAAAAAGGAAGAGGGAGCAGTGTGAGAAGCAGCAATGTAATGCTGGTATTGCCAGCGGCACAAGATTTCAGCAAAGCTGGTGAAGAGGAGACCATTGCCAGGGTCCTACTCTCTCCTTCACTTGGGTTAGGAGCCAAATGATCACTTGCAGGCCAGAAGATGGTGGCACTGAGCAAGAGGAGGTAGTGACTGTGGTAAACGAGAGGAAGGTACATTGACTTTTATTAAACCCTTACTCCTAATTTCTGGTCTTCCTCCCCTCTCCCTATAACTTGCCTACTTTTCCCTCTAGCGTGTGCACAGTCCCTGGAAAGGCCATATATCATAAGCCTCACCTAACTGGGGAACATTCCCTGAAAACTTTTTCTGGCTGTTACAACTAAAATGAGATGTAACTGACAGTGAGGCTTTGGTTCCCTTAGACTCTCTGACCTCTGCATGGTGACAGCCTGCACAGGAACAGGTGATGTGGAATTGGAGGGTGCTCATGGCAGATGGTGTTGAACAGGACCTCTCTTGCTGCTGCTGAAACCAAAGCAGTGAAAGCTTTGGAAAACTTTAAAAAGAAGCCCAAAAGACTGGCATCCAGAAGTTTTGTGGTGAGCTTCAGGGGAATGCTTAATGTTCCTCTTGCAGATCTTAAAAATATGCATGCATTAAGAGCTTCATCATACAGGTGTATGTATTCCTACATGCTTTGCTGTACTTGAATTTGACCTAAGTTATGTCCAACACATTTTCTGCAGTATGCTAAGTCTTTTTGGGGCTGTTTTCTGCACCAGGGCTGAATAGGTCTTTTATTTGCCATCTCCAAAAACCAGCATCCCAAACTGACTTCACTTTGCAGTGTGCCATCTGCCCTCAGGTTTTCCAGTGTGTTAGCGATCACTTTTTTTGGGGGGAAGTGGAATAATTAGCTGAAGCAAGATATATACAGGTATAGGTTGTATTATGTATATGTTATGTTTATTTGTAACACACAGGCATATATGTATGGTTATATATATATGTAGTATATAGTGTATATATGTACAGTTTTATATATATATAGTATTTTGTTATACAGTTACATATCACAAGATAATTCAATTATAGTAATTATTGAGAAGCTAATATATCATATTCAAATGATATATCATTGTATTATATATAGCTATATGCTGGAGCTCAGGAGATAGCTTGGATGGCTGAGTAAAGATAAGATAGATCTGATTAAAGCCTAGTTGCTCATTTAAAGTTAATGAAGCCGTCAAAGCACAAAGTTAACATTTTATTTTCTTTTTCTGTAACTGTGTCTTGCTTTTCAGCATAAATACTTTGGTTTCAAAACTTTTCTTGGTAATATAGTCGGGCTAGTCATCAGAACCAAATACATTGCCTGTATCCATTGCCAAGCACAAATTGCCTGTATCAGCAGGGTTGCAGTGAAACAGAGAAGCACAGAGAAAGGTGACAAATATATGGAATGACTTGGTTATAAGGACAGTAAAGAGCCTGTGTGAGATACTAGTTAGCCTATAAAAGTGATGCTTGGGAGAACCTGATAACAGTCTAAATGGTGAGGAGCAAGTTCCCAGGGAACGACTTTTACTGCTATTCATACCACTAGAACTGGAGGGTGCTCCCTGAAATAATTAGGCAGCAAGTTTAAAACAGCAACAAGGAAGATTTCCTCCCCCTCTGCTTCCCCAGCACTCCCACTGCACAACTGTAGTGTGAAACTCCTTGTCACAGGATGTTGTAGAAGCCAGCAGTATAAATGGGTTCAAGAAGGGATTAGACAAATTCATGGAGGAGAAGTCTGCTGGGGGCTATTAAACACAATGGTCCAGATGCAACCTCTGGCTCAGGAAGTCCCAAAGCTGCTGATTGCTGGAATCTGAGATATAGGAGAGGAGGAATCACTGAAATTGCCACGCTGCTTATATTCACTTAGGAAGCACCCACCATTGACCAGTGGGGGAGATGAAGATACTGGGTTGGATAGGCCACCAGTGACTCAGAAAGGTTCGCTCACCTGTTTTTATTTTCTCAATTTTTGCCCAATGAATGGAGAAGTTACCTTGCTTTTCTCCCCTCTACAAACGGAAATTCACTAAAATTAGATTTCTCATGTGCTCAGGCCACTCAGGATGGGCTGCTTGGAGAAAAGCACAGGTGCAGCACAGTACATTAAGTATAACATATTCCATCTTGGCTTCTGCAGCTGCCCAGGGCCAAGTGAGCATGCAGCCCAGAGCAGTGGCTAGATCCACTGTTTCCTTCCAGGTACAAATGCCCACTTGGTTGTGTGAGTAAAGATACTCAAGCAAAGCTGACTCCAACCTTCTATCTGGAAATTCAGGATTAAAGAAGCTTATTGCTTACTATGCCTCCTTCTCTAGAGCAGGTACGAAGGGGTTAAGCAGCAATGTTGATGGATGGAGGAAGGTGTAGCTGCCTGCATGTACAGCACCACACTTGCTGCTTTAAAAGCTAACTAGAGAAGCTTAGGGTTGGCAACTCTCTGCAGTATTGGCCTTGTTTCATGTGAAGGGATGAAGGTATCCAACTGCAGATCCAGATGCCCCACTTAGGTCCTCAGTCCAAACTGGTATAAAGTCTTAAGTCCCTGAGCCTGGCCTGTAAAGAGCAATGGGTTGCTCACACTGACCACCTCTGTTCCCTGCTTAACATTGACTCAGGAAACAGTCACGTCTTGGCCCAAATAGACTTGGGTAGACCTTTGGCAAAATTCAAGTCCATGCTGAAGGAGCAAGGAAGAAGCAGAGACTCAGAGGCTTGTCCCTTGGGTCGTACCCTCCAGGGTTAGGTTTTGGGAGTGTCCATCTAAGGCTTGGAGCTGTGTGATCAGGCTAGGCTACGATGCAGACTTCAGTGTTTGCCCCAGGGATGGACTTGGACCTGGAGGCATGGACACAAAACAGCTGAAGTTGGAAGTGATTTGAACATTAGGCTCTGCTTTTGAACCATCTCCAATGTGTGTGTGTTTACCGAAAGCCATGCTCTGCTCTCCCTTCCCCCTGCCATCCCTCCCCCCTAATTTTTTCATCAATGCTGCCATTGGGGATTCGCATATGAGAAAAAATGAGGCAAAAAAAAGCAAAGGGAAGAGGAGGAGAGCTGTACCTCTTCTGTGAATGCAATAATTCAGATGGGGGAATGCTCTGTGAAAGTTTCTGCCTTGACGTGTGTATGTGAAACGTGGCCAAGTTATGGTTTCTGTGGGAATTGTACATTTGAATTTTCTGCCTTTTGTGTGGTTGAATTCTCAACCACAACATTGCATTAAATAGTTGGGCTTTTTTTATATTAGTTGTTGCACCCATAAAGCTTAATGTTTTGCTTCTTTATGAAGGTGGGAGGGTATTTGTGTGTTTTTGTGCTAGGGTGATGACATGGCGGTTACTTTAAATCAGAGTGTGGAGGATACGCTCGGATTTCTGCCAAAGTGAAAGGAGGGGGGGGGGGGGGGGCGTTGGGAGCTCTTTCTAGTGAGGAGGGATGGCTCCATGACAGAAACATACTGCCAGACCAATAGCAATTAGTTTAGGGGACAGGGCCAGGCCTTGGGATTTCCTGTTCTGATACTGAAATTTTATCTGTAAGAAATTCCAAACTTGCTCCAAATGGTAGAACCAACCAGTTTTGTCTGCTCTATCCCCCACCTTCTCTCCTCAAATTATTTGCTCTGCAGCCTCCAAGAAGTAATGAGAGTGGCCTTTCTAGAAAAACTGCATCAGTTGTCCACCACTAAAAACCAGCATCATGAGCAGCATTAATTCCTGCTGTGGTTGAGCTTCTCTGCACATCTGACAGGGTGTGAAGGTCTCGTTTCCTCTCAGCCTTCTCTTAGCTCCTATATATAGGAGCCTATAGAAGTTCAAGAATAAAATCTGAGAGGCAGCACAAGGAAGTTGGCACCACAGCCATTTGCTCTATACTTCTGAGGCTGTCAGTGCTGGAAGTTTTAATGTCAGTGTAGATGAAGGTTGTGGTCCACTGAAATGTAAATTGAAAAGATTTCACAAGAAGTGTTTATATTCTACATCAGCAGTAGGCTGAAAGGTGAAGGCTTAAACTTGACAAATATATTTTCTTTTAATCAGTGACCTGAAAAAGGAAATGGATGTTTTCAGGTCCTGTGAGACCCATTCACTTGGGTTGGTTTATTGTTGCACCCCTGAAGCAGTTTTGGGGCATCACTAACAGCAGAAATTATCTCTCACACCACCGAGGAGCATTGGATAGGCTGGGGAGGGAGAGTGCTTCTTTTTGCTTCTGTTTAATTATGCTTTTTTGGGGGAAACTGTTCCCAAATTTTTTTGACCTGTATTTGAAAATACAGGTCCCAACTTCTGTAGCCACCAAAAGCAGTTAAACTTTTCAGATCAGGCCCCTGGTCCTGATGGAAGTCAGGCACAGCTTGGAGCCTTAATGGACCTGTTGGAGATGGAGATCTGAGGATGAAGGGGAAACCATATCACCAAGGTTTGCCTCACATGCCTAGTGAATCCTTCCCTGAATTAGTGTCCCTGGTATTTTTTTGCCTTGGTGTTTCTGCATGCCTTTTTCCAGCTAAGAAGCGGTGGTCCCACCTGTGCCCCTCCATATATTTAAAAGCTAATGTCCTCCTGACCTTGCCACTTCCCCATGAACCCACTAACTGTGTCTTCATGCTGTATTTTGAATTTCCACATTTCCGTTGGGCAGAAACTTCCAAACCAGATGGAAGGGGAATTCTTTTGCTCTTCCCTTTCCTGACCCAAAAGGTGTCCAGATGCTTCTGACGCCCTGAGAATGAACTGAGTCAGGCAAGTGCGATCCTGCATGTGTACACTGGTGTTTATCCCCACAGGATGAGCTCAGGGCTCTGTGTTCAGACCTAGTGGGTAGGTAAAAGGCAACTGGTTTTAAAACTACTTTAAAAGAATGTAAATATATTTCCTGTTTTTACCCACCAGGTCCTTGAACAGCTTGTGATGTTTTTAAAAGGCAATTGTCCAATTTCCTTCGCTGTCCCTGGAATAAAATCCTGTCTGCTGGAGCGGGTGGGAGGTTTGCCTTGTGCTGCAGGAGAGAGGGGCTTCAACCTGCACGTGTCTTGGTGGAGAAGCCTTGGGTATCTCCATGGGGCTTTTCCCACTTAATAGGATTTTCTGGCCTGTTTGATAAAGTTTCCTCCTCACTCTGCCTCTGACAGCTCTAAGGGCACAGGCAAGGATGCTGTCAGATGGGAAGCTGTGTATGTTGGCTACGGATCCTGTGATTTTGATACTCTTTGCCCTTTTTTGAAACAGTTCTTTGGGTTTAAAAGCAAATGGTGGCAATAATATAGTGAATTGGACACTAAATTTCTATTAATTCATAAAAACTAAAATAGAATCCATTAGGAGTAGTTTGGTATTGGTGTGAAAGGAGATCTAAATTATCTACTATTATGCTTGAAATGCAAAAGCTAATCATGTTTGGCACCAGGCCAGCTACCATTAAAGTAATTATTTTTAATCATCAGCACTTGGTGACATGAATACTCATATTTGTTGATTACTGTGGAAAGCACTTTATATTGTAAATAAAAAGCTGAGAAAATATACATTTTGTTCTAACGATAATAATAGTTATTGAGATAAAAAGATATTTGCTTTTATGAAACCAAAAGAGTTGATTTCTGTCCCTCCTATCTGCTGATAAAATCAGCCTGATGTTATGCGTGTCATATTAAATGGGAAGCCCATTGGCTGAGGAGAGATTTGAATACTATTCCTCTGTGCATGCTATGTTCTTTATTCTTTAAAATCACTAATAGTGTTTTCTCCTGAACCGCTGCTGTGGAACGACTAAATTTCCAAGGTGGGGGGGTTAAGATGACATAAATTCAAGCTGAGGTGTCCTACGTGCAGCCTTTATTTGAAGATAAAGACTATAAAATATTTTAAATATTTTAAAATACGCCCCTACATGACTTAGGTTTAAAATCTCAATTTTTGCACATTTTCATTAGTTTTTCAGTGAGGCTGAGGCTCCTAAATGCCTACATGAGGTCTGTAAGTGGAGATATAAGTGCCTTGCTTATTTGGTAGCACTGGAAATACTCACCTTTCTTCTACAGAAAAACTGTATATGCTGGCATTGTATGTAAAAATGTTATTCTGAAATTTGGAAACATTTTATAGGAGAGAGAGCAATACAATCAGTAGCAATCTTGTGAATATGACTGAATGTCTGTATTCACCCTGGTGGTCCATGTCCCCAAAATATCTATCTGGTTTGAAGAAAGGATGGCTGGAATTCACGGGCATAAACTTTCAGTGGGAAATATACAGTATTTATGTAAAAGTGACTTAATTAAACAACTAGGAAGTCCAAATTCAGCATGCAGTAGTTGGAAAGACAGCAAATACATGAAAGCAATTCAGGGAGGGGAAATGGTTATTTGCAGGTAAAGCAAAAGCATCAGAAAAATGCTAGATGGAGGGCTGTTTGTGATTTTAGGAAAACAGGGACTGATTCCTGAGTGTTAATTGTAGTAGAACAAAAAAGTTTATTACAGGCTGTGAGAGAATGTGGGAATGGCAGATACTTGGAATTTCAGAGGCAATTCCACCATGTGTATTTTGATAGTATTTTGTATGTTAGAAAAGAATGTAATAGCCCAAACAGGCAAGTGAAAAAGGGAAGCAAAGAACAACTCTTTTCTCAGTTCTATCCTTAGGTAAGCAAATCTAACCAGATAGGTGCTATTTCCAGGGCTCTGAGGGCATTGCCACACTAGAGAGATGGCCACATGCTGGGTAGGCAGGAGGCTCTGTGACAGTGTTGGCTTCTGCTTCTCCAGCACCTCAAAGCCCAGTGCTCTATAGGTACTTTGTCTATAGGTATTTTGCCAGACTCAGTGCAGTTTCCTTCTTTAGTTTTCGACCACATGGCATGGTGTAGCATTGAGCATAACTTGGCTTGGCAGGGTTTTGCTGTATTGCTGTGGAAGAGGTTGTGCTCACCTGCAGTCCTCCTGCCCCCACCAAGTCCCATCCCCAAAGTGTGGGACCTTCTCTGAGCTTCTATTTTCTGCAGAGTATGGTCTCTATAGCCATCTTCTGTAGGATGACACCAGTTTTATCTAGACCAAGAAGCTGCTATCGGCCTGCTCTGGCTGGGGCATGCAAAGCTTTCAGATGGCCACTGAGGCCAGAGATATCGCTGCCTCTTTCCATCTCCTAGTTTGGAGCACAGGCGTGTGTGGAAGGCTGTACTCACAAAACTGCTTGTTTTATTTACTCATGAGTTAGCCAAGGGAGACACTGCTCATTTCAGGGTTTGAAATTGGGTCTAAAAATCAGAGTACAAATGCTCACATGAAAATACAGCAATTTGCTCACAGCCCTTACATATGGAAATGTGGTACATGATTGTTTGGGGTAATTTCTTAAAAAAGCAAACAAAGAAAAAGAGAAATACTTTGTGGGGGAAAGCTTCAGAATGCCTAGTAAGTGTTTTTAAATAGCCTAGGTCAAAAGATGGAGATCAAATTGTTCAATGTTGTTTTAGGGGCTATGAAAATAAAACTCAGTTGGATTTTTTTGAAGGCTCAAATTTGGACTTGATCATCTTAGAGGTTATTTCCAACCTTAATGATTCTATGATTCTAAATGTAAATAGATAATTAGGCCAGTGCTAAAGCAAAATGCTTCTTATTTTTGTACATTTTCATTCTTTTTCCTTGACAAAGCCATGAAAAGTGAAGACGTACTCTTTTTTGGCAACGATTCAATCCTACATGAAACAGTAATTTGTTGGATTCATATTTTATTAGTAGTTCTTTAGAAAAGGGAAGTTCCCTATTCAAATAGTTCTTTAGAAAACTGTCTTATCCTGCAGGCAGTTCCAGTATCAGTTTAACTGCTTTCTTATCAGAAGTTTCAGACAAAAAGAAGGTTTTGAAAATTTTTCATGACATTGCTGGGAGAGGAATATCCTTATGTTGAGTTGTTACTGTGTAGCTGCATTCTGAGATGGAATATTCATCAGCTTCAATTTTTTTCACAATGTAAGTTTATAAAGGAGACTCTGAAATGTTCCTTTTAGAAAACTTTCACCGTACACTGCTAACTCAGGTGATTGGGGGTTTGTTTTTACATTTTGTGTAATAATAAAACATACAATTTTCAGAAACATGCTGACTGAAATAAAACAGAAAATTCCATCTCTTTCATTCCAATGTAGTGGGCTGTTTTGAACTGCTCACCCTATTGCATTTTTTTTCTATGGGAACATTTCAGTAAGTATTGTATGAACTTGTGAAGGATTTTGATTGACTGCCTCTGACTTCCCTCAAAGTTTTCTGGGCACCTCCCATTAATTCTGTAGCCCATTAAGACTTGTGCCAAGTCTTCCTGCATCAAGTTTTTCTTCCACAGCATTTATTTATGTCTTCTCTCTGGCATCTCAGCCAAAAAGGTATTCTTGTCACTTCCCATGCCCAACTGCTGTGTTTTTTTGGTCGTTGGACAAGGTACTGTGTAACCTATCTTAGGAAGTTTGGGCTTTTACTTCCCATGGCCAATAAGCAGTGCATCATCTGGCTTGAGGTGAGATGCATTCTCCACTCTTGAGGGCTTTGCTAAACCCATCCTCCTCTTCTGCTCATCATCATGTGGCTCCTATCCCTTTGGCTTCAGAAGTCTGTGTGCTCAAGCCCAGGGAGTGTTGGTGGCAGAACAGATTTGTAGGAAGAAGTGTCAATGTGGGTTGGTTACCTTCAGTGCTAGCTAGATGGTGCTAAAGAATTTTTGCTTGTCATCACTCAGGAGAGCATTTGGAGCACAGTCCTCCTTTTTGGAATTAAAAAGCGATGCTTCTGCTTTGTTCTGAATGCAATATAAGCTGTGGCCAGTTAAAATCAGCAAAAGACCTGCTCCAGAGCACTTGAGGAGTAGGCTTGTTGGTTTCAATGACTCCAATGGCTGCAGACCAGCCCCAGGAGACTTACACATATTTCAACATTTTGCCAGCAGAGAACTCCCTGTCCTGTGCCTGTTTCTAATCCATGATGGGACAGTGATGGGCTTCCAGGACCCAGCAGGGTTTTCGTGTTGCACTCACTTGCTTTTCACTTTTTACACCTGTCTCGGGAGAGTGAAAATTTCCTCCTGCCTTTTGGAGCTGTATCCTACATCAGTCTGGAAATTTTTGGATGTGAGAATTTAGAAAACAAACAAATCCAACTACCACCCTCCAACTTGCTGTAACTGCTCCTGGAGCCCAGGTTTCCTTGCTTTTTGAGTGCTGCTGTTTCAGATTAACAGAGTTCTGGCTCTGATAAATACTAACAAAGTGTAACGAATGATCAAAGCTGCATTTACAACCCAATGAGCTTGAAATGATTGATCTGGATGACATAATAATGATAACCAGTGAGACAAGGCACGCAGGACTGTACCCCTCCAGGTCTTGAGAGAAAGGAGCAGGTATTAAAAATGATTTTGCTGCTTAGGTCATCAGGTTATTCCCATTCTGATATAAATGGAGGACAAATGCAAGACCCTCACTTTCCCCCAGAAGAGCCCTGCAGCTGCTTTTGACTGTTCATATCCCTTTGATAGTAATTCACTGTTTCATACAGATTACAGATTTTGGATGATGACGCAATAAGTAAGACCGAGTCATTTGTGGCCATTCTCTGTATTGCTGGGGTAGTTCAAAGGGTGGCCGAAACCGAAATGTTGCTCTTCGCAGAGCCTTTGCAAGGCCATAATTGCAGGATTATGGATACAAGTGGGTCCAAGGCATGGACTTTGCCATCTGAAGGTTTCCTGTCATCGCCCAGAAGACTTGCTGAATGATTAACAGCAAGACATCTTGGACATACCATAACTGCAGTCTTCTTTGCAGCTTGGCTGTCTCTGGTCCCACAATTACCTCTCCAATAGCAACTCATCTCCTTGCAGACTTCCAGAATCATACCTCCACCAGACTTCCTTTCCTCCTGTGAAACAGAAATGCCAAGCTCGTGGCTTGAGAAGCCTTTCACGAAGTTTTGAACACAAAGAATAGATTCATATTATCTGAAACAGGAAGAAGCGATGTCCATGGCTGCAGTGACCTTTTAGATATTTCATTCTCAGACACAGCACAAGCTATCCATATTCTTGTACTTGGTGACAAATGCCTTCCTTGTTGTGAATTCTTTTTCTCTCTTTTTCTTCTTCTCAGTCTTTGACTATAAAGAGTGTCTGAATGTGTGGGATGTGCATGTTCCTCTGTACACCTTAAAGACTATTGACCCTTCTGTAAAACTGACAATACCTGACATTAATTGCTAGCAGGTTGCTTTTCTCAGGTAGGAAAAAAAAGCGTGACAATCAGAATAAAGTTGTTCACGTACAGGCTGAGGATTGTAAGCATTTGAAAAATACTGGGCTGAATCATCAGCTGGATGTAAGTAAGCAAGAGCACTTCTGTCGTCAAGACAGCTGATTTGCAATATATACAGTTAGAGGATAACTTCTCAAGGCTTCCCATAAAGTTGATGAGCAGAGAGTCAGTCCCTTCAGCAGGCAGTTAAAGCATCTAAATATCAATCTGGTTTGCTCAATGGAAGACTCTATCTCTTTTGTTATCCTTTACCCTTCTCCAGACCATGAAGACTGTCCTAGGTTAAGCATCTGAAGTGAGATATTATCTTGTGAAGCTGAGTATTATCTTGTGTTTCCACTTCCAGTACTAACTCCAGAGTTAGTTCATCCAGCCATTCCTTGAGGAGCTCATCAAAGCAGATCCATCTGTTTGTCCAACCTTAAAAAAAAACCACTAGTAGTGACAAGTAGCATTTACAAGTATGTGGACAAGCATGAGTGCTTTTCTAAAGATTTCTGAACTACCCCAAAGTCCTTTTACCCAAACAGTGTCACCATATACGACAGTTGACCTCAGACTTAGTTCTCCAAGCAGTGAGTTCAATTAACTTTAATGCTTTCAACATTTAAATAGTTAACAGTAAGCAAAGATCTTTAGAAACGGAGGGGGACGGCTACATGTGCATCTGCTGAAGTTGTCAGGCAACGATGGAAAAAAAAAAAAAAAATCTCTCTAATTGCTTCCAGACAATGCCTTTTGGAGAGAGCGGTGTGAGAGCAAGGGGAAACTCATGCTCTGAGAGAGAGAGACTGCTCTGAGCCAGAAGAGGCTTCTGCAGCCCTCCCATCTCCTCAGTCCTGCCTGGCGACCTTCTTGCTGCCGATGGAAAAAGGGTCACTCTGCCCAAAACCTCCCCATTCTCCAGCTCTCCGCAATGCCCCTTGCTAACAGGAAGCTTGCAGAAAGCTGAACACCCAGGGCAGCGAGCCAGCAGATCTAGGTCTACTGCTGACTTTCTGCACAATTGTGGGCTCGTCCTGTGGCTTTTCTGACTCCATTCTCCCTGCCAGTAAAATCTGAGATAAATCTGAGCTGTTGAGGGCCTTAGTTTGTTAGCTAATTTGTCCAGATCCTACAGTAGCAAGTGGTGTGTCTTCTCATCAATGTACAGATAAATCCCTACAGCTTTCAATTTATCCTTAGCGAGAAGTGTAGCTGTAGCACAGATTGTACTGTTTTGCTCTCTTTCACGTTGTTTTCTGGAGTTTGTTCATCTCAGTGTTGGCGGAAAATGGGATTTTTTTTTTTTTATTTTTATTTTTTTTTCCCTGCAATTGGAAAACAAAAGCAGAAGGAGCTGGGAGAGATGGCAGCAGAGAGCACTGGGGAAACTTCATTGGCTGCAAACAGCATTAACAGTCAGTGCCAGAACCGAGGGAGGAGTAATAAGGTCATATATTCTGTGATGACAAGTGAGAGAGCTCCTACTTGAACTACCAGGGCTCAGCTCAAGCAAGTCCAGCCCCAGCTACAACAGACCAGCCTCAAAGGTGACTTTTCAGGAAAGCCTAATTTATGAAGAAGTGTAGAAAAAAATGAAGTGGAAAGGCAATCAAAATATTTAAATCTTATTAGAGTCCACAGAACTAATTACTGCTCTCCAAAGCCTCCACCATTTTCAGATGTGTTACAGGGACAGACTGCAGCCCTGCCTGTTACCCTTCTTTGTCCCAGCCTCAGGCAATTTTTTAATCAGACTTTTCTGATACTTAAGTGCTGGGCATTAGAAATGCTGCTAAGAATTAAATCTTGGTCTAGTATACTATTACATGAGATGGTGTTGTTGAGGTTATTTCTCTCTGGGAAAATCTGTATTGGCTCTTGTCAGTCCTCAATGAAGGACTTTCATATTAGTGCGGGTGATTGGTTGTGCCCAGTCAATACTGTCCTATGCTGATGTCTCATTCTTTCTTAATTTTTTTTTTTTAAAGTCACACTGTGGAGTTGAAACCACTTAAATATTTTATTACAGAAAGTGTAGGCTCAGCATGTAAATTTAGCAGTCAAACTATATTTATATCCATACACTTACACACACTTTCACAGACACAGTTTTTAAATTTTATTTTATATAAACTGATTTAATACTAAATGGTTGGATTGTATTGAAATTGTTAATGCTATATATAAGCATCATTTTATATTCGAATTTACAGAAGTCTCCAGTGAAGAGGTATTGTGGTTTCTTGCAGTGGAAAGATCACAGACTGTAATAAAAGGACCCCAGAGAAATGGATGACTCTAACAGGAAAGAGATCCACAGGAACATCTTGAGTAAATACATTGCTATATGTTGACATCCAGTGGAGAAAAAGCCTCAGAAAGCCTCCTTTCATCCTCTATACAGCAATCTTCAGCAAAAGGCTCTGAAAGTGATGCTGTTTAGGTTAACTAGAAGCTTTTTCTTCCAGATGGATTTAAGAATTTAGGTCACTGTCAACAGTCACTGCAGGGAAGACAGTGGAGGTTCAAGATATTTGTGAAGCACCACACTTCATCCAGAGCCTACCCTACTCATGGCTGAACTAGTGTAATAGGGTTTATGAGGACCCATCATCTGTTTCAGTCTGAAGTCAGCTGGGTTAATTTAAAGCAGGACTGACTAGCTGGCAGGGGAGAGCACTTTAAACCTACCCCAGCCATTACTGCTGCAGTCTGGCCTACTGCCAGCAGAGAGTCTACAAGGAGTTGGAGTATATTTAGCTTCAGCTTATTCTCTGCCCCCTCAACTTACATGCTGACCCATGCCAGCTGTGACTCAAGTCTTCCTGGCCCCTTTTTTTTGACATCCTCCAACCTGCCAGCTTGTTTAGATTCATGCTGCTTGCTAGCATGTTACTTGTCTTTGACCGTGAAAATCTGACTTGCTCTAAGACCTTGGGCAAGCTGTTTAATTCCTCATACTTAGTTTGCAGATCTGAGAAATAAGACAATTCCAAGAGTCCCCGTGGTACACTGCGTGGGGCGATGCTGGAGTGTTTGTGCACCACCCTGGTTTCTCTGCAGGGAATTGCAGTCAGCACAGTTCTACTTGGAAATCTTTACACTGCTGTTACAGTACCTAGTACCTGTATTTGGAAATTTTACTTGTGTTCAAAGGGTGAGGGGTATTTTCCAGGTACTCGTATGATAATACTTTACCTGCATCTTAAAATACTGGGGGTTTTTTTGTTTTTTGGTTTTTTTTTATATTTAACAGCAATAGTTTGAAAATTAGTTTACTTAGAGCAGAGGTGGGAAAATCTAAAAATATTTAATATAAAATATTTGTAATATTAGTGAGACAAGTCAGTCAGAGACCATGTGTTTATTACTCCAAGACATGATACAGCCCTTCTGCTATTACCAAATAAATAAATAAATAAACTAGCTCTTACTGTATATAGGGAAAAGTGCTCCAGGTCAGTTTTCTTCACCAAACACACCCTTTTTTAACCTTGGAAGCTTCTCTCTCATTCATTCAATTTTTTTATTTCAATTTTTCATGGATAAAAACTGTCAGGGAGCTTTATAGGATTTCCAGTTACAAATGATACAAAGTTTTAGCACATCTCATAGGCAAGGGAATATGATGTACTTTATGATCTGATAAAAGTAAACCTTGAGGGAGCTATTCCTAAAAGTGACACCCAGGGTCAAGGATGAGGTCACATCTGAGAAGGCAGCAATAGTGTCAAGTACCTTTTGTGAAACAAATGACTTAAGATCTGTAGAAATCTGGCCTGGATTCAGAGGTCCTTATTGGCTTGTAGCAATGTCAGCCATGTGCCTATAATGCCCCATAAATGTCTCATTCTTCTTCCTTTTTGGGAACAATTGCCCCTAAATAACAGCAACATGTGGCTTTATGTCACTGAGGGTGCACTGTGAGCTCACTGTAATGTGCTTCAAGTATTTGCAGTCAATGGGACTGAGGAGTAAGGACTGGGAGGTTTTGTCAGGCAGATTTTGGACTTTGGACACCTTTCTCACCCCCTCACAGTAATGCACTTTTGGGTTGAAGTTCTTCACTTACCTTTCCTGGGGCTACCAGAAGGTTCACTTGTCTAGCAATACCCTGGATGGAACATTTCAGATTAAACTCATCTGATAGTTCACCATCACTGTAATAACGAATTATCTTATGTCCAGGAATTAAATCTGTTTCCCACCTGCTGTTAGCACGATTTCCCATTGTCTTTAGTGGCTTTATAAGAAAGCTTACGTAAAGCAGGGAATTAGCTTTCTCTTCCCCTTACAGAGAGGGGCCTGAAGGTATGTCTGTGGCAGATTTGCATGATATAATGCTATCTTAGTAATGGAAAAAGCATAGCATAAAGCTTTGTCTGATTTAACGTATCGAGCATTGGAGGTTATATTTCCATCAAGGGTATCACAGCCTGAGAATAAAGCTGCACAAAAACATCAGTGGTAAGTTTGGGCAGAAGTCGACATCCTCCAGCTCTACTTCTTGGTCTCAGCTGGAAGATAAAACCCAGCATGAGCTCTCTGGCCTCCAGCTGGACTACATTAGTGATAATGAGCTTCACAAAGAAATTCTACACTCTCAATTGGTTGTACTGGATGTCATCACGGTGGACCACAGCCATTTCCCATGGACTTATGTTTGAGAGGGAACCTAGAACTAGCAGAGTCTAGCCAACAGGGTGTTCTATAGGGTGTCAGGAGTTACCCACAAAGATTGAATTGTGATTTAAGAACAAGGGGATGACTTTCTCTGCTGCCAAAATGTGAGTTACTCATTAACCAGCAATGCATGAGGTGGAACTGGAAAAGGAACCTTCTGGTAGCCCCACAAAAGGTAAGTGAAGAACTTCAACCCAAGAGATGGATGTGTGCTACTGTGATGGGGTGAGAAAGGTGTACAAAGTCCATGAGAGTGCCTGACTTCTGCATAATCAGAAGTATGGAGGGCTGAGGTTTTCGTAGATGACATGAACATTCATAAATAGGATGAGCAAACTCCCCTTTGCTTTGTATAGTGGTGTATATACATACTCCAGCTTGTGTCTGTAGTAAAAGTCCATGCTTGTAATAGGTTTTGAGAAATAGAAGATTTCAATGTTTGGGATTTGGTTCAGTACCCAAGAAGAGAATGAAATTATCAAGATGAATTCTGTAAGAGAGGGTTAAAAGATTCTTAGGAAAACTATAGGTTGTCTGATAGTGGCTGCAAAGAGTAGCCTAAGACCAGGAGCTGTTTATTTCCATTGAGTAACCTGCACATAACCCATATAAAGAAAGAGAATGAGCACCTCTTGGAGCAGAGAGAGAAGGATAACACTATTTAGGGTAAACGCGGGGAGGTGGCAGGAGGGGTGACAGCTAACAGATGGATTATGAAATTTTGTTTTACTTAAAAATATATTACTTGTGGTCCTTCTCTGTCTCCACAGTTGACATTTTTGCAGGTAATGCGTGTGTTCTGCCTATCAAATTAGTCATTTACACCAGCTGGGCCCCTAGCATAGCAATGTTAATTTAACAGGGCTCTTGCTAGGAGGGGCAGTGCTCCAGGCAGAGGCACTCAGTGCTTTGCACACCTGAAGCTTATTGCAATTCCTTTAACTTGTACCCAGGTGTCCCTGCCATCTTGCAGATATCTCAAATCAGGACTGAAATACCCCACCAACTGCTGCCTCACCAATCTGAGCAGCCTCTGAGTTAAGGATGTTCACCTGGTAGGGTCATGAAAGGGAACACAACCTAAAAACATATTTCAGAGCACTTGGTGGGAATTGTGTTGTTCTTGATGGTCCTATACTGTTCCTTCTGTTTGGTGGTGGAAGTTGTGCCTCACCAGTTGCTTCCTCCCACTGCTGTTAATGCTTCTTGCTGACCCTAGGTTTGGATTTGTTTGCTAAGATGGGATCTGTAAAACTGTAGTCTAACAATTCCCCCACTTGTTCTAATTTAGTGAGGGATGAGAATTAACAGATGGTGTCATTATCGAAAGCTGTTCAAGTGTTGAAACAACATAAATCCCACAAATACAGAAAAACAAATACAAACTGCAGTATTTTTTTCCAATATCTTTTGAATAATAATCACACTTTGAATTTATGCTGTGCTTTTTAATCCACAGATTTCTGAAGTGCTTCCAGATTATAACTGAGGCTCAACCCAGATCCCTGAGAGAGTCAAGCATATTGCTTTTTGCTCTAATGAAGCTCAAGGATCAATGTGGAGTATTATAGGCTTGCATTGGAGATCTGCTTGGGGACTCTGACTTCTCCTGCCTCTGCAACTGCTCCAGCTGAATGGTCTTGGGTAAGTGTTTTGCTTTCTCCATAACTTGATTTTCTCAGTTTGTAAACCGGGAATAATAGTGTTTTTTCTGCCTTTGTGAAGTGTTTTGTTTTTGACAGATGAAAAGTACTATGCTGTAAGGTCTGGTTGATGGTGCTATCATCATCACTGTTACTCTTAAAGAGCAGATGCTGAGCAAGCTAAATATGAAATACCTGGTCTGGGTTTTCAGAGGGGCTGAGAATATTAGGGTTGTAGCCAAAGTCCTTCTAAAAGCCTGATGTTTATGTGTCCAAGGGCAAATACTGTTAAGCAAAGAAAGGTGATTTTTTTGTCTTTTCTTGGTAATTATTACAACTTCTTAGGACTTTTGTGCTCTGGATTTCTGCATATTACATCTTCACACTATACCAGTGTGTTTCCTTTGTCTTACCTGCGCTTTCTGCAGGTGTAAATGAGTGGTCCTGCAGTTAAATTTAGCAAGTGATTGTAGTGAGGAAGTGAAAAGAGAAGAAGACTTAACTTGCTTGCTTGCACACACTGTTTTGTGGCCTTTCTTCAGGATTAGAAGAAACAAAAAAATTTGGGTGTTATGATTATGCATAACAATAGTGATGTATCTTTAAAAAAGGTTAATCTATCATCATTGCATTTCAAAGTTTGTGTAGTTCGGAAGATAGTATTTATGGTATTGATGTTTATGTTTTGGTTGGCCCAAAGGGTCCAGTGGTCATGTGTGATAAATATTTTGAAGTTCTGCATTTCCATAGTAAATATGAGTGAGGAGGAAGGAGAGAGGAAAGAAAAAAAGAGGAGGGGAAAAAACCCAAACCAACCTAACATTTCAAGAGAAGGTCTCAGATTAATCATGGCTAGTTCTGTTAACTCATGAGCTTTGTTTTCTTAGAACATTTCCTTACATAAAAGCCACGATCATTGGAGTGTAATGCTGGAAGGCACCCTTTGCGTCACTAGCTAGATTTGTCTTAGTGGTTAGGGATTTGTTCACTCCTTTGGGCAAATGTCATGGTACAGCTGGTGTCTGTGTGGTCTAACATCTTTCATTCCTAAAAGAAGCTGGCAATGCTTGAACAGCTTCCTAGGAGCAATCCTTGGCCTGTGGCAACCCCTGAACCCTGCTTGGCCATTGGTAAGGAGGGAGCTAATTCACCCAGGTCAAAAAACTGTGCCAGAAAGTGCTGCTATATCAACAAAAAGGGGAGAGTCCTGGAGCCTACCACAAGTCTAATCACTGGCTTTGCTCCCAGGCTATAGCAGGTGGTCATGTCCCCCTGAAAGGCCAGTGTGTGTCTTAGTTTCCAGTGGTGTCCAGGATGGATGTGTTGTGAGCGTATGTTCTTTTTAAGGAAACGTGGTTTGACGCAGATGGCCAATAAGCTGTTGCATTCAAATGGCATTGCATTCTGGATGAATTCTCCTGCCAGAAGGCCCTGTTGGTAGCCTTGTGATGGGGTAGGAGTGGCAAGGAGACAGCACGAGCCAGGGGTGTTGTTTTGCCCTGTTGGCTACTATGTGGGCATAGTTTGGCCTTTGATCTGTCAAACCTGGTAGGGACTTAGTCTGAGGCTCAGAATTTTACTGTCTCCCTTTATACATCAGAACATTATGAATGATGCTTCTTTATTAATTCCTTTGGTCTTGGTCAGATAAACAGAAGAAAGAAAAGACTCCTTAAGACTTTTCTGACTTTGACACCATTTGAGGCTTTATAAATGTGGGTTTCAGCTGCTCTTGATGCAAGTTACTGCAAACTGGCAAGCCAACCTGTAAGTCAGCACAACACGACCACAAGTTTGGCAACAAATTACCAGTGCCAGATGCCTTTGCTGTTCCTTCAGCTTTCTATGGATTCGAGCCACTTAACTCTCTTTTTTCTTTTCTTTTTTCTTTTTTTTCTTTTCTCTTTTTTTTTTTTTTTCTTGTTGTTGTTGTTGTTGTAAATACTTTCAAAGTAGAACAGAGTGTTTTGGGTTGTCTAGCCAAAGTTTAGCTGTCCTTTTGCATCTCTGCCAAACTTCCTGTTTTCAGCAAAAACAATTTATTATCTTGCTGGTTCTTTAGACCTGAAAAGACTTGCAAGCACAAATAAACTGTTTTGTTTTGTTTTTTTTAATGGCCTTTCAAAGAATAAACTCACTTGCTTCCTCTCAATTACACATTCTATACTAGCAGAGAAAAGTATTTAACCTTTGAGCTGCTAGCAAGATTCAGAAAATGTTTTAATCCTGCAAAATTCCTGAACTTTTAAAGAATAGATAATTATTTTTTTAATACAGTAGAAATCAGTTTTCAGCTGGTTGGGCAATAGGTTGAGTCTGCCAAGTGCATGTTAAAGGGGTTTGGATTGAGTTAAAATATGAAGATGCTTTTAAAGATTTTGTAGTAATTGACTAGAAATGGGCAATATATTCTGCTCAGGAGCATTTCATTCCTAAAGGTTTATTATCGACAATCTGGGACCATGTTGTTGCAAAAAGGGAAAAAGTCTAGGCCAGGAAGGCAGAAGATTTCTTATTCAACAGCTTTGCCAAATCAGACCTGTAAGTAAGAAATCAGGCAGCGAAGAGATCCATTGCCTTCAGGGAGGGGAAGCAAAATGTTGTTGTAAACCAAAGCCCTGCTGCAAAGGGATTGGCCAATTATGGAAGAATCTTCTTAAAATGAAACATACGTAAATCAGCCTGGAAGAAAGCAGGGGGGGAAAGCAGGGAAAAAAGCCCACGTTGACATTCATACCCAGTGCTGCTGTAGCATAAGGGAGCTTAACACAAGGATGTTTGTAGAATTTACTTCAGCAAGAGTATGTGTTCAGGGCAGGAGGTGGTAGCTTGGCATTAGGCAGCTATTGCTCTGTGTGTGCTTTCAAAAATTAGTGTGCATTACCTGCAACTGGTCGGAAGATGCTGAAGTCTATTTTCTGTACTGTACTTCGAAGGATTTGCTAATTCTTTGAAGGTGACTTAACAGCTATTAAATGATTCTGAACGGGGGGGGTTGGAAATCGAAAGCTTTCCAAAAAAAAAAAAAAAAAAAACAGAAAAAAGAGTTGAAAGGATATGTTTAATATTAGTGTTTGAAATGCACTATAAATCCTTGAGCATTTATGTGTATCACCAGCTCTGAGATGACATTTATCACAGCAAAGGGGGAAGGAGCAATTTACAGAGGGAAAGATCTTTTTAGGAGTTTGATATGCTCCTCCCCCTCCCTGTACCATACAAGGGGAAAAAAACAGCTCTACATTTGAGCAGAAACCCCCTGCTTAATAGAAATCCTTTAACAGTTATAATGTCCTGACAGGCTGCACATTGGCAAGGCACTGCTGCTGTTTTCTTAAAGAAAACTGTTCTTTTAGACAATTCTCAGCAGTTTGGCATCTTTTGTAAGGTAATTCTAAATATCAAGAACCCTTCAGCACCAAGTAATAAGGTGCAAAAAATGTCATTTTAATATGTGGGGAAAAAACCCAAAGTCTGAATAATGAAAGTAAACAGTCTGCCACTTTTAATGGGATGCTACTATATTAATATTGTTTATGCTATAGGCTTATCAATTAATAACTCTTAAAAAATGCCAGGAAGAGAAATGTTATTTACTAGTTCAAAAGATGTTTCTCTAGAGTCAGTTTTAGATTCTTGCTCATTTAAAATCTCAAGGCAGGATTTTTTTCAAGAGCTCTGCATTCATCCTTTCAAAATGAAAGAGTTTAAAGGAATATTGGAAATAATTTTTGATATTGCTAGCTTCAAAGAAGTTAACTGCATTTGGTATCCTTGGCTTTCAGCTTAATTTGTTAAATCATGCTGCTTCTGAAATTTATTGCAAAATTATTGTTCTCTGGGGAAATAATTACCATTCCTCTTACTAGTATGGGGGAGGTATGTGCACGTGTTTGTCAGCAGTGGAATTCAAGGTGATGTGTTTCAAGGAAGCCTCTCTCAGTAACATCAGGTCAGTATCCTAAAAAGAAAGGGATACTGATCTATTGATTCTTGAATATCAGGGTTGTGTCCTATCGACAGGAAATTCTTTGAAACACTTTTTCTGCAAGTGACACCAGACTGATTTGTAATGGTTTGTGTATGATACATGGCTGGGGAGTCTGGACTTCCTGGTACTTTTCATCTTGCTGCAACATTGCGATGGATTTGGGGTTTGGGGCTATCTATTGGCAGTCATCAATCAGAAAAGAGGTGTTTAGTGTCTGGTAGAAACGAGCTTGTAATAAAAGCCCCAGTTTTGGGTGTTTGAGCATAAACTGTGTCTGAAGAGAGGGAATTAATTAATGTGTATACAATGCTAGAGCTTTGACAGAGGGAAATAAGTGACAGAGAAATTCTGGCAGAGTAAGTAACTGGCCTGAGACTGCATTAACTCCCCAGGGAAGGGTTTTGGTAGGATGCTGGAACAGCTGTGTATCCCAGCACCCCCTGAGTCCCTCCTAAACAGGTCCTTGTCTCGGTACAGCGGCTGGGGAGCAGAGCATTCCTTCAGCTTTTTAAGAAGATGAGTGTTTTGTTTCAGACTAGGGTAGGCACTTAATGGGGATTTTGGAGTAGAGCCCAGAACCTTCAAAACAGGAGCTCACTGACACACTCAGCTCCACAACTCATATGTGTGTTGTCCTCCAGTCAGTCAATAATGGGCATAAATCTTCCAGCCTGGTTATACACAATATCTATACACAGACCTTCCTGCAATATACCATAAAGGAAACTGCATAGTTTTCAGTCATCTGAACCGCTGTGTAATGTCACATTTCTCTCTTCTTGAACCATGCAGCACATCATGGCACTGGCTGAGAAGATGTGTTGGCCACCTGGAATAGTTGAAGTCTCATTTGAGAAGTAGAAAACCAAACTGGAGGGTTTCTTACATCCCCTCTGGGTGTGTTTAGCGGTACAAATGAGAGCCGGTTGGATTTTAGTGATTCTCTACTGCATAGGTGTGCTTTGCAGTACACAGAGGAAGGGGAAAGGAAAGGGTGGCTGTAGCTCACCAGCTTCTGGCTTCCCTCTTAGCTGCAAGAATCAGAACAAAGTCTGTCGAATCCACTAGTGGCTACAACTGACAGAAGCTGAAGCTTCCAATTCTTATAATAAATGATGAGAAGCACAGACTGTGGCACTCTGCATTGCTTTTTGGGATGCAGCACAGCTCTTGGGCTGGTGCTATCTGGCCAGTATTTCCCTGGAGAAGGTGAGAACCAGGATTATATCTCCAGTAGCTTCTAGGCTGGCTTGGCTCTTGCCCCAAACCAGACATTTTAGACAGGCATATATGACCATTTGTGCTTGGATCTTTCTTTTTTAACACTTAACCAGTGTTCCTTGTGAACTTGAGGGATTGCCTGTAGAAGCTTCTACATCCGTTTTCTTCCTTAGAGTCTCTAGGCGGCTTGCTGGTCATTGCTTAAATTCTATTTGCAGTAGGAGTGGGGGATACTGTATTTATTTACCTTTATTCAGAGTGTCTGGAACTTATTCTGGACTTAAAGCACCTTAAAACAAGCCATTAGTAAGTAGTAGATGCACCAGTTTAATATTTTGGTACATCCCTTTTCCTTGGAACTGATTTTTAATTAAAAGACTTTTTTTCCCACAAACTGTGAAGCACCTTGCCACACCAGTGAGAACCTATAACTCCCTAAAAGTGCTTTATCCTGAGGCTGCTGGAAGTGACCTTGCAGTAGGCTGTGGACCCAGCTGTGAGTAAAGATGGAGTATGCTGTATCATCCAAGCTTTGAGAAACTAGGGCTGAAATAGCACTTCATAATTATGGGACCTTTAGGAAATCCTGTCTCCACGTGCATGTCTCTGCTATGTTAAACTACTCTGTGCTTTCTCCTTCACCTACCTACTCCTCACTGAAATTTTGTAGTCCAAGCAATCTCCAGTAATAGGACTGGGGAGGTGAAACAGGGCAGAAGGGAGACTGGAACAACATTGTTTTGCAATAGTAGAAAATAAAATAAAGGCAAATAAACAATTCTGGTGATCTTTTCTTTAAAACTGCATGGCACACCCATGTTTGGAGCAGAGGCATGGAAGCTGGCAATGAACTGGCTTTTGTTTCAAGGATATGCCTTTTGCAGTTTCTGTCAAAATCCACCCAAATTTGGCAAAGCTGCCAGGCTTTTTACAAATTTAGTGCATGCATATTCAGCAACAAGGAGTCGGATTTTAGCAGTGCACAAGTCTCTTTGTCCAAAGAACTGCGGAGCTTCCCTGAGTCTGCCTTGTCTGCAAGGAAGGAGAGCTGCAGTGTGGTTGGTAAAGATGTGCTTTTCATGGTCTGCCTGGTTATTCAGGGCTTTTGGAGGGTGGCAAACACTTGTGCTAGAAAGCCTAGACCTCTGTGTTAGTTTATTTAGTCCCAAGCAGTCTTGAGAGCTGTTCAGTTTGGATGTCAATGAGAAGAATGGAAGGGCAGGCAACATGACACCAGAAACATGGGGTTTGGTTGGAAAGGTGAAGAACTGGGAAGGCAGGAGAGAAGTGGAGAGACTATGAGCCCTGGGAAGAGGCCTGGTCATTGGACTCTGGCCAGATAGATGGGGATAAGGGAATGAGGTCAGGAAATGATGCTGTGACTGGGAGTGGGCAGGGTTGTGAATGAAAGAACTTGGGTTTAAAGGAGTGAGGGCCAGGTGAGGGGAAGAATAGGGGCAAGAGTTGGGTTGAAGTAGGAGAAGCTGGATAGAGTCTAAATCTCTTACTATAAACTTGTTCTATGCAAATTCCAGGTTAAATGTGTTCAAATCAAATAAAAATGCCAAGTTCCAGAATGAAGGTTGCCTTAAAAATTTGAACATCCCTGTCTTTGATCATGTTCCTTTTCCCATGTCAAGGTATATTCTACAGGAACTCACATTTGAGATATTTGTCCAGGTTCTCAGATGGTGAGAGTTTTTATAACTTTATCAATACCTCTGTGCTGATTTATACAGAGAGTCTGATCCTATAAGCATCTTCCCACCTCTGTTATTTCCTAACGAGACTCATGCCTTTAAAGGTAATAAAGATGTGATCTGATACTCTCAGACTTGTCAGGAGGCTGAGGTTACTTATTAGTAGCCCAAAGCAGAATCTTTCTCTTCATCTGTAAATTATCTTCTTTTTACTGTGTTTTAAAATGGATCACTTGGAAACCTAAAATATTTGACAGTCTGTAAATGTATTCAAACTACTGCTGCATTTAGCATTGGTCAAATATCTTGCTATATATTATATACTGTCACATATATTTAATATATGTGCAGAAATGTCACCAGGCAGAACAGTTATGTGGAAAATGTTATAATAAATGTAAAAATTGTCATCATCTACTGATGAAAATTTCCCTAATTTATTTGGACCACCGGCATGCATATATATCTTTTCTGTGACTCTCTATTCTATAATTTAAATAAATAACTTGGTTTTGCTGTTTGTTTCCATTGTGTACCGTGCCCTGGGAAGAGGTGGAAGTTGAAATGTAGAAGGTATGAAGTGGAAATTAGTGGGTGTCTTTCATTTTCTAAATAGAGTGAAGTAAAGCTTGAATGGCTTTTAACATTCTTGAATACTTATATGTCCTGGGACATCTTGTATTTATGGTGGGGTTTTTTAAAAATATAATTCTTAGCTTCTTTGTGTATTTCCAGGTTTTCCCCTGCTTTTGTTTTGTATGAACTTCAAAGCCAGTTTTCTACCTGATACTTTCTATGAAATCCCATTAAATGTCCATAAGGTAAAATTGTTTTTTTGATGTAATGCTTGGATATTTGCTCTCTTCATTGTAAAGGAGTTGGTATTGATGTCAACAGGGCTAGGTTAACATTAAAAAATACAATTATTTAAGACTGATCCTCTCTTTCAGTACCAGCTGGCTATATGTGGGGGTTTTCTCATTGATTTCTTCAGTCCACATTTGACTTCATATTTGTGTGCTCTTGTCCAGAGACACAGTCCAGCAAACATCCAAATATTCTTGCAGCTGCTTTGGGGCTTGCATGGGAGATTAGTGGACTGCTCTTTGTATGCACTGTGTATTGGAATTTAAGATAACAGTGAATCTGTCTGAATGGGAGTGAGACTCCTCGTATTAATAGTAAAGTAAGTTTTATTTTCTTCTGGTCATTTCTGTGTTCTGATCAATACTCATCCCACCAGATTTAACCATCTTACTAATGTACCCTAAGATGTTCTGTACCAAATATTAATATCAGCATTATTACAGTGTCGGCACTTCCCTGGTGTTAGCAGATATATTTTTTTCAGTATATAAATCCCGTCCCTCCACACTCTCTGCTTTCCAGTTTAATTAATCCACCATCATACCAGCCTTGCCAAGAAACCTGTGGCTATTTATAGAATGGCATCATATTTTAGAAATATGACTTGGAATGTTACAAACTGTGCTACAAGCAGGATTAAAAAGTAAAAAAAAAAAAAAAGTTCACTCAATATTAAAAGCTATAGGCTACCTTTAATGCTTTTTACCCTGTGAAAAATGTTAAAATGTTCAATGTCATTAGGCAGATAGCGGATTAGCTTTAATATTGAGGTTTGCCTTGACCTTCAGTACTTTTAGAGTAGTCCCAGCATTTGTATGTGTGTGTAAAAGGGCCATGTTCACACAGGCTGGGTCAGTGTGAAGGTCAGACATCACTTTGTGGAGCACCTGAGAGTTGCCAGTAAGCATGTTTGAAATAGCACTATTGTTGTTTATTGGTCCTCTTATGCATGTGTTTCTAAAGTGCAGTACAGGATAGAATGGATTAAATAAGGCAAAAATAACTTCAGGTACTCTTCTGTGCAGCAGGAATACTTAAACTTCTCTGTAAACTTTTTTTTTTTTTTTTTTTTTTTTCCCCCCCCCCGGGGAAAATATCTTGTTTGCTATCTAGAAACATGGAAGGACAAGTTCTCACCTGTGAGCAGCCAGCATTTTTGAGAACCCACCATACAATATGAGGAAAAATAATCCCACATCTCCCCAAAAGTACCCAAAGATTCCCAATTTCGGTTGTTCCAAGCCAGAGCTATTGACACAAACCCCCAGCCAAATAAATGTCTCAATATTGAAAGAGTGGCTTCAAAGAAAACCAAGAGGTTAAGCTCAAAATATTGGGTAGAAACAGCTTATGTCTCATGAGTCTGGAAACTTATTTTCATGCCAGAACAGTAACATTTTGAGGTGGAATTGCTTCAGGCCATGAGTTTGCAGGCTAAAGGCAACCTCAACTGGCCAGGCCTTGTGTCACAGGTGTCTTTGGTTTTTCTTTGCATCGCCCAAATCCCTGGGATGTTTTAGGAACGTATTGTAGTAAATGTATCTTAGTAAATGTATCTTTGGAATAAGAACTTCTCCAAATAGGGTTGGATGCACTGAGAGGTAAAGGACACTGGCAGGTAAAATGGCAAGGCTGCCCACAAGAAGGTAAAGTTATATCTGCTCTAGGTAAGAAACCAAGGTCCTTGGGTGTTACTGGGAGGCAGAGCTGAAGTGAGAGAGGACCTATTCTTCTTGTAACCATCCCTCTGTGAGCTTCTTAGTCCCTTCTAGAAACCATTTGGGCCTTTGGCTCTGGAATACTGCACTCTTAATTACACTATAATATTGCTACTTAATTATGAAGAATGGCATGGGGGCTTCCTCCTGATTTTTAATATCTCCTAACCCTTATGCAATAAGTCCTGATGAATTATTTTTTAAATTTTTAAAGATTTTTTTTATATTTTTCTTTGTGCTATTTATGGTTTACAGACCTCTGTTGATCTAATGTCGCCTTGATTACCTCTCCCCCCAAGCTGGAGGATACTTACCTGTATAGAGTCATCTTGAAAACCATTCCACATATCCTCATTGGCCTATCAATGTCTTTGTATTTTTTTAGGTACTTTTTTGAGATGATTTTGTGATTCTGCCCCTGTACTCAGCCCTGGTGAGGCCACACCTCGAGTACTGTGTCCAGTTCTGGGCCCCTCACTTTAGGAAGGATATCGAGGTCCTGGTGCAGGTCCAAAGGAGGGCAACCAGGCTGGTGAAAGGACTCGAGCACAGACCCTGTGAGGAGAGGCTGAGGGAGCTGGGGGTGTTCAGCCTGGAGAAGAGGAGGCTCAGGGGAGACCTCATCACTCTCTACAACTCCCTGAAAGGAGGGTGTAGCCAGGGGGGGGTCGGTCTCTTTTCCCAGGCAGCTCTCAGCAAGACAAGAGGACATGGTCTCCAGTTGTGCCAGGGGAAGTTTAGGTTAGATATTAGAAAGAATTTCTTCACTGAGAGGGTGATAAAGCATTGGAATGGGCTGCCCAGAGAAGTAGTGGATTCTCCATCCCTGGAGATATGTAAAAAGAGACTGGATGTGGCACTCAGTGCCATGGTCTGGTAACCGCAACGGTGGTTCAAGGGTTGGACTTGATGATCTCTGAGGTCCCTTCCAACCCAGCCAATTCTATGATTCTATGAATTACCATAAGCATGTTTTACTTAAAAGGTAGGCTGCAGGTTTAAGTAGTGATGTAGTTATCCTTTCGGTCCCTGCTCCTTTCCTCAGGATGCCTAATCCTCATTTTCCTTTTTAACCTCCTCTGAGCACTCCTTTCCAGGGAGTGCCTACTTAGACTCCCAAACTTCTATCCTGCCTACTTGTCAGCAGCTTAAAATCTATCTTTGGAAATATATGACTCCAGCTATTTGTCTCAAGTGTATTACTGATTTTATTGACACAATTTCATTTGTCATTTTATCACTGAGTGCAGAGCCCGTTTACAGCTTTTTTTGCAGTTACCTTTAGTTTGGCTACTGATACACAATTATTGAAGCACTGAAACTATTTGTCTTCAAAACATACCTTTTGCTGTGAGAAGTGACCACTTATTACTGGTTTGTTTCTAGTCTTTTAAGCAATTAGTAAATCCCTTGTTGCACCACAGCTTCTGCAAAAGGTTTTCTTGAGAGACTTTGAGAGCTTCTAGAAGATCTGAGTACCCACTGTAGTGTTTGTATCACTTTTATCCACACCAGCTGGCTCCTTTGGAGCATTCTAACAGATTTGCAAAGCATGACATTCCTCTATGAAGGTTAGATTGGATTTTCCTTAGCTTATCATGTTTAGCCTTAAATTGGATAATTCTATTCTTTATTATAGTTTTGACAGCTTTGGTCCAGAAATTACTTACTGCTCTATATTTTTCACAAACCTTTCTTCTGGGATTAATGGTATATTTGCCAACCACAATGGCTTTGGCACTGGCCGGATATAAATGGTAGACTTAGAGAACCACTAAGAGTTATCTTCATAGTCTGGTATTTGAGTTCCTTTAGAATTCTGGGGGGAAGAAGAAATGAGAACTGATATGGTTGCTCGGCTACTGGGCCTTTAAGAATCAAGAAATCTGGAGAAAACTCAGTGGCTTTGTGCAGATGATAAAGTGCTGGTCTTTGTTCATCCTGTAGTCTTACTCTATAATGGCCAGAGGGGTTTTTAGATTAATTTTTCCTCGCTATTCTAGTACATTGCAAAAAACTTTGCAGGCATTAATTTAAAACAAATGGTTGTGTATTTACATATGCAAAATTTAAAAATCAATTGTGTTCTTAATAACAAATGTATGCTAGTAACCCTGTTGAAGAAAGTGCTTGTTGCACACTCCATTTTTCTGTCTAATACTCCAACTGTTCTACTATTCCACATTTTTCTTCAAAATACTGAAAGTGAGAAAGCCATGTTTCTACATAAAAATGGTTGAAAATAATTTGATTTAACTTAAAGGCATTCAGGAGCAAGCAAATACCATCCAGTGTCTTCAGCAGTAGATTTCAATTTGTGTTTAATACTTGCATAACTTAAATGTTAGCCAGGAGAATTTTGAAGCATTTTTTTTCATTTAATTTGGCTTTAAAAAAAAAAAAAAGTAAAAAAAGACTCCTCCTGGACTGAGATCTTGTATCTCAAGTTTCAGGCTGAAGTAAACTTTTATAGCAGAGTTGTAAAATAGCAGTTTATGAGACAAACTCTGCCAAAACTTTAACTATAACTGTGCCAATGTGCCATTATAATAATCCAACAATAATCATGGTCCATTATATTAAATCACTCACACAGACAAAGGCTTCTAACCTTTCCAAGTGGGAAAAAATGTTCCTTTCAAATCAGGGATAAATTCCAACTGAGAAGACCAAATGCTCCAGCATTTAAGTAGTGAATACATTTACTTCTCCCCAGGGCTCAAATAACCCAACATTTGGTAAATGTTTAACAAGGAGGAATTCTCCCTCCCATTTGCCCTTTTCTCATATACACTAGATTAACAAATTTAGTTTAACAAGAAGATCTGTGTTACCCCCTGGTATCCCTCAATTAGATCCTTCCTCCCATTATTGGCGTATCATCCCAGTCCATTTGTTTGATAAGAGGACCTAAGGTAATTAGCTGTGTGGCAAAAACAGTGCCTTCCACCAGCCCTACTTCTTCCACAAACTACTCTCCCAACCATGTGAAAATGTGGTTTTGCTGTTGCTCTTTCCCCTTTGCTACTTTTTTTTTTTTTTTTTTTTTTTAAGGGGATCTCCTTTTTGTACCATTTTACGGAGGAGATTAAGCAAGTGTGGCATGTAACTCTGGATTCTGGTTATGCCTCCCTGCAGCATGTCAGGAGCTAAATCAAAGCCTCTGCAGGAATTCACAAATCCAGCTTAGAAATCTCATATTTAGTCCCGGATAAATGAACATTGTTGAGGACAGAATAACCGCAGGTGCTCTGACACATTCAGATACTGGGGAAGGCTTTGTGTGCATGGACTCCGGGGAGTCACTAATTCTTCCATTAGCAGTTTTAAAAAAAAAAAAAAAAAAAAAATTATTTTCAGCTGTTTTCTGCAACATTTCAGTGCCCTGGGGTGTTTTCATGTTATATCTGTTGAGCTGGATGGATGGCAAAACTGTATGTCCAAACTCACACCAATGAATGGGTTTGAGATTTGGTGAAACTTTCCTTGTTGAGAGTTTTGTTTTGTGGGGTGTTTTAATTTTTCTTCAGTTTATGAAGTCACCTTATACTGTAAAAGGAATTTGGGACTCATCTGTTTTTCCTGAGATTGAATTAAAAACTGCAGAGCTACCAACTTTGTCCCAAGACATTGACAGAGGTTAATACCTTCAAGGGATGTGAAGAAAACAGAGTTAGGATAAGGGGGAATGTCCTATATTGATGATCTGAAGTTCTCCAAACAGCTGCATTTAATTGCAGAACTAGAGCTTTCACCTACATTTAACACTCAAAAGGCAGTGGTGACAGCTGGCAAAAGTCTCCAATGCTTTTAACAGCAATCAGTGTCACTGATGAATAAAGCTTCTTCCCATGCCTTAATTGTAGGCAAGACCCTACACCTATTCTTGAAACCTGGGTAGAGGATTCTCCTGCAGGGCTCGGTGTATGTGTGTGCACGTTGTTTTGTGCCACATGTAGGATTTCCCTCCTGTCCTAAGCATTGGTGCTCTGGCGGAGAAGGAGCAGCTCAGTGCAGCTCAGTGAGCGCTTCAGCACAGCAGCATTCCTCTGTGAGCTGCTGAGTTCTGTCACTTCACCAGCATGGAGGGCTCCATGTCTGATAGTGATCAGGGACTTAAATATCCTTGTCCAAAGAGCCAGGACTGTGGTGATGACAAGGACTGTGGTGGTCTGCTTCACTGTGGGGATGAGCCTGCTGTTTGGGTTGGGGGATCCCCAGCTGAGCACCAAGTCGTCATTGTTCCAGGTGGCTTCTCCCTGATTTCTGACCATCTGACCTTCTGAAAAGTGTCTTACAGGACTTGCTCATGTCATCTCTGTCTCTGACACCTCAAATTAGATAACAGTAATGTCAGACTTGAGTCATACTGGCCGTTGAAGTTGATAGTGAACATAACTTGCTGTTTCTGCGCTATGTGTCACCAAGGGACACTTGCTGTAGCAGATGGGGATTGTGCCATCGTCACAATAGAAGACATCTCATATTCCAGGAAAGCACACCTCTGTTTTTCTTTTAGCTTCAGATAGAGAGTGGTTTGGGATTTAGCCTCGGGTAAAGCAAGCACCTTACCCAGTTGTCCATACCTGATCATTTTGTCTGTGATTGCCAAGGTGATTGGTTTGGGAAGACTCCTCAATGGATGGAAAGGAATTTGCCCATAAGCTCTGCAAATATGTTCACTTCTAAGAACTTTATGCATGAAACAATCTCTCAAAGAAGACATGTTTTATATGTAACTACTTGTTAGCAAAGGAATAAATCCTCACTTATTTTTATTTTTATGAATCCAGCTAAATGAAATAATACCGCCTAGGTGCAAGAATACACCGGAGGACTCATTTGGATAAATAGTACTTCAGAATGAAAAGTTATTCACGCAGTTGTTCTGCTGTACTGAAATACGAGAAAGCAAAACCATTCAAGTGCTTCAGTAGCACTAGGAAAACCTATTCAGTGGGAGGACTGTCAAACAGAACTGTGTCACAAGATAATCACTCCTCGCTGCTACACAAATGCTACAGCAGAAACACGTCTTTGTCGTAAAGATGCAATTACCAATTTCTCAGTAGTTTGATCAAAGGTAAATAACCAGATGGTGGAGTAAAGAGCCAGGATTTCCATTGGCTCTGTAACCATCTCCTAGTATGCACTTGTACACATTCCCACTTTGCTCTACTGTCTTCCCAGGGAAAGAAAAAAAATAATAAAAAAAAAAGTCTTTCTAAATGCCCAGGGAAAAAGAACTCTTGCAGAAGACATGTGCATTCATTTAAGGAATTACAGAAATAAACCATGATATTTTGTGTGCTTGGCAGATCATTTTCACTTTTGGGGCTAATACAGAAAAATTAAGTCAGATCCACAAATTCCCTATTCTAAAGGTTCAAGCATTTTAAGATGCTGAAGAGGCTTCTTTTTTGAAGTCTCCTTTGCCTGTGTACTCAGCAGCTTTTCTTGCTGGTTGGGATGTTAATTTAATTTAGGTTCAAGCAGTACTTGACTGTGCAAAATGTCAGAATTTGTCAGCACATCCTTAAACTCCAGTAGAGTCTGTGAGGTACTCGGAACCTTGCAAAATGTTTTCCATTTGACTGGCAGTACTGTTAGATGGACTATAACCTCTATTAGGTCATGAAATGACTTCTGGGCCTGTTTGTCAAGCAGGAACAGAGTGAGGGCAAAGTTGTTGTCTGCTTGCCTTCCTGGGCCAGGTGGGACAGTTTAGCTGGAGAGGTATATCAATGGTTCCGAAGGAGCGCTGAACAAGTTTCTCTGAGAGGACTTCCCAGAGCAGTTCTTACTGTGAGCAGAAGAAAGGATGTGAAGTTCAGAGAGCAGGAGTTCAGCACCAGGAGCACAGGCTGTCCCTGGGGCTTGCAGAAGAGGAGACTTCTCCTGATGCCCCAGGGTATGCTGCTGCCCAGGAACCTAACGAAGAATGTCTAGGCTGAGAGCAGCCTTGCAGAAAAGAACCTGCTTTGTTAAGATGAATGATAAGTTTACAAAGTCCTTCTTTATTCTCTTCTTGTCTCACTGATTTTTAGCTGATTTTAAAAGTCAATTACTCCAGTTTCTGTTCTGATAACACTTAGTGATAGAGCTGATGAGTGCTTTTGGAGCTGCTGAGGTGTTAGTGGCTGTTTAAAGAGCAGGTTCAGTTCTTGCCGACTTGGGGCTCCTTCGGATGTGCTTGAAGTTACTCTGTGTTAAAACAAGTAAGATGTCAAATCTTTCCAGTGCTGGCTGCTCCTCTTGAAATTCACTGAGCCAGAGACCTAACCAGATTTACAGGTGTTGATCTGGTTAGCAGTGCAAGACTGAGGAGATCCTAAAGGAGTCTGTCAGTGAGCCTTGCACCATCCTGCTCTGGGGCTGGTAGATGTGGAGGAGGGTCAAAGGGCTGAGAAGCCCTTACAGCTTCTCCAGAGTACAGCACTTCACTGTCTCCCCTTAGGAGTGAACCATGCATGCTAATTCAGGAAACAACCATGTATTTTGTGCCATGAAGCCAAGCCATATTACCAGACTAATAGGAGAACTTCTGACATGAGGTTGATCCCATGCTGCCTGTGAAAGGTGCCAGGATCTGCGATCACCCAGAACGATGGACAGAAAATCATCTGGTTCTGCTCAGAGGCTGGCTAAATGCTCTTCTATAAAACTGGGGTTTGTCTGAAAAAATGGTGTGAAAGATCTATAGGGAAATGCAGACTTTCCACTCTCTACGTGTCCTATATAAAATGGCAGTTTTCCAGTGTCACTTGTAAATGATCCTTTCCTTGACGTGCAGCTAGATGCCAGAGAATTTGGTACAAGCTTTTGCATTGCACTGAAGGCCATAAAAACATCAGAAATTCCTTTTTTGGTTGCAAGAGAGCTAACACTCAAGCTTGGTGGGTAAGGCTGTCCCGTCTTTGCCTGTTTTGTTGAATCTGTTTTTAGGTATGGGTTCAAAAATATCTTCCTCTTAACTGCTTCCAAAAGGTCAGCAGAAAGCTCTGCTTCATCACTTGCAAAAAGCAGTTCAAGGGTGAGGAAGAGTCGCAAATCAGTTGTCCTTTGCATTTCTTATAGCAAATGCATTCAAAATCAATCACTTTTCCACTGCTCTCCTGTGTAAATGCCACAAAACTAGTTTGTTTTCTTTCTTTCTCTCCTTTTTTGATACCCGATTTCAATTAAAAACTGTACTTTAGGCAGAGTTTGCCACTGGCATCACACTGCCCTGAAACCTGGTAGACCTTATCACCTGCTCCTCAGCCATCTGAAGCCATGTGAGACACCAGGGCAGCCTGGGAACAGGGATGGAGCCTGTTTGGTGTGGTGCTCTGAGTACATTTATGTGGCTCTATTTTTGGCTCCTTGCTTGCTCAGATGAAACTGTCTGATTAAGTAACACATAGGAAATAGATTTCGATCCAAGTCTGAATCATTGAGCTGTTTATTTTTAAAAAGTGTTGTGTGGGGTGTTTGGGTTTTTTTTTTTTGTTTGTTTGGCTTGTCTTTTTTTAAATTGATGATACTCAATCCTTTCTGTGTTAGTTAGCCTGCAAAGGGACACTCAGTTCTCTTGAACCAGGTGTGAATTTGCAGTGTATGTGTTGTGTTGCCACCAGTGCACAGTGTGAGAGCTGCCTGAAGCTGTCTTGGCTTTGAAAATGGCTTTAGTCCACCCTGGGTCTCAATGTTGCCTTGTTGAGATATAATTAGCCAATTAGCTGATTTAACTAATCCTCCTTTAAAATTAATTTGGATTATTTTCTTGGCTGTCCTCAGAGAGGCAGGAGCGCTCAGCTCTCATGGTGACTAATGCTGTCAAATTCTGGGAGGACACTGCGTGTAAAACAGTGCTTCTGTAGCATCCCATCTTTTAAGCCCCGGTATAAGGATGGAGAACAAAGAACTTGTAGTATCTAATCCAGACTTACCACCCATTCAGCCTGTGCAGTTGATTTCCAAAGTCATTACCAGAGTCAGGACTTGTATTTCAGGTACATCTGACCTTTTGCTTGAGAAATCAGGGACTCCAATTTCAAGTCAAGCCACGAGGTATAGGTAGGGTCTCAAGTTTCTTTTTAAATTGCCAGGCTTAAGCACTGGGTGCACAGCTAAATTCCCTTACATCTCTGAAAAATTCACATGCAGCCAAAATCAAAAGATTCTAATAAAGAAATTGGATAGAGCTTCAGTGGGGGTGTTAGATTTCAGTCCAGAGCAGGGGAGGAAGAAGTACATGAACAGAATGGACGTTCTCTGCTTGTGTAGGATCTGATGAATTGAAGGTTTTGAAGCTTTTCCTAATAGCTTTTTTTTTTTCTTTTTCTTTTTTTTTTTTTTTTTTTTGAGAATCCACTGAGAATGGACTGGAAAAGGTAGATGGAATGCATGCACTTTAATGGAGAAAGGAAAAAGCGATTAAACCAGATGAGACTCCTCTGTGTGCAAAACTAGTTGGTTAACTGTATCCAGAGTATCGTTATCAGCATTCCCCTATCCAATTGAAAGAATGTGATGTGTAATATTCCACAGCTATCTGTCCTGCTTCCAGCTCTGTTCAGTGTTCTCATTAATGACTTGCCTAGTGCAGTACAGAGAATGCTTATAAAATTTGCAGACAACATGAAGATATAAGGGCCCACAAATGTACTAGAGGAAAGGATTAGGAATTTAGAAAGGCATATATGAACTGAGGAACTGGTCAAAAATACAAAAAGAAGGAATAAAATTCATCTGGGGATTAACATCAGAAGTAAGCAATTGCATGGGCATGGAATACATATTGACTGAGCAGGTGATGAAGATCTGGTGAATTATAGCTAAGTCACAAGTGAATGCAAATTTTATTTCCATGCAAAAACAAAAAAAAAATCTCACACCAAAAAAAAAAAACAAAAACCAAACCACACCAAAAAAACCCCAACCAACCAAAAAAATCCCCAAATACACATGCACAAAAACCACACCACAAAGCGAAGAAATGTTGCGAAGAAATGCAGTCCTTGTACTAGGAACTTATTAGGCATCTACTTCTTAAGACACCATATGTACTACTTAGCAATGATAAGATCTCACATGGGTTTACTACTGTTCTTCAAAGAATGTGGGTCAGTTGGAAAGAGTTCAGAGGATAGCAGAAAAATCAAAGGTCTGGAAAATGTGGCTTAGGAGGAGGAACTGGAAAAACTAAAGTTCCGTTGCCTTCTAAGTGACACTATCTGCATTTAGACATAGATATTTTTCAGTACACTAAAGGCTTTTGAGAAAAAAATAATTAATTTCCTGTTTTAAAAATTTATGTTGGGGCTAAAAATCACAGCAACAGAGTTCCAGATTGGGTGATAGAAAAACTTCTCAAGAAATAACAACAGCAATGGACTAGAGAAGGTTGCCTAGTGAAGCCATGAAGTTTCTCTTATTTATGATCAGGTTAGAAAAACGTTAATCAGCAATGAAATTAAAATAGTCTTGTGGGATGGCTGGGGAAGGGTGCATTAGAGGACCTGTTGAAGTCTTTTTCAGTCTCATGATTTGAGAGCAATCAGCAGAGTACTCAGAATAATATCTAGAGGCAGCAGTTAGATATTAGATATTTATGGTACTGTTTTAACACTTGCAGGTAATTAGTTTTATTATTTCTAGATGCTGAGTAGATAGGTCAGGATCCTCTGAGAGCAGCTCAGGTGTGTGCACATGGATACCTGCTTTCCAAATGCAGCAATGTTTTCTGTGAAGCTTTGTTCCCAGTCTTATCAATCATAGTACTAAGTTTCAGAGAGGATCTTGGACTAGAATATGGCAATATTTTTTCCTCTTAAAGTTGAATTTGGTAAACTGTTTCAGCAAAAAACTTTCTTCTAATATGTGCTGAGCAACGTATCCTGATTCTCTGTGATGGATTGACAAAGAATCCATCCCTGCTCACAAATGAGTGTTCCTTGTGCTGTGTGGTTTAGGCATTCTGCCAGCCCTAGATAAGCTTTGAGTCAAGAACTCAGAGATGAGAATCTGTGCGCCATGGGCTGTGTATTCTGGCTGATGCTCCATGTATTTGAGGAGTCAGTTTGAATGGTGTCTGCAGCAATCTTTCATTTTTCTGATTTACAAAATAAAATTATATGATTTAAGAACATACTTTTCTTCTGCATCAAACACATCTAGAGCACCATATCAGATCCTCTTGTTCTCTTGCCTTTCCCCTTCTTACAGCTGTTACCTTTACATAAACAGGCTGTGTAGCATCCCCCATCCCTGGAAATGTTCAAGGCCAGGTTGGATGGGGCTTTGAGCGACCTTGTCCAGTGGGAGGTGTCCTTGCCTATGCAGGGGGATTAGAACTAGATGATCTTTGAGGTTTCTTGCAACCTGAACTGTTCTGTGATTCCCACAGGCAGGTGGGATGGAGGAGATCCCACAATTAGCCTTTTCCTCTCTGACATAAGGCACCACTAAAGTTAGGATCCACTCCATCAGTGCACAGCCAAGAAGCACAGCACAGTCTTCTGAAACAGAAAGCTGGGAGACAGTTCACAGTTGTTGTAAGGTAAATGCTAATTTATATTCCTTAGTTCAACACATTAAAGCATCTAAAAACTTGTCTATCACCCAAGCTTTCACCATCCTTGGAAATACTCTATTCTTTTTAAATACTCTCAAGTGTTGTCTTGGCTTTTATGTCTGAAGTGTGGACAAGCAGTCTACTGCTTGGGACAGCCTTTAGGAACATGACAGCATTCTTCTGTGGTTTGGAAGTACTGAGTGAGTTTGGAGCAGCCATTTTAATGGTTCATTTGTGCATGCACGTGCCTCTGTGATGTGAGTAATCATAGTGATTTCTTTTGTACAAGTCTTCAAAGTCCCAGATGAGATCTGGGCTCTGTGGATTTCAGTACAGTAAATGCATGTAATTCAAGATGTGAAGAAAGGAAAGAGCCATTTATTTTACGGATGGGGAATTGAATCATACAGAACTAAGAGACTGTCCAAAAATAATACAGAAAACTGTGACAGAACATGGATTCAAGCCTGATCTCACTCGGATCCCTAATTACATAGCTGTTTTTAACTTTGCAAGCTGTTGTCTTATATGTAAATGTAGCACTTAGGCTTTTAACTGTTCTGCCATTAAATTAAACCTTTCTTCACTCTGCCGGAACACAGAGCTGGAACAGTAGTGTGACTAACTCAAGAATGATGATTTTTACACCAAAGGTCGGGAGATGTGGCCAAATGGATACAGAGCAGTCTTTGCATCAGTATGCCCCCATTAGGTGTCGTGTTGAGAAGTGTCACATTGCTGCCTTCCTGCACCTTTGTGATGTATCTCACACTTGTCGCCGCAGCGCTTGGTGTGACTGCTGCCGCCCTTATCACTCAGGATCCTTGGCTTGAGGCACGGTGGCCAGCTGTGCTATCAGAGAAGTGCCATCGTGGGAAGCTGGAGCCGCAGCCAACGTGACTGTGATACCAGCACTGCTTCTGACATTCTTGGACACCTCCTCTTTGCTGCTCTCTTCTTTTCCGCTCTCGCTCCCCCCAGCCCCTCGAATTGCACAGGTCGGATGAAAATTTCTACTCAGCAATTTCTCCCCACACGCCCCCTCCCCCCATACTTTCAGCCGCATGAACTTGCTCATGGAGAAATATGTGGGTGTGAAAGAGTGTGCTAAGTCAGGCCTTTCTTCAGGTTAAGAAAACTGCAAACTTGTTCTGTGACATTCTCTCATCCTCTGGTGAGCCACGCTAGGCACAGGGAGTGTTATACATATACCTCCAGCAAAAACAAAGATGAAAAACATCTAAAACTCTGCAGGTTTTGGGTGTGGTCAGAGTGAATGAGCAGGTGCATACCAAAGCAAAATTATCTTGGGGTTTGTTCCTGTCCTGTTTCATAAGCATTAAGCAGGTTTTTGGGTAGGAAACTTCCAAGGAAAAGGGCCAATGAGTGGGAAATGGCAATTCAGAAATTGGTGGTTTTCCTCAAAGCAGCCCAGTAGTTGCTCTTCAGCTGCCCAATTGCTAGTTTTTGACAGAGATTTAAAAGATGAGTATCTGTTGGCTGTCAGGCCAGTGCTGTCAGTCACTTGCATTTAGGTTAATGCTACAGGGAACTGGCCAAACTCCAGGGCATTACTTGCCTAAATAAAGATATCATTACACTATAATTTGAACTAGATGATCTTCCCTTCTCCCTCAGCCTCTTGCTCCTTCTTTGGGCTGTAGAAAACTGAGATGGCTCTGCACAGCTTGGAGATGTTCAGATCCAGACCAAAGTTTCATGTCTCTGATGACGGGGGAAGCATGGGTTCAATCTAGCAAACTTGGAATGAGGAGTGACCCAGATTAATGTGTATCTGTGCTTTTTTCAGAACAGGATGAACTGAACAGATAGGCTGAAAAATGTAGTGAGTAACTTGTGTAAACTCAAGCCTTTGGTATGCAGCCTAATCTGGCACAGCACCCAACTTGCCTGACTAAGCTGCTTTATGTCAGCATGATGAGGTTTGTTGGAAGTGATGGTATCTTCTAGTAGACAAAGTAATTTAGCTGGCTATCTGGTAAGTAACATTAGGCAAGCTTTCAGGCACATAAGCCCTTCTGCAGGCCACCTGAAAGCTTAAATGAAGGCTGAAATGAGGCTGAAACCTTTGCTTTCAGCTGTCCTGCAGAAGCTATTGGGACCTTAAAGGTTGCCTACTCTCTCCACCTTTTCTGCTTTGTCTAATGAAGATTTTACTCTACCTTGTCTACCTGATGTTTAGAGAGAGGCCAAGAGTATAATGGTTTATTTCGTTCAGGATTTTATCCTGTGCTACAACAGCAAAAATTTCAGAACAGTTATGTTTTGGGGGATTTAGAGTTTGGGATACCCAGCTTTGCTTTGCTGGTCATTTTTTCTGTGGTGCAGGTGTTCTGCATTGTCTGAAAATCAGAGCCTCTCAAGATATCTGAATGTGAGTAGTCCAAAGGAGATGTCTAAAGTCAGTAACTGCTATCAAAAATCATGGATACTTTTTGAAGTGAACTGTAGTAAGATTAACCACAATAAACTAATTAAGCTGTTCACCTTTTGTTCTGTTTTCCTTCAGTAAAGAAAAAGAATAAATGAAGTTACTTAGTCATTGCCCATGTTGTGACTTAGCAGTGATAATGTCAGATAGCTACCAAATGCTTTACAACAATAACAAAATCTAACAACCAAGTTAAAGGAACCGGAATACTCGAGCTGAAAAAAAAAAATAATGAAAACCACCCTCACTCATGAATAGTTTTGGTCCTCATTATAGATTAGTAGTTTTGTGAGATGATGTAGAAATGTTCCTTATTATCACAGCTTTATTGCCTACCTCTGTACATCTGTTCCAAAATTCATTTCAAAATGGCCAGACATTTCAATAATCTGGTGTGGCTTGGAATTTTCATATTGTTTCTGGTGCATTAAAATCTGAATGGAAAGCTGGTACTTTTAAATTTACAATTGCACAGACTGTACAACATCTGGGTAGCTTTGCTCTATTGCTTTCCCTGTTCCTTTAAATTTAGACTGAAGTTATGATGTGCATGAAAGGCTAAAGACCTTGTGTGTGGCAGGTGTTATTTCAAGCTGACAAAAATTCAGTAATATGTTCATTTTACTTTGATATGGCCTTTTACAAAATACGTAAAGCTCTGCTTCAAACCTTGGCAAAATGGTTTTATTTTAAAAATAGGTAAATGAAGTATCTTCTGGGCTAGGAGAAATTACCAATCAGTTTATATATGTGCATGTGTATTTATATATAAGTATATCAGTGAGATTGTCCCCTGAAGGACAATTGTCCTCCAAAGGACTGGTAATTTAATTAGTCCTTTAGGTTAATGCTTCATCCTTTCTCCATTGATATGCACTGATGTACCTTCTGGAGGATCAGTCAAGTGGAGTGGTTTGTTGTTTGTTTGTCTTTTTCTGAGAATGCTAGCATTAAGGCAAATTACAGACTTTTCAGTTCTATAGATTCCTTAGGATTACTTCTGGGAGTAATTATTCATTATTGCTGGTCAAACAGTCATACCTTGAATTAAACTGATCTGTATGCTGGAATCTTTAGCAGAGTGAAACCTAGTTCCACTGGTCCCCATGGGGCTTTGCTGCTTTATGCAAGCTAAGATACAGCTGATGTAGGCCTGTTCTACCCCAACACACCCATGGCATCCTAAATTCAATCTATATTAGAAGCCCACTTTAGTCCAGAGACTTGGTACTTGGATTTCTATTATAAAAGCAAACAAAAAAATGGCACTTTTTCTCATATTTATGGGTTGAGAATGTGTTATATTGGTTGTCCACATGTCTGATTGAGCCCAAAGCTTTGGGAGTACATCATAATTCTGTCAAATACTGCACACTTAATTCTGCTTGATGAATCAGTGGGGCTTTCTGTATTGTTGTTCGTGTTGAGCAAAAGAAAGGGTTTTGGGGAAGGCCATGTGTATCTGTAGGTGCATGTAACTAAATCTCAACTAATGGTTACTCCTTAATCCCTCTGAGTGCCTGTAAACTCCATTGTGAGACGTATCAGAGGGTGCTCCCAGATGAAACGCTGATCAAAACTCCAATCCCAGTTGTGCTTGGTGTTGCTTTCTGAGGTGGGTATAGTGGTATTTTGCCAGAACAGGTCGGATCAAACTGTGTTTTCAACCTGACCTTCTCCTCACCCCTAATAACTTCCTGATTCCTTGGTCGGAGGGAGATTTATGAGCAAGAACAAAGCATGATGTGTCTGTCCCAGCAGCGAGGGAAACGAGAAAATTTATTAACAGAGAAGGGAGGGGGAGAGAAGAGAGAGAATGAGAAAGAAGGGAGGCTGAAAGTGAGCCCTGGTTTCAGACAGAAGTACCTCAGCTTCTGGTATACTGTAATTACCCAGCCACTGAAGAAATAAAACATTGAAAAATCAATTTTATAAAAAAATCAATTTTTTTAAACAATTTGAAGAGCTCTCATAATTTTAAATCTCTTACAATGTACACATTCAGAACACTGATCACCTTCAAAGTGAAGTGCTTCAATAATTTTAAATTGTTCTGCACAGAAAAGGCTCCAAACCTCCATTTCACTTCCAAATGGAAGCAATCTTGAAAATATGAAGCACACCAATAGTTTTAAATATCTCTCTCTATCCAACCCTGCCTGTACTTCCATGAAGTTCCTGCAACTCAAAATTTCAGTGTTACTTTACATTGAAAGAATTTCTGCTTAGAATCTGTAAATGTGAATATTGTCTACTATATTAAAAGATTTTTTAAAAAACAAGTTAAAAACAGGAAGAGTTTTCTGAGGTTTTTGGTTACTGAAATTGTGGATCTTTGCCCATTAAAAACGTTTCCATTTGTTCCTGTATTTAGTCCAGCCAAAAAGTACAAATTGAGTATAGCTGTTACCATTTCCTTACTTACAGCACTGTACCAAAAGTGATTTTACACTGAACTGTAATTTCATCCATAAGGGCTTTAGACCTTATATAATTAAAATACCTCAATCCTCTTCAAATTAGAAAAGCAAATTGTTACATATCGTAAGTAGGTGCTTTTCACTCTAATGGCAGTCACTTAGATGATTTATGACATACATTATTTTATATCAAAGTACAATGAAATAGGCATTACCAAAGGTAATCTCAGTAATGTCTGAAAAGGGATCTCGAACCTCAGTGCAACAATGAATGCAGTATTTAAAATGCAAAACCCAAAGACATTATTATGGTTTTGATTTCTTATGCCACAGCTTCTGATCCTGCTATATTAGTGCAGCAGTACAAAGGGTGTTTTGGATGTATTTTGCTAAGATAACAGACGGGAAAAATGAAATATAAAGTCAGACTTTATGCAGAAATTGTTATCAAAGGGATGATAAAGTAAAACTGCATAATCACAAGGAAAAACAATTGATGATGTAGAAACTGAAATATATTGAGCTCATGGAATATGCTCATTTCCAGCTCTTAAGCCCTTGCATTATTAAAATGCATAATAAAATAAAATGCTTGTATAATGTATAAACAAATCAGACTCAAGTAGCTTCTTGAATATTATTATTCTCATATTTCTGTAATCTAGGGGAAGATTATCCCTTCTTTCCATTCCACCTATCCCCCACCCCTACTGCAGTGACCTATTCCAGCACCCTGGGAGGGAGTCTTCTCGATGGCGAGAACCCCAGTGTCCTCAACATCCTTTGTGGTGGGCAAATGCTGCATCCCTGTGACAGTGCATGAGAACAGGGACAAATGGCTATAAATGAGGACAAATGGCTGTATGTTGACCATGGATACATTTAGGCTGGAGATGAGGAAATGGTGCCTAACCATCTGCAGGGTAAGATTGGAGCAGCCTTCATGCAGGAATAATTGGAATAAAAATAATAATAATTTAAAAAAACAGAGAAATTCTAAAACTAAGTTAATAAGTGAGAAGTTGAGGTTTTGAGGTGGTTGTCTGCAGTGTTGCAGGATCTATAAGGTTGTTTATGGTGTTGACACTGCAGCATCAGCCACCTCCTGCTTTTCAGACTGTGGCTCGCTGGAGCATGGGCGCTTCCCACCCCTGTGAGAAGTGGTGCTGTGCAATGTCACTGTGAAGACTTCACTGAGAAACATAGTCCTGAGTAAAAACACCCATGGTAGAGCTTGGTACCCACTTGTATGTAAGATTATCAGCCTTGCCTATCTTTTTCTATGCTGGCTGCTAAATAGGTCTACCTGTGTGCTAAGTGGCCAGGTTTTGGTGTGCGAGAGTCCAAAAGCCATCGAGTGATGGAAATTATGTCTATGTAAACAGATCCATGCTAAAGCTCCTTGAGTTGGGATGAGCAGCCATCAGGATTTCAACAGTTCTGGTATGTGGGCTTCAAGAACACAAAAAATTGAGCAGCAGAGAACCCACAAGATTAACTCAAGGATAGGAAAATCTGATGTAGTGGGAAAAGCTTAGGAAACTCAGCCTGGTTAGCTTGAAACTTATGGGAGGTTCAGTCACCTGGGAGAATCTGTGTGGGGAATACTGGGAGATGTTAAGTTCCCACTGCAGTCCCCAGAAGGGGTTTCAAGAGACTCCCCAGCCTGTCTTCCAGCCCTGCTGCAGGGCAGCTCTGTCTCCCGTGTTGATGGAGCTATATTATTAGTTCAGACTCAAAATGTAGCAGGATGAAGATTATGAACGTCCCGAGGGCTGGGGAGGAAAGGCAACATTTTTCTTCACCACAAAATGTTCAAAAGATGTCATTTTTTTTCTGAGAGAGATCTTTCCCAGGAGTCAATGCTTGAAGTATTGTGGCCTGCACCAGCTGAGCATCTTGGTCCCTCTTGGCTACTGAAACAATGGCTTTGTGGTCTGGTGCTTGCCTACTGAGGTCCAGCCTGAATGTGCTTAGCAGTTGGCCTCTCATTTGTGTCAGCATTTAAATAAAGATGAATACAATTTTTTTTCATCTTTTCAAGATGAACTGTTACTTTTATAATAGAGAAGAGTAATGTAAAGGCATAATTAAGAGCATGTTTTTAAAAATTCCAGAAGGCTTCTATTTCAATATTCAGCAGCCATGGTTGGGGAGAAAATTATGGAGAATCTTAATGGCAGAAGTCAGAGCATCCTCAACAGCAAAAGTTCCCATTGCTTAGAAAATCTGGTTGCATTTTTATGTACCAAAATAGAGCTTTGGATATTTAGAACCATAATAAACCCACACTTCCTTTTAAATTAAATTTCCTTCCCATGCACATACTCAAAGTGCTACCTGGAATAAACACTATTTCCTAGAAAAAATCCCAAATCTGTCTTGAGACTAATTTCAGATTTAGGCCTGACAAACTGGTCAGTCAGTCCCAGCACCGTGTACCGCTGTAGTGTTGGCAGAAAGAACAGAGGCATCAGTCTGCAATGGTTTGGTGTGGTGTGTGTTCCCTGCAGCTTCACAGCTGGAATATCAAAGGCTCTGTCTATTCCTTTGCTTGTCCTTCCTAGATTGAAGGGGTTGAGCACAGCACACTTGCAAAATCTGTTTTCTGCTGTGTTGAGATGTTGAGAGATGTGAGGATGAAAGAAGCTGTAATGCAGGCCAGTGGATGCAGAAATACTTCCATGCATGTCAGAAGTCTTTTCCAACTTTGAATTATTCAAATCTTGATCTGTTCAATTTGAGCAACATCCAGCTGTTGGGTTGTTGGAGCCTAGCAAAACACTCTCTTAGCAACAACCTGTTGTCCACAAAGGCCTTGTGCCAGGCAGTAGTGCTATCAGATATTTAGTTACGTACTCAGAATCCTAATATGATATTTTTGGGAGACTTTGAGGCCTTCTGGTTAAGGCTGTTTGCTTGTCACCATCATCGTAGAGCTCAACTTCAGCATATTCATTAAGCTAGTGTATTTTATTTTGTATAAATTCTGGTGTTAAAGAAAAACCCAGCTTGATGAACAAGTATTTGTGCTTCTGGATAAACATAACTCTGGGGACAGAAAAGGAAGAAAGGGGATCATTCCTGGATGACAGCAAATGATTGTGACAGGCACAGTTAGGGAATGAAACCTGATCAGTCTCTATGTGCTTAGGTGGGTCTAAAGTGTGGTCCCTACTTGTAGTTCTTTCTGTCTTGCTGTGGTCTCTCCTGATGCGGCAGGTGGGGTTAGGCACTGAAGTACCCCTGTTAACCCTTCACCACTCAGTGGGCAGTGGCAGTGTCACTGTGTGACCAGCGATGTGGCTCTGGTGTTGAGCAGGCTCAATCCTGCTCAAATGCCACTGAAAGGCTTGACATAAAAGCACTTGAGAGAAAAAGGCACATGCAGACAAAAGCAGAGCATGAAGTCAGTCCTAATAGAGAAGCTGGTTTAGCTATAGGCACAGAAAAGGACTACACAGAATGGGCCTGAAGCTGGTGAAGTGTGCTCTGATGGTTGCCTTTCACATCAGTGTTTGCTCAGCCTGCCCCAGCCAGGATGACCTCCTATTGCCAAGTGGCACTGTCTCCTGCTGCTGCTGGCTGAGGCAGTGAGTGGGTTTTTCAGTGGTCAATGGATACATGAACAAGCCAGCAACTATAAACATGGCCTTAGGCTTAGAAAAATAAATGCCTCCCTACCCTGCCGTTGCCTGGAAAGCTTGAGTGAAGGAAATCTGTGCAAGGCTCAGAGCTCCAGAGCAGCACCGCTTTGCTGGGGATTTCCTGATGATGTTGGCATGGCAAAGAGTGAGGAGGAGAACTCTCAGGAGGGAACAGCATGTGAAGGCAGAAAGCCATTAGTATGTAGAACTGAAGACTGTGACTCAGAGGGTGAGCAGAGGGACTTCTTTTAAAGGCAATGGTGACCCAGTTTAACAGGGCTTAACTGGACTTCAGGAAAGGAGTGCGCTTATAATTTAAAAGTCAACAATTTTTACTCTTTTTTTTAATTCTGTGAGTAATTTTCTGTTGCTTTCTGTAGAGACCGTATCTACCAGTTGTTGTCTGCCGGGTTCAAAATGGTTCTCTCACTTTAAACTGGTACCAGATTCTAGTCCCTTTGCCTTCAGTTTTTCAAGAATGCTTTGCTGGAGAAACTGCAGAGATGTGGTAGTGGATTTTAGCATAAGAGGAAATACAGTAGAGTAAATAGAAAAATGAAAAAAATAGAAAATTTTCCTCTCTATTTTATCAAATTTTAAAAAAAGCATAGCAATGAGATCTTGGCTTTAGGGATAGCATTGTGGGGTTAAGTTTGAAGGGAGGGATAAGTGACATGTCTCAGCTAAGCTGAAGTCAACAACAGTTGACTACATAATACAGCAGTTTCCGTGGAGGAGCAGGTTGTTACTGTGCTACATGATGGGTTCAGAGATCCAACACTGACTGTCCTCACATAGAGACACTTCAGTAGATGCACTCTCTGCCTGAATCACCTGGTGCTTGCAGTGTGTCTTATCTTTTTTCATACCATGGAGTTGTGTGATTCTTTGGTAGTATGTCTTTGGGTATGCTCTTTACCATCACATGAGCTGGGAGCATAACTAGTAAGGACATACCTTTGTGATTGATGAAAGGGAAATATTTGGGACTTTTCTTGGTTTTGTTTTGGATTTTTTAATATACTAATCTGCTTTATAGTGTGTGTGTCTGTATATCTTGGGTTAGTGCAGTGGTGTTTTGCAAGCAGGGGGCCACAGGGGTGGCTCTTGTAATAAGCTGCTAGAAGCTCCCCTGGTTCCAATCCTGGCCCTGCCTCTGTCCAAGAGAGAGCAGGTATGGGAAGCTGGATGAGCCTCTGAGTGGCACATTCAAAGGAAAAGAAACTGCAAAAATATAGGAAAGAGACCTGCATAGAAGAGGAGGAGTTGAGAGAGCAATGCCACAGAAAAGGCACAGTAAGTGAAGGGGAAAAGGTGCCCGAGCAGAGATTTCCCCTCAGCCCATCGTGAGGTGGCAGCTGTCCCCCTGCAACCTATGGAGGAGCACAGTGGAGCAGTCCCTGAAGAACCATGGTGCGGAAAAATGTGGATTTGTAGCGCCTGAAGTGTCACAGGTGGGCAGTCGTGAAGCAGCAGCCTGTGCAGGATCACAGAGAGGGGCAGATGTGGATCTGCAGCAATGGAGGAGCCCATGCCAGGGGACATTGACTGTTCCCAAAGCAGCTGTGACTCTGTGTGCAGCCCAGGCTGGAGCAATTTGTTCCCAAGAGACTTCACCTTGTGGGAGGGACTCATATCAAAGGAGTTCCTGGAGGACTCTCTCCCATGAGAAGGATCCCACATTGGAGAAGGGAGAAATATGAGGTATCCTCCCCTGAGGAGGAAAGAGCAGCAGAAACAGCGTGTGGGGAACTGACCCTAAACCCCCACTGCCCTTCCCCTGTGCTGCTGAGGGGAAGGCATTAGTGAGGGAATTTGGGCCCAGGAAGAAGGAAAGAGTGGGGGTTGGGAGGCATTAAGATCTGGCCATGTTTTCTTTCTCCTTGTAGATTAAATTAGGATTTTTTTCTTCCCAAATTGAGGCTTGTCTGTTTTTTTGTTAGTTACTGTAATTGGGGAATGCGAACCTCCCTATCCTTGTCTCAGTTAACAAGCCTTAAGATGAATTATTCTTAGCTTGGTGGGCCCATGATACTTCTAGTCATCAAGGAAGAGATGGAACATACAGATGGGCCTGGGGCAGAGGGGTGGACTTAACAGAGGATGTTGTCACCCAAGTTCTTCTGGTCCAGGTCCTGTTGTGACATCGGAGAGGACTGCCAGAGAGCCATGGAAACTCAGTGACTTTTCAGTGGCCTATACTACTACTTAAATATGGGAAGCAGTAATGCATCTGCATCAAGGAAACCGAGCTTCATTACTTTGCTCCATTAAATGTGGCTTTTGGGGAGTACATGTAACCCACATAGCTGGGGAGGCAATATGGGTCTCCCACTGAGTGGGATTCTTTCACGGTTGGCAAAGGGCTGCACTGATTTCTATTTGGGGTCAGCACAGCACCATTCCCTCCTGCCTTGCTTGAATGCCATGCTGCAAGTGATTTTGAGAAGAAGTAATATGTAGTCTTGCTCCAACATGATATAAAAATGTCTTTATATTAGAAAGTCTCTATTTTATTGAGGTTTGCTTCATATTAGTGTCATAAAAGACCTTGATTTCAATATAACAATATGAAAGTGCACATGTAATTTCTCTTCTGATCACAGTAATGCTAAACCAGTGTACATGGTAGTAATGTTAAACTAATGTGACAGAATAATACAAGTATAAAGTGATGCAAACCCATTAATATTATAGAAAGTTATTCATTTTATGCAAAGGATTCTAAGGAGTGATTTAAATAAAATTCCTTGTCTCTCTGATCTAGCTGAGCTCCTTTGATCAAAAGATAAGTCTGATCAACAAACTTAATATTAGCCAATTTCCATACAATGACTTCTTCTTACTCCTGTTCATGACATAGTTCAGACTTGAGTTCTCTGCTGCCAGGAGCTTAGCTCTCTACCACATCTCAAGGTACAGAGAGAAGAGGTGCAAGACCAGAGGTGAAGCAATTTATAGAGTATTGGTAACCTGGTCCATTTTGACATGCACATTTTCCATAGTAAAGTTTAAAGGGCATGTAAAACTTCAGCAAATCAGGGCATAAATGGTTAATTTTATGAATTGCTCCTTAAATGAAATACTGGAGCAAGTTGCAACCCCTAGCAAAAATGACCGTGTACTGAGTGTAAAAGTAATTTTTTTACAGCAGATTTTGGTTTCACTCAGAGATCTGCCTAGCATTTATTTTAACTCCCTGCACACTTTAGGTCTTGATTAAACAAAGTTGGAGCCGGGTGGTATCAAGATATGCATTTCCTCCATTTAATCAGATCACTGAAGACAGCCAACAAGAATATATAGTGTGTGAAAAGCCAGATATCCAGTGAAATTAAATGAGAAATCATAAGACTGTGTTTTTAGGAATGGCCTTTCTTTTGTGGCTTCTGCTTTAGTGTATTATTTGTCAGATTTTTATAAGAACATTATTGCTTTAAGAAAAAAATTTAAACCCTGAGAAATTACTCTCAGTCTAACGAGTTCTTTTCCACTGACTACAGACATCATTAGGGGATGGCTATAGCCTGAGGCTGTGCATGAACTTTTTCTTCTAACTGTACACTTTATGTATAATTTAGCTTTCTTGCCTAAATTATTCAAGCAAATAGTGAGTGAAAATAATGGAGTTCACTGAAACCTTCCACAGTATTAAAATAAAACAGTTTTTTACGTTGATTTGAATTTTTAAGCTTTTTAATCATGGATTTCAAATGGAATACGCGTGTCTTCAGCTCTTCTCTGCTTGTCCCCCTGTGCCTTTTTTCAGTAAAAGAAAAGAAGAAAGGAAACGAACTTCAGCAAATATCCCATTAATGAATAAATGCTACTTATGACTACTTGAGATAGAAGTAATGGTAGTTAAGCAAAACCTATAGACATAGAAAATACATTCAGCAAGTATTATACTACAGGCTGTGTTATGTCTTTCAACCCAAATAAGGCCAGTAGCATAGCATATTTAAATACTGTTGAGTTGCTTTAAGCTCAGAAATACTGATAGGGAATTCTGTGCAATAAGGAAACTAAAATCTAATACAAAGGCTATAATTTTTTTAGATAATATGTTTCTAGTTTAATATTAGTCTTCAAAAAATTCTTGCTTTTTAAAATCTTGGAGCTTGATCCCGTGGTAGGAAATGGGTGCAGCTTCAGGAAACCCTGCAGATTTCTTCCAGGTGAAGAATCAGCTCTTACATGTTTATTATTGTAGCCAGTCCTCTGCAATCATGTGCTGCAAATTCTCTTTATATGTTACTGCTGATGCTAGTATCAATGTGATTAGTACTGTATCTAAATCTGGATAGCTTAATGAAGTGTGCACTGTTGTGAAAAAAATTATCCTGTGGAAACTGAGGAATCTTAGCAGTATCTGCAACCAGGTACCTCTACAGTTCCTTAGTTCAGTTGGGTTCATTGTGCTTCAACTCTACGTCTGTCAGAAGTAGTATAATAGAAGTATAACAGTGATTTATATGTGTGTGTGTGTGTGTGTGTGTGTGTATATATATCTATATATATAATGGTTGAAAAGCCCTGTCTAAGCACTTGGTATGATTCCAGATGGAATGCAAATCTGCAACCCCATTGCAGGGGAGCTGGTAGTGAGGGATCTCTCTGTGGGATTCAGAGCAGGCTTTCTTTTTGAGAAGCATGACATGAGGCAGAGATAAGTATAGCTTTAGCTGATTTCACCACCACTTACACACTAACTAATGTCTGTAGTTCGTCAGTGGGCTTTGGATTAATCCACAGAAGTGAAATATGTCTGATGTCTCTGGGTGCCTGGCATAGCTACTGTCACCCAGCTCTGTTCTTACACAGTGTGGCACCTCCTGTATCCACAGCACTGAGCTACTCAGGCTACAGAAGTACTGGGTGGCTTTGCCCCAGTCTGAGTTTGTAAGCAGGGTATACTTCCAGACCTGGGAACCAGGCTGAATTTGTTGTTTGTTTGTTTGTTTTGGGGGTTTTTTGGTTTGTTTGTTTGTGGGCGTGGAGGGGGTTGTGTTGTTTTGTGGGTGTTTTTTTGAAGTGTGTTTCATGAAATTTTATTATTTATGGGTTTGACAAAGAAAGAAATGTCACAGGAGTGGCCATCTTTCATACTTAATCAAAGCTTTTCACAAAAATCACAAAACAGGCAAGAATAAGGAAAAATTTGAACTCTTTTCGAGTTATTGAAAGGGCATGGGATAATTAATGGGTTTAAAAAAGAAAAGTTCCTCAGTTTAATCAGTTTTGATACACTACCTCCTGCTCTTTGAGTTCTCAAACTCCAGAAATTAGATAGATGCAACTTGATTGTCCTATAATTTGAGTGCTGAGTGGATGTGGATCATTACAAGCCATCCTACTAGTTTATTGTCATACCTGAGATGTGCATGTCCATCAACCCACTGCCTGCCTCAGTACAGTGACAGTGCTCTGAACCAAGCTGAGGTGGTCCTCAGGTCTAAATGTTGCAACTCTCCTGCCTTTTTGTTGAAAGCTGCTGGCACAGCTCAGGTAGAAGCTGGCAAAGATGGCTAGAAACCAGTGAGAGTGAGATTGTGAGATCTGCTCTTCTTTAGAAACAACTTTGATAAGATGTTAACTCTACATTCTTTATTATTCCTTTTTTTTTTCATGACTCTTTCTTTAGAAGAGGTGATTGTTTTCTAGTGAGAGGAGATTTTTTTATTATTATTATCATTTTTATTTGTTTAAAACCTGCTTTCTTGATTGTAGGTTACTTTGTGTCACTGCTAGGCTCATTGTATGTCTCAGCTCTTTGCAGTCAACATTGTACTTACAGGCATCAGGGGCAGTTGCATGAATTAACCCAAACACTTAACATTTAGTTTTTTACCGTTCATAGTATGAACAATCTGTGGCTGAAGAACTTTCTGAAGTAAAGCATGGTGATTTTTGTAATGATGGCTGTTGACTTTTACTTAGAAAAGGAGCAGGAAACAGTAGATCTACTAGATGACCCTCTCTCTGTTGTTTCCAGTTCGGTCTTATTACTATGCAGTGTTTGGTGCTGCACAAGAAACTAAGATTCACTTATTATCATGCACGGTGCATCAGTCTTTTCCCCCCCTAGTTAGCACAAGAAAGATACAGAGTCTTGATGTAGCAATTCAGTGGGAAGTACCTTTCTACTTGTCTACATTTATTTGGTTGCTCTTGAGTCTTCAGTACTGGGGGGGAGGGCAGGGCAGGCAAAATATTCAGCTAAAGCAAGGTAGAATTACAGAACTGGGAAGGATAATATTCAAGTGAAAGCATATGAAACTGAGCTGCTCAGTTAATTACCCAGTAAAGTCTAGACTGTGAAATCCTTTGACAGTATGACATCCTTTTCCCACTAAACTCATGTTCACCAAAGCCCAGCTCAGCATCACATGAGCAAATTATTCTTCCTGGGATGTTGGACATATTGTACATCCACAAGATCAGCATAGAACTACTCAACTCCCTGTTTGTGTCAGGAGATTAAAATGCTTGGTGAAGCCAAAATGATTTCTCATTACATCTTGCAGAATAGCTGTTTCCTTTTCTTTTTCTCCTTATGCATTACAATTTTCCTTTCTTTTTTTTTTTTAAAAAAAATCTTTTTACTAGCAATATGTCTCAGATTGTATTGGTGTTTTGTGGTTGTCTGTCATCTGACTGCCTTCATGAGGTGATCTGTCAGTTCAAAATCCAAATGCCTTGAACATTCCCAACTTATGCTTGCCATTGCAAGGTAGAGGAATCAGTGTTTTTCTCATCTGCATTTTTTGTAATAGAATTTAAACCCTTTTTAACTGACTGGTAGGTTTTGTAAGGCTTGTGCCCATGGAGAAGACCTCTGGCCCTTTATAGGCTGCAATATTGCTCTGTGCTTGCTCCTCTATCAGTCAGCTTGCCTAAAACTTATTCTTCTGCCTTCCCATAGATAGTTTTTGTCCATGCATTTTTAAGGAAATTTCCAGACTTTAGGTTGAATGTTTCATCAGAAGAGGAAAAAGCAGCTTTGCCTGATCATCCAGCAGACATGATGAAGTACACTTACCAGTACATCCAGCAAATGGAATTTTTATGTCGCACTCAGCCCTTGTCACTTCTGCCCAGGGATGGATTAATGGCAGAGCTGATGGGGCCGTGGCCCTATTCCCCCAAACACTATGGGACCCTGGCTTCTCCTGTCATCACAGAAACCTCTACTGTGGCTCTCAGCCAAAGCGCTTCGTGAAGATACATTACTTGGGGAGAGCTCAAAGATTTCCCCATGGGTCATGGAGGGGGCTCATTAAGCACACCATTTTCCAGAGATGGTGCAACCACTTCTATGCCTCTCCCTTGCTGGATCTCTTAGCCCATGTCCTGGGGAAGTCTTGACTTTTCTGGTCAATGTTTGTAAACTTTTGCTGCTTTATAGATCGAGGTATCTAATCAGAGAAAAATCTGTTTTGCTTCTGCTTTTACTGCATGAGACTAAGGGCAGCCCACTTGGAAACACTGACAGGTCCATCAATTACTCTCATGTTCAGAGTCTGGTTTTGCTGCATGCTCCCTAGCCTTGCAGTGGTTCCATGCAGAGTCTTGCCCTGCTCTCTCCGACTTCTCCATCCAATTCGAGCCAGCTTGCTGCAGAGCTCTCCAGTTCCTCGTCTTGCCTCTCTGACTTGTATTCACCAAAAACTTACCTCTTCCTACTTTTGATTGTTTGTTTTGGGGTTTTTTTAGGTCCATTGTACTCCTTCTAGTACAATGGCTAGTAAGCATGTCTTGAGTTGCTTGTCCTAACATTCCAGCTCAATTTCTCTGTATGACCAAATAGACTTAACTGAGTTGCTCTAAAACATTGAGGGCTGTCAGTGACATTTTGGTTGCTCTGAAAATACTTAAGAATTTAATTCCAGACTGGCTGGGAAACAAAATTGAGGCTAGACATTTTTCAGAAAATTGCCAGAAAATGAAGGATTATCTGCTGCTTACAGCACTTGCATTAGACTTGTTGAAGGGAACTGAGTACACATAAATGACCTCACTCATAAACATGTCTCTTCCTTTCTTCATGAATGTCTAATTATAGGTGACAAAGGGACATCCCCAGCAAAAGAAATTTATGGCAATCCCGTCTAAAGCTTGGTGGGCTAAGACATTTTTGCAAGGATGGGGAGACACTGGCATGAAAATCCTGCTATAGCAATCATAGTATGGTTTGAAAGTGTGGTTTGGTCCTGGTTAAGTGGTGTAAATACCCAGGCTGTTTGATTTTGAGAGAGAAGGTAACATTGATCCATTCTTTGGGAATACCCTGATTTTTTTTTTTTTAAAGAAATAAAAATGTAAAACAATTCCCCAGATATATGTAAATGCTCTATGCTGCAGTTTGGTGTCTTGCAGGAGATAGGCAAGGAAGGTGTCTGAGATCTTGGTGAACTCTTCAAACCAGGGCTCTTCAGCTGTGGGTTTGGAGACCATAGAAAGCATGCTACTCACCATGAAACTGTTTTAAACATGTTTTTAAAAGCTATGCATGTGCATTCGTGCACATCCAACTCTACAAAAAATGGCAAATGAAAAAAAACAGGGAGAAAAATTTACTTTTACTTGGTTTTGTATGAAAGGTTACTGGGACCTTGGATCACAGAAAGGTTAAGCATTATCACTCTGCTCATTGAACTACAGAATAAAACAGCAGCACTGGTGTGAAAAATTGAACCCTCTAGGTCATTTATTTTGTCTTACAAGTGTCTCTAACAAAATGTTTTGTTTCAGGTCTAATGGAACATTTCATTTTCAAGCTAAATAAATATGGGTATATTTGGTTTGGTTTTGCAACAAATAAACACATCTAGATCAGTTTGATAAAGAATTTTTTCCACTTCTTTCTCCCACATACTTCATTTTCTAGGATTTACTGTTGAGCCTCTCGTGCTCTTAAAACTTAGTCCTCTAACCTTCTTTGCCCTTAAACATCTACTTAGTTCTCTTTGTAAAGCATTTTATGATACTACTTTTGAAAGCTGCAATATCAAAATATTTTTTGTTGCGATGCATTAAATTCAGGATAGCGTGTTCCATGTTCTTCCCATACTTACACTCCTCTGCAGGTGTCTGCAAGTACTCAGGAAATGTAAAAACTCAAACCAGTCTGTTCAGTTTAGAGTTGTAAAAAATAAGAGTTTTGACTTGGTTATATTTCAGTTGCATAATTTATTTTATTGTGCAGAATTCTAAGAGGATTAAAGTGACAGGTGGATGAAGGCGACAGGAGAAGAGGAGGAGCTTGGCCTTGTTTGAACCCACTGTTCCAAGATAAACACAAAAATGAGGGTTCGTGGCCCAAAATATTTTCAGGTGCTTTTAAAGTGGAGGTTATCTTAACCATTTCACTTTTTAAAATGTGAACTGCATTAAACAGATGCCATGAACCTGAGGGAGCAGGAAGCTCTGTTTTCCCACACAGACCCTGCACGGTGTCAGTGGGAACAGCACTAACATCTAGGACCTTTTATCTTTCTAAGTGTGGTCAACCTAAATTTGAGAGGTGGTTTCAGGACAATGAAAGCAGCTCCTTTTGGAAGCCCACACAGTCATTGCCCATTGCTATGACCACACAGGGTTACTGAAAAGTGTCATCCATAAGAGCACTACAGATGTCTGGGACATGCCTCAAGCTTTGTCTGAACAGGCCAGCATGTAGTCAACAAGCAGTATCAATACCTGCCCTATCAATGAGAAGAGGTGTGTGTAAGCAAACCCCAAACCAAACAACATGCTAAGCCACTCTAGCAGGGCACAGTGCTCACCTTCATGTCTTGAAACCCTTAAGAGGGTAATAACACTTACAATCTGCTATAGTTAATGCTCTTCAAGGCCTGCTCTCACAGAGTGTTTTCTTGGGACAGGACAGTGAGAGAAGTGGAGAGAATCCTACAAATGCCTCTGCCACACTGCTGGCATTCCATTGCCTTGGACCTGATGTTCTTTGAGACCATTTCTCCACCTCTAGGTGTTCTTCCAGAGTAGTAACATTCCTCAGTAGCCATATTTTTTTTTCCAAGTAAGATCACAACAGATGGTTACACTGGCAAGATGTATGTGTTTTCTCACAAAAGAAAAAAAAGACAAAAAAGAAAAGGCCAACGTTGCAACTCTGTTTTGCATGAAGTGCAGAGGTGAAAAATGTTGCCAAATTTGAGAGCATAGTTATTTATCTTTTGCTTGGCTTTGTATGATTTCAAATTACTACGCAAGGTGCAAAGAGTGAAGAGTTAGGCCCAGGCTCACCAAAGAAAGGAAAACTGGCTGAAATGCCACTTGGATTGAAATTCTTTCCAGAGTGAGAAAATTTTCCTCCTGTCATCCTCTTGTTCCCCTCTTTTTCCTTCTACACTTCTCTTTCTTTTAGAGAGCTCTTTTCAACTACTTTTCCAATCTGATTTCTGAACCACTTCTTCATCCAGCTATTGTTTCTCCATCCCATCCAGGGAACTAGCTAGCTGCTTCTTTTTTGCCTGATACAGATTGTTTGGCAGGAATATTGCTAACCCCTTCTTTGTTGCCCTGTAAGAAATCTCATAGTTTGTTCTGCTTGCTGTTTTTATGACTCCTGCTTATTTTTGCTCATACGTTGCTCATCATGACCCCAACGCACTTTGCACATTCTGAAGCAATGAGAAAAAGAGGATTCCTGCCCCAAATATCTTCTATACAGCCAGCCCATTTTCCAACCTGTATTAGTTGAGGTGAAAACAGGACAAAAGAAAACTCCGCTGCAGGGACTTTGAGGTTTTCACATGTTGACATTTTTTGGGCTGGCAGCCGGCCTCGCTTCACCATGCAGCTCTTCAAGAGGTGGCATTTCAATGCCGTGTGTCCCAGAAGCATGGGGAAGGCGGGCAGCAGAACTGATGGCCCACCCTGGGCTAAGTCCTCAGCCAGGAGAACCTCTGGAGACACAGGCACAGCTATTGCTGATTATTTCTTTTGTGCTTTCCCTCCCGCTTTGTTATTATTCTTCAGCTTTGAAACCGAGCTTTGTTTCAGCCTGGTAGCCCGTGGCAGTGGACTGGAGAGAGGAGACTTTTACTGAGCTACCAAAGGCATTGTGTGAAGGGGAAGAAAATGTGTGAAGAATTGAAATGATATGGTTATACTGGGAGTTTGTTGTGGTGGTAACACTGGCTCACATCTTCTGGTAGCTAATGGAGCATGGTGGGATGATCTGAAGATGAAATGAGTCTGATATGCTAGGACATGACATTTAAAAAGAATGGTGAAATCATATTTCTTATTTTCCTTTGTGCAGAGAGAATAGATCTTGGCTCTTGATACAAAGTGTGTGATTGTAAGCTGCTTCCATTCTGGATCTTGCCTTCAAAATAGCAGCCAAGCTCCTCCCTCTTTCCCTTTTGTTTTACGGCTGAAGACTGTGCAAAAAACAGTTTGTAGAGTTTGAGGGATGGATCCTGAGCTCAACCAGGCCAGTGCTTGCAGGCAGCACTGCCAGGTGCCCTCCCCATTTGCAAGCCACCACCCAGCTGCTGGCTCTGATGTTCATGGAGATGAATGGCAGCAGGGTATAGAAAGGTGGACAAGGGATACTTCAGAGGTCTTGCTTCCAGCAAGAGGAAAAATTGATTCAGGCAAACTCTGGTGATACTGGCATTAAACAGAAATTGTTTGATTGAGGAAAGTGGTTTGGGACAGGTGAAAGTTGGAACATGAGTGCAGAAATATCTGTTTTCAACATATTTGTAATCCCAGCAAGGGCAAAGGGGATCATTTATCCCCTTGAAGTGATTGCAAGCAGGTTGGTATGTGGTTTTTTCCTAGCCAAGCTAGTTGGTTAAAGTTGTTTAAATGTCATCAGCCAAATAAGCTGCACAGTATCATTTTTTTCTGCTCCCTAATTGGCTGTCAGGTAACTGCTTCTAATGTGAACATGTGCAAGCTGATATGCAACATGAGTAATATCACCTTAAAACTCTCTTTTGATGCAGATGCGTGCCAGTGAAACCACATCCTAGGTAAACGTGCACTGATAGGAAGCACAAAAGGAGTGTTAGCATTACTGGGACAAGTGATAAAAAGAAAAATAACATGAGAGTGGATATGCCTAGGAATCTTTTTCAGTAGTCACCTATTCCTAATAATTAATGTGATTTTTATGGCAGTCATTTTGAGCTCTAACTCCTTCAACTGAACATGGAAGTAATTACGTGTGTAGATATCCTTAATTTGCCTTTGTGTAAATTAAAGCTAGATGCCAGCTTAACTTATGCACTGTCTTTTCCTGAGTGCTTTTATAGATTTTTTTTTTCTTTTGAAGATCAGAAATGAAAGCACCCATCAAATATGATAAGAAAAAGGATGTTGCTGGTTTTGCCTGATTGAGCTTTTTTTTTTTTTTTTTTTTTTTTTTTGGTGTATAATGAAGAGCTTGCTACTTGTGAGCAGGGAGAGGATTTAATGAATCGCAAAAGTACATAATTTATTGTAGAATGTATTCCACACATATTTCAGAACAAATTCTATGGAAAATGTATGTGAGTCGTATTTCTATGAATCAGACTCTAGGAATATTTCCTTACAAACAGCTTGTCTTACATTTTTATAAAGGAGCTGCAGCATTTATAGCACACCATTGAATTAACATTTGTGGTTAAAAATGCAGCCTGAGAAATTAAAATGATATTTGAAACATAAATCCTGCGTGCTAACAACTATCCTTATAGAAGCCAGCCAGAATCAACAGACATAGCCTGTTTTCTTCAAGGCTCTTTCTGGCAACCGGTTCTCAAAAAACATCTGTGCAAATGCAAGGGGGATAAAGGGGGGGGGGAAGCCCCAACAGGAATAGAAGCCATCAGTGGTTAGGTGTGTTATAAATACATTATTACTTCATTGTAATGGTATACAGGCTTTGGCGAGACTGGGGTGAGCTCACTGCCTGTCAGACCTTGAGTTATTCCCGGGGAAGAAGCGCGCACCGTGGGATGCCTGCGCGGCACCGCTGCAGTAGCACACCCAGATAACATAGAGGGGCCCGGGGGGAGGTGGTTCTCCCCTTCAGCTCCACCCTGCTGAGACCCCATCTATCTGGAGCACTGTGTCCATCTATGGAGCCCCCAACACAAGAGGGACTTGGAGCTGTTGGAGAGGGTCCAGAGGAGGGCTGAAAAAATTATCAGAGGGCTGGAGCGTGTCTCGTATGAAGATTGAGAGAGTTGGGGTTGTTCAGCCTGGAGAGAGGGCCACACCTTATTGTGGCCTTTCAATGCTTAAAAGGGGTGTATAAGAAATATGGGTACAAACTTTTTAGCAGGACCTAATGTGTGAAGAATTGAAACGATGTAGTGATATGTCCTCTCCTGGTGACAGGACAAGGAGTAATGTTTGTAAACTGAGAGAAGGTAGATTTACATTTAGACTTAAATATTAGGAGGAAATTTCTTAAAATGTGGCTGATGAAACACTGGAACAAGTTTCCCAGAGAGGTTATAGAAGCCCCATCCCTGGAAACATTAGGTCAGGTTAGGAAACCAAGGTCAGGTTTGGTGGGACTCTGAGCATCAGCTGATGTCCCTGCTTACTGCAGGAAGGGTTGGACTAGGTGACCTTTAGAGGCCTCTTCCAACCCAAGCCATTCTATGATCCTCTCACTCCATAATTTCTGTACAAGTAGGGGTAGCTGGGTTGGATTCATATCAGACCTGGCAATGAGGGGATTTAAGAGCTCTTGTTATGCTGGTTCCAAAGTAAGTGTGCAGAAATACTTTAGTTACTTACTGAGAGGTTCTCACTGATGCCTCTACCACCTCAGTCTCAACTTGACAAAATGCTTTTTTGAGTTCATCTTTGAAAAAAAAAAAATCTTGTTCTCACCCCTGAATATTGGCTAATGATTGCAGGTACTAAGCTTCAGGCAAAACGTTTTCCTAAAATGCCAAGGCACCAGTCCCCTTTAAAGCCAGCACATGAATAATCTTGGAGTCCCTACATCATTAGCTGCAGAAAAACTGCTGGCCAATTATTTGGGAAGTTTTTTGAGTTATGTGAAAAGGCTCAGTCTTCTACAAGAATTTTGAGCAGAAGAGAGAATATTTTGCAACAAACAAACTGCAACAGGAGATAGCTTATAGAGATATAGACTGGATTTATTTTCTAGTGTATTACTGCTTAGCAGGCAACTATACACAAATTTGTGTTGTCTGAGCTCTGTGCAAGTACAGACTTGTAGACCACCTCCAGTTTTCCATCAAATCTGGTTCAATATGTCAAGACCATGGCTGCAAGCATGACGTTAATTGTACTAATTGAAAAATTTTTTAATGCTTCAGTGATGCTCTTCAGACTTTTCCTCTAGGGTTATGAGAGCTCGACAGGGAGGAAGGTGATGTTGGGGTGTTTGAGTCTGTAAGGTGCAAGATAGTTGGAGCTATCGAGCTTCTTGGTAAGGGAGCAACTACGGTGAGGGGACTGATGAAGTTCCTCTCCTTCTTCATCACTCCTGCAGCTATTCTTGATGCCTAGCAGCCCCAGCCTGGCTTTTTCAAGGCCAGGCAAGTAATCTGAAGGCTGAATGCCCCAAAATCTAAAGGAAGTAAATGACCAAATGTAGCTAGTGTAGGTACTTGGAATGTCTTGCCTTCTTCTGTGGTCATCCCAGCTGGGTCCCTGTGGCTGCCACATCCCACATCTGTGTTGCTCAGAAATGCTCCATGCTAGCTGTGCACCATTTCCCCTGAAAACAATTTAAAATAAAACAAAACAAACCTGAGATGTTTCAAAATACCCTGGAATATTTTCTGATTAAAAACAATTGTCTTCCTTAAGGCATCTCCTAGCTTAGCCCCCAGATATGTAGGGCCATGGGATCTAAATCCAAACTGCATACAACATCCCTTGGGGCGTGAGGGCAGCCAAATTCAGGCACTTTGTATCTCTGCAGCCACTTGAGGCCAAGAAAATGTACTTCTCTTGGCTTCCTGCTTGGCATTACTTGTGTTGCTGAGACCTTTGACAGGGAACCTGTTTTATCCAGAGGTATTTTAAGAACAGACTATTATTATTAGAATCAGAAGATAAGCAACCAGAAATAATTAGATAACTTCAGATATTTTTTTTTTTAATCAGAAGTAAAATATCTTCTTAGACAAAGCACAAAGCTGGTGGTGTGACTTGTGCTGATCTGAGTCTCAATCTACACTTTTCCAGAGGGGACCAGGACCTTCCACTCATATCATCATCATCATGTGTGTGTAAGCAGTGGAGAGGGAGAAAAAGTCCCCTGTACACCTTTTTTCTTTAACTGTGGGGGGAAAGAATCAAAGCTGCTGCTTCTCTCTCACTGTTACACACACCACATGATGGGATACATGCACAGGGAAATTTAGTGACCATGGCAGGACAGCAGGCTTGTGATCAGTGCAGCCTGGTCCATGGGCTGTGATGCTGAGCAAGCCTTTTAACAGCACAGATCCAGCTCAGGATTGTGGCTCCAGCCCTGCCAACTCTTTACATCACACTAAGCACACTGTAGGAGCATTTGTTTGCCAGTTCAGAGGCTGTAACAGTATGTCTTTATTCCAGACATGTTTTTTTTCACAGCTTAGTAAAGCTATTACAGTTGAATATGGAGAAAAAAGGAACCGCAAGGCATTTTCAAGATTTTATTGCCTTTTTTTTTATGTGTCCCCCCTGTTAAGTAGGTATTGGTATCAGTGGAGTCAATCTAATTTTGCTATTGGATAACCACATCATGGCCAAATAAAAAAATGGCATTTTATATTAGCCGTTTTTGGAGAGGATTATGCTGTCATAAACAGGCTCAGCAGGAGTTTCAACCGGGCTTGATGTGCAGTATTATGCTTGAAATGTCTACTTCTGCTTTCTTCACATGGGACAGTGGTCCCAGCTTTTGTGGCTCTCAGCTCAGCTGAAAGCAACTACATATTCAGTGCTTTATATTGTTTTTTATCTTACTCATCACTAACTTTACTTGCAAAACAGCAAGTCCAAGAATACTACTCAGATATGGCAAGTAACATCTGTGAGCTATCGTATGCAGATTGAAAAAAAACCAAACTTTTGCTGATAAAACCTCTGCTTGTTTACATGGAGCTCAATTAATTTTAGTGTTGACCATAATACAAATTTGAGAGATGTTGTGCAAAAAAACTGTATTTAAAGAACAAATGAGCACCCCTCCCTGTCTCAAGTCATTAACATTGGAAAAGGGTGAATTGTTTTGGGTTTACACTGACCACCTCTCCTTCCTATCTGCTTTCCCTCCTCCTGGAAAAAGGAGAACTAGTAATCCAGCTTTGCCTGTGCAACCATACAGACTTGTGCTGCTCACCACTAAAGCCTTTGGGACCATCTGCAGACATCTGGCAGATGAACCTGGTCTGTCTGCCTCATCTTATCTTTCACTAGACATTTTGGATCCATTTTTCAAAGCACCCTGTAAAAGATTTGCATACTCAAAAGGGGAATAGAATTTTCAAAGGGAGAGGATGCTTACCTCTCTTGATGAAGTGGATGGAAATAAAACTGGCAGCAGTATTGGCGGTGAGAGGGTTAAGCTGAAGTCCCAAAGTCCTTTTAAAACTTCCCTCTTGAGGTCACTCCCGTTGCTGTTACAGTTTGGGGTGGAATAGTCCTCTGGATGTCTGCAGGAGCTTTGCTTTTAACATCAGTTAAAGCCTAAGAGCTGGGATTTTTTCCAAGACATTTCACACTTTCTTTTGAGGTTGGGGCCAAAGTTTAGATGTTTCAATACCCAGTGTACAGGCCCCCAAACCCTTGCCTGGAGCAAGCCTGCAGACCACTAATTCAATAGGAGACATGGCCTAAGTAATCCATGTTAATGATGTGCCTATTTAAGCTGTGTTGCCTGATAGGAGATGTCTGGTATCTATTAACCCGTATACCAGTTACCCTCTGAAGATGGGGGAAAAGGCTACTTTTCAACAACACAGGCTATAAAAGATGCACAGGGAAAAAAAAAAAAAAAAAAAAAAGTGTCAGTGTAATTTTTTTTGTCTCTGTTTCCAAAGGGGAAAAACTGGAATGCTACTTGGCAAATCTTAGGCCCCAGACATTAGAGTGGCTACTGTAAACAAGGTAATAGAAGCTATGTCATCTCTCCCCATTGCCTCCATGTGCAGCCTCTTACTTATGTTTCCTTGGAAAAGAAGTCTCTCACTCTTGGCATGGATAAAAGTGCAAGATCCCGGGAAGGTGGAGTAGTCCTGTAGACCTCACTAGATTGATGTCAACTAAGCCCAGCAGAAGCAGCGCTCAGAAATCTACAACAAGGAGCTAAAGGGTAGAAAAGGCAAAACCAGGGGTTGTTACTGCTGTTTACTTTGGTTTTGTTTACTCTGAAAGCTCCGTGTTCCTTTTCTAGCTCAACTAATCAGTCTTGGAGAGGTGGCTTTAAGCACACATGCAAAACTCTTGTATCCAGCAGTAAGCTGCCATCAGCTGAAGGTTGTGTAGTTTTGTGGTCAGGGATCCAAATATTCCCTTCGCTCAGATGCAGCTTCCTGGCTTCCTCTGAGGGAAATGTTTGCTCCTGGCCTCCACCCGCTCCATTCTGGCATGGCTGAGATGAAGCACTTGATGGCTCTCCTAGACAAGACTGAGAGGCATGAGGTTGGGGTCTTTTTTTTTTTTTTTAATATTTTTTTCTTAAAGGAGAGGAAATTTGGAAATGCCACAAATATTATTTTAAGTTTGTCTGTATTTAAACTCTCAGATTCTTATCAAATTGTTACCTGATGTATGGTAGCACATTACCAGGGACTTCAGAGTGGTGATGTTGACATAAATCTTCTGAGGACCTGGGCTTTATGTTGTTAAAAATTCACATTTTTGCATGGCTCCAGCCATAACCTTCTGCAGTCAGTGTTAATTCACTTGGTGTAACAAAACTTCAGAAATGCTAAAGTAAGGCTGGATCCTGCAGTAATAAAATATTGATTTGGGTTGCTGGGAAGGAGAAAGAGGCTGGTGGTTGAGGGAAGTAAGAGAGATTTTTCAAGTAAGAATTGTGTCAATGGCAATGAAAAGCACTGAATTGAACTCCCCCTTCCTTTTTCTTTTTCTTTTTTTTTTTTTTTTTTTTTTTTTCCTCCATCAGTAGGGGCATATTTCATGAAGTCTCCATTGAGGTTAGATACGCTGAGCCTATTTGCATACTTAGAAAAGGTCCCCATATAGAGGAGTTCAGTGAATACCTCTGGCATTTCATATTTAAGTTCTAAATATAAATGCAGTCTAGAAGGAGTTTTTCTGTGAAACTATCCTAACTGCTTGCTTTCTCTCTAACTAGACTTCTTAATGGCGTGATTTTCTATGCTAGGGAAGTTCTGATTATAATATAGGCGTAAATGTGCATGTTGTGCACCCTTGTTAATTGAAAGGCTGAATATTTAATGCGCCGAGGGTGCGCATCTATTTACTGAGTGCACAAGGAAGGCAGCGAACCCCGAGCACAAATAGCCCATAGATATGCGGGCCAAGACTTGCATTGACACTGCTTTGGGTAAAGACAAGAACTTCTGGACCACTAGGACAATTTGGCATATCGGCCTGGCACACAGCGATGTGTGATTAAAAAACAATTCCACAGTGTGGATCCATTTGAATACCAAGTTATTCTATAAAGCCTGCACTGTGTGTTTTGAATGCACATTTGCTCTTATGAATAACAGGAATTGTTTGGCTTGGCCTGCCTTTGTGCTGGTGCCAGCTGGCACGGAGAGAAGCTGTGACACATGACACTACAGCTGTGTCCACATGTTTCTGCCTTGCAGTATCCACTTATATAATTTACTTTTTTGATCCACAGTTGAACTATTCGAGTGAGTGTAATTTGCTTTTTTGATCCAGAGTCGAACTATTTAAGTGAGCTCATCAAATTACACATGCCAGCCACTTCTGTGAAAATACTTATTTTGCCACTGTCAAAAAAACCAAAAGTGTGTTCATTATTAGACACTTGTGACAATGGAGCAACTTTATCAGACTCATTGAAGTAAAAGATACATCCCTAATTGAACTTGATTATTTACTCCACTTGATATACATAATTGCAAGACAACAGCTCATTATTTAATCAAATGAGCCATTAAAAGAGTAACTAATGATGACCTCACTGTAACTGATAGACCAGACCATGAAGCTACTTACATTTTCCTGTACATTGTTGGGATGTTCTTATTTGCTGTTGAGGCTGGGTTTGCAGTTGGGCAGCGGTAACCAGCTAACTCCAAATTAGTATGACTTTTTTTTCTGTCTGTCACAGGAAGGAACCTCTTTTGATGCAATATTGTGTTTAAGATTGGTAAACTTGCAAAAAATATAACCGAAATTGAACTTAACCTAAACTGGATGTGGTACTCTAAAACTCTTGTTAAAGAAAACACACCAGCTCGATTCCAGATATCCAAGGCTAAGACAGGAAATACAAAGAAAATATACAACGTTTTTCAGCTTGCTGGTAAAGCAGAAATAACATGGCACTAATGCAGACAGCATTTTCACGTAAGCCTATTTCATTTTATTTACCTCTTCAATCAGAATGAAATAGGAGAGGGCATGGGTTTAGCTTTTTCCTCCAAATTTGGGAAATGCTACCCAAGCGTTTTATTCCCAGCTCGCATAGAGCTCTGCTGCAATATGCACTGTCTTGTGTTAATTCAGTGCAGCTTTTCCAATGTCAGGTCTTGTACAGACCAAAGTAGCTGCATATTATCCGCCGTATGGTCCTGGTAGAGCAACACGCCGCGTTACAGAGCTGGGGTCACAAGTTCATGGCAGAAATGATTCATGTAGCCTGAAGGAGGGAGCCTAAATTCAATATGTGAGACCCAAGAGGAGAGCGAGGGGCTGATGCTGGTGGGTGCCCCTCTGGCTCTTGCAGAAGGGGCAGAGAAGGTATGGAGAGGGGCAGTGGTGTTTCTGATGGCCTGTGTGCATGTGGTGACCTGGGCTGTGAGAGTTTCTTAATTTTTTTTTTTTTTGCCATATATCTATACACAGACACACACACATGTATATATATACATGCAAGGGAAAAGCTGACCTGGGTTTGAACACAGTTCACAGAGAGCTGCGGTGAGAGCTGAGACAGGCATGACAACTGAATATTAAATTCTGTTAGCACTTGGAGTTATTGGGCAGCAAAGAGCTTTAAAGAAACCAAAGCAATGGAGGTTTAACAACAAAAAGAAAGAGGAAGTGGAACTTTAAAAATCTGAGTGTTTTCTCAAGGCACTCAGTAAGTATTATGTTCTTGGTCAATAACATCACCTTTATGATCATATTGACAATGTGTGCAGAAATGTATGTGGCATGGCAAATTGCAATTTAATGTCAAATGACAATAAAACAGTCGGAGATTATTCAGCTGAAACAAAATATCACTTTAATTAAGCATTCCACAGGATAGCTGTAACAAATACATTATTAACACATAAAGCACTGCGTTTCAGGTAAGGCCCATGCTATCAGAAAGCAAAATCAGACCCAGGGCTGACAGTCCATATTTCACTCGTCCCATTGTGCCGAGGTACAGCAGCACATATAATCAGATCCAGTTGCCCTTGAAGCCAAAAGGGAGCCTTTCCATTTTAATGACCCATGAGTTACCACACGGACTGAATTTGAGGCAAGACTTGGAAAAACTTACTCTTAGGCTTTGCAATGAAATCGCATGTTTGGTTTGGTGAACCTCAAAAAATTTAGCAGTTTAATTTCTGGGGCTTCTCCTAACTCACTGAACTTGGAGTGCCCCCAGCTCAAGCCTGGAAATCTCACGGATAGGCTTTCCCATGTGGGTTTTGGTGCTTCCTTTTCACAGTGAGACTGGGGAGCAAAACCCAAGATCTCACTCGCCTGTGAATTAGACACCATTGGGGTACGTGTTGAATGGTCACCTTCAGGAGAGAAGGTAAAGCCAAGCAGGATGGATCTGTGTAAATACAGGTGTTAAATGATTTCTTTTGTTTTCCAAGCTGCTGAAAGGTTTCTCAGAGTTTTATGGTGCGGTGGCTCTTGCTTTATTTGCTTGTTTCCTTCTTGTTTTCCTAAATACATTGGTATAATGAAGCTGACATTCAGTAAAATAAATACTTGCTATTGTTAATGTTATCAAATCTTTTGATATCCAGTTTCATCAGGCAAACTTCAATCAGTGTTTGGTTTCTTTTAGGATGCATATTTGAATGAAACTTCATATTTTAAAATACATGTTTTACTGGGGTGTGGGAGAAGTGACTAGTATCGCGGTTTACTGAGAGCCTGAGGAATAATCTGCACTCTGTATCTTGTTTGGCAAGTTTTAAGTTAGGGAGGAACAAGTAGGCTGTATGTATAGACTGTGAGAAAAAACCTGAAAGCAATTAAGTTGCATTTTTAGGTATTAGACAACTCCCTTATATTCATTAATATGCAAGGAAAAATGGCAAGTTGGCTTGATAGCTCCACAAAGACCTTGAAACTCCTTAAGTGTCCATCTCAGCAGAATGTCTCTTTCTTTCCTAACTTTTGAGTTTAGCATTTCAAAAAATGAACGTGAGAGTTACATCACATGAAATATATAAAAACACATGTACATGCGTGCTGTTTTCAAAGGGCTTGATCCCAACCCAATTAAATAAATAAATGCAACTGCTTGTGTGTTGAATCAAACCCTTAATACATTTGGTCATTCCTGTCTTGAGCTGTGCTGAGCTTTATATCTGAAAGTTGTCTCTCAAAATAGCTGTGAGTGTCAGATTTACCTATGGAAACAGAGTTGGTGCATCTAATAAATAACATCATACCATGTAGAACTGTTGCATCTTCTCTGATGTATTGCATCAAAGAGAGTGAGAATTATTGTTTTCAATACCCATCGTGTGACCATACAGAGATTTTCAAGTCAAAAAAGCACTGACTGGTTTTACTGCAGCACTTTTAGTTTCAGAGGAAAAAAATGTCATTTGCCTGTGTGTTTATAGAATATCTTTGAAAGGTTTTATAATCTCTTGCCAGTTTAGGAAGCCCTTCTGAAGTGGAAGAGTTCTTCATCACCATCTCCCTGGGGCTTGTTCCTGGCAGACCATGGGTACTCTGTCATAGCATGAATCATTTCATATCGACTGTGAGAGTTTTAAAGGAGTTGGTACACATATACTCTGTGGTATGAAACAGAGGCAAACTGTGGAAGAGCAATAGTTAGCAGAGGGATATTGCCTCTTTTTTGTCCTGGGGAATAGAATATTGCATTAGTTAAATGTAAGGGGTTTTTCCATAGTTTTTCCTTTTATACCAGAACTTGGTAAAAAAATCTTGGGCATTTCTACATCTTGTGCAACCAGTTTTTCCAATTCTTAATTTACAAATTATCTTCACTCTTGGTGGAAACTCCTTTATCTGCTGACAGCATCTGATATTTTTATTTGTTTGTTAGTTTTTCCAGGATGGATGATGATTTTTTTTCTCCTTTCCTCCCACCTTAACCAGAACTTTAATCTTTGAACTGAGCATCCCTAGCTAATTTGCTGTCAAAAATTGTGATGATTTTTCCCATTTTAGTCAAAGTCATCTCATGATACTGCAGATTTAGACTCTTCTTTCACTGTACTTACTATAAAGTTGCAGGCAAATAAGTTAGAGGGATTTGATTAACCTTGCAATATTTAGGAAACCAAAATTTGTAATTGTCTGATTGCCTGTGTGCCAGATACAACCTATTAATTTGGAAGGTCAGGTTGGTTAATTGTCAGTTCTTATTGACAGAGTTTGAATTTTGAATCAAAACATGGCTTGTAAAGAGAAAAAAGAGCTTGCTAAGTTTTTGGTTGTCCATTAACTGGTAATGTGTCTGACATTTGGTTGTTTTGTCTTTCTCCTCTTCTGCCCAAGTGTCATGCCAAGAGCTTGTACAACCATGTAATATGCACGTAAGCCTGAGTTTCTGGGGTGATGGTGATAAGATCCATAGTGATGGACTCTTGAGTCATACAGTTTTGCCAGGAGTGACCAGACTTTATGTCAAATATTTTATCTCTAATGTAGTTGAAGTTTGGAAGGTGCTCTGCAACTGCTTCAGGAGAGGCGAAGTGGTCTGACCATAAAAACTGGTAGAAATTATTCTTTTAAAGTCTAGACATAGGGGTGAAAAGAGAAGAATTAGTCACTGATGTTTAGTGTTTCCTACTATGACCAAGGTGCTGGACTTGAATTTAAAGCAACCTTGTGGGGCAGTGTCTTGATCTCTCAAGTAAGCTGAGTGAATTTAGTCAAATACCAGACAGTGAAGAAATGGGATGTTTTACCTTTGTAGTCTGAGAATCATGGTAATAAAACAGCAGCCTAAAGGCTTTGGGACATGACATGACAGCTATTTGCAAAACAATTAATCTTTACAAAATTAATGTAAGGAAAACCAAGGCTTTTTCCTGGCTTTTTCTTTTTTTTTTAATATATCTATCTGCCTTTTAAAATCAGAAGTATTTAATAAAAAGTCTAGCATTTAAATAAACAAACAAATATATAAATGTGGAATATTCTCTCCCCAAAAGCCATTTGCCATCTAAACAGTTTTTGAGAGAAGCATTTCAATCAGCTCTACACAAGATTTTCAGAAAATATACAGAAACTATTTGGTCACTCTTTGAGCAATTTCTCTGGACAGATTTGTTTGAAGTCACTGTGGTTGATAGTTTAGGTGAGTGCTAAATACCTGTGGCTTTCCATTTTTCTAAACAAACAAGATACAATGAGTTATCCAATTAATTTTCTAGTTGCAGTGGTTACCATTTTAGAAGCAACATCTGCCAAATGTTACCATGCTGTGGTATCTGAGGTACCACACTTATTTCCTGTTCTGAGGGCAGAGTAGACAATCTCCTACAGAACTTTGAGGCAAATGTTGATTAATGTTGACTTTTTAATGCTAACCACTGTGATTTCTTTTTTATTCCTATAATTCATGGCATTATACATAATAATAATATGAATATCGCTGGATTATTTATACACTTACGTTGGTGAATAATGGTGAGGTAATAACAATCAATTATTTCTACATTTACACCAATAAATAATGACAAGGAAGAGCAATCACTTGGAATATGCTCAGTCTCTTGCTAGCTTACACTGATTAAAAGATGTTTGAAAATCCATTTTTATGCCAAAAGATGGAGCTGCGTTGGGGGAATTTTCAGACTCCAAAAAACATTCAGAGGTTATAGCACTCAAGCAGAGCCCCAGCATGATGATGTAGCAGCAATTGCTGCCACCATCCTTGGATGTATGAATGGAAGAGAAAGACACAAGGTGTGTTTACTGGTACTTTGCATAGCTGAGAGTCACCCCGGGGCGTGCAGTTTGGGTTTCCACTTTTGAGAAGGATGTTCCTTCCATTAAGTGAGATTCCATTAAGTACCTGTAAGAAACCCCTGGAGGTGATAGAGATGAAGATTCTTCTCTGCTTGGTTTTGTGGGAAGGAAGATGGAGGGGTGGCTTGATTTGGAGAAGCTCTCAGGGAAAGGAAGTACCAGGCAATACAAAATTGTTTATTTTGGTGGACAAATGATGCAAACCAAAACTGCTATCAGGAAGCCGAAGTGAGACAAATGTAAACTGGAAATGTGAGCACTCCTGGAATAAATAACTGCTCACACAAACTGCCAATATTAGAGGTAGTTTTTTGCTTCTTCAATTTCAAAACAGAAGTGTGTTTTCTCAAAACCAAGCTTTGAGTGGTGGGTAAATAAAAAGACATTAAACTCACCTGCTTAGAGTTTTCCACATAAAGAAGGGTCAGCTACATGTGCCTAAATTAGGAGTGGGTAAACTCTGCTTTGAGCTGTAGCCATGCACGTGATTTTGGCTGAACACAATTAGCAGAGTTTACTAGAAGGGTAACTTCATCTGTGGCATTCCGTAGCCTGTGATAAACAGTTCAGCCTGGATAAAGTCATGTTTCCTCCAAATTTAAATTGCATGGAGCTGTTGCGTGCAAACAGTGTGCGTTGCGGGAAGTGTGGAGCGTGGGACAGAGACAAGGAAGGTCTGGGATCCATTTCCAGCCCTGCCACCAACTGGCTGTCTTCAGGCTATTCTTCAGCTGTCGATTCCCTGCTTTCCCACTTATAAAATTGGCGTAATGACATTTGCCTCATTTAGGAAGCATGTCATGATTTTCAGCTAAAAATTTCAAGGGCTATTACTATTTATTGTTGTTTTGTATTCTTGACCGAGTTTGCTCAGAGTTATTTCTTGGCACTTCTGCAAATGCTCCTGGCTTCTGTTCTGAAGGATTTCACAAGTTTGTGGACAGGAGCTGATTTTCTTATTCTCTAGTTCAAAAGAGGAGAGGACCTCTTTTTGGATTTGAGCAGAAGGTGAAAAATGTGACTTTTTTTCATGGTCAGGTCCTGCTGTGAAACTCTTGGATATGTGGGAAGACAGTCGATGTTGTGCAATGGGCATCTCCTGGAAAGGACAAGCATTGAGGAATTGCCTCTTTTGCCTTTATAACTCCGTTCTCAGGGAAATTTCCTCCTTTAAAACTGCTGAGGTACTTAAAATAAGAATGAGATTACTTCTTGCAATGGTGAGAGATGCATTAGACAGGAATGTTTGCCAGGGTAGGACAGGAGCTGGTTAGAAGAAAGCAGTGATTGTTTGACTGCCCACCTGCCTCAAGGTGCTCAGCTGGAGCATACCTTCCCTCCATGAGTGGCCTTCTTCCAAAGGCATTTTTGTGTCTCAGAAGCACAAGCCTCACAGACTTCCAGTCTTATGGAAAATGCTGCTGCAGACCTGGGTTCACATCTTCCTTCTCCAGTTACCTAAGGTAGGTAGGTTCAGCCAACTGGGAATGCAGGAGAAACAAGGTCAGGATGGACATCACCTGAGCTGCTTGTCCCAGCAACTCAACTTAAAACACTGTGATGAAGAGCAGCTGGTGCATGAACAGCTGCCATGCCTGAAAATGCAGGTGAAACAGCCATTTAAACATCGCCGGATGTGTTTCAAACTCAGTTATTGGAGCGAGGCTATTTTTGAAGAAAGAAAAATGAAATTAAAAAGCCAAAACAGAGTAAGCCCTTTTTGGAGCAACACTGGAGAAAGCAGGCTCCAGCTTTGAAATTTTTCCCCCACCACGACTATCATTAGCCAAGTTGTAATCCGTGTGAAAACAGAGACAATTTAAATGGTAGAGGAGCTGTTGAGCAGGGCAAGAACAAGGTCTTTGGAGAAGGAATAACAAATCCCTGTGGGACTTTGTACCTGCAGAGCTCACAGCCTTTTATCTTTCATTAGCAAATATTGTGGGTTATTGGACAGTGCCTTGTGCAGTTACTTACAGGAACATTTAATCAAATAATCTACTCCTCTCCCAGGCGGGTTAGACCACTGCAGTTTTATAGTTACCTACTTCAGCTGGAACAGTTCCTTTCAGCTGTAAAAGCAAATATGCAACATGGAAAAAGTCTTGTTTTATCAAAACAGGCAGAACTATTCCAGCTGCTGATATTAAGGTAAAAATAGCAAGGTTAAATGTTAAACAACCTCTGAGTGGACATTTATAACTACAAAGAAAGCCAGACCAATTGCTCTGAAAGGATTTTCTTAAAAAAATAAAAAATAAATGAAAAATTCTTGCCTTACTTCTCAAAAGAAAATTTATTTTCCCCTATTGCTCATGATTAAATACAGTGGAAACTCATTCCCTTGATAACAAATACATCAGGACTGTGTGGTGCTTCCTGCCCCAGCATCTTGTAGCTCACAGAAGTTTCCATGGCCAGATTTGAATGCTCAAAGTGCTAATAATGTCTGCTAGTCAGCCTTCCTACTGTTCAGAAAATTTCACTCCTGTGGCTTTTTGGCTTGTTTTGAGAAATCACTGTAGAGGTTAGTGAACTTTTCAATGTGTTGGTATTTAAACTGTGATCAGACAGTGAGGAAAAAAGAAAACAAGAAAAGAAAAGAAAAAAGCAAAGAAACAAAGAAGAAGAAAGAGAAGAAAAAGTTCATTAAAATATATTCTTGGTTAGTAAGTGTTTATGTGACCATTTGCATGGGAATTGAACTGATGGTGAAACCTTCACATTAAAATGGAATTCTTCTGACTCTTAACGTACCTTGAAAAATACAGTGTATTAAATGAAAAGATGCTTAAAACAATGCTGGGGTTTTGTTCCAGAGAAACATTTGGGCACTTTCACTGGGAAAGGAGGTTAAAAGGTTGTCAATGCTTTCTCCAGGGGCTCTGTCTGACAGTGAACATGTGTTTCCTCCCTTTAATCGGCTCGCCAGTAGCCAGAAAGCTGCTTGTTTTCTGCAGAGGTTGTCAAAAATGATTTCAGTCTGGAGACGATGAATGATAAAAGAGGTTTTCAAACACAGTTTTGCACTGTAGCATTTGCAGTCCCAGAGAGGATGGATTGTATTACAATCTCAGTGCAAAGGGCCATGTTCCTGTAGCAAGAAAACAGTGCCTCGTTCAACCTGTTTGATGCTCCCACTTACCTTTCAAAGTTGAAAAGGAGAAGCTATACCTCAGCTAAAGAAAAAAAAAAAAATAAATAAATCATCTACAGAGCACGTTACTTCTCTTTGGTAAATTAAGTGGTTTATATACTTAGTAAAATTTCGGTTTTCCTCATTCCGTTCCTGGGATTTGCATTTGCCTCAAGAGTTTATAGAGTGCTCATTCTTCTCCTGGATATTTTATACAGGCCACAGAGCTGTTACCTCTGAAGTTAGCAATAAAACTTTATCCAGGAAGACCAGGCCTATATCCAAAAGACCTGACACCATAAAATACCGACCTACCTCAGCTCTAGCTGAAATCCCCCTTTCAACACACACATCTTCCTGAGATAAGTACCTATGTGTATGCAGAAATGCAATTCTTTATTTTTGAGCAATACTTTTAAAACTAGGCAAGTAACACCAGCAAAACAGATTTTTGCCTGCCCAGGTTTATGCCAAATCCAGGCTCCAACAGGGGTTTATGAAGCCGATTGAACCCCCATACATTTTCCACTGATGGTATTGCTAACCCTACAGGCTCAGAGATTCCATTCCATGAGATATTTAAAAAACAAAACAAACAAAAAAATCAAACCAACAGAAAAAAACAACAACAAAAAAAAACAAAACAAAGAAACCCTGAAAAACCCCAGAAGTGTTACAGCATCAGCAGCTGTTATACGATAAAAGGTTTTATTCCTGAACCCCCTACTGCCCATACCCAATGCCTGAGTGATGAGTAGTTGCCTGGTTCCCTATCACATTGATTAACATGGATTTTATTCTAGATGTCTTACAGTTGTATAAGCTGCTCTGGTTTTTTTACCTAGAAATTAGTTCATTCTTCCCAAATTCCGAATCAGTTCAGTCGTTCATCCCACATCACCACCAGCTTATGGTCACTCCTAGCTTTCTCTAATCTCTGTGCTTTTTGTCACCTTTCACTTCAAGTGAATTCTCCCACCAAATCCAATTTTTCCCATCAACAGCATCCATTTTTTCCTTTTTTCATTCATCATTTTATCTGTTATTTCTTGGCTTCTTCACCACTGTCAATCAAGAGAAGGTTGAAGAGGGGAGCACCTGCAAGCACTCTTCATCCCCTGACTTTCTGTCCCTGAATTTCTAGGTGGGAGGATCTTAGGAGCCACCTTGTCCCATTGACCCATGCCAGCTTCACCCCATGAGGCTGGCAGTCAGCAGAGGAACATTCCTTCTCCAGGCTGGTGTTGCCTGATGCTGGACTCATCCCTCCCAGCTGGAGCTGCTCCCAGTTTGCCAAAACTTGAGTGGAAAAAGAGCTGATGGTGCAGTGGGAGCGGGAACCACTTGGGGGATAACTGAGCTCAGAAAGTGCCTTTGAGTAAGTCCCATGAAATGCAGGTCCCATGCATGGAAGGAAAACAAAGCTTAGACATACTGAATATACTTTTTTGTTCAAAGATGCTTTCCCTGTTTTTCTTATTATTTTCCTTTTCTTTTCCTTTTTAAGTGGAAAAAAAAAAAAAGATCATGACAGTTTCAATCAATAATTTCAGCGGTTCTCCCTTCAGTTACTTTGTGCTTCTGCTAACAGGAGCTTCCTGTTTAGTTGCTACAGTAAAAGGATGTATATATAAAAAAAGAGTCCTAGAAATTACTGAATACTATGCACAGAAGGTTTTTATTATCATCTTTTAAGCCACGTACATGGAAGCTTCATTCCTTCTTTCTTCTTTCTTCTTTCTTTTTTCTTTTTCTTTTTCTTTTTTTTTTTTTTTCTTTTTTTTTTCTTTTTCTTTTTCCTTTTCTTTTTCTTTTTCTTTTTCTTTTCTTTTCTTTTTCTTTTTCTTTTTCTTTTTCTTTTTCTTTTCTTTTTCTTTTTCTTTTCTTTTTCTTTTTCTTTTTCTTTTTCTTTTTCTTTTTCTTACATTCCTTTCCTTTTCCTTTTCCTTTTCCTTTTCCTTTTCCTTTTCCTTTTCCTTTTCCTTTTCCTTTTCCTTTTCCTTTTCCTTTTCCTTTTCCTTTTCCTTTTCCTTTTCCTTTTCCTTTTCCTTTCTCTTTTCCTTTTCCTTTTCCTTTCTCTTTTCCTTTTCCTTTTCCTTTCTCTTTTCCTTTCTCTTTTCCTTTCTCTTTTCCTTTCTCTTCTCCTTTCTCTTCTCCTTTCTCTTCTCCTTTCTCTTCTCCTTTCTCTTCTCCTTTCTCTTTTCCTTTCTCTTTTCCTTTCTCTTTTCCTTTCTCTTTTCCTTTCCCTTTCCCTTTCCCTTTCCCTTTCCCTTTCCCTTTCCCTTTCCCTTTCCCTTTCCCTTTCCCTTTCCCTTTCCCTTTCCCTTTCCCTTTCCCTTTCCTTTCTCTTTTTCTTTTTTCTCTTCTCCTTTCTCTTCTCTTCTCTTCTCTTTTCTTCTCTTCTTTCTCTTCTTTTCCCTTTTTTTTTTTTTTCTTTTCTGGGCGCAACTAAATTCCAAAATATTTCTGGAGTGGTAACTTGTATTCCAGTCTTTATTATTTCTGACAATATTTTAAATAGTTGGAGTTGAATTTTCTGCCAAGGAAGGCAGGCTGAAAGGCAGCAGCTGTATTGTGTAGCACCAAAAACTGAATATACACTCAAAGCATTCTTGGGAAACTTGAATGCAGAACTGAACATCTTTTTTTCATCTGAATGTGATTACCACTGAAACAGCCTAATGTCGTCACTGTGAGGTTTTGCTGCATGTATAGTCAGCTTGGAAATCTTCTCCATTAGAGCCAAAAATTATATGTAACAGGTGCATAAAGAACTTGCTAACATGCTTTCAAGAACCTCTGCAAAACAAATGATAGTGCATGTGTCTTGAAAGTCCCCATTGCTCCCTACAGCCTCCATGTCATGTTGTTCCTGACTAATTCTTGGGCAATATAGTGAGTATTTAAAACACTGCCTCAGCACGAAGTGTCATTGTGATCTTGGCTTTCTCCAGACTCTCCCCATCTAAACAGAAGTGCCAGAGAAAGATGGAGTGAAGGTAGCACATCCCGCCAGGAGAAGGTTCAACTTCTCCTCTCCCTCATGCTGAAATATTTGGCTAATGTCATAGAGATTTGGCTAAGGGGATTCAATCAACTGTTTTCACTCTATTATAGTTCATAATCCCTATTCAAGATGAAGTGCACTGCAGCCTAATGAATGTGGTAATGGAATCCTTGTGTATGTTTTTCCACAGCGGGGTGCAGATTAGCATAAGTGTCATATTCTGTTGGCATGCCTGCTATTATATCTGAGGCGTTGCACACACTGGGAATTTTTCAACTGGATAATAATAAGATGAATATGGTATGCACATGCACATCGAACACATGAGTTTTAGAAAGTGATCTATAATAAATCTCACCTGGAGGGGCATTAGGATGGATTAACTTTGCATTTTGGCTTAAAAATACACCATTCAAGCCAAGCGTCTGGTAACACAAATACAAAAGAAGGAGATTAAATTTCATGCACAGTTCTAAAGAATGGTGTCATTTAGGGCGGTGGAGTGCTGAAGAATACTCTGTAGGTCCTAAGGTTTCATATATTCGTATATTTCATATAACCACACTCAGAAGTCCATCTCAGATGCCACCCTTGCTCAAAACTGATTGTTGCAGCTCTGTGAGGTGGCACACAGGTAGGGGAAAGCTGGACCATAGAAGACCACCATACATGCACATCCTCAGACAGTCACTTGTTGGCCTATGGAAGAGGAAGAAGAAAACCCTAAATAACTTTTTTTCAGTGGCACTTTAGTTTTACCTGCTGAGCATGTTTATTGCACAAGCAGATTCAACTAGGACTGAGCAGAACTTTATGTTCAAACAAAGATCTGTCCCAGAACACAGTCAAGTGCTTGCCATGAAGTCCCGTATGCATTCAGTTTATGTTGTGGCCCCTGAAATGAATTTTCCTTCGAGTTGTAGGGTGCATTTTTAATTACTTAAGGTGTTTTAGTTTTCCTCTGGATAAAGAAACTTCTGATGAATCTCCTTGTGCATCACCTGGGAGAGACAGCACTGCGTATGATTAGTCCCAGAATTTATTACTTGATTATGGAAAGTGCAGGCCTGAGAAATTCATACCACTTAAGCAATGGTTTAGTGTGACTAATCAAAGAGGTTTTCCTGGCACACAGGAGGTATCAATATATATAGACTAGCATAGAAAAGCATATCTTTATGCTTTTAAGCATGGTGGCATGGTAACAGTTTAAGCATATTAATAAGTCCAAGGTAAGTGCAGCTTCTGTATCATATTTTAATCTGTTTCTTTCTTCGGTGTTACAAAAATTATAAACGTCTGCAATAACATTTAAAAAATTAGTTCTTTGCCAGTGAGACAATAAGACCAGTTATTCAGACACAAAAATTAACTACAAATTTCATTTACCATATTTATCAGTACATTTCTGCACAAGCATCACAAGACAAACTAATTGAGCTTTACCCAGAAGGTAGGAACGCATCACAGGGTTTTCATGTTTGTTCATTTGGTATTTACTCTGGAACAGCTTTGCTTTTAATAAATATCTTTTACTATGGGTATCTGATATATTTTTCTCTTGAGAAGGAAGCCTGGACTTCAGAGACTTAGGCTAGTGTCTGCAATACAATTGGTTTGTGTTATTCTCTTTTACTTTCTAAAACCTAAACAACATTTTCAAAATGCAAAGAAACCCATGTCTGACTTCTCTGTGTATTACCAAGAATTGGTTTTTTTATCAACTCCACAGATCTCATTTAAAAAAAAAAAAAAAAAAATCTCACTACAGGATAAAAAAATGTTAATTGGTGTTTCCAGTGAAGTTCAAGCATCCTTTGCAATCACATCATCCCTCTTCTTGAACATGGTATAAAGAGTCTGGGTGGTGAATGTATTTAAGACTGAGGAAAAGGGCTGTTAAGTCGACCTTGGTAACTTAGCTGAAACAGTATACGTGTAAATCCATCACAAATCCCTGGCCTTTTACAACTCCTGTCCCAATGGAAATCAGATCACAGAACTGTTTACAAGAGACTACGAGTCATTTGGATAAGGAGCCATGACAGCAGGCCCCATATTACTTGAAATTTTAGTAACCAAAGCCTAAATAAATATTCTAAAAGCAAAATAATAAGGATTAGGTAATTATTATGAGGTGATTATACTTATAATATTTTCTATTTAGAAGAGAAGAATGATTTCCCTGCAAATGTCAGTCCTTCCCCTTTTTGCAATCACTTGTAATCTTTGGTGTTTAAAGACAACATTCTTGTTTCCAAAAAAAAAAAAAATCCACGCGTATATCTTTTTTTCCTGGACCTTTAGATGTCTTTAAAACCACTAGAAGTAGCGCCATAAAAATATTTTACAACACTATTTAATGTATGAGCTAATCCCCAGCTAATGGTCAATTTTTGCCATTTTTTCTAATCAGGGAGCAGATGGAAGGGTGAGGGGAGGGCGGGGACCCTGCTCCCGTTCAGCCCAATGCCCCATCAGCATGGGGGAATCATTTCAAGTTTTAGTGCTCTGAGCAACCTTCTTGGCACCACAAACAACTGCTACCTTTTCATCACTACTTCAGCTAATCTTCCCCAAATAATCTTTTTATGACCATATGCTTTGGAAATAGTTGTACGAAACTCATGTAGAACTGGGTGGTGGGGTTTTTTCCTTCCTCCTCCTCAAAGGTATTACGAAATATTTACTGCAAACAGATGTGAGTATACTGAAGAATTAAAGTTCTTTGGGAAATCATTTTTTACAATTAATAATTGTAGAAAGGGAGGAGGCCTGCCCGTATGCCTGGTGTTATAGGAAGCTCTGAGTGAAAGTTGCTTTTGATGCTGCTTGTTATATTTGGGGCTGCCTTGTCCTCACCCAGCTACCAGCTCTCTCCACAGTCCCCATCCCACTTGTCACCAACCAGACACAGCACTGCCACTGGCAGCTCTAGCCAGAGTCTTTTCCATGGGGGAAGATCAAAGAAGGAAATGAGTGAAACCTCCACCCTCTATTTCTCTTTGAGGTGAAATTATTGCTCAGCATGGTCAGTTCTGGAAACAGGCTACTCGTGTGTAATGGTTTTGTTGGTGTGAGCACCCTACAGACTGACTGGCTGTCTGGTGGATGGTTGAGCTTGTGACATGAAGCCCTTATTTTGCACCAGGCTGTTTGTAGGGATGATAGTCATGACTGATTTGGCTGCCTGGGGGCTCAAGTTCTTTTTTTCAGCCCTTTCGTACATGTCTGGTGTCTTTCCTGGGCACAGGAGATTACTGAGGTATTTTGTCCTTGAAAATAAAGTAAAAGTAACACTCTTACCTGGCAGTGCCCAGAGCTTTAAGTTGTTATGTTGGTAATGTCCCTAGAGATCCTTGCAGCGAGAATGCTGTGTAACTGGGTTTCTGATTCAAAAAAGAGAAAATAAGGGTACTGATGAGATTGTACCTCTCAGGCAGGAGTGTGGAGAGGAAGGGCATTTACTGCCATCTATGGTGGTGAAATGATAGTGTGGACACCTTCGCCCCCAAACCCACACCTGACATGCTCCACAAAGACCACAAAGCTGTAATATTTAACTTTTTTTTAGTGCATGTGTTTTGTTATGTATCTTCCATGCAGTGAGATAGCCTGTACAGTGAACATACAGGAAAATGTTTGTTTTCCTTGTGTAGAAAGGGTTTTTACATGCACTGGGGTTTTTATAAGTGGCTATCTTTTAGTGTGTTGCACTTGGAAGTCAGAAGCAAACAGGGTGTGGAGAAATTGCTGTCCTCTGATGCTGTCTCACAGAGCCACCATGATTTTTGAGAGGGAGAGCAGAGCTCTCTGTCTCACAGCATCTTAATAAACTGAGCACTTGTACACTGGTGAAAGTGTGTCTGTATAAATATATAGCTCTTTAACAGCAGAGCCAGTACTGTGTGAGCTGACATCAGCAATGTGGAGATGTGTACATGCAGGGGAGAAGCTGTTTTCTGAAGAAAACTCCTCCAAACACTGTTAATCCTCCCACTGCTGCTAACTGCAGTCTGCAGAACTGTAATTTTGATGAAAAGCCTCCGAGGTTCATCCATCTGTGGAGAGCAGCTGCTGCTTCTCTCCTTCCTCACGCCTGTCTCCCACAGCTTGATCAAAAGTAGCCCAAGACATCACTGCTACCAAGTTCTTGTCAAAGTATTGTGTCAGGGAAATCACTCCGTTGCTGTTCCGTGTACTCTTCTTCCATTTATCTCCTGGCTTGGACCGCTGAAATTGTTACAGCTTCAAGTAGTGGGCAATAGATGCTCCTGTGCTGAAAGCAGAGAAGTGGGTGGCAATCCTAATTAGACCCTGATTCTCAGGACCTAATCCTTCTTTCAGTTCCAGTCCCTTACAAGGAAGGTGGTGAAACACTGGAACGAGGTCTCTCAGAGAGATGCTGGAAGCCCCATCCCTGAAAACATTCATGGTCAGGTTGGACGGGGCGCTGAGCCTGATCTAGTTGAGTAAGTCCCTGCTCACTGCAGGGAGGTTTGGCCATATCACTTTCAAAGATCCGTTCCAACCAGACCATTCTATGATTCTATTAAAGCTCCCTGGATTAAGTGGAATTGTATCTTATTTTTATTGTGAGGAGACTTAAGATCAAGCCTGTGGTAACTTTGTAAGAGAAACACTTGCTGTCTTGTTTGACAGTAGCAAGGCCAGTCTATTCACTACCCTATGGGAGCAATCTGTAAAAGCTCAAATAGATTTTTTTGCTTCTTGTTTTTTGGGCACACCAGCACAGTAATGCTGCCCTGGGAATACTCTTTGCCCGCATCCTTACCCAGCTTCTTGTCCCCTGCCCAATGGGGAACTAAATGCTGTTCTTTGAGGGGAACTAAGGAAAGAACTGATGCCTGCAGATATGAGATGCTGCACAGAATTAGTTGAGTAAGTATAAGCAATCAAATTCCTAAACAGCTAAGCTTTGCTACAGTTTACTTCAGCACACATGGCACCAAAGTCAGAGTGGGTGTATAGAGCAAAACAGTCAATTGTGAGGATCTGCCACCTTCCCTTCACTGTGGAAGGCTTTCCTGTGGATTAGCTTTTATCTGGTACCCACAAACTGAGTGCCTGGTGTAGTTCCTGGAGTGCATTAAATATATATCTTCCAGCTTTCATTTAATCTGAACTGGACTCTGCTTTATACACTGCAAAAACAGCTTAGAGTTTGAACTATGTCTATAGTCATACACAGTCCTAAATGTGAAGCTAAAATAATGGGATAGATGCATCCTTTCACCTGTCCAGTCCTGGGTGGATGGCATCAGGCAGATCCTTCCTACCTGCAAGAACCTGCACACTCCCTCCCGCCCCCTCCCCATCAGCTCAGGGGACACTGTCTGCCCCTCAGCTGCAAAGCCAAAGGGTCCATCATTCCTCTTTTCCCACAATAGCTTGCCCATGGATTGCTAGCAGTTACAATTTGGCATTTTCTCCTAGCATCAGCTAAATAATAGTAATGCTCTCTTTACTGTCATTGGGCTTTGCTAATTTTAGCTCAGATATCGTTCTCATTTCTTCAGGAGAGTCATAAAACCTTCTTCTAGCTTCACATTTAATTCGTCTTTGAAGCCCAAACAAATTAGCCAAGTTGAGAACTTTATTTTTGGAGTTCATTAAGCCCTTAACAGTAAATCCTTTTCTCACATTCCAGATGTTGTGGTTTTCTTGACCTCAGTTTATATTTTCCCTGTGATGTGAACAAGCCAACATCTCAGTCCAGCCTGACCGATTTCTTTGGAGAGCTGAGCAAAGGAGGACACAAGTGCCATTAGGCAATGCTGCTCGGTGCCCTGACCTCTGCAGAGCTATTTTTGCATATTGAATGCATTATTATTTTTTCATTCCCTTCCTTTTCATTTGAAAAGTATTACATCTCGGAAATAGCACTCACCTGCACGTGGGTATGTCTAAAACATGGCCCTTGAATAAATGAGGCCTCATTTTTTGGCAACACACTGAAATCTGCACAAATAGTTCTTTTCCACTTTGATTCTGCAGCGTTTTGAACATGATGAAATTTTGCAGTTTGGGCAGTTCCCTGCATTTGAGCAATGTCATTTATGCATTGCATGCATTTATTAAACCCCCAAACATATCTATTCTCTTCCAGCCACTGGTGAATCTTTTTAGATTTAGTCTGCATCTTTTTATCCTCTTCAAATTTTAGATTTTTGAAGACAAGCACCTGCAAGCCTTTTAGGAGGTGTTACTCCTGCTGTTACTGACATTTTAATAAATGCAAAAATAAATGCTCCCCACCAAATTGTCTAATGTCAACACTTACCTCATCGAAAGAAGTGAGTCAGTTTGAACAGAATTTATAACATGTGCCGTACCTATAGCCGCCTAACGTGAGGCGCATCCAGTTTTGTATCCAGTTTGCCTGTTTTCTTTGAAACCATAGTAACTATCAGGCTGCGTTCATAAATATTACAATGAATATTTGTCTTTGTGCACTTGCACAGGGAAACATATGAAAAATGGATCAAAGATACCAGTTCATAAAGGGGAAAAAAAAAACAAACCAAAACAACAACCCTTCTGCATGGTGTATCAGTCTGCCTTCCATGCAAGTATAGGGTCTCATTCTGGCCAGCATATATTTTATGGTGGGGTAAGACAAATACTGTATCAAAGAGTAATACTGTGAACCAAGGAAGTGCTGATATTTGGTGACTTATTGCTGAGAGCTCCTCATCACCAACTGTGTCTGGTTTTGGTCTTTGCAGATAGGTGTTTCTGGGAAGAGAGAGGCTGGCACTGGTGTTTTGGCTGCTGCTGGGGATATGTGCATCCGGCACCTGAAATAACTGGGGGAAACATGGAGGGAGGAAGAAGGAGGAGATGTTTAAATGCAGCTGAACCCAACCTGTGATGTTGCAAAGCTTCCTGTGGGCCATACAGACCACAGTCTGTGCTTAACTATTGTTGGAAGGGTTTGGGCAACATGGATGTGGCCTTGGGGCTGGCTGGCTGCCCCAGCAATATTCCTCCTGCAGAGACTGCAGGAAAGCTTGGAGGTATTTACATATCTAAACTGCTGCATTTGTAGGGGTAGCAGGGGAGATGGTCAACATTATTGTATAATTTTGGCTTTTATATGTAGAAAATAATGTATTTCTATGGTTTTTGTAGACAGAGAATTCTGTATTTTTATGGTTTGTATAGACAAGTATTTGTAGAGTATTTATTTATGTACCAGTGTAACATTTTGGATAGCCTTTGTTCTGTTCATTTATTGAAGCAATTTTGTGTAAAGAAAACACCCAGACTAGATGGTTGTGAAAACAGGTTGTGAATTCCATTTTAGTTCGGTGAAATTGGGTAACTGACTAAAGAGAACTGAAGAAAAGAAGAAACCATGTTACCTAACAATTAGTGACATTTCAGAGGTTTGAGTTTTGTCTGGATTATAACAAATAGTTGAATCCTGTATCTGGGATATCCAGGTTTAATACGAAACCAAAAACTGGCCAAAAAGATCTCGAAATCAGGTTGTCTTTCTGGTGTTTCTGGCTGACAGACAAACCACTGGGGAATTTCTTTTTTCTTTTTTTCTTTTTCTTTTTTTCTTTTTTTTTTTTTTCTTGTTTCCATTTTTTAGGAGATGGGGTCATGTCACTTCCTCTGTTCTCTGAGTATGAGGATGAAAATGACAGAAAACTTCACTGAACTTTGGGGACTTCGGGGATTTTTGCCAGTTTTAAGTCAGGGCTGTGTCACCTTCTGATTTTTACCAGTGAAAAGACAGAATACTTTTTTATTTTCTTTACTTAACAGATGTGAGTCTGGTCTTCTCCATGCCAAGTCAGGCAGAAAGCTATAGCTGCTGACACAGTCCCAGGATAAAGTGTATGTAAGGCATATTAGGAGTCAGGATCTAAAATAAGGAACCACAGTCCCCAACATCAGTGTAGTAAAAATGTTGGGTTTGTTTTATTTGCCTTCCCATTTCTGACTCTCTGGGTTAAGTTTTCAGGCTTGTATCCAAAACCAAGAGGGACTGAAACTTCTTGGGGATGAGGGTGGAATAAAATCAAGCCTGAAATTTTAATGAAAATTCTGAATATCTCAAGGTTTGCAATACAGCATCAGGAGTGGGAGTGCAGCCAGGATACAGGTTACAGGTCTCCAAGCTCCCTTCGCTCTTCAGAGTGGCCTCACCAGACTGCTGGTAAAACCCAAATTGAACTCAACACCATCATTACGTGCTTGGGAGTGCAGCCTGGCCATGGCATTATTTTTCAGCATGGAGCAGGCTAGGTGGCTTGGGCTTGGGAGAGAAAATGCTCTCTTATTACTTGAAAGCAGCTACTGAAGAGCTCTAAATAGTCCTGTTTATTGCAAAGATGCCATGAGGTTAAAGAATGAAGAAAGTAAGATAATGGGTCTGGAAAACCCACTTCACTCAGTGGTGCCTTTCTACTTACCCTTCTGCAGACACCTGTTTTGTGAGAAATATAGGTTTTACTGAAAAGCCCTGAGGTGCACCTGTGTATCGGGGTGAGGTAATGGTAGATGGGAATGGGTTTCAGCTGAAACAAGGAGTGGCAAAGAAATATGTGTGTGTTTTCAGGATCCAGCCAGAAATGCTGAGGGGTTAAGGTTAAGAATGGGATGGTAAATTGGATTGAGGGATGTGGGGGGTGGGGTTTTGCATGGTGGGAGACAGGAGAATTGGTGTGGGAGCCTCCATCCTCTCAGGAATGCCTCAGTGATTCAGCCGGGAGCTAAGAAAAACATGGCTCTGACTGGTGCATATGGATTTCCCTTCCATTAGACATTGTGCCAGATGATCAGTCTATTCAGATAGAAGACACAAAGTGTTGTAGAGCCAGAGATAAAACTGGCAGTTAAATTTTGGTGAAAGTTTTTTGGAGGTTTTGGTTTGGTTCTGTTTGTTTGTGTTGTGTTGTTTGTTTGTTTTTCCAATAGATGTGTTTCGTTTTTGGAGTTTTTGTTATTAAATGAAATTGGGGAAGCTTTTTGTTCCTTCTTGGAGATAAAAAAAAAAAAAAAGAAAAAAAATCTAAAAACCCTCAAATGTTGGTTGATCTTTCTGATTTTTTTTATTATTTTTAATTAATACATTTCACTGAATGAAACATGCAGACAATCTGTATTTCCAGAGTCTTGACAGCTCCAAACCTCTGATGCTGCTAATGAACAGTGGCCAGTGCCAATCCAGCTACCAAAACTGGACTCCTTGGTGATTGACAAAATGTAGCTTAAGGGAAGAAAGTTTAAGAGTTTATCCCTACATCCTGAAAAAATAGTCATTTAGGGTCAGGATGCTTCCTCCCTGCTGTGCAGTTGCATAGGGTTGGCCAGGGGGTTGGCTCTTTGTCTCAAATGAAATCTGTGTCTTCGCTGGGGCTGGGCTTGACCAGGAGCTGGTGGGAGAGCCAAACTTGCTGTGGTGAGTGCATGTGGTGACTGGGAGTGCCTGTACTGATGTCTCTGGGTCACCCTGGTCTGCAGGTGAAGAGAGGGCCCAAGAGAACAACTGGCCTTCTTTTGTCCCTGAGCTGTTTGAGGGGGGCAGCCGTTCCCATTGGCTCTTCTTGGCATCAAGTATGGGTAATTCACAAGGTTAGGAAGTTTGGCTTCTCTTTCAGTTGTGCTTTCTGTGCTCTCCCTGGTCCACAACCATCTTTCTACAAGCTTTTTGGTGAGCTGTGGAGTGAAGGGCTGCGTTGTCTGTGTGTTGTGGGGCATCATCTTTGGGAACACGCAGTTGAGCGAGGACATAAGCAAGGAGAACTAGTGACATTTAGGGGCAGACTTAACCTTGCCATCTCCCAGTGGAGGAAAAAAGGAAGAAAGGAAGGAGATGTAAAAGCGTGGAATCTGGGCTCCCCAGTGCATTGACAGGGAGTGCAATGTGTGCAACATGTGTGTGAGAGTTGCAGGTAGGTGGCAGTGAACGGGGGCGTATTCTGGGAGAGTACATGTAATACAGGAGTTTTCCATGCCTCCAGAGCTCCAGCATGGGGAAGGGACTGAGCCTGAGGTGGTTTAACAAGTGAGCAGAGTGAAGGGCAGGAAAGAATGGAGAAAGGAACAGTGTGAGAGGCAGGTGGTTATGTGGCAGGGAAGTTTTCCTCCTCTGGTCTCTGACACAATTCCCACTTTTCTCAGAAAAGTGCATAAGGTGAAAGGAAGGAAGGTATAAACCAGAGGAGTATCTTTTAAAGGACTAATCTTGGCATCAGGAGAGGAGAGTAAAAATTAAAAGGCCTTCTTAATTAAAGTATTTCTAGTTGGCTGAAATGTTTTGCAAAGGAGGGTCCTGCACTCTCCTTTCTTGTCCCCATTTAGCGAGACAGCACAAGCCTGCAAATAAATTCAGTTCTTCCTTTGATTTCCCTGCATCCTTTTTTTTTTTTCATACCCTTCCCCCATTGTACTTGGAGTCAGCTGCAGCACTCGCCTGTAGCTTCACTGACCCCATTTGAGCCTAAAGAGTTTCCCACCCACTCACCCCAGGCAATAAAGCCTTTCTTTAGGTGTGGGGCTTACATCTCTCAACTCACACCGTTGGATAAATAGCATCTGGAGCCCTGGAATATTTTAAAAGAGTTATCCAAATGTTCTGCATGAAAGAAAACTCCTCAAAGTTGCTTTTGGCTCTTTCTGTTCAAAGGGAGGAGGCGTTATCAGGATATAAGGCATAGTTTTGCTCAAGGGCTAGGGAGATAAAATGCCCTTACTGTGAATCAGGGTCCACTTCATGGGGCTTGTAGCACCCAGTGACATGCTTGAGAACAAGTTTTGTGGCCGCAACTGAAGGAAGCAGTCAATGTTCATGGAGTGTCAGATAATCCACTGTGACATATGATCCAAAACCATAAGGCTGACGAATATTCCTGGCTCTGTGTGCCAGTGCTGAGAGCAGATTATGCATTTTTAAATGTTTGATGTTCTTTCAGCAGTTAAAAGCCATTTTGGGCAACAGATAGCTCTGAAGATATTTTAAATAATAATTTTTTTTACCACTGGGGCTTATCAGTGCTTCATTTTAAGCAGCAGCATCACAGAAGGCAGATGACTCTCTAAGGAACCAGTTCTGATCTCACTTACACCTATTCATATCTGGAGCAGCTCCGCTGAAGCAAATGGAGTTTACTCCTGCATTAAGCAAGTGTAACCGAGAGCAGAATTTAACAGTCTGCTCTGCTTTGGCACTTTCCTTACATCTCTTTCACGAACTATTTTCACAGCTCAGTCTGTTTCTGTGGCAAAGGGAAGCTGGAACATTTGGGGTTTAGATCATGGGTGGGCACAACCCCTGTTCAAGACCTGGAAGCTGGGTCAAGGAGGAGCTCTCAGCCCGTATAAAGGCATGGCCCTGCAGACTCTCATGAAGGACTTCTTGCTCAAGTAAAAAGTCCCATCAAACTCTGTGGGAAACAAGGATTAGATTATATGTGTAACAGTTTGCAGAACCAGAATTTGTATGTGTGAATTAAATAATAATAATAGTAGTAGTAGTAGTTGTTGTTATTTGTATAGGTATACCAGTGAACCCCCCCATGCACTATGGTAGGAAACACTAAGAAAAGTCCATAGGCAGCCAACCCTGGCTGTGTATTTACCCTCTTTCCAGTCCTGCTTACATATTACAAGCACTTGTGCCTCTGCAGAGCTCTCTTGACGGGAGCGTTTTTCCCTCTCAGGCAATTGCATTTCCTACTAAAGGCTTCACTCTGCTTTTTTCCTGCCCTGCTGGCAGTGCAAATGTGCCAATCTCATTCTCGAGGCATGGTTCCTGTTGTGGGATCAAATGTTAGGATTTTAAAAGCTGAAGTTTGATGTGGATGAACAACTGCCTATAAAACGCATTAAGCTCTTACCCTGTAATGTATTTAATTTCACACTGACTGATGGTATTGCCCCTGAATGGATTACGGCAGGGGGCTGCCATTGTCCTACTAAACCACACTGGTTAAATAATACTTTGGAGTCTAAAGCTGCTCTGGGAGCATTTCATATTGGCTAACACGTGAAATGAATACCTAGCTTTTCTGCAAGTGCTTTGGGTTGGTTTTTTTTGAAAAAAAAATGAAATAAAAAAATAACTACATGTTGTGTTGGTTTATAGTGCAGGAAGGTTTTGCATAGCTGTAGGATGGTGTCTCTACCTCTGTGAAATATGGACCAGCAGCTATAAAAGGCCCTGATTCATGGAGATGCAGGTGCTTCCCTTGGTTCAGGGGGCTATAAAGGCTCCAGGAAAAGAGCAAGTGCACAGCATTTATTGGGAGAGATCTCCCCAGTCTCGTTCCTCATAGGTGTTTGGTGCTTGCAGTGTATTTATTTAATCAGCATCTTCTTGACATTAGTGCCCAAAGGGTCAGAATCTTGAATCAGGTCCCTTACTGGGGTTTTGTTTTTTTAAATTAAATGCTTTTAGCTTCAAGAGTCTTTCTGTGCTAAATAATTACTGCTTAGTCTTCTTTCTCCTTGCCCCTTGAGCTGAAGTAAATTATGAGTTACTTCAATGAAGTTACACTTTCTGTATGAAAAACCAGGCTCATGGGCTCTACTGATCATTAATATACATTCCACCCTGCATCGTGTTACTCTGAGAAACCTATGGTTAGCTGTGACGAAATGAATTGTGCACTTCCCCTGCCTTCTGCTTTGCTCCATTATGTGAGACAAACCCAAATCAAAGAGAATTTCTCAATCCCATGAAATTGCAAGCAAATTCCACTCCTTGTTAAGTAATTTTAAAAGTGTGTTCTTTATCTGTATGTATATAAATATATATGAAGTTATATGTAGATATATATGTGTATATCTATATTTTTATTGGTCTATAAATATACATCTATAGAGAGATCAGCAAGTAGCATCAGCAAGTATCACCCCTGAGCGTGTGGCTAGGAAAGCAATCATCTGCAGTTTGCTGGCGCACCAGCCCTTAGCAACCTTTCTTATTCCATTAAGAAAAATTAAAAGCTCTTTTCTTTCTTTAAAATAGAAAGAACTATGATAAGAAAAGGTTAAGGAGGTATTAAAGCCCCGCTAGTCTTTTTTTTTGTTTTGCTCCCCTCGCCTTGCCTTCCCCAAACTTCAGCAGAGCCCGAAAGAATGCTGGAAGTCATCAGAGGCACGGTTGGGATGGAGAGTGTTAATTCTTCCATATCTAAGCCTCTTTGTCAAAATTCCCTTTGTCTCTTGCCCCAAGTCATTAAACACTAATCCCATCACTCTTCCTAATCCGCTGCAGTGGAGCCAGAGTTCAGTTTCCGAAACTGTCTTTGTTGCTTTCCTAATAGACAGCTCGCTCTGGATTTCGGTTGCTTCGGTCACATTCAGGGCTTTCCAGCGCAGTTCTTTAATGAAGTGCTATTAATGAAACTTTTCCTCCTTCATGCAGTGTGCACGGGCATCAATTGGTTTAGTGTTAAGTCAAGTAAGGTGCCTAGTCATCTTAGCAGCCTTTGCAAAATATGACTGTCAGAGGCAAAACCTAGGAAACAAGACCATTGAAGAATATAACCAGTGAAGTACTCATTTAATTACTAAGGATTTACAAAAGAAAATCTGTTCTTTGTGGCTTACAAAAGACAACAAGCTCAGAAGAGATAGTAAAGGGCTGGGGACCTATTCCCTTTTCTCCCTCCCCCTCTGCCCAACAAATCCTGGAAGAGGAAATACGGCTGAGCAAAGGCATCAAAGCCTATTGAAAACTCTTTCCAACCTGCTGCAGGAACACTAACTTTCCAAGTGGGAGGTGTTTCACTTGCTGGCTAAAATAAACTCGGAGTCATCTCCTGCCAGGAGATGTGGCCATATTATCCAGTTTAATTCTTTGGTGGCAGAAAGTTGAGAACTGGTCCACTCCTCTGGAAAGCTTCTTCATAATGAAAGTGCTACTGATAACAGGAGGTGGCTTGCAGAGTTTCATTTCATTGCATAAGTTTCATCTAATGTGGCTGATGTCTTTGCAGACTAGAAATAAGTGGCAAAACCTTTGTATTCTTTCTTATGACCTGATGCTCAAAACTGTCCATGGACAATTCATTTGCAACACATGTAGAAAACAAACCAAGTGCTACTTAGGTAGAAGGTCCTAAGAAGGTCTTTGTGTCTGGAGCAGACTCCTTACCTTAAAGTGGTACCAAAATGATAGATTTTTTTCTGTGAAACAGAAGTTCCTGCGATTTTTCCTCTAGGTCTTGAAGTTTGATTGAATTTTTGAATTCCGTGTTCTCAGTGGGACACAAAATAAAACAAATAAAGGCTGTGAGTGTAGGAAAACTACTGAAGCTGGCAAATCTGCTGGCTGTGTATATTATACGTGCTAGGCGTTAACATTTTTTCCTGTGATATGAACTATCTAATTACCAGCAAACTTGTGATATGAAATAAACCACATCTTATTGTACAGCACACTTTCCATACGCTCTTTTTTACTATGTTCATGTGCCGTATAAATGAGATCCAGGTTTGATTATTAAACAATTTAATTGCTCTGGCAAAGTTGATATCGTAGTGCCCTGGAACAGAGTGCTCCGAAGGAGGAGACTCCTTTAAATCCTCTTTTAACAACTGGAGAGTCTTTGTTTGGTTTGTCTAGTTTTCTCTCTTTTTTTTTTGAGAAAGAGCAGTTGTTTGGGGGTTGTTTACTTTTTGTTTAGGTTCTTATGTTCTTGAACTTTTTTCTATTTTTTTGCCACCCGAACTTCATCTTCCTCAAATATTTCAGTGCAATTAAGTTGCCTCTCGTTTTAAGCTGTCTCAGTAACTTGCTTCACTTAAAAAAAAAGGAAAAATCTCTCAAATCCCCTGGGAAAATATATCAGATCCATTTACAAACTGAATAAATCACAACAAAGTGATTCATCTGCAAATGAAACCACAGTGTTCTCTGTAGATAAAGAAAAACTGCATTTTGCCACTTCATCAGGGTTTCTTTCCTCCACACCCCTCCCCAGCCCCCAAATTCCAGTGTGCATCTACTGTTGGCAATAAAAGTTAAGTTTGCATGTTGTTAAAATTTGTTCATATGCTTCAGCACTTCTACTTTACTTGTAATTGACTTGCCAAGTCTCTTACTTTAGGGAATAAGAACATATGATGAGGAAAAAATTCCTGTGCAAGTCACTTTTAAAAAAAACAAACACACAAAAAAAAATCAGCAACCAGAAAAAAAATCCAGAACGCATCCTGGTGTCATTTATAGGCTACACTGGAGGAGCACACACCAGCAGCATCACCAGCTGAGTACCAGCTGTCTGCTCGACTCCAACCCTTTAAACTCAGTCCTCCCTCAAGTTGATCTGCCCATGGTGAATTAGCTCCCCATGGCTACATCCTGGCAGAGCTTTTCATTTAATCCTTCCCTTCCTTGACATTTCCCAACTACTGACTTTTTTTCCACTCATCGTCTCTTTCTCTGCTTTTGCCAGCTACAGTTCAGATGTAGGAGTTGTGCCTGCACGGCACACTGTCCATGCAACTTCTGGGGAATGTCTTCTGCAGGGAATGGCCCATAATGATTTAATAATGGTTTAAAAAAAGCACCTTGGGGACTGACATCAAAACAGAGAGTACTGGTTAACAGTGACGTAGCTTTGTCTAAACTGGATGTGATGCTGCGCATAATAAACAGGTCTGTAACTATTTACAGATGTCTTAAGTCAAGGCTGAATGTCAGTCCTCAGCACAGGCTGGTAGGGTGCACGCCTGGCTTACTTGTGTGGCTGCTGTTTTGGGACAAGTTTTCATGCCAATTTGCACTAGTGGCAGAATCCCTTTGGATTTCAGCACAACTAAGCCATGGAAAATGCAGTCAGGCAATCAGCTCTAAGGGGGGTAACAAATGGGTCTCATTATTGATTAATATTGATTTGTTGATACAGCCGTGAATGAAACATCTGTTTCCTTGGCTGGGGCTGATTTTCCCTCCCTGCCATCTATAGGAGCCCATGCGGGGCTCCATGCATGTGAAATTTTCTCATGAAGCCCTTGCTGTAGCTTCAACAAAAGGACATGAAGAATTTCCTTTCCTTTGCTAGCGGTGGCATTCAGACAGAAAGAGAACCCCTGGAAAATGTAAAAGCTTTTGTAAAAACATGAGAAAAGCATTTAAAGCCTTTTCAAAGAAAGAAAACATCAATGTAAAGCCTCCTATAGTTGTCTGCCAGCGCGGTCTCTCTTGATTTGAAGAGGTTTTGTTAACCTTGGGGGGGAGGGAAGCAGAATTAAAGTTACTGGGTTTTATTGTTCTGCTGGTTTGTTTTGAATTCTGTGATATCTTCTTTTTCATCAATACATGCATGTATAAGTGAACATTTATTTACCCCTCCAGAAGCATCACTTTTCAAGCATGAAAATAATTGAGTGTGTTGCTTTGGCTGATATGTTTCCTTGATGCTTCATGAGAGTTTTCACTTTGATGCTAAGCAGGGATCTTCTGTGAAAGATTTCAGTGATGAGTTTGTAGAAGGTCAGCTTGTCAAGGCAGAATCCAACCCAATGCACTCTGGATGGACTGCAAAGCTGTGTAGACCAGCTCCTCTTTTCTCCTCTCCCTCTGATTCCCAGGCAGTGTTATCAATGGTTAAAATCAATGCATCTTGAAAGAGGTGCAAAACTGATGGTCTGCTTCAAACAAGCAGAACAATTGAGTGGGGAGAGGAGGAAGATGGGGAACAGAGTGATGAAGGAAGAAGACTGGAAGAGATTTATCTCACTAGAAGCTGGGAAACTGTTGAGCGAAGTGGGAAGGTACAGCACCCATAGGAAAGAGAGACAGCTTTCCTCCATTTGTAGGTTTATGCTTTGATACCCTGCCTCTCTGGTGGCACCATCCCCTGACTCACTATAACTTCCAACAGCCATGGAAGCCTTGGAAAACAAACACCCTCAAAAAAAGAGTGTAAATAAAGGAAAACCACCTCTTGAAGACCAGCGTCTCCTTGAGCAGCAGCACTACAGCTGTGGGTGTCCCTAGGATGTTAGCTTGGATGACTGAAGAGAAAAGGCATGAGAAATGTAGTTTTATTGTAAAGAAGTGGGAAAAATATTAAAACATTAAAATATTAAAAAAGATACTGGAGCATTCAAAATACTTTGAGGGTCTCCTTTTTCCTTCTCTCAATCTGTCTTCTTACAGAGTAAACATTTTGTTGTGAGTTTTCATGAGAAATGAAAACAAGTCTTTGTTAGTTCATGTTCAGTAGAAATGGGAAGTACAGATCCTTAATAAATTTATCAAAGGCATGTGTCAGCTTTCCACAGGCTTCATACTCCTTCATCCTTGTCATCTTTCCTCTGTAGCACTAAGTTTGAGGAGTTCCTGATTGTTGGAAGGTCCCAGAGGGATCTGCTCAGGTCTAGCTTGGAGAAGTAAGGACTGTGGACTTTGTCCAGGAGGATGGTACATAGTGAAGTGGGGAGGGATGGACGCATAGTTTTCAGAGCACCCGTGTATTGGTGTCAGAATGCAGCAGTTCAGGAAGGTGGGTTGCCTGGTGAAACTCTTGCCTGTCCTCCCAAGCATATCGTTTTCCTTCCCTATGGAAACTCCCACTTGTGATCAAGCTTCCCTCTGCAAAAATGTTTAGAGAGGTATGTAGGTGAAATGCATTGGCCCCTGCTTCAGAAGTCATATTCCATGACCTAATGGCCTTGGATGTCTGTGAATGATTCCAGATTTAAAATTGCCCCTGTGAAAAGAAGTGCCAAAGTCTAAAATTATCCTACAAGAAAGGGGATTTCTCTTTCAGCGAGGTTTGCACATCAAGTGTCTGCTGCTCAAAAGACTCACAGTGCGGTGTGTCGGCTTTGATGATGGAAATAGTACCCTCTTGCCTGGATTTTATTTTATGTTCGTTTTCCCTTCTCCCTCTAGCAGCCTCCAGCACCACTCTTGAAAAATGCTAATTACCCGTGTATATCCTTGCCTCCCTCCCCGACGGAGACGCGGCAGCGATACCGCAGCCCTGCTGCCAGCAGGGCAGGGATGAGAGCTGAGGGCTGACTGCACCCGTGCGAGTGGGGCTTTCCAAGAGAAACACTTGGACAACACGGCTCTTGAGTGCCTTAGCCATAAATCTTCTTTGGGAGCCCTGCCTGTGCTAGGGACTTGGCCATTTTCTCTCAGACAATTCAGAGCCTCCCCTGTTGCCTCTGGCAGAGACAGAAAGAGCATGGTTTGCTCTGGGGAGAAGAGGATTTAAGTTTTCCATAATATTGGGTTGAAATTACTGGAAAAGTTGACAGGATACAATTCTTTTAACCTAAAAAGTGGTGATTGTCTTCCTCTATCTGCAAGGTTGGTAGAAAGGAGAGGGCAGTGAGATTTGATACATGTTTGTTGAAGAAAGGAGTATAAAAAATCAGCTTAATGCGCAGCAGAAGAGATTTAAATAAGATACTAGAGAACTTCCTAGTAAGAAAAAATGTTAAAAATCAGACAAATTACTCAGTAACTGCATGGAATCAGCACTGCAGAAGACACATCTGTAAAGATTAGGTCTAAGTAAATACAATCCCGTCCCTGACAGATGATGTTGATAACTCCTCAGTGACAAAACTCATTCCCATTTCATATGGTTGACTAGGGAGTGCACTCCCATTGTATGGAGGCTGATACCTGGGTCCTAAATTCAAAAAGAATATTAAAAAAAATCCATGCTGGTTCAAGATTAAAGACCTAACCCATTTCCTCATCTTCCATGGGGACCCAAAGCACCTGGAAGGAGTATGAGACCAAACAGGTCACAAAGGGATACTTCCCCCAGATTATTTCCCACCCTGAAAACCTTGAAATTTAGGAACTTAACAAAACTGAAATAGAGGGTGTATTTACATTAGATGTAAGGTGGAAGGTGAGGGTGAGTGAGGGTGGTGAGACATTGGCACAGGTTGCCCAGAGAAGTTGTGGATGCCCCATCCCTGGAAGTGTTCAAAGCCAGGCTGGATGGGGCTTGGAGCAGCCATGGCAGGGGCATTGCAACCAGATGATCTTTGAAGGTGCCTTCCAACCCACACCATTCTATGACATGACTTCTCTGACCAGAGGTGTTGTCTTTCTAAGGTCAGTCTAAGCAGCTCACTTGGTTGGCTTGTTTCTGGTAGAGTTTCACCTTACTTTTTGACTCATAAAAATAAATTAATCATGGGCAGGTGGAAAAGGGAAGATGACAATAGGAGAAAAAAAACACAAAAAAAAACCCAAAAAACAAAATTGGGTGAGAAGAGAAACAGCAGAGTGGAAGGGAAGACAAAGGAAGAAAGTGGGATGAGAGAACAAGGAATGAATGAGCAGAGGAAAGAACGTGGATGCCTTACCAAGAAGGAAGGCAGATGGTAGATTAGCTATGATGTCTGTCACTAAGTCCAAACCAAATCTGTGGCTTTCTGTTGAATCTGCTGGCTGTGATACTGTAACTCTCCACAGCCTAGATGCCACACTTGGGAGCTGAATCAAAGGATGGCCACACAGCATTAACACACTTGTCTGGCACAGAGTGACACATCTGGATAGCAAAGAATCCTTTCCTTGCTAGTTCTCTGCTTGCCATAAGGACCCAGTACTTTCCCTGGAGGCCAGTGGAGCTGAGAGCAGGTTGCTCTGCTGGAGTTGCTGGGGATGTGATGGATCTCAGCACTGATGCCAAAAGAGCTCCCATAGTGATGGAAATAGAACCTGGAAAACCCATTGGGGGTGCAGGGAAGTGGGAGAGGTCTGCCACAACCAGGCTATTATGGAAAAACTAATGTACTGATATCTTGTGAACTTCTCTGTCCATGGCTGGTTTAGAGGTAGAGGAAGTGATGCCTTGGGAGAAGAGGCATCTAAAGGCAAATTGCTGTAAGGGGGTTCTTTGATTTGTACTATTTTTGGTCTGAAGAGGTTGGTTTGTTAATTTTGAGTGCAGATGGAGTGTTGGGAGACAGTTTTAATAGGCCTGGGTCTTTATTTGTTATTCACAAATTACAGCTGGTTTTCCAGGTTTTACCCTGTCTTGACAGAAGCATATTTAAACCTGAAAGATTTCTGTTGGGTGAAAAACTCTTTTTCATGATCACTGATTTGCTGTTAGAAACACAGCAGAGGGACCTAGGTCCAGAACCATCCTTGTTTTCTTTATCTTCCTGTTCTTGCCCACTTCTGGCAAGCTCCAGTAGTCCTAAACCCTATCTCTGACTTTGCACTGGTTCTTTGGGAGACTTTTATGGATGTTTAATTATCTGAAGTAAGTTACTTCCTGTGACCATAATCCTGGAGACTTCTGTTGCACCGTCAAGCATAGCCAATGTCACACTGAAAATGCTTGCAGCTTTACAAGTTCAGTTGAATTTTGTTGTTGTCTTTGCTGAATGTTCAGATTTTTCCACCTAAGCTTGAGAGAGGGAGGGAGAAGCTTTCTGATTTCCTTCAGTCGTGATGAGGCAGAATTCCTCATTTTCAAACTGGTAGACATTACCAGTGACAATCTTCACCAAGAGGAAATCTATAACTAAGCTGTGACTTTGATGGAAAAAGAGAATAAAAAAAAAAAAAAAAAAGAAAAAAAAAAGAATAAGGGATTCCTCTGCATCAGGAGAGGATGGGGAAGCTAGGAGAATCACACAGTGGTTGTATGTAATATCCAGAAATTACATTAATAGAGTACTTCCACTGCCCCATGTTTTTCTGATTTTGTGAACGTCACATGTAGAACAGCATCATGTGGTTACTAATTATGACTACCAAAGTGCAATTTGTAATAAGGTTAGCAGATGTTTGCAGCACTAAATATAAAACAAGTCAGATCAAAACCAGCTCTTTTTGCTCAGGACATATCCACTCCAGATCACATAGATGTGTGTTTTGTTTTTAAAATAAGTTATTCACCACAGAGTATCTCTTGCTTACCTTTTAAGGTCTATATTTGCAACGAGGTCAGGTGGCAAAAAATTGCAAGATTCCATTTGCTCATACCTGGGTTCTCATTTCACTTTCAGTCAGACAATAAGGAGTTTTGCCATTGATTGCAGTGGGACAGGAGAAGCCCCTCTGTTTTGCTTTCGTAAGGATTTTAAGGAGCATGTGAAAATAAGAAAAGTTTGTGTTGACCAAAATGCCTGTGATGAACTAAAAGGCAGTCATTTGCACTCATGTGAGAAGAGCTCTGTTAAGAGCTATCAATCCTGCCTCTGACAGCATATTGACACTTGCTGGTCTTTAGGATTCATTTCTTAAAATGCTAATGCAGACAAGTTCCTGTCTGTTGTGGGAAAATATGGCGGAACTTTGTTAGATGAGACACTCGAGTGCAAATAAATGTTTCCTGTAAGAAAGCATTTGGCTTGAATCTTTCCTCTTTCTTTTTTTTATCTCCTAAATTGTTTCCCCATGTCCTTAGTGACACCCTTAGGAAAAAAAAAAAAATCATCAAAAATAAAACTCAACTGCTCACATGCCAGAGATAATTGGAGATTTATAGTATGCCCTATCTAACTTGTGAGCATTGAAATAATATACGTGAGTGATGGGCTGAAACTTCATGGCATGAAGGATGCCTTTCTGGATAATTTACATCTTGGGGGGTAGTATCTTAAAATCAGAGGTCCTGTCTTCACTCTGTGCACATTAAAAACCACATGGTGCTTTTCATAAGAGCCTGAGTCTGCCCCAGTGGTCTCAGCTAAAATTTTTCCCTTCTCTTTAGTCTTGCAGCTTGCACTGTGCTCAGACCATCTGGTCACCATTCTGCACCCTGGCCATGGATGCTTTTAATGGCAAAATGATTTCTGTCTGTATACAGTTGGCAGAGTGTTTTGCATACTGCATATGCTCGAGGTATTACATGTGAAAGGCATTATGTAAGATTACAGGGAAAGAAAAATACTCTCTTAAAAATTGTCAGTAATTGCCCAGAATGCTCTTGTGACACTATTTGATAACGCAGGATCCTTAACCACAGCTCTGAAACAGCCTAGTTTTTAATTTGCATTTTAAATTTTATCCACTGGGAAATTCTTTGATTTTGTTTTAATCCCTCTTATTGGAATCTCAAGATGTCCCTTCTAGAGGCCAGACCCATGTGTCTGGTCATCTAAAGACATCTCTAAATAAACAAAATGTACAAAAAAAGAGGGGCTTGGGGATATGCCCAGGCTTTCACATCTGAGCATCACTCAATGTGCAGCAGAGTTCCATGCCCCTGGCCTGGCACAGGTTACAGCAATTCAGGACCTCACAGGTACAGTGAAGTCAATGGGGGCTGACAAGCTGCATTTTAACAGAAAAATTAGGCTGCTGGGCTTTAGGCTGTGCTGTTAGCAAATCCATTTCAGTCCTGGTCCTCTCGGGTTGTAGTCAGAGACCTAAAGCTTGGTTCAGCTGCTTAATGTTACTGTTAAGTAAGGATAGAGGTGACCCAGGGCTTTGGGGATGCCTATATCAACATTACCATTAAACAAGCTGGAGGTGACCCAAGCTTTCAGAGACATCCATAGCAACATTTAGTGTTCAGTGAGGCTGGAGGTGACTGAAGGTTTTGGGGACATCCAAACAATGGTTATATGGCACTGGACCCATGGGCACTGTGTCCTTTGGGAAAGAGTAGTGGAAGTCCAACCAGGGCATCGCTGATGTTGCTGACTGAACTCCAGTTGACTTTTCTCTTTTTTTATACCTACCAACCAGTGCCCATGCTACACAAATGGTGCTCCCAATAGGACCTACCTGTAGTCATCCTTGAAAAGCTTTCCTCTGTCAAGGCTCCTGTTAAAAAACAAGGTATTTCTGGAACCTGAGCTTCAGTTTGCACCGTAAGATCACCAGGATCGTTTCTCAGGACAAATGGCCAGCTGTGTTGTTGAAGGCTTTTCCTTCTTCACATGGTGTAAGCATTCAATAAGAGCATTGCACAATCACCCGTGCATCCACACAACACCAGTCCAAGCACAACTGTAGCAATGCAGCAGGAGTCAGGGGCTGGAAAATTCAGCCAAAACACAGGGGAAAATTGTAGCTGTTTTGGTGACAATTCAGCTTAAAAATACCAGGCTGTAGGAGTGGGGTGGGTGCCAGGGAGGGCTTGCTGAGCTCCTTCAGGTTCTGCTAAAAGGAAGGATGTTAGCACATCCCTGGAGCCAAAGCCAAGTGTTTTGCTGAACTGGGGTCCTGTTTAGTTAAATCTTGATTTAACATTATTCCCTTGCAGGTTTTTGAGGCGAGGTTTTTTTAGCGGGGTCTGCCTGCCCTCACACACGAGCCTTTGGGCTGAAACAAGGAATGTTCCACCAGCTTTGCAAAGTTTCAAAGTCACGCATCATTTCAATCTAAAAATAAATTCCAAACGTGGTATTCTATTATTGAAGACAGGTCGAACTGTGCTTTCCACGCAGCCCCTAGAAAAGAAATGATGCTGCATTGTATTTTCAGCTCAGGCATGAAGCCAGCACTAACTGCTTGCTAATATAATTATGACCAAAAATACCCTGAGCTGGTCTGCAGAAGGCTCTGGGTTCTTTGGTGGAACTGGGCAAACTCCACCATCTAAAATCTAGGCACATGAAGAGCTCTGGGGATATGCACATTTAAGCCTGCTTACTCAGAATCAGGTTTTTAACATTGCTACTGTAACTTTTAAATCTTTTTTGATTACTGAAAGGGAGGAAAAGTGCTTAAAATTAATAAAAGCACAAGGTGACTATGGGTTATAAAGGAGGGTTTTCAACAGCTCCTACTGAAACAGAGGACCCATACTCAACCATGTCTTCTTCTTAAGTCCTTGCAGACAACAGTAAGTAGTCCTGCTTAAAAAAAAAAAAAAAAAAAAAAAGAAAAAAAAAAATCAATGGCACGATTTCACCCTGAATCATTTGTTCTGTTGGTGAAAGTCACAGAGAAAAGTCCTAAAATTATACAATTATAATAATAAATCAATTCAGCATGTCATTTCTGCTTTTCTACATTAATAAATTAACCATGTAACATTGTTCAAAATTATGTCAGTTACGCATATAATAATCTTTTAAATTAATGAAGTGATGAAGCAGTTTGATGACACCCATGATTTACAGGGCTGCTTTTAGCTAATGTTAAAAGCCTTTCATTTAATAAATTGCCCCCTTGAGAAATTACCAAAAATGAATATTTTCTATGCTAAATGTTCCAAGGTTTACACTTTTTCAATATATTAACAAATGGCAAGGGAGAAGCATTTTTCAAAATATATCTTCTTTTACATATATTTAATTGAAATTAATTAGTATATTACTTTAGAAGGAAATGATCACAGAGAAAGGTGCAGGATCATTTATGAGAGTTTCTTATGGCAATAAAACAGAATTTAAACAATGGAATTAATCATGTCCTTAAAATTTTTTATGATAGATTAGGAATCATTCCAAGCTTTTTTGATTAAATAGAAAGATTTTCCATGCAGACTGGAGGGGAAAAAAAAATAAAAATCCAGCTATTCCACTGCAATTAATATTTCCCTGGTTTCATTCTGTCAGAATATTTGCATGCTGAATATTTACTGAGCTTAAAGCAAGAGTCCAAGCGAGGTTTACAAGATACATTTTTCTTCACTCTTCCTTGCGCCTGGCACCCTGATGTAATGTATGCATGATGTTATGAATGCTTAATATTTCCCATTTTATGCACATCTTAGAAGAAGCGAGCTTTAAAGACTCTTCCTCATAGAGGTGGTTGGGATTCAAGGAACATAACGTGAAAGGGTATAGCGTGTCCTATAAAAGAGGTTAAAATGGAGGTTATAATTATGAAAGCTTGATAGATTTGAAAGCCAACACAGTGCCCTCTCGCATGTGATACTATCTCTAGAAAGGGAAAGAGATATATAGGACTATAAAGGGAAGCCTGTAATTGATGCTCTCTGTACTTATTAGGATTTGTTTTAGTAACATCAGGGACTCGTTTTTGTACTACCTCTGAATAAATAATGTGCACAGTAGGTTGGGTCAATTCCTTTTCACTTAGAAATATTTTCAGCGGTTGCGCTAAACCCAAGAATAATTCATTGGCTTTTTGTAAGGCAGCTGGGTGTATTATGAAAAATAGGTGTTAGCTGAGTTACTGGGGGGGGGGGGGAATCTGTAACAGGGGCCAGCCTGAAAAAGAAGGGACTCTTGGCCTTTGGGGTGGTGGGAAAGCATTCCAGCTCAATCAGGAGCATTTCTCAAAAAATAAACAGGATCACAGAAAAGGACCTTGTTCCAGTGTTTGTATTTTAATGCTCCACAGTCTGCCACAGAGCAGAGGCTTCTACAGGAGACCCACGGACTGATCTTTGCCTCCTGTAAGTAAACCACCATAATGAGCACAGCTCCTCAAATACATATTTATTTTAAAAAATAAGTGAAACAGAACCATCCCAAAAAGGCCTGCAAATTGATTCCAGTGCAGGCTTTGTTTGGCTCCTGCTCCTGGCACCGATTGCAGAGTTTAATATCTCCAGCTAGTTGCTGCCTTATCCCGGGTGCCAAGTTCCAGATCTCTCAAACTGCTCCAGCCCTGCCAGTTACCTTCTGCAGGAGAGGCGTGTTGGTGCTTAACTAACATTTGGGAAGTCCTTTGATATATCCTTGGGTGGAAAGGGCTGCAGAAGGACAAATTAATTAGTAGTAGCAATGATTAATGGATTAGTTGTGACTCATGCTAAAATATTGCTACAGATACCCTTTCATGTAGCATTTGAAACTTGTCAGGTTTCTTTGCTGGGGGGGTTGAGTTGGGCAGGTTTTGGTGGAAGTGATCATTGTGGAGGTTGGGCTGTAGAGAGCTGCATCTCCTAGTGCTCCCACCTCTGGGAAAAGATCAAGGAAATCCTGTCTGTCTGTCCATCACCTTCCTCTCACACTGGATAGTGTAGAACAGGTTTTTCCTCAAGTACGCACCCAATGTCAAAGTGTCCCCTTGAGATTCAGTCTTCAGAGCACGGCTGTTTGGTTTTAAGAAACTACATCAATTTTAGCAAAGTGAGGAGAATTCTTGGGATGGTGGGAAATCATACTGCATGTGCTGCTGCGTACAGCATTTGCTCATCCAGGGATGGAGGACCTGATTTTGCACTCTGTAAAAGCAGCAGGAGTTTGTCATGAAATCTGAGGAAGCTCAGAATAAATATAACTAGTGATTTGTACTGAGCAGAGATGAAGACAGTATTTTCTGCAACATGTGAAGTGTTTGAAGGATCAGATTGTTTTCTTTTACTGTGCAAATAGTTTTGGAGACCATCTTGCAAGTGCTACCAACTTTTGGCTATTTGCAAAAGCATCTGTTTATGTGAAGAGTCACTTCCAAATAATTTAACAAAGCAGAAATGACTGTGTGTAGAAGTGTTACTCCCTGCCCCTGGGCAACCAAGCCATCTGTAAATTCAATCCATTTACAAAAAGCATGGGTCCAAACTTGAGGATTTGTAGGGAAAGCAGTAGCTCCAAAAGCTGCAGAGTGACCAGCAGATGTTGGTTTGATGGAGGTTCTCAGGGCATTTGGCAAATATTTGATTGTAGTGGAATAATGATTGTGGGTCTAAGTTTTTGCTGTGAAACTTCCAGATGATTACAGAGTTCACTAGTTTAGGGGATTTGTAGAAAGAGTATCTAGCAATGTTTTCTGCAAAAAAGTGGATGTCAGCAGCAATCTGGAATATGAGGAGGACTGATGGGAATAAGAATCAGTGACATTTATTTGCTAAAGAGCAGAAGAAATAGTTACTTCTATCTCTCCTTATTATTAAAGTCTGTGTTTTGCTCTGAGAGAGTAACAAGTAATAACAAGAAGCATTTAGAGTTAGTTGCAATGATATAGAAAAGCATGTCTGGCCATCAGAAAAAACATGGATTACCTTAAAACATGCTTCTGTTGAGATATACAGGGATTGCATCATCCAGTGTAACAGAATGTATCCAAATGCAAAGATAGGGCCAGAAAACCCATACATTTCTGCCAAGAGAGTTTCTGCTTGAATATCTTTTTGGCAAGGAAGAAATTCATCTCACTCCTAAAGTCCTGGAACAAATTGAGGGGTTGGTCTGTAACAGTAATTTTTCAGATGGGGAAATGACCTCAAACTGCCTTGAGAGACTTGGCATAGAAGGTTCGAAAGGATGCAGGCAAAAAGGAGAAGTCCTTGAGCAAGAGGCTCCTGTCCCCATTGCTGGTTTAGGATGAAAGCTGTGGGGGTGAAGGGGTCAGTTTCAATGTGAAAAGCCCTTGCTGATTTTGCAGCATCTACCAATGCAGTGTCTTGTGTATCTGCTTCTGTGTCCCACCACACCCTAGCAGAGTGGAAGCTTTAAACAGAAGCTTCTGATCCATGTGAGTCTCTTTTTGCACCTCCAGCTTGGCTCAGGCTCAGTTTGTGATCTGTGAAGAGCATGATCCAAGACTTGTCCCACAGATAAGTGGTTGCTGTGGGACTGTGCTGTTTGGTCTCAGTGTTGGTAGGAAGCTTCAGTACAAAGATAAGCATGAAATGGGGCTGATTTCTAATGCATAAAGCAGCGGATGAGCCTGCGTCTGTCCTTACCATATCCTTCCTGGCCATACCAAGTTAGCATGGGGAGGAAGATCATAGAATGATTTTGGTTGGAAGGGATCTTCAGGGGTCACCTAATTCCAACCCCCCTTGCAGGGGCAGGGACACTTCCTGCTAGACCAGGTTGCTCAAAGCCCCATCCCACCTGTCCTTGAACACTTCCAGGGAATGGGCAATGTCTCTGGGCACCCTTTGCCACTGTCTCACCACCCTCACACTAAAGAGTTTCTTCCAAATATCTAATGTAGATCTACCCTCTTTCAGTTTGAAACCATTATCCCTTGTGCTATCATTATATGGCCCGGAAAAAAGTCCCCAGCTTTCCTGTAGCCCTGGAAGGCAGGTACTGGGAGGCCACAATAAGGTCTCTCCAGAGCCTTCTCTTTTCCAGGCTGAACAACCCCAACTCTCTCAACCTGTCTTCACAGGACAAGTGACCCAGCCCTCTAATCATCTTTGTGGCCCTCCTCTGGACTCTCTCCAACAGCCTTATGTCCTTCTTGTGTTAGGGACCCCAGAACTGGACACGGTAATCCAGGTGGGGTCTCAAGAGAGCAGAGCAGAGGGTATGAATCACTGCTGTCAGCCTGCTGGTCATGCTTCTCTATTAGTTCCAGTAACATTGTCTACATGCTGCCTGCTTCTGAAGTTGAAGTCACTCTTCATCCTATGTACCAGCCAGACTAATTTTATTAACACTTTTTTTTTTTTTTTTTTTTTTTTTTTGGTGCTAAGACAGCATCTTTCATTTAAAGTTGTCAGCCTTGAGAGTCTAGGAAGCTGATAGACAAGGCTTGGGGTCTTACAGCTCCATCTTGCAGAGGAGTGAGGTGAGGCATGCAAACAGCTGATGACCAGGTTGCATGTTGATTTAAAGCACAGCTGGATTAGCAAAGCGTGGTATGGTATGCCAAATCAAGCACCCAAGCTGAAATTTAGACTGGTCTTGAGGATCAGCACCTCTCTGCTCCTCAATCATTTGCCCACTACATTTTAATTACTTGAGGGGAGGATGTGTGCACTGGCACTGGCATGTGCAAGATCTAGTGGTAGTGTACAGGTACAGATGTGCTAGGGGATGCAGGGCCTTTAGGTCTTTCTTAAGCAAATTCAGTCTGTCCATGGCTATGGACATAGGGATGCACAGCCTGGGGATGCTTGAGGCACTGGATTTGTCCCCATACATGGGTACTGGCAGTCCCCTGGCCCTGTCAAGACATGGTGCCCCTGTCCTGGGGACAGGGGACCTCATGGAACATCAGCCCTCTGCACAGGGTAGTTTAGCACACTGAAACAGTTTGCCTGCCAGTATAATTGACTAAATCAAATAAATCTGTTAAAAGAACTGCTAGTCTCACTGCTGGTATACCCAGCAGACACTATTTGAATTAGCTAAGAACATAAGTGATGAAAAATTAAACTAAACAACCCATTTGTTAAAGAAGAACGAGGCAGGCAATATTTGAGTGAAAGCAGAGGGAGAGAAAATCATGCTAAAAACCATCAGCTATATGCTGCTTAGGTTTGTTCCTGGTACTATTTTGCATTTTATTGCCTCTCTATGGCAAAACCCAGCTCCATGGAGGAAGAGGAGGAGGAGGAAGGTGAGGAGACATGTAGGTGTGATTCTGTGGTCACTGGAAGGAGAAATCAGGTATAGGGCAGGGATCTGCCAGGTTGTGCCATCCTGCCTCCTCCCACAGCCTCCTCACAAGGTCACCTGTATGTCCACATTTTTCAATTCCTGGCACACACATGGGCAAACTCCAGTTGTCTTCAATGTAAGTGATGGGTAAAAGGACTGATTCTGTCACCCTTGATCTTGAGGCAGGATTTTTTTCCTTCCAGAGGGGAGATATTAATTAGCAATTTGTGTGACCATGCCACCATCTCCTTTGAAGAGAAATACAGAATTTTCTACAGCTGGAGTTTTGGGTTGATTTTTAGTTTGAGGGGAGGATTCTCTTTTCTGCCCCATGGGTCAGATTTTGTTGCTCGTTTCCAGAAAACCTTATGTAATGTTGATTGAGGCTTTGCTTATTTTCAGTACATTCTGAATTACCTTTTCATGGGCTTGGGAGAAGGTAGAATCTGTGCGTGCTGCAGTGGTCTGTGGATGAAGGCAAGTTGTGAGGAAGAAGAAGAGAGTAGGAAGGGCTCCAAAGTACACAGCTCCTTCTTCCATCTCTTCAGGGTACATCATATCTGAGATGAGATGAGGGGCAGGTACTGAAGGCATCTCAAGACCTGTAGGAACACAGATTGAACACATGAACACGCAAAATGAGGATGAAACAGGTACCAGAGGGGAAAAGCACCAGCTGCAAAAGCAGGTTAAAAAAAAAAAACAAAAAAACAAAAAAACCAAAAAAACCAGAGGAAAACTTGAAATCTGGCAGTTCATTGGCTGAGGGTAGAGCCCCAGGTGATACCAGGCCCAGTTCTCAGCTGCCAATGGGTATAGAGCAAAGGTTGGGGTATGGTCAGGATCAGACTGGGCTTGCATAGAGGAGAAAAATTCATGGAGCCTGACTCACCCCTGCTTCCCACTTTGTGCTGTGGGTTCAGCTTTTGCAAAGGAGTGGCAGGAGCTTCCAGTCCGTGTGTTTCTGCAGTGTGCTAGAGGAGGCTGAGTTCATCCCAGCTGCTGCCTGCAGTAGCAGTGAGGCTTTTTCTGGTATGAAGGATGGACATGATAGAAAAATTCTGCCCCAGGGGAGCTAAAAAAAGAAGTCAAAATGGTAGTGGAGGGGTCACTACTGATGCCCTATATGACATGCACGAGGGTGAGCAGAGAGGGATGTATTTGGGAGCAGTCATTGTGCCCTGCAGAAGCATCTCCCATCCTTCAAAAGTACTGATAGGAGCAAATGAGTGCACCTTAATTAGAATGGATATTAAGTATTACTTCTCAGTGGCTTTTTGCCCAAAAAGCATAAAATTCTTTGCATTTTGGATAGATACCCCTTACCGGGAAACTGATATTTTTCATACCCACAGCTAATGCTACTGATTTGGAAGCTGACAGAAAAAAATTTTATCATTCATTGCAGATGCTGTTTGAGGGTCGTAAGTGCAGCTCTAGTTAGCTGTGGAGGGTGAAAAATAGTGTGGCTGGACTACCAGCTCAGATGCCAAGCTGCTGTCCGATGCAGTGAAAAGTATGAAGATACATTGTGTCTTCTACAGCTTTTAATGCCTGGAAATGCCTGGAAATACCAGTAGCCCTGTCAGACCAAGCCACCATGAAGAGACATAGTGAAACATCCGTGAAGGAAGAGGCATCCTCACGTTATACAGACATTCAGGCAGGTTTGCAGGGCAGCCAAACACTCCATATCTCACATTAGGTTAACTGTTTATAAATTATTCCCTAAATTTTATCACTTGCGCATATTCATTTTTAATGCCTTAGTACACATTAAGAATAATTTTCACTAAAGGATGATCCCTAATTCCATCAGGAGGAAAGCTAAGGAAATGATACATGCAAATTTGAGCAGGGGTTGGTACCATTAATCCCCTGGCTCATCTTCCCGGAGGGAACTCACCAGCCCCAGGTCTGTTGGAGCTTGCAGCCTGGCTTGGAGCCGAAAAGCCTTGGATGAAACCTTACCTGTGTGCCAAAGGTCCTTAACTCTCTAAACTTGCTGCTCCCACACCCAAAGGAAAGTGCTCGCACTATCCTGCTTTCCCACAAAGGCTAAATCTTTCACTTGCCTCCCACACAAGCCAAGGGAAAGGATAGAGAAAAATGCATTTTAATGAGCATTTGAATAATCATCGGGAAGAGCACTTTTCACTGACATAGCACCTTTTGTTCGAGCAATTTATAAACATCCATTAAGCCTGACAACATCCCTGAAGGGTAATTTTTCAATTTTTTTTTTTTTATTTTTTTTTTTTTTTCCATACTCGGGAAGCAGGGAGCTGGGATTTGCTTGAGGATAGGGCAGGAAACCCGTGGTGGGGCTGGAAATGGAAACCCCGCGTGTGGGATTTCCTCTCCCCCCTCTGTAGGGTTTCCTCTCGCCTGGCTAATCACTGAGCAAGATCTTGATGGCCAGGTGCTCATAGATAACACAGCTCAAATATTGCTTCCGTTCTGCAAGTTGCATGCTGGCTTGGTTCAAAGGCCAAATCCTATTGTGCCACCGACCAGTTGCAGGGATCCCATCGAACATCAGTGGCAGGAGGACCCAAGCTGCAAGAGTTTGAAAACCAAAGCTCAACACTGAAAAGCTTTTGTAGCCAGGCACGTTTGCAGAAAGCCGTGAGGTCTAAAGCCTTTTCTCTCACTTGAGAAAAACTGTGAGGCTTTAAATGAGCCTATTTCTAATGGGCACATCCAGGCGCTTTATCCAAAACCACTGGCAGGGCATTTCCCTACCAGGCACGTTCCAGGGGGTAGTGACAATATTTCTTCTCTGACATCACCAGTTAAAAGGATTTCCAGTAAAATAGAGTACTTCGGTTGCGTGATGGGCAAAAAAAGGTACTATATAATTAAAAGTGGGATTAGACAGAAAAATGAGATGTAAGGCAGATAATTAGGAAACTATTATAATTAGAATGTGCTTTTAAATCCCTTAGTAGCTTCTATTATGAAAGGGATGTCCTCTGATTAACTAATATTTCCTTTAAGTGGATATTTTTCCTCTTCCTTTTGGACAGGAAATCTTGAGTTGAATGACTTCACCTTAAGAAACCCACAGTTTACTGGGGCCTGAGTTCTCCCCATAGCAAGCCATTTTTTCTCAGGAGAAAAAGGCCTATATTTGGGGTTGAATGTGGCAGGCAAGTTTTCACCAGTAGGCTTATTAAATCACTTCTCTCGTCTGTTAAATACAGTCTTATTTATAGACGGTATTTAGTATTCTTTGTATTCAGCCTTTAAGAGAAATTATTGCTGTTAGAGCAGTGCTAACCTTAGATTAAATTTTTATTCGTTCAGGTTTAATACAAATGAAGCTGTTGCAGATTTCTATGCAGTGTAGAAAACCATGTTGGTTGTGAAAGGATGTGGAGCATGTCAAGAGCCATGTGAGGGCTGCCTTTAATGAACATGGACCAAAAAGGCTCTCAGAAGCAGCTTGTCTCTCCCTAGCTCTCCAGCAGGGAAAGGACAGACAGCAGTCCCACCACTTGCAGCCCATAAATCAGAGTAGCTCTGCTGAAGTCAGTGCAATTGTAAGTAAATTAAAACTAGGGGAAGCGAGAGAAGACATTGTCCTGTTCCCCTCAGCTGAGCTTTTGCAGGTGCTGGGTCATAGGGAGCTGCTGCAAGAAAGTGTCATGGTCAGATAGGGAAAAGTGGAAAAGGGAAACAGCTTGGTGAAAATACAGCCTCCCTCCCCTGTTTTATTTTTTTATTAAGCCCAAAATTTTAGGAATTGAGAGAGAAGTGAGTACAAAAGGTCAATTTGAATGCAATGAACAAACATTGCCTCTTATTTATGAAAGCAGAGGGAGAGGGCAGCAGAGAAGATAGCCAGACATCCAGGCCACAGAATTCACTGGTGCATATTTGCATACTTCTGTCATTAGACAAGAAGGCTCCTGGTTTTTCACCTAAAAAACCCAAAAAGCAGATGAGTAATTGTTTTATACAGAGTTGAGAACCTTGGCATCTATCTGCAGATATAAAAGATGACTTAGTTAAACAAACAATTGTGGTGCATCTGATTCCACCTTACTGGACATATTGTTGAGTGAAATGCTCAGAAAAATGCTTCCAAATAGCTGGGTGGTCAGAGAAGGGGTGAAAATAAACCCAAATATAGTACATAGCCCCCAGAGAAATGAGCATAGGGAAGATGCAGCCTGCTTGAGGTTGGAGACCCCCAGGCCTAATAGGGGCATTGCTGCAAGAGCAGTGGGGAAGGCTGGAATAAGTGTTTCCACTGTGGTGAGTGATTCTAGGAGAAGGGTATCTCAAACTACTACTTCTTTATGGGGAGGGGGTAAGCATCTCTTAGAGATCCCTTTGGGAACTATGGATATGAAGATCATCTCAAGTGGCTTCAGAAGACACAGAGATCACAGGTGCACCAAAGCTGCAGGAGAAAGCTCTCATCACTGTGCTGCCACGTCTTCTTGGACCATCTGCTCAGTAACTGGGGAAAACAGGATGCCAAGAAATATTGGTGATGGGAGAAGCAGACAAAATGTCACCGCTGACAGAGAGACTGACAGAGAGACCCATGGGCAAAGGTCTCATCCAGAGATGGGAACCCCTTGGAAGCAAAGCCAGCCTGGCTTGGTGTGTACCCAGGGAGGAGCAGGACCTCATACAGCCTGGCAAGGTACTAAGTCAGCCTTTCACTGGCACATTTCAAAACACAGTTTGGCTGTCAGGACTAACCCACCCCTGACACCAGCACACTGTGACCTGCCACTAAGAAAAACTCCCAAGACCTGGGAATCTTCATGCATCTATCGTTCTCTTTAATGGATGAATCAGCTGGCTCTTTTCTTTTTTATTTATTTACATTTTTTATTGGCCCTTCCCCATGGATCTGACAGAGTCTGGTGGGCACCAGCAGGCGAAAGGACCAGACATTAGAGTGGATCCAACAGTAAAGCCTCCCAACTTACAGCGTTCTTGCTGGAGGAGATAGCAATGTCAGTGAAACCATCCAGGACCATATTGCTGAGTCCTAATGATGACTGTGCAGCTTCTGGAAGGAGAAATACTGAGCTGAGCTCCTGAGATGATGATGCCAACATGGACCAGGGTCATTCAGTGTCTTGTGGCTTCCTAGGCTGGACCCTAATATCCAAGTCAGGACAGAAACATCTAGACCAAAAGGAGTGAAGAAAATCTGGTGATTTAAAGCCGTGGCTTCCTGCCCTATATTTACAGGAGGGGGGGCCAGAGGAACACTAACTGATTTTCCTTAATTCAATGAAAAATCTGGGCTTCTAGCTCCCACAGACAAGAGCCATTTGGCCTAATGATACCTTCCAGCTCCGCGGTGCCACTCAGCCAAGATGCTGAAGCACTTTAGATGCCTTAATTCATCCTCTCAGCAAATAGCTGAGCCTCTGCACAGCAAAGTGGTCATGGTAACAGTACAACACAATGGGGAAAATACAATATGGAAAAATATGATGGTTTTATGTCTTTTATGTCTTACACTGCAAACACATAAAACCAATCAGGGTTTGGAGAATATTTTTTAAAAGCAAAGAGAATGATTGGCAACACAGAGAAAATAAATCTTATCCCCTGAGAGGGTTAAGGACATACTATTTTCCAATTTTATAGAAGAGAAATGCCAGATCAGAATTACTTTCCTGAGATCACACAGGGTGATCCTGCCACCCTTTCTATTAAGTAGTTCTTACTCAAGGGTTTGTCTGTCTTCGTGCCGAGGGACCTTCATGTTTTAGAGACTTTAGAGCCCACTATCCAGTGGTGTAAATTTATGGTATATTAGCTACTCTCTATTTATTCCCCACATAAATATCTTTTCAAAGTAAGCTGGCTCACCCAAAGGCACTTTCAGAAGTGTTAAGGGCAGCGGTAAAGCTGCTAAAAGAATTAACACTGTCCACATAATTAGCAACAATTAGTACTGGTCAGGACAGGAGTTAATGCACACTGGTGGACATAAATTCTGCTTTTGTCTCCCTGTGCCAACATTAAACCAGCCTGGGAATAAGATCCCACTGGGTGCAAAAGTGAAGGGACTGGGCTGGTTACCTGATGCCTCCTGATGCCCGAGCTCAAATTCTCCCTCTTCCAGACCTTTCGTCCTGTCATGAAACTCTGCACCCTGTTTTTGGCAAGGTAACAGTTCTGCCAGTAATCCTAGAGATATCTGATAACCAATCATTTCTGTGCATCCTAGGGGGAAAAAACACCTGAGCATCAAAACCAGGGGCTGCAGTGGTGCAACCAAATAACCTTGGGGAATGTTTTGTAGCTTCTCACTATGGGGTTAACCATCTGTGGCAGCAGAACTGAATTACAGGCACAGCAGCAAAGAATAAAACCAATCAAAAGAAGAAAATATCAAAGGAACTTTCAGGCTGTTCCCCTCCTGGGGGTCAGAAGCCAGTAAGGCAATGGGTGGGAAGGAGGGTGTGTGCCAGGGCACAGCTGGCACATGTGTGTGAGTGCCAGCACACATCTGACATATGCTGGAGCAAACTGATTGGGAAATGGGTGGGAAGCAGAGAGCTGAGCACATAGAGAAGGTAATGCCCTAATGCTTTGAACATTTTATTTCAAATGGTGTTTTCTTCAACTTATCCAAGGTCAAACCTGTCCTCCTTGGGGTCAGGCTTGGGATTTTAAAGAAAAGATGTATTAGACAAAATTGCCCTACTGCAAACACCCTCTTTCTTTCTTTCCTCTGGAGAGGATTTGCTGAAATGTAGTCCTTAATAGTTACAAATACTTGAAAGGGGAAAACTTAGTAAAGTGGATGGTAATCTTTTGGACTGAAACCAGGTATTTTCAGTCGTAGGTGATTACTGTGCTTGTTGAGCTCAGGAAAACAACTTAGCAAACACAGGCAGAGCCTCACAATCTAATAACAAAGAAAAATGTACTTTTCTAACACAGAGACTGCCTGCTTCAGCTCATTGGAACAGCAATTGAAACCCAGGTTTTATCAGGGTTTGAAGGATATGCAGACTGAATCACCATGGGTGCTAGGATTGATTCTTATTTCCAGCATCACTGAGATCAGGCTGGTTCTGCCATATTCACCCAGACCTGCTGAAGCTGAACACCATTTTTATTTGGGACCCATCTGGTCTCTAGAGACAAGCCTTTTCCAAGCAAGAAAGTGATCTGAAGTGTGATTTCAAATTAACTTTTTAAAATAAGGAAGTATGACTCTATATGAACACTGATTTTAGACAATCTTACATTGATTTTGCTTAATTGATGATGAGAAATTAATCTGAACTAAGCAGAAACTGTTTAAATACTGAAATGAAATGTTTTTTTCTTCTGGCCTTTGCCTAATCTTAACTAGATTGAGGACTCACCCAAAGTTAAAGCTGGGGTATTTTTATGTTGGCTATTTTTGGCTAGAAACTGGACCTGTTTGTGCCAGCTCGTCAGGCGCTTGTAAATGGATTTCATTTTGATCAAAGCAAGTGGAGACGATGTGACTCTCAGCCCACTGGAGGGGGACCCCCAAGGTGACGTCAGCCAAGGGAAGAGTCACGGAGTGCAGCCAATGTGTCGTAGAAGAACTTCAAAGCAGAATCTGTAGGCAGCTTTGGCTAGGAGCAGGGAACAGATCCAAGGGAAAACATGAGGCAGGCAGGCTTGGCTTCCTAAACAAAATCTATATTAAGAGGCAGGCAGGTAAGAGAAGCTTTAGAAAAAGCACTGGGAAGAGGGAATGGAATAAAATTCATGCCCAGACCAACAAGTGGTCCCACAGTGGAATTTTCTTTGGAGGTCTTCTAATCAGAACACCATGGTTTTTAATGTATGTGGTAAAGTTCCTTCGAGAGTTAGTTGCTCTTTCCAGTGGTCTCATCGTGTGCTTGGAGGGACACATAAACCCACTGGGCAGTGAAGAAGCAATCAAAGGAGGTGGAGGCAAAGCCCAGCTACAGGACAGCACAGGAAGACTAAGCAAGGGAAGAGTGTCAAGCCATATTTTCTATCACTGATGCCCACACTGTTGTTTTTTTAAGAACTGCTTTGGGAGGAGCCACCTAAGTCAGGAAGGCAAGATCACCTTTCAGGTGATCCCTAATGGAGGAGTGTGACCCAACATCCCACTGACCAGTAGAAGAAACAAGGGAGTTATCTGCTTCCCAGCCCAACAGGGTCAATGAAGGTACCATAAGGACATCTAATGAAGAGTACTGCTGGCGTCTCAGCAGCAGAATCTCAGCCCATGTGAAGCCAAGTGACATCTCAGTAAGGAAATATTTGAGATAGCTGCAGCTCTTCTGGAAAACTGCAAAGAGAAGAGCAAACACATGCAGCTGTCAATACAACTTCCAGTCCGGATACACACAGAAGGAGAACACATATTGCTCCCCTCAGTAGGGACAGGGGGAGGGGGATGTAGCATTCCCAGGTACAGAAAGCCACCGGCCACTTGAGTTCAGTGAGGCAGAGATTTTTAAAGCAGAATTTGAGCTGTGTAGGGAAGTCAGACAGTGAAGATTTTCCCTAGCATAGACCCAACATGTGCTTCTAATACAGAAACTGCAGCAGAAGCTAGAGTTACTGCAAGGCTGAGGGTACTAATGAATCAAATTGTCTCTACACAACTTCAAAGGCTTCGGAAAGAAGCAAGAATAACTAGCAATGTAAAACTAATGGCAAGGACAACAGGGCTGGCACTGGGGAAACCCAGTGAGGGGTCTCTTCATCAGCAGAGAGGTAAAGTGTGTGTGGAAAAGGCTGGGGGGGAAAAATCAATCTGCAGTGGTATACAGCAAAGGAGAAGGAGCAGCAGCAGCCTGAAGTGGGGTGAGAATAAAAGCAAAAATGGGTTTTGTGGAAAAATGGGGTGAGCAGTACAGTCATAAAATTTAAAAAGAGGACCGAAGAAGCATTTCAAATACCAGCAAGAACAGGAGAATAATAGAAAGGGTTACAAATGATCAGCAATGCAGACGACTATAATAAACTATAATAAACTTCAACTTGGGAACATAAAAGGAGAAATATGATCTAGCATGATATGGGGAAAATAATTTAAAGGAAGATATTCGGGGGGGGGGGGGGGGGGATCTGGGCAAGGTCCAAAGCTGCTATTTATGAGTTAATGAAGAGCAGGGTGGGAATAGATTGTCTTCATGCAGAGGCCCAAGAGGCAGAGTATCTCACCTCTGTTCCTCATGCCACCATGTAGTCTCTTGGTCTAGTCCCTTTAAAACCTTCTGTACTTCAAGTGCAACAGCCAGGCTGGTGCATCTGTGTGGTTCACTTTTAAGTGATGAGGGGGTACATGCATCTTGGAAAACTTGACTTTGTTCTGCTCCTTTTTGAAGGCATAAAAGTAATGTTTTGAGGGAAGAAGAGGGATGGGGCAAAGAAATCATTGTACCTCAAATTCCCCGAGAACCCTTTGGGTGGATAGAACCTGCTGACGTGTTGGCTTCACAATGGAGAGGGTCAAAGCTATTTCAATCGTGTCTACGTGCACTATGATGCATATCGACTTTCAGAAAGGTGCAGCCCTTTTCAAAAGGTGACTTAGGCATTTAATCCTGTTGACTTTCAACAGGACTTTGGCTGATAGGGAACTCCTGAAGTACAGCTTACTGCCTGTGTTTGTTAAAGATGGTTTCTCTCTCTGGCAGGAATTAGGATTCAAATTTTGTATAGACTGTGGCCACTGCAGTGTTGAGAGAAGAAGCAAATATCTCTGGAAATTTCAACTGAAAGGTTGAATGCTGGCATAGTTCCCTTCAAAGCATGCTGAGAGCCATCTTATCCAGAGTTCAGAGTATGCAATTGATCTAAGTCTACTAAGTGCAATAATGTTGCAGTTGAGGAGAGGTGATCTGATTGCTCCACAAGGTGCTTCTTTGATCCCAATTAAAAAATACTCACTTTGCAGGGTCAGGGGAGTAGGGGTGCCTGTCTGATTCCTTGGCTTGTCCCTTGACTAAGTAAGAGCAGGAGAGCCTTCTCTTTAAAGTGCAATTACAACTTCTCAAGTAAAGCTAACATCCTTAAAGTAAAAAAAGTGTTCTGAGGTAAGATTGAAGAAGATGCTTTCTTGATACATTTTGGAGGGTTGTTCTGACTGGGTTTCCCTCCGACAGCTTCAGATCCCTGCAGATCTTGTAATGAAACCTTGAAACAAGTCACAGAAAATGACCATTAATGTCACACCATCGCACAGGATGCTCTTAATTCCCCGGCTCTCAGAGTTTCCCATCCGAAACCATCGTGCAGGCCTGGCTCGGTACCTGCACACCTCACCAGCCCCACTCTGCAGCTCCGTAAGGCCGGCGGGGAGCAGCCAAGGACCGAGCCATGATGCGGGGCTGCCCCCACCGTGGCTGCGGAGGAGGCGATGCTGCTGCTTCTATGTGGGAGGCCCAGGGCTCGGGAGGCAGCTCCTGGAGCTGGGGCCCCTCCGAGGGGATGCTCGCTCTGCTTGGAGGAAAGTGCAGCTTTCACCGCCTCCCTCCCCGACCCTCCTCCTTCTTTCCTTTGCTTTTTTTTTTTTTTTTTTTTTTTTTTTTGCCCCCACCCCCGCTTCTGCTTCTCACAGCTGCTGCTTTCGGGAGCCAGCCTTGGTGCGGGAGGAGGTCTCCTTCCCCTGCAAGGCTCAAGGGCAAGGGCAGGTTCCTCTGCTCCAGCCGGCGGGTGGGAAGGATGGAGAGGGGATGGCAAAGGCCGCGGGGCAGGCAGGGAATGAGCAATCCTCCTTGGAGGTGAAGCCCAGCCCTGCGGATTGGGGCTGATGTGGCTTGCATGGCACTGCTGTGAGCGGGGAGGTGTAGAAAGAGGACAGCATTTGAGTGGCTCTCCTCCGGGGGAGGCTTAAAAAAATGGTTAACGAGGAGGGTTTTTCCCCCTAAGTCATTCTTAACGCAGTCGTTCGTGTGCATATGCATACTCACATAGGCTTTTCTCACAGACATCATAGCTGGCCAAAAATTATCCAAGGGTTCAGCACGTAGATCCACATACTCGCCTCCAAAACCCGAAAGGCGACAGGCACCCATTCCGGCTGTCACACGTGCGATTGCAGATCCCCTCTACTTGCCTTCATTCACTCTCACCAAGCCGGCTCCAAACCTGTTAGAAATGAGCAGCCTGTGCCCTCAGAAACTCTTTTGAAAGATGGAGCGAGAGCAACTTCAAGCTGTTTTGCTGTCCCCACCCCCAACCCCCCCTTTTTTTTTTTAATTTATTTGTTTTCTTTTGTTTTGTTTTTCTTGCCTGGAGAATTGTTTGCGGGTGGGAGAGAGATGTTTAAATAGCTATGCGGATCCATTTAGTAAAGTCAATATGCAATTATGCAAAACTCTCTGATAATGCACCCACAGATGCAGATAGCGGCGGATTGTGCTGTGCTGTCCTGGGGGGAATCTGGTAACCCTTGGAGCAGGAGGGTTGCGAGGACCCTGACTCGTTCCCCCGCCTCCCCGGCCCATTGCACTCCTGGGCACAAGTCGGAGAGTGGGAGCCCGGTTCCGGTGTCGGGAAGTTCTGGCGGGACTTTTGATCCCGGGAGCACCCAGCGCCGCCCGCCCTCCCCCGGGGCCACCCCGACTACCCCTCGCACCGGCGGACATGGAGCTTTTTCCTCCGACTTTCCTCCGTTTATTTTCTTCCTTTTTTCTTTCTTCTTCTTCTTTTTTTTTTTTTTTTTTTTTTTTTTTTTTTTTTTTTTTTAATTTATAAAGCATGGGTGATTTATACTGATTTACCCAGAGGGTAGAAAGCCATCTCTGCGGCGTGAAGAGCCAATGCATAGAGCCCTCAAGTTTTCTCCCATCCCACCGTGCTTAACAACCCCAGAGCCCCACTCCAAATTAATGCCTATCCTCGGCAATCGGCATCAGAGGCAAGCCGAAATAGTTCTGTAATGGGCTCATTACCCAGGCTGAATACGGGGTTAGGTAATGGGAATGGAGCAATATTGAAAATTAGTTTGGAAGAAAACATCAACTGGAAAGGCTCTGACAAAACTCAGCTTTGCTCTAGTGCCGTCGAGGTACTGTCAGATACCAAATTTCAGTTCCCTGTGGCTTGAAATTAGGGTTTTATTTTCTTACTCCCTAATTCGCTTCTCATACTATGTCGCAAGTACTTTCGGGCTCGTTTAAAAGGGTATGATACTTCGTTCAAGTTTTCAGACGTTCAAGTCTTTATACCAGGGGCACGGGATCATTTAATTTCTACTTTATGTACTTTGTGTAAAGTATCCGTGGTCCTTCGCTGAACAAAAACAAAGAAGCAAACAAACAAAAACCAAGCAGGTTGATGTTTACCTTCAAGGCAACAGTTATATCCGTAGAGACGGACTCGGAGGTGAGCTTAGCCCAGCAGAAGTGAGGAAAATCTCCAGGGGAAAAAAAATTAAAAAAAATAAATTAAAAAAATAAAATAAAATAATTTTTTTTAAAAAAAAAGGAAAAAAAAAAAAAAAGAAAAGAAAAAGAATGAAAGAAAAAAAGAGGTATCGAATATTTTAGGCTAATGTCACCCTCTGTTGAACTCTGCCAAGTGGCTCTGGGGGCAGAGATCTGTCGGACTTAGTTGGCTACAAGTGGCAAAACGGTTTGCTTATACCTTCATTTAACATATTTTTTAAACCCTATTGTTCAGCTCTGTGGGTGTCTCTGGCTTATTTAGGCTACGTGCGTGCAGATGTGTGGATTGAGAATAGGCGCTTAGAGATCTTTGTTTTAAAAAACAACTTTGAGCTCACGTAGGCTACTAGATTTTTATCTCTATGTACAGCCGGGTGCTGACTCTGTAAATACGGCGAAGGCTTTGCATTTCACAGCCCCTCTGTGCCTCTCGCCTAGTGAAAATCGAGGGTTCTTCTTTTTTTAAAGGTTGTTGCTTTTTACATAAAGGTTTGTTTTTACAGAATGGAAAAAAAAAGCAATTTTTTTTTTCTCACCCCGTCTCTTTTTGAACTTTGTATTTGGAGGAATGCGGAGAGCCAAGTGGGCATGGAGAGGGGAGAGGGGGGGTTACCCAGCTTAGCTGCATCTGCCTGGGAGCATCGGTGGCTTGGACACCGGCAAAGGCTCGGGAAATTAAAGCGGCCGTGTGTGTGTGCGGTGTAAACCGAGACTAACGCTGTCCTAACTCAGACCCCCTCCTCCTGCTGCCCCACCGAGCAGCGGCTGCTGTCGAGGCATCGCACCGATCGCCTCTGCTCGTCTCCGAGAACATCCTCGGGCGGAGAGCGCTGCCTCTGCCCCGCCGCTGCAGCCGGCTGCTGGCGGAGGAGAAGGTTTTAAGCCACTCGCAAATATTTGCCCCCCGTTTTTGTTTTTTTTTTTTTTTTTTAATTCCTCCGCCCCCCCCCCTTCCCCTTTCCTATATATTTAGCCAATGTCTGACTGCCTCCCAAGGGTCAACTCTAGCCATCTTTACCATAATCCCCGGCAGCCGACTGCTTCGCTCTCTCCAGTCTATAAAATCGCTAGCACTTAAAAGTGGAGGGTTTTTTCAATTATACAGGTGAAGCACAAAGAAATCATAATTGCGTCGACGGCTTTTCTGTCCGGGCTCGCTTTTTTTCTTCTTCTAACGAAAGATTTGGCGCCTCCGGCCCCTCCAAAATGCCGAAAACTGGACTTTTTCTCCCGCAGAAAGTTTGAAGGCGTTTCTGGATGTAGTTTCCCCGTCGCCCAGTAGACGGCACAACAGCTCAATCCTTCAGATGTAAAACAGCAGAGGAGCCTTTTTTTTTTTTTTTTTTTTTTTTTTTAATTAATGAGACTGAGTCTTACCCAGCATTTTTGTTATTATTATTTCATACAACGAGAAGTACAGTAATATCGATAGCAAAAGGAGGCGGCTTGGCATAGGCAGGGAGTAAAGAAAGCTGCGGCGGGCAGATGGGCTGAATACAGGTACTGCTGCAGATATCGGAGCTGAGCAGCGCTTCCAAATTAATACGAATGACCTTGTGGCGCCTGGATTGTATGGGCACAAAAAATTAAAAAGAAGCCCCAGCCCCATCGTGCTGCCGGCCTGTGAGGTGATTATGGGGATCTGAGGCTGAAATTGTTTAATTGCAGTGCGAACTAGGAAGGCAGCGCCGGGCAGGGGCTCAGGTCGGTTCTGCTCTGCCTCTACCGGGCTACCCCGAGGTGCCACCGCCGGGTAAACCTGGCAGCCGCCGGGACTTTTTGTCCCTTAAAAGCTCCTTTTGTGTGAGTGTGCCTTCCCTCCCTCTGCTGGCACCGCTGCCGGAGGAGATGAAGTAAGAAAAATCCCAGCCAGTAACTCCTTTCCCGCTTATTTTATTTTATTATTATTATTTTGAAATATATAGCGGTGTTTAGAAAGTTTTAAGACAACGGTAAATTTTAGTAGGAATATCGTGTAAAGCCCTCCATTAAATTAATAAAAGAGCCCCATAACTTATGCAAACGTCAGTGCCAGCGGGGATGTGGGAGCGGGCATCCTCCCGCAGAGGGATGGTCCCGGGCTGCCGGGGCCATCAGGCCAGCATCTCTGGACCAGAATCACCTTCCCTGGCATCGCCCGCCGCCAGCTGCCGACGGCACTCGGGGCCCGGGCAGGTTCGCCGGTGGCTGCGGGATGGCAGAGGCTGACCTCAGGCTGACTCCCCGGCCCAACCAGCAGCTCTTTGTGTTCCGAATGGGCAGCTAGTAAACAAACCCCCCAAGTCCAGGCGCTGCGCTTCATCTGCTCGCTTAAATCCCTTCCAGTTAACCTCCTTTTATTATCACTTTCCTCCCCTCCCTCCCCTTGGGTCTGCCCTTTAATAGGTCTTTAAACAGTTGGGGTTTTCTTCTTTTCTTTTCTTTTTTTTTTTCTTTCTTTCTTCCCCTCCCACCCTCCCCACCATCCCTCTTTCAACCGTTTCATCAGGCTCTGACTTTTCGGGTATCTCCGCACGTATCGCTTCCCCCCCCCCCCCCCCCCTTATCTGAAGCATTCCTGGATTATCTCTCGTCCGCCTTTCAAACGCTTTCTTCTGCGGTTTCTTGTGTGTTTGTCTCTTCTGCTTGTTCTTATTTCAGTTTTCAGATTTCAATATTAATGCTGAAAGAGCACACTTGGATGCTAATTCCTTCCCTGCTTTCCCCCTCCTCGCCCCCCCCCCACCCTCTCCCCTCCTCCAAATCCCTGCTAGGAAGGCGGCAGGGAAGTCAGCTAGAAAACATGGGATTGTTCCTAGGTATGACTAATTCTTTCCTTAAGCTGGGAAATTCAGCCTGATTAAAAGCCTCATTTATTATCCGATAAGCAAATGGACCCAGATTCCACCTCGTGGAGGAGGCTCCTTTGCTCCCCAGACGCCTTTTTTTTTGCCTCAACTCGAGGGACCCCTCCGCCAAAGGTCCGGGAGAGGAGAGGGGGGAGGGAAGGCCCGGGGGACCGCGCAGCAGCGCGCAGAGCACCGCGCTCCGCAGACAGGCCGCTGTGCCCGCGCACATATCGAAACCCTTCGCTCTTTGCTTTTATTTTCCCCCATCTCAATTTTTTTTCTCTTTTCCTTTCCACACTGCAATGGGCAAGCATCGATAGCTTCCTGCAAAACAGCAAGTTTTAGCAAAAAAAAAAAAAAAAAAAAAAAAAAAAAAGGGGCGAGATACTGCACGGATCGCCGGGGCCGCGCAGCCCGTCAGCCCCGTGAGGAATATACCGAGAGAGCGCGGAACCGTCCGTTTACTTTTTCCCTTTTAATAGATGATTAATTGCTGTCGGATTCGGTTTTTTTTTTTTTTTTTTTTTTTTTTTATGGCCGATATATTGCAAGCGGAGAGGCTCGAAGCGCGATTTCTCGCAGCAAGTCCTAAGAGTAATAACTGTTTGCTAATTGTAAAAACCTTATCCAGAATGAGATTTGGGCAAACAATTTGTACGACTGTAATTACATTGTAAAAGTGTTTTAGGCTGGGTTGCGCGGAATTAATCTTATGAAGGCCTGGTGGAGATGCTTAAAGGGAAGGTTTATAGGGGTTGAGGGGTTTTTTGGTTTGTTTTGGGGTTTTTTTGGGGTTGTTTTGGGGGGGCGGGGAGGAGGTTTGCTTTTTTTTTTTTAAGAAGGGTGAGGGGAAAGGAATGGGGAGAGGAGGAGGTGGCATCTCTGGGAGTTGAGCCTTAGCCTCCCTCTGAGAGGGACCGGTGCGATGGGGAATCGTTCCCGAGAGCCTTTCCCCCGATAGACCCATTAGCGAGATGAAACCCGCGCCGGTGGGTCGGCTCCCACCCGGGACGAGAAGGAGTTAGGGTACGAAAACGGCTCTTACCTGAGAGGTCTTTATTTCTCCTGCTGGGATAAAAGGCCGGTCCTAGCGGGTAAGGGAGAGGGGGGAAGACAGGAACGGGTTTCCCTGAAGTTTGAGACGTGGCGGCGAAAGCTGAGCCGCTGCCCCTGGGGGGTTTACTGCTGTGTCCCGTCCCCCCCCCCTTTCCCAGCCATCCAACCACCACCCCGGCAGCTCACTCGGGGACCGCTGCACTCTTCTACCGAGAGTTCTCCCTTTTCCGCCCGGCAGGGGTGAGGGGGTGAAGGAGATGCGATGCAGGTAGGGGGGAAGAAGGGGAACGGCGGAGTTCTCCGCTCCCAGACCGGCGGGGGCCCCGCGGGGAGGGATGGAGGGATGGATGTGCTTTTGGACGGGAGAGGACCCCCGGTTAGGTAGATGAGGGGGGGGTACCGGTAGGGCGGGAAAGGACAGAAATCGGGGGATGGGGCGAAGCGGAGCGCCCCGGGGTGCCCATGGGCAGCGGGGGCTGCGCGCCCTGCGGGTGCCCCGGCGCGCTCCCCGCCCCCCCCCCCCTCCCCTCCCCTCCCCTCCGCCCCTACCGCTTCGCGCTCGCGCTGCCGGCCCGAGCCCCGCTTCCCGCCCGGACCAATGGGGGCGCGGCGCGGGGCGGCGCGGCGGTGATTGGTCGGCGGCGGCGCGGCGGCGGCGGCCGGGGGCCGGGTGAGCTCACTCGGTCGTCGGTCGCGGGGGGAGCCGGAGAGGAGGGAGGGAGAGGAGCGGAGGGGAAGGGGTGTGTTGGGGGGGAAGACATGATGGAGAGGTGGGGGGCGGCGAGGGGCGGGCGGCGCGGCCCCGGGGCGCTGCGCGGGCGCGGAGCCGAGACAAAGGGACCGGGAGAGCCCCCCGCGCCCGGAGTGGTTGAGGGTGGGACGCACAGACACGGAGGGGCAAGAACGGGGGGGGGCGAGGGGGGGTGTCGTGCGTCCTCCCCGCGGGGCGGGGGCGCGGCGTGAGGCAGGGGCGGGCGTCGCGTAGAGACACAGAGAGACACGCACACACACAGACACACGCACACCCCTCCTCGGCCCCCCCCCGCGCCGGTGTCGGAGTTGCTGCCGCCCAGCGCATTGTGTAAGACGCGACCTGTTATGGCCACCACTACTTCCGGGTTCCCGCAGTCTGCTCCAGCCCGGCGCTGCGCTGCGCTCGCCGCGGCGGCGGTGGCGGCGGCGGCGGCGGCGGCGGACGCCCGGCAGCGCCGCGCCCCCCCCCCCCCTTCCCTCCCTTCCTCCTCCTCCCTTCCCTCCCCTTCCCTCCCTTCCTCCTCCTCCTCCTCCTCCCCGCTGCCCTTCCTCCCCGCGCCCGCCCCGCACGGCGCGGCGCTCCGCCCGGCACCCTCGCCCGCGCCCGGCCCGCCTCCGCCTCCGCCAGCCTCGCCCGGCCGCCGCGCAGGGGCAGAGCGAGCCGGCGCCGGCGAGGAATTAGGAGCGATCCGAGGAGGAGCGAAAAAAAAAAAAACCATCATCATCATCATCATCATCATCATCATAATAACCATAATAAAAGGAGAGCCGACGCGTTAGAGAGCCTTTTTAATTTTTAATTTTTCCCCCTCCTCTTCCTCCTTCTTCTCCTCCTCCCTCGATTTTTAATTTTTTATTATTTTTTTATAAATTTTTTTCTTTTTTCTTTTTTTTTTTCTTTTTTTTTTTTTTTTTTTTTTTTTTTTTTTTTTTTTTTTTTTTTTTTTTTGTTGGGTGAGCGCGCTCGAAAATTCCCATTTGAGGTGTCCTGCGCGGTGGGAGCACACGCAGCGGATCATCATCAGTCATTCACCACCTTGACAACCTCGCCTGTGATTGACAGCCGGAGTGGCAAAAAGCCATGAGACTTGGTAGTTGGGTTTGAGGGGCACTTTAAAAAAAAAAAAAAAAAAAAAAAAAAAAAGAGGAAAGGAAAAAAAAAAAACTGATTTGGGGAAAGGATATTTGCTTTCGCCCCGCTGCTGTCTTGGAAACGAGAGGGAGAGAGTAAGAGAGAGAGACAGACAGGGAGCGAGGAAAGAAAGAAAGAAAAAAGAAGGAAGGAAGGAGGCAGAGTTGATCTTTTTTTTTTTTTTTTCTTCAATTTTTTTTCTCTCCTTTTTTTAATGCTGAGTTACCGTATCGCTTCGCTGAGATCCAGCAAGCCGAAGATTTTACTCCATTGCTTTCATTACTGGCGACGCTAAGGGATTTTTGCATTTTTTTGGGGGGTGAGGGGGGGGGAACTTCGCATTTCTTTCTTTTCACACTGGCCTTAAAGAGGATATATTAGAAGTTGAAGTAGGAAGGGAGCAAGCAGGCCGATGGCGCAAAGGGTACGTATTAAAAAAAAAAATGGATTTCAAATGTAAAATAATATTGAGACGTGGCTGACAGAGACGCTGCGAAAAAAGTTTTGTGTGTGGTTTTTTTTCCCCCCTCCTCTTTGGAGCAGGGGCACAAAGCAGTATCCTGGAGCGGGAGGATTTATCAGTTGTACTTATAGGTTTAAAACCTGTATATATTGATATTTTCGTGATTCTTTTACTCCCCGTCCCGGATCTCTCACCGAAAAGGCAAGCTTTCTATACATTAATGACATGCAGGCATGTAAGTGAATATGTCCGAGCCTCTGTATTTGTTGGTTTTGTAGCTCTAGTCCTACAATGTCTTTTTAAAAGTCACCAGTGCTTAAAATATTTGAATGTGTGCATGTCTCTGAGCTTTTTTCTGTGTTAGTGATAATATACCGCTTCACTTTCGGAAGATAACTTCTAGCTGGCAGTAAACACAACTTCTTTTTTTTCTTTTTTTTTCTTTTTTTTTTTTTTTCCCTCTACCCCCTTCTGGAGTTTTTTGTTGGGTTTGGTTTTTTTTTGTTTGTTTTTTTTTTTTTTTTTTTTTGGTTTGGGTTTTTTTTACATATATATATATATGTAGTCACAAAAGGTGCAGTGCAATGCCGGGGGGCCGGAGGGGGGGAAGTTGTTTTTAAAAGAAAGTCACTTTACTTTGAATTAGAGGTTACCAGCATGCACTGCCATATGTATTGTTGTTTCTGGTTTGGATGCGATCTCCTTTTTTTCCTTCCAATTACCTCCTAAATAGAAGTTTTGTGGGTAAGAAAAAAAAAATAACCGGACGGAGTCGGGCGAGCAGGGATTTAGGGAAGGGGAAAAGCCCTGGAAAGAAGTTTTTCTTGTCTAATTTGCCTGCCTCCCCTCCGAGTGCCGGTTGGGAAAGAAAGTTCTTCTGCTGACAACTTGCCTTTTACTCTTTCGGTCTAAGCAAGTGTCAGGGATCTTGAAAAGTGTTTATTCACACCTTCACTTTTAATAGATAAAAAGTGGCCGTTTCCCCCAGTGCCTGGGAACCGCGTTAGCTTTCTCTCCTTAATCTTTAACAAAGAAACCCCCCCCCCGCTTTTTTTTTTTTTACTTAAAAAAAAAAAAAAAAAAGCATTCCCAAAATCCCGAGAGCCCGGGCAAACGTTTCCAGCCTTTCAGCTTTAAAACTGCCTTCGTGTGGAATTGTTGGAAACCCCAAAAATCTCTCTGTTGGTTCTGATTTTTGTTGTTGTTGTTGTTGTTGTTTTTGCTTGGTTTGGGTTTTGGGGTTTTTTATTCTTTTTTTTTTTTCCACTGATGAAAACTTTTTTGCATCCTCGCTGAGGTTGGTACCTGACTGTTGCTTATCAGCGGGAAAAAGTTTAGCGAAGGGGAGACCTGGGCTTCGTGAACCGGTTCCATTCACCAGGGGTGTGTGGGAGGCTTGGAGATGGGGATTTTTAATTTAATTTTATTTTTTTAATATAAAAAATAAATTGTTATTATTGTTATTTCTCCACGGACTCGGGGGGGGGGGTTGCGGGCAGCCGGGCCGGAGCTCAGCCCAGCCTTGCTGCTCTCCGGCCCGGGGCACCGTCTCCCTCCCCGGGGCCGGCGGCTGCGAGGTGGGGAGGGGAGGAGGAGACCCGGCACCAGAGCCCGGGGGGAAAGCGGCTTCTCCCCATGGGAAGGGGGGGGATGGACACGAAGGCAGCGGGGCTCTGCTCCCCCCTCCCTCTCCCGTCCCCCCCCCCTCCCCCCTTTCCTCCTCCCCTGACGCCTCTCTCTGCTCTCTCTGCCCCGCAGTACGACGAGCTGCCCCACTACGGCGGCATGGAGGGGGTGGGCATCCCCACCACCATGTACGGGGACCCCCACGGCGCCCGCCCCATGCAGCCCGTCCACCACCTCAACCACGGGCCGCCGCTCCACTCGCATCAGTACCCGCACGCCGCCCACGCCAACGCCATGCCCCCCGCCATGGGCGCCTCTGTCAACGACGCCCTCAAGAGAGATAAAGATGCCATCTACGGGTAGGTGACCGCGGAAAGCTTGCGCTCAACTTGCGAGGGATGGAGCCGGGGAGGATGGAATGGGGGTGGGGGGTATGTGTCTGTGTGTGTCTCTCTGTGCCTGTGTGTGTATGTGTGTGTGTGCGCGGGCTGGAGATGAAGGGTGGGTTGGTTACACGGCAGAAGGCCGTGTTCTTAATTTTTTATTATTATTTTGTAAAAGGGGTTGGGGGGGGGGGGGGAGGGAGAGAGGGAGGCAGAGAGAGAGAGACAGAGAAAGAGGGAGAGAGAGAGAGAGAGAAAGAAAGAAAGAGATCTGGGGTCCCCCTGGCACGGAGAGCCGCAGGGGACTCCGGAGAATAGGAGCTGGGGGTTGCTGGAGGGGCTGCAGGCATCACCGAGGGGAGGAGGAGGAAAATAATATTCCCAGGGCACAACCTGCGCCGGGTGGTAAATCTCTGCATGGGGTCTGGGAACAGGGGGACTTTGGAGCGCTTTGCCCAACTTTCCACCTTGTTTGCTGCTCCTTGTGCTAGGAAGGAGAAAACTCGGGAGCTGCTACTCTCAAGTTTCTTCTTTTTATTTTTTTTTTTAATTTATTTAAAAAAAATAAAAAAAGCACGATTATCCAACAGCATTGAATGCTTCTCAATGCGGCAACTTGCAGAGCAGTTTCTAGGCCGTTGCGATGTGAGCTGATGGGTTGTGTTGGGAGGCAGATGCTTTTAAAATGAATCTGCCCGGCTTGAGTCTGAAAGGAAGTTTAAGAGCCTTTTAAAATCGCTCCCTAAACAGCGAGGAGGAGGGAGAGAGAAGAAAAAAAAATCACGTTCGGTTTCTTTATCGGTTTATCAGGAATCTGTAGCACTGGTTAAAACTCACTGGTGTACAGTACCTAAAAAAAGGAAAAGTATGAAGCCCTGGGGGAAAAAAAAACCCAAACGAACACCACAAAACAACAAACAAACAAACAAAACTACGCAAAAACCAAACCAACAACTCCCTGTTATAAATATACATGTATATGTGTGTGTGTGTGTGTGTGCCCACGCTTATTTATTTATTTAAATTATTAAACGGCCGAGGGAGCCAGATGCACACACAGCCTTTCTCCCGGAGAGGCTCTTAGAGCTGGGAGAGCCCAAAAGCACCTGGTTCCCCCCGCGGGTTGGGGTGGGGGGCGGCAGGCAGGCAGCCCGGTTGGCCAGCGCCTGCTGGTGGGTCGGCTTGTTGGGTGCTGGGGGGTGGGTTTGGGGGCTTTTTTCTCTTTTAATTTGGATGGAAATTGTTTCTTTTTCTAGGTTGGTTTGGATTGTATTTTTTTTTTTTTTGTTGGTTTGTTTGTTTTTCCCCCTTCGCTCCCAGCAAGTCCTCCAGCAGCAGATGAGAATTAAAAGCATGAAAAGCAGAAGTGTACATCCAGATATTTACATTTATTATTTTATTTTATTCCTAAAGACAAGGAAAGTTAATTCAAAATGGCTGCTGGAACCGGCTTGGGTTTTATTCTTAGCTTGTCCTAAGGTTGTATTAACAATATCTATGGCTAGATAAGTCCGGGGGGATGTGGGGCTGCCAGCCGGCCGGCTGCGCAAAGGGGCCAGGAGGCGGCGGGGGGTGCCGGAGCCCCCTCGATGGATGCCCCCCTCCCCACACACGCTACTGTGGGACTAACTATTGTTGTCTTTGGTTTTTTTACTTCGTTATGATACGTTGTGTAGTTTGGGCTTTTTTTGTTTTGTTTTGTTTTGTTTTTACTTCTCCCCTCTGTGTGACTATTGTATTTTCTTTCAGACACCCCCTGTTCCCTCTTTTAGCACTGATTTTTGAGAAATGTGAATTAGCTACATGCACACCCAGGGAGCCCGGGGTAGCGGGAGGCGATGTTTGCTCCTCTGAGTCTTTCAATGAAGACATAGCAGTGTTCGCCAAACAGGTCAGCAAAACCGGGTTGAAACAGTAAAAGGAAAAAAAAAATCGTAACGAGAAAAACAAGTCTCTGCTGAGATAAAGATGCGCGTTTCCCCCTCCTCCCCCCCTCTTACTGCAAGAGGCAGAACCCCAAAGCAAACAACAAAAAAATACCCCAACTCTAATCAAAACAACAAAATAAATGGGGAAATCTCGGCATTTACCACCCCCCTAAAGAAACGCGATGACCGGAGCGGTCCATGCCCCTGCGGGATCTGCACTGCACGGTACCGGGAGCCGGGGCCGGAGCCGAGGCTCGGTCCGGCGAGCTCCGTAGGTATTTTTCGGTGTATGTAATTCACTTGTCCAAGTGTTTGGCTGCTGCATTGAACCCAGCAGTCAGGGCTTCGCACGGAAGCTTACATAATGGACCCGACAGTGTAATGAAGCAAGAAATAATAACGTCTGCTTTTTCTGCTTCCATATTTCACATCTTTTTTATTATCATTTTTTTCCCCCTTTCCCCCCCTTTCTTATATTTAGATCCGAGCAGAGAAACCCCTCTTTTCCTCTAATCCTGAACTGGATAACTTGGTAAGAGTTAACAACACTTCTTCCTCTCCCCACCCCCACCCTACCACCCTCCCTTCCCATTTATTTCTTTTTTATAAAAAAAACTTCTGTGTCTTCTGGAGAGGTAGTTCGATGGTGCTAAATCGAAAAATTCTTACGTGGATTTTTAAATTATTATTATTATTATTATTATTATTTTTATGGTGATTTTTGTAATTACAAGTAAAGACAGTGTGGTAATTGTGTGGAAGTAAAAGAAGAAAAAAAAATCCCATAAGGATACCTATAAGGAAAGCCCCATCCAAATGGGAGCTTGCGGCTGCCCAAGGGGAGCGGGGATTTATCCTCGCTGGAGCCAGCCCCTCCATGCACCTTTTAAGCAATGTGATGGGAAACTTAGAGGATTGCTGTGGCTGGAGATGCACTGTCCGGTAACTCCCGGAAAATGAGGTCTTTTCTCCTTTTTTTTTTTTTTTTTTTTCCCCTCCTTAAGGATAAACACGTATTTTGCCTCCTTTGGACTCTTACTCCTGCTTTTTGCAAAGCAAGGAGCCAGCCATAGTGTTCAGAGGGCTTTCTTTTTTTCTTTCCTTTTTTTTTTTTTTTTTTTTTTTTTTTTTTTTTTTTTAAAAAAAAAAAAAAGGAGAAATGTTTATGATCCGTATAATTTAGTTGCTTCATTGCAAGAAGGATTTTTTTTTTGTTAGCTCTAGATCGCTTCTTGTTAAACAGCGCACAAAGCCACTGCTATTAAGTTTTAGTGTTATTGCCATAAATCAAAACAACTTTTTATTTACTACTAGAGAAAAGTCAAGCTACAAAGTGCGGCAGGGGCGGCTGTGGGAAATATCCCCAAATCCAGGAATGAGATAAATACTCGTGTTGTTTGTATCTTTGCAGATGATTCAAGCCATACAAGTATTAAGGTTTCATCTGTTGGAATTAGAGAAGGTAATTTTTCTCTCTCTCTTTCTTCCTCCTCCGTTTCAGTACTGCTGAAGTTCAGGCTTCTGGTAAATTTGCATAAATGTCTTTCTTTCTGGTAATTAGTGTCAAGACCAATCTTGGCGTCCATTTCTCTTCGCAGTTTAATTACAATTTCAGCCTCTAAAACCGGGCTCTCAAACGCCCAGGCCTTGTGTTCATTGTAATACTTTGCTGGCTTTGTATAAATAGTTGCAGTTCTGTGGTGCCGCAAATGAGACTCAAAATGGTTAGTTCAGCCAAGTCCCTGAAATTGTGATCCATTTAAAAAAAATTCAAAAAAAGGAAAAAAAATTTTTTTATTTTTTTTTTTTCTTGGTGGTGGTGGGGAAGAGACTTTGGTTACAGTTAGCTATGATGGGGATTTTTTTTTTTTTTTTTTTTTAAGAGCCATCTGCAGGTCAGGCTCAGGGCAGGGATTGTCCTGTAACATTTTGCAGAGACAAAGCAGAGTTGATAGTTGTGTCTGTCTCTTGTTCCTGGGAATATTGTACACCTCTGAGCAGAAGAAAGAGATTGCAGCCTACATGCAGGTTTTTTTTGCTGGCTATTTTAGAAATATTAGGAGGGAGAATGCTAATTTCTAAGAAGGCAGTGTCATCCGAGCTCACATTAAATTGAAAGTGCGCTCTGGTTTCCTGAGAATTTTTTACGTGTCATTGATAGCTGGCCTAGAAGAGAATTCCCTTTCTCCTAAAAATAAACATTTTGAGAGGTTTTTAAATAGTTGAAAAGTTTCTCGGGTGCCTCAGGCACTTTATCTAACCATAACTGGCAGGTTGTTCTCGTTCTACCCAAAATGTGTTAAAATCTGCCCATTTAATAGAGGCGGCTCAGGTAGGAGTCTATCAGAGCGACTGGGGACTTCAGGGCTTGGATGCCTACAATGTATTTCAGCCCTTTTTTTAAAAAAAAAAAAAATCATTTTTTCTGTACTCATACCCCTTTGGAGAGGGTTTATGATGAAATAACTGGATGAAATTAAATAGTTTACCTTAAATGTCACCCATGCAGGTCACCTCTCTAATGGCCACAGCTCCGGGAGCAGATGAATTTAACACGGGTGTTGAATATGTTGTAGCCTGTGAATCATCTTGTCACTGTCAATTTTCTGGGATATCTCTATTTTGCGAGAAAAGAAAGTTATTCCTAATTCTGGATGCGTCTAGAGGTCTCGGGGGGATAATTGCAGTGTGTTTCCCCTGTTTAGGACTTTTGATGTCACAGGGGTGAAGGGGGGAGACTGGTTGCACTTGTCAATTTTACTTATGTATTGCTGATTATATTTTCTCCCTTCCCTCCCTCCTCCTTTTTTCCTCTCTCTCGCTTTTTTTTTTTTTTTTTTTTTTTTTTTTTTTTACCTCTGTCATAATGTAGGTACACGAATTATGTGACAATTTCTGCCACCGGTATATTAGCTGTTTGAAAGGAAAAATGCCTATCGATTTGGTCATAGACGATAGAGAGGGCGGATCAAAATCGGACAGTGAAGACATAACAAGATCAGCAAATCTAACAGATCAGGTATGATCTCACCAATGCTGCACACGCTGAAATTTGTATGCAGATCGTTCGCTGGGTCACTACGCCTCCTTTTATTATTTGCATATGATTAAGTCTCTTTTAGATAAATTTCCATCGAAATGAAAATTTTTGAATAATGTGGCTATTATTGCTTCATTAAGGCTTGCTCCCGGATTCGACCTGGTGAGATGAGCTTGTAAAAGCATCGCCTGCAAACTCGACCTGTTTCTTGTCGCTTTTAATTTTTGTCTTTATTTTATTTACCCTTTACAATAATGGAAGTGGGAGTTGTGAATCGCTGGCTTCTTGGTGACTTAGGAAGGGAAGGGCTGGAGCCGCTTCCCAAAATAATAATTAAATCCGAGATAGGTGGTCTGGGGAAGACAGAGAGTGTTTGAAATCTAGCAAATACTGGCTATTTTCTTCTCGTCTCTACGGTTCATTAGTCCGTCTTGTCAGTTTTCCTTGGCCGAACGCTTTTAGACTTCAGTGAACATTGCTTTGTGCACGCCTGCCTGCTGCAAACGCGCCCATTTTATTTTACCTAATAGAAAAAAAAAAAAAAAAAAAAGGAGAAAATAAAACGGGACCCAGGTTTTAAAATATCTTCCTTTATCTTTCATGTTTTTAACCTCTTTAAAACTAACAAAGAAAAAAACCCAACAAACCAAACCAAAACCAAACCAACAAAATATCCAACCCCCAAACCCGTTCCAGCAAAGCCTTGCCTGGCTTTGACGGTGTCCAGATTTTCTCTGGGATGGTTCGAACCTTCATGCCGGCTGTAGCCAATGTGGGAAACGGATGCTTTGGTAAAGCTTTGCTTCCCCCTCTCCTCCCGGCTCTGTCCCCTCCGCTGGGCAGAGGCCGGGATTCTTGCCTTTTAATGGGAGCGGTTGGGGCTAATTCAGGAGGTGCCTAGAGCTAAATTAAGCTCCTAGATGATGGAAGTGACTGAGATTTGGCCTTTTTTTTCCTTTTCATTTTTTTTTTTAATTTTTTTTTTTTTTTTTCGAGTTTGGTAAAAGTGCCGGTTTTTTCGCGATCGGCTCTCTCACAACCGAAGGGCAGGCTGCGAGAGAGGGGACCCTGAACACACAAAAAAAATCTCCGGCTAAGCACCCTTCCGTTCCCCCCTCCCCCCAAGTTATTTCTTCTTTATGATCAGCTTCGTAAATACAGTCTTAGGAGCAATCAGCTCCCGACTCTGGAGGTTTCCTTTTGTTCAAGCAAGGCGCAGTCAAGCAGACAGGAGTTTCCTCAGCCGCTTTGCCATTATCACCAGCACTGTCACCCAGGAGTTATTTTATAGATTAGCGACATCAAGGTGTGTTGCATCGCAGCGTGGGCAGTATCTTAAATATTTTCTCCTGTCTGCCAAAGGCTATCGGGCTGCTGGTAGTGCCGTGACAGGGGGAGGGAAGCTTGGAGGAAAGCGTGAACTTTTTAAAAGGGGTTTATGTGCCCATATTGTGGGGCTTTTGGGGTGGGTTGTTTTTGTTTGTTTGGGGTTTTTTTCCACCCGCAATTATATTGCCAAGGGGAAAGGCTTCTCGAAGCGGCAGGGATGTTTCCCCGGGGCCGGGGAAGATGCTCCTGGGGAGCAGCAGCCCCGCGCAGCGCCTTAAAGAGAGGAGAGCCCTACAGCGAGGGTCTAGCTGAGAGAAGCTCTGCTCGCTGCTGTTGAATAAAAATTGTAATCCAACAAGTCTAACTAGAAAATGGGTTTCTAAAAGCTCTGGAGTGCTGGGTACATAAAGCTATTTGAGCAAATTACAAGAATCGCTCAGGGGCACGAATGAAATCAACACTTTAATTGCCTCCAAAATGAAGATTTATACCCCATTTTCCCAACGAATCATTATTTTATTAAAGTGAAAGCTAAAGAAATGAAGCTATAGTTTTGGGGTTGCCGGGAGGAGAGGGTCGTGCCCCCTATCCCTCTCCCCCCTTTTTTTTTTTTTTTTTTTTTTTTTCCCCCGTCCAGCAGCGCGGACTTTGCGCGCCCACCGCCGGCCCCTCTCCTGCTGCGCGGAGAGGCTGCGCACCGGCGGGAGGTTCAGCCCCAGCACCCCGGGCTGGCGCGGGCTCTGCGCCAGCCGCGGAGCTGGTCGGCCTCTCCGGGGGGAACTCGTCTCCTCTCCGGGCAGGGGGACGCTCAGCCCCGCTGCCGTTTTGCCCCTCCGCACCCGCGGAGCTGCGCGGGGAGCGGGGCTTCCCTTGCCCCGTCGAAGGGAAAAGGCTCAAAACCGCTCATTTTTCCTGCTGCCCCCCACCTTCCCGGCCGACGAGGCTCTGGAAATCACCCGCGGGGGCTGGGCACCCGCGGAGGTTGCGCGTGGCAGGGGTGGGCTTACTGGGGGATACGCGGCCTCCCGCGCCCCCGGTAAACTCCGTTGCCAATTCGAGCCCCAGCGAAGCCGGCAGTATCAGGACCCTAATGGTTAAATAATAAGGTGTTGAGTGCTTGTCGCTGGGGCGGCTAATTAGGATGTCACTGCGCGGGGCGCGTTTATGGCTGCGCGGGTGCGCAAGGCTGGGCGGCGGGAGAGGGGCTAGCTGCCGGTGCGGGACCGTCCCGTAGCCTGCCCGCGGCTGCACTTGTCAGGGTAGTAAAAGAGTAAGTATGTAAAAGCTTTTATTATGTATTTAATTACATTTTCTTATTTTGTGGTAGTAAAGGTTACAGTTAACAGGGTTTGGGGGTTTTTGTTTGGTTGATTTTGTGTTGTGTTTTTTTTGTTGTTGTTTTATTTATTTTTTTTTTAAAAAACTTAGTGGTTTTCGCCTTATTAAGTCTTTCCTTCCAGATCCCTCCATGCTGGTACCTTTAAGTCCCCCCCGGTTAATAGAAAGCAATGACACTAATGCTAGATTTTGCAAAGTAAAGCCCCATAACACTAACCATTGTTCAGTGATTTAACTAGCTCAGTGGCAATAGGTCACTAAAATAGCATCCTTCTCCCACAGGCACGACCCCGCTGCCTGCCAGGGTGGGACCTGCAGTGTTGTTGTTTACCATTAAGGCTCCAGAAGTACAAGGCAGGAGTTAGGATTTTGTGTTTTTTGGTGTCGGGTTGTTTTTTATTTGGGGTTTTTTTGGTTGTTGTGCTGTTGTGGTTTTTTTTTTTCTGGGGATAATTGAACTCAAGATCAACCAGCCCCTGAGACTTTAAAATCCCTAGCTGAAGGATTACACCCATCCTCAAAAGTTTCAAAATAAACTTTTTTTAATTATTAGCCTTTCGAACATTTGCATGTTTAAATTTTCAACTGTTTGTCGGGGTCCAGAAAGATTTAAAACACAGCTGTTGTGTGATGCGGCTGGGAAAACTCCCTCCCTCTAAAAAAAAGCACCAAAGACTGTCTGTAGCCAGATAGCAGAAATCAGTTTCTTGGCTAGTCCTGAATTAAACTATTACCATGGAGCTGTTCTCATGAAGCCACATCACCTTGGCACCCTGGTGCTGTAGTCTGATCTAAAATCTCCCTGCAAGATCATGCCTATGGAAAGCTTTTAGAAAGTCCTTTAAGGAAAACATGGTGTAAAGTAGCCACCACATTCAAGATGAAGGACACTAGGAGCATAACATAGATTTTGTAGGGACAAACCAGAAACAAGAAAATAAACTTGTTGAGCAAACCCACAGTGGTATTAGTTGACAAAAATTGTCATTTAATAATGCGCAAGATAGTTACGTGCGCAGAAACTTTTAAAGGCAAATCGGCAAGGAGCCAAATTCCTATAGGGACTAGGAGGGAAATGATCAAAAAATGAAGATGAAATAAGACTTCCTGTAAGAAGGTCCATAATTCAACATTATTTGACTCCACTGTCAGGGAAATTGTTGAAGGATAGTAAACTGATACTAGAGTCCCAGTCATTTTTGTTACAGTCTTAAATGTTTGCAACTGTGGCATTTTAGATGGCCCTTCTTGGATGATAGTATATCATATATATATGTATATAATAAAGCAACGCTCCTATTTATGTTGCAATAGATTTATTTTTTTAATGTGCGCAGTCCCAGAGTTTCTCTAAACAAAATGCGGATTGACAGCAGCTTTTTTTTTTAAATGGAAGAATTACTTAAAATACAGTGTTCTTTGTGAAGAAATAATGATAAACTGGAACGCAATATCTAGCATATCGGAAGGTGGATGGGTTGTTTAGGGCATCGAGCAGTTATGGTTAGACTAACTTTCCCAAATCCTTCAAACAAATTTGCTATAGCTTGCAGCCAATACAAAAATAATGCCTTGGGGTTGAAGAATTACCGAGAAATACTATTTAGCTTTGGGAGTTTCAAACCATGTATGGTTTTTAGCGGAGTGAGCTGAGAATATTGCTGTCTTTGGTATATGTACTGCCATATTGGAGAAGCTGGCATAAAAATAACAGATGCGGTACAGAAGGTGCATGGTAGAATTAATTCCTGCATGATGAAGGAGTTACGGCAAAGTAGGAGTCTGAGGAGGGCTAACAAAATAACTTACAAGGATCAAAATTTCATTTTCTTCCTCTGACTTTATGCCACCTTGCTCCAGTGAATCCTTTTTGTTTGTTTGTTTGTTTGTGGTAATTTTTTTTTTCTGTGATACTTAGAAGGTGTTACCTTGCTTGACTTTGGCAGACTATTAGTGTTGAGAATATAAATTATCTTTACGTTAAATTTATATTCTCAACCTGTTATTATCCAAAATACTGTGGCTGAAATTGTACTAGCAAAAGAATGTTTCTCTAAGTAAGTGAATATATTGATAGGTAGGTATGAGATTGAGTGTATTTGCTTAAAATTATGCTTTCATGTCTCTTCTATAATCTTTGGGGGTTTTTCGGGTTGTTTGTTTTTAGTTTTTTTTTTTTAAATCATTCACCAGCCCAAATGCATTTCTCCTTACAGCTCAGTATAATATTTGCTGCGCTCCTTAACTTGCACGATCAGGCTTAATTTAGCATAAAGTTTTCTAAAATTAAGTTACCTTTTGTTGCAAAGGATAGTTTAATTCCCTCCTTTCCCCCCCCCCCCATCTTTTTCAATATCAAATGCAACTGAGCTGAGTTTAAACCCCAGGTAACCCTGGAACTCATCTCTAAACTTTTGCGGGTGTATCCCGAGGCATTCCCAGAAGCGGGATCACACTGCACCTTTGCATTAGGGACTGCGGATTGCTATTTTGGGGCAATTTGGAGGTCTGCAAGGATGTTGTGAAAAAAGGAATTTTCCTTAGGTTTAGCTTTATGGTTGAGGTTTTGAGTCTTCCCTGGCTGATCATTCATAGGTGGCAATAAAGGTGATGGGCTCTGCATGTGGAAGGGCTACTTAACGCAGCCTGGAGTAGGCACTTAAAAATATCAGATTATATGATGCACAATCAAAAGGAGCAAATGTGGCTTGTGCTGATAAATACCACTTTAAAAAGCAGTGAAAATCCAGCACAGCTTCTTTAAATTAGGAAATCTCTGGCTTTTTTGTTGTTGTTTTTCATTTCTGCGTTTGGGGTTTTTTTTTTCTGGTTATATGAGCATACAGTTAGGAGCTATCTTGTATAATCTAAACTAATTTAAGAAAATAAAGAGGAGGGTTGTTTTGAACTGGTTGGTAAAATTTTGGAAGGTTTTTGGAATTGTTTTCTGTTGGGGAGAAAGGAGAGACTGGGGTGTACTGCAGATCACCTCATGTCCTTGGTGTGTTACCTCCCTCTCCTGATGCTCGGTTGCTTGAAGCAGGCTGTGAGTTGCATGGCAAATTTGAAAATTAGTGTTTATATTTGGTTTTTTTTTCCTGCAGTCGCAGCATTATTTGAAGCGAGTAACTCTAACAGAGCACGCATTTTGTGTTTTGCCTTGTTTGAATGTGTTTCTGCCTCTGATTAATGGCCCTGTATCTAACCCACCACTGATACTCTGTAACATGACTTAAAGACAACTTGTTAGAAGTTGGTTCAGCTCTTCTTTGGCATGCCTAGTGTGGCCCTTTCCCTCTTACTACCTAGAAAAGCCAAAAAAAAAAAAAAAAAAAAAAAAAAAGCTGTAACCGGGCATCAGAGCATAGGGAAGAGAAGAATCCCTGCAGGCCAATGTCCTCGGGTCTTCTATTTTAAAATTTAGGTGAGATCCCTAGAAAGCTTCAGTACCTTTGAGGTGGCTTGGGGTCTCTGTTAGCAAAGGAGCTGCTGGCATGAAGGGGTCTCCATTGCCTCCACAGGCTCAACACATCAAGTTGTCTTGCTGCTTGTTGCTTTCAGGGTTTCATTTATTTTCTATTTCGGAGAGATGAAGAGCAACATGGAGACTTCATATATATGTGGGTTGTTGTGATAGTGCAGGCAGTGAGTGGTTTCGGATGGTTATGGGATTTTGGAAGAGGGGCTTGAGATTCACTGGCAAATACCTGGGCAAGTGTTCAATATTTAAATGTTGGTAAGATGAATTTAAAAAACAAAATCTGAGGTTTTTTTCTGAAAGAAAAAGGCCTGTTCGCAATTTAAAAAAAAAATTTTAAAGTAACAATACGGAGACTGAATTTCCTTGTTAACTTCTGGGATGTGGGGAAGGTAGGACAGAGAGAGATGGATTTGTGCCCAAATTTGGCAATTCTTACTTTTGCCCGTGGCAGGACAGGCTCCAGAAAGTCATGGTGGCTTCTTGTTTTGCAAGCGGCTTCTTGTTTTGCAAGCATCTTCAAATTCGAGCCAGGCACCCTGTTTAAGAAATGTTTTTTCCCCCCATCGGAGGTTATACATTAGTCATCCATGAGTTTTGGGGATCAATAAAGGGATAACTGTGAGAAGCAATGGCCCATAACGTGTGGGGAGTGAGATGGGTTGATCTAATGGTTCCCGCCTGGCCTCAAAACTCGATGAATCTCTGGGTTTGTCCACACAAGGACACTCAGGAGAGGTAAGACAAATTGATTGGATGTAAAATTAAAGTGCATTAGTTAAAGTGCATTGCACTATTGTGTGGATGCTCTCATTCAGAAGTAAAGTGGCCTTAGTTCACTTTAGCCTAATCCCCTTTGGAGTAGGCCACTTTTCTTTTGAATGAGAACATCCACATTAACTTTTAGTTAATTCGTCTTTCCCAAGCATCCTGGCGGCCTCATGCCCGCTCCTCTGGAGAGGTTTGGCCGGCCGGGTGCGGGCTCCCCGCGAGCTTTAGGTAAGCTTTTCATTAGCCATATTCATCTCCGCAGCCGCGCTTCACCGCTGGAGTTCCTCATCACTCCGGCCGGGGCTGCAGAGAGCGGGCTGCCTCTTGCACCCTCCTCTCCTTCTGCTCCTGCAGCTGGAGAACGATGTTGACTTTAACACTGTCTGGGGGAAAAAAAAAAAAAAAAAAAAAAAAAAAGGAAGAAAGGGAAAATTTTACCATACCAAGGATTTGGGGATGTATTTGGCCAAGGTGGTATGAACAAGGGCTTAGCCAGGCTGCGAGGAGAGGGAAGAGCTGCCTGCTACCTGTCCCGGTGTGTGTGTGTGTGTGTGTGCAATTTGGGGGTCATATTTCCCAGGTGAATATGGCATTAGGCTTCCTCAGGATCAGTCCTCCTCTCTGTAACCTGAGAATTTTATTTTGCAATGGTGGTTTGCTGTCCTGGTGCGCTCCCTGCACAGATGGCTTCTTCTGTGTCCACTGATAAGCTAGTTTTTAAAGGCAGTGAGGAAATCTAGCGTAACCCTCTTCAGCTGTATTTCCAACCATAAAACCAAGAACTGAAAATTAACCTACTGGAGAACTAATTTACCTAGCAGGGAAAAAAAAAAAATATTGGGAAGATAGTTTTGGGAGCTGTTTATATTCTTGCTTGGAGTTCACCGAGCTTGAGGTTTTTTTAAGAGGCATTTTCATGTGTCTTCTAGAGCTTATAAGTAACCTATTTATTTACTTTTTACTGGCTAAACTGTGTGTGCAGATGCTGCACTGTGTCACACTCCTGCCATTGCGCATTCCATTCATAATAAAATTTACAAGGCTTCTTGCATTAGTAAGCAATTTGCTATTGGAGCCTTTCCTAGAAATACAGAAATGTATTTCACCAAAGTATTGTCTTTCCTCTTCAATCAGAGCCGAGGTGAGCTATTTTCTCAAGGACTCTCCAGGCATCTATATGATATTCCCACTTGTGCAGATGATCTCCAAAACTGCATTACTTACTCCTCCGTCCTGAAGGACCATCACAGTAAATTAAAATTCTCTTACTACCGTCATCAGGCTTTGAATTTGCCAGCTAGGGTTTGGGTTTTTTTGCAGTTTGTATTTTTTCTTTTTTTTTTTTTTTTTTTTTTTAAAAGCAAATATGCATCAGACCCTCTTTGCTGAAAGAAACCAGTCAACAATAAGAGGGGTGATTCTTCATTTGCTTAAAAGAACTGCCTGTTTTAACTTCAGAAATACTGACCCAGAGTAAAGCAACAGCTGATGCCATCACAGGCAGTGTACTGTATTCAAACAGCTGTACAAAATGAAAAGCCGCGGTATTAATCCTGCCATTCACAGTTTATTTAAGTTTTTCAAGCTCCTCTCATATGGGCATGGCATCAATGCCTAATTATGCCTCCATTAGAGGTACTGGGCCCTTAATACAGAAAATTATTGTATTTAAAATTTGGAAAGCTGCAGCGCGGTAATCTAAGATTCTTGCAGCTGGCACACATTCAGGGAAAGCAAACTTTACCTTGTAATTTTCTTTTCATTCATTTTGTCTTTAGGTTTCGGTCCAGTTTTGTCATTACCGAGAAGGTCAGATCATAGCTGGTGTTTTTAACACTGGCTTTAAATAACTCCATTTAAGGCTGCGTAGCTCTCAGGAGGAGAGGGGAAGAGCAGATTAAAAATCCCATGGCTTTATTCATCCCATTTGCCAGGGTGCAGTGCTACAGCCATCTGTGAAAATAGAAATGGTTGAAACGAATGTCTGAAGCCTGGCACTCAAGGAGTTCTGTCTTATCAGCATTTTACCCTGTGCTGAACCAGGGCAAGCTCCGTCAGTGCAAGGTGTGGTTTATCCATGGATGTGAAAGTCTTGACCCCATACTTGGCTGTCGATGTTCTACTGTTGCATTGGGGTGCGGTGTAGAGAGATGGCCCTGTCCGAGGTGGGTTGTCACTTCCTTGCTGATGCTTGGCAGCAACCCAAGGCATGTCCTCTCATGTACATGGTGACCACTTGCTGAGATTTGACCTAATCTGGCAAGCAAAGTATTCACTGTGACCATCCCCTTGCTGGAAACCCTCCTGGGAGGGAAGAGAAGTCCCAGGGACTCAGTAGGTGGCACTTTGGTTTTAGGCTTGAGAGAGTGCTGAGGATTCCTCTGCTCCTCAGGACCAGGCCTTGGTGGCCACTCCCATGTGCACCACAGAGGTACCTTGTGTAGGTTAAGTATGCCTGAGTTCAAGAAGCATTTGGATGATGCTCTCAGGCACATGGTGTGATCTTGGGGATGCCCTACACAAGGACAGGAGTTGGACTTGATGATCCTGGTGGGTCCCTTCCAACTCGGCGTATTCTATGATTCTATAAAGTCGGTCAGATTTTTAGGTGAGGAGAGTGTCCCTCTGGCTTGTAATTTATAAAATTGCTCTTGCATAGTGCTGTGCAGTGATGTGGGAGAGTAGTTCTGCTATGTTGTGGGTATGGCTGTGTTTTGGTGATGGACACAGCCATATCACCACAAGGTCATCACAAGCTGTCTCTCTCCTTTCTAGCATTCATGCCGGCTTTTTGGGTGGCACTTGGCAGGAACAGGGGCTCTGTGGCTGAGAGATGCTGCAGGGCATCACCATGGTGGAAGGGTGACAGTGAGGGGGAGAGGAGCATTTCAAGCACACAGGCGAGTTGGCATCAGGCAGCTTCCTGGCACTGTTTGCAGGGATGCTTGGGAAGAGGCACCCAGTGTTAGCCTGGATGTTTAAGGAGAGATATCTGGATCATGTTGCCCATGCATGGCTGGAGGCAGCATGGCTGCTGTGTTCATGCCGTTCTCTCCTTTGCCCTTTTTTGCCCAGTGGATTTTGCAGGTGATTTACCCTGGAGGCTCCTGGCCCTCCTCCCTGTTGTACAAACCAGTTTTACTAGCGTGGCTTCCACCTACCAGGGGAGCGTCGTTTTGCTTTTCCCATGTCCATGAGGCCCATGGCAGTGCTTTGTGGCATGGCTTTGTAGAAGAAGTATGCTATGACTACATCTAGCTTCATTCATATTACCCCTCTGAGGGATCTCTTTTATTATTATTTTCCTTTAAAGCCAGAGCTAGGGTATGCACATGACTAGTGTGTGCGGAGAGGATTAATTATGTTCTTAAGTGCATGTGTGTGTATTGAGCCAGGGTTTGGTCTGTCCTGATAATAGTTTGAGAGATCCTTTGGGTGAGAACTGATACAGTGATGTTGGAGGGGCAGAGATGAGGGACGCCACGCTGCTGACAGCACAAGGCAGGAGTGCAGATGCAGGTGCTCTTCCCAGGTCTGTTACTGAGGTTTTGGGGCAAGACAATTATTTGGTTGTGCACTCAGATTTTCTACTTCTTCTCCAATATCATCAGGTAGGGTTGATACCTTAATTTATATGTCATGCAGGGATAACAAAGTATGGCAGACATATATGATTAAGAAGTTATATGGTGAAGTAATAAATTACTCTCTAGATACTTTAAAGAAGTAAGTAGCAGTGCCACCAGTAACTTCGGTAGGATCAGAGCTGTGGGGCTGACTGGAAGTGTTTGCAGAGTGGTGGACAGTCAGTCTGTCCTGAGGCACGGCTCCACCTGTGGCCATGACACAAGCTCTGTGTTGCCATGAGCCCTGCTGGGAACTCCAAAACCTCCCTGGGAGGCACAGTCAGGCCACAGGGGCCTCTCAGCCCAACTTTTTTGGGTAAATGTCATCCAGACGTGCTTCCAAGCCATCCCTCAATGAGTGGGTGGAGGTGCTGGGGAGCCACAGCCACCTCAGCCTGGCAAACCACCCCTGGAGGTTGCCCTCCTACAGCTCCCACAGCTCGGGCTTGGCGTGTTTTGTGGCCACCAGCTTGCTGATGTGTGGCTAGCAGAGCCAAGCTGCCCAGCCACTTCTGCCTTGCTGCAGATTTCGGCTTGTTGTGGAATAGGAGAAAGTGGAGAAAAGCTGATCTGGGGAAGGGTTTGGCCATGAGTGTTGGAAAATGTGAATCACAGGGATTCCAGTTTTAAGCCTTTTGGAGATAACGGGCAGCACGTACAAGAGTGCGTGACTTGTAGAGAGCCTCAAAAAACAAGGCGGCGCCCTCGAGATTAAGCAAACGCTTCATAATCAGGAGCACATTTTATACCCAGCACAGCTTTTGCAGGTATTGCATCCCTTCAGATGGAAAGGTGTAGCTGGAGCGAGGCTAATTATACCACAATTTAATTTTGGTGTTGAACAACACGGAGAGGCGAGCGGGCTCTTGAATGCTGCTAACAATGCACCATAATCAAAATACGCTGACTCCGAATGGCGTCTGTTGTCAGTTAGCTAAAAAAGACCATTTGATAGTTGTGACATACGCTCAGCATTCCTTGCTTGCCATGGAGCTGAAATGAAGGATGGCTGTTGCAGAGTGAAGGCTGTGCGTGCACCCTCCCTCCCCAGGAATCCCTAGCTGGGTCGATGGGATGCTGGAAGTTGGATCCTGCATTTAAGCACGTGTAAAATGATTTGCAGCGGGTGCCCTGATGAGTTAATTTTGTTGTCCCAAAAGAGACTATCCTCCCAAAATCTGTAAGGGGAGTGCGGGTTTTTTTTGCTGGAAGCAAACCCTCGCTGTTTGCCTGAGCCCAGATGTTCAGGGTGAAGTGCAGATCTCTCCAAGACACCGACTCCCACCGAAGCAGTCTGCTGGGCCCCTGGCAGCGGAGAAAGGAGAAGGGTGGGAGAGGTTGAGGTCTCCCTCTTGCCCCAAGTCTGCCCATGCAGGTCAGAGCTGGGACTTGAGCCAGCCATCTGAGAGGCTGTGCTGTCTCAGTTGGACCTGGGCATCTGGCAGATCCCCTTCTAATGACTTTTAACGTGTAAACGCAGTAAAAGGGAGGGAAAGGTGACGCTTATTTTCTGGCTAAGTGTTGAGGCATTTTTCCTCTTTACACCTTAGGTGGAATCATTACATGAAATATTGAACAGGAGACTCTTATTTGTCTCTGAAGGACTTTTTTCTGGTCTAGAAAGAGGCTAGTCAGAAAATACTGACTAGCACACCTTGAGGCCTTGTGCACCTTGTGCACCAGCCTTCAGGAGGAAGCGGTGTCATTTGTGGCTGACTTTGTGTGTGTTTCTGCACAATATTAGTCTTAAAAAAAAATCTACGTGGAGTGGTGATTTTATCTACCCTTACCACGAAGCTGTTTTATCTTGTGTTGAGAAAGGGATGGGGATTAGTGCTATCTAGCGATATGGCTCTTATCAAAGGGAGGAGACAGGTTTACAATGTGGGGTTGCTCTAAATAGAAAGTACTAGTCAATGTTTGTTATATGGGAGACAAAAACCCTGCATCACCATCAGCTGGCTCTGCTAACCTGGCTGGGCAGGCAATGTTTACTGTTGAGCTGAGATTAAAAAAAACGAGGAAAGGAATAAGGCCAAATTTAAGGCACGCTGTGAGTGACACCATTGCTGTTCAGGCTTTGTGGGTGTCTGTCACGGCTACCGCATGCAGTAACCACCGGTGTGAGAAGTAAGATCTAAGGTTTCAGCCTTCTGCTGTCCAAAAGATGTTTGGTTTTGTTACTGCTAGAGGTGTTTTTTGGTGGCTGTGGCATCCTCTCTTGGAGAGAAAATTGGACTGCCCAGGCTGTGTACCACAGAGGGATTTTGGAGATAGTTCCCCAAGTCCATTATGTTTGATTTCAGGATGTGCAGAAGGTGGAGGGACTGCAGAACGCAGCACAGGCTGGGAGGTCTCTGTGTAACTGTGAACACACAAGTATGTGCACACCAACACACACGAGTGTTTCTTTTGAAAGGCTTGCCCTTGCATAAATTATGGGGCCTCAGTGCCTCCTGGAAGAGAGAAGCTGTGGCTTTTCCCCTTCCTTTTTGTCTTTATGTCCCATCCAATCTGATGATCTCTGTTTCATTCTCCTTTTTTCATGTGGTTTATACTTACTGCTTCTAATTATTCTTTTTCCTTTGGAAAGCACTATCATCCTGTCCTTTTGCACTCGTATTTTCTTTTCCATTCATCCTGTTTAGGACTCTCAGGCCCTTTCCTCTCCTTGCCACACTCTCTTCTCCTTCTGTCTCTGAGGCTGTGGAGGGGATCAGAAAGCTCTGCTGCGTTAAGAGATTCCTGCATGGGTGCCGTGCTGCATGAAAGTGTTAGTTGACATTGTTTGATAGGTGCTGGTTTGATGATATGTGCACTGTGCAGTGTTACTTGGGCTTCTGGTCCCTTCAGGTGAAATTATGGCCTCATGCAAATCAGTGGCAGAAGTCCTGTTTGTTTCAAGTTCTCCATCCTCTCGTGTTTGCGTTGATACTCGCTCTCCTTTCCTTTTATCTGTCTCAGAAACAGTCCTATGTTGCATGCATAAAGAGAGCTTATGTCTTCCTTTTCCTATGAGGCTGAGGAGAGTCAAAAGAGTCTTACCCTCGTTTGAAATAAGGGGAAACTAAAGATAGAAAGCTTGCAACTTTTCTGGGGCTAGGGAGGGAATCCAGGTCAGAGCCAAGACTTCCACACAGAATTTCTCTTGCTTTTTACTTCAATGGGCCCTGCTGCCTCTTAACACTTTGGGCTTCCATCTGTGCAAGAGTCACCCTCACTGTGTTGCTTCGTTGCAGGCGGAGTTATCGCCTGTCTGTCATTTCAGCGACCTTATTTCTGTAGACTTGAAGCCCCTCTTTTCCATCCGAACCCCATGTTTGTGCCTTTGTTTTTGTTCTATTAAAAATAAATCACCTTGGAATCAAAGTTGCATGAAGCAGGTTATGGAAGAGTTATTGGCACTAAAAAGCATCTGTTTTTCAGCATTTTGAGGTTTCTGCATGATTTATTTATTTGGGCCCCCCTTGGTTTTTGTTGTATTGAATGTGATGTCTCTGTTCAGCTTTGGTGGGCTGGGAGGTGGGATTATTGGCTGGCAGCCTCAGCTACCCCCTCAAGGAGATGTTCAGATGGTAAAGCCATGAATGGGTCCTATCGGACAATCAGGGTGGTCATGGCTGTGGATTTCTTGGTCCCTGAAAGTCCACACTTAGCAGAAATTTGAAGAAACAATGTATGTGTGTAATATATAGAAACTATATGGCTTTAGATATTAACATTATCTATTTTGGTCCAGTTTATCAATGTATATTTTTCAAGGTTTTCTTCCTAAGTAAGAGAGAATTCAAAAAGCCTTCTTGTATACTGGCTGGGGGAACTGGCTACCTGAGGATTATTGCTAGCCATGCTCTCCAGAAGTGAAGTGGGCTAAGGCTGGGGGATTACAAAGATGAGGTCTGTCTGTCATCTAGCTCTAGCTTTGACATCAGAACTATGGATTATACACTTAAGATATTGAGCAGCTATATTGAATGTTTTGCCCAAGTGAAGCTGGGGAAATACAGAGAGCCAATGACCAGGAGGATACACTATGCAAAAAAAAAAAAAAAAAAATCTATCATGAGATAGGTAGATTAAGGTAGTAGGAGGTTGATACAGTGACTTTATGAAACAGCCCCCTTTTGGCTTTGAGTTCTTCCCAGTAGTGAGCACCAGCATTTACTAACATGGTGGGTCAGTACCCTTGAGAGAGCTGGGGAGTGGTTTTTAAAAAAGTTAAGAAGAGTTAAGAACGTTTCAAACATAATTCATAACTTTTTTTTTTTTTTTTCTAATGAATAAGTACTTAATTTTGGAAAAGAAAATAAGATAAAACTTCGGAGGGGAAACAATAAGCCCAAATTATGTTGACAAATTACTGGCAGCAGCTCAGATCCTCCAGGGTTAGGGGATGAATGATTATACCTGCAGCCAATTTTCTGGGAGCCTGGAGGAGCAGAGGT